>NC_140587.1:379093449-380461001 GCF_964204655.1 Triturus cristatus
AGTGAAGAAAGCCCCTTATATATCAAACTAATATTATGACAGAAGATGAAAATAAAAAATAAGGCACCCAAATGAAAAAAACAAAACAAAAAAAATGCATTGCTTATCAATGATGTTAAAAAAAGGGGAGCTATAAGTCATGTGAGCTGATGTTAAAAATTAATATATGGCTTTTTGGAAAAAGGTTTAAAAAAACGTACTAAGTGTATAAATATGTTGAGGCTCTTTTTTGGAGGAGTGCCTTCTCCAAGAGAATGCATAGTTAGATGTTTGTTAAATGGCTGTGGGATTTCCTTCTATATGAGGAGGTTCAAAATTAATATAAATAAAAAAACATCTTCATGTATGGCTATGTAGTTCTCACTGGTTTTAAGAGGTATTTTGTGCGCCTTATTATTCTTGTGGAGCAGAAGAGTATAGTAAGGGGATAGGAGTGGTTACCCTAAATAAGGCAAAATGCATATCTATTAGCAGGAAACTTGTGACAAAGGAATATGATCGTTCCGGCCGTTATGAAATGTCTTTAAATGATAAATCCATTGCAGTTCTTTCTGTAATAGGTTTTTGCCGGTGTGGGTGTCAATGTCATCCAAGGCCTTTAGGACTAACCACTGTAATTTGTTTGCAGTGTGTTGTACTGTTAGATAATGAATACTCATGTACGTTGTTGCTTTCTTACATCGGATGTTGCTCCTATGCTCCCCTATTCGGGTTGTTACTTTCCTGCAGGTCATTCCTATATAGCGAAGGTTGCAAGGGCAGGTGTCAAGTAACTGACATAGGTGGTGTTGCAGTTTGTATGGTTTCTAAGTGTCCATCGAAGGTTGATGTCCAGATCAATGGTCTTAGTAGCTGTAGTTAGATGGCATACTGAGCACAAACCATATGGATAATTTCCCACAACAGGTTGTAAGCCCCATGCTGTGGAAATCGTGTTGGTTCCCTTTTCTTTTTTTGTGGTTGTGTGTGAACTAAATGATCATGTAAATTTCTCACTCTTCTATGTGCAAAGCGAGGGTTTGGCCAGTTAAGTGATCCTGAATTGATCAAGTTTCAGTTTTATATTCACCACCTTCTTCAAACGGTTAGGAGCAATGTTATTTGTAGTGATGCAGGTAAGTATATCTTGTGCTGGAGACCTTTCTGTTTGTTGCAGAAGGTTATCCCTGTTCTGGTCCCTTGCCAATTTAAAGCATTCTTTAAAATGTGGGAAGGATAGTCTCTGGTTCCCAGTTTTTATGTTAATTAATTTGCTGGCAGTGTGCAGTTTTAGAGACTGCGTATACGTAGAAATTGACTGTATGATAAACTCTCCCTCAAAGGAATGAGAGTGAAAGCTGTTAAACATAAGCAAGCTGTTTTTATCAGTAGGTTTGTAGTATGTTTTTGTTTCTAACCATGTGCCTTTGGAAAAGATGGTGACATCCAGGAATGGGAGCAAGGTGTAGCTCATTCTGTTGGTAATTTAAAAATGACTGGTCAAATGTACTGACCCATCTCAAGAAATCCTGGACCGTGTGTTTGTCACCCTCCCAAATGATGAGTATGTCATTTATGTATCGTTTCCACAGGGTGATTTTTTGATGGTATGGGTTGGTGTCAGTCAGAATATGGGTCTCTTCAAAATGGCTGACGTAGAGGCCGGCCAGACTTGAGGTGAAAGTGCAGCCCTTTGATGTTCCGTGGACTTCTAAAAATAGTGAACCCTCATACTCAAAGTAATTTTCTGTGAGAGTTAGTCTGCAGCACTCTAGTACAAAAAGTCTTGGAGTATGGTATTGCCAAATCTCTTTGAAAAGAATCTGTTCAATTGTCTCCAGTATTGCATTCTGTGGTAAATTGGTGTACAGACTCTCGATATCCAGAGATTCTTTTGTGGGCCAAATGTTAAGCCCTTGAGCCGTCTCAAAAGTTGTACAATGGGTGTTTCAGTGAATTGTGAGAGGGTTTTAGAATAGAACCTATCCCTGATACTGTCGGTGTCCTGGGGGAGGTGGCCAGTTTTTATGTATTTTTGGAAAGGATTAGAAATATGGCATTCTAGGGTCTTTGGTGCATAGAAAATCCACCTCTTTTTTGGAAATCGACTTGAGCATCTTTTATCATATTCCCATTGATTCTCTGGAGTTTGGCCATGAGATCTTGTATGATCGTACTATATTATCGTTTAGAAGTTCTGCACATTGCCTCTCGTAATTGGTTTTCCTGAGTAAGACGATTCCTCCGCCTTTGTCTGCTAGTTTTGTGATTAGTTTGCGGTCCTCTGTAAGTTCCATAAGAACCTGTCGTTCTTTTCTGGTGATATTGTTGAATGGCCTGTCATTCTTTTACTAATGACTAGTGCCACAGTTGGTAGTTATCTTTTCCCATGAGGTGAAATCCATGCTACCTCTGGGTAACATTTGTAAAGGTACCATTTTAAACAGGGCATATTGACCGTAGAGGAGACATCACCAAGAAACAACGTTTAACTTGAATTCTAAGTTTATTTTACAGTTTCCATTTGTTATCAACAAAATTCACTTTTTTAGTGGAAGTACTTTGTAGCCTATATTAGGCACTTGAAGCATGATATCATGATACTCCTAGATGCCATTGAGTAACTGAGACACTGGGACCCAAACCTATTTTTGGACATTCTTTCAAAAATATTGTGACTTATTCTCAATCTGATGCCAAATACCCCATAAAGCTTGTCCTAATATACAAGGATTGACAAGTTCTAGGAAAGGCCACAATAGTAGCATGTCAAATTGGGCCATATAATGATTCAAGGAGTAGATGGGGAAAGGAGCGCCTACCTGTTTTTGAAGAAATTAAGTTTTCTACAACTCATGTACTATATTGGCAACCTATGGCCTCATGTATACTTTGGCGGGTGGGATACTCCATCACAAAACATGGCGGATATTCCGTCCACTGTATTACAATTACATTTTATCCTAAATCAGGGCACAAGTTACCAATATAGTACTCAGGGCCTTAGTTAGCAAGCGCATGAACTTTGAACATCACTGCTCAAAAATACGCAGTGGCAACCATTGCTCAGTGCCTTCAATCTGTGCTGTATGATGCATGTATGCTAACGTACAAAGTTAAAGAGTTAGTGAATGTGATTTAAACAGCACTATTTAATCAAAAACGGGTTCATTGCTTCTATTTGTGATTGTGTGCTGGTGGAGGAGATGATCATGACATAATACCCCGACCTTACTCGAAAAATCTTTCTTGAGTTGTGAGTGCACTATTATATATTAACATAGCACTATTTTGTATATTAGTAATAAATAATGTAGAGAGATTATACACTTGACAACCTGTTGAAAGAACATGTTTGAATGCTCAGAATAAGATACTTTCATGTCTAAGCGTCCTGATGACAGAGTTTGTTCATGATCCATTTTGTGCTTCAGATACTATGTGAAATGGCGTCCAAACATCTAATAGGCCATAAGAGGGTCCATTCTTCATAAAAAGGAGGATTGGCATAGGCACCTCGTCTTGCTCTAATGTGACAATCAATGCACGTAAAGTCATGCTTTCCCAACTTTTTTTACATGTATTGTATACACAATTGTTATTTATCACATTAAAGTCAGTCCTATTTACTTTGACAGTCCTAGATAAAACACCAAAACGGATTGCTTTCTGTATTGAATACATAAAGGAGATAAAGTGTTACTAAGTGGACAAGTCAGCAATTTCTTAAGCTTAGGGGCTATTTTACATCTGAAAATTACACTCAATCCTCAGACTGCTTGTTACCTTTCATTATTTACTAGGGATTTTAATAGGGAGAGATACCCAATTAGCATATTTAATTTACTTATAAGCGAAATGTCACCATGTTTTTGAGGAGAACCAACTTGCACTTTAGCACTGATTAGCAGCTGCGAAAGTGCACAGAGTCCTATGGTCAACAAAAACGAATTCAGCAAAAGTGGAGGATAAAAGGTAAAAGGTTTGAGAATGCTGTCCAGAAATGGACAAGTCCAACACTAAAGTGGATTGATACACCAAAATTTGAATTGCATGAGGTGAGCGAGTCATACTCTCCTAGGTGGACCAAAGCTCACTCTATGTATAGTTTAAATAATTGGTAACAAGAGGGTTTGTAGGCAGCTGAGCTGTGAAAACGGACCTTAAAATTGCAATTTGGAAAAGTCAATAGAAATAAGGAGCATCCCGTTTTCAAAGGCCTACAGGTGCATTTGTGAACTGAGATTTCATCTCACGACCCACATATAGCCATTTCTTTTCTAATTGTATTATTCAATGTCCATTCACCTACATTGCATGTTGTCTCAAAAGGCATTGATAGTTTATTATTTTATTAGGTGTTGTGTACATTAATGGATTCTCAAAGGGAAATTCAAATGAACTATTTTAGCAGTGAAGCCTTATATAGTGCAATGGTAAATAAAGAGCAATTGGGTCTACATTTTGACAAATTCATCAACAAATGGCTAAGTAGAAGTGTGCTGTGGACAGTGTGGTACTTGGCACTTCAACATGTCCTGTACTCATCCCAATACCAAACTGAATGTCTGTTTATAAGCTGAGACTTCCTAGAATCTGATAACAACATACAATATTATTGGGACCTCATTGTGGGCAGGTGTCTGTAGGTTAGATATGCACAAACTGGGCCTGCATTTTGATTGCTTCAGTGACTGAAGGAGTGGGTAATAATATGCTCAATACAATCAGATCGAAGAACAGTGGAAGCCGTTCAGTAAACACTTCCAGACATGGAGGATGGCTTCATGGAACACTTCATAAACGGACAACCCAATATAGCTGAAGGGCAGTATAGGGGTGTAATGACAGACAGAACAGGAGATTAGGTGCAGTCTCCAGTGATTTAGCAGGCAGGAAAATGGGCTGAATCAGTTGCATTGGCAATCCTTTTCTACATTCCAATTCACAATGATTTATCTGTGAATGTGTGTGATTTACCACTGGTGCATTCACAAATGTGCAGAAGTGGGGCACACAGGCTTGAAGGGGTATGGGTGCTGTCAAGACCTGGCTGTCTTTAAAATAGAATTTTGAAACAGGTCCCTATTGGGCTCTGTGTTCATGCCCTTATATTTACTGACAAACATACTGATAGACTTCTCAAAAAATGCCCATAAAAACCCTTATGATATGCTATGTCAGCAATGCAATCCCTATTTATGATTCAATTAGTTTTTTTTCACCCTGCATACTCAGGATCTGCACCCTCCACAACAAGGGAGAATCAGAGGCTCTAATCCTCCTCGACCACTCTGCAGAATTCAACACCGTACCCCACACATTTATCAAGAGACTGAACCATATCGGGATCCAGGGAGACGCCCTTAGATGGATCGCATTACTCCTCACGAGACAGACTAGGAGAATTTGCCTACCTCCCTTCACCACAGAATAAAAGATCACTATCAGCAGAGTCCCTCAAAGCTCATCCCTCAGTCCCACCCTCTTCAACACCTACATGACACCTCTTGCCGACATCATCAGACTCCATGAGCTCAACATCATATCCTATGCTGACGACACCCAGCTAATACTCTCACACAGGCACCCAAATACTGGCTTTGTGGCATACTGTGTAATGCTCTTGATTTTAGTTGATAGTTTTTAAGCCAACACCCTTAATGAAAGGTTTCACGCCTCTTGAAAAGAATCCCTCATTATGGCATGCACCGTATAGACACCACCACCTTTTTCCTCTCACATAAAGCACTGAGTACTGTTGCCATTAAACAGACATGATACATTCAGGATGTTGACCTGGGATTGGTTGGATGGTAGAATGTAATTCTGAAAGGAAAGACCATCGTCAATACAGCAGCACCAGCAAGGCTTGGTGCTTCATTGTGTAGATACACACAAGATCATCTCATTTGTTGACAGCTGGAAAAAACTGTGCAAAAGGACTTAGATTGCGGTGTGAACGATTGTGTGTGGTTCAGTACACATGGGTAGGTAGACAGGCATGGGACAATGGAACCAAGGTTTTGGTATGTTATCACCAGTGCAAAAAACTGATCAGACCAGCATATTCAACTCGTATGTCAGAATTTTGGCTACAGAAATATCATCTGACACAAATATAGTGTGCTAAATATTGTTTATAAATGTATTATCCCATTGAGTGTATATTTTCTTATTACCTCAATGGAGTGATATTTTCGTCCAGGATATTTAGGACATAAATATTCTGACAATGATTATTTGTCACCACTGCCAACCCCCAATAAACAAAAGCTCGATAACTTTCCCAACGGTCAACAAAAAACCAGTGCCCTGGAACGCTCTTCCACTTAACTATTATGTCATTGATGGAACAAAAAAGATTTGAAAGTAGCCGAAGACTCCCTTGTTTTGGAATTCCTTTGCTTACAGAGAGGCAATGGTGTCTCTTGTTCAGATCTCACTATAGAGCGGGAAAACGACTTTTAAGAATAATTAATCCAGTTCATCAAGATTGAATTTTTGCAATTTAAGATGTTTGCCAGAAATTATAATGGAAATAATACGGACATGCTTTTGTTCGAGGCAATATTTTGTATAATTCAATGAGCCAGATCCAAGAATGGATGGGAGTTGATATAGATCTGTGAAAATTAAAATCTCTGAATCCTAAAACATTGTAAATCTAAGAGTAGCAAATGGCATTAGGTGTTTGCGAACATAACATAATTACCCACATATAGCGAATAGGACAACGTAATAACGTCAAGTGTGTTGGATTTACTTCATTACTAAGTTTAATAGCAGGGCGGGAATTTTTGTGTTCTTGCATGGGGGGGGGGGGGCTTCCATTTGAAGACACTGAACACCCACAAAATCTTTTCACAAATCTTCCAAATAGGTTCACATCCAGTTTATGGACGTAAAGTCAGGTCTACAAAAGAGGGGCGTAAGTGAGTGAATGGGCCATAACCCACATGTTTCGTGGTTGATGGTTTAACTTCTAAAGTTAAAAGAATTTCCAGGTGGAGAAAAAAGGATGTTTTTGGTGCATTTTCACCTTAGATGCAACCACGAACAGGCAGATTTGAACCCACTGGAAAAGTCAGTGGTTTTGGGTTAGTCATGAGCATGGGAAGTTGTTCTTTGTGTAGGTTTCAAATCAGAGTCCCTGAAATCTCTATAACCCCCAGACATGGTTGAATCTCTGAACAGGATAGATGCATTATACATCTTCTGTGAATAAATATGACTCCCCTGCCTTATTACCACATTTTCAAAAGTCAGTCATGGAAAAGCTTTGCAAATCAACCCTTCGTCTTCAGCATCAAATAGCTGGGCTAAACCCGCATAATTTTGTTTGTGACTGCCTGGCTATTCTCCTTTTACGCTGTGTCAATAGAACACCGGCGTTGGTCCAATAATTCACAGTGCATATGTCTTGAAATAACATTTACAGCAACCTACTGGTCTAATAGATCACTCTGGTACTAGTGTGTGCAATATTCACTTGAAAATGTCCCATCATCAGTGCAAAATTAATCCGCACCCGAGCAAAATTGTATGAAACTAGAGCAAATCTACCCAGCAGTAGTACAGTTTATCAGAGGCTATCTGTAAATATATGATGACTGTTTGCACACAGTAAAAACTGTAAAGAGGATCTATTTTTGTTCTTCTTTCTAGACACAGTTAAACAGACCAAACCACCTCCCTAATATGGCTCGCATCGTCCAACAGCTGCTGAAATCGAATTCACAGTGGGACGCCTCATTTGTGAATTTTCAGTATATAAAGGCTATGATTTTATAATGCTGTGGCAGATACATCATCATTCCAGTGGCCTCCAGATGTGTATTATAGATCAGCATCAAGGTCGGGTTTGTCGATTGTGCGACCCCCTGTGATTGAGGCTGCCCTCACCTCTACCTGTATGCTTTCTAACTTACCGCAGAAATGAAAATTAAGCCTTTCGAGGACGCTGCACAAATCAGATGCACCCAGGTCTGGGCATTCGTTCTGTATACTTTTTACAACAATAATTTCGCCTAAGCATTACTAAGCTATTAGATGTCTGTCTTTTTCAAGCTGGCACAAAATACTCCATCGTGTAGTCAGACACAATTACGTCATATTTTTAGGCATTATCAGGAATCCAATTTTTCTCACATAATTGCTGAATGCTCATTCTTGGACCCGATACAAGTACATATCACGTTTCTGAAGTGGGTGTATTTCGTGTTTTATGCTGAGGAGTCTGCATAAAACGTGTACCCAGAACCTGTTTTCCAGTCAGATGTTTTGCTTTTTTTAGTACATTACACTATTGAGTCAGACCTCCCGCCTTCTGATAGTCGTGGCCTCCAGAAACTTGAACCTTCGTGAGTGAAAAATGCCTGTTTTTTGGCTTAATGTTGACAAAGCGCCAGACATCTTCAGGGCACCTGACTGGGTGTAGTGAGTGTGTACTCCCAGCAGCCCCCGCGTACTAAAGAACTTCTTTCAGACAGTAGACATTGCTTAGATTCAACATGAACTGTTGCTGAAACCCACACAAACCTCCATTTTGTGAGCAAATACAAAAATGCTGCAAGAACCTTCTAGATGATCCCTTCTCATTCTTAATGGTACAGAGTCGAGTGCCTCGCCATTGCTTTCCCAGCACTTATGCTGCTGCGCCAAGTTGACTGTCGGTTTTTCACCAGCCTTGCTTTTGGAATGGCCCAGGCCATGCATTATATGTCATGTAGTGCATAGGTGAGGCTCATCGAAGGCCTTGGCCCAAGTGATAAACTGTCCTCGAGGGGGGCAAACACTTTTTGCATAAATAATATTTTTGGTTGCAATTATATCATACTTCTCAGTGAAAAACGAAATGTTTCTTTCCCCCCCCTTTTTATAAGCACTTCCCGTACTCACACTGTCGTAAAACTGAGCATAAAAAAGATAACAGTAATGTTAAAAGTAAGATAAATGGAAGAAGCTTTTCTAACATAAATTAAAACACTAGCGATAACAACGTATCCCTTTCCCCCTTTAATGTCGCTCTCCTCCAGTGTCTCACAAAAGGGAGTGTGAAATACATTAGTCATTATTTTAATCTTTATTGTTCAGTAATTGTTTACATTTCTCTATCATTTGGTGCAAAGGGCGGGTCTTGCCTTCTCTTCGGATTTGGATAGCACACTTTAAGGATAAACGACAACAGCGCTGGTATCCCACTTATGACCCTGTGCTGGCTCCTGGCTGAAGAGGGGTGAATCCCCGAAACCGGTCCCAGGATGCTTGTTTCCAGTCCAGGGAGGACCTGGCTTGGCAGTTCGGGCTGGACTGTTCCCATTGGGCGCAGAGTAAACACTGATTTGCATATGGCTGGGTTCAAACTGGAATGGCATGGTGAGCAAAAAAACGATGGATTTAGGCCCAGATCTCTGTACTGGGGTAGATGTATGACATTGTTCTGCCTTCTGTCCATCAACTGTTCATTTTGCATTTGTCACCCCGAGTGGGACAGGTATGCCCAGACGTGTGTCCCCTGCTCCCCATGCCATTGGAGTCAAGCTATCCTGGCGGAAGAGGGGTGAAACCCTGAAACCGGTTCTAGGATGCTTGTTTCCAGTCCAGGGAGGAACTGGCCTGGCAGTTCGGGCTGGACTGTTCCCATTGGGTGCAGAGTAAACACTGATTTGCATATGGCTGGGTTCAAACTGGAACGGCATGGTGAGCAATGAGCAAAAAAACGATGGATTTAGGCCCAGATCTCTGTACTGGGGTGAATGTATGACATTGTTCTGCATTCTGTCCATCAGTTGTTGTTTTTGCAGGCTCCATGTGACCGGGCACTTCACACACCACCCTTCTTGGAATGAAAGGAAGAGAGAGAACAACGCAAATGGTGGGGAGCAGGAGGAAGAGGAAGATGAAGCAACACTGACAAAATGAGAAAGAAGTGATGAAAAGGAGCTTACAAAAGTTAGAAACAGAGGAAGGCAGTGTCTGGTGGTGAATTAAAGAGGCATGAGGTTACTCAATGCTACCTGGCCTGAGTAATAGGCACCCAACCATTGACTGTGCCGTCCGCGGCCTTCTGAGCAACGATTTGGACCCAGCACTTATCCAACAAACTGAGTAACCACTCTTTTGACAATCCAAAAATGGGGACTTTGGGAGTATGAAGTCCTGTACAATGGAATACAAACTTGTGCCCTGTTTAAAGTACTTGTAAATATCCCACTACTACACTAACTAGAACAGGACGTCTTAACATTATACATGTTGTATATTAAACAGCAAGAAAAATTGAAGGAAGTCGATTTTCTGAACAGTAAAGTGTCTGTATCAACCCAAATTTACTGAAGCTCAACCTCATACCGTGTAATATGAACAACTGACTACATGGAGGCATGGCAACCTAGTGATGGATACTGTGTGGTATAAAGTCAGTGGGGGTCTTTAGAGTGTGGTGGATGGGACTTTCTGATGAGAAGTGGCCGATGCCCCGTCGGCCAACCTCCTGGTTTGCTATCCTCATTTAGAGGCGGGTGAAGCTTTGGAGGCATGGCAACCTAGTGATGGATACTGTGTGGTATAAAGTCAGTGGGGGTCTTTAGAGTGTGGTGGATGGGACTTTCTGATGAGAAGTGGCCGATGCCCCGTCGGCCAACCTCCTGGTTTGCTATCCTCATTTAGAGGCGGGTGAAGCTTTGGAGGCATGGCAACCTAGTGATGGATACTGTGTGGTATAAAGTCAGTGGGGGTCTTTAGAGTGTGGTGGATGGGACTTTCTGATGAGAAGTGGCCGATGCCCCGTCGGCCAACCTCCTGGTTTGCTATCCTCATTTAGAGGCGGGTGAAGCTTTGGAGGCATGGCAACCTAGTGATGGATACTGTGTGGTATAAAGTCAGTGGGGGGCCTTTAGAGTGTGGTGGATGGGACTTTCTGATGAGAAGTGGCTGATGCCCCGTCGGCCAACCTCCTGGTTTGCTATCCTCATTTAGAGGCGGGTGAAGCTTTGGAGGCATGGCAACCTAGTGATGGATACTGTGTGGTATAAAGTCAGTGGGGGGCCTTTAGAGTGTGGTGGATGGGACTTTCTGATGAGAAGTGGCTGATGCCCCGCCGGCCAACCTCCTGGTTTGCTATCCTCATTTAGAGGCGGGTGAAGCTTTGGAGGCATGGCAACCTAGTGATGGATACTGTGTGGTATAAAGTCAGTGGGGGGCCTTTAGAGTGTGGTGGATGGGACTTTCTGATGAGAAGTGGCTGATGCCCCGTCGGCCAACCTCCTGGTTTGCTATCCTCATTTAGAGGCGGGTGAAGCTTAAGGTTTCTGCTGGAGGAGCGTTAGCTAGCTTTGCCATCAGAAACCTTTGGCAAGCAGCTTTTCTCTACAGAGCTGTAACACAATGTAGGCCAGAAAGACAACCTTATGTAGGGCTGTATTTCCATTGTATTTCTTCCTTTTCTGGACCAGTAGGGAAAGAATGATGGTGCAGAAGAGGAAACAACAGAATTGACCCCATGTGCTGTGAGGAAACTTCCAGGACATGAGCACTGTTGATTTATTGTTTAATACCAGTAAAGTCCTGTTTTGTGTGCTCGTCATTGAAAAGGAAAAAAATTGCCAAGAGGCCGATCAAACTTGGCACCTGCTTTGTAAAAAATCAGTGCATTCTGTGGAGCCGTCGCAGCAGAGATTCCTACCAAGCAGGCAGGGATCTCTAAATCTGGTGGTCTGCTGGCAAGGATCTCTGAATCTGGTGGACAGTCAGCTGCAAGAGGGATTGAGACGATAGCCTTGGCTGATCTGGTTGGCCATTGGGCCATTGTCCATGTTATAAAAGACCCTCTCATTCCCAAGAAAAGGTTAGCCTGCAAGTTGGTATAGTAATTTTTAGATTAAATTTGCAGATTTACACCTCAGGTGCTGTGACCCTGTTTTATAAGCAGCCGTCTGCATCACAAGCTTCTTGTTTTTCTAGCCTGGTGGCTAGACATGGGAGGGGAGTTGTTTTTACATTGCATACATTTTAGCATGAGGCTCCTGCCTTTCTTCAAAGGGCTTACAAGACACACCCTTGCTTACCCTTTGGGAAGATTATTAAGATCCTATCTTCATTTGTGTACCTCTGGCATGCGCATACGCTTGAGACAAGCCAGAACACAAATTGCGTGCATGAAAGGCACCAACACTTTAAGAAATTAAAATGCACATGTTACCATGGTACAGCCCACTGAGGTTGGTACAAAATATAAGCCAGAGTGTTTTAAATCCAGACTGGCCAATCTTGCATTGGAAAGGATTGAGTCTTTCTAGCCTCACAATAACTCTTATCTCACTGGGCATAATCAGCAAAGAATCTTGAAAAAGTAGGACATCTGGGTATTGTGTATTTTTATATAAATATGTGCAGATTTCTGGCTTTCAATGCATACACAAAACTCTGTGGGGATATTCATAGAAATCTACACAAATCAGATATTCCTATGTAGTCCTGCTTCACTGTTAGTATTCAAATGAATTGTACAGACAATGAGCAATACGCAAAAGCATAGTAGGCATGTACACTAGCACATGTAACTTCTTAAAATGTTTTTCTTCATCGGTAAAATACTTTCAAGGTGCAAATATTGCTTCGTCAGCATCACCATGAAATACATGCAGTGTAAGCATTTTGGGCATTTTCAAAGTCAATTTGCCATCCTTACTCAAGCTTATTTAGCAGTCTTCTCCTCTTTAAGACTTGGACAGAGATGACACTTTCACCCAGCCTTTGTCCTACCACGCACTGCCATACTTCAACTACGTTCAACTGCAGCAATTACCCTCAATTACATGGGCACAGAGATGTGGTGGGGGATTGGCAAGACATCGGCATCTGGTGTTCGCAGTGTCAGCCTGATGCCAGTGGACAGTGCAAACGTCGCATGCTTATTCTCCTTTTATCCCTAGCAGCCCTACAGGGTCTCTTGGTGGAGTCTTTCCCCTCTAACTTACCTCTAGCCATGAAAAATCACTCCCATTCCCATCACATTGCTGCGCGTGCATGCACAGAAACAGAAAAGAATCACTGGGTTCTCCTTTTGTTTATGGGTGCTCGTGCACCTCATGGCATGTACCGCTAAAAAGGATCATGTTGCATTGCTCTGTGGGCCAATGGGAGCTCTCTCACTTGTCTGGGCCCAGGATATCCCTAAAGATACTCCTGCCTGCCCACCAATCAGGGCAGACTAGGGTGAACACCTAGAATTCCCTGAGAACTAGGATGTAGGAGATGTGGGCTACACTCAGGTGAGAGACATTGGACATCCCCCACTACTAACCCTCCCATCATCTTTCCTCTCCACCACACCAGGTAAAACATTCTGTGACAAATACAGCCGTCCTATTCTTCCATGACAGGTTTATCAGGTGACTGGCAGGCTCTGGAGCTGGGATACAATCATTTAATTGGTATTATTTCTAGATCCACCCCCAGAGCGAAATTGGTTGCTGACAGATGAAAACTTGTGCAGAGGGCGACATCAGCCTTCCTATTCAAGGTTTAATTAGGGGCCTTAGTGTGGGTTTGAAGATTGAGTGTGGAAAGGCACTGGGAAGATTTGCGGATAGCCATAAAGATATGACAGTGTTCGTTACCTTCTCAGTGGCCACCCTCTGCCTGTTCCTCTAAAGGCACACTTAAAAAAGTCTTCAATACTTGCAAATTTCCTGCAGTTGTTCTATTCGCCTTCTGCAGATTCTGGTTCTACGAACAGGACCGGCCATGTGCTCCCACATACGGCATGTTGGGTTCCACTAACTGCGACCTAGATATCCAAAAAATGCTAAAAGTATTGGCGATCAGACCCTTGAAGAAAATGCCTAGTGTGCAGAGGCCGAATATGAGACTAATGTGTGGAAAAACGGCCCTTGCCAAGGGTTTATGCGACAACTCAGTTTAACGTCTGTAGGTGTATGGGGTAAAGAACACCAGCAGACACCTTTTGCAAGCATTGGAGCCGTGACATTGATACGTAAAGCTGTCCTTCTTTTGGCTGCACCCCGCTAAATTCTCCAAGTTTAAAAACTGACCATTCCTGAAACATTAAAGTAAAGCCAATCATTCTTATATCAATAAATCTAAGCAGTCCACACACATTCATAACCACATACACTGAGAAGGAAGTTAGATGCATGGAGCCTATGTCTGAGAAAAGTTACCATGGCTCTCAGTCTGAGGCAATGAACATTTGAAAACCAGCCCGCTGAGTGCTGTGAAGCCCATCCTCACAGGGGCGGCTCCTAGAAGGGCACTTACTGCTTATCAGCCTGCACTTTGGAACTTGAGCTTGGCTTTCAGTTTTATTCATTTTAAAGAGGCAGAAGCTAACGGAGTGCCAGGTCAGAGACTTTTTTATTTGTTCAATGAATATGCCAAAGTATGATCCACACAGAAAAAGAGCAAAGAGCAATTTCTCTGCAGTTTCCGCCAAATAAAGCACTGGGGAGGGGGGTGGAGGGCTACATTTCCAAGAGTATTATATAATTCACAATAATAACTAAAAGTTCTTCTCTCTTCCCGTTGGTCTCTCTCCTTTGCATTAAAAGTCAATGAGCCCAGAAGGACTGTTACTCAGATGATGTCTGAGGAGGTTTTAGGAATGGTCATTGTGCCAAAAAGCGACTAATGAAATGTTGCGTGAATAATAAATCCTCCAGATTGTCATCATCATCATTGTGTTCATTTTTAATGAGGACTCTGACTCCATCGGGACCAAATGGACTTCGATGCACAGTGGCGCAATGAATGAACATGAAAACATGATTTATAATAGTGGTTTGGAACAGACAAAAATGGGTAGGTTCTCTTACAAATGGCCAATCATTTGCTTTTGTTGAAGATTCTGCTTTACATAAGCGACTAATGGCCAGGATTCAGGCAGAGGCTTCAGCGAAGCTCCTGGACTATCATTTTGCAGTCTGCTTGCCTGTTAGAGCAACAGATATGTCCAACTGCTCTAATACACAATGGCTTCCAGCAGGCGCTTGGAAAAGAGTGCATTGAAGTCGGCAGAATGGGGCCAGATTTATCAAGGGCTTACGTTGCCGTTGCATCACACAAGGTGACGCAAGGGCAATGCAATCCCTTAAGTGAGATTTACTATGCCATGCAGAGTCACATTGAATAGCTCTGTGTGGCATAGTAAATCTGGAGCAATGCAAGGCAGTACAAGTCACTGCCTTCCTTTCCTCTGCCCTGGGAAGACCTTCCATGGGTGGAGCGTGGGTGTTTCCACGCATCCACCCTTTATTTCTATATCTTCTAGTTGTCTTGGTGCCACCTCCATCAATTTACAAAAGTGCTGTGGGGTGGGGGGAGGGTGCAAGGTAAAGAACAGCCCCCCATGAAAGTTTAAAACAACTCAGTTAGTCTCCTGGGTAGGCAAATGAATGACCCCAGGAGAGCTTACCATTATTTTTAAAGTACTCTGGGGTGGAGCTGTATGCGTTTCAGCTAGAGTGTGGGGACCCCTTGTGGTTGCTTCTATGGCTGCATTTTGTGGCCTGAAGAGTGCTAAAGAAAGACTTACACACAAAATTATGGTTGTTTGGAAAACATTTTGTATCATAATTATTTTGGGGATGATTACTTTGGAATATGGCTATTGATAAAAAATTATGGTGACTTTTTGATGAAGCCAATAGGCCTGCTTTATATAGATTGATGTTCTGATCTCTTTCTAAAGTCAATAGGCCAGCCTTTTATATTTTGGTTGTCTGACCCTTTTGACAAAGCCAGTCCGTCTGTCTTACTTTAATTAAAAAAATTAAATTGTTACTTTACGTTAAAAAAAAACCTCCCAAATACACAGAAAAAACAAAGGTTTAAGTGACTTTATAGTGAGGTGAAATGTTAGTTAAGATGTAATGTTTTGAACTCAAAACCACTGAAATTCACAAGTGACATTTAACTGGAGTAAATATAACTAAATCCCTCACAATGCATTGTTTATGACCTCACATAATACAATATGTATGACATCATTGATAACATCCCTGTGCTTGGCTAGGTTGCGAAATATAGTTAATTTAGTTAACTATACCTGGTGAATTTCAGTCTTTAAAATGTTACGTTTTTACTGACATTTTCACTTAACTGTTGTATTTGGCCCTGGGGGGGATCCTTCTGGGACCCCCACCTAGCCAATAGGGGCAGAGTATTTTTGCCCTGCCCTCCCATAAGTTTTTTTGAAACTTTCTCTAGGAAGGAGGACCGATGATGGGGTGGCAGCCAGTCAGATCGTATCTAGAGATCTTTCGACTCTGTAGATCCTCCATAGCGTGAAACATACAAAGTTTGTGAACCTTAATTTTTTTAACATTTCTGAACAGATTTACATAAAATCACACAAAGCATGCTTTTTGGACCAAGAAAGGCTTTCTGTCAAATTTGGTGTAATTCCATTCAGCCGTTTTGGCTGTAGCTTTGTCTAATTTTCTTACTGAAAAATTATTGGGGACCGAGCGTTGTGGGCCCCCACTGGTCAGATCACCCTGGAACTTTCCAGGAAGGAGCTAAGGTGTATGAACTTTTCTGGAAGGTTTTGTGAAGATTCATCAAGCAGTGCCAACGTTATTAGAGAGAGAGAGCGATTGAGACTCTGTAGTAATGGTTCAAATGTGCATTACATTGAAAATGCATTTATTAGATTGACAACAACTTTAGCCATTCATGATGAATCTCCAAAAAATTGCTCAAACACTTGGGAATGTTGCTAACGGTTGGCATGCCAGCTGTCAAGCGGAGGTAAAAAGTTAAAGGGGGGTGGGGGGGCGGTGCAAACAAATGATGCATTTCACATTCAAGTCCCTATAAGAAAGTTGCTCTCCTATACAGCAAAAACTACTGAGCTTATATACACCAAGCCTGCCATGAAAGTACAACTGCACTCAGAAACCATGCTTTTTTTGTTGTTAATTTGCTCAATATTTTTTTGATACTAGTGCTTGAAAAATGTGTCAAGTGGGCATCAAAGAGTTAAAATGTAAATGTGTCTCAGTCATATAAACTAATAAGTTATAAATTAGTGAGAACTACCAATCACATTTGAAGTTTTCAAGAATGTGATTGACTGATCAATGGCTTCAATATTTTTTTGCAGCAAGCATGACATTTTGCAACATTTGCAAATCTTTTGTAGTGAATAAAAATAAAAAAAGTAAAGGGAAGGCATGATGACTAATTCTAAGCATCAGAGATGATCACAGAGGCATGGAAATTTGGAAGGAAAATATACAATGGTGTTAAAATACAGTAAATGTAGGAAACTTGTGAGTATGTGAGTGCCATTTTTTTATAATTTACAAATAGGTTTAATTTTACTGAATTTGCCTGTTTCATAGACTTTCCATTTGGAGAATTTCCAGTTGCTCAGAGTATGAATAATTTGAATTTAAAAAAAAGTAAAGCCATAATGGCTATATTTGTGTGTAGGCACAGTAGAATTCACTGGTCTGTGGCTGTAGTCCTGGCCCTGCTGCCACTACTAGCTGTGCATGGCCTTTGGCAATTTGCAGCACAGAACAGGTACAAGGCCAGTGAATACAATACCTCAAAAAACACTAATCCTCTAAAGAAAAATACACTTTCAAAGTTAATTATGGGTTAGAAAATAATTAAAGGGAGCACCCCTGAATTCAACGGCTATGGTATGTAGCACAATGCACACCACAACTGATAACCCTTCCATACTCTTTATGCCACGATGGCACATGTATACATATGTTATTTTCCTTTGCTGAACTAAAATTACCTTTAGCTATGTTTTTTTCTGTGATTGACCAAAATATTATGCCCTTTAATGTACCAAACTACTTAATAATTATATATTAGGATCAGTAGTGCTTACATTCATTGCCTTTTTAGAATGAAGAATGCAACACCTACAGCTAATACTATCCATTTGCTTCTCATTTTAATGAAATCGCAAATCATGTGCTGAAAGTAACTGAGGCTGTAACCTGAGTTATAGAAGTTGTATTCAAAACATGTCCAGCGTTTACTTCATCTCACTCAGCTACAATATCAGATAAGTATTCTTGGCCATTGAATGTGGTCCATGAAAAATTACTACTATTTCCCAATAAAGGTGTCTTAGTGAAAGTAAAGAAAAAGGTGTCTCATTTCTCAGTAATCTCAATTGGGGGGCTTCTTTGCCTCAATACCTTATGCTTTGTTTGCTGGCTGTGTTCAGTTACTGGGGACATTGTGGTGTAGGCATTCATTTCTTCTTGAGATGATGTATACACTTTCACAGTCACCTCTGTTGTACCCCTTAAACACAACTAGTTAGTGATTCCATTTCTGAAATAGATTCATTGTCCTGCTCCTCTGACGTTACTGACATCTTATATTCATAACAACTTTGACAACAAACACACAGCACTGTTTAAACCAGAGGTTTACAAATGGCTAGATGTTAAGGCTCTTGTAAAAGAACATTGATGGGTATCACTACTCCCTTTGGAGGTTTTACTTCCCAGGCCCCTAGCCTACTCTGCCATCACATTCGATCTATTCATTTAAACATATTTTCTGGCATGCAATTGATAGACCATTAATAATTGTTGAATAGTTGTGGGAGTCCAATTAGGCAGGCCAGGTTGGATGTTTGGAATCCTAAACTGCCAAAGCCATGGGCAGACTGCCTGCTTCCGACAAAGATTAAGATCGCCGCTGGACAGTGTACCTGTCCAGAAGAAACCAACTTTAAGGAACAAAGACCTCTGCCCTGAGGAACTGCGAAACTACCACTGCACCCGACGTCCACAGCCTGAGTCCAAGTGGCCCACCAGTCCTGTGAAGGTTCAACAGTGCTTCTGAGCAAGAGTCCACCATAGGCTGACCCCTGCCGGACTCCACCTCAATACCTGCAGCCTCAACTCTAAGACTCCCCCCTACCCACGACCTGCCCAGTAAGACTTTTCCGATGCCTAAGGACACCCCTGCACCGAAGCCCCTAAGCTTTGGGGAGCTTGACCTATGGTGTCCCTATGTCCCCTAGCATCTCTACTTACCTGTGCAGCTGTGGGTTTTCCTCATCCGACCTCCTGGCCTGAGCCTACAGCCTTTCTTCAAGACTGCTCTCGTCCATTGAATTGCATTTGGCGCCCAATGCTGTGTTGGCAGTCTGCACTCACCTGCCCCTGTGCCGCTGAGAATGTACGTTTGGTGCTGCCTTGTGGCCTCCGCACTTACCTCAATTCCTGGAGATCGATCCCTGACACCCCTTTACTCACTGGTGAGCAGCACAACTTCGATTAACCCCTGTCTCTATTGATTAACATTGGGCACCTGACCCCGAATTTGACCTCTGCAATCGGCCACCCCTGTGCCACTGGTGGTGCAGTCTTGCTGCTGATTTGAACCTTGCCTGGTGTTGACACAGAATCCAGAGACTGAATTTGGAAGTTGAGTACTTACCTGCAAAACTGCATTCTTGTTTTCCTCCCATATGTTAACATTGCAAAGCCTGAAAATTGCACTAAAAACGTACTTTCCCTTTTGCATACATATTGGTCTTAAAATGAAACTTGACTGAAGCTTGTTTTTCTAAAATTGGTGTGGATCTCTTATTTGAGTCATGTGTGATTTATTTGTCAATGTGTGTATAACAAAGGTCTTTCACTCCTCTGTGTTAGGCCAAAGGCTGCTCGACCACACTACCACAAATTGAGCAGGGTTTACACTGATCCCTGTAAACATCTAGAGGAATCGCTGGACTCTTTGGACAATATAATCACCCAGTGGTATATCATATAACGAGCCAGCTTCCTAAACCCGGCATATTCCCAAACAATAAGGTTTTACAAAAAACATGACAAAACAAAACACGAATTGCCAGAATAGTGGTGGTAAAAACCAGACCTGCTGGCTTTGCCAATGCTTGTTTAACATTGTTCCAATTACACTTTGGACAACAGAATAGTTGCCTGTGGTCTGAGTGCTTGGTCACATAGTGATTTGCTATTTTCTCTGTCACATATAATTAAACAAGCTTTGACAAAGCCAAGAGGTCTTTTTGTTTCTGGTGTATTGGCTTTACCAATTCCTTTTGGCAATGCTATACAGCTTTGTCAAAAAGCATTTTTTGCTGATGCTGCGCAGCTTGTCCAAAGTATAAAAGAGAAAAATAATGTGGGATGAAGTGGCCACTAGCGGCTGGGCTGTTTTGTAGGTGCGTGTAGATGTATGATAATATATCTGAGCATGCATGCATCATCACGCATGTATGTGCCTATTAAATAATGTTGGCGCAATTTGTTTTATTTACCTATTCAAGATAAATAGATAAATAGAAAAAAACAAAAATAAAGAACCACAAAGGGGCAGGCAGCAATTTGCTGCCAGGCCTATCAAAAAAAATAATAATAATAATTATATATATATATATTCACTGACAAAAACCATAGGTTTCAAGCACGTTATAGTTAGAAATTATCATTAAAAAACCTTAGAAATTCACAGAAAAAAAACATAGGTGTCAGGGATGTTATAGTTAGTTGGACATTTCACTCTTACAAAACCATAGAAATTCCACCGTTATAGTTAATTCAGCTAACTATAACTCGCGCCCCCGCAATGCACTGCTGACGACGTCACATATTACATCATTCATGACATGGTCAGTGACATCACTGATGACACCACTGATGACATCTCAAATGACACCACTGATGACATCATCCAGTGACAGTCTGTTTCTGTAAAGTTTAAATATGTTTTATATATATATATATATATATATTATCTACTGGCGGTCGCCAGTAGATAGTTATAGTTAGGACCGTGTTTCCACAGGAAATCCGCAACATTCTATTTGGAATAACTTTGGCGCCGGTCGACGAATCATTGCGAAATTTTCAAAACTAATGGGGCGCTACGCTCCGCTCCTACCCTGAAAGTCTCGGGGGGATTCGTCAAGCGGGGGCTGAGAAAAAAGGGGGGTCCCAAAACGCGTTTTCCCCATGCATTTTTCCATAGGACCTTAAGACACAGCTACAGCCCGAACGGCTGAACAGAATTACTTGAAATTTGGCAGAGAGGTAGTCCTCAGGTCAAGGATGTGCCTTTTGTAGGTCTGGTGTAAATCTGTTCAGTAGGTCCTGAGAAAATAGCATTTAAATCAATATATATATCTGTAAGCGCGCTCCGTGCGCTTACCGTAAGCTTACCGTACGCGTACGGTGCCGTGCGCGAGCTCAATTCTGATTGGTGGTTACATGACTGTAAACATTCGAATCGGTCGAAATCAGGAAGTGTCGGCCGCCATTTTCTGTCTCTCGCACTGAGAAACAAAGGTGGGGAACGTGAAACGGGGGCTACGAAGAGAGTTGCAGACCCCCTAGTGTTTGTCAGGGGGTCCAAGAAGGACCCAAAAGTACGAAAAATAAATTTAATAATTTTTAAAAAAAATCGCGGGGTACGCGTACAGTAAGCTTACCATACGCTCTCGGCAAAAAAAATAAAAAAAAATAAATAAAGAAGTAACAATCACATTTATTAAATAAATTAAAGGACCCACAAGGGAGAAAAAAACAAATGTTACTGCGTAAAAAAAGGCGAGGCGCGCACGGCATGGACCGCGCAACGTGGACGCTCGGTGCACGAAGCGCACCTAGCGCCCACAGCGCGCGCATGGTGCGCAAAGCGCACCGTGCGCGCAGGGTGTGCGCATAGTGAAGAACCAGAAAAAAAAATAAAAAAAAAATACATAACTTAGCATTTAAAAAACCGTACAAATTCACTGAAAAAACCATAGGTTTCACACACGTTATAGTTAGGAATTATCATTTACAAAACCTTGCAAATTCACTTAAAAAACCATAGGTTTCACACATGTTATAGTTAGCTGTACATTTCACTCGTAAAAAAACAATGAAATTCCACGTTATAGTTAGATCAGGTAACTATAACTTGCGCGACCGCAATCCACAATGTGTAATTTCAGATGTCATCATTGATGTCATGAGTGATGTCACTGACCATGTCATGAGTGATGTACTATGTGACGTCATCAGCAGTTTATTGTGGGCGCGCAAGTTATAGTTACCTGATCTAACTATAACGTGGAATTTCATTGGTTTTTTACGAGTGAAATGTACAGCTAACTATAACATGTGTGAAACCTATGGTTTTTTAAGTGAATTTGCAAGGTTTTGTAAATGATAATTCCTAACTATAACGTGTGTGAAACCTATGGTTTTTTCAGTGATATATATATATATATATATTATCTACTGGCGGTCGCCAGTAGATAGTTATAGTTAGGACCATGTTTCCATAGGAAATACGCAACATTCTATTTTGAATAACTTTGGCGCCGATTGACGAATCCTCGCGAAATTTTCAAAATAGGTGGGGTCGCTCCGCTCCGCTCCTACCCTGAAAGTCTTGGGGGGATTCGTCAAGCGGGGGCTGAGAAAAAGGGGGGGTCCCAAAACATGTTTTCCCCATGCATTTTTCCATAGGACCTTTAGTCCAAGCTACAGCCCGAATGGCTGAACAGAATTACTTGAAATTTGGCAGAGAGGTAGTCCTCAGGTCAGGGATGTGCCTTTTGCAGGTCTGGTGTAAATCTGTTCAGTATTTCCTGAGAAAATAGCATGTAAATCAATATATATATCTATAAGCGCGCTCCGAGCGCGTACTGTAAGCTTACCGTACGCGCACGCTGCCGTGCGCGAGCGTAATTCTGATTGGTGGTTACATGACTGTAAACATTCGAATCGGTCGAAATCAGGAAGTGTCGGCCGCCATTTTGTGTGTCTCACACTGATAAACAAAGGAGGAGAACGTGAAAAGGGGGCAACGTAGAGAGTTGCAGACCCCCTAGCGTTTGTCAGGGGGTCCAAGAAGGTCCCAAAAGTATGAAAAATACATTTAATTTTTTTTTTTTTAAATCGCGGGGTGCGCGTACGGTAAGCTTACCGTACGCGCACGGCAGAAAAAAAACAATAAAAAAAATAGAAGTAAAAATCAAATTTAAGTGTTTAGATATTAGGGGGCTCTAAAAAGAGCCGTTGTGTTTATGAAGTGTTTTTTTTGTGGTACCTACAAGTAAGTACCGATGCAGAGTCTAAAGTTCAAGAGGAAGCCTCTGTTGCCTTCATCAGTGAAATGTACACCGTCTCCTCTATAAATGCCTTGCATGTTGTAACGCAAGTTGTTGTGGTATATAGAACCCATACCATAGCCTCTTAGGAAAGCAGAAATAGATTTGTTGACGTGCTTTCTTGCTTTGTCAATCTGTGGACAAAATTGGTTGGACCAGTTCCACTTTTGCCTTTGGCATATATTAGAATATACAAAGGCAGATTGAGGAAAAAGTGACATCAATTGCACAAAGGTGTCCTTAACAAGCATTTCCAGACCTACCCCAGTTAAAGTGCCTAGGTCATTTCCACCACAGTGCACAATAATAAGGTTAGGCTGTGGGAGATGTAGAAAGGTTTTCACCAAAGGCATTAATTGGTGCCACTTTAACCCTCCCTGACCAATCCATTTAATGTCTACATTTGGCAAAGCAAGGTCTCTCACCATACCTCTTTTTTCTGCATACTTTTCACTCCAGAAGACATAGCTGTGACCTACAATCCACACTGGGAACATCTTCCAAGGAGATCTGGATGCACTCAGAAGGTGTCTTTCAGTAGAATGGCAATATGAAATGAAAGACAGTTGTAAAATGGAGGCATACATATTTTATTTTAATAAAAAGAACACATTGGCTGATTCAAACCATTTTACAGTTGAAACTAGGCTGTATGTGTAGATTTTTAGAAGCATGTTTTGTATTGGTTCAGAAAATTGTGTTCCCACAGAAGATTAATTTGAATTTGCTGTTAGGTTTGACAGGTGAAGCACTCTTGCTCTTTGGAATAGAAACATTGTGTGCTGAACTTCTGACCTCTCTGCTCACACCAGTGTTCCATGTGCCGTTGCTATGGTAGCAGGCAGAAGTGAAGTTGGGGGAAGGGTTCATTTGGAAAGGGGTTGAAGTTTTCAACCAATAGAAATGTGTGATTTCATTTGAAAAAATGTTGGAAGCACTGAGATTTGTAATTAACATGTATATGTGTGAAAAAAGTGAGGGAGACATTGCCATTTACTGGTTCCGGTGGGAGGAGAGAGGTGTACAGCTCTGAGATTCTGACTCTGATAATCTGCTGTTTGAGTGCCACATTTCTTTCTCAACTAACAAATTTTAAAGGTGAGATATGAGTTTGAGAGGGGAGGTATGTGGTGATTTTTGATATAAATATTAGAATTGTGATTCTTCTTTAAAAGTTATGTTTTAGATTTTGTGGTTTGGTTGATATTTAACTGTCTTGAACTTGTAAAATATTATGGAGTATGTTTTTATCATAAGTTAAGGTGTACTGGTATCACTGAGGAATACTGTTTTGTGCCTAGAATCAAACCATGAGTCTGTGTGCACACAGGAATTGTTGTCAGAGATTTTATTTGTGTTGGTCCGGTTCTGTAAGAATGGCATTTGTAGGAAAGGGTCAGCTTTTTTTTTATAAATATGATGGTTTTATTAATAAAGAAGTTATTTTGTTGGTCAGGTAAGCGTGAAATTTCTGTATTTATCACACATTTAGTTTCATGCTCCCTTTTTTTCACTTCTCCTCTGTCTGCTTTTCTCATTTCCGTTGTACTCCCTCAAGGACCTTGTAGGGTAAAAAAAAAAATTGGGGTTTTAAAAAAAAAAAAAATGCGCGTACGGTAAAAAAAACAAAATAAAAAAAAAATTACAAAAATTAAAAAAAAGTTGTGAGGTAAGGTTGGCTCTTAAAAGAGCCGTTGTGTTAATACAGGGACAGAGGAAAGAAAGAATGGGAATATTAACAAGGACCACAGATGTGATGGTCTATCTTATTGTTTATTAGGGAAACACTGGTCTCCCCATGAACAATTAGACCATAACATCTGGTGCACCTCATTTGTACCCTCTGAAATCGAGGGTTCGTTTCCAGAGGAGCAGAAGAGGGTGATGCTCCCACCGGAGAGGAAGGGCTCTGCTGAGCTGCCGAAGATGTACTCGGCTGAGCTTCTGCGGGTGTGCTTGGGTGACTTACTGAAGGGTTTGCTTCAGTATGTCGAGCAAAAGTCCTGGCATGTACATCCCTAATGTGTCTCACCATAGTGTGATTACCAAAGGAATACTTCTTCCTTGGGTTACCTCTAGATAAGACACGCTCACAAAGTGAGCAGGTGACTAATGGAGCATTTACCTTTTTCTGCCCCTCTGGAAAAGTGAAATACTCCCAAACAAAAGAATTCTTTTGTTTCCTCCCTCTCTGTCTGATGATGCTGCTGCCCTGCTCACTC
Organism: Triturus cristatus; assembly: GCF_964204655.1. Lineage (NCBI taxonomy): Eukaryota > Metazoa > Chordata > Amphibia > Caudata > Salamandridae > Triturus > Triturus cristatus. The sequence continues at coordinate 379,118,791 of NC_140587.1, forward strand.
TCAGAAGAGGTCTGCTGCTCTGCCATTGTATCCCAAAGACAATTCAGCTCCTTCTCCTAGAGAATCACAAGCAGTAATGAGAGGAATGGGTGTGGTGTAGGAAGATTCTGGAACTGAAAGTAGTTTAAACCAATCAAAAGTGTTGTTTCTTGATCACATGACCAACCGTACGCGCACGTTAAGCTTACAGAGCGCGTACAGTAAAAGTACGCATGCGCGTACGAAAGACGCGCACGCGCGCATGCGCATTACAGGCACGCTCGTACACTTCCGCGTAACGCGCGCGTGTGCGCGTGTGAAGCATGCGCGTACGCGTCGCGTAGGAAGTACGGACGCGTACGCAAATTGCGTAAGCATGCGCAAACGGAGTATAAATATTACGTACGCTCACCGTACATAAAGCGCAGTGTGCGCTTACGGTAAGCTTACCGTACGCGCACGGTAAAAAAATTTAAAAAATAAAAATAAAAAAAAGATAAAGGTTTGTTGAAGATATTAACTATGTTATACAAGTATATCTAACCATTTATTTAAAAAGGTGACTCTTTCTATATTGAAGAATGCATTAAAACCATGAATATATACATAGGTAGAATAGTGTTTAAAGGAAAAAAGAAAAAGAAAAAAAATGATGTAAAAAAATAAACAAATTCAATGAAAAAAACCATAGGTTTCACACACATTATAGTTAGGAATTAGAATTAAAAAAAACCATGCAAAAACACAGAAAAACACATAGGTTTCACACACATTATATTTAGAAATTAGCTTTTAAAAAACCTTGCAAATTCACTGAAAAAAACATAGGTTTCACACACGTTATAGTTAGCTGGACATTTCTCTCATAAAAAACCATTGAAATTCCCCCGTTATAGTTAGTTCAGCTAACTATAACTCGCGCAGCGGCAATCCACTGCTGATGAAGTTACATATTACATCACTCATGACATGGTCAGTGAAATCACTCATGACATCACTGATGACATCTCAAATGACATCACTGATGACATCACTAATGACGTCATCAATGTGATAAATTACCACATCTTCTCACACCCTTATAAAACCTTTGATATACCAACTCAAAATTACAGAGTTCCATTCTCATATCCATAAATAATGCAATACCAATAACTGCATACCCACATATTAACTTTTAGGTCTTCATACACCTCCACACACTCACCTGTAAAGTCACTCCTAGTTACAGTCACTCCATAAAAAAGTATCATATGAATTTATACACACACCTATATAGACACTCACACACTACCAATCATCCATAGAGGTACTCTCACACCTAGTCATTCATACAAATAATCACACTGCCATTTACTCACCTATGCAGTAATACACACTCAAGTTCCCTTGCTCACAAAAATAGTATCACATTTTTATGCTCTATTAGAATCATTGACAAAAGCACACTCATCCATACAGTCACTGTCACAATCACACATTCTCACATCTAGCCACTTATATACTCTTACACACATATATACTGCCTTTCACATATGTAGTTAGTCACAAATGTACCACTGAGATATACATTCAATCCCTAACACACCCATACATACACTCGCTCAACCATACAGTCCATCACGGATGCACTCTTAAAACCATGCACCCATAGAATCACCCACTCACACATCTATGCACAGAGTCACACACAACCTACCCACGCTAACACTCAGGCACCCATACAGATACTCAGACAACCAATCGATAACCCATATAGACACTCATATAGCTATTCACAAAACCATGCAGCCACTTATACACCAACAGACAGAAACATACAGACATTCACACAGTTTAGTCACTAGTCTGCAGTAAGATACATTTAATGACTCACTTATAGAGTCAGTTACGCACCAAAGAAAATCATACATTTACACACTTGTTCACCCACTCATTCTTCAACAGGCCTTTCCCTATATATATTAAACATATTAAAATGGTTCAGAAACACATACTCAATGGATGATGACATCAGTGATGTCATCAGTCATGTCATTTGAGATGTCATCAGTGATGTCATGAGTGATGTCACTGACCATGTCATGAGTGATGTAATATGTGACGTCATCAGCAGTGGACTGCGGGTGCGCGAGTTATAGTTAGCTGAACAAACTATAACGGGGGAATTTCAATGGTTTTTTACGAGAGAAATGTCCAGCTAACTATAACGTGTGTGAAACCTATGGTTTTTTCAGTGAATTTGCAAGGTTTTTTAAATGCTAATTCCTAAATATAACGTGTGTGAAACCTATGGTTTTTTCAGTGAATATATATATATATATATATATATATATATCATATGAAATTTGTATTGTCAGTATTTTAACTGTTTGATGCAGGTGCTCTTCAGATTACTGCCCTGATTCTGATGTTATCCAATGTTTAAGAAACTTTTCTATGTATATCTATGCAGAGTTCTAATCAGTCAATTGTGTCATCTTATTAATTAGCATTTTGCACTTTAAAAAGCGGGATCACAACTCCCATGGCGTCATGTGATCAAGTCCTCTGGAAGGCTGAAACGCGTCATGCAGGCAGTGCTGTGAATTAAATAAAACAATCTACTCACTCGCAATCTGGGTCGGTTTCCGTTTGTTCCCGCTCTCCTTCAAGACTGTTGGCGTGCAGGTGTGCTTCAGGCGGAATCCTCGTCATTTACTTTACCGGGATTGCTTCTCCGGTACTTTAAACCGACCCCTCCTCTCAAGTTGGGCTTTGCGGAAGGAAGCAGTCCTTTCGGTGATCCGGAAGTCCCTTCGTCCTTGTCAGGACCGACCGTGCCAGCCCCCGGACTACGTACACCACTCCAAGTAACGGCAGCGAAGACCGGCGCTGAGAGTCAGATGACTCGGGAAGCTCCAAGGTACGCGCTGTTGTGGGGAGGTGCAGCATAATGTATGGAAGAGGAGTTTTGCCAGGTTTTCGGACAGCGGGATTTATCCTTTGTTTGCCCTTTGACTTTGTGAGTCCACATTAGTGGTTCAATTACAACAGCGACAGATTAGACAAACTGCACACCTATGTTTTAGATGAGAATTAAGCAAGAAGTACTGACAGTAGTCATAAGTTAATCAAAGGTGCTGCCTTTTTGTGGCCGGTGCAACCCCTACACAGGCCCTAGAAAATGACAAAAAATGTTCAAACAAAAGTTTGAAAAAAGGCGCACTATCCACCTGCCCTATGAGGTGCAACTTGGTAGATCTATAAAAGTAAACAAGTGTATTTAGTACATCACTCTATTAAACAAAGGTAAAACGAAAAGCACCTATGGTGCCTATTTTAATTCAAGTTATAAACAGCATCTTGAGTGAAAAATAAAGTAAACTGAACTATAGGTATGATATGAAACAAATTTGACAATTGCAATTGAAAAAGAGACAGTAATAGTGAAACTTAGAGACAAAACAGTAGTTTGTGAATCTTCATGAATTTCTGAGATTCTTCTTTATTTTCTTAACGTATTTCAAAAAGAACGTCAGGTGTCCCAATGCATTTCGGTGTGACACACACCTTCTTCAGGGGAATACTGTAACAATGTATACATATAAGTATATAAGTCAATTCGAAATGAAAACAATACTAGTATCAAAACCAACTTATATGTATGTCCAACTGTAACATTAATTTGCATTTTATAACCCTTAGTATCCAGTGCTAACCAGCCATTGTGCAGCATGCAACTGCCGTGAAACTCGTTTTTTAAAAAGAAGCGAGAAAGGGATGTAAAGAGTAAAACTAGAAAGAAAAGAAAAGAAGATTTTAATAAAGTTTATTGAAGATTGACAACCAAAAAAGTAAAGCTAAGAAATACCAAAATGACACCAGTGGGTTCTGAATCGTGATGCCTATCATGAAACGGTTAACTATCTCAAAAAGTGCCCGTCAAAGTGAAAAGTGGATTCTGGTGCATTAGGTGCTCAAGTGAAACCGAAGGAACCACCGTAACCAAACCATAATAGCCTGCGGAGGGCTCACCTCCCAGCGTTCAAATGAAAAACGACACACAAGAAAGGGTCCAGATCGTCACTCACACGACCTGTATTGCGGAAAGAGAAAAGGGCGTTCTAGTGTTACCAAAAAATAGACTCGTGAATTAAACGGAAGGGGAACAGTGTGCCCAAATTTAAAGTACAGCTTACTTCGCCTCATCCATAATGCATATACATCCAACTTCAGTACGACTTAAGCGTAGCGATGAACCTTGTCCGAAAACGTCTAGGATTAAAAAATAGTGCACAAATGGTACCGTTAGCTAAATGCGTGCCGCGACCAAGATTCAAAGTGATTGAGGTTAACTATGAAAGACCCATAAGTTGTCACCACTACACATACCTTTTAGTACAACGTGCTGTGCGATCTAGAAATGGTCATATCTTCGAATGGCAAAGATTCGATGTGGCTAGAAGCGTGCGAGTGCATATTTAAAAGCTATGAATATCATGTGACCAAAAGGAAACTTGTGAACATCGAAAGAGGACTATTTCGGGCGCCATGTCGGAACGGGTGCCTAATCATAAACACGGTCCCAGTGAAAGATAAAAGTAGACAATAGAGGGTAAAGAGAACGTGAAAGAGCAAGAAAGAGAACATGAAAGAAAAAACCATTTCAAAAGTATCTAAAGAAGTAGATGGCAAGAATGCCATGTAAGAAAAGTTTGCTGGAATATGCACGCCAAGTGCATAGGTAAAATCACATTAACAAGCATGAAACAAATGTTAAACAAATATGAAAAAAATGCAATCTTCAATATTTAACAGTGAAACAGCTGTGAAATGTTGTTATCATGCAACCATACTTAATCACAGAAAATGTATCAGTTCTATTTTGTCATTCAAACCCCCAGGGCTCATGGTCTGTAAAAAACGTATCCAGAATGTTTCTCTTTGAGCCAAGTGCCTATTGGGGTCAGCATGTAAGAGATCGGATATCTGCTCAAGAACAGTGAAACGAAGTTGGGGTATGGTATGCTTGTGTGTGTTCCAATGTATTGCTAAACAAGATTTCTGATTAAAAGTGCGAATAGCACTTTTGTGTTCAGTTACCCGTATTTTTACTTTTCGGGTTGTTCTCCCCACATAAACTTGGCCACAGGGACATTTGATAGCATATACTACCATCGCTGTGTTGCAGTCTGAAGAATGTTTTAGCTTAATCGATTTGCCCGTATGTGGATGTGTAAAGGTATCACCCACCATGACATTCCCACAATGACCGCAATTGTAACATTTACGCATCCCTGAGTGTTTGAGCGTGTGTACATTGGGAGTTCTTTTGGCCAAAATCTCTCTGATGTTCTGAGATCTAGAGAAGGCGAAAATGGGTTTGGCATGAAAGACATTCGTGAAATCATTTTCTTGCTCTATAATCTCCCATCTCCTAAGGATACTCCGTTTAATCGCCATAGCTGATGTGGAAAATTTTAGAACACAAACTTCACGTTTGGACTCAGGTTTTTCAGTTTTTTTCAATAATTGCATTCTGTCCATACTGTACGCCTTATGCTTCGCCGAGTCCAGAACAGGTGCTGGATAACCTCTGTCTAGGTATTGTTGATACATAATATCGGTGTCAATTTTCCTTTGGTCATCATCAGAACTGATTCTGCGCACCCGAATAAACTGAGATAAAGGTAAATGGTTTTTCAGGGATTGTGAGTGAAAACTCCGAAAATGTAATGCGTTATTCCTATCGGTAGGTTTCTTGAAAATCCTGGTTGTTAATGTAGAATTGCGTTTTTCAATCTGAATATCCAAATAGTTGATGGTGGTGTCATTGATGGAATGTGTGAATTTGATTTGAGGATGACAGTTGTTCAAGCTTGAAATTGCATTCTCCAAAGCTTCTTTGGTACCCCGCCATAAAACCAAAATATCATCAATGTATCTGAGATACAATAGTAGATGTTCTGTCCAAGAACTGTTGTTCAAAACATGCTCGTCCTCAAATTTGGCCATGAAGATGTTGGCATACGTGGGTGCCCCAGTAAAACCCATTGACGTACCAGTCTTTTGCAGATAGAACTGTTGCTTCCAAGAAAAATAGCTGTGGTATAGGCTGAATTGAAGTAACTCAAGCAGAAAAATATTCAAGGTTTCTGCGTAGTCATGTCGAAGCAACATCCATTCAACCGCCTCAATTCCTTCCCCATGGGGGATTGAGGTGTAGAGGGCTGTGACATCTATGGTAGCCAGGAGCACATCTTCTGTGTTGGGTAGCACGACTTTTTGAAGTTTGTTGAGGCAATCCGTGGTGTCTTGTACATAAGTTACCCATTTCTGAACCAACGGTTGTAAAAAATGGTCGATGAATTTACCTAATGGTTCGTGTAGCGAACCGCAACCTGCCACAATGGGGCGAAAGGGGGGGTCTGTCGGGTTCTTATGCATCTTGGGAAGCATGTATATGTGTGGCCTTTTAGGGTAGTTGTTACTTAAGAATCTGAAAGTATTGTCATTAATCCAATTCAAATCTTTGGCTTTTGTCAGTATCGACGACAAAGTTTTCTGAAAGATGTCAGTAGGATCTGTGTCTAGAACCAAGTACGTGTCAGTATCCGAAACATGCTGATCCACTTTGGCCTCATAGAAAGTAGTGTCCATGATTACTAGGGCGCCACCCTTGTCAGCCGGTTGGAAAGTTAGGCTTCTGTTGGAGGCTAAGTTTCTGAGTGTTACCCATTCTTTTTGACTTAAGTTGCTCTTGATTGTTGTAGCTTGATGAGAATGTAGAAGGTCTTTCTTCACAAGAGTTTCAAATAGATCAATGGCCTTGTGACTGGTCGGTGCCATGAATGTACTTTTGGGCCTAAATTTTTTTGATGCGATGTCCTCTGCTAAGATGCTAGATGAATCCTGTACGATGTTATGAAAGAACCACCGTAGTCTGAGTTTTCGGGTGAATTTAAACAGTGCAATTTCTGTTTCCAGTGCATGAGTGCGATACGTTGGCACGAAAGACATACCCTTGTTAAGTAAGGTTTTTTCGATGGGTTTCAACTGAACACTAGATATATTCATGATTAATTCCTCCGAGGATTCCGTCGGCCTCCGTTTGCTGTTGTCTTTTTTGGAGCCTTTTCCCCTCCTGATTCGCCTGTAGCGCCTCCCGTTGTTAAGGTGCCCTCTGGGGGATGGTTGGACGTCCGACCCAGGTCTAAAAAAGGAGTTTGTTTGGTCATACCACTCGTAGAAGGAGTGCTCTCAGTAGTAGTAGTAACCAAAGAAGTGCGAGTGGGAAGTGTGTCTTGCTCAGTCGCAATACTTTCTTCAGAAGTGGAGGCCTCAGGTTTACGGAAAGTTCTTCTTTGGGCGTACACCTCTGCCCAGGTGTACACCTCATCGAGCTTATAATCAATAGTGTCCCTTCGAAATTTCCGCAATTTGCGGTCATGCACTTCTTTTGCGTGTTCATCCAATTTATCATTCATGTCTTTTAAAGTTTGTTGTAATTCCTCAGACGATAATCTCTGTGATAGGTCATCTTTCAGGTCCTTAATCTCTACTTCTAGTTCTTTTAAGATAGCTGATAGTTCCTCAACTATCAATAAAATCAGATCTAAGGAGCATTTATTCAAAATTGCAAACCATTTGTTCATGAACGGTTTATTAAATTTGAATAACATGGGTCTTAGTGCTATGCGTAACCCTCTCGGGATCCGCTTGGCCTTGTGATACTGTATAAGTGTGGTTGCATGCAATCTTTGATTGATTTCCCGCCTCAATGTGTAGTGTAATTGTTTGAGTAATTGGCTGGTTGATCCGGATGGGGCTTGAAAAGCCCGTGTCTCATCTATAAGGGAATATATGTTTTCTGCTTCTTCAGCAGAATAACCTTTTGTCTCTGCTTGGTTAGTGGTTAAATGGGAAATGTCATCGAAATCCATGTTGGGTGCTAGTTGTCAAAAGTGAGGCTGATGAGTAAATAACAATAGTGACAGATTAGACAAACTGCACACCTATGTTTTAGATGAGAATTAAGCAAGAAGTACTGACAGTAGTCATAAGTTAATCAAAGGTGCTGCCTTTTTGTGGCCGGTGCAACCCCTACACAGGCCCTAGAAAATGACAAAAAATGTTCAAACAAAAGTTTGAAAAAAGGCGCACTATCCACCTGCCCTATGAGGTGCAACTTGGTAGATCTATAAAAGTAAACAAGTGTATTTAGTAAATCACTCTATTAAACAAAGGTAAAACGAAAAGCACCTATGGTGCCTATTTTAATTCAAGTTATAAACAGCATCTTGAGTGAAAAATAAAGTAAACTGAACTATAGGTATGATATGAAACAAATTTGACAATTGCAATTGAAAAAGAGACAGTAATAGTGAAACTTAGAGACAAAACAGTAGTTTGTGAATCTTCATGAATTTCTGAGATTCTTCTTTATTTTCTTAACGTATTTCAAAAAGAACGTCAGGTGTCCCAATGCATTTCGGTGTGACACACACCTTCTTCAGGGGAATACTGTAACAATGTATACATATAAGTATATAAGTCAATTCGAAATGAAAACAATACTAGTATCAAAACCAACTTATATGTATGTCCAACTGTAACATTAATTTGCATTTTATAACCCTTAGTATCCAGTGCTAACCAGCCATTGTGCAGCATGCAACTGCCGTGAAACTCGTTTTTTAAAAAGAAGCGAGAAAGGGATGTAAAGAGTAAAACTAGAAAGAAAAGAAAAGAAGATTTTAATAAAGTTTATTGAAGATTGACAACCAAAAAAGTAAAGCTAAGAAATACCAAAATGACACCAGTGGGTTCTGAATCGTGATGCCTATCATGAAACGGTTAACTATCTCAAAAAGTGCCCGTCAAAGTGAAAAGTGGATTCTGGTGCATTAGGTGCTCAAGTGAAACCGAAGGAACCACCGTAACCAAACCATAATAGCCTGCGGAGGGCTCACCTCCCAGCGTTCAAATGAAAAACGACACACAAGAAAGGGTCCAGATCGTCACTCACACGAGCATACCATACCCCAACTTCGTTTCACTGTTCTTGAGCAGATATCCGATCTCTTACATGCTGACCCCAATAGGCACTTGGCTCAAAGAGAAACATTCTGGATACGTTTTTTACAGACCATGAGCCCTGGGGGTTTGAATGACAAAATAGAACTGATACATTTTCTGTGATTAAGTATGGTTGCATGATAACAACATTTCACAGCTGTTTCACTGTTAAATATTGAAGATTGCATTTTTTTCATATTTGTTTAACATTTGTTTCATGCTTGTTAATGTGATTTTACCTATGCACTTGGCGTGCATATTCCAGCAAACTTTTCTTACATGGCATTCTTGCCATCTACTTCTTTAGATACTTTTGAAATGGTTTTTTCTTTCATGTTCTCTTTCTTGCTCTTTCACGTTCTCTTTACCCTCTATTGTCTACTTTTATCTTTCACTGGGACCGTGTTTATGATTAGGCACCCGTTCCGACATGGCGCCCGAAATAGTCCTCTTTCGATGTTCACAAGTTTCCTTTTGGTCACATGATATTCATAGCTTTTAAATATGCACTCGCACGCTTCTAGCCACATCGAATCTTTGCCATTCGAAGATATGACCATTTCTAGATCGCACAGCACGTTGTACTAAAAGGTATGTGTAGTGGTGACAACTTATGGGTCTTTCATAGTTAACCTCAATCACTTTGAATCTTGGTCGCGGCACGCATTTTGCTAACGGTACCATTTGTGCACTATTTTTTAATCCTAGACGTTTTCGGACAAGGTTCATCGCTACGCTTAAGTCGTACTGAAGTTGGATGTATATGCATTATGGATGAGGCGAAGTAAGCTGTACTTTAAATTTGGGCACACTGTTCCCCTTCCGTTTAATTCACGAGTCTATTTTTTGGTAACACTAGAACGCCCTTTTCTCTTTCCGCAATACAGGTCGTGTGAGTGACGATCTGGACCCTTTCTTGTGTGTCGTTTTTCATTTGAACGCTGGGAGGTGAGCCCTCCGCAGGCTATTATGGTTTGGTTACGGTGGTTCCTTCGGTTTCACTTGAGCACCTAATGCACCAGAATCCACTTTTCACTTTGACGGGCACTTTTTGAGATAGTTAACCGTTTCATGATAGGCATCACGATTCAGAACCCACTGGTGTCATTTTGGTATTTCTTAGCTTTACTTTTTTGGTTGTCAATCTTCAATAAACTTTATTAAAATCTTCTTTTCTTTTCTTTCTAGTTTTACTCTTTACATCCCTTTCTCGCTTCTTTTTAAAAAACGAGTTTCACGGCAGTTGCATGCTGCACAATGGCTGGTTAGCACTGGATACTAAGGGTTATAAAATGCAAATTAATGTTACAGTTGGACATACATATAAGTTGGTTTTGATACTAGTATTGTTTTCATTTCGAATTGACTTATATACTTATATGTATACATTGTTACAGTATTCCCCTGAAGAAGGTGTGTGTCACACCGAAATGCATTGGGACACCTGACGTTCTTTTTGAAATACGTTAAGAAAATAAAGAAGAATCTCAGAAATTCATGAAGATTCACAAACTACTGTTTTGTCTCTAAGTTTCACTATTACTGTCTCTTTTTCAATTGCAATTGTCAAATTTGTTTCATATCATACCTATAGTTCAGTTTACTTTATTTTTCACTCAAGATGCTGTTTATAACTTGAATTAAAATAGGCACCATAGGTGCTTTTCGTTTTACCTTTGTTTAATAGAGTGATGTACTAAATACACTTGTTTACTTTTATAGATCTACCAAGTTGCACCTCATAGGGCAGGTGGATAGTGCGCCTTTTTTCAAACTTTTGTTTGAACATTTTTTGTCATTTTCTAGGGCCTGTGTAGGGGTTGCACCGGCCACAAAAAGGCAGCACCTTTGATTAACTTATGACTACTGTCAGTACTTCTTGCTTAATTCTCATCTAAAACATAGGTGTGCAGTTTGTCTAATCTGTCACTATTGTTATTTACTCATCAGCCTCACTTTTGACAACTAGCACCCAACATGGATTTCGATGACATTTCCCATTTAACCACTAACCAAGCAGAGACAAAAGGTTATTCTGCTGAAGAAGCAGAAAACATATATTCCCTTATAGATGAGACACGGGCTTTTCAAGCCCCATCCGGATCAACCAGCCAATTACTCAAACAATTACACTACACATTGAGGCGGGAAATCAATCAAAGATTGCATGCAACCACACTTATACAGTATCACAAGGCCAAGCGGATCCCGAGAGGGTTACGCATAGCACTAAGACCCATGTTATTCAAATTTAATAAACCGTTCATGAACAAATGGTTTGCAATTTTGAATAAATGCTCCTTAGATCTGATTTTATTGATAGTTGAGGAACTATCAGCTATCTTAAAAGAACTAGAAGTAGAGATTAAGGACCTGAAAGATGACCTATCACAGAGATTATCGTCTGAGGAATTACAACAAACTTTAAAAGACATGAATGATAAATTGGATGAACACGCAAAAGAAGTGCATGACCGCAAATTGCGGAAATTTCGAAGGGACACTATTGATTATAAGCTCGATGAGGTGTACACCTGGGCAGAGGTGTACGCCCAAAGAAGAACTTTCCGTAAACCTGAGGCCTCCACTTCTGAAGAAAGTATTGCGACTGAGCAAGACACACTTCCCACTCGCACTTCTTTGGTTACTACTACTACTGAGAGCACTCCTTCTACGAGTGGTATGACCAAACAAACTCCTTTTTTAGACCTGGGTCGGACGTCCAACCATCCCCCAGAGGGCACCTTAACAACGGGAGGCGCTACAGGCGAATCAGGAGGGGAAAAGGCTCCAAAAAAGACAACAGCAAACGGAGGCCGACGGAATCCTCGGAGGAATTAATCATGAATATATCTAGTGTTCAGTTGAAACCCATCGAAAAAACCTTACTTAACAAGGGTATGTCTTTCGTGCCAACGTATCGCACTCATGCACTGGAAACAGAAATTGCACTGTTTAAATTCACCCGAAAACTCAGACTACGGTGGTTCTTTCATAACATCGTACAGGATTCATCTAGCATCTTAGCAGAGGACATCGCATCAAAAAAATTTAGGCCCAAAAGTACATTCATGGCACCGACCAGTCACAAGGCCATTGATCTATTTGAAACTCTTGTGAAGAAAGACCTTCTACATTCTCATCAAGCTACAACAATCAAGAGCAACTTAAGTCAAAAAGAATGGGTAACACTCAGAAACTTAGCCTCCAACAGAAGCCTAACTTTCCAACCGGCTGACAAGGGTGGCGCCCTAGTAATCATGGACACTACTTTCTATGAGGCCAAAGTGGATCAGCATGTTTCGGATACTGACACGTACTTGGTTCTAGACACAGATCCTACTGACATCTTTCAGAAAACTTTGTCGTCGATACTGACAAAAGCCAAAGATTTGAATTGGATTAATGACAATACTTTCAGATTCTTAAGTAACAACTACCCTAAAAGGCCACACATATACATGCTTCCCAAGATGCATAAGAACCCGACAGACCCCCCCTTTCGCCCCATTGTGGCAGGTTGCGGTTCGCTACACGAACCATTAGGTAAATTCATCGACCATTTTTTACAACCGTTGGTTCAGAAATGGGTAACTTATGTACAAGACACCACGGATTGCCTCAACAAACTTCAAAAAGTCGTGCTACCCAACACAGAAGATGTGCTCCTGGCTACCATAGATGTCACAGCCCTCTACACCTCAATCCCCCATGGGGAAGGAATTGAGGCGGTTGAATGGATGTTGCTTCGACATGACTACGCAGAAACCTTGAATATTTTTCTGCTTGAGTTACTTCAATTCAGCCTATACCACAGCTATTTTTCTTGGAAGCAACAGTTCTATCTGCAAAAGACTGGTACGTCAATGGGTTTTACTGGGGCACCCACGTATGCCAACATCTTCATGGCCAAATTTGAGGACGAGCATGTTTTGAACAACAGTTCTTGGACAGAACATCTACTATTGTATCTCAGATACATTGATGATATTTTGGTTTTATGGCGGGGTACCAAAGAAGCTTTGGAGAATGCAATTTCAAGCTTGAACAACTGTCATCCTCAAATCAAATTCACACATTCCATCAATGACACCACCATCAACTATTTGGATATTCAGATTGAAAAACGCAATTCTACATTAACAACCAGGATTTTCAAGAAACCAACCGATAGGAATAACGCATTACATTTTCGGAGTTTTCACTCACAATCCCTGAAAAACCATTTACCTTTATCTCAGTTTATTCGGGTGCGCAGAATCAGTTCTGATGATGACCAAAGGAAAATTGACACCGATATTATGTATCAACAATACCTAGACAGAGGTTATCCAGCACCTGTTCTGGACTCGGCGAAGCATAAGGCGTACAGTATGGACAGAATGCAATTATTGAAAAAAACTGAAAAACCTGAGTCCAAACGTGAAGTTTGTGTTCTAAAATTTTCCACATCAGCTATGGCGATTAAACGGAGTATCCTTAGGAGATGGGAGATTATAGAGCAAGAAAATGATTTCACGAATGTCTTTCATGCCAAACCCATTTTCGCCTTCTCTAGATCTCAGAACATCAGAGAGATTTTGGCCAAAAGAACTCCCAATGTACACACGCTCAAACACTCAGGGATGCGTAAATGTTACAATTGCGGTCATTGTGGGAATGTCATGGTGGGTGATACCTTTACACATCCACATACGGGCAAATCGATTAAGCTAAAACATTCTTCAGACTGCAACACAGCGATGGTAGTATATGCTATCAAATGTCCCTGTGGCCAAGTTTATGTGGGGAGAACAACCCGAAAAGTAAAAATACGGGTAACTGAACACAAAAGTGCTATTCGCACTTTTAATCAGAAATCTTGTTTAGCAATACATTGGAACACACACAAGCATACCATACCCCAACTTCGTTTCACTGTTCTTGAGCAGATATCCGATCTCTTACATGCTGACCCCAATAGGCACTTGGCTCAAAGAGAAACATTCTGGATACGTTTTTTACAGACCATGAGCCCTGGGGGTTTGAATGACAAAATAGAACTGATACATTTTCTGTGATTAAGTATGGTTGCATGATAACAACATTTCACAGCTGTTTCACTGTTAAATATTGAAGATTGCATTTTTTTCATATTTGTTTAACATTTGTTTCATGCTTGTTAATGTGATTTTACCTATGCACTTGGCGTGCATATTCCAGCAAACTTTTCTTACATGGCATTCTTGCCATCTACTTCTTTAGATACTTTTGAAATGGTTTTTTCTTTCATGTTCTCTTTCTTGCTCTTTCACGTTCTCTTTACCCTCTATTGTCTACTTTTATCTTTCACTGGGACCGTGTTTATGATTAGGCACCCGTTCCGACATGGCGCCCGAAATAGTCCTCTTTCGATGTTCACAAGTTTCCTTTTGGTCACATGATATTCATAGCTTTTAAATATGCACTCGCACGCTTCTAGCCACATCGAATCTTTGCCATTCGAAGATATGACCATTTCTAGATCGCACAGCACGTTGTACTAAAAGGTATGTGTAGTGGTGACAACTTATGGGTCTTTCATAGTTAACCTCAATCACTTTGAATCTTGGTCGCGGCACGCATTTTGCTAACGGTACCATTTGTGCACTATTTTTTAATCCTAGACGTTTTCGGACAAGGTTCATCGCTACGCTTAAGTCGTACTGAAGTTGGATGTATATGCATTATGGATGAGGCGAAGTAAGCTGTACTTTAAATTTGGGCACACTGTTCCCCTTCCGTTTAATTCACGAGTCTATTTTTTGGTAACACTAGAACGCCCTTTTCTCTTTCCGCAATACAGGTCGTGTGAGTGACGATCTGGACCCTTTCTTGTGTGTCGTTTTTCATTTGAACGCTGGGAGGTGAGCCCTCCGCAGGCTATTATGGTTTGGTTACGGTGGTTCCTTCGGTTTCACTTGAGCACCTAATGCACCAGAATCCACTTTTCACTTTGACGGGCACTTTTTGAGATAGTTAACCGTTTCATGATAGGCATCACGATTCAGAACCCACTGGTGTCATTTTGGTATTTCTTAGCTTTACTTTTTTGGTTGTCAATCTTCAATAAACTTTATTAAAATCTTCTTTTCTTTTCTTTCTAGTTTTACTCTTTACATCCCTTTCTCGCTTCTTTTTAAAAAACGAGTTTCACGGCAGTTGCATGCTGCACAATGGCTGGTTAGCACTGGATACTAAGGGTTATAAAATGCAAATTAATGTTACAGTTGGACATACATATAAGTTGGTTTTGATACTAGTATTGTTTTCATTTCGAATTGACTTATATACTTATATGTATACATTGTTACAGTATTCCCCTGAAGAAGGTGTGTGTCACACCGAAATGCATTGGGACACCTGACGTTCTTTTTGAAATACGTTAAGAAAATAAAGAAGAATCTCAGAAATTCATGAAGATTCACAAACTACTGTTTTGTCTCTAAGTTTCACTATTACTGTCTCTTTTTCAATTGCAATTGTCAAATTTGTTTCATATCATACCTATAGTTCAGTTTACTTTATTTTTCACTCAAGATGCTGTTTATAACTTGAATTAAAATAGGCACCATAGGTGCTTTTCGTTTTACCTTTGTTTAATAGAGTGATGTACTAAATACACTTGTTTACTTTTATAGATCTACCAAGTTGCACCTCATAGGGCAGGTGGATAGTGCGCCTTTTTTCAAACTTTTGTTTGAACATTTTTTGTCAATTACAACAGCGCCATGTCTGCTGATGCCATGAGGAGCAGGGAGGAGGCGGCCATTGACCTGTTTGACGATTCACCGGTCGGTGAATCATCGATGACCACGCAAGCAGCTAACACAGTTACCGGGATGCCCAACCCACGTGAGCTTTTCAAATGTTTAGAAAAGCTAATGAAAGCTGAACAGTCCAAATGGTGGGAGCAGCGCTCCTTAAGTCGTTATCTTGAGGTGGGTCGCATACCTCGGGGGCTCAGAATAATGCTTGCTCCCAGCTATGAGCAACCAGACCCCAATATGCTCCAAAAATGGGCCGAATGTAATTTGGACTCGTCACGAAAGCTGGTAACTATTTTAGTTAAATATGCAGAGAGCGATCGCGCAGCGCTGCAAATCAGAATCGATGAGGTCAACAAGGAAATTCAGGCACTGACTAATACAGCAGATTGCACTAAACTCAAGGAGGACATGATTATGCGTCTCCGTAAAGAGGAAGAGATAATAAAAAAGCGCAAGGCATTCAAGTTTCAGCGCGACAAGATTGATTACCAGCAAGGTCGCATTTTCACCTTTGCAAGGAAATTTGATGCCATCAAAGCCTCCCAAGCGCCAGTTCCACATCCCTCCTCTGGTCATGCCCAGGGTGCTATGCAAACCTCTCAACTAGCATCGTCAGTTTCCGACCTCAGTTCGATACCCGATAGTGATTCTGACACGGAGCGCAATAGAAATGCGGCGCAATTGGGGTTTACCCGGTTCTCCTTGGCACAAGAGGTGGACTGTTTGCGGCAAGACCGTCGCGAAACCTTGAGACCCAGAAGGCAAAATCCCAACAGCGCCAAAGACTCAACCAAAAGCGCAGATTGCGCCGACAAGCATGCCGCAAACACCAGGCCAAAAAGGAAAAACAACAAGAGATGGAACAAGTAACTACAGTATCACATGAAGTTACAGAGTCCATGGAATCATCATCTGTTGTCAACCTTACTAGCACACAACTTAGTCCAGCTGAGATCAACATTTTACATCTTGGTCTCTCGTACAGCCCAGGTAGCAACTTTAACTATTCTAAAACCCGGATCGATTTATACAAATTTATCCGCAAGTTAAAGCTGCAGAAGTACTTTCTACTCAATCCTAACATTCAGAGACCAAGTCTTACACCTATGTTGGATGTGCAACAAGGATTGAGTGCTAACGATTTGGATTTAATGCAAGACCTTCAGCAGTTAAGATATGAGGGCTCTAGTTCTGATTTCACAGAAGAACACTTAACTTTGAATGTGCCTGGACACACCAAATTCAAACCTAAATCTACCTTCACCCCTGTGATGCTGCATGATAACATCGATATTTTTCACGAACTTTCTGTCTCAGGGATCAAAAAACTATATTCATCTACCCTGCGTGAAAAATTTAAATACACAGCACGGAACAATTGCTACTTCCAACTTGTCAGCAAATTACAAGCCAATAATAACATCATCATACGTCAATCTGACAAGGGGGGTAATGTAGTGCTTTGGCCTAGGGACCTTTATTTGGAGGAAGCCCACAGTCAACTTAATGATTCCCTTTGTTACAGACGCTGTGATGCAGCTTCAGTGAAGGTAGCCAGAACTGAATTCTATTCCCATCTTGTTGCCTGGAGGAGTACAGGATTACTAAGTCAAGATGAATTGAAATTTCTCAAAAATGACTTCCCAGTAATTCCTGTCATGTATTTTATTCCTAAAATACATAAGAACTCTGAGAAACTACCAGGCAGGCCAATCATCTCGGCACGAGGTGGACTTTGTGAGAATACCTCTATATACATTGATGCCTTTTTGCAGGAACATGTTAAGACTTTGCCATCATATGTGCAGGATACAAGCGATTTTTTAAGGAAAATAGCTGGGTTAAATTGGGACCCCACATTTTGGTTGGTTACACTGGATGTAACCTCCCTCTACACCAGCATCCATCATCCTGATGGTGTAAAGGCTGTCCAGCATTATCTGGGTACCCCACCTTTACATATGTTCAACCACAACAAAATGTTGTTAGCTATGATTTCCTTTTGCCTGCACAACAATTTCTTTATGTTTGGCAATCAGTTTTTCCAGCAGGTCAGAGGTGTTGCCATGGGGGCCAGCTTCTCTCCCAGTTATGCCTGCCTCCATATGGGCTACTGGGAGGAGCAGGTCCTCTATGGTCAACATCATGATATCCTGTCAAAACATGTAATCCATTGGTATCGTTTTATAGATGATATTTTCATGGTTTGGCAAGGCACAAAACAGCAGATTCTTGACTTTATCGATGTTATTAATCTTAACACCCTTAATCTCAGTTTCACCACAGATATTAGTCAAAACAGAGTGTTCTTCTTGGATGTTGAAATCTTTATTGACTATGGCAAACTCAATACACGCCTCTTTAGGAAACCTACCGCGGATAATACCACAAGTCACCATCCTGTGCATCTTATTCGCAGCATTCCCTACGGGGAGATGCTGCGTATCAGGCGCATCTGTAGCACAGAGTCCGATTGCCTAGCGGCACAGAATTTGAGCAAAATACGTTTCCTAGCTAGAGGTTACTCTGTTTCAACAATTGACAACGCCATACGCAAGGCTAACTGCTTGTCTAGAGAGGAGGCCCTGATCAACAAGGGATCAATTGTTACACCTGTCCACACCAGGGAACCAGTTAGATTGATCTGGACATACAATCGTCAACACCAAGCACTCAGAAAAATTCTGAAGAAAAATTGGAGCTTGGTTTGCAATGACCCTGTCATTGGGGATCTAATGGCAGCTAGTCCAGACATCACCTTCAGGAAAGCTCGCTCTATGAGCGATGCTTTAGTTAAATCTAGTCCTGAGATAGGTTCCAACACAACCTGGTTGCAGTCTTGTAAAGGCTTCAAAAGATGCCCCAGCTGCAAAGCGTGTAGACAAGGTGTTAACAGGACGCAGTTCTCGATCCCGTTTTGCGAAACTCCTCGTTCCATCACAAAACCACTTACTTGCAAGACCGAGTACGCTGTGTATGTGCTGGAGTGTCCTTGTGGCCTGCAATATGTGGGTAGTACCAAGTTGCAGGTCCACAAACGGATACTCCAGCATAAACGGGCAATAAATAGCAGTGATGCCTCTTATCCGGTGGCACGCCACTTCAAAGAACTTCATAACAACAAAAGTGAACTATTAAAGTTCTTTGTCATTGATGCAGTGCTCCCTTTAAGACGTGGTGGCAACAGAAAAGCATTGCTTCGTGCTCTTGAAACGAGGTACATCCTTGAACTAGACACGAAGACACCGCAGGGCCTTAATTCTAGTGAGGACCTCTTCACTTGTCTTTAAATAGGGTTGTTTTAAGTTTGACTCCCTATGTGTTACGCTGCATTGTGTGATGGTCACACCTCCTCCACCAACTGTTGGTTTTAATAATTTCAGATGACACATCCTTTGATATACTTTGTATTTTATATGTTTTCTCTGCATCTAGACATATTTCGACATTTGTCAAAATATTGGCCAAAACATGGATTAGAATAAGGGCTCCTATATATGCACTTTACAGTAACCTCCCATGTTACTTTAGGGCTTGTAGGCTGCACTGCATCCATAAAGCAAGTAGGAGTGTTTGTGCAATATGTCCTGGCTGACAAATTAGTGTTTAAGTTGACAGTGCACTTCTAACTTAAGTTTGTTAGATTATACCCACTTGGGTCTGATGTAATCTGCTAATTTTGCACATTATTTGCTCGCTTTGCACATTTAGGAAAGCATCAATATTCAATTCTGTAACCAATAACTTTATTGCTTTCTGTTACACTGACACGGAACCAAAAACAAAAAATGTTGTTTTGAGTTATTTTAACATGGGTTACTTGCCGGAAACAATTTTATCATATGAAATGTATTGTCAGTATTTTAACTGTTTGATGCAGGTGCTCTTCAGATTACTGCCCTGATTCTGATGTTATCCAATGTTTAAGAAACTTTTCTATGTCTATCTATGCAGAGTTCTAATCAGCCAATTGTGTCATCTTATTAATTAGCATTTTGCACTTTAAAAAGCGGGATCACAACTCCCATGGCGTCATGTGATCAAGGCCTCTGGAAGGCTGAAACGCGTCATGCAGGCAGTGCTGTGAATTAAATAAAACAATCTACTCACTCGCAATCTGGGTCGGTTTCCGTTTGTTCCCGCTCTCCTTCAAGACTGTTGGCGTGCAGGTGTGCTTCAGGCGGAATCCTCGTCATATATATATATATATATTATCTACTGGCGGTCGCCAGTAGATAGTTATAGTTACAACCTAGTTTCCATAGGAAATCTCAAAATTCTATTTTGAATAACTTTGGCGCCGGTTGACGAATCCTCGCGAAATTTTCAAAACTAAAGGGGCGCTCCGTTCAGCTCCTACCCTGAAAGTCTCGAGGTGATTCGTCAAGCAGGGGCCGAGAAAAATGGGGGGTCCCAAAACGCGTTTTCCCCATGCATTTTTCCATAGGACCTTTAGACACAGCTACAGACCGAACGGCTGAACAGAATTACTTGAAATTTGGCAGAGAGGTAGCCATAAGGTCAAGGAAGTGCCTTTTGCAGGTCACATGTAAATCTGTTCAGTATTTCCTGAGAAAATAGCATTTAAAAGCATAGATATATGTGGGCGGAGCCTAACCACACATCTCATCCTGAGATCTGATTGGCTGTAAGCACTTCATCCAAGAAGTGTTGGCAGCCATCTTGGGACCAATATACATGATAGCACCTCATTAAAAAGCATTGCAGTTAATAATAGGTTTTAAGACTTTAGTTACATTATAAATCATTTGTTGATGGTACCATACTCATTTTAGGAATTGTGGTATGTTCTAAGGTGATTTCACCATGTGAAAAAGCCTTCTGCTGGGATATCATGATTGAGAGAAAAATATTTTCTCATGCTTTTACCACAGAGGTTTGGAAGGTGATCTATAAGCTAAACTGAGAGCTTATTTTCTGTAAATTCACATTATCTTTCTCAGTCATGTGAGAATGAAGTCTGACATTCTCAGTAAAACATGTACATCCAACAAGGGCAGAGACTATCAGTTGATACCTTTGTGTTCTACTGCAGCTTCCCAGAGTGTTCCAAAGAACTACTAGAGCGCTAACAGTACTACATATGATAAACGTATGGCACACCTGAAGCCATCTTGCTTGGATTAAAGTGGTAACTCTTAAAACATTTAATTTAAAAAGGAACAAAATGAGGGGGTTCATTTTTCCATAAAAAGTATGATTAGTGCTGCAGAAAGAAAAATTAGGGCACATTTTGAGTGACTTCTCAAATCCTCTTCTATTTCATTAAAAAATTCTGACATGCAGACTGAAACATGCACTTTCAATACCAGCAGCAGTTTTCCCTGGTGAGCAGTAGCTTTACTACAGTGATCTAATGAGCAAAAAGAGTGCTAACATTCTGAATTTATGGCAAATGTGTGACACATCTGAATGCCTTCTTGATGGAATCAAAGTAAAAAACTGAAAGTATTTCCTACTGAGGAGACTGCAGTAAATGAGGAAATTAGGAAACTTCATAACAAATAAGTCTCCCAAGAAGGCCACCAGAGACAAAAGAGCCCAAATGTAGCCCAAATATCACCCAGATGTAGCCCAAGTATATCCCAATGACAGAATGTCCCAGAATGTTCTTAAAAACAACTAGAGCGCTTACTGTCTTCATTATGACAAAAGTATGGCACACCTGAAGCCATCTTGATTGGAATAAACTGGTAACACTTAAAACATTTAATTTAAAAAGGAACACAATGAGGGGGTTCATTTTGCCATAGAGATTATGATTAATGCTGAAGAAAGAAAATGAGGGCACATTTTGAGTGACTTCTCAAATCCTCTTCTATTTCATTAAAATATTCTGACATGCAGACTGAAACATGCACTTTTAATACCAGGAGCAGACTTCCATGGTGAACAGTAGTTTTACTACAGTGATCTAATGAGCAACTAGAGTGCTAACATTCAGAATTTATGGCAAATGTGTGACATATCTGAATACCTTCATGATGGAATCAAAGTAAAAAACTGAAAGCATTTCCTACTGAGGAGACTGCAGTACATGAGGAAATTAGGAAACCTCATAACAAATAAATCTCCCAAGATGGCCACCGGAGACAAAAGAGCCCAAATGTAGCCCAAAATCACCCAGATGTAGCCCAAATATAGCCCAATGACAGAAGTGTGCAAAACACTTATTATTTTGTGTTTTTGCAGTGTTATATAGTGCAGACTTGTCAGGTATTGGAGTGCTTTACATGAGCATTGGTTACATCACACAAGAACAAATTCATTTTGGTTGTAGACATGGGGAGACTAAGTGATTTGACCAGAATCACAGAATGTCGAGCTGAAGCAGAAACTTCAACCTGGTTCCCCAGTTGCAAAGTCTGCAGTTCTGGAAGTAACACCACATCCTCTCCCCTAAGTGCAACATTTAATCAAGTGGTCAACTGGATAAAAAAACATAAAGATAACAAATAATTTAAAAGTGCTTTGTCGCTATTTGAAAACTCAGAAAATATGTCCTTATTTTAGTCTTTTAGAGCACTAACCATAATTTTGATGCCAATAAGACCCTCTCATATATGTAATTTCTAAAGAAATGCTCTAGGTATTACAGTTTTGATTACATCAAGATGATGTCAGGCGTTCCACACTTTTGTAATAAATATAGAATGTTAGCAATCTAGTTGTTCATTAGGATACTGTTGAGAGGCAGAGGCCAGGGGCACGGACTCTGAAAATTGAAGGCAGGTAGGAGGGTGCAAAGGCAACAATTTAACCACACTGAGCAGGCAGGAAGGGCCGTGGAAGCACAACAGACTATGGAGAGCAGTGGAAAGGGGGGCAGGGGCAACAAACCAACAATACAGGACTTGCAAGAGAGGCTGTGGCAATGTAATAGACCATTGTGGGCAGAAGGAAGAGGCAATGGTAGTACAACCATACATGCCAACAGACCCGATTCAGCCAGGAAACGTCCAATGTTTTTAAGCTCAAATGGGCTTTATTTGATCTGTCTCCTGTCTACAATCTCCTCTTTTTCAATGTAACTCAAAGGGGAAAATCAATACCCCAGTTTTTTTTCAAAATCTCCCTCTTACCAAGTTTAAAATGTTCGCAAGTATCGTACATTGGATCATGGAAGGAAATGGGATAGGGATATGGACTTGGATAACAGAGGACAGGAGGGACATGGAGAGGTGCACCAAACTGACCCTGCAGGGCAGGCATCAGGGTTTGCAGCAGCACAATACACCACACAGGGCATGCAGGACGGGAGTGCAGCACAACAATCCATTGAAAGCAAGAGGGAGGGGACAGGACCATGCACATGGACAACAGAGAACAGAGGGGCAAGAGGCAATGGTAGCTAGCTGACCATAATGGACAGACAGGAGAGAAAGCTGCAGCATAACAGACCATAATGGGCAGGAGGGACGGATCAGGGGCATTACAATGGAACAGACAAGCCAGGAGGGAGGAAGTAGGGGTCTGCACATGTAAACAGAGGGCTGGGGGCAAGGGGGCAGGGCAGGAGCAGCAAGATAGCCATGGAGGTCAGGCAGGATGGGCACTAGAAGCAAGACACACCATGAAGAGCAACAGTGAGACTGTGATGGCATACACACAGACCATGGAGGGAAGGTGGGAATGGGTCAGGGGCAGCTAACTGACCACACAGGGAAGGTGGGAGGGGCCATGGCAGCACAGAAGACCATGCATGGCAAGTGGGAGGGTTAGTGGCAGCACAATGGCTATGATGGGCAAGAAGGAGGGTGCATGGGCATGCACAAAGGACGATGGGGGATAGAAGGGAGGGTCAGGACCTGTGCATAGACAAGAAGGTTCATGGGAAGGGGCCTCACAACAGACCACATGGGGCAGGCAGGAGGAGCAGTTGCAGCACAACAGACCAGGGAGGGCAGAAGGGTGTGGCAGTACAATGGACCATGTAGGACAGGAGGAAGAGGATAGGGGCATGGCATGTGGACAGGCAGGGTGGAGGTGGCAGGGACAGGTTACAGTCATCTGACAATGCTAGGCAGGTGGGAGGGGAGTGGCAGCTCAACAGAATACTCAGAGTAGATGGGAGTGGCAGGTCCATGGGACATGGTGGGCAAAAAGGATGGAGCAGGGGCATGCACAAAGACATCGGAGGGCAGGGGGAAGGAGAATAGGGGCAGCAAGCTAAGCACAGAGTTTAAGCAGGAGGTCAATGATGGGGCATAGAATTGGGCAATGGAGGGCAGGAGGAGTGGACTGGTACATCATACTAAATTGAGGGCAGTGGCAACACATCAGACCATGCATGGCAGGAGGGAGGAGGCTAGTCCATGGATTCACACAACAGAGGATAGGGAGGAGGGGGATGGGGCAGCAAGCTAACTGTTCAGAGAAGGCGGGTATTAGGAACTTTATTGTTTTTAAAACATTGTGTCTGTGCGAACTACTTAAAATATGAACAAGTATGCAGCATAATCTCACTTTTATTCAGGAAGAAGAGGACGTTTGTGACTGTGTCTCCGGGCTCACTTGGCAGAAACACCTCCTGACCCTCCAACCCCTATCGCAAAATGTAATGCCCGTGAAAAGGGTAGGTGAACACAGTGTTATATAGAACATAGTCCTGAGAGCACGATTGAACTGAAAACTAGATATAGTGTATGGTATAAACTATGCACCAAAAAGTGTGATATAAGATGAACCGGGCGTGAAATATAATATGCAATACATTGTGCGCAATGACAGATTCCTTGGAGAGCGTGTGCTATGCGATATGTGCCTTGGAGTGTAATATGCACAGGGCAGTGTTGTGTAACCTAACTAGTCTCTAAAGTTGTAATATAAAATATGTGCTGGGGAGTGTAACGTTGCATATGCACTGTGACAAAGATATGGATCCCAGATTGTAATATGTATGGCATAGCACTGTGCGTTATAACATAGGCATCGAGGAAGGCACGTTAGATGGGGCAATATAACCCGTGCGAAGACAAGTGTGGCATGACATATTCACGGGGTGGTGTTACAGTGCACATGGGCTAGAGAGTGTCATAGCATATGCACTAGCTAGTGGAATACAACACAGAGGTGTGTGGCACTCGGCAGGCAATGGTGGGTGTAACACAGCATTGGGCTCTGTCAGGAGCCCACTGTGACTCTCAAGTGATGTTCGTCCCCTTTCCAGAGAGTAAAATAAAAAGTATTACACATCCGGCAGTGGGTGTGTGTTTTATTAACCGTGAGGGGGGTTTCTTGCATAGTTTTGGTCGAATTTTTGTCGAATCCCCTTTGAATGGCTTGGTATGCATGTGTATTAAAAGTGCCCGTCAATAGCTACCCATGTTTGTATAAATAAACGACAAGGGTGTCTACCGGGATTAGGCACGGTAGGGCATCAGACATGTCAGAGCTTCACTAGTGGTGTAAATACATTCCACGTGGATTCATTGCATGCATAGTCGCCTTTTAATGAATATCACGCAAATCGTCATGGTGATAGGTACGTACGGTTTGTCCAGCATGTCCTAGGTGTGTCTATAAATATATATTTTTTTAAAATAATAAAAAACAGTGGCCGGCCCTGGGGATTGGGGTTAAAAAAATATAATTAGGAGACAGGCCCTGGGGGATGGGGTCATCAGGGCCAATAAATTAGAATAAGAAGGGGAACCACACAGCCCCCCTTCTTAAAAAATTAAAATAAATAAAAGACTGGCATCATGCCGGAGGCCATGCCCCCTCCGTGCAGCACTCTGCAAACGCGCCCCCAACAGGCATCTACAGTATGCGCCAGGGAGCTGCGCTGCAGACAGGTGTTCTGAGGCCAAGCCCCTTTTTACACCTCTGTGCAACGCAGCTCTGTGGCACTTACTGGAGGTACCTAGTGGTCTAGTTTGACCCTAGGGACCCTTAGGATTCAAGGGGACTTAATCTCTCAACTTAGAACAGCCACAGGGCGCGTTTACACAGTGGTGAAGGGAGGGGACGGGGCCTGAGGTGACGTGTGCAAACACGCACTATGGCACGTTTTAAATTGGGGGTATAATTTCCCTTCAATACTGAGGGCCCCTGGGGGCTAACTAGCCCACCAAGTGCTTCCAGTAAGCGCCACTGAGCTGCATTGCAGAGAGGTGGTCCAGGTCGTGCCACTTTTTACACCTCTCTGCAACGCAGCTCTGTGGCACTTACTGGAGGTACCTAGTGGGCTAGTTGGACCCTAGGGACCCTAAGGATTCAAATGAACTTAATCTCCCAACTAAAAACGGACACAGGGCGTGTTTACACAGTGGTGAAGGGAGGGGACGGGGCCTGAGTTAACGTGTGCAAAAACGCCCTGTGGCCTGTTTTAAGAGGTAGTTTTAATCCCCATGCCCTATTATATACTAGGGGCTTACAGAGGAAATCATGCTAATCACAGGGGGACCCCAACGCATAATGTTCCCTTGTGTATGTAGGTGTTTTCACTGTATTCTAAGTGTCTTTTAACATAGCACTGGCTCTAGGACTGGTTAGTCAGACTCAGTTACCACCAGTATCCGTCTGAAAAAGTTGAGGGTACAGGATGATTTTGCAACAAGGCTTCTTTCTGCTCTTCTTTTTGTTCTTCCTGCACTTATCTTCGTATTTGAGGACTTCTGTTGCTTCTTTCTGCACTTCTTTTGTTTCTTTCTGTGCATTTTTTCTTCTTTCTTCACATGTCCTATCTCTGTAGGCATAGTTAGAAATTAGCATTTAAAAAACCTTTGAAATTCACAAAAAAAACCATAGGTTTCAGGCACGTTATAGTTAGGAATTAGCATTTAAAAAACCACAGAAATTCACTGAAAAAAACATAGGTTTCAGGGGTGTTATAGTTAGCTGGACTTTTCACTTGTACAAAACCATTGAAATTCCCCCGTTATAGTTAGTTCAGCAGATGCGAGTGCCCCCGGTCAGCAGACTACGACCCCTACCGCAAGCCAGAGGCCAGCCGGCTCGTGAGCAAGCGGCCGTGAAAACTGCCAAGGTAGGAGGTTTTGGCATTGGGAACCGGTGAAGAAGTGTGCTGACTCACCCACGCTAATACCGCTATTCAGCGTGTTTAGCTACAGTGAATGTATTGTTTACAAATTATCCCCAACCCAACCACAATGGCTGCCGGCGCTGGGAGAAGCCGCGAGGAGGCGGCATTGGAAATGTTTGACGACTCACCAGTTACAGAATCTGTAACAATCAATACTCAGGAGGTCCCCAGAACGGGCAATGTGGATTTAAAAGAACTTTTTAGAAAATTGGAGAAAGCCATGCGAATTGAAACCTCAAAATGATGGGAGCACCGTTCTCTGTCGCGTTATTTGGAAGTCGGGCGTATACCACGAGGTTTACGCATTATGCTGGCACCCAGCTACGAAAATCCTGACCCTCAAATGTTGGTAGATTGGGCGGAATGCAATCTACAGTCTTCTGCCAACTTACTAAGAATTTTGGTGAGATATGCTGAAAGCGATCGTTTAAAAATACAAACTACCATAGAGGATTTAAACGAACAAATCAGCAAGCTGGGTGCCTCTGAAGCGGAGAAAAGGCACCGTGAAGAGATGCATACTCGTTTAGCCAAGGAAGAAGAGTCTATTAAGAAACGCAAGGCTTTCAAGTTTCAAAGGGACAAAATTGACTATCAAAATGGCCAAATATTTACATTCGCAAGGAAATTTGTCACCTTTAAACAGAAAGTGCGTCAGTCTGTCACGATGCCCGCAACAAGCAATCCCGTGGGACATTCGTCATCCTCCCTTTCAGAATTAAGCTCTATTCCGGGTAGCGAGTCAGAAAATGAGCAAACCTCTACAAGTAAGGAGTTGGGGTTTACAAGGCTTACCCTGGCACAAGAGGTGGATTGCTTGCGGCAGGACAGACGCCACACACTAAGACCACGCGCACAGAATACAAGAGCTGCAGGAGACGCAACAACATCAAACGAAGGGAACGCAGGCAACACCGCAAGATCCAGCAGCGGTCAAAAATCACAGAACAACAAAAGAGGGCAGATGCGATGGACTCGCAAGCAATGATTACGGCTGTCCCACCCCTCGCTGTCATCAACCTCACAGACATGCAACTAAGTGCCAATGAAGAGAAGATTCTCGCCCTCGGCCTCTCATTCTGTCCAGCTGATAATTTAAACTATGCGCAAACTCGCATAGATGTTTACAAGTTTACACGCAAATTAAAACTTCGTAAGTTTTTCAAACTCAACAAAAACAAAATAAGTACCACGCAAAGTGAAACCATTTCCTCTAGTCCTCCAGTAGGAACTGTGGGGGATTTTAATCTTCTTTGTGACCTTCATCAGCTACATGAAGAGGGGAGAACACATGATTCATCTCAAAGTGACTTTGTGGCTATCACCAACAAACCAGGTGTAACACCATTTAAACCTAAGTCCACTTTCAACCCCATCATGGTCCATGATAATATAGAAATTTTCAATGAGAGGGTAACGTGCCAATTGAAATCCTTGCACAAATCAGTCAAAGGTGCCCGGCAGACCCAACAGCATTGGAACCATGGCTATGGGCAACTGATGAAGAAGATTCAAAATGATGATAACATCATTGTCCGACAATCGGACAAAGGAGGAAACGTTGTGTTATGGCCGAGATAGTTGTATGTGGAAGAGGCCTTGTTACACTTGAATGACAGAATGTGCTACAAGAGAAGCGAGTGGAAAGTGGTGAAAGCAGCTTGGAGTGACTTTTACAACATGTTATTGGCTTGGAAGAGTGCAGGTCTCCTCAGTATTGAGGAATTGAAATTTTTGAAAGTGAATCATCCTATCATGCCGGTTTTCTACCTGATCCCCAAAATACACAAGAACGCAGTTAAACCGCCTGGAAGACCAATCATTTCGGCCAGGGGGAGTATTTTGGAAAAGACCTCACTATACATTGATTTTTTCCTACAAAAGCACGTGAAGAGACTACCTTCTTATATACAAGACACTAACGATTTTTTGAGGAAGATCAGTGATATTGAGTGGCAGGATGAATACTGGTTAATCACTTTGGATGTAACTGCACTGTATACCACTATCCATCACCATGATGGCATCAAGGCGGTGGAACACTTTCTCAAGACTGAACCCATTTACATGATGGACCACTGTAAAATGATATCGGCCATGATTAACATCTGCCTCAGCAACAACTTTTTTTTATTCCAGAATGTTGTATTCCAGCAACTAAGAGGCGTGGCAATGGGGGCTTGCTTTTCCCCAAGCTACGCGTGCTTACACATGGGCATGTGGGAAGAGCAAGTCCTCCATAAAGAATATAGCGATGTCATGACTAATAACATCATTGCCTGGCATCGCTATATAGATGACCTTTTCGTGGTCTGGAATGGGTCAAAAACATCAGCCTCCGATTTCATTCAAGCCATTAATGTTAATCAGCTGAACCTACAATTCACAGCCGAGTTGAGTCAAACTCGAGTTAACTTTCTAGATGTGGAGGTCTTCATTTCCGAGGGTAAGCTACACACCAAACTGTTCCGCAAAGCAACTGCGGGTAACACCGTGTTGCACGCACACAGTCATCACCCTGACCACCTCATACGCAGCATCCCCTACGGGGAGATGCTGCGCATAAGACGGATTTGTAGTACCGATGAACACTGCAGGGTAGCTCAGGAACATAGCAAGCTCAGTTTCCTTGCCAGGGGTTATTCTCTTACGATTATTGAGAAAGCTATGTCCCGGACTAGGGCTCTAGTCAGGGATCAGATTTTGGGTCTCAACACTATTAGTTCCATCTCTGAGATCACTCCCAGTTCGGTACCCATTCAAGATGATACACCCAGACTAATTGTAACTTATAGTCGCCAGCACAACAACTTGCGCAAAATCATCAAGAAAAATTGGTCGTTGATTCGCCTTGACCCCGTGATTGGCAATAGTGTAGCAAACAACCCCACCATAACTTTCCGGAAGGCTCGCTCTATGAGCAACATGCTGGTCAAGAGCAGTCCTGAACTAAAGAGCAACACAGGTAATTGGCTGCAAGCCAGCAAGGGATTCATTAAATGCTCCGCTTGCAAGGCTTGTTCCCTAGGTAAAAGTATGACTACCTACATTTCTCCATTCTCCAGCACTCCCTGAAAAATCCTTAAGAAACTCACATGCAGGACCGATTTTGCAGTCTATGTGCTGGAGTGTACGTGTGGCCTGCAATAAGTTGGGAGTACCAAATTGCAGGCGCACAAACGTATACTCCAGCACATGAGAGCTATTATAAATCACGACGCAGCATACCCAGTAGCCAGGCACTTCGGTGACAAACACAACAGTAACCTAGAGGACCTTAGCTACTTTGTCATCGACGCAATACCTCCACTTAGACGTGGAGGTGATAGGGAAGCTATGCTCAGAAGATTGGAGACAAGGTACATTATTGAGCTTGACTCCAAGGTACCGAATGGGTTAAACTCGAGTGAGGACTTTTATACCTGGCTCTGATTTCATTTTGTTACTTACATGTTCTGTAATCTTCAATTGTTAATATGAATAAGAAGTATCCCTCCTGAGTTTTCGGTTACAATGATAGCAACATCCATCTGTCTTTCATATGTTATATATCTTTTTCATTTTACTTTTATGCTTCCTCCTTTACACAAGTCACCACTATGTCACATAGAATATAATTCTTTTTTTATTATTATGATCGCACTGACACTTTGAACATAATTACGCGTACATGGCCTTGCCAATTCTTTTTGGCTAAATTGGCATTAGGTATGATCGAGTAGAGTCATAACCGGATTTATCCAGCTATATATGTCTACTTGTGCAGGCAGTAGATAATCAAGGATGCCTTTGCAAACCACACGTTTCGACTTTTATATTATTGATGGAGTGATCAACTGTAGGCCTCTTTATTCATGTCTTTGTCGTGTGTACACAAATCTTGGGGTCCATGTTTTATTTATTTATTTATATGGATCTTTGGCATGAGCTTTCACAAAAATTGTTGGTTTTCTTCATGGACTGCTTACACTAGACATATTGTCCTAATATTCTTGACCTAATGAATTTTTTATATATATTTTTTATATATTTTATATATCTTAACACCTCAATGGCCCGTTTTCTTTCCCTCCCTTAACTTTTTTGCTGTTTTACATGATTCTGTATTTTACACTCATTAGATGGCATAGAAAGTTTATTAGAGGAAGAATGAAACAATGTTTACAATTGTTTGCGTAATTTGCACAGATGTATTTTACATGATGTTTTACTCTGTTTTCTATGTTCATTGTGATGATGTCATGATCAACCTTTGCACTTGCACTTTAAAAGCTCAGGCTTCCCGAGACAGCGTCATGTGATCAAGGCCTCTGGTAGGCCGAAACGCGTCATGGCGGCTATTGGGTTTTGGATTGAATAAAAACCACTAGCACTTACTTCTGGGTCCGTGTTCGTCTCTTGCGCATACACGTTGTGCTATTGTTGAGGCGATTCCTTGTGGCATATATATATATATATATATTATATATATATATATATATATATATATATATATATATATATATATATATATATATATATATATATATATATATATATATATATATATATATATATATATATATATATATATATATATATATATATTTATTCCAGGGGAGGGACAAACACAGGATGGACAGTCTGGGACAATTAAATCCACTGAATATGAAGGAAGAAAGTGAAAATTACAATTAAGCCAGCCAGTGTTAATCAATGGGCCCACTGTTAGTTGAAGATAGGTCGTTAGCAACAGCTTGTGCTGTGTCATGGGCTCGAATAAAAAATGGAAGGGCCCGGCCAACTGACAGGATTGCTGTTTTCTATTGTAAGTCAAAAGCAAATTCGCTACATCAGGGAACGTTTTTTTCAATGTAATATTTGTGTGGCAAGCACATAGCAATCATGCTTAGATGGCAGCGTATTCCTTTTCTCCCTTGCACTTTTTGTGAAATATGCTTGCAATATAAAATGAAAATAATGTTACCATTACGCAAGCCTGCCAAGGCTCGACCCATTGGCTTAGTCAATGCTTGTTCTGATATGAATGTAAAGCTCTCTTACTCCTACACAGAGTAGTTATGCATATGTTTCCCCTCATGTTGTAGTGCTCATTCCTACATGTTTATACAACTTTTCGCGCATCCTCTTTCTCGTAAAGGCCGTGAACTTTCCAAATTGAATAGAGAATTGGACAGGATTGGGTGGCATAAGCGTGCCACACGTCTACTAAAAAACAGACATATTGAGCCCCACGTCTCGTTCCCTCTCCGTCTCTGCCATGTTTCTAATGAATAGTCTCGACTTCGTGCAATCCGTAACATTCATTAAAGGCACGCTTGCTCTCAGGAATGGAACTGTGTTGGAAAAAATACTAAATTCCCATAGCACCAGACGCGGGAGAGAAAAGTGTGGTGTTTCAAATCTTTACTTCACTTTGGCAGCCCTGTAACTCGCTGCCAGTGGTACCACAGGACATATCGACTTCCCAAACAGGGCTGTAATGCGAGCCCTTTAAATTAGGCTGCGTGAACCACTGCGGATGTAATACTGCCCTCTGTTTCGCCTCCCAGGTTTGGGAAGGCAGAGGGGGAGGGGAGCTCTGTATGTTTTGGCAGGGTGAGCATCTTCCGCCTTTGACCCAGTTAACCTGGATTTGTGAAAGAGTGGGACATGCTTTTTGCAAATACTCAAGGAGAGCTTGTGTAGCAATACTTCCAGGCAACAGAGGGTTAATAGACATAGGTTTGCGAGCTATGTTTTGAAAGCCAGTATAAACCTTACAAAAATGTTCGAACTCAATTTGAGTTTCGAAAACGAAGGAAAAAAACTGAAAATGTTTACCCTATTTCACCATCCAGGTTAATTCTATTTTCCCTTCATCTGGATCATATTAAAACCACATTCCCTGACGTCCACACAGACATAAAGCTATAATGGGCACTTGCCCTCTCCAGCAAAATATTCTGGGTCAAAGGTCGACCTGTGACCTCTTCTCCGAGCAACAGCACCAAACTTTTTGAGTGCAAGTGTTTGCAAAACATTCACAATTTATGTTTCCTTCCTCGCGGCCTTGTACCTTGCGCACAATCCCTAGACGTTGGGGAAGCTGAAAAGTTACCTAAAAACGAATACATTTTGTTCCTGAGATTTCTCAGAATTTCGTAAAATGTAGCGAGCTGGGACTCCTCTGCAGCTTGCGAAAATAAGGCGTGCATGTTTTTTAGGAAATCTATAAGACATCTCATTCCTGGACAAAGAATCTACCATTCCATTATCCAGCAAGACAATGTTTCTGTTTGAGCAGAGGATAAATGTGATATTCATTTTAATGTATTGTTGCATATGTGTAGCGTTTCATAACCCTAAAAGAGGTCACATGGTGTGATAATGGCATCTTTTCACAGTGTAAATTACATATCCGAGTCATATGCATTTTGGGGTGATACAACACCTCCCCTTCACAAAGTCCCAAGCAAATCACTGGAGCCATTGGAACAAAATGGCACGACCCAAAAAAAGGGAGAGTGGGTGGGGAAATCATACTCACTGGAAATGTCAAGACGATCACTGACATTGTGACCACGACAAGGAAGTAAAAGCAACCTCGTTAAAAAGTTTGAGCCACCTCGGTTCCCTTCCTCCCCTCTCTCTGTCTCCGTTCTTTTCTCCTCTTTCTCTCTTTTCTCTTCCTCTCTTCTGAGGCCTCTATTATGCCTGCTGCAATCCATCTCTGGGAGTTGGACAAAGAGATGTAGGCGCGGTCAGCGGCCCTGGACCACAAAAAAACGACGTCCAAATGCTCCTGCCTCCCAAGAAAAGGTCCGATGGGATAAATTACCAGGCAGGCCCTAATGGTCACAAGGAGTCCTACTGTACATGCCTACTTCAGGCGTACACTTGTTTATAGGAGAATGGGCATTCTTGTGGTCTCCTTCCAATATTTTTTGGTCAAAAAGTGTCATTTGTTGGGTCAGAAAGAAAGGAGAGAATGTCTTTGCAGAAATATGGAATTGAACTTTAGGGATAGTTTACCTAGCCAAGGTTGCAGAGCTAAGATTTCTACTTGTCACGTGTCCTCTTAAGCATTCCCTTAAATTGCTGGCACTCTGTTTCTTAATGCACTCACGGAAACTATTTTACAAATTGAATATTGATTCCGTCTTCACCTTAAAGCTAGTGCAGGGAGTGGCTTTTCTCTGAGAAGTTATTATATCTTTTGCTATTAGGTTCTGGACATCGAGACCTTTTCAAGGGGTTTCAAGTGAATTCAATGTAGGAAGAGTTGTACTGTCTAGGACCATGTGACCTATTGCCCTTAGGACTGATGCTCTGGATGATGTTACGTCAGAGCTTTACGCAGGTATGAGTGAAGATGTACCCTTAATTAGAAACCTCCTGCCACAATCTCAAAGGGAAACATTTTCGAGAGCTGAAACTTGTTGGCGCTGACAGTACACACTAAGGGCCTTATTTTTGAGTTTGGCGTTCCTCCTGTCGGCCCGTTGCTGCCGTGCCGACAGGAGGAACGCCAAGCCTGTAGAGTGCCAACTACATTACAACTGTAATCAACGGCACACAGGTGGTGCTGCGGCGGTCTCACAGAAGCTGCTGTATAAGGCTTATAAGTGAGCTTTAGCTACAGACACTACCATGATACCGCCTGCAGGTCGTTCCTGCATGGTGTTGAATGCATGCCACACCATGCAGGAACTGGGGTGCAATTCCATGGGGGCACAACATGTGCTCCTGCCTCGCATGCACCCCAAGCCCCAGAAGTGTCAAGGGGGCCTGTTAGTTGCCTCTCCGCTGCCCTTTTCATGGTGGGCTCACTGCCATGAAAGGGGCAGGGGACAGGCAAATCAAAAGGTCTTGGCTATAGGCAGACCTAAAAAAAAAATCAATGAAGAGCTACTCGTTTAAAAACGGACTTAACCTAAAATAATAGCACATTTTGTTACCAAATGTTAAAATATATCAACTGATATCAATAGGAAATAATTAAAGGAAATATGACACAGGTTACAGACAAGACTGGAAAGGTTCGAATAATTACCTAAGAGCTGATGTACAACTTGTAAGAACCTACAATGCCTTGAGGTATTTATTTAATTTGAAAGATCTGGAGGAGGTTTAGTCTCAGTAGAGGTTTAACAATAACTGACTGTGTCAAACCCTGGATTGATATGTCTTCTTTGTTTGATCGCACCAGAAACTGTTCGGTAAATTCACCTCCTGAATGAAGTTAGGAGCACAAAGAAAACACGAAGCAAATCATGAGGGCATAGTGCAGAAATTCTGAGATTGTGCATGTCTGAACAGGGGACACATGCAGTATTAGCTTGTTTACGTGTTTTGCATTCCAAGGTCTTGTAGTATAGGAGACGACCTAACCCAAAAGAATACCGAGAATCAATTGCCCTCAATGGTTTCATATATAAACCCCAAAGCAATCTACCAACAGACTCTGGGAACTGAAGTCATCCCACCCAATGACACCAGAAGAGCCATATTGTTACAAACACACATAGTAGACATACCAGGTTAACCCAAAGGGTATCGGACCCAGGAAAGTACCATCACCTGTGTCATAAGAATGCATATAGAATGATCCGGTGGTCTATGTGGAAGCACTGACCGATGACCTTGGATTGTCCATCTGGAACAGTCCATGAATCCTCTTGCAACCTCTGCAACATGCAGCAGATTTGAGACAATATTCTTGACAACTCTTAAAGCGCTGTTGTGAGGTTTTGCAATGCTTTGCTTCCAGAGGGGACATTTCCAATGTATTACATTTGTATTTCCTTTTACCAAGTGCCGTGAGGTCAGGTGTGGCTTATGGACTGGTGCCTTTCTCAAGCCTACCTAAGGTTCATTTAGAGTTATCTCTACAATACATTAGAAACCTGTAGAGAGGAGAAGCACAAATATGGCATCCAAGTTCTGATTGGTATATTACTCTCCTCAATCTATGACTTTTGATGAGGGAAAGGAGTGCCATTCTCAATGGTCTAGGAGGGGGTTCAGCCCCATTCTCTGAAAAAGGCACAAAGGAAGGTATAGTAAGGTGGACACTGATAACAGGAGATTCGCCCAGTACAGCAGCAAACACACACAAACTTGGCTGTTCCATACTTAACAAACTTCCATTGATCACATGTATCGAAATATTATTAATAGCGTGTTCTGTTGTAAACACCTAAACAAGCATTTAGGTTCTCCAGAGATACCAAGACAAATAGCCTAAGGATGCCAGCACACCTTACCAAATGTCAGAAACAGAATTACTGCATTAGAGAATATTTAGCTACGTGGGAAATAGATGTTCCCCATATTGAAATTGATGGAAATACTTGACTACCTGGAGAATCCAAAAGATCTTTGATTTTCTATTACTCCATTGGTTATTTTAGCAATTATTCCAGTCCTGTGAAGACAGAGCCAGGAACCCTCTTTTGTGACTCTGTAATGAGATATGAAGGGTGTTTAACCTGTAAGCCCACCACCCAACAGCATGTTCTAAAATGAGTACATTACACAGAAAATTACACTGTGCTTAATGAATAATTATTACTATGCTCTATGCACAGTCTATGGACCTCCTTAAAAGCCACACCCTATAATTAACAATGTTTTTAAATGTCTCAATATGTCTGCAAACTTGAACAACTTCTTGTTACATCAGAGGCTAATATGGTGCTCAACGGAATAGTCTGGGATTGTCTTGAGGAAAGCAGATGATGGCAAAATGTCCCCAAAACAGCCAACTCCTGCTCTAAAAAGGTCAGCAAACGCGCTTTCCTCCCATAGAGGCCAGCATTGGGGTTTCCATCAGACAGATCAATGCTTGGAGCCAGCTCCAGAGAGGCCCTCAATCACGTTCGATCTATAGAACTATGCACATTTGTTTCTGTCCATCAAATGGGACAAGAGATTT
Source organism: Triturus cristatus (assembly GCF_964204655.1). Classification (NCBI taxonomy): domain Eukaryota; kingdom Metazoa; phylum Chordata; class Amphibia; order Caudata; family Salamandridae; genus Triturus; species Triturus cristatus. The sequence continues at coordinate 379,155,605 of NC_140587.1, forward strand.
GAGACTAATATAAAGACATCCTTGTAAGTAATGCCCTGGCAAAGAGGGGTTTAGGGTAGTCCATTTTACAAAGGTCATTTTAGGTCTGGACTGCAGCTTTATCTGTATTTGCAGCCTTGTGTAATAAAAAACATACATGCATGTATATGTACATAGTGGGGCTATGAGCCAGCCCTCTTTGTCCATTGGTCTGTTTTACTGCGATTCACATTTTTCTTCCCCACCGACCTCAGTAAAAAGAATGGGTCAGCTTACTGGCAGATTGTGGGCGATGGGGTTTTTGTCTGATCAGACGTGCCATCAACTTAACAGAAGAGCACCTTGATGCCAGGGCCAGTGGGGCACTTTACTACACGACAAAGCTCTTTTCTTTCCGTTCATATTTGTTATAGACGTTTTTTGTCCATCTTGTGTGCGCTTAAACTGTTTTCAGGTATTAGTTATCTAGTCAATAATACTCTGTTCTAATAAAATTCATATTTTTCTGTGCTATGCATTAAAACTAAAAAGGGTTTTTTATCTTTTCTAAGTATACTTGCCTACTAGAAAGCACCCCTACTGTTCCAATAAAATTATATGCATTTTTTTAAATCAGCATTTACTTTTTTATTGCAAGCGTATGGCTGCCACTTTAGGCAGCATGTTTTTTTCTTTTACTTTTTGAGGTGTATGCTTGCAATTTTAAAAAAAATACAATAAAGAAGCATTGCAGCACAGTGCCAAGAGCAGACTTATAGCCTTTGTCCATTGCTTGAAAGTTGAAGTATAAAGGGTACATACAGGGCTTTAAGTGGGCCGGGTCTCACCGGGTCTGAGCACAGGCAGTTTGTTAGAGGAGGCCTCCAAACGGGTCTCTATCGGGCTCTGTTTTGTGCACTGGCACAGACGGTCCGTTTTTTTTTCGAGCGTTATATGGGAAGGGAAATCCTTTAAAGAGAGTCATTTTCTCTCTGGATTTCCCTTCTCTTTTTGAAACTCAGGAGCAGCAACATTGTAGTGGTGTCACCAGGGCTTTAAGTGGAAGCTTTTTCAATATTAATACAAGCCATAGTTGCTGCTCATTTATCTTATGCAACTAACAACCATTGACAAAGCCAATAGTCCTGACTTGTAGGTATGATGTTACTTGTTGTATCATATATTTGGATGCAACGACAGAAACAGCAAAATACCAGTCGGGTGGCACACTATGCTAAGCACAAATTTCTAGCTTTCGTGTATTTAATTACATTGGCCACGCCATTTGAGATACCCCCTAGTTTTTTCATCCCACTTAAAGCCCGGGGTACATATTCCCTTGATAGTGTCAAGTTGTGGGCCTTGTTCCGGGTGCGCAGGCCTCGGTGCAAGCTGTAGAGATTTCTTTCTGGCACAGAGTGTCCACCCAATCACTGATGAGAAACTCGAGGAGCAAGATTTCTTCATCTTTGAGTTATAACCAGGACCGTGTGATCTCTTTGCCTGCTACGTCACGCTGAGTGCATGGACCCCCGTAAGAACTGGCTCATGACGTGACATGACATAACAAAGCTTATAGCAGCATCTTAGGAATCAAAGTGCGTGGTTTGCATTTCTGTTAGCTTTAGCACCAACACTATCGTTATTCGCGGTAATTAAAGTTAGATTAGGTATTTCGTCAAACATAACGTAACATGCTCAACAGTATGGAAACGGCATTAGTTGGTGTCTCCCCTTGGGTAAAATGTTTTGCTGGAGGAGAAAATGGTTGCACATGGAGTTAAAATCACTGCTGGGACCAAATGATTTTAAAAAAAACAGGGGCAGATTTATGAGCCCCTTGCGCCACTTTTGCGTCACTTTCCCCATGTTAAAAGTGACGCAAAAGTGGCGCAAGGGGCTCATAAATCTGCCCCTTAGTGTTGAAGGAATGAACGTTTGCGCGCGCATATGCATTGCTAGATGTATGGGGCAGAAAGCATTAGGTTGGGGTGCTGTGTCTGCTCGCTGGCACAACACAGGGAAAAGTTGATACTTTGTTTTAGCTTTAATCTTAAAAGCTGATAAGTCGCAGAAAGGATTAACCGTGGGTGTGACTTTCGTTCCTTTTTGGGTAAAAGCCTTTTGGAGTCGAAAAACAGTGTCCTGTGTACAGATTTCGGGCACTTCTGAGAGGAATACGAATGCATAATGCAATAATAATACGTGAACGCGGCAATGCTTAATTTGTAAAAGAATCAGTGCTGGTGCCTGAAGCTCTGCTCAGAAGCGCGAGGCTGATGCAATTAAGCGTCATGCCTGGAATGCCAAGGGTGCGTCAGTAGCGTAACATAAAATGGCAGGACCACCCTGCAGAAGGTTGAGAGGGGACACGGCGTCTGCCATATCTCACAGATATTATTTGCCCCTGGGTGGAATGGGGTCCCTGCGAAGGGTTGGGGAGCCCTGGGCTGCAGGGGCCTGTGTTACACCCCTGGACTGCGTATTCTTCACTCCACCTCATCTTTAATCCGCTGCGAGACACTCTTGCAGATTCCAGCTTTCTCCCTTTGTGACGTTTTTTTCCATCTTTTTCTTCGTTCCGCTTAGTGAATGTTTCTCTATTGAGCTTGGAAAATGTGTGATGCTGAAAAATAACCACGGTCCCTCAAAATTGGCAACCACTGGCTCAAATTAAGCGCTGGAAAGTGGTATAAACACGGGAGCAGCGGTTGTGTGTGCACGTGTTTCTGTGCTTGTGTATGGACGGTATAAGTAAATGTTCCGAAGCCACTGCAGTTCAGGATAGCCCTATGTTAATGTTGCATCTGCTGCAGGTCATTGAGGCAGGTATCTCCAAACCATGCGCACATAGAGGTGATTCCTGCAACTCTTGGCAAACAAAAGGAGAGACATGATCAACTGGGTTGTGCCTAACATTGCAGACCTGCCGCTCCTGCAGCCTCCTCGGACATTGGGCCCAACCACCACAACTGGGAAGCGTGTGTGCTTCACACCGGGGTGGCAGGCGTCCAGTCCCACACTCAATTTTTTGGGTATTTCTCTAAGTTTCCGAAGCTTTCTCAAGTCAGCACGAGGCAGCTGAAGGCCAGCGAAACCTGAGGCTGAGAGAGTAAAATAACATTAGTCTGTGCTACTTAAGCACGCTCTGTGGAAGGCTTCAGGAGGAGAGGAAGGGAAATATTTGAGGAGATCAACTGGATGTGGTCGAGTACAAGCAACGTCACCTGAGCAGGATTACTGCCTGCCACGGCTTGACCTGAACTGGAGCCTTCCATTTCGGATTTGTGTTCCTCCAGATCAGCTGCCGGCGCCTCTTTTCCCATGAGCCTTTCTCCAGTGTACACAACCACACAAGGAACCCTGCACTCGTTTCTCTTGTTTTCAAAGTCTGAACTGTGTCCCGCACAAAAACATTCCAGTAACATTCCTTCTTCTTCAGAGGGGTGGCCGGCATTTCTAATTAGAAAAATGCTATTTGCTTGTTTACATTCAGTGCTATGCATCCCTGCTTCAAATAGAACCACTTTTGTAACAAAAAAGTTGTGCAGAATAACTTTCTTCTGTTTACCTTCCCAGAAACAGATTTTTAGATTGTTAGTGGCCATTTATGTTCCTCATTTTTTTCTCTCTAAATTATTTTATAAATCGTCAGAATGTTGCTTTGTTGAAACTTTGCAAAGAGATTATCAGATGCTGCTATCAATAGGATCATCTCTTTTGAGACGAAGTGTAGACGCACCACTGAGCGATGCTTACGGGATGCCTCCTATCAGTGGATTGGACAAAGTAGGCACTATTGACATAATGAGAACAGATCACAATAAAAAGTGGATGGTGCTTCTGGCTGGAGGAAGCAAGCCCCCCTTATAAAGAACATGCCTTGAATGTGTTCCATTAGAAAACCATTCCTTCTATATTCCACTCTGACTATTGGCTGAATGTGAGAAAGTAAATTCCAGGGACATCCTTATAAATTCCAGGGACATCCTTATAAATTCCAGGGGCATCCTTACAATTAGGATACAGCAGGTAAATGTACCTGACCTGCTTCTCATTAATGTCTACTCAAGGGGTCTGCAAGGCGGGAAAACCTCTCCCATCATCGATATTTTAGATAGGTATTTAACAGAACATAGAGGTGACAATAATTTGATAATAGTTGGTGATTTTAATTGCACGTTTGAACCTCTGGACCTCTATGATGTAAACCTCAGTGCAGAGGAGGATGTCCAGTGGTCTATTCCATCGTTGGATCTTCCCCCAATTAAAAAATGGACAAGAGCGGCTTTACAGTTAAAAGTGCTCTGTTTGGAACAGGGAGTCCGAGCTGTTAACGGGAGATCGCCCTCAGATAAGCAGGGCTCGCATACCTCTGGCTCTGGTTTACGTAGTAGTCACATTGATTTTTTCCTGCTTAATAAGGAATTCTGGTCCAATTGACATGGCGATCTGTGAACGCATAGAGAGTGACCACAATCCGTTAGTGCTCTCCCTTCAACCCGCATGTTCCCTAAAAGAAATTGGTAAGGATCTAGGGAAAGATTATGTGGAGGCCCTACTGACAAATGACACCAGACAAGTCAAATGGGCAAATGTGATTAAAAAGAGGAGCACTTGAAGCAAATGAGTGGTATGATGGTTAATGCTCTGGGTATTCTTCAGTCATGTGCTTCACAGGAGGAGCTTAACACCATCGCTGTACAGGTCCACGAGGAATTATTTAATAATCTTAAAGGTTTTTTACTTCCAAAGCTAAAAAAATGATTTGGGGTTTAAGGCTGCAGCATGGTATAACACTTCATGTCGTATGACCTATAAAACCCTAGCTAGTGCAATCAGGTAAAAAACACAGGGATGACATTCGTAGGGCCAGGGTTGTTTACAAGGCAGCCAAATATCGTGCCAAAAGGGATTGGGATGAACAACATTGGTCAGAATTGCTTAAGGCCTGTTTAGGTAGAACTATGACTACCTTCTGGCACTTGGTGAAATGGGGGAGTGGGGTACCAAGTAAGGTACCTACAAACTTCATAGATCCAGATCAGTGGGTATCGCATTTCAAGGCTCAGTTTGCACGTAACGGGGACAAGCAAGATTCTTTGATATGCTATCTCCCACTTCTACATTGCACTTCACCAAGAAAGATGTGGAAAATGCTTTACTTTTAGTGCCCAGAGGGAGGGCGCCTGGGTCCGATTGTATTCCCGCCGACCTGTTCCTTTATGATATTTCAAATTGGGCACAGTATATCCAGTTACTTGTGAATGCTATTGCAAGTGAAGCATCAGTGCCCACTACTTGGGCAGGAGCGGAATTACTCCCCATTTATAAGAAAGGGGACCGTTCACAACCTGGTAACTATAGGCCGATAAGTCTTATAGATTGTATACAAAAGGTGGCTGCTAGGTTGGTACTGAACAGAATCCAGGCTTGGATTGAGGAATGTAATATTCTGTCTCCTCTGCAGGCGGGTTTTCGTGCTAGTACTAGCACTATTGATCAGGTGTTCAGGTTCATCCTGATATACTGGCGTGTTGTATTACTAGGGGGAGGTACAATTTATGCAGCATTTGTCGACCTTAAGTCGGCTTTTGACCTTGCCCCCCGTACCAAGATGTGGCGAATCTTTTTGGCACTGGGAATGCCACGAGATCTTCTGGCATTTTTGGTTAAGCTACATGTTGTCAATTATGCGCAGGTGAGATGGGATGCGCAGGGGAGTACTACAAAGAGTTCCCTGTAGAGAAGGGTGTTAGACAGGGGTGCGTTCTAGCACCAACCCTCTTTTCACTATATATCAACGGGGTAGTGCAATATTTCAACAATTATTTCACGGATGCACCATCTCTAGCCGGGATGAAAATCCTGTTGCTTATGTTTGCGGACGATACCCTTATAATTTCCAAGACACGAAAGGGCCTTAAGTGTGCCCTACATAAACACAGGACTATCAAGGGTAGAGTTGAGATGAGGGAAGGTACTCTGGAACAAACCCAGGTTTTTACTTATTTAGTGGTAACCATTGGTAAGAAATTAAGTTGGAAGCCCCAAATAGACTTGCTCTTCGTCAAGCATGTCCAACTTTCAGGAGCTTTGCTAAAGGAACAGCGACTGTACCATACTAAACCCATTGCTCCGGCACTACAAATTTATTCCTAAAAAATCAGCGCTTCGATACTGTATGGGGCTGAATTGTGGGGTTACGCCAACATAGACTCTTTGGTAACAGCGCAAAATAAATTCTTAAGGTCATTGATTGGCCTCCTGCAATCCACCCCACTGTTGCCCTTGTTTTTAGATCTGGGCTGCTACTCGATTGAGGATGTGGCACACTATAGGCCTGTAGCCTATTGAAGAAGGCTATGGGTTACACCAGAGCTTTCGCATTATGCCCAATGGAAGTTAGGGAGGCTGATGATATGAGCAAAATCACATGGCTAAAACGAGTAAAGGCCACTCTTTGTGATATGGGGATGATTCGTCTATGTGCTTCCCCAGCTGACAATGTTTTTCCGTCAAAAAATGAATTTAAGGCAGCATATTGGAATATGCTTGTTATGAGGCGATTTGCTGCCCTAATGGGCCCCTCCCTGTCTAGAGACTTTCTCGATCTTAAGCACAAAGTGAAATATGAGGGATATTGGGATCTGATAACCACCCATAAAGACAGGAAACTGTATCACCAGTTTAGGGTGGGTTCGCTCCCTACTAATGTATGTACCAGCAACTGGTGTAGCTCGAATAGTAGCAATTGTCTATTTTGTCTTAACCCTTACGAATCACTGGCTCACATTCTTTTTGCTTGTCCAGCCTATAGAAAACAAACCCAGGTCTAGATGGTTGAAACCCGTATGTTTAAACCTAGGGACTAGGTCAAGTAGCGAGGCATTCAGGATTTTTAAAACGTCCACTGAAGATTATATTGTGATTGCTGTCGCTAAGTTCTTGGGCTGGGTTTGGGTGATTCGTTCAAAGAAGAGGAGCTGCTAGTAAATGTTTTATGCTCTATAGTTTCATCTCTGATGATTGTTTATGTACCATGCTTTCTTGTTAGTATGATTTTCTAATGAACCTAATTTGATTGTATACGAATTAAGGAAAAATGGTCACCCTAGGAGGTAGTTTTTCAGGGTTGACCTTCTAAATTGGTTTGTTTTAGCTCTTTTTAACTATTTATTCTTCAATTATGTATTTTGTAAAGGAAGGAGTGTTTGAAATCCATGTAACACACCTGTATGTTTACTTGGCTATATTTATATATATTCTCACCTCTATGTACAATGTATTAACTTTTGTGATTTTATAAATCGAAATAAAGTTTTGACTGACTGAGAAAGTGGATTATTATTTGTGGTGAATGGTAGTCCACTACAAGCAGTAATGTAGCTGTTTTTAGTAGGTCCAGTAAAGATTTCGGTAATTTAAACCTGAGCTCAACCATTTAAAGCTATTTCACAGAGCAGACAGGCTGAACTTAACTTAAAATGTATAAATCATTTAGAAATATCAAAATAGTTAAAATGTCAAAAACACAGCACAATAAAAATCACACTCAGAATATTAAAAAAGATTATTTTAATAAACAAAAATATATAACAATGACACACAAAAAAAAGGAAAAGCAGTGATATGAATTTTTAGAGTGTTAAATAAAAATAGTTTAAAAAAGCAGTAGGCACCAACCATGGTCATCTGATTGCACTTGCCTGGTACCAAGGCGCTATTTAAGGCTGACCACTATGGAACGTGGGGTGGGTACAGAAATCAAGTTTGTCCCAGTCAGGAGGTTTACCTGAAATGAAAGTCAACAATCCTCAGTGGAGCAAGGCAGCAGGCTGTAACTGAGAAGGGCTCCAAAAGGCTGATAGCAGTCAGCTGAGGTCCTGTTGACGTTGATGACTTTTGGCAGGAATGCTCAGATCAGGAGAAATACAAAATTCACGAGAGATGATATCTAAGTTCGGACCAAGTCACTTTTTTTAGATTGGATTCCTCTAGTGCGGAAAAACTGCAAGCTGTAGCCGAACAAAGCTCCCCGAGGACAGATACCTTCACCATGACGTCCATAGGAAACAGATTTTCTGATGTGGAAAAGGTCTGAGCTGAAGCAACCTGAATCTTTGGCCCAATCATAACTTCCCTTTGTAAGATTGACTTGTCAGGTTTGTCCCTGTCCTCTGGGATCTTTGGAACCAAAATGTTTCTAAGTCCCAGGTATTTCAGGATGTCAGGAGGAGTACACTTTGACACAGTCATGGGTCCCAGGACCTCAGCAACAGCACTTGGGGGGGGGGGAGGTCAAGAATCACACCATTAGAAGCCACCAGCAGGACCCAGGGCAGGGCCACTTGGAATTGGTCAGCTGGGCCCTTCAGGAAAAGGACTTCTAGCAGCATGTTGTGTCCCTGTAGCATAACAGATGGCCAGACAACTGACCATTGAAGTTCACTTCTTTGTACTGGTCACAAGTGGGAGAAGGTCCAGCCATTCGGATCTCTGCACAGGTCTCAGCAGCAGGTGCAAGTCCTTCTCTGGTCTTCCATAGGTCCAGAACTGTTCTGAAGAGGGTTTCCAGAGGTGCCAGATTTATGCCTGGCACTAGCCTGTGGGTCACTCATGGCTCATCCCTAATCAATAGGGAAAAAGTTCCCAAGGGCAAACCTACCCACTTTTGCAATAGTTCCTGTGTGTAATAGTTCAAACAATCCCATAGTGCCCTCTCTACCTTAACCCAATATGGCAGAAGCTTTCTTACATTGTGCAGAGCTCCTGTGCCCACCCCAGAGGTGTGGCTGGACAAATGAACAACCCTTCCTCTGTGGTCACTTGAAACAGGTTCCAGGGGAATCTCCTCTCCCATTGGGATTGGTGCTTGGCTGTCTAGAGGGACAAAGGAGGGGGCAGACTCGGATGTTAGGTACATCTGCCTGTCACAGGGTAGTCCTTTTTTAGTTAATTAAGTTCCTGGGCATTGCCCAGATGGTCATCTGTAAGAGCACCTTCCCGCACCCAAGGCCCTTGTCACTCCTCTGGAAGCAAGGTTATCAAGGTGCTATTCAGCTTCCTAGGTTACAGTTTGAAGCTCATGCAAATGGGCTTCTCGAGGCTTTAGGCAGGTATGAGGTGACTTTTCAAAAGTACCTTTTTGTAGAATATTTATTACAAATCCAACTTTACCAATAAATTGGACACATAATAAATATTCTAAAAGTCCAAGAATGAACTTCATAGCTATTTCCGAAGTGGAGGTAATTTAATTTAATTTTAATATCTACATTTTCCTTTGGAACAGCTAAACCTGCTACTGTGAAAATAGCTTTTAATGCCTTTTCTCTGTAGGGCATGTTTAACATTAAACATTTACATATGCTTCTTGTAAATACAATGCACCCTGCCATATGAGCATTAATGCTTACTCAGTAGTGCCTATTAATGTTTAAAATGAGGGTTTTGGCCTGACAAAAGGGGTTATTTTGACAGGTTGTATTTGCAGTTTTAAATCTGCACAGACAGGCTACAGTGGCAGGCCTACAGTCATGTTTGCAAGGTCACTCTAGCGGTGGGCATAACGTGTGCTGCAGTAATATTGACATTTAATTTACAGACCTTGGGTACACTTGATACCAAACACTAGGGAATTTATAAGTAATTCAAATATGCCAATTAGGAGTTTAGCCAATGCACAGATGCCTGGTTAGCAGAGTCACAGTACAGAGAGTCAAAAAACACTCAACAGCAACATCGTCTCCTATGTTGATGACACCTCTCACTCTCAGCAGACCCCACCATTACAAAGATCATCTTACAGAACTATATGGAGAACGTCTCAGATTGGTTGAAGAACAACTGCCTGAAGCTCAGCTTAGGTATTGATCATTGGCAGACACTGCTCCCTCTGGAATGACTCCTGGTGGCCATTAGAGCTCGGACCCACTCCACTATGAAAGACCACACCCACAACCTCAGCATCATCTTGGACAGCGAACTCTCCATGAAACACCAGATCAACATTGTCTTCTCAGCCTGCTTCCACACCCTCCACATGCTCTGCAAAGTCTTCAATTAGCTCCGCATCAACACCAGGAAATCTGAGATGCAGGCACTCCTCATCAGCAGACTCAACTACAGCAATCCACTCATGAGAAGACTTCAGACAATCCAGACTGAAGCAGCCAGACTCTTCTTCAACATAGCAAAGAAGACCCACATCATCCAGCACCTGAAAGACCTCCACTGGCTCTCCACATAGAAAAGATGTCAATTCAAGCTCCTGTCCGATGCCTACAAAGGACCAGCCTAGATCAACCACCACCTCAGCTTTCACCTACCTCCCAGAACCTCCGCTCTGCTCATCTTGCCCTCACACAGATGTCACGCTTCCGATGCTGCCGCACTGGAAGACACTCCTTCTCCCACCTTGTTGCCAAGCCCTGGAATGACCTTCCCCTCCACCTCTGTACTTCACCCTTGCTGGCCAAGTTCAGGAAGGGACTCAAGACCTGGCTCTTTGACTGACACCGTAGCATAGCGCCTGGATACCCTCTCAGGTGAGAAGCAGCGCTATATGACTACAGGTTGATTGATTGATTGATAGGTTTGCCTAGGAAATGTAGCATGCATAAACAAGGTGAAAATATTAGTGCATATCACAAAGTTGTGGCTGAATCGCTCTCTATGGTACACTGTTCATTTACAGATATCAAACTCAGGGCTATAGGGGAAAGTATACAACCTATACATTTTCAAATTCTGTAGGACCTAAGAAATCTTTTGGCACAAGCCAGCCCTCCGCTGCCTTCACTGGGTGGCTGCTAGAGCACATAACAAATTACATATGTCAGATTTTTAACATGTTAATCCCAAAACATGGTAATCATTTTCAGTCTATCACACAGGAGCATGTCTGTGCCAAGGCTTGACCCACAACTTTGTCATTCCGGGTCTACTGAGTGTGGGAGCACCAGTCATGTATCTGTTTTCTATGTGTTCAGGTGCCCACAGAGAATAAACTGGGTGCGGTGCATTTGGGAAATTTGGAAAGCATCCGCAAGAGTAGTATCAGTTTTGGCTATCTCTCGTTTGGTTGCAGGAATCACCCCTGGGCTGTATGGAAACATACCATACCCATATATTTCTAACATCTACAGTTCATTTAGTTTCTATCACTGGGTGCCAGTCCTCCCGCCCCTGGACTGACTGGCTAGGAGAATGCACTGACATGCCATTTGTCAATTCTTTAGCACTGTTTTCCAATCCATGGTAAAACCCTTGATTCTGCCTTGTGCAGACACATATCCATCAAGAACTGATAGGCAAAATTTTCCTCTGGACCTTTTGAGCAGAGGGGTTTCAGGTATATGGGTTTTCTATGGGTTCCTGGTGCCCACAGGCAATAAACTGGGTGCAGTGCATTTTGGAAGGCTGTGCAGCAACATCAAGCAAAATTATAATTTAGTGTACCTGCCTTTTGGTCACAGGTAACTCCCCTAGGTTATATGGAAACCTACTACAACCCTATATTTTTACCATCTACAATCACAAGATTTCTATTGTTGGGTGCCACACCACCCTTGCATTGATTGGCTGTCCCAGATAATCCGCTAAGCAAGACATTTGTCAGATGTTCAGCATTTTTGTCCACATAACATGATAGTTTCTTTCAGTCTTCTTACACAGGAGCAAACCCGTATTAAGACTTGATCCAAATCTGACTTGAACATACCTGAGTGTGGTGTTATCAGACACATGAAGGTTTTCCAGGGGTGTGTACAGTGATCCACATACTAGAAACTGAATGTTTTTGATGTAGGGAAATCCCATGGGGCATGTCTGCATTAAACAGGCTTATTGTTGTTGGCTGGAAGAAAATGGGACCGAACAATCACAGACATTTCTGAAAACTATAGGCAAAAGGTAGTCTAAGGTGATGTGAGTTTGCATTACTCCCAAAATGGTTTATTACTCAGAATCCCCTGTAAATTATAAATTTTCTTCATTTTCTGTGACAGAAAAATTCATAACTTTGGGAAATTTACAAAAGTCTTACTGTATATCGAATCTTCTCCCAGTAAAAATGACACCCCACAAGTGTGGGTTGGTCTGTTACCTGGGACAGGAATAGGCCAAAACTGTGACCAAGTGAAGACAACATTGACACTACATTGATTTCACACAGTCAAGGTTTGGCTTATTCCTGTCAGTTGCACTAGAACGCAATACACATAAGGGGTCCTGTTTTCATAAAAAAAGAGCACCACACAGACTTTATTCTGGGGGCGCGCAACTTACTTTTCGTTTAATCTCAAACCATTATTCCATTAATTCTCTGAAAAAAGAGCGCATGCCGCACTTCATCTGCAATAAAACATACAATATGTCGATCAACTGTGTTTAAACCATTGTGAATCCCAATGATGTAACCTAGCCCTTCCTCACACGTCATCAATTTCTTAAAACAACAGGATTCTTATGATAAAACTGCACTTTGCACATCGTTCAATTTTATTCTTTAATCAATATTTTTTCTCTACTGAAGGTGAAGTGGCTCTTGTTTTTAGATTCAGGTATAATTTTCTAAGGAGTCACACAAACCATCCCACCCAGGACTCTAGCTGTCTAATGATCAGAATTATTTAGGGTGCTAGATTTTCCTAAGTGGTGGTTGACCTTAAGGCCAGGTGAATGCCTATACCCCAGCAAGGAGATAGACAATGTAGCAAGTAAACTCTTACCATGCAGGAGATATCTTGAATAAAAAATACAAATAGAAAGCTTCTTATTTGTTGCCTTCGGTTGTGTGATAGAACCACAAATGCGATTACCACGCATGCCGGTTCCATGCAGTCTTAAAAACGCAAGTCTTAACCATGCATTTGCCTTTACCACGCATGGCTTTTGCAACAAAATATGCGTGGTTAAGGCATGTATGGCAGAGACATATGTGTGTTTAAGAATGATCAGATAAGTGTAATCCCCCGACCCCTGCTACCTGCCCTCAGCCCTAAACCTACTCCCTCCCTCCGGAAAACCAACCCCTTTCCCTGAGCACTAAAAACTTCCCTGTGTCCCCAAGCCCAAAAAAGTACTCATATCCCCCGCCCTGAGCCACCGAAGTCCCTGCCCTGAGACCTAAAACTACCTCTTTCCTCCTGAAAACCAACCCCCTGCCCCCAGAGCCCTAAAAACAACCACAACCCTTCCCCTAATCTAAAGTATAATAGAAAGGAGCGGAGTAATGTTACATGTTATAAACAAATAAATGTTGTAGTACAAAATGAATTTGAGTTATTTGTTTTTATTTCTTATTCTTCACAATTATTTGTGTATTTCCTTCCTAATTGTTTCAATTATTCAAAAGTATTCCAATAAACCTATACATTGGTTTCCATCTTAACCATCACATGTAGAACTGATGCATTGATTCATTTATACCAACAATATTCACAATTATACACTTTGTAATAAATCAATTCAAATAAATGATGCTTAGTATATACAGTTGTACAGCTTAATGCTCAATACAATGCTCAATGTATACAATTATACAGCCAACGCGTTTCGTCCTATCTAGGACATCATCAGGGCTCAATGTTACTTGAAACAATCCTTGCAAATCTATGCTCTCATTTCCTTCCGTACTCTTTCCAAATCTTCGTTTCCTAGCACTTGCCAATAATTTCAGTATCTCATTCCGTACCTCTGTATATCAATTAGTTAATCTTGGAATAATATATCACCATATATTCCACATCAGATCCGATAATCCAGCTCAATAGCTAGAAACCACCATCTTTTTTCCAGACACTTCCACATCCATTATTATTCCCGTAATTTCAGTTTGTTGATTAACCTCCTCTTAGCTAATAATTAATCTTGCTTCAGCATATCCTCGTTCCACACAGCCGGTCCGATAGCCCTGCTCTGCCTTCCCCTAATCTCTATAAACGACCCGACCCTCCCCCTGAGCCCTAAACTACCACGACCCGCCTGAGTCTTAAAAACTACCTGACCCCCCCTGAGCCCTACAAACTACCCAAGCCCCCCTGCACCCTAAATACTCCCCTGACCCCAGCCTTGAAAACAACTCCGACCCACCCAGCCCTGAAAACTACCCCAACCCCTAAAAACCCAACCCCACTTACCTCACCACATTCCTCCCGATCCTTCCATCTTCCTTCTTCAGCCCACACATTCCGGCAGATAGACCGCGCACTGCCTTAATCACTCATATGCGTGGTTAAGGCAAGCGTGGTTGCATTTGCATTGTTGGAGCACACGTGGCTGATCCCACTGTTTCCCGTTGCCTTCAGGTCATGGTTGACCGGATTCAATGAATAGTATACTTGAGTTTTATCTATGAGAATTCAATACAAAGAAGGCAATCTCTTTGGTCTGAAGGATGCTATCTACTGTATGGTTGGGGAACCATTATGTAGAACAACAGCATCTGATGCCTTTGATGTGAACGGTCATACAAAAGCAGTAAGTAGCTAAGGCTGCTAAGAATTTCAAATTAAGATGGAATAATAAAAGCATTAGTTTGTGTAAAAATGGCAGGTATGCTGTCTTTTTGTGATTGTTAGAATGATAGGGCTGAATTGACAAAAACATTTTATGGTTGCAAACCCTGCAGTTCAGAAATGCACTGGGTTTGAAAATACAAAAAAGTGTTTCACAATGTACTAAACCCCTTCTGTGAATCAGTATAACATATCAAAAGGGGGTTTGAGACTAATACTGAATCACAATTAGAAGGACACGTGAAAGGTACAGCCCATCCTATCTGAGATTTTCACCAAGATATACAAGTGGTTTATGACTGCAATTACGGTTGTAAACCTTTGAAAAATTATAGACACCTCAAAGGAGGAGTCAATCTTTGCAGAGTGCAAGATGTCCCTATTAGACAGCTTCCCCTGAGGAATTGTGCCAAGCTGCCTCAGGAAGAGCAGCAGCCCCCGCCCCATGATGTATTCTCAATTGTGAAACATTTTTTAAAATAACACTTGTTCTCTTAGGGAACACTGGCTGCTTCAATAAAATTGAAATGCAGGGACAGAGGCCACTATCCTTGTTTTTGATCAAGTGTGGAGGTACTACAACAGAAATGATCAGTTAACTGAAGGAGTTCAGTTTGTAGAGATGGCTTTATAAACTGTGTGGAGCAAATGACAAAATAGCTGCCACACAACAATCAGCAATGAAGAGTTTTAAATGGGTTGATGGAGTGTAAGCTTCTGTGCGATGTTTTCATATTGTTAGGTTGAGCCTTGGCAGCGCATTAGCTGCTCTGCGAGGCATGCTGTATTGAGGTAGAGCCGTGCAGCTCCACCCACTCTCCGCCCACATTTTTCTTTGGCTTGTGTCATTATCCACTGTAAACATTGGCAGTTCATTGGTCAAAAGGCTTAGTAGTTCCTCCTTAGTACCACCTAGTCTTAATTTGTAACCTCCCATGGTGACACCCTGTTACGTGTGTTGCAGGCAGGACACACTTTCTCCTAACGCTTTAAAAAAAAAGTTTTATAGTATACATTTGCAATGCAATTGGTCTCGCATTTGCAAGATTTTAAGCTATTGACATTGTAAATGACAATGCCTTTTAATTATCTGTTTTGAAAACATCAAACAAATACAAAACTGTGTCATTTATAATGGCAATAGCTCAAACTCTCACAAATGCAAGACCTATTGCAATGCAAATGCTTGTTGGAGTTGTATCTGATCTGCACAAGAACGAAAAGTGATTTTTCCCAGATTAACTTGTAATTGAAGCTTGCTGGATGAATATAGTATATCGATTGTCATTTTCTTAAGTAGTAGATATGATTAACATAAACAATTGTAGAAAAATAAGATATTTTAATCCATGATACCTTTGGCTGTTTCTTTCTTCATTAGTTAATTAATATTTTGGAACCGCTTGTGATTTCTTTTTATGGAAATTCCTGCACGAATACATGTAAATAGATAAATGCGTTTTGATATTTTTTGCAAATCCTGATTACATGCTTGTCTTTATCTTAGAATACTGGTTTGGACTTCTTTAAGGATTCATAAGTAATTTAAATGTTTCCACCTATGACTGCTTAATTTTGTAGCCACAGTAACTGCTGTTCACAGGTACATTTTTAGACAACTTCAGCCTTTCCTCAGAATACAAATAGCCTGGACGTTTTATGAGAAATTCGTCATATGTATGCACACCAAATGAACACTTTTTTGTCAGGGTCTTAGATCAACAGTTGACCATGGTATGGAAAATCCTCGTCAAGCTTCCAAACCACCAATGGGTAGAGTTAACCAGAGCTCTGGTGATGGTTTGTCAGATTCTTTGCAACACTATATAGAATGAGTTCAATGACAAGCAGCAAGACTTCATAACTAAGGAGGTAAAATGTACCTAAACCTCTGTATATGTGGTCATGAAAAACCACTCGTCAAATCTCTTCACTTACTCGCTGTGCACTCGAGAATCAAATTCACTCAGCATGCTTTGTACTGTGCAAATGGCCTCATGGACCAAAGGAACAAGGTACTCAAAGAATGGGATACCTCACTAGATACCAGCCAGGAATGTCAAGTGAACTTTGGATCAATGCATGAAACTCTGGAATTCCCTTAATTCGAGCCTACAGACCAAAGGCAACCACATGCATGGCCAAGAACTCTTAAAAGTTACTTTTTGAAACTGTTGTTTGACTGGATACCCACAGCGTTAAGGCTAGTGACTAAGGCATCCATTACTACTAATGTGAGGATTCTGCATTGGAAAGCCCACATTCAAAATTACCAATACCATGCATAATGCTGACACAATTACTAGAATTTCCCTCAGGAATAGGGCATTGCTTTAGATTTTGGTATTTATACATCAATTTCTGAACGTTTGTGATGCATTCTGAGGTGTTTTTCACTGACTAATGCCACCAGGTTTTACCTGGTAAAATGTGCCAACAGAAAACTCAAGGGACCTATATTATCAAACAGCTTGGAAACTCGATTCAAAAGCAACTTCCATCTTCCGCAGTGTCACCTTAAGAAATTACAGGGCCCTGTGCAAGACATAATTTCGGGCTCCATGTTTGAAATATCATTGAATTTGAATTTCATATACTGCTAGGTCAAACTGGCAATATTGAATTATATGTTAAATTTACTAAAAGGTGTAGTACAAAAAGAATGCTCAAAATGTCTTGACTGTGGTATCAAACTACATACGTTGATTCTGGGTTGTGAGAGAGAGGCAACACCAGAGGTAGACTTGGACAGAGATAGGAAAAGCGGTTGAGATATGAAAACAGAGTTGATACAGAGAGAAACGTAGCTTTTTAGGGGACCCTTATAAAGATGCCCACTTTTCCCTTGCCATAGAAACGTCTCTGCATTCCCGCCCAAATCAGTATTTGCAGATTGGGGGTCTTAGCAGTACCATCACATTGTATTCTAAGTGCTCCCAACTTTTTGTCCATATATTCTTCCTAATAAATTCAGCATTTTGAAATGGCAGAAAGGTGATGGGAAGAGCTGCTTTGTTAAAATCATAAATAAAGCATACAACGTCCCAAGGGGGACTTATGTTTTCTCCTCCTGTCCAACTCAGGCCACCAGCCTTGATATTTATAAATATTTTCTAATTATATTTAATTGCCTGCCCCAGTTTTGAATGCTACCCATTTTAAAGCATAGTAGGGTGCATTTGATTCTTAAAATGTGTTTTACATGCACAAGTTCAGAATGCTCTGACGATGGATGTATGACGTTACAACGCATACATTTACATCGTGGTACATTACATCGCGGTTTTTACAACGCAAGTCGTTACAATGACTTGCTTTGGAGGGCGCTGGACTTAGGAGTAGTATAATTTACTATTCCAACTCCAGTCTATGTACAGTAGGGAAGGTGTTGGATAGTAAATTATACTATTCCTTGTCCTAGAGCGCCATCTAGTGCAAGTCGTTGTAACGACTTGCGTTTTAAAAACCGCGTTGTGAAGGCATCGCGATGTAATCCCCGCGTTGTAAACGATGTTTCCCTCTGACGATACCTTATCAGTTATTAAGCTACAGTTTTGCAAAACATAGATGCCCAGTCAATGCTAGCAGTGAGCACGTGTTCTGCTTCTCCCATGTATCTTTCTCGGGGGCCGCCTCCTGCCCTTGCTATTATAGATTAAAGGATGCACTACTTAGTCAGACAGATCACATTTGCCATTAGCATGCGTTGCTCTATAGTCCACGCCTGTAGGTGTGAAGTTGCACGCGCACGACTCTGTCTGTAGTTAAGAGTCTATAAGGGCCTTGGTGGCAATCACTTTCATTTTGATCCTCAAATGATAACGTTTGTAGATAATAAAGTTAAGATGCTGTGAGGTCATTTCAGTTTCTCTCTAGTTACAGATGATAAATTGCCTTCTGCATCAGTGTGGACACCAGAGCCTGGTTTTGTACCAGGGCATTAGTTTAAAGAGCAGAGTAGAAGATCAGTAGTCTGTAACGTACTTAATTTTCCAGAAATAACTCCGCCAGATGTTCCAGCAGCAGCTGCAACACTTTGTGATGTATTCCTGTCTTGTCTAATAATATGAGCGTCTGACAATTTCATCTGGTGTACCAAGTGATCAAATCTTGCTCATGGACAGGGAATATGCTTTGAAAAAGCGCTGTGTTCCATCGATCAAGGCAGGTGGCGACTAAAGCGTACATCATTGATCCTATATGACGCGCCTGTCCTTGCAGTGTTCACCGCTTGAGGCAGGCCGCATACTGTTGGTCAGTGGACTAGAAAAGCAGGCCCTAATATCTGTGTTTCTATCCGCTCAACTTACTAACAGTTAATATTGTACCCACATTTGATGCTCTTGCTTACGACAACAAAACTCTTTCCACGTAGGATACATCATACACCCACTCTACTCCAATACTACAACAAAGCACCATCTTATTAGTCCACCAGCCCTCCTTCAGAGGTCCAAAGAATCATTCAAATGCTATAATTCAGTGAAATAACAGACAGTACAAGCCATCACAACACAAGACCCCATCATGTGGAGTTACAAAATTCCATTGTGCATTCAAGGCACCAAGAAACCTATTTTTGGTCACACATTCTTGTTCCCACAAACCACTAACAACACACTAAACATCAGAGGGAGATGCTTTCTCCCTGTGAACCATAAGAGAAGGAGGTTGCCTAAATTGCTTGTAAATTGTTTATTGCCAAGTGGCTGGGGAAGCCCAGACTGTTCCTTGTTTTGAAAGTGGCCAGGGTAGCATTATGGTAAAGGGCTTTGCTCCATCCTCAACAACTTAGGAACCGAGGGGCAAGACAAAAGAGCATGCCATGGTGGACCAGTGATCAGATGGGAAGCGCCATTGAACAGCAACAGAAAAGGATTCAACAGGCACAAACGTGTGGGCCAGTAATTTTAAATGGATACCACTTCTGGGGTGTACAAACTGCAAATTTGGAGCATGATGACACATACCTGAGCCCGCCATTTTACTCCATGCTGTAAATACTAAGGCATGAAGTGGGATAAACATCTACAGTATCAGACGGTAGGAAAAGGTCCTAATTAAAGATTGACCGTTCTCCTGTGGCTTCAGTGGATGAGCCACTGAGCAATGTGGACCACCAACTCCACTTTTATTTGAGGTTACAAAAAATAGCCAATACACTCAGAATAATAATAAGCCGCATTTAAAAAATCTGACTATTCCCTTATTCTGCGTGACGATTTTTTACACCGCTTTCCATTAGGGAAGGTACAAACCAATTGCCTTTTGTTGTTACATGGACATTTGCCAAAATAAAACATTTGTGAAAGGTTTCTGAAGAGATAGAACGTGTTGAGAGAAAAAGACTCCCGATGCCACACATTACCCCATCAACATTCACATTTACAAAGACTTAAATTACTTATTCTAAGAAATGAAATGAAATAAGGATGATGCTTTTAAATTAACGGTAAAAATGTGATATGGAGCCAATTCTCTGCCACGCTAAGTATTTCAATTTCTCCATGGTTTCAGTTGTTTTTTTGTTGCAAATTGCATGGCTCATCACCAATTAGGTTTTTTTTTATCTTGAAGTCATTGTGGTCAGCAACCGCGCATTTCTGCTGTAAGAGACTCGTGGTGGTCTCAGTTTGGCTTCCATCCACCCTGTCAACTTTAGCTGAAGTAGTGCTTTGGGTACATGCTTAGGTCTGGCTAGAAACAGATTTAGTCGCCTCCCAAAACTCGTGCAATCTATAGAAAAAAGTATTAAAGAGAGTATAGGGATAGGGGCTTTGTGTCAGCCCATTTGTTAATCAGCCTCTTTATGACAGCACAGCATTTGACTGGTTAGCAGTTTTGTCAGTCCGCCCAAGGAGTGCTTCCATTGCAGTGCATGGACTGTAATAGGGCCCAACGTGTTAATGTACTCTCCCACCACTCCATCATCCCTGAAGAAACTGTCCTTGCTGCTGACATATCACACTCAGCAAACTCTACTCATACCAACAGCTGCAGGGCAGTGCTTAATTTGTAAAAAATTAAGTGCCAGGGCTCTTGTCAAGAGGCCACCGCAGCCTGCACCACGCCATTGCCCCTGCCGATGCTGCAAATAACTGCACCACCACAGCTACTAACCATCACACCTCTGCAAGTATGACAATTCGGACTATCCATGCTCATAAAGCCATATGAATGGCTTCGGTGGCAGGTATTAGTCATTTTTAATGATTACTGAGTTAATAAATTACTGTTATTGTGCTGATCTCTAAATGGGACAGACAGTGCCATCATGTGGCAGACTGTCATAAACGCTGTGTTCACAATTAACTGCCCATACCGAGCACCGGAAACCACTGGCTCAAATTAAACACTGCTGCAGGTTGGTTTGCAAATGCAGAATAGGTTGTCTACAACATGCAATTTCATGCCTTCTCTGTTGTCAGAGGCAGCCCTCTGCAGTACAGTTCAGCCTTGCCTCAGACAGGGAAAGGAGTGGCCTACAGAAGGACTGACCAACAGCATAGGGATGAGCAAGAGATGAACCATGAAACATTTCAGTCCACTGTTATGTACATGTGCAATTTCTTTTGCAAAATATATTTTATCAGTAGACATATTCTATAAATATAACCATCAATCTTAAAATAAGTTTCAATTGCATACTTTAATTTGCACAGTTTTCTCTGAATACTGTAGCCATAAAATGTCATGTTGAATGCAGTGAAAGTGACTTTCTAGCATGTCTTTGGCTTCCTTGACAATCCTTGTAGTGTCCTAGGACATGCTGCCAACCACAGTCCTTTGTCTATGTCAATACCTGACCAGTGACATATGAACGACTGCCAGTTGGATGCCTACTCAACTATTGGGTAGTACTGCTAAACACCTACACTCATCCAGTGAATCACCGCTTGATTCTGAGCCATAGTCTTGGCCAACATGGCGTACAGGTGCTTGGCAGTGGCAATAGTCCAAAGGTAGGTGGAAACCTGGCCTTGAGACGCCATCCGGACCACAAAGAGAAGAGCCAGTGCCCTCCACCCTCATTGGCAGCTGTGGAAGCCTGGAGCACTGCACGCTGCTCTGGGGCTGTGCAGCGGCCCTGCTCCTGATGCTGCACTCAGGCTTGTGTTGTAAATGTGAACAGAGTTCTTCTTGTGATCTCCCTAAAGATGCACATCTATGATCCACTAGAGTGCCCCACTCCACAACCTGCAAGCTGGAATATTGCGTTGCATCGATAAATCTGCACAGAGGCTGTGTGATAAAAAACAATACTCGCGATATGTTTGAGCAGTGCTTTGGGGTGTAAGGCTCACGAATATGTGACGTACATTTCGTTTTCTAACTCTTCATTTAATGTGAACCCTTACAGAGGCGTTTTGAATGAGAAAGCATTGATGGCAGGATTCTATCATAAGCGTGAGCTGACTTCATATGACCACAGAAGTAATTTAGAGGGATCTTTGGTGGACCTTCGAGCTTGAAGCCAACATGCAGAAACACATTACAGCATTTGCTGTGTGTTGTAAGCTGACCCACCATCCTACCTGCTGGTATAATGAGTGCGTACCTTTGAGGCCGCACCAAAGCATCAACATGGAAGGAAGGGACATAGAAAACAATTCAAAGTGGAAAAAGGCAGCCATGCTAAAGTTCTGTCTGAGGTGTTCCAATGAATATTATAAATGCTCCAAACTACACCTCTTACATTTTTCTAGGATACATTCCACTATCGTCTTTGACTTTATGAATCCTCCAAGCCAACCCAGCCCTCTAAATGTCCCTGGCAATAACTCCTTCAGTAAGGATGCTTGAAAGCTTCTACCGGTGTTTCCGAGACCTGCATTGCTCCCATTTAATTAAAATGTATGTTGCTCGGCCCCTAAAACACATTAGAAGCTCCCCCAGAGCCTAGTGCACAAACACAGTCCTGAAAGGCCTATCAGCTCAGAATAGCTCTGACCTCAAGTACACCTCTGACTAGACTGACAATGCTGATCAGAGTCAGAGGTGATCTGTATGGTGGTCAGTGCCTGTTCAATTAGGGAATTGCTGATAAGGCTGAGGCAGTACTACTTCATGGGTTGCTGAGTGTCTGCATGTGGAAGAGTGAGGGGAGCCTTATAAACCAAAATAAAATACATTGACTTGAGTAGATTGAATGTGAGAATGGATGGATTATTGAGTACACAGCTGAATGAATAAGCTAGTGAGTGCGAGGATAGCTGTAAGGACGTAGGAAGTGAGTGCATAGATTATTGGTTGGATGGTTAAATGAGTGAGTGAGTGCATTACCAATTAGTCAAAACATATACTTATTCAATTATCAACAGAAACCATTTTACCTCCATTCACACAAACATTAAAAATCTCTCCAGTCAATCAAAAAGCACTTCCACTTTTAAAAATAAAATCCAGATCTATTGTCTTTGGGTATGCTTGTTTTTTTCTGTAGTGCACCTAAAGTTCAATGGTATATTCTTTTTGAGATGAGGGATTATCTCAGGTTTGATGGCTTCTGGGTGATATTTCAGGTATACCTCATTGACTTCTGTGTCTAAAGCGTGTAACAACCTCTCACAATCACCTTGCATGATGACGTTTGAAGGTAGTGGACATTGATAAAACAGCCATTTTACTGCTGCCGCCTGTTTCGTACTGCTCAGAGATGGTTATTTCATGTGTTAGTTGACGTTTTCAGATTCTGCATTATTTTCTTTCACAACTACAAGAATAACAAACACTGGCAGAGACATTAGGCCTTGCTTTTTGTTAGAGAAAGTGATTGATAGTAGTTGGCCGAATTTGTGTATATTGCCCTCAGCTACCTTAGAAAGAAAATCCTATATTGAAGCAACATCTTGTTCTACAGCAATATGGAAGCAGGAATTAGGAGGGAACTTTTTGTTTTAACAGAATGCATTAGCAAAGTTAAGCTATACCCTCAAAGAAGAGTGTTAAGAAAAGAGCCAGAAGATGACATTTGCATTGTAAGCCATGAACTTAGGCGGTGTATATAGCGAAATATATTTTTTCAATCTTTAAAAAGGCGTACATGCACACGTCTTTGATTTAAGAACAAAAGAAAATGTAAATCCAACAACATGTCATAATGGCAGAAAAACAAAACAAATGAATGGGCAAGAGTGATTATTGGAAAGCACTATTGCTTAATGAGATACCAGGGCATCAAAATAGCAAGATCAGCCTCAGCAAAAAGCCATAAAATAGTGTGCCAGCAAAGTAGATACATCACAGAACATTTACTGGGTCTCAAGTTAGATGCTGCATCTCTAGTCTAATAAAAGGACTAGCTGATTCACATCACCAAAACCTAATAGAAACAGAGAGGGACAATGTAACCGCCCTTGAAATACCATGATGATCAGAGCTTCCAAGAAATGGCAAAGTGTGAAAACCATCTCAATACCAATGTCTGAAGAGGGCGAATTCAAAGCTATGCCTCTCTACTTCTTACTGTATATTTTTGAAGAATTGGTGACGTTTTGACGAACAAAGCAGTCTGCAGCCAGACCTAAGAGTCTTGATGACCTCATGTTTCCCAACCAAGCAACACCCAGCTTACAGGCACTCCTTTGATAGAGCTGCATGGACCCACAGAACTATCTTGAAGGTTGTCATGTGTGGACTAGGGCCGCCTGCTTCATCCACTATCTGTCTTTAGTTTCTGTTTCTAAAGATACTCTCACAGCAGCTTTATGTTTTGAACATTTTGCAGTGATGAAAGCTGCTTGGCACGAAAGAGAAGGAAACAAACACAAAGCTGTTATTGTTCGAGCCTGAAATCTGAAAGTTGTGACTATTACCACAAGCGTCTCTTATCAGCTTGATTTGTGAAGAAGAGTTTTATCCCGCGTTTCATCACAACATGCTTTGTAAAACAGCAGTCTAATGGCCTGCAGATGTGCGGTTCCCATTAAGAGCAGCTTTTCCCACACTATAAAGTTTAGTTTTGGAATTGCAAAAGAAATATAAATTTATAGAAACAAAAACGTAAAACATGCAGTTAATGGAGAATACTTAGTTTATTGGTCCTGGGGCAGTAAGTCACTGGCTGAAAACGAGGCTTTCGGCTTGATCTGCAGATCCCAGATTACATCAGGTAATAAACGCCGTGAACATGATTTGGTTCACACACGGGCGAACTATGCAAGGAATATGATGTCTAAGACGGGGGATGTTTACTTAGGGAGTGACCGCAGCCAATAAAAGGAGAAAACGGACTAAATATCTCAGTTTGCAGAAATAAAAGTAATGTGGCCTATTTCTGTGAGGACATCCTGGAAGCAAGATTCGCGTCACTTCCTCTCTGTCAACGGTTCTGTCCGCGTGGAGGGGATCGAGGCGCTAGCAGCCCTCATTAAAGCACCAGCCACTTTGATATTATTTTCTTGAGGAAAAAGACACTCAAATGCACGAGGTTTGCCCGTGGGTATGATGATGGTCCACGGCTCTGATTCGGTATCGCAGGTCAGGTGTCTTGCAGAACGCTTGCCCCGGGGCCATACGCCCTCCAGGTTACTTTGGCCGCCTGCCAGTGGCGTAACGAAAGTTGAGGGAGCCCCCTGCCACGTACACGGAGGGGCCCCCACTCCGGATCTAATCCGAGCTCTTGGGCCAGAGTATTGTGCTGCAGCTCGGGGCCCCCCCTGCACCGCGGGGGCTGCGGGGGCCTGTGTTATGCCCCTGCCACCTGCCCGCGGATCCGCCAAAGGCCAGGCACATAATGACACCCAGACACGGTTTTAAAACGTGCTTAATTTTGGTGCACTTAAGTATTTTTTTGACTATTAAGTATTATCTAATAGCAAGATGTGCGGAAGGGACTGGTCAGTTAGGTTTCGGCTCGTCAACACATTGAATAGTACAATTCCAGTCAGGTTCTGAAGTTATCCTCAAGGAATAGGGTCGAGGGAAATTAGTAAACTCTGAGGGGCAGATTTACAAGATGTTCACGCAGGGCAGTCCAAGTCGCCTTGGTGCACTGCTCTGCGTCAAAGGAAAAGGGCAGGAATGCGCTGTATCGATTGCATATGGCACATTCCTGTCCATTCCCCTTGCACTGGTGCTGTTTTGGCAGCCTAGCGCCAACGCCGGCCCCCTAACACGATGGTGGAAGGGTGTCTGCAATGCATGCAGGATT
The DNA here is from genome assembly GCF_964204655.1 of Triturus cristatus. Taxonomy (NCBI): domain Eukaryota; kingdom Metazoa; phylum Chordata; class Amphibia; order Caudata; family Salamandridae; genus Triturus; species Triturus cristatus. The sequence goes on from NC_140587.1 coordinate 379,181,237, forward strand.
GCTTTTGTGCAGGAAGGGTTAGGAAGGCCTTGTAAATCTGGGGAAGCGTCAAAATCCTTGGGTGTTGCGTGGGAAGACCCACCGCAATTCCCATGACACACCTCCCTAACGTAGAATAAGTCAACGCAGCGTTTTGTGCTGCCTTGTCTCACTCCTTGCCTATGAAGCCACGCAAAGCCACTGTGCGTGGCTTCATAAATGTGATTTTGTGGTTTGTGCATGCAAAAAGTGATGCAATGGTGGCGCACAGGCCTCGTAAAATTCATATAATTATTTGACCATTTGTTTGTTACAGTGAAAAAAGCACTAGATAGTATATTTTAGGGCCTGGTTCACAAAGGTATATCTGGTCTTAAACATAATAACCAATGTATCTTTTTTTCACACCCGCTAAGGATTCCCAGTGGGATTCCTGGAAGGGACACATGAATATACAAGTGCAGATTTATTTGCCTCAAGTTCACAAACATCCACATTCATAAATTCAAGTTAAGGGGTTGGAGGTGGGTGCCCCAAGGTGTGAGTTGCCTTGGAAATTTGGGAACACACACAAATGCAGGTTTTTGGGCATTCCTCTATGTCCTGGCACCTTGAAATGTTCAGAGATTTACTCCATCCAAGGGCAGGAGTAACTGCACTTTAAGGATGAGGAGAAAAATGGGTTACCCCCAGATTTTGTGTGAATGCTGAGAAAGGGCTTTCTCCAAATAGAAAATGTTTGCACAATGGAAAGAAAATGGCAGTGTCACAGAAGGCTCCATTTCCACAGTGCAGATTTCGCCCCTAATGAAAATGCCACACAATGAAACTAGGAGCCTTCACCAAAAATCACTCCCAAAAGAACTCCTGAATCCTGCTCCTGGTGTAGCTGTCCAGTCCTCATTCGAGAAATGTTTTTGAATAGGAAAAAAAACTAAACTAAGGTTCAGAGTGTTTCGTCACCCAATAGTAGTCTCAAACAGATGAAGTTACCGTTAAAATTTCTAAAGGGAAATATGGCAATAATTACTTTATGATCATGTTATATTAATTAAATTTATTTTACATACATTACATTTATAAAGCTCGACAGCTCACTCCCACATGAGTATCTTAGCGATAACACTTCAACAAGAAGGATGTTTTAGAGCTTAGAGCAATCAAGTTTTGACAATTTTTTTTAAGTTATACCATTTTGGCCGGTACGAATTTGAAGAGGCTACATATTCCTATGGTGTGTGGCCAAATAGGAAAAGGAGTCATTCAAATATGGCGAGGCCATGCCAGTGCAGAATTTGCAGGCCTAAGATTCCTAGATGGATGGAGAAAATTGGTCTAGACTGAAGGAAATCGGCCCTTCCCTATACAAGGCTCTGTGGGCATGGCAGAGTAGCTTAAAAATACAGCACTTTTTAGGTTTTGCCTTCACGGCGCTTGCGCTGTGCTTGAGAAATCTATTGGTTTTAATATAAACTTAAGAGGAATTTACATCCTCCCTCCTCTATTTCCTGGCTACTCATTGGTTCCTATGCATGCCACTTACCTTTCCTCCATTTCTATTGGCTGTAGCATATTTTCCTGCATTTACCAATGCTTGTTCCTCATCTGCTTCTCTCCTCAGTTTCCCACAGCTGAAATACTGTTAACCGCTTGGTCAGCTTTGGTGGAACTATATTTTCATTAACTTTTGCCTTTTACTCCTGCAGCATATTTACATAACAATTTATCACCCGGAGCAATTAAGTGATTTGCTTAGAATCACTTGATGTTGCACAGTGCCACCGAGACTCGAACCAAGATCCCCAGCTCTCGAGTCAACAGCTCTGGCCAATGTGCCATATCCCCCCCATGCCCGTTTTATCTGTCAGAGAGCTATTTCCTTCTCCGGGATAATGATTGATGAAAACAGCTCTTTATTCATTGCATAGGCGAAACCGATGCATTACCAATGTTTGTTTAATGGGAAGCCAATGTAGAGATCTTAAAACTGTACCTGAAGATGTGTGGGGAGGAACACCTCAGACCAGTCTGGCTGCCACATTTGAATCACTTGCAATCTTGATGGAAGAATCTCATTGATCGATACTAGGAGTGTATTGCCATAGTCTAGCCGACTAGTTCTTAAGTGCTTGTATGATAGACTTGTTGTATTCAATAGGGAGCTATGGAAAGACTTTCTTAAGCATATGGAAGATTCCCAAACATGCACCACAGATTGATGTAACTTGGTTGGCTATACAGAGCTCATCATCCAAAAGAATGCAAAGAGTCTTTACTACAGTTTTAGGTTAGGGAGCTGTTCCCAGCTCCGAGGGCCACTTGTCTTCCATCCAGATCTTCTTGGCTGTGCCGAACAGTATGATCTCATTCTCAATCTCATTTTTACCTCTGTTGAGTTGTAAACAATGTCATTTCATCCGAGAAGCAACTTGCTTCATGCAGTCCTGGAAACTAACTTTTATTACCACATGGCCCTGCTCAACCGAAATTACTGGTGGGTGTCATCGGCATGAAATAGGATCACGAATCCAAAGGATTTCACTATCTTAGCCAAGAGAACCACACAGATATTAAAAACCAGAGGACTCAACGACGATCCTTGGGGTACCCCACAGGTCTTATTCATTATCCTTAACCTAAACGGAGGAACCAAGACCACTCGGGCTCTGTCATGGAAAAAATGTCTATTTGATAGTAATTTGAACTAATTGCAAAACAAAAAAGATGGAAGTCTTATCATTTAAATTAGCTTGTCTGTCTGGCATGTACAAACATTGTCTCCAAGTTTGTAATGGACACTTGATGCAGCGCGCGCTACGAAATTCGTTTTATTTATTTCATTGTTTACTTACCTGCAATTATCCATATTCCGGTTTTTAGAACCCCCCACCCTGCCCCTCCCCTGCCCCGCCTTACCGCCCCGCCTTACCGCCCCACGGAATTCCCTCCACGGGCCGCGGCTGGACATAGCCAATCCAAATTCAGTATGGAGTCACATTCCATTCTAGTAGCTTGTGGAACAAAGATGTCTAAGAGCAGATCAGAAATCAGTTGTGATGAAAATGCTTCTTCTGCTAGCAGGTATCCAGAGAAGTCACACCACCGCGCAAGCAATGTATGGGTAATGGTTTGTCAAGGAATGGCATAATATTAGACTTCATCTCTTTAACCCCTTGTGTGCCCCGCCCTTTCCCCGCCCTGTGCCGGGCGTTGAATTAGCGGGCGGGGTTCATGACGAGATAGTCTCGTCATGGGCACAGCGCAACCGCGGCCCATGACGAGACCATCTCGTCATGGGCACTCAAGGGGTTAATACAATTAAAATATTCCACCCACTAAGCTTTGGAAAACCATAATTTAAGTTGGGATCCTCAACATATGTTATATTATGATTGATGCCGCCAGTGACTGCAAGTAGCACACATAACAACATTACTCTACCAAACAGACAAACCTTTCTAAACCTCTCTGAGATGCATTTTCTTAATAGCTTCCATACATGTATACTAATTAAATAAATTTGACTCTGAAAAAAAGAATGCATTTTTTTTTTCTGTCAAAACAAAGCATTTTGACCTGATCCCTACTCCTTTCAGTGGCTCATATATATTGTGTCACAACATGTATGTTAGTTATTTAGGCATTTAGGGCACCATTTGGAGCACTCCCGAGCTTACAGTATTGAGGTCAGTGCCGTTGGCTAACATATGAAGCTGAAGTTTTCATAAGTCACTTGTGAGTGAATGGTACATTATCTGTAAGCACTCTAACATTTCAGTGGCATTGGCAACACATATACAATGTGCAATATATCGTAGCCTACTCTCATTGAATGATCTCTTAAGTGTCGTTGGTTAGTTCTGCGTTATATAAAGCACTCTGAAAAGAAAAAGAATTCAAGCTAAGTCATTAACCTCAAATATCCAGACTCCAGCCAACTGCATTAGTCACTAGACCGCTGCTTCTCATTGTTGGTCACTATTATGAAAGGCACTAAAGAAAGACAAAAGCTGTAACTTTCTGTGGAAAATATAGATAAGTGAACTTGCCTTTCTTTTTGAAATGGTTTCCAATGTCTTCAGTATGTGCACAATGATTTCTATTGATTTCAGGTGGTGATATTCATCAATCAGTAGAGTGGTCTGGTGTTTTCTAATAGTCTTGTGTAATTCTATTCAGTAGATTGTCAAAACCTCATATTGACTAAGTATGAACTCATTTATAACTGGCCATACAGTTTCAACTGGGTTGTCCTTGCAATGGTTGGAGACATCTGATCTTGGAAATTGCTCAAATTGAACAAACCTCCAACCATAGAACATCAGAATCGCTCCTTCACGCCTATAGTTCAAAAAGGAACTGAGGAAATCTCTCTTGAAAATACACTATCACGCTATATAATAGCGACCCGCCACCCTCAATAATGTTGCCTCTCTCTAAATAAGAACTAATCGTATCTCAGGGCGACCTCACACTGTTCACAGCCCTGTTGCTCTGCAGCTAGATATGTGCGACAAAAATACCACTAGTTAGATTTCATTTTGATGAGGCATCATGACGAAACATTTTTATACATACATCTGTTTCATCTGAATTCTATTTCATTTTTTAAAGCTTCTAAATAATGCTACATATACCCATGCCTCTTATAGCTGCACTCTCCATGGAGTTACAAAGGGCCATATGTAGGTAAATTAAATTTACCGATTCTTAAATACCGAATTTTTCCGATTCGGTATTTATGAATCGGTAAATGTAATGTAGGTAAAATATTACCGAATCGGTAAGTGTCGGTATTTTAGAATCGGTATTTACCGATTCGGTAATGGCAACTGGCTTCCCATTCATTCCTATGGGCCTGGAGGCCCATAGGAATGAATGGGAAGCCAGTTGCCATTACCGAATCGGTAAATACCGAATCGGTAATGGGGGAGGCATCATCATGGGTGGCAGGGTGTCACATTGACACCCTGTTGCACCCCTGATTCCTGCATGTGTGCACATGTGGCACACATACATGCCCTAAGGGCATGTATGTCTGCCACATTGCACACTTCTAAGGGCCAAATAATGCTTTTTCTAAGACATTCGTCATTTACCACCAACTTTTAGTTGGTGGTAAATAACGAATCCACACTACACCCACACACTCCCCCTACATCTCATTTCAGGATTCGGTATTTACCGAATCGGTAAAATTACCGAATCGGTAATTTTACCGATTTGGTAAATTACCGAATCCTGAAATGTCCCCCCTACATACCAAAAGCCTGAATACCGGTCGGTAACGTGATTTTTACCGAAAATCGTCCGTTACCGACCGGTATTGGGCTTCCTACATATGGCCCAAAATGTCCTTAATTTCCAAAGTTTACACAAACTTGGACAGCTGGCTTCTTCATCATGACAGTGATCAGGTGTTGAATGGTGTCACAGGTATTGTGAACTAAATGAAAAACCTAACTGCCTACAAACTCAAACTGAAAATACATCCAGGTGACAGTACAATCCATGTGGACTTTTTAATTCCGTCACTGGATATGCAATGTCATCAGTGTTTTTATAGTGTGCTAATCACCTGTGAGGGTATCCAGGTGCTCTGTACAGGTTGTGAGTCCAGTCCTGTGGGCTTACTCAGATGCCAGGTGTTCAGCTTCTTGCGAAAGCCAAGAGAGAAAGAGGCTTTGATGTGCTGTGGGAGGTCGTTCCAGGCTTTAGGGGCCAGGTACGAGAAGGCCCGGCCCCATGCTTTGCTCTTGTGTATGCTTGGAGTGCGTGCTAGTGAGAGATCTGCAGAGCAGAGGTGTCTGGAAGGTTGGTGGATTGAATGCGGATGTTCAGGTAGGCAGGGACATTGTTGTAGAGAGCTTTGTAGGTGTGGGTGAAGAGTTTAAACTGTGTACGCTTGTGCATCAGGTGCAGTGGAGTTCCTTAAGGTGTGGTGTGATGTGGAATAATAGGGCGAGATAATAGTACACTTCTGTGTTTTTTTGGTTTTTCAAGGAGGCTCTTAAAACTATATCTCCAGAGGGTACTCATTTCAATGGTAGGATTAGTTTACAAGAGAATACCCTGCTCCCATAAAAACTTTACAAAACGTTATCTGCCTGCTTATAATGAATCGTTCCACGTGCCCTCTGTTGCATTAGCAATGCAATGATTGTGTATCAAAATATCATGGGTAAATTATTTATAAGATAAGTCCACAAAGGTAATTAGAAACTTACTATTCTTAATTTCACTTCTCCGTATTTTGAAAATGTGTGTGTGTGTGTGAAGTTAAGTAATGTAAACATACACTAGCCTATATACATGTACCTTGTTGATATTTTAGTCCTCAATATTCTGTCAGTAATCTTACAGCAGTACAATATCAGTGAAACAATATTCAGGTAGAATACCAATTTAAGTGGGTAGACAGTAATGTGATATTAAACAAGGCACATAAAACATAACTGGTACAAGCATATAGGATGCCTAAGCTATTAGTCCCAAGCATGACCCTCCACAGGCCTGTACGACCTTTTCACCACCACAGGAAACCCACCTACCTAAACTATAAAGGGTGCCAGAGATAGATGCATGCACAGTCCCAGATGGATTTTAGGTGAGCTAAGGAATATGCAAGATCATGAAGCGAGTTAGGTTGCATTCAATGCTCTCTGCAAGCAATACAGGCATTGGTTAGTTGGGCACCATGAAAGTCTTTCTAAGCAACACAAGTTAGGGTCTCACAGCACCTGAAATTATCTTGCTCTTTGAATTTCAGGAAAGGGATCTGCTTGTTGTTAGGAATTATCTTTTAGAAATTAAATTTACAGAGGAGGAAATGGGGGAGTCTCTCACAGAGAGGAACTAAACCTTGAAATTGTGTTCCTGACAATTCCTTGAATTGAATTACCCCCACCTGATGGTACCAGGTTGAAACACTCCAAATATCAATGCATACAACAGAAAAAGTACAATTGCACACTGGGATATAGTGAGAAAGGAAGATGCTATGAATGTTTGCACAATTATTTTCCTTAAATGTGTTACTGTCCCTAACCACGCCCTGAAAATTTGATTCGGGCGAGATTCACAAAAAAAGTCGGACATGTAGCCCTCCACTGCTAGGTTTGGTGTAAACGTTATTCATTTTGATAAAAGTTCTGTTAATTTCCAGTACTCTAGGTAACATGTGACTGTTGCAGCTCTCCAGGAATAATGTTTACAATTACATACCTTTGACAGGTGTACATTTTTCCATGCATACATTTACACATAAGTCCTCTTCTGAACAAACATTTTCCTTTCCTATTCTACCCCGGGATCGGGCCTTGCTCCAGCTGCTGACATAAGAAGATCTCTGTTCGTATCTAAGAAGGAATTCTGCCTGTAAAAGTCTTCTGACTACCCACAAACATGCAACGTTATGGCCATTCACCTACTTGCAAAGTCACCCCCACTCTGGAACACCTACAGCCTGCTGCTGAGCCCATATTCGCTCATTAGTTTACACTTCTATATAATGTTATTGGCTTACCTAAATGCAACCTAGGTTTCCAAATCCCTGTGTGAGTTGGGTATTTAAACTCTAAATGACAGCAACAATATGATACATTTGTTGCATGGTCCATGGAACATTAACCCCTTCAGCGCTGCGCGGATTTCCGCGCGGTGCTGAAGGTTCTGAGCGCGGGCGGGGCCATGACGGAGCAGTTCCGTCATGCGCACAGCGCAACCGACGCTCATGACGGAACCGCTCCGTCATGAGCGTCGAAGGGGTTAAGCAGTTTTATTGCGGTTTAATTTGTTTGACCTACACTTACATCAGTGTGCTATTCCCTGTTTAATGCATACTGTGTTTTTAGTTTTTCTCAATCAAATTCTACCATGAAGTTCTGCCCAAATACCCCCTACGGTGACCAAAGACACTGGCATTGTAAAGCATCATTCATACGTCAATTATCAGAACATATATTTGCTGGTTCCAGATTAACTTAAATGTTTAAATCAGACTATGAAAAACTCTTGGCATTTGTGCTTGTTGCATTTTTTAGATGTTCCTGCTTGCTAGTACCCACCAATACATCTGGAATGCCACATGTTACTGGACTATGTTACATCTCAGGCTAACATCTCAATATATTTCGAATTCCCTTCCTGGTTGTAATTGTATTTACATAGCACATACTGCCCCTGAGCTTTGCAGTGAGTAACATGCTACTTCAGAATCCAAGGTTAGGAGTAAGTAGGGAGTAGTTTAGTGATATGTGCTTCCTTTTCCTCGTTGGATAAGTTGTGTCAAATTTGTGCTCTTGATATGTTACGCATGTTTTGAATAGGGATAGATTAAGTGAAGTGAATTAATATAGGGAAGAAGTGAGATGTTACTGCGAGAGGTGGACATGTACACCTATTAGTTGGATGAATAGGTAGAAAGAGAGAAGAGTTTGGAAAGCATGTTTCAATTACAGTGTGAAAGGTTTTGGGGGTTGGGATGAGTCAGAGAGTGGAGGGAAATGGAGAAGTGGATTTAAAAGATTTTTTTTAATATAAATAGTTATTTATATATATATATATGTGTGTGTGTGTTACGTTTCACTGCAGCAAAACAGGCACTGACACCTCATAGAAGCTTCAAATGTATTCACTGAAGGCTACCTCAATGTGTTTCTGCTACGCTAAGAGCCTTGCTCACCCACTGGGGTGCCAGTTGTTGTCCCAGTGTGTGGGCGAGGACATTAGTGCAGCCGAAACACGTTGCAGTAGCCATCAGTAAATATATTTGAAGCTTCTACGATGTGTCAATGCCTGTTTTTCTGCAAAGGGACGTAATATAAAGAAACTGAGGAAGCCGGCTCAGTGGAAGGCTGACATCGCCCCAGGGTCAGGAGTACAGTGGCCGTACGGTGATACGAGGCCTTATAAGCGGTAGCCACTGGGTAGTCATATTTAGGACTGTTTTTCCATAGGAAATTCCTCTTTTGGTGTGCTAATGACTTTCCAGGGAAGGCAGAAGGAACAGTATAGGGGCACAGACTCAACAAGAGAGGGTAGGAGGTAGCAGGGCAACAGGTAAATCATACAAGGCAGGCAGGAGAGAAAGTGGAAGCACAACCGACCATGCAATGCTGATGAAGAGTGGCAACACAGTGGACCATGGAAGGACCATGGAAGGCAGGATGGAGGGGCAGTGGCAACACAATGCACCATGGAGGGTAGGCGGTAGGAGAGTAGGGGAATGGACTCCAGGGTGGGGGAGGGGACATGGACAGCAAACTGAGGACACAGGGTAGGCGGAAAGGGCAGTGTGAGCATAAAAGGCCACACAGGGCAGGAAGGATGGGCTGTGGCAGCACAATGGAACTTGGAGGGCTGGAGGGAGGGTTCAAGGGCCCGCACATGGACAACGGATTTCAGGGGGAAAAGGGGAAAAAGGGGCAGGGCAGGAGCAGGAAGCTGACCATGTTTGGCAGGCAGGATGGGCAGTGGAAGCACAACACACCATAGAGGACAACAGGGAGGTTTTAAGGGCATACATACAGACAACTGAGGAAAGGTGGGAGAGGGTGAGGAGCAGCAGGCTGACCACAAAGGGCAGGTGGGTGGGGTACTAGCAGCCCAAAAGGCCATGCATGGTAGGTGGGAGGGTTAGTGGCAGCGCAACAGACCATGGTGGGCAAGAAGGAGGGGTCAGGGGCATGCACATAGGACTATGGAAAAATGGCAAAAATGTCACTTAAAACATACCATTTGAAACTACAATAAAACCACTGGGGAGGGTATAGTGGCATAGTGGTATAGGGAGGGTATAGTGGCATGGACTTGGACAATGGAAAGCAGGGTGGAGGGAGCAGGGACAGGGGCAGCAATTTGACCATGCTGTGCAGGTGGGAGGAGCAGTTATATTTTCACCTGACTTTGGATTTAGGCGAAAATGTCCCTTAAAACATACCATTTGAAACTAAAATAAAACCACTGAAATTCACCAGTTATAGTTATCTCAAGTAACTATAACTTGTGCCCTAAAGTAGCTAAAACCCGTGCACTGGCCATGCACTGTTTTTACCCATGAATATTAAATCACTCATGCTGTATTCATTGACTACATTTATAACATCCCTAATAACATCTGAAATGACATCACTGTTGACGATGCTGTATATGGCGGGGGCACGAGTTGTAGTTACTTTAGCACACAATATAGTTACTGGAGATAGCTATAAATGGTGATTGTAGACTTCAAAGCGCATGTTTAAAATGATATTTACTATAATGTTACTTGAACCTTTGTTTTTTCTGTGAATATTTGTGTGTTTATATATATATATATATATATATATATATATATATATATATATATATATATACATACATATATACATACACACACACACACACATATACTCATTACGCATAGTCATATCTGCATGAAAGGCATAGCCCAATAAATGTACCTATGTGTAATAATATTTACAGGGCCAGAAAATACACATATATGTGTATGAATATATATAGACTATTACACACAAAAAATGCTATTTCCATAATCTAACATACATTTGTTACCATACAAAGAATTATAACCCCATATACAAACATTCCTGAAATTTGTACCATAATAGTCATCATTTCCATTGAGGAATATTCACATTTCTTGGCCTTAAATGGTAATACATATCTAATCGCAATGTGGCTTACCTTGATCATAATAAAAAATTAAGCCCAGCGGGCATCGTTTTCATTACAAAAGTCTAAGAAAATATTGTCTTCACAATATCAATATGCTATCATATCTTTTAGGAGTTTTGCCCTTGTATCGGTTAAAATAAAAGAAGAAAACAATTACTAATCCTCTGCAAAAGAAAAAGCAATCCCAACAATTAAAAATCATTCATATAAAAATCACAGAGAAATATAAATATACTCACGAGAGTAATTAATTTCAAATGCACTGTTAGTTCTTCATCATTATTGAAACCATTCTAACCACAAGCCCAAATTGCTGACATAGTTTGATTCAAGCTGCATCAAGCCTAGCTGCCTTTCACCTCCTCATAGTTTATAGGGGACCACCACAGTGGCTATTGTGTACTTCACTTTTTAACAGAAAAGTTGTATATCCTTAATACCATTTATTGCAGGGACATTCTAGTACATAAACTGTATATACGGTGTAGTACATTGAATGATTTTAGGGATTCTTTTTGTTTCCTTGGTATCATGAATGTAATAAGTGCTCCTTTCAGAGCTGCTGGCTCAAACTTTGCACTTTAAACAACTATGAAAGCCAGGCAACGTGTCTGCTCTGTTACTTAGTAAGTAATTTTTAACTAGTGGGACCAAGGCCTACATTCACATTTAGGAAAGGAAGATCCTTACAAGATGCACTAATTCAAAAGCAAGAATCCCTAGTGAGAAAAATATTTTAATATACATAGACATATATAAATGGATCCTGTGTGATTATACAAGGATTGTTAGATACTAGCCATGGACAAAATTTAAATTAAGCCAGCATATTGCTCATAATTTGGGGAATTTTGCTTTATGCTTGTTTAACAAAATTCCCAAAATTCTGCCACTTCACATAATTTACAAGATATTTGCTGTAAACACTTACAGCGAATGGCTCAATTCACTGTAAAAATTACTACGAGTGCACGAAGCAAACGAACACGAGCAGCTGTTTTTTTGCAGTGCTTTTGTATAAATGCATCCCTGCACCAAAAATGTTGCATTTTGTGCAAGTACATGTAATTTTGCACAATTTTGCTGTGATTTCCCTTATGCGAATTTCACACATTCATATTATATACATAACAGAGGTCATTTTTAAATATGTTTTGATTATGCCACTGCTGTAGATTGTTGTGTTGTGAGTACTCTGATTCTGTAGGGAAGAGCCAGCGCTTAACTAGTCTCAGTAGACCATATTTTTGGGAGCAAGAAATTCCATAGTTTATTTGCTTGCACATAGAAAGATGTTTCTCCTATTTTTCCTTCATGTATATTGTGATTTTGAGACCTGTGCCATTCTAAAGCGAATTGGATGTATTTTGTGACTTTCCTTTCTGATGAAAAGTGGTCTGTTACCATTTATTGTCTTGTGGGCGATACAAAGCAGCTTGAACAAGGATTTATTTTTGATAAACTGGTAAGCAGTGGATGGGCTTGAAGAAAGGGAAAATGAGAGTTTGTGGCTTTACATGTAGGAGTAGTCTGACAGCAGAGTTCTAAATTCTCTGTAATCTTCTCCTAGTTGACAAAGGTGAGTCATGATGTAAAGCAAGTAATCTAGTTTTGATAAAACAAGAGAGGTTGTTGCTTGAACCTTGTGGGCAAATCATAAGTGTAGGAAAATGCCCTGCAGCATTTCCATGGCACAAAAGCTTTAGCTTGATAGCTTATCCACTTGGGCATTCATGTACACCTTGAAGTCCATTGAAATTCCAATGTTTCTTACTTCCGTGAATATTTTTGGTGGTGGTCTTAGATCATTCATACTCAAAGTACAGCCCTTCTGACTCTCACATTCACCCTCCTGGTCATCAACAGCCCTGGGTATCTGTTTTCTGAACTCAGCACTAACATTCTAACATTGAGAAAGATGTCAAATAAACTGGCAAGCATTTATATACAGGTTAACGGAAGTCAAAGAAAGGAAGTAAATAAGATGTCCTGCACCATCAAACTTTAGGAAATACCTTCATTTTCAAAGACATCTTGCAACAAACATGACAAAAAATGAAAAATATGATAACGTCCCTTCAAAGTTAAAAGAGTATATTTCAATAACATGCAGAATTATTTCACCTAGCAGATCAGATTGTGCATTGAGCTATACTTTCTTTTAAAAAGCGATAGTTTGCAAGCATGAATTTAGAAACATACATTCTCCCACCTCCCCTAGCAACAATGCAAATAGTGAACTAAAAAGCACATCAGTTGTTATGTGGTGCACCCTCTGAGTGGCCTGGGTTCCATACCCCCCCCACCCCACCCCGACTGCAGTGCTACAGGCATCAATGCAGCCCTCAGTCACACCACAGACCAAACTTTTTGTCCCCTTGGAAAATGTTTCTGAGTAACCATATCCTACATCATTAGTGTGGGTGCTTAGATGTTAATAGGTTTTCCAGTCAGCAAAGTGGATCATTCCATTTTTAGCGACGTTCAATCTGAGATGTCTTTATGTCATCCACTAGTCAACGTCCCAGAGGCTACTGGAGAATTTGCAGTTTCTAGTGTCCTTCTGACTCTCTAATTTTAGAAGTATCTGTGCATCATCTGCATAGTTATAGCAGGTCAACTCAACAAGATTGATTAATTCTGATAAGGATTTCATGTAGATGTTGAAAATGAATGTGAGACAATAGAGCCTTATGGGATTCCTGCTTTTATGCTGTAGGATTTTGTATAGAATAGGAGGAATATGCAGCTCATTTGTTCTATTGTGTAAGTAAGATGATATCTAAGTGAGAGAAAAGCCTTCTATTTTGGTTTCTTGAGTCCTAGGAGCAATGTGTCATTACCAACTGTATCAAAGTCAGCTGAAAGCTCTAAGAGAAGTACCGAAGCAACCCCATCCTAGTCTACTGTATGTTTTAAGGCTGTTTTAGGTGGAGATTAGGGCTGATTGAGTGCCTCTTCCTAGATGGAATCCTTCTGGAAAGTCGGAAAAGAGGGAGGGTCCTTATCTTATTTTAACATCTTGGCGAATGCTGCTCTTTCTAAAAAATTGCCTTAGAATGGTCTGTTTGCCATTGGTCTATAATTGTTGGGGTCTTGAAGGTCCAGGTTTGTTTCTATCAATAATGATAGTGCTTATACCTTTTTAGGTCGTTCAGAAAAAATCCTGTTGTTAAAGAGTTGTTGACCAGTGTTCTATCTGGGATGGCTGCTGAAGTTGTTAGAAGAATATGTTTGAGGCTTTGTGAAGGCAAGGGTCAGAATGGCAATCACCTGGCCTGCTAGCACTGAGAAGATACTGAAACTCAGTATGTGATAGTTCTTTGAAGGAGGGTAGAGGCTGCGCTAACCTTCCCTTGTTCAGTTTGTTGTAACTGTTAAGTATGATTCCAACATGCCTGCTTTGTTTGTGTAATGACTTGCTTGGGTGAGTTATGGTGTCTTGTGTTGGGTGGTCTGACAGCGTGACCGGAGTGAGCCTTTGGAATACAACTAGGTATGAGTTGCTAAAAATGGCATCTAAGTTGTGTCCTGCAAAGTGTGTGGGTTTGGTTGAGCATGTCTAGGCTTATGAGGATCGCTCTGGGGCGGAGCATATTCGGTTTTCAAACCATATGTTCAGGTCATTCATGATACATAGCTGTGAAATATTTGATAAGTATGTATGAAGTTGTGGGTCAGAAGTAGAATTTGGAGGCAGGAGGTAAAGGCAGTCAGAATGGCAGAGGACCTTACGTCTGCCATCCTACCTTTGCTCTGCCTTTTAAATTGAGAGCAGCCACTGACCTGGCGGTGAACTCTATTGATTTATATGAGATGCCATAATGGCCGTTCATAAAAAGCCATTGAAAAGCTTGGTGAGCGTCTGTCACTGGTGACAGACTTTTATACCAAAGTTTTACTTTTTTTTAAAACACAAACTCCCAAGGTGGGAGTTTGTTTAAAAACAATATATAAACCTAATGGTCTCCACACCATGGGACATTTCTCCCATGGGTTGAGGGGTCAATATTTTTCTTTTAATGTCCCACTCCACCAGCAGCAACAGATAGCAAAACTAAGCCGTCCAACCGCCCACTCTATAAATTGGGAAGACAGTGGGTTCACTTACCTCCAATGGCCCTTATGCTGTTGGGCCATCAGAGGAGTATGTTAGTGACTGAACCATAGTAGTCTCAGTTGTCAACGTACTCTTGTCTTGCCCAGCCTCATATCTGACGAAGTGACCAAGAGTTTGGATATTCTGTTGCCATTGTGACACAGTACCCTCTCTGACAACCTCTAAATCGGGCCCTGTGTCTAGAAAGGTGTCTGGTGGTGGTCTGCAAAGCTAAGGATGTTTCCTAACAAGGTTGTGAGGCGCTCCTTTTCAGATGCAATCCTATCTCAACCTTTATTTAAAACGTTCTCCTTTAGTGAGAGATATTGCTTTCTTAAATATGATGGTTTAGCCGCATCCTCCTTTGCCTATGTGTTTTTGTAAATGGTTTCATGCAGCACTTGAGCCACGTCTTCACCAGCCATGATTCAGTTATGAAGAGTAAATCTGGTTCTGTCACTTCTAATAGATCTAAGATATAATACTTGTTTTTAGATATACAATGAGCATTTATTGGTAGGCAGCTTAAAGGAGCTCTTTTGGAGGTGGGGGTGATTTTGCGTTGCAGGTGATTAAGTGTTGTCTTTGGAGTTTACAGGTGATATGACATTGGTGATTGTTTTGCAGGACTAAAATTGAGATATTTGTGGGGGCTGTTATACCCATCCAAAAGCTTTAGAAGGCATTTTATAGGGCCTATAAGTGTACATGGTGAGAAGAGTGGTTGTAATGGAATTGACTGGTCCTGGAGTTGTCTTTGAATAGCTATATGTTATGTGGTAGAAAAGGGGATGAAAAGTTATGAAAAGTGGTGTGGAGTGTCTTTCTCTTGTGTATGTTGAAGATGGAAGGGGTATGAGTGTGATGTGGGGATGGGATGGAGCATAAGGGTCTGGTTTTATGAGTGAATTCTGCAATGGATGATAGACGGGTGAGTGAGTCATGTCATGCAACTGTGTGGTACTGATGAGTGAGAATTTGAGCTACTTGTGTTGTCATTTCAGTTCAGTTCAATAAACTTTATTCGGGTTGTGAAACAACCATAAAAGCCATTGCATAGTAAATAACATTCTTTAAAGATCAATTTACAGCGACAATACCTTCTCTTACAAATAACAAACTTTAAAAATCATTTTACAAAGACAGTACCTTCCTTACTTTAATTGCTTTCAGATTGTGTAATTCATCTTGAAAAAAATATTCCAAAATAAATATTATTCTTTAAAAATCAACATACATGAACAATAACTTTCCTTTCACTAATCGCTTTTAAAATGTATGACGCAACGTAAAAACATATTACAGGGTCATTCAGTGCAATGAGCAAATGTATAGTAGCATGATATGATCTCACATTATATTTTATAATAAGGGGTCTCAGGTGAAATTGCCTAAAGTACAGATAAAACTTTCAAAAGAGCATAAAGTGCACTGTGCTTTGTTTAGAAAGCTCATCGCAGGGACATGGTGTTAAATATAGAAGACACTTTTTCATAACAGGGATGGCGACTAAATGATGCGCTCTAACTAATCTCAATCTCGTCAGTACGTAATGGTGCCAAGTGTTAGTCACAGTAATTAAATAATCTGGAATTCCACTGTTAGATTCAATTGTTTGATAAAAAATGAAACTCAATTGTTTCTCATTAACTTCCCTTCGGGTTTCTCTTTTGTATGCCGAGAATGAACCCTTAATTTCCCGTTGATCAGGGAAGACACCAGTCCTGGATTTACAGAAATCTGTATATTAAATAGTTTACTGTATATATCATTAATATATTTTAACCATGGTATCTGGGATTTTTTCTCAAGAAGTAAACAATCTTCAAGAATGGATTTAGTAAAAAAAGTCTAATCTTTAGCCCAAATCGATTTCCAAACCAACAGTGGCCGCATAGCAATTAAGTCTGTAAGGTATGTCAGATCCACCTCCGGATGTATTAGGTCTGTAGAGGCTGAAGGTGGCAGACTTAAGAGGTGTTTTAAAAAGGCATTTTCTTCTTGTAATGGGGCGGGCAGCTGCTATGACCCCATACCTCTGCACCATATAGGGCAGTGGTGCCCTATATATTGTCAACATTTCCTTTACTTGGTGGTAGCCTAGTTTGGATGCAAATCTAAAAACCCCATGAACACTGTTAGTCATCTTGGAACATGTGTTGTCATTAAGTGTACAGTAGATGCGTGTTGGTATTGTGGGATGGGGTTGCTTGGAAATGTTTGAGATGTATTACAGAGAAGGGTAGTGTGGGTGTTGGGGGTTATATTGGTGGGGTAGTATTGTCTGATATTGGTTTAGTGCCTTGCAATGTAGAATTTGAATGTGAAGGACTGGGATGGTGAGGATGCGGATGGAAAGTGGTGGTTGGGCTGGGTGTTAAAGGAAGTGTCAGATGGAATAAACAGTGATTAGAAGAGTTTGTTGTAGGGTGACTAGAGGGAAAAGATAGGCTTATTGGTGGAGAAGAGTGTTGAAAGAGTGTTGCCATGGGCTTTGAGAGGCAATATGATGTTGTTTAGGGGAAGGGGTGATAGATGGTTCAGTTGAAGGTTGATAGGGTTTACACAAGCAATATTTGGAGTTGGGAAACGGTAGTGTAAATGAAGTTTGGAGAGGATGTGAAAAACTGAGGGGGAGTACGGATATGTGCAATGTGTGGTAGTGGCTTAGTATGGGTAAATATTTTGCAATGGGGTTTATCACAGAGTTGTGTAATGACTTGCTTGGGTGAAAAGGTAGAAAAATGGACAGCGTTTCTGGCCCTAGGCCATACTAGGGCCAGACAGAGAAGACACCCTTGTCCTCATCGCCCTTTCCTGAGACCCCCAGGGAAGATGGCTAGTAGAGGCGCTCCGGCAGGCCCAGCCCAGTGGTTGCCCAGCCATCACCTTATGAGTGTACCTGGAGGAGGGTGTGTTCAGATTTCTAATCCACAACTTGTGTCTGGAGAGAAACTAGGAAGAGGTGACTTGAGAAAGAGGGGAGGAGGAGGGAGGCAGAATGACTGGGTCTTGGAGGAGTACAGATGTGTAAAAACGCAGGCTGGCAGAATTGCACACATTTCACAAACGTTTGCAGTCAACAGGTGAACGTTTTGTCACAAAAAGCTGATGTAAAGCTGATATCCCTTCCTTCTGCTGTTAATAGGTGGATGCTTTAGGAAACCTTTGTTTTGTTTAAGGGGTCCCTTTGTTGTGGCTTGCTTTGTTATGCCACATCCATTCTTGTGTCGCCCAAGCCTCCTCTCCCCGTTTGCAGGGATTCTGTTGACTCTCAATACACCCCTAAACCGCTGATTGACTCATGTTTGACATTCCCTCTCTTCTCTTCATGTCATAAATATTCCCTTCTTACCAGTCTGAGCCTTGCATGGCCCGCGTACATGGCGTATCATATGCCAGATACCTGCAACTGCTTCACATTTGTCATATCAACGTGTGTCCATTATTGTGTCCTAAATAGACATGCCACTCTTTACCAATCAATCAATCACGGAATTATAAGCACGCTACTCACCCGTGAGGGTCTCAAAGCGCTGTGTTCAGCCGCCTTGAGACCCTCACGGGTGAGTAGCATGAGTGCAGCTCTGTTCAGCCGAAGAGCCAGGTCTTGGGGGTCTTCCTGAAGGAGTTCAGGGAGGGGGTGTGTCTTATGTCTGCCGGTAACTCGTTCCAGGTCTTGGCTGCGATGTGGGAGAACGATCTTCCGCCTGCTCTGGCTCTGTGGATGCGTGGAGTTTATTCTGTGGTTGAGGTATTTGGGTCTGTTGTTGTGCAGGCATTTGTAGGCGTTAGTGAGGATTTTAAATTATCAATAACAATGACAATGACATTTACCAATGACACATACCCAAATTGCGTACATTTTAACTCGTCACCAAGAAAAATCTTTAAAGTCCACCTTTAATGTTTTACTTTTCCTGTGTTGTGCAGGAATTAAGAGACCAGAGTTGCCTATAATAAATACAGTGCAAGTCTCAAAAGTGTTTGCTTTTACAGAGGAGGCCACCCTTTCTACACCAAGTGTGGTGTGAGGCGAGGGTGGACGATAATGCCCCGATTACTTACCGGTAATCTTCATTACTCCGAGTATAGTCTTCCTCGCCACATGACTTACAAAGTGAGCGTCAGCTCCACAACAGAACCCTCCAAAGCAAAGCAAAAAAACAAAGTCAGCATCCCATGCCTCCCATCCCTTCCCAATATGGCTGACCCAGTCACCCATGACCCCTATAAGAGGCGGGCCGGCCCAACCCAACAGCCTGAAACTACCAAGCAAAACATGAAGCCGATAGCCAGACAGGGAGGGAGGGATGGGAAGTCATGTGGCGAGGAAGACTATACTCGGAGTAATGAAGATTACCGGTAAGTAATCGGGGCATTACCTCCTCGTTAGTCTTCCTCGCCACATGACTTACAAAGTGAGAACATACCAAAGCCAAACGGCTTCATGGAACTCACAAGACACCAACAGACCAGAGGGCAAAACCCAACAGGCCAGAACGAGTGGAAGGACCACCCAGGGGAAAGGCAACCACGAGCAGGAAAACCAGCCCGGGACCCAATGACACCGGGAAAAACAAAAACCCGGACCCCAGAGACACGAGGCGCTGGCAGGAAGCAGCCGCAGCAAAGGCCAAAGGGGGACAGAGAAAAGCTCCGGACCAGACCACACGGAGCCAGAAGCCACAGAAAACAGGGCCCAGAAAGCACGCCGGACCAACACACCAGGACCGGCCAACGGAGATCCCGAATGAGGGCAACAAACCCCCTCAAGAAAAAGAAGGAAAACCGAAGGAACAGAGGGCAACCCCGCCACAGCGACCCAACAGAAAAGGCACAGCCAAAAGGGAGACGCCGTGCGACAAACACAGCAACCCACCAGAGGCAGCGGAACCAGTCGCAAGCAAACCGGCAAGAGCCGCACCAAAAGAAGAGTGCGACAGACTGCCAACTAACGACACTGTGACAGCGTGTGCGAGACTCGAACCCTCGACCCGTGAGAACCAGGACAACCACAGGCACAAGACAAACCAAAGAGCCAAAGCTCCTGGCAGCAAGGAAAAGGGGCGCTGAAGAGAAACAGAAAGGGAAAAAAAAAAACCCAGACACACAAAGGACCCCCCGGAAGGGACCGTGCCAAGGAGAGAACCCAGGCAGGAACAAGGAAACAAAAAGACCCAGGAAGGTGACGGAAACGACACCGAAGAGACCCGGCCACCCAGGGAACTCAACCATGCCACCGCAGAAAGCGGAGAACCCGAAAGATCACCCACGCACAGAAGGCAGGGAAAAAAAAGGCAGCGCCACGAACCGAGCCCGCGCCTCACAGGGATCAAGCGAGCAGCCGAAGCGAGCACCCACCAAGGGCGAGAGGGACAGGAGGGCAGAGTGAAAACCGAACCCGAGCCAACTCAAAACCCCCAGAGAGCCACCAGATCCAACAGACCCCGGAACCCCAAATCCAGGGACAAAAGACGAGGAAACAAGCACACCGGAAGCGTACGGGCCCGCCAGGGAGCAGAGAACCGGAGGCACCAGCACCCCCGGACACCCAAGCCGGAGACGCAGAAGGCCAGAGAGCCCACAGAGCCCGATCCCCCCAGCCGAACCAGGACCGGAGCGGGAAGGGCCAGGGCCAATCCCAAGGAAGGACCAGAGCCAACCGGCAGAAGAAAAACAGCCAGACAACAAGACTGCATGGAACGCCACACGAAAGCGTGAGTAACCCCGGCGCCGGGACCACGCCAAACGCCAAAAGAAGAATTTGAAATTTTGCCAACTTATGACACTTTGACAGCGTTTGCGGGACTCGAACCCTTGTCCTGTGAGATCCTTTATAACCACAGGTAGAATCGCACCAGGCGGAGAAAACGTGAAGCCGGAGTGAGCAACACAAAAACGAGAAAGGAGCGGCCAAGCCGCAACCCCGACAAAGACAGGGCGAGTCCAAGGAGGACCCCACAGGCCACAGCACCCGGAAGACCCAGGTGGAACCCCACCCGGGTACCAACCAGACCCGACCCTGCACAACCGCAGAAAGCAGACCAGGCCAGGGGCAGACAGGGAGGCAATGCTGAAAGCCCCACAGCCCCATGAAAACCCCGGAGGACGGTCAGCAACAGACAGGGACAGACCCCCGCGGGAACATTGAAACACATTCCAACCTTACTGAAAGAAAGACCAGTGCCCACTCCAGAGACTGAGCACCCACTGACATTGAAAGACCAGGGATGGAACACCAGAACCACAGGGGAAGAGTCGAAGACCCGAACCCGAAGGCCAGAGTGACTCCAACAGAGCGGACACTGACGGCAAGCCGAAAGGCAACCAAAGCCCGCGAGGGGGCAAGGAGTCACAACAGAGGGGGCCGAGAGACCCACATGCACCCCGGCACAGAGAAGCCCACAGCCGCCCCCACAGAGAGGGGGAGCCAAACGCCAGAACCCAAACCCCAGAGCCCACTAGAGCAGGGCATCAAGCACAAGGCGGCGGGGGAGGGGGGAGCGTAGAGCAGGGCCGCGAGGGCCAGGAGGAGGGGGAACGAGAAAGCGAGCCCGACAAGGTGGGGCCACCACCCGGGACACCCACAACCAAACGGGGCAGAGTAGAAGGCAACAAACTGCCTGTGCGCAGGAAGGAAGACAGCGGAGCAACACAGAACCGGAGGAGGAATAGCAAGCACCCAGCCAGCACCCCCAACCACCAGGACAGAACACGCTCACCAGCAAAGAGAAGCAAGCCACGGAAACCGAGAAGCCCCAGAAGAAGGTTACAGAGGGACCAAACAATGTAAGTCCAGGGATAGCCGCAGCGCGAAAAGGCAAGCAGCGAGGTAAGTACAAAGACGACACCTAGCAGCAAAAACGCGAATACAAAGATGACAATGAAAGCATTGCACCCAAAGAGCCGCTGACAGCGACTGCGGGACTCAAACCCGTCACCGGAGAGTCGAAACAACCCAAGGCACCGGACGCAACAACGAGAAACCGCACCCAGAAGAGCGTGACCCGGGAGACCCCCGAAAACCAGAGGCACAAGACTATGGCAGCAAACCCCCCCCCCGCTTGGTCAGAGAAGAGGCAGCGAAACAAATGGAGAGCCAGAGAGGGACAAAACAAACCCCGCCCCCGGGGCAACGAGCCGGTCCGGGTCGGGAGAACACGAGGCAACCCCCGGGACCGGGAACCACCAAGGCAACGGCAGCAGCGGGCCAGGAAGGCAAGCCCACCCCCTCCCCCCAGCCCCCCCAGCCAGAGCCAGGCAGAAACGCCCCGAGGAGCGGGGATGGCGGGAACCACAGGGATCAGACGCGAGCACCGTGGCAAAACCAACAGTGCGGGCCAGCGCTGCAAGCGCCCAGGCGAAGAGGAGACACGAAGCGCACACTGTACAACGTGAGGTGCAACAAGACAGGAAAACAAAAACACCGCCAAAAATTCAGTCAGCGAGCACAGCAAGCTGGCGCAACAGGACACCCTCGGCGTAGAACACACGGCACCGTAGTGCAACAAACGACACCACAGGAGACGGCCAAAAAAACGGGCCACAAAGCCCAAAATGAATCGCGTCCCGGATGCGCATCAGCCAAGGGAGCCGGCATCCCAACGGAACGGGAGCACCACGGCAGGGGTACATGCGCCACGTACAATAAGGCAGGTCAGTGAACACCCACAAGTGTCTCAGAGCCTCTGACAATGCAAATAGAAACGCAACAGAGGACCCAACCAAGGGCATCACACAAGCAGGAGCCGTGCCACAAAAACAAAAACACAGGACGCTGTCGAGATATCAAGGAGGCCCTGTAAGAAAAGCCTGCAGTTGCATGGCTGGTAACAGTTTGAACCCAGCCATATGCAAATCAGCCTTGACCCTGTGCCTCATGGGTGCAGTCCAGCCCGAACTGCCAAGCCAGGTCCTCCCTGGACTGGGAACAAGCATCCTAGGACCGAATTCAGGGATACACCCCTCTTCCGCTAGGACAGCTTCCAAAAACCGCCCAGCAGGGCTGCCCGAGCACGGGGAGTACAAAAAGGCCGTGGAACCAGATGGCCGAGCACTCCACACGCTGGCACGCACTAATGACGTGACTCCTTCGGAAACACGCACAGCGTGCCCCCAGAAGCGCCTCACCGAAACGGGAACTATCAGCGTGTTTCAGCAGTCAGTTTGCCCCATGGCACATAAAAACATCTCGTGACACCAACACCAACTTCAAAAGGACGCCAATATCAAAAATTATGCACACAAAGTTTCCCATTAGCCAACTCGATGTACATAAAGAGCGCAAGACCAGGGACAGGTTAAGGGCGGCGCGACCGGTGCCACCGCACCGGGCGCGCGCAATTTTACAACGAGGCCCCGCCCCCGGGAACCCGCCCACAGCCGCGAGGAAACACAGCCCGCACATAGCAACGCCGGCGACCCCGGAGCGAAGCAAGACGGAGGGAGCATGGACGCAGGCAGGTAAGCGACACACAACCCCCGAAATGAACGAGCCCCCCATGCACAGCGGCCCTAGACGGACCGAGCCCCGTAGAGCCGCCGCCACCCCCAACGCCAGGAAGGCAGGCGGGTAGGCGAAAAACGCGGCTCGGGAAGGAAGAGGGCGGTCTCCGTCCGCAACCCTCGGGACACAGTCACCCTTCCCAATATGCCAAGGCGCAGAGCTGCCGCCCGCCGAAAATAAACAAAGGCGGGCGGCGAAGGGGATGACAATGGAAAACGAAGGATCGTGTCAACAAGCCAAACACAAGGGAATAGAAGCACGAATCCCACGCGTTCACCCCCCCCCCCCTGAACACCCACGGCTCGCTAAAGCAGAGCCTGACCGGCACAAGGAATTAACCTCCAAATACACCGGGGGCAACAGGCAGGGGGAATAAACGAAGTCCAAGCCCCTAGGGTCCGCTACAGCAGGACCTCCAACCATGGACCCACGCACCTGCTACAGCAGGCACCACTTACCTGAAGCGCTCCGGAGAGAGTGCAGAACTAAAAAAACAGGCTGTTGGGTTGGGCCGGCCCGCCTCTTATAGGGGTCATGGGTGACTGGGTCGGCCATATTGGGAAGGGATGGGAGGCATGGGATGCTGACTTTGTTTTTTTGCTTTGCTTTGGAGGGTTCTGTTGTGGAGCTGACGCTCACTTTGTAAGTCATGTGGCGAGGAAGACTAACGAGGAGGTAATGTCCCCTTCCGGGATCTTGCTATAATTTGAATTGTGAACAGGACGGCATGCATACTTGTCTACTAGTAAGTCTCAAACATAAATATGCGAACAAATCGGAGCAATTTTCTTTTGAGAGCATTTCCTTGTTTGTGTCTGTTCACAGCCCGCCTAACCTCAGCCAGGCCGGCCAGACCACTTACACGAGGCAGATGGGTGCACAGTCTCCTCTCCTACGGGCTTTTCATCAGGTCTTTGTATCAAACGGGCATGCCATTGGCGCCCTGGAAACGTACGATTTAACAGGCCGCCTTCTTGCAATAGTTGCCTCTAATTTGGGGTTCGAGGGCTCGTTCATTTTCTGAAAGACAACGTCGTCTTCAGCCTCTTTGTAGATAAGAACTACTCTATGTTTTATTTGAACAATTTGGCTTCTCGCACGGACCTCAGATCTTTTACATTTCTTCCACACGGGATGCAGTCTGGAAACCACAGGGCCGGGGCCTGGATCCAATCACCTCGCGCTAATACCGTCCAGATAGTGAGTGCACTTGCTCCGACACGGTACAGAAGTCGCGCGGCCACGACAGGCAGCACAGGGGGAATTATTCAAAATGCGTCCCTGTTGCTCACGTTTGAATACGTTCGGAGTAGGGTGGCGCGGCCTGCGGACGTCCATCATTGTACCCGTAGACGTACGCATGTCACCTCAAGCAAACTGCATATTAGGCCAAGACATTCACAGACATAATGATGATTAAGATGGATTATTTGGTTGTTCTGTGTTTTATGTGCCAAGAAAATACCCGTTGTCGGCCACGCATTTCAAAAGCAGTGTCAAGAAAGAGACAGAAAATTGGTTGAAACGGCCGTGACAGTCGCTTAATACAAATTATGGGACCCCCTGGAAAATGTGGTCAGGGGTGCACGAGGTTCCCCTAACTCACAGATAGTCAAAGGGTTTAGGTGGAATGGGGAGGGCCGCGAGCCATGTACAGCAAAGATTGCAGGAGGCTCCCTTACGCCCCTAAAGTTTATATTTCAGTTTTTATGCTCTCTGCCTCCGAGACCTGCTGATATGTAGAGAAGTGGCAATAGAAGGAGTTAAAAACGATTTATAGCAGTCCCTTGTTTTGAACTGGCACTGAAGCACTAGCAATAATAACGTAGCACTTAAAGGCACATTGACACAGGCTCGCAGCCTCAAAGACTTGCCAACAACAGGTGTAATGATTACCCCATCTGAATGGCACTCCTTTTACCAATAGTGGAAGCAGGGCCGGCTTTAGTGCTGGTGGCGCCCTGTGCGACAATGTTAGTTGGCTCCCCCCCCCCCCCCCCCCAATGACCACCTCCACCGCGGATTCTCTCACTAGCACCCTTTAACAGTGACGAAATCTCCATAACCACACTCTCTTAGATGCATTGAATTAGTTATATAGCGCCACTCATACCAGTGTAGGGTGTTCGAGCGCTTTGCATCACACACACATTACACAGACAATCAATCATACGTGTGTAAATCAGTGTATAGGAAATGTTACATAAGCCAAAGGACTAAAAGTGTAGGAGTCACATGTCATCCATACTGGTAGGCAGTATAGTTTAAGAGTGCTTGGTGTGGAGAAGCACAAACTCAGAGTTGAAAAAGAAACAGCATAGTTGGGACTTCTCTTTAATAATAAGAATCGATTTCTAGCCAAATTAAGCCTTTTCGCAACATTAATCAATGTTCTAATAATGTATACTTTGCAGTGTGTAAGCAGTTCCAGGATGAACGTTAATAGTTCACTATTCTATATTAGGACTTTAAGTTATAAATTGCAAGTAACAAAAGGCTGTCTCTTTTGAAAGCAGTAACCTGCTGATCTCTTCACATCATACGCACTCTGTAATCTACTTGGTACACGTTCTTTGCAGCAGGCATATTAACCCTCTGCACTAACTTCACCTAAGTCAAAACCTCAACTATGCAAAATGCTGATCTCTCTCCAGGACGATAATTAATCACACGAGTTATCTTGACATTTATGTGAGGCCTGGTAATTGCCGAGGGAAAGAAACGCTGCAGCAGGTGCTTCGAAAGCATAATAAACTTTCAAGCACGGCGCCCCCAGGGAGCCAGCACCCGGTGCGGTGGCACTGGTCGCACCGCCCTAAAGCCGGCCCTGAGTGGAAGGATGAAATGTTGAGCAGTCTTGCTAGGATTCGAACCTGTTAGTTACAGGTTGCGCGGAGCCCTTTCCGGCATGCACACATTCGGCTGGAGACTGGAACACCGGAGTCTGACATTCACTTGAGCAGTTCGATAGAATCGTGTGGTTTGGCATCACATTTTAGGTCTTCCAGTGTCTGTTTTTCTGATATTATCAACCCTCATTGGAAAGTGTCATGCAATGGCGAAACGAAGATGGAACTCCTGAAGAATGGGTGGGTGGGAGCACTTACTGTTCTTTAGGTTGAAATGTTTTTTTTTGTCATCAAGATAGCCTCCTTATCACCGAGCACAGACAGGGCATATATTTTTTATCCAACAAGGATTTTGTTTAAGCAAAATTTGCTCACATTTAGGACACAGTCCTTTAGAAGTAACGTTATTTCAAGGTATTTGTTAGTGAATCAAACCCACCATCACGGTACTGCATGAATGGGCTTCTGTTCACAACGAAGACAAAAAGCTCGACCTTTTTTCTGAACCTTTAATGCACAGAAGGCTTGTCTTTCTGAAATTCACCTATGCTGGTTCGCAGATCCAGCATGAGCCGCATTATTGCATTTTAGAGCAGTGAGGTGGACTTGTGCCAGCAGTAGGTGGGAGAAAGGGAGCCTGGAGAGCTGGTACATGGTGGTGCAAGAGGAGGGAATGGCCGATGACCGGCGGGAGGGGGGTAGCCGGGCTCAGGACTGCATCTATTGAGCTTAAGAGACCAGCTCATTTCCAAGATGCGGGGGATGGTGGCGCTCCCTTTCTTGCAAACATGTCACAATCAGGCGAGGAAAGATCCCCGACACAAGATAGCATCGGCCACTGCGACCCTTCTTTGCGATATCACTACTCACTTGAAATAGTTGTAGTAATAAATTATTACTAGTGAGTAGTGACATCGTATCCTATTATAGTGCTTTTACGTGGTGATTGTGTGCTATTATTATTAGTATTATCACATAACTAGCATCTTTGCACAACCATCAAGTTGCCTGCATCATTAAAAGCATAATTCATTGGATTATATATTAAATATTTTTCTTATTCACAGCCACATTCGTGATATTGTTTCTGAAAAGCTACACACATCTGGTATCCATAATCCACTCTGGAGTTCACATGTCTGTTGGTGTAACGGGCAGACTTTAAGACATGTATAGCTGTCTCTTCAGCTGTGGTAGCAGGGGAATTAATGTTTTGAAATAGATCATAAATTTAAGAAAGATATCACTTGCAGCTTATTTTACTTCTGCTGTCTGGAGAGTAGAACCAGCCACCACTGTGACGTTTTTATTGCAAACCTATGATATACCTGGATAGTCACATACTTACTTGACAATATTTCCTCCACTGTTACGTGCCTGACCGAAGGGATCCATTTCTGAATTGACTAATGCAGCTGTGCTTTAGGAAGAATGGACAGTCGGGTTATTTAGCTCGTTTTAAAAATAAGAAATGTGCTCTGAAATGAGACTCCTCCATGCTAACTAGTTACGCGACCCCCAGCGGTCGGCGTCCAACTTCTTAGAGGGACAAGTGGCGTTCAGCCACACGAGATTTTTTCTACTGTGGGAATCCAACCCACTAAGGTTGACTGCCCTTCTAAAGATATGATAAAAAGTAAGGGCAAGAATATGGTTGCTAAAGAAAAATCAGGTGATAACATAAAAGACCAAGAAGTGATAAACTTATGTTCATCACAATCAATAGTGACGGATGCTGCTCCGGAAGTACACCTTACAAAAAGACAGAGAAAAAAACTGTGGAAAGCAAGAAACAAAATCTTTAAAAGTACAAAAAAAAAATATATATATATAAACACATCGACTATAGTGAGTTTGGATATAGGTAATGACCACGACCAACTATCAGACTGCGAAGGTGATGGCAAACAAAAATCCCCAATAAAACCTTTTTATCCTTTATTCAATAAAGAGGCTCAAGTTACTACGAAAAACAAAAATTCAAATAAGCAAGCAGATAGTATAAAAATGACAGATAACGGGGAAAATCAATCGATAGAGATAATGCCAATGGAAAAAAATAAATACGAGGAAAATAACACCATACAAATGGAAATAAAAAGATGAAAGAGTGAGAGTATCAGTCGGGATGAAACAAATAGAGATTTGTAAAAAATCTGGAAGGATACAAAATTATCACAAGATTGGGGAACCAAAAAGAAGCAGTTACACAATTATCAACAATTACGATCTCAAACTGTTAGTAATCACAATGGAAGGCTTATTGAGCATGCTCAAGGTGAGAAAAGCGTGCAACAAAGGGAACTAAATAATCCAGATCATAAGGATGGAGAGATGCAGGTAATATTTACGCCGGAATATAAATCTAGGGGTAACAATGATATTCTAAATCGTGGAAACATATTAAAATTGTGCAACGCAGTACCCACATTAAAGAAAATCAAATGTACAGATATAGAATCAATTGAATTTCTCACAATTAAGAACAGTAATCAAGAATCAACATTAGTAACCTGGACTTCATCTACTGCTGCCAGTCTTACTGTGCAAGAACATACACTTTTTCAGAACTGGGGAATAAAAATAACAACTCCCCCTCAACCTTCCTATCCTAGCCCCTTTATCTTATCAAAATTACA
This sequence comes from Triturus cristatus, assembly GCF_964204655.1. Taxonomy (NCBI): domain Eukaryota; kingdom Metazoa; phylum Chordata; class Amphibia; order Caudata; family Salamandridae; genus Triturus; species Triturus cristatus. The sequence continues at coordinate 379,209,989 of NC_140587.1, forward strand.
AAATTATAATCAGATAAGAACTGAGAATAATAAAAAGCAAATAATATAAAAAAATTCCAAAGGAATGACCAATGGGCATCTGCTAAAATTACTAGAGGAAAAAAAGGAGACCCACTACTTGACACTGTCAAAATAGGTTGGCTAACAGCTGCTCTCCACAATGGCATGCATGATTGACACCTACTAACTGATGTACCTGTAAGAGGTCCAATAACCATGAATGAAAGGATTAGATTATGCTCCTGGAATATAAACGGGGTTCAAGCAAAAATTCAAAATAAACAACTAGATACCCTGGGTAGATTTCAAATCATCTGTTTACAAGAAACGTGGGCTATTACTCATTAGCTAGGAGAACAAGTAACTATGGCAGACCATGTGGGGGTTTGGCCACTTTCATATCAACTGGTCTAAAAATAGAAAGTGACAGTGAGGAGGACTCTATGACCATGACCAAGTTCCCGGAGGATCTGGAACTCAGAACAGACTGGAGTAAGGATAGTGGACTTAGGCTGTAGGAAACTGCATTGTTGATGAATCGACTGTATCAAGTTGCATTGTTGATGAACTAAGTCATGCTGTTGATGAAGCTGTATTGATGAAAATCGAATATGGATTGAATTATGTCCCTGAACGGATGTCTAAGGATTAAAAGTGGACTTGAATATTGGAGACTTTGAGACTGTTCTTAACCATCTATTACTTAATGTGTGCTCGGAGAGGATTTGTATAGATGTTCTCCATGTCACTTATCTGAAGGGATTTTTGGGGTGATATTGGCAACCAACCCTTCCTTGCCTGGTAGGACCTTTATTACTGCAGTACAACTACTTCCCGATAATGTTTGCTGAGCGCCCCCTGTCTTTTTCCATGCCTGGGTGCCAATTGATTGTTGATGGAGAACATGGCCGGGTCATTAGCCCCTGGCTGGGCGGCGTCCCGACCAATCACAATGCTGTTTGCAGCATTGTGATTGTCTTAGGGGTGGGGCTGCATGCTTCCTGTTCCTGCTGGAGGCAGGAGAGGAGCAGAAACGAGGTGGGCCCGGCCATTTTTTTATTATTAAATTAATCCTACCACTCCTGCGTGACCTACCTCTTCCCTGCCGCTCGTCATGCCGGCCGCAGCAGGAAAGTTTGATTTCAAACCAACAAATATGTATTCATGTTAGGGGTGGATTGAGAGAAAGAGTATAGTTCTACTTCCCCCAGGTAATCATGAATCCTGGGCAGACATTCTTTGCACCATACCTCTACACGTTGATAGGTGTTCTGGAAGAACATTACTCCAGTACTGTGGCGGTGTTTCATACTGGGACCTTTGTAATGTAATTTGCATGTGAAAGCGCCAGGGCGCCTTCAAGTCATATTTTCCATATTTTTGTGGGTTTCACTATGAACGTTTACATGACTTGAACAAAGTTTGTGTAAGTGAATTTCTTTGTAAAATCTTGAAGCGATTTGCAGATGGGCGCCATTAACAGGCGGTGAATGTGCCTATTAGCCGAATGCTTTCACATCACTTGCCATTTACCTTGAAGCACTGTAAATTTAAAATACACATTATTTATTTCATCCCGAGTTGATGAGTGAGAGATGAAGGCGAGGCTGTGACTTTACATGTTGGCTATTAAGGACATTGCCAGTGATTCTTCATTGTTCCAATCACTAGCCGAGCTTTAGCTAAGTGGAAGAAACATTGGCCTTGGGAAAAGATTCTCCATTAAACCCTTACCACAAATGACTTACATTTTACTTTATAATTTCATGCATGAAATGAGGGCAATTACTAATGTGAGAGGTTCAGGCAGCTAACAGGGAACTTTATGTGTCTGCACTATTTTTGTATTATACAGAGAATATTCGCTGTACTTGTGGAGACCTCCTTGCCTGTCTCCTCTACTCCCCAGCTTCTATTTTAGGAGTTTGTCTGAGTTGCTTCTATTGAGAAGACTAGAACACTAAAATCATTCTAACAATCCTGTGGACAAGGAATTTCCCAAGTGATTCACATTACCACTCATGTTTATGGAAAAGAGCTGCACAGCATACAAATTAGCATACACGGTTAAAAATGTCAAGCACTCCTTTGTACAGCTTTCCTGTACTTCAAGAAGCTGCAAAATCCAAGGCACTATGCCTGCTCATAAGAAGATGAAATTACCCCCAAAGCGTACCTTTGTGATAAATTGTGGTGTAAACCACTACATCTTAATACACTCTATTCCGGCCGGCTAAAGGGAAAACACGTATTATTCACCAAATGGTTATGCTAGTCTATTTTTGGAAGATATTAAGATTTCTTGCTGAATTTTACCAAAAGTTCAGCCGAGTGAGAGAGTCATTGATTCAGCACGTGTGTATACGGGCCTCCTCCTAACAGCGCTGCCTCTTCCAATAGGATTGATCTGGTACATTTCACGTATAGACCCTGAAGTGATAGGTTTATTATGCCTCTGTTGTTAAAAGGTAAATGAGGCGGATCAATCTTGATTTGTGCATTAGGTTTATATTCACCAGCAACCCTCTGACACCTACAGGTCAGACACCACTACTGCAACTGACCGGGGCCATTCTAAGGTAAAACAAGTCTGGGACACTGTGAAGACAGGCTTTTAATTCCATTCTGTGGCCCCATTACATATTTAACATGCATTTAAGGTAACAATACTACAGGCTCCAAAATGTTTGGTAGCCTGTGGTTGTAATAAATTGTATTGAGAAATCAGTGTACCCTGTATGATTAGGGACAACTCCTTGAAAGCCATAATATGTCAAAAGGCTGGTGCTTCAAACTAGTGGTGGATCACACTGTAGTGTGTTGGGGCTCCATTATAGTCTGTGTCAGATTTGGGTAAAAGCTCACGCTATACCTCTAGTGATCAAGAAAGGGTGGTCAGACAACTGCACATGAGCACGTCCTGGAATCAGCATGACGGTGCTGTTTAGAGTACTCGGCTACCAATGTAGTTGAACTTAAGGGTCTCTATACTCCAGACTGAGGCCAATTTTAAGGAGTCACATAAGTTCAACCAAGTTAAGAGCCCCACTAACCTAACTCCACCCTATGACACAATAGGAATATGTGGAGTCAAAGGAGGAGTCCATGCAAAGAAGAGGTGGAATAGGCTAGACAGTTACACTAGGGGCAGGACTGGCGACTTACAACTGAGTCTATTTTCTGTGCTCTGACAATACACCACAGGCAAGATGCAGAGAGCAAAATAGTCATTATGGCACAGTGAAAGCAAACAGCATGAACTGCTACCAGGGCCCTCAGAGTGTGCTGCAGCACAATGCCTGTGCCCACCCATTCTCAAAATCCTGACCTCAGATACCATACAGCAAGATTGTTAAGCAACATAAGCAACACAAAAATGCTTCCCACACAGGCCATACACCAATGCAACTTTTCCAACTAATCACTCCCACATAGTGAAGAATGCTAGTGCACTTTGGTGTCTTCTCAAGCATACGAAAGGCTGCATAACTTTCTCAAAAACAAATAAGGGACTTCAACTCACCCTAGATCTCTTCCTGAAGGGCATCAAAAAGAGGACCTTGCCTTATCCACAGACTTGGAGCCCCACCTAGCGGCCAAATGCTGAACGACAACCTCCTACATAATGACCCTCATGAACCACTAATTACTTACTATCCTCTGGATCGTTCATCCTTAGTCAGCCAACCCCCTCCACCTTCCATTCACAACACCTGGTCACTCCCCTGTCTACCCCAATTCTAAACCCCAATTCGACTCCAATTCCACCCCAAGTCTAAACCCCCAATATAGAAGATGCTGGATCCTCCCCCTCTTCTACACTGTCATGGAAAGGTACGGTCTCAACTCATACTGCATTAAATTTGCACAAAACCTCTCCAAACATGTTTCTAAAAAATTCAAACACAAAATTCTCAAAGAAAATCCAGAGACACTAATAACTGACATCTTATACAGTCCAACACACAGAGGCCTTAAAAGGACTGCACTTCTACACTAAAAGACCCGCCAAATAGAGGTAAAACTTCCTTCCACACCTACACGTAACTAATACTATTACAATCCTCCATGGATCTAAACTAACTACATCCCCTGCCCAGAACTTTAGCAGAGAATTGTTCATAACCATTTACAAAAATGGAACCATCCTAATCCAAGCCCCGGAACAAAACCTATTTATTTTTGATAACCACTTCCATGCGCTCTGCGCCTCCATGTCATCTGCTCCCACCACCACCCTCCACCCTCTCACAGAGAATCCTCCCATGCACCCCTCCTCTACTAGCTGAACCAAATACTCCTCGCACTGTCTCACCCCCCCCCCACAGCCTCTTCCACAACCACCAGACGCCATGAAGCTTCGGTCTTATCACTAGAATTACCTTTCCCCCCTCCATGGCACACGTCCTCTGCCCAGCTTGACTTATCTATCACACCCAAATCCTCTCAGCACACCAACCTCAGCAGGCTGAATTCAACCCTAGCCTCCACCTCAGACTCCGTCGAACATCATCATACTCCACTCCCCACCACTGAGCCAATCTTCTCTCAACTGAACCCTATAATAGCTTGTCTAGAACACAAAATCAACACTATTCTGGATGAAATTTCTTCACTGAGTAAGGAAGCAAAGATTAGCTACATCCTGCCCCAACCTCACGTATCTATGTTAACACCGATCCTGACACAAACATGCACTCTGACCCCCATCCCTCACCCCTAGGCAAACTATCCCCCACGCTCATCAGCCTCTCAAACCAAAATGCACCATAACCGGATTGTGAAACAGAAAGGGGTTAAGGGTGGGGAAGGAAGGGGTTAAGAGTGGGCTAAGGAGTAATGTTGGGAGTGACAGGCAACCACCCACAAAAGAGTACGCCAATTCCTAATCACAAACTGCATTTCTAAAGTTACCACAGCCAAAAAGTACCCAAAGCAATAGTAAATGTACTCCAGCTTAGATAGACCTGGAGTAACTCCAATGCAGCACATGACCATCCACTGGTAAAGCAACACACTCTTAACGAGGCAGGGATATAAAAGAGCATTTCATAAGAAATAATATTAAAATACATTTATATATTTTGACCTCTTAAAAATATATATAAATGTAATGTAACATAATCAATAAATAAAAAACATTTATGTTAGGTGTTTTTTTAAATAAACTTTTAACAATAATTTCAATCTATTTTATTATCTTAAAAAAATTAAAACATACTTTTACAATTAAGTTGCTAGTGCTGCAACATTTTAATTTTATTCTACACTCAAAATTAAACATATTGAATTAATTTACATTCATATTTATCATAAAATATTTGATTTTTGTTGTTGAAGTTTAATAGACTTTTTTACTTTTCTCTATCCTTTACCATAGAGAGATCCCTACCAAGGTACTGGAGATGTCTGCCTACATGTGAAAAGTTGTTTGTACAAACTTTACACTTGTAAATTAGCCACCACCGTCTGAATTCATGGGGTGGAGACATTTAAATTTGTATTTTATAGTAAAACTACACTTGTAAATGTTGAATAGCCAAAAGCAGGATTTTTACTGCAAAGTGTAAGAGTAAATTTACAGATGTAGATTTACTCAAATATATGTTTATCTTTGTGTTCAGCTCAGAGATGGCTGTAACTGGGGATCTAGCCTGGCCAGTCTATTTTCTCTTTTATTCTTTGCTGTGGTGCCCATAGGCACCCGCTGCCACCTCCAACAAACTAAGGCGCTGAGTTGAACACACAAATGGCAAACATGCATTAATGTGATTATGGCACCAGAGGCCCCTTGTTAACGTATTTCATTGTATTTTTAAAGCGTGGCCAGACCCTCTGAGTGCATCAAAGCTCTGTACTAGAGGAACAATAACACGTTTCGTAGACACAGCCCATCTTTAGGAAATATGCCATTGTTTCTATTGTACACCACACTGAAACTCTTACACTCTTTGTCCGTGTTTTGAAAAAATACTAATGTAATCTATATAATATATAATTTCAAAAGACGTATATAATTCTTATTTTTTAAATTTGTATTCTTGAGTTGTCTACACAACTGAGCCATGACTGTAGCAATAATTACAACACAAACAGCAATAAACGTTCAGTCAAGAACGGCCGCCTGATGGGGCCAGTCATCCCCCCCAGTTTAAGAATAGCAACACACACTTGTTAAGTGCTTGGACAAAATAAATCATCACTCTGGAGTGAAATGGTGTTTCGGCTGTGGAAGGTGGACGGTACACACAATGCATTGTGCTCTCAGGTCTCTGCAAGTCGGGAGGCGTCTCCGCGGTGTAACTGCTCTCAGCTGTGCAAGCATGTAATATTAAAGATTGGAAACTTGACTTATGAACTTCGCACGAGGAGGGGCTTCATTTCGGCGCGGCTGCCTAAAATTCGGAGTGCTCGGGAAATAATTGTAGTCTTGCTCGCAGACATTTGATCTGGAGCAAGGCAAGCTGTGCAGATGATTTTCTTGCTGTTGGACTCTTGATTTTTTTTTTCTTATCTGTTTTGTGTTTTCTTTGAACGGCAGCCAGCTTGCTTTTTGGCACGTGTCAGCTCAGTGTATAAACAACTGTCAGAAATACCATCACATTTGTATTTCAAGGTACTAATCGCTGAGCAGGTCACTCGCAATAGACACTGTTCCTAGCCTTTGTCGCCGCGTTGAATGGTTCATTAGGCGAGGGTGACAGCTTGAAGACAGGGCCGTGCACAATTAAATGTGCGTAAGAAAGGTGCTGGAACAAGGTAGTCTGTTTGGAAAGATATGTGGGCTCCTTTTGTTCGCATCTCCCAAGAGGAGTTATCCACACCACGCACGTAAAACCAAAGGCCTGGTTTATAGTTTAGCGGATGGGATACTCCTTCACAAACGAGACGGATACCGCCTCCACCCTGTCACAAGCGCGTTAGATCCTACGGCACTTGTGATAGGGCAGATGGGTTACTCCTTCACAAACGAGACGGATACCGCCTCCACCCTGTTACAAGTGCATTAGATCCTACGGCACTTGTGATAGGGCGGATGGGTTACTCCTTCACAAACAAGATGGATACTCCATTTGTCCTATCACAAGTGCATTAGATCTTATGGCACTTGTGATAGAGCAGATGGGTTACTCCTTCACAAACTAGACGGATACCCTGTCAGCTCTATCACAAGTGCATTAGATCCTATGGCACTTCTGATAGGGCGGATGGGTTACTGCTTCACGAACGAGACGGATACCCCATAAGCCCTATTACAAGTGCAATAGATCCGATTGCACTTGTCATAGGGCGGGCGGGATACCGCTTCACAAATGAGAAGGATACCCTGTCCGCCCTATTACAAGTGCATTAGATCCTATGGCACTTGTGATTGGGCGGACGGGATACTCCTTTACAAATGAGACAGACACCCCATCCGCCCTATTACAAGTGCATTATATCCTAAAGCACTTGTGATAAGGCGGATGGATTACCTGTCACATTTGTGATGGAGTATGCAGTCCACTGAACTCTAACTCAGGCCCCAAATAAGTTACTTACACTGTGATCTCTTTATGAAGGCAAACAATAATTTGGAGTATGTGTTTATTCTTTCCACAATTTTGTTCAGCACCTGAATTTAGAGGCTTTGGTGTTTAGGGTATTGACTTTGCCCTTTTTAATTAGATGATAGTAAACAGTGAAGATGAAAATGTCCCTCTATTTATGATATCAATGTATCTGTTTAGAGACAGATGAGGAATCCGTGCAAGTTACACATAATTATTGTTGCCAATGCCAAAAAGTGACTTAACCATTTTGTCTATGGCCATAATAATTTCCAGTTATATAAGGGGTAACAACGGTTCCTGTGGACTCATAAAAAATGATTCAAGCAATATAATTTGCACAATCGCAATAAAAAGAGGGTAGAATAATGTCAGAGGGCAAGGAACCACCAACACATTTGTACAATTATGACTTGTTTTACAAACACAACAGACTTATTATATACATTGTTTAAATTTACAATAGAACAGATATTTGTGCACTGTGTCCCAAAGTGAAAAATGGAACCTAATCGTAAGTGACAGGGTGTATATTTATATACAAGGTTTCCATAAATCTTAAAAGGCGACCATTCTTGTATAATTTCTTTGTAAACAGCAACTGTATATAATAATACGCGCTGGGCAATGGTTCGCTCTTTCAGCTTGTCGACGGCGTTTCGACCCTCTATCAGTACGGGGTCTCCTCAGGACTAGTGATGCAGGGACATCTGGATTGCTTAATGCGCAGCCTTGTGAAATAGTGATCTGCCACAAGTGAGAAGTGAAAGGGTATTACTCACAAGAGGACCTGTCCGGGTACTCAGTGTGAGGAAAGGCTGGCAGTCAGGGGTACGGTTTGGCCGACCGGCTCTGTACATCAACTCGCTATAGCCATAGCGGTATGGTTAATCCCTGGTAAATTCTGGAAACAGTGACAATGCACTGTGTAGGTCTGGATGATATTCTGTGCGCAAAGGATCACAGCATCTGTATTCCCAAGCTGCGTGAGTCAGCTTCAAGGACGGTACAATGACCTAATTTCCAGAGCTCTTCATAACCTATTGATATTAGCCTTCCGAGTCATACACAGCTTTTCCTTAAACTATCTCTCGTCAGCCCAGATATGATCATTGTTGACTCACCAATCATGCTCAGTCAACCATAATCTACTAATCACTAGCAGACCACCTGCACCAAATAGACTAGACTACTGTAATGGTTTATACATGAACATGCAGGCACAGCATTTTAACAAGCTTCAGACAGTGCAAAACGCAGCTGCCAGGCTTCTCCTAGGAATTCCCAAATTCCAATCTGTTTCTCATGAAATGTACATGTTGCATTGGCTTCCAGTGAGGAGTCGTATTAAGTTCAAAGCCCTTTGCACTGCCCACAAGGCTCTGCACAACACGGGCCCAGAGTTCCTGCGGCACATATTTGAGTGGTACAAAGCCAGCAGACCTCTTTGCTCCCTTGGAGTGAAGCAACAGGTAGTCCCTAGATTCCAAAAGATGACTGGGGAGGAAGAAGCTTTATAGCAGGAACAGCCAAGCTCTGTATTAGCCCCCCCAACCCCCATATAAGGGCCCTGCCCACCCTGTTATCTTTCAGAAAGGAGCTCAAGCTATGGCTGTTAAAGAATTACGGTCCTGTCAATCGTGCTCTGGAGCAGTTAGAGCCAAGAAACCTGCGGGTATATGAGCGCTCTATAAATTCTTTTAACATAACATAACATAGGATCTGCTCACTCTCCTGACCCTCACCATTGCATTGGAATTCCCTTACTGCTAACGTTCTATGCTCTCCGCCATTCTTCAAGACCACTCTCAAAGAACCCCTGAATCTGCAAGAAACTCAATGAATATCAATGCTCCAGCCCCGTCCACAATAGATCTGCCTTTGAAAATATTGACATATACTGAATAAATGTCTGCACTTTCCTGTCACCTGCATCCTCCATTCTATCAAGAAGACCACCTTAGATTGGTTCCAGCATATGAACAATGTACATACCGATTGAACATCATTTCCTGTTGAAGTGCTGCTTTAATAAATAAATATATATATTGTGGTAGTTTCTCACAGTCAAGTGGACATTGGCATCTGGTGCTTCTGTAGTTATTTTCACTGCTATACATTGAGGAGGCAGCAACATTGCTTGCTCCCCTAAGCGTTATGGTGGTAGCGTCCCCCCTAAGAGTTATGGTGGTAGGGTGTCACCGAGGAGAGGGCAGAGATTCCGCTTGAAAGAGTGATGCAGTCAGAACTTCATGCTGATTTTTGCAAGTGCCTGAATATTTCAAAAGAAGGTGCAAACACAGTGGGGACCCTGATGTTCCATGGTGAACTCTCCAGGCCTCCTGCACTAGACACAGTATTCGAGATTTCAAGATCTTAGACTTCTATGAAGTGGTTTACAAAATAATTTTCCTAGCTGAGGATCACGACCGCTGGGTATGCAACCCTGGAAGTGCTTGTGGATGCAAAAGTGGTTGCCTTTACTAGGGCTGTGCTCCACTCAAAAGAATGAAAGCTTGCACCCCCAACGTCCAGTCACTTCAGAAGTGAGCTTATGTCATTTTCTGAAATAGATATGTACTTGAATTACTGCTCCCCGTGTCTGGTGTGTGGTTGGCACACATTTATGTAATTGGGTTCCGAGTAAAAATACTTAGAAAATCAAGGTCTTTTGTAAGGGAAAACCAATTTTGATACTGCGGCAAAAGAGTGACACATCTCTACAAATAGCATGCTTTGTCTCAAATCTCACAAGTCAATAAAAAAGTGCACATAGTATCAGCGATTTTACCCAGTAGGTTATGTATACTTTTCAAATCTCTCTGGATTGCTTACTATGCAGGAGTTGTTTTCTAAGCTAGTGTCTTGTTTCCTTTCAATAATCAAATAGCATTATTTCTCAGAAAATATTTCTGTCCATATTGCTTTGGTATCTTTCCTTCGACTGTTATCTCCTTTCAAACAAACACATTTGGTTACATATTGAATTGGACATGACACCGAAAATGTCTGTATGCGTTAAATGTCTGGTATTTAAAATCTATAAACGTAGCTAAAGTTTCAGAAATGTTTCACATTCACAGCCAATATGAATATTTTATAAGCCTTCATTTTTCTTAATTTAGTGCCCATCACTGTGTTAATTGCTTTCTGTTCTGCACACTCATTACAAGGATTCTTCCTTTCTCTTTTTAACTAAAGTATTAGCTTGCTATTATGTCTGATGGGTTCTCTTTGCCACCTTTTTTCTTCAGTTCTTTTCTCAGCTTTTATCATTCTATAACTAAGATCATATGCCTATTAGGTCCTCTGAATCACTGTTTAAACGTAGGCTGTATCCAGGCTTCTGCCAAAGCGGTGCCCCACTTAAGCGCTACATTGAATCAGCTTTGTAATCTGATTAGTCAATAGACAATGCCAGCATTGCAACAGAGCATGGAATGGAAGCCAGCCACCACTAGGCTACTCCTGAGAATTACCCTTCCCTGAACCTTAAAGCCTCTTTAGAACTTTTTAGCACTACCCTTCTCTCAACCCTGAAAACCCATACTACCTGTTAATGCTGCTTAATGTTTAACCCTACTATTCCATGAACCTATAAATCCCTTATTACCCCTTACCACTACCCTTCCTTGAACCACACAAACTCCTTACTACTGCTTAATGCTCACTCAGAGACACTGCCTGCTGGAAGCAGGCAGAACCTTACAGTGAAGTACTGGGACATTTTATTTATTGATTCCCACAGTAATTCTTAAGGAGATCCTATTGCTGACCCTGTTATCAGAACATCTCTGGAAGAGTTACTGGTTGGTATCAGGGATGTCATTATAAGGCCCTTAGGGGTGTCAATCAACATGAGAAGACTTATCTCTTTAAAGAGTTAGAAGAAATGTTTGTGCATCAGTGGAGTTTTCAGGACTCTTATGGAATGCATTCTGCTGTTTATGTGCAGTGGAGCTGTGCTGCATTGCCATTTGGTCGAAAAGAGCCCCAGCAATGGATTTATTTACAGACTGCCAATTATTTTGCTGTTATACCACGATTCGGTAATAGCATTAGCACAAACAATAATAATGACATTGCTGCTAATCTAGAGACAAATGTGAAAGCATTGTTTCTGTCTGTCTTTCCGTAACTATTGGTGTAACATTTTGCATTTGCTTGTGCTATGGTTCTTAAAGGCATCCACCGCAAAACCTTTTCCCTAAATGGTAAATTGAGTGAAAACCACTTGTCACACATTTTGCCAGATAGGTTATGGCTTTTCACATATTCTAAATGACCGCCAAAGTCGTATGTCCATGAATCACAGAATACACAATGTTGCATCAATTTTCTAAATGTTCTTATGTTCTGGCTTGACAGGCAACTCTCTGAATGATATCATTGTTTACCAAGTCTTTATATGCCTTGAGAGGGCTTTGGCTTGGCTCCGCCCAGAGGAGTATCACCCTCTCAACTCATGCTATCAGCTGGCCATGTGTCGTAGTCCATGAGAGTGCGCGAGGGGCTATTCTAAATCTGAAAAAATGCCCAACTTTGCTGTTTCTCAAAGTCACATCAAAGCAATTTTTCAATATATTCTTCGGAAAAGCAATCGTTTTTGCTCCTTTGGCCCGTTTTTGACATAACCAGTATCACATTAATGTGATAAACAACATGTGTCTACAATGCATAAAAGCAACCTTTATGAATGTCTGTGTTTACATTTGTTGATACAATAAAGCCAGAGCTATTAGCTTTGCCGATGCTTTTAATGTTTTACACCCTTTATCGAGATATGCATTGGCATGAAATTTTCAATGTAGTTGCTGTAATGCGGACATTTGTTTGCTGTGTGATTTCAGCACATAGCCAGATTTCAGCTTCAATATTCAATGACTAAAATGTTTGTGGTTCATAAAATATGCCAGTGCTAATTAGTGCATGTACAAACACACACACGAGGGGTGGGCCCGTACAACTGGGCACACCGAAACCTAGCAAAAGGCGTTGCCTCACAGGATTTTCTTAAAATATTCGCAAAGACACGAGCGGGCTGACCTCAAAGAGTCCCTCTGGAGTTAATCACCGCTGCAGTGGAAATTATTTAATACTCGCTCCATGCCTTGTAAATCAAAACCTAGGTCCAGCTACATACTCAGCTACCAACATGTTTTTTGAACATAAACTTTCACAGATCCAGTCATATGTTAAATTGTTCTGCCAATAAGCCACCACCCATGTGAAAAAAATTCCAACAAATTATATGCAGCAGTTGTCTTTACAGAAAATGTATATTCAGCATATCCAAGTCCACCCTGATGCACCAGGCAAAGACGAACATCACAAACAGGCGCGGACGGCACAGATAAGAGTGGTGGGCGGGGCTGGGTTGGGGGTGGGGGGGTCAACAGACGACGGGATAGGTAAAAATAAAGGAAAAAATAAATAAAATCACTTACCTTGAGCTCACCGCATCGCCAAGTCGCCGATGCGGTGAGCGCAAGGTAAGTGGCTTTATTTATTTTTTTCGATAATTTTACCTATCCCATCGTCTGTTGACTCCCCCCACACCCTGCCCCACACCCCGCCCCGCCCACCATTTTTACCTGTGCCAGCCGCGCCTGATCAATAGGCAGATCACATCAGTATGTTCTACATAGCCGGATCCAACTATAATGTGAGGAGGATCGTTTATAGGTGGTGTCCCCCAAAGCCACTCATTTCTTTAAGGAAGTGATGCGAAAGATCCTTCACGGGGTCCACAGTGCTCAGACGGACCACCGTTCGCGGAGGGTTATTAGCCGATGTAGGTGAATGAACATATTTTTGGTGCTGAAAACATAGGCTGTCTTCGACAGGACCAAATGAATCTTTATACAATCAGATCAAAGTAGGATGATCATGTTACATGGGTTGAAACTGCCCACAGGGACTGAGGTCAAATCTGTCAATCAGCAGCTGAAGGAAGTGTGAGGACTAAGCAAGGACTGCTCGTCTGAATACGCGCATCAAGTCAGATAAGTTGTTTCCCTGGCCATCCCATGCAAAGTTACATCAGTATGTAAACTATTCTTGAAGGACAGGTTTATTAGTAGAACTGGCATTACCAGCTGAGGAAAAATCTGCAATTTATTTGCACCCTTTTATATCATAAAGGGGATTTATATTTTTTGTCATCTTTTGTTGGATAAAAAGGAGAAAAAGATTCTTTCTGCTGCAGGATTCAAGCTACTCTGTTTAGGAATATTGTGTCCAATCACTGTTGTGCTTACAGATTTGGGTATGCAATCTGGCCCCTGGTTTGCTGTTTAGAAGTGCTCTAAACTTATTATATGAAATAGAACTAGAAAATACGAGTAATACATGACATGGCCAATTTGGTGCTAAGAGCAAGCCATGTATCAATTTCTCACAAGACATTCAAGTCACACTGACAATAAATGCTGATGTGACACCGGGTCTGAAGCTTGAAGGTAAGCTCTTAAACGTGCATCTCTGCGTAGAGCATGCAAGGGCGGGCTCTTAGCACCTGAGTGCGTCTGCAGCACACACACATCTCTGCTCGCCCTCTCGGGTCCTGGTCCCAGCAGCGGGATTCTAGTCTGCACATATCTGGTTTTCAGAATCCGTCCCATCGACCTCTAGTGCTCAGGCTCCAAGGTTTCAGGCTCGAGGCCCGCAGGACCCAGCAGTTTGCGGCCAGACCACAAGAGCTCTGGCTGGCATCCATTCGCAGGGCCAGGTTCGTCAGGACGGTGTCCATAAACGGAGTACTTAAAAGATGCCGGAGATATGGTAGCAGTGGTGGGCTCCGCGTGGGATTACAGAGATTTACAAAACAGTCCAGCGGGTTTGCAGATGGCGCTTACTACGTCCACCCTTTTGTGTGGTGAGCTGCAGAAGTCAATGTGCTATGTGATAACAGAAACTGACAACGGCTGGACTAACGCTTGGAAGAGAGTTCATCACATACCTTTGATATATCCTAAAATATGAGTGTTTAAGGGGCATTAAAAGCCTTCACAGTGAGGGGAATAACTGGCATGGAGTAAGACGCACAGGGGCCACACTGCTCACTTTACAACCTCAAGATCTGGATTCGTATCACAGCTGCGGGCACTTAACCAGAAATATTATGTTAGAGACCAAACGTGCAAGGGACACTTCGAGTGTGGCCAATGCGCAATATCAGTCAAAAAATTGAAGAAGCACCAAATTTACACACTAAGGGGCAGATTTACAAGCCCCTTGCGCCACTTTTGCGTCACTTTTCCCATGGTTAAAAATGACGCAAAAGTGGCGCAAGGGGCTTGTAAATCTGCCCCTAAATGAACAAGCCAGGAAATTAGCCGATTTTTTTAAGGTGGCAGACAGAGGTCTTTCTCTAAACGTTCCCCTTAATCTCTATGTGTATTTTGCAGTGAGCATTATTTGTAGTGGAATTGTGTAATGTAAAATAAAATATGCAATTCGAATATGTAAAGTCAGCTTGACGTCCATGATGACGTTAAATAGTCCTTTACGTCTTTTCCGTGCTCCACAACAAGGTGTATGTAGATATTGCAGCCCTGTAGGTAGAGATTGCAGCCCTGTATGTAGATATTGCAGTCCTGTATGTAGAGATTGCAGCCCTGTATGTATAGATTGCAGCCCTGCATATGTAGATATTGCAGCCCTGCATATGTAGATATTGCAGCCCTGTAGGTAGAGATTGCAGCCCTGTATGTAGAGATTGCAGCCCTGCATATGTAGATATTTCAGCCCTGTATGTAGAGATTGCAGCCCTGTATGTAGAGATTGCAGCCCTGCATATGTAGTGATTACAGCCCTGCATATGTAGATATTGCAGCCCTGCATATGTAGTGATTGCAGCCCTGCATATGTAGAGATTGCAGCCCTGTATGTAGAGATTGCAGCCCTGCATATGTAGATATTGCAGCCCTGCATATGTAGAGATTGCAGCCCTGTATGTAGAGATTGCAGCCCTGTATATAGACATTGCAGCCCCGTGTGTTGATATTCGAGGTATCACAGACCTAGCTCTTGGGAACTGTGGAACACTTTTCTTGTAGTGCTGTGTATAGCACAGTAAGATGTTCAGGGTCCTTGTGGAAGCATTTGCCAGAATGCAGCATGTGATGGGATGAAGGGTGCAAACAAGTAAGGAGGGCTGTATTTTTTTTATTTTTTTTTTATTTTTTTATAAATTCTGTTTTTTATTTGCAAAAAACAAACAAAAGAACAAGGAGGGCTGTATTTGCAGTTTTTTTCAGCAATGTACATGTGATATAAAGGCGGTAGTGGTGATGTGTTCTGCCTATGAATGTCACATCTCCAATAATGAAAACAATCCCAAAACCTATCTATCTGCATAGTCATCACCTTACCACAAACCTTGCCTTCTTTTGCAGATGCTGCTTTATTATGGAATTTGAGTATTCTATTTTTTCCATACCTGGGGACTTACATTGAATCTCATCTCATCGTATTGTAGTAGAAAGTAGTGTTATGTTCCTGATATTTAAAACATAATAATTACAGGGACCTAGAGCAAATTTTATTTGTCCAATGGATTTAACACAATATGTGTTTCTTACACCTACCTGTATGGGGCCCGTAGCCTCAAATATATATTTATACATTTCCACCAAACAGTACATATGCAGCATCATAATTACAGTACACCAATTACACGACTCTGGTCGCTCCATTAAGCTCCATTTCTAGTGCTCCTGCCTTTGCATGTGTTTACCAGTTCAACGTAAATTTTTCTTGTGCGTTTAAGACAAGTAAGAAAACAGGTGAGCAAAAATTGTATGCATTGTGCAGTGCTTTTTCTTGCTATATCATCGGGCGTTGGGTATCGGTGGCAAATGAAAAGGAACACATCCATTAGTTAAGACTGAAACACCACGCTTTGAGGACATATTATTGCATGTACATTTCATTGGTAAAAACAACTTGTTCTTTTAATTCCTACTGACTTTTGGATGTGGAATTGGGATGTCGGGATAGCTGTATTTAAAGGCCAGGGACGCCTGGACATGATATTGTCGAACTGCCTTGAAAAAGTCTTGTGATTAAGACGAAACACGTGTCGGCTGATGGTTAGTGGACTAAACAAACAATAAATCATCAGTGGAAATAATGAACAATTTTGGACTCTTACCCTTATTTCTGTCACTATAAGAGAGAACTCTAACTTTGGATCTCTGTTTTGAATTGGGCAGATTGCGTACAACTACACTCACGTTGCTATTATATTGATGACTTAATGGTCTTTTGTTTTACTCAAGAGAGTGCTGTAAAAAGGTTCCAGTTTGTTTATAGTTTTAGCACGTTAGTTTACTAATCTGCAATTTGCACCTTCTGGTAGTAAGGTGGTTGAACCTACATAGCACCACAATTTGATTAGATATATTCACACAATTTTGGTGGGAAAACAATACACAACGTAGAAAGATGGAGTAAGAGAAAGACGGAAAAACTATCATGAAGGGAGAAAGCAGGAACCTGCAAGAGTGAGATAAAGGGGTAGGAATTGTCTGGTGGTGGATTAAACAGGCATGAGGTGGAGACTACGCAGCCTTGGTACTGGGCACGCTTACATTTAACTGCACCTTTGGGGGTATCTAAGGAGAGCTTTGGGTACTGGCACGCATTCTTTCACAAATTAATCACTGCAGAGGAACCTATCATCTGTAGCTGCACATCCTCCCCGCCACGGCACCTTCCAAAAGAAAACCCCACTGAGCATTATCCTGTATGGTCTTGTCCACATTACCTTCCGCCGAGCTCCATCGCTTGCCACCTAGGTGCACGCTTTGGAAATACCAATACCTACATCGAGATATCACTACAAACATATCTTTATTTTTGTGCATTCATTTTAAAAAAATTTTTTATGTTTGGGGTCAAAATGAGGAAAAACGTCTCAGGAACTCGATCAACAACTTTAAAAAGCATGGCTGGTA
This sequence comes from Triturus cristatus, assembly GCF_964204655.1. Classification (NCBI taxonomy): domain Eukaryota; kingdom Metazoa; phylum Chordata; class Amphibia; order Caudata; family Salamandridae; genus Triturus; species Triturus cristatus. The sequence continues at coordinate 379,227,501 of NC_140587.1, forward strand.
TCATTTATTTTGACATATGAAATATTGAAGTCTTTTGCTACAGTCCACAGTCTGTGAGACTCTTAATCAAAAACGCTAGCTCGATTTCCATGAGTTTAATTCCAAAGAATTACTTCATCGAATTCGGCAGAGCAGAGAAAACGCCGAGGAGCTTGGCCCCAAAAACAGATATTATCGCGCAGCTCACGAGTTTATGTATTCGGTCAGTTTTGTTTTTCTCCCATCCTTGGATATGTGACATGCAAGTTACACCGCTGTATGTTTATTGATGTTTTGTGTAAAACAAGGCTGCAAGGAGATGCGGGGCGATTTCTTCATCTGATGCCCATGCGTTTTAACACAGGTTTCCATGACACAGACACAGTTGTTTATCTGCTCCCCGGATTTAACAAGAGACTGCTGTTCTCTCAGCAGGGGGACCTCTTTTAATAGAAGCGCCACATTCATATGTGACACGGGTCTTTCAACTGCACCTTATTACTGTGACAATAAGAAACTTCAACAGCGAATGAAAAAGGACTTTGAAAAACAGCTCTTCTTTAGTGACAATTTATTTTGAAAATGTTTTCTGATCATTTGTTGGATGTGAAAGATACAATGGGGTCCATTGAATGCTGTAAGCATCACTGAAAATTGGCCAGGCTTGGATTTGCCAAGAATTGTTCCAGTCTGTGACGTCCAGACGCCTGTGTACATTAGTGGAACTGCAGGGAGCTCCCGGTGCCGTCAGAATAACAGATATGCATCGTTTCTTCAAAGTGCATACCTCGAAGCTAAATAGTTTCACGATTCTTTTCATTTCATCTTTCTCTTTTTGTTTTCTTTTTATTTTCCAGAGACTTACATGATATATACTTGGTGTCTTAAAAAATGTCCACTTTCAGAACAGAGATTTTCCATCTGCTTTATTTATTCAAGTCAATGCGGTCATCTCTGCCGTCTTCTATACACTAAGGACTATTAAAACAAGCATTTGCAATGCAAATAGGTCGCGCATTTGTGAGTTCGAGCTATTGACATTGTAAATGGCAATGTTTTTTACCTACACGTTTTATTTTTGGAGTGAATGTATGTAGTGTGCAAAATCCCTTGGAAAAGGCCCTGCACTTCGTAATAAATATATTGAAAAAGACGCAAAGTGTGGATTGTGTCAACAATTGCTTGGCACGTACCTCATGAGTGAAGTGTCGCCACACATGCACACCGTGGTGCTTTACTAATGCGAAACTCATTAATAAAAATAGTGCTTACAGACTAACCAACGCGATTGGGATCAGAGCATGTGAATCCGAATCCCGGCTTCTCTTTCATTTTCTAGACTATTTGACTCACTCTCCTGCGTCTTGGTTATCCCCCAAACACTGGGAGGCAATGAAGTTTGCCAAGGGGGTAGGGGACTTCGGGGATACATCTAAATGTATTCATTGTCTAGTTGTCAAAGGTCGCCCGGTGCTATTAGTTAAAACTGCGCAGATTTCATTAAAATATTAAGAGTACTTTACTCGCATCTATGAGAAAATCGACATTAACTAAACAAAATGCCAGAATGCATGTCAGTTTTCACAATGTTTTAGACAGTACTGGTTGCTTAGTTTCATTGCATTCATTTTTGTATTTACTCTTTTACACAGCATCCAAAGTAGGTTACCTAACCCCAAAGCCCCAAGTTGTTAAATGATCCATAGAAGGGAGTGTTTTACAGTTGAGCAAATATGTCCAAATGTAATTTTGGTAATGCCATGGAATGATCAGCCAATGAGGTACTCGATGAGCAGGTATTTAACTATACGTTCAAAATGTACGGTATTGTGGCTGTTGTTTGTTTGTACACAACCACCTCTCTGAATGTGTTTATTAACACAGAGCTTCATCTACCAGACAGTGCTCACAGAGGGTCGACTAAAGCACAGACCAAAATGTATTCATTTATCCTGAGTGTGAAGGCACCCAGAAGGCTTAGGTGCCCGCCCGGTGAGGCTAGGGATCCCAGCGCTTCTACAGACTCTGCCGTGCTCCTCTGTACCAGGAGGGCACAGCTCAGAATCTGCCGCATCTGCTAAGAATAGGTGAGGGGGATGAGGTTGGGGCATGCGGGAGTTGCCGGAAGATTTCCAGGTTATTGACAGTGATGATTCTGACGTGAGGCAATGGAGACTGACTTTTTCTGTTTGCCTGCACCAGTCTATTTCTCTACCATCTACCGGGCTCACTGTCATGTATCCATTCATCTCTCTTTGTTAGAGGTGCGCGAACCAATATATTAATTAACATGTAGAGCCAGCCGGAGATGAGCCAAGCGTATACGAGCCAGTGGGCAAGTCGTGAAAATGATCGGCATGTTAATCATACAGTAAACATGATGTAAATGTGCGATAATGTCTCTTCATAATTCAAAAAAGTGCATTTCTTTAGCACGTCACCTCAGTACACAAGATTATAGCACTGAATTGAGAGGAAGTTATTAAAAGTGCTCGTTTAAAGCATGAGTTAAAACACTGCCACTCCTCCCGCCCGACAACAATGCCATTTGATAACTAAGAGGCGTCAGTTGCCATGCATACCCCGAATGTTGCCTAGAGTCTTATTATATTTAGAGTAACATTAACATCTAGTTCATTAAACACGAGAAGTTTTTGTACAGCACGCATCTTGAACTCGCATATATCAAGGTGGTAATAATAAAGATGAAAACGGAAGTGCTGGCAGTTCGAAAATATGAACGGGAGTGCGGGGGGAGGGAGGGTGAGAAGTCACAGACTGAGGGAGGGGGGGTGGGATGGGGAGACAGGGAAGAAAATAGTGTTAGGAGTAAAGGGGCCAATAGCCATGGAAGGATACAAATGATGAATGAGGAGGGACTAAAAAGCCTCAAACCAATTGGAAGGCCGCATTTAAGACAAAAGCCAATGGGCAGAGAGTGGGCGGAGCTTCCGCGAAGCTTCCACATTACAGTATATACTGCATGTCTCGCAAAGCGATGGCAGCGCATTCACGCTGCAACGCTAGGCGAGACCTATAAGAAAATAGTTTCAGGAGTAACGGGGCCAATAGCCGTGGAAGGATACAAATGATGAATGACGAGGGACTAACAAGCCTCAAACCAATCGGAAGGCAGCATTTAAGACAAAAGCCAATTGGCAGAGAGTGGGCGGGGCTTTCACGAAGCTTCCACACTACAGTATGTACTGCATGCCTCGCAAAGCGATTGCAGCGCATTCGCCCTGCAATGCTAGGCGAGACCTAAAAAGAAATCGCAGAAAACAGCAGTCACCTAACTAGTTCTATCAAAAATAGACTACTGCAATGGTTTTTACCTAAATAAGCAGCAGCAACTACTGAATAAACTTCAAACATTACAAAATACAGCAGCACGACTGCTGATAGGGATGCCCATATTTCACTTCCTCTCTCAGGCCATTCAGAAATGACGCCGGCTACCAGTCAGGCAAAGGAGCAGGTTTAACGTCTTATGCATTGCTTATAAAGCACTACATGACATGGGTCAGAAATATCTGAGACAGCCCTTGAAATGGTACTGTCCAAATCAGGGCCGGCTTTAGGGCAGTGCGACTGGTGTGCTCGCACTGGGCGCTGACCTGTGGAGGAGGACGCTGTGACCTCAGGGGGCACTGCGTTTAGCAATATCTTATGATCAGAGAGATAAGGGGCACTTTTGCAGGTGGTAGGGAGAGATTCCGAAGAGCTGGTCATGGGATGTGGGGGCGCCAAAAGTGATTGTCGCATAGCGCTAAAGCCGGCCCTGGTCCAAATAGGACCTTGAGCTCCTCTGAGGCAAAAAACGCTATAATCCCCACGTTCAAATGCTCCATGTGGAGCAGAAGAAGTTTTGTTATTTGCACAGCTAAGGCATGGAACTCTTTACCTTTGCATGTCAAATCCATGACCAACCTTCTATCATTTAGGAAAGCATTAAAAGCATGGCTATTTGGGAGCCTGTAAACCTTCTCCTAATCTGTACATGCAGAGCTAGCGCCAAGACACCTCCGGGTATTCCTGCGCTTTATAACTATATTCAACATAACAGAACATTTTGATTTAAGTTGCTTCTATCCTTTTCCTTTTTTTCTCAAGTGGAACCATCCCATGATATTCCATCGACACTTTGGTCTGCCTCTCTGTTCTTTCCCCTAGGAAATGTAAGGTGTGGGTTCATGCAATTTGTATCCACCTTCTCTGCACTGTCTTATCTTTTCCCACAGGAGAGACCCTCTGTTGCCACTATGGCTTGTTATTGGTGTTTACTTTCTGCTACCTTCCAGCTTTGTATCCAACCTGCACCGAGTTTCCCTTAATCTGGAAGAGCTTACTTTTTACTTCCAGGGCTGCTCGTGTGCTTCCCATATAGTGCAATTTCCCTTTCAGATATTCAAATTCAAATACTTGTTTTGAAACTATTTTTAATTCGAAAAACGTTATTTTCAATGTAAAACTTCAATTTAGCTCAGATTGAAGCACATCATTTACTGCATTAGCTGTAAAAAGGATCTCTCCATTTAATGTACAAAGTATAGTAATCTCGGCTGTGCATACATGATGATGCTGGCACTGCCTACAGGTGCAAGAGACAACAGCCTCCTCTCATCCTGTCTGCACTTCCAAACCCAGCAAGATGTGTGGAGGGCATGTGTTTTCTCAGTGATAAAGAGCACATCGAAAAGCTTACCAAGGTTTTTTAACCAATAGCAAAAATCGTCTAAGGAAAGGCTGTGTATGAGCAAAAGGAGCGAACAACCAGGATAATGCCGTTGGACGCCCCACTCTAAGGCAGCCTAGTGTCCTCCAAAAAGGTTCACTTTGCCTAGGGCTTTATATGTGCTGCTCCTTCCAGGTGACTCGCATCTCTCCATTTGTCCATATCATGCTTCGTGTGAATGAACATGCATCAGTGGCATAACATAGGCCCCCGCAGCCCCTGCGGAGTGGGGGGGCCCCAAGCTCCATGCCCCCCCCCCTCAGCAAAGGACCCTGGCCGGAGAGCTCTGGTTTGTGTCCGGAGGGGGCCCCTTTACGTACCTTGCAGGGGAGCTCCCTCAAGTTTTGATACGCCAATGACAGGCATACTTCATCATGGAATGTCATGATCAGTGCAAGTGCAGCAACTCCCAAGATTGAACACATTCAGCAGAACAGGAAGGAGCCTGGGTCGCCTTTTATAAGACCAAACTTCAAACCTGCAGGGCAAGTGGATAGGAGGCTGAGTCAAGCATGAGGCAGATTCAGAAAGGTGTTTTAGAACATGAAATTCAACTTCTGAACGTATTAATGAATGTGTTATAAAGTACCCATGTGGGATATATAATGTAATGCCAACATTCACCCAAGTATGGCTGCAATATCACAAAATATCTCTCATAAGTAAATCTAAATATCAGCTTTTTCAGGGTGCATTTTTTTTTTTATGGATATCCTACCAGTGACAGGATAGAAACACATTCTTTTTTTGTCATGACTGTGGTTGGCTTTTCCTGTAGTAAAACCTTAGAGCCTGATTATGACCCTGGCGGTACGGGAACTGCCATCGCTTTCTGGCGGTCCAACCACCCGCATACCTGGCAGTCCGACCGCTGGATTACAATGTTGGCAGGAACACCACATCCAGACCACCGCCTCTGCTAAGGTCTGAGCTCCCGTAATGGCAGTGGTAGGGACAGCGGTGCTCAATGGTGGTGGTGCCTGCATCAGCACCGCTGTGTGTATTATAACCTGCCTATCCACCAACCTTTTCATGGCGGGGACACCTACATGAAAAGGTTGTCGGACAGGCAGGTTAAGGGCCACAAAAAAGGGCCCCAGGGCAAATAAGCCCATGTGGATTGTTGCCAGGGGCCATGTTGTCCCCCTATGTCGGTACGGGCACTCTTTTCCATGCATGATATGGCGCATGGCAACAGTGTGACCAACTTGCTGAAGGCATAGCAGTGCGGCCGGCATTGGCAACAAGGCTCTCGCCTAGAGCAGAAGCATGTGTCACCTTGACTGCCCCGTTGCAATCCTGCCAGCCCTGCTGTAACATTGTAATGCAGCAGTCGGGATGCCACTGACGTGGCGCTGTTCTCCCAACCATTGCGGCTGCAGGCTGGCAGTGTAACTACCACGCTTCTAAATTCCAAACAAATCCTACAGAAATCATTAGCATACTATAATAGCCATTAAAAATCTGATTCAATAGTGAGTACACTTTTTTTGATAAATAGGCTGCTGAGTTTTTGTAATTAAAACTTGCTTGTCTCTGCCTGAAAATCTGGATAGTTATTAATTCAGTTCTGTCCAGTTTTCTATTTTACAGTTTTTGTTAGAAATTGGGTTTCTGGTTGGCAGGGATATGTCCAAGCAGCAACCACTATCTTAGTCAGTGTATGTGTAGTAAACACTAAATGTTTAGCAGTGCTCACCCTCTGGTAGCTTGGCACAGAGCAGTCATGTTAAACTAAAGAGGCAGGGCCCAATTGGCAAAGCTAAACTTAGACGTTTGGTCTAAGCTTAGACCAAAGGTCTGAGTTTACGATGTTGGGAATTCACAAGGGGCATTGACGAGTTCGATCTTTATGTCCGCACTCATGGCAGATCTCTTCTCATCACCTTCAAAATCCATCCCTCCTTCTTTTCTCCTGCTTCATGGTCCCACATCAACATAGACCCTGAACAAGAGAATGTACTGGTAGATATATACAATACCGTCATTTCCTGGGAGTCTCTGATCTTGGTAGGAACATAGGGGCCTATTTACAACACCATTCATGAGTATAGGAAGTAGTACTACAGGAGCACTTATTTAAATGCTCTTACATCCCTTTGCGAACTGACCTTGAACCATCAAACTCCAGAATAATAAAAGTTCAAAGAAGTCAGAACCATTTCTATTTGTATAAATTGTCTATGAATACTCCTGAAATAATCACATATATTCCAGCTTTAAAGGATTTGAGGGCAGTTCATGAAGGCAAGTGCGTAAAAGAGAACTACAGGACTACTAATTTACATACTTCAATGGCCTTTTAAATAAGCCCCAATGACTGCCATTGGAGAGTAGGTATATAACTATTGTTTTGCTGTTTGTCTCGAGTGAATTGTCACAGTGATATCCATTTTTCTAAGCTCAGTTGTAGCTCTTCTTGAAATATATGCAAGCAGTAAAAGGTGAGAAGTGAACACCTGAGGCCCAAGTCTATTAAGTAATTGTAATAGCATCTATGCTGTCATTGCTGTGCGGAATGAGGCTGGCTCAGTGTCATTAGACCAAATTCGATAGCCCACCATGTACATAGCTAACAAAGTGGTAGGTTTCACTTATAGCTTCTGTGCCCCTTGAAATACAGCATGTTAAAATTGTAAGGAGTCACCCTGGACCCTCCTATGTAAGCCACCACCCGGACTTACACTTTCTGCATCCTTTGGCCCGGCGTGGCCGGAGGCTATAAATAAAGGGACGGAGATCGCACGTGGTCTTCTGCTCATACTCTGACACTGAGTGTGTGTGTCACCATTGGGAGTTTCAGGGCATACTGATTATAAGCAGCATTGACCCCGTTAGCTAAGAAGGTTAACTGCCACGCTGGAGATGAGGGTGCTTCTACCTCTGTGCCCTAACTTCACAGTGTCATCGACCGCCCCGCCATCCCCTGAACCACATGCAATTCACTGCCGCCACAATCCTGCCTCCAGCTATGGGTGGCGGCTGACGTGCATCCATCGCCTCATGTTGGGCCCTGGTGCAGTTTTTTGGGCACCGCCGACAGTCATCCCATTGGCAGTGGTGCGCTCAGCATTGTGGAGTGACCCGCCTCCTGCTTTTGTGCCAGTGTTTCTTGAGGGAGTGCCCCGCCATGTCCCAAGAGCCTGTCAAGCCCTTGTGCCTTGTGGTGAGGCAGCCGGGCTCACAAGTGAAAGGGGGTGCATCACTCCTGCAGCCTGACCATCTCCCCACCTCAGCCCTGAAGAGCCCGCAGTGAGGGGTGGCGAAGGCCAAGGTTAGTCTATGGAAAGACTGCCTAAGCCACGTTCCTGCCCTGGCTCTGCCCATCAATTCCTCACCTGGATGTATACTGTTTCATTACAGTTAAAACTCCACGTCCCCTGTTTGGGCATTTGCTGGGGCCTCTTTTTCTTTTTTTTATTATAGGGTGAGCATTGGGACTTTGACCCTGGCAAAAAGGTGTGATTGATCATGCGCTGCGACCTTGACAATGGCAGATGGTGCTAATACGGCACCCCCTGTGGTGCCACCTCAGAGACATTTTCTGCAGCAGCATGCACTTGCAGGGGTTCTGCAGCCATTGAGCGAACTTGCCAACCCCACGACGGTGCCTCCTCGATGGAAGATCTGGATGGGAAGGCTGGAGAACTATTTCGTTGCTACCAGGGAAACAGACGGAGCCATCATTTGCTCCCTCCTACTTCAGTACGTGGGGGAAGAAATCTATAAATTGTTTGAGCACCTCCCCAACACTGGCCTGTCCAGAGACTCCGCTGCTGCCGTAAGAGCACTCAATGCTCATTTTGACCCTCAACTGAACCCCAACTATGGGGCAGATTTACAAGAAAGTGACGCATCTGTAGAGATGCGTCACTTTCCCTGCGCCAACATGCATTACCCTTGCGTCACCATGGATGCGCCGTATTTACAATACGGCGCACCATGGTGCAAGGATTGACAGATGCGTCAGAAATTCTGACGCATCTGTTGACGGAAAAGTCATGCACTGCTGGAGTCGGGTCGCAAGCACGATGCAACTCCAGCAATGCTTAGGGGCACCCTGTGCCTAACATGCTGAGTCACTCCTTACGGCTGCTTCAAGCAGGCGCTGGGTTTTGACGCAGCATGGACGTAAAAGTGACTCAGTGAAATCTTGTAGATTTCACTGCGTCACTTTTACGGGGTTTCCTGCAACAGAACGCCCACCCTGCATACATTAAACCTGACGCAGGCTTAATGTGGCGCAGGGCTTCACAACGTGACGCATCTCCCTAGATGCGTCACGTTGTAAATGGGCCGCAACTTTTACGCTGCGTCACAAAAGTGACGCAATGACGGTGTAAAAGTGATGCAAGGGGCTTATAAATCTGCCCCTTTGAGTGGTTCAAATTACGCCAGTGTGAAGGAGAGCCCATAGATGCATTCTACACATGCCTGCGCGAGCTGTCAAGCACATGCACTGCCAATGACAACCTGAAGGAAATAAGAGCCGAGATAATCCAAGGGTGTCACTACAAGACCCTAACAGGCCTCATTCTGAGGCAACCGACCATCAACTTGGATGACATCCAGATCCTGGCATGGCCTCACGACTTATCTGCAGCAAAAGCCATTGAGATAGACATCGCCATCACTCAGGCGCTGGAAAAAGTTCCCTAGAGTGAGCTGACGCTATCCGCACAAGGAAAAGAACAGACACAACCTTTTTGAGCGGGCCCCCACTGACAAAGCTTCACTGTAACTACTTTGTCCGTGAGGAACATTTCCTGGATGACTGCCCCACGCAAGGTCTCACGTGCTCAAATTGCAGCAAGAGCAACCATTTTGCTTCAGTGTATCATGGAGGGGTCAGAAGAAGAAGTAGCCAGGGAGGAAGAACACAATTGAAAGCAATGCGTCAACTATCTCTGAATGAGCCAGTGATACCAGAACCCACCATACCTCTCAACAGCAAAGTCAGTGGCTCAAAGACTCATCACCCGACGAGTAAGAAGCCTTCTTCATTTTTTCATAAGCGACCTGAAAAGGCACCCAAGGCCGCAGCCCATGTGCCTGCTCAAAATCACAGGATCTGAGATAAAGGCCCTCATTAACACAGACGCTTCAATAAACGTCATGGGGATCCAGCAATGCAAATTCTTCTGGCCTAAACCAACACTTACCCTGTAACACACCGAAATCTTTATGTATGGCAGTCACTCCACCCTGCCCCTGCAGTGAGATCCAATGATCAGGAAGTCACAACGACATTTCATGTCATCAACAAGGAGGCCGAAACAGTGCTAGGGAGCCACACCACGGAAAATTTGGGACTCCAAGGTGCCATGAACGTGAGAGACAACATCCTCATCCTCTCAGAAATTGACAAAGAACACCACCAGCACCTATGAGCCACACTCAAATGCCTCTGGGAGCATGGAGTCACATTACATAAGGAGAAGGGTTCATTTTTCCAGACCTCTATTGAGTTCTTTGGTTATATATTCAACCAAAACAGGCTGTAGGTCGACCCCTGAAAGTGGGAAACCCCAGCACCAACCTCCGTCTCCGAAGTGTGCAGCTTCCTGGGCATGGCCACATACTGTGGCAAATTCATTCCAAACTTGGCTACCATTGCTGAGCCACTACGAGCCCTGACTATAGCCGATGCAAGCTGCACATGGGTTCAGCGAGAAGACGAGTCCTTCCAGACGGTGAAGGAGGCCCTCCTGACAAATCCACTGTAGCCTTCTTTGACTCAGATAAGCAGACAGAGCTGCTCAATGATGTATGCCCCGTGGGTCTAGGAGCCATCCTCACCCAGGAAGTGGAGCCCAGAAGGTGGGCCCCATTGGCATTCACCAGCATGGCATTAACCCCAACAGAGATGCGCTATGCACAAATAGAGAGAGATGCCCTGGCGATTAAGTGGGCGCGTGGGCACTTCCACCTATATCTGTGTGGGAAGCCAGTTAAGACAGACACAGACCACCAATCACTTGTTTCACTCTTCCAGGGATCTGCCCCTCAACCTCCATAGAGAACTGAATGATGGGCCACTCACCTGCAACACTATAGCATGGAGGTAGTATACTTGCCCAGCTGCAAAAACCCAGCAGACTTCCTCTCATTCCACCAGTCACAAGCAGCTGAACAAGAATCCTTCTGTGAGGCCACTGACTCGTAATCCCAATGAACCTACAACTTCAAGTGACACTGCTAGCCCATCGGGGCACCAAGGGACTATGAAGATGAAGTCCCACATGTAGGAGAAAGTGTGGTTCCATGACCTTGAGGCTGCAGTAGATGAGATGGTGTGACAATGTCCCTATGCCAATTTACTAACTCTCAAGAAACCCCAGCTCCCATCATCATCAAGGGCCCTTGCACAGCCCGTGGTCCAAGATAAGTCTTGATTTCGAATTTTTCCCTGATGCGAGAATTACGATGGTCATGGTAGACAACTATTCCAAATGCCCCATTGTTGAGGTGATCGGCTCGACGGTGTTCAAGCATGTTGTACCAGTGCTGGAAAGGATGTTTACAATGTTCGGCCTGCCAGTCGAAGCCAAGAACAACAATGGACAACCTTTCCAAGGATCAGAATTTAAGGACCTACTCAGCCACCTGGTAAGACATCACAGCTGTGTCACTCCTCAATGGCTGCAGGAAAACGGTGAGGCTGAAGGATTCATGTTCACCCTGAACAAGGCTCTTAGGACTGCAGTGGCAGAAGGAGCAAACCCCGAACTGAGCCTACAGAAATTTCTCAGCGAATACCGTGGAACGCTGCACTGTGCCACCCAATGTGCCCCATGTACCCTGATGTTTAATGGACCCAGGTGAGACACCATCCCTGTGCACCCAGGGTGGGTCCAGCCTCCATATGACCACCAAGGGGCTCCCACTGCTTGAGTTCCCAAAGGGACGTCGGCCCGCTCATAACACCAGCGCTATAACTTCCGGCCAAACCTGCAAATGTATCAATGACTAAGAGACTTTGTATGGCAAACCCAACAATCACAATTTCAGACCAAGTTGGAAAGGGATGTAGAGAGCCAGCCAAGACCCTCCTACATAAGCCCTCACCCGGACATACACTTTCTGCATCCTCTGACCAGGTGAGACTAGATGCTATAAATAAAGGGATGGAGTTCGCACATGGTCCTCTGCCTGTACTCTAACACTGTGTGTGTGTGTGAGTCATCACTGGGGTCTCCGGAGCATACTGATTATAAGCAGCAGGGACCCTGCCAGCTAAGAGGGTTCCCTGCCACAAAAATCACAGTATGGCTAATGTTTGACACAGTAGTGCCTGTGTGTAGAAGTTGGGTACTTGCTGCTCAGGGTACGCTCGCCTCTCTGACCGGCCGAGGGCGCACCATCCCTTCGCCACATTCGAACGTGGCGCATGGTTCCTGAGAGCAGCGCGTACTGCAGCCCCTTTTGCCTGGAAGAGCCGCCTTGGGTGCCAGACAAGGAGATCGAGGGATTCGATGTGCAATGGAGAATGCCGACATGGAGCCATAACTGATCCAGCGACTATACCATTGAGGCACCGCATATCGGGAGTTTTGTGCTTACTAAAGAAGTGCCGCGATATGAAAAACAGTCCAAGCTCCCAATTATTCCCAGAAGCACGCCTGGAAAGCTGCCTCAGGACAAACGAAAACAAGACACAGCACTAGTAAAACAAATTTGCATTATAGATTTTGGGGTGCCGTTCGCCGTGGGAGTCTTGTGTACTCTTTGGAAGCCTGCCTTTTTATTGAATCCTCATGTTTTACTGTGTGTGACTCAAGAACCCTGCTGAAAGCTGCTGGCGGTTTGACGCTGAGGTCGGGACTGCGAGGACCAGCAGCCCCGTTACCGGAATCAGCTGAATCCTCTTCCCGCCCCCGCTGCCAGTTACTACTTAACTCCTCACGGCCCCCGCTTCGCGGGTGCCGTTCGCCGTGGGAGTCTTGTGTACTCTTTGGAAGCCTGCCTTTTTATTGAATCCTCATGTTTTACTGTGTGTGACTCAAGAACCCTGCTGAAAGCTGCTGGCGGTTTGACGCTGAGGTCGGGACTGCGAGGACCAGCAGCCCCGTTACCGAAATCAGCTGAATCCTCTTCCCGCCTCAGACATTTAACTGACTGCCACTCCCGCTGCGCGGTCGCGCGCGGTCGCGCGCCGGGAGAAGCCCGGGACAAGGGCGGGACCGTTTGTGGCCGGACTGGTCGGGTTGGGCCACCCATATTGGCTAGTTTACTTTGCCGCTTATTGCTTCCCGTGCTCTGTCTGTTTGTAACAGTGAAAACATGAGTAGGAGAAACCATTCTGGCACAACACTCGTAAAAAATCACACTGGGACTGTAACTAAACCCTTACCTAGTCTGACCGCTATTGATCGTATGTTACAGAAGACAATAGGGGTGGTGGCCAATGCAATCGAAAACACTGAACACCGCCTTTCTTTACCTGCTGGCAGCTTTCTTCCTTCACAAGCTGCCAACATTTCGTTTGTAACTGTTAATTCTCAAGATTCGATCCTGGCTCCGTCGTTTGTGGCCTTACCGGGACCCCACCCCATCTCCACCACCCAGCCTGCTTTATCTATTACGGCTATTGACCCCCCAGCCGCAACCCTAGATTTACCCAGATTATCTCAGTCCCCTACCATTTTTTCAAATGACCTGCCTACGGATTTTCTTCCCCATTCAGGGGCTGTTTCCCTAACTTCACTTTGTGATTCACCCATAAACTCTTCCTCGTGGTCAATCCCCCCGGTAAGCCCATTACCTCATACTCCGAGGGTGATAACAAGAGGGCAAAAAAACAGGTCCATTCTAAAAAACTCTATTAGGGATGGGCTTAATATAAAAAAGGCAAAGCCTGCTACAACTCGGAAAAGCGCCATTGGCGATAACAAATATAAAAAGGCCACCCCGAAATCCACTGCCACGAGAGGGAAAAAAGCTGTCAAAAACGTAACCTTGAGTGCAGCTAAACCGTCCCAGAATAATGGCTTGCTCGTAAATATTCCTGATCAATTACCTATCCCAGTTCCTTCCCACTTTTCAAATGAGAATTTATTGGAAAGAATTGAACATCTTATGAAGTCCTTAATGTCTCCACTCATGGAAAGGGTAAAATGTTTAGGGGAAAAAATGGACAATATGGAAAAAATAATGCACACTTTTAATACTAGTTCTGGCCAAGCGGAAACTAATTTACACGCCAAGGACAAACAAAAAATTAATTTACATTCTGGTAAAAAAAGACCAACACCAACTCGCTCTACTACTCCGGTATTGTCCATCCCGCCCACTAACATTTTATCAGCTCCCCTGGGGATTTCCGAATCCAGGACAACAGGGGTAGCCGCACCACACAGGGATGCTGAGCCTGTAAGCAGTGTAACAAATACCACTCTTACCCTAGGTCCCTCTAGGGTCCGTTCCATACAACCAACCCTGTTGCAGTCTTTCTCACATATTGATTTACCCCCACAATCAACTCCTTACACTGTTGTTCTAGTTGGGGTACCAGAGCTAGCACAGGGCAAACTAGAAACTTTTCCTGAGCTAAGAAATAAAGTTGCTCACTGGTTGAATACGAATAGACCATTACCCATTTCTATGTCCGGAGAAATTCTATTCGCAAGAAGGTTAAGTTGGGTGGGCCACAGGCCAAAGGATATCTTAGGAGATTGTATCGTAATAAATTTCAGGGATAGGCGAGTGATCCATCATATCTGTAATTTTTTTCCATCGAGTGCTAACACCAAGATTCAAGTTAGGGATCTGACTTTTTTCTATCCCCAACCCTATTCTAACCTATCAGACATACACTCTCGTAATTTAACAGCTCTGCCTAGAAATGAGGCCCCCAGACTATGTTATAATATCCCGACTTTTAATCATTACGATCAACTTTCTGATCTGGAGAGAGTGGATTGACTTAAATCAGATGGATTGTCAGCTATGCCCTTGTATAATCCACCTCCCGTTAGTGCAGAGTTGGACCATCTTCTTGAGGGCTTTGAAACATCTGGGTCCCTTTCTTCACCCATCGTTCAGTCTCTTAATCAGGCTGATTCCTTAAGACTGCTTCCTGACGTAGTGACCCACAAAGATGTCTCATTGCTTAATATTTTATTTTGGAACGTTGCCGGCCTTCGTTCAAAGGTTTTGAACGACCTCTGGCTTACTTTCATTCAGGACTTTGACATCCTCTGTTTTCAGGAAACTTGGGCTTCCACTGAAATACATCTCCAGGGCTTCAAAACATACTTTTCCCCAGCCTTACCTTCTCCCTCTGGCAGGGCCAAGGGGGGCCTGACTATCTTTGTTTCTAATACCCTTCGTTTTACATCAATAGTCCCAATAGCGCTGAAAGCAAATTTTCAAATTCTTCTTCTTCATTGGAATACCTGTAAAGCCTTGGTTCTAGTGAATTTTTATAATAACCTTTCTGCTTCCGTGTTGGCTAATGTAACCAAGGAACTACTAGGTCATTTCCAAGAACTACTTTTAAAAACCCACAAGGAGTTAGTTCTAATATGGGGTGGGGATTTTAATCAAAATCTATGTACGCAAAGTGATAATATAGTGTGCGGCATAGTGGATGAGAATGATGATCCAATACCTCACTTCGCGCACACTTCTACTGGTTATCTCTTCAATGAGATATTGAGCGGAACTGATCTTACACTAGTTAATAATATGCTGAACCCACCCACACCCGTGCTACCAACTTTTAATGGAAGAGGCAGGCCATCCACCATTGATTTTATATTTCTTTCGATGGCAGCAGGTAAAGATCTTTCTAACTGCAAAACACACGATATCGCCATTAGCGATCATTATCCTATTAGTCTCGTTTTAAAAAATCCTAATACTCAAGAGAGGTTTAATATTGAGGGAACTTTAGCCCAAAATAATCTAACTTTAGACAGAATGAACGGATATTCACTAAGATGGGAAAAGGTTGAACCCATGGCCATTACAATATCTTTGGTCAAAAAATTGGGTCCAGTGATCAATAAATGTCTTGATCCAGGCATTTCTAACGAGGGAATCATGGATAACTTTGCAACACTACTGATAGCAATAAAGGATTCCCTACTAGTAAAGAAAAAAAATGGAAAACCTAAGGGATGGTTCGATTCTTGTTGGTCCAAGGCGCACAAGAATTTAAAAACTGTCCTCCTAAATAAGGCAAGGAATAGTAAGGAAATTGCAGCTGCCAGAATTAAATATAAACAAGCTCTAAGGCATAGGAAAAACAACCTAAAGAAAGAACTCCTGGATCAATTACATAAAACATCCATTCTTGGGGACACCGCTGCCTTCTGGAAGGTTGTGAAATCCCCTTTTCTAACTGATACTGCGCAAAAGCCAACTGTTGAGGTTTCAATAGACGAACAAACTTGGCTTGGATATTTTGAGCGGATATTCAGCCTCCCCTCAACCGCTGGTCCTTTAACTCCTTCCAGATTATATACCCCGAAATTCCCTCTGTCAATCAATATTCAATACGAGGAGGTGGAACAAGCCTTAAAAGCTAGCAAAAATGGTAAAGTCCCGGGCCCCGATGGGGTCCCAATTGACTTTTTTAAATTCATGACGGACTTATGGCTTCCAATTTTAACCAGGGTTCTACAAGCTTCTTGTGCAGTAGGCCCCATTGATTCCTGGACTAAATCAATTCTTGTCCCCATTTTTAAAAAGGGGGACCGTCACTTGCCATCCTGTTACCGACCTATTTCCTTATTAGACTCACTCGGGAAAGTGGCCGGTCGTATTATCCTAGAGCGCTTGCAGCAATGGGCACTGGAAAATAAAGTTCTTTCTGATCTTCAGTATGGCTTTCGCGAGGGCTTGGGAACTACAGAACAAGCCCTTAACCTCTCCTTGATGATAGACAAATATGTTAGTGCTAAAGGAGGGGCCCTCTACTTGGCATATGTGGACCTCTCCGCAGCATTTGACTGTGTCAATCACACCAAACTGTGGATCATCCTGGAGAATATGGGAATAGAGGAGCCCCTAATACTTTTCCTGCGCGGACTGTACTCAGGTGCTACAGCCCGTGTGAGATATGGCTTGGGGGGTGAGGTGACAAAACCGTTTAGAGTAGAGCGCGGTGTCAGACAGGGATGCGTCCTGGCCCCATTTGTATTCAACTTATACACAAACGGCTTGGAGAAAGCCATGCTATCTGGGGCAAAGGACCTCCCCACCATTAACAATCGTCCCATACCGGCCCTACTCTACGCGGATGACGCTGTAGTTCTGGCGCGAACTCCGCTTGAACTGCAGCGTTCCCTCACGAAATACCATTCATTTATGGAGAACTTGGACCTGAGGATTAACATTAAAAAAACATTTATAATGTCCCTCGGGCCATCGAAAAAGAACAAAATGTCTATTTCTGTAGATCACCAAAAAATAGAGAGCACTAACACGTACCCATACTTGGGTATTGTTTTCAATCAAACTTGCTCCTGGAAGAGTGCCATCGAGTCTAGAAAACTCACTTTTGCAAGAACAACTGCCGCTTTGGTTAATTTCGCCAGCAAATTAGGTAGACGACCCACTGCTGAACTCCTGGAAATTTACAAGGCAAAATGCATCGGTAGTGTAATTTATGGGGCGGGTGTGTGGGGCTACGCTATGATTGACGAGGTCCAACGGGTGGAAAACAGATTCCTAAGATTTCTCCTTGCAGTCCCGCGGTCTACCTCAACCTATGTATGCCATTTAGAAGTAGGATTGCCCTTTGCAGCAGATCTAATAAGGACCCAACCTTTGTTACTATGGCACCGCATCTGGACCTCTATAGACACTACCTTTACCCAAGGGTTCATAAAAGACTGTATCGCCTTGGATAGAGCACATAAGGTCAGGTGGATTGCTTACGTAAAGAGATTCTTAAGTGATCTGGGCATGATCCAGTATTATCTTTCCCCCTCGAAAATTGCTGAAATTCCTAGGAAGCAATTTAAAAAGTTGTGCCTCGCTCAGCTTGAATCCCTGAGGTTAACTAGCGAAGCCCACAAACCCACAGTTCAATACTCCTTATTGACCCAAACGACCCTCTCAATTCAGCCCTATCTGACTTTTAACATTACTGATTATGAGAAATCTCTTTTAACAAGGCTTAGACTGAATGTTTTTCACCATTCGGTTACCTTTCCTATTTCTAAATCTTGGGAAAGACATCTTCAACCTTGTCCCTGTGATATGAGTTCTTCTCAATCCACAATGCATACAGTAATGTTTTGTAAATTTTACAACGACTTGAGAAAGCGGTGGTTAACCCCGATTTTTCAAATTTGGGGTTTACGTAGATGTCTTCCCGCTTTCCTTGTCTTGCAACTATTGGACACCGAGTTGTTTGCTAAACAAACAGTTATTTTTTTGAAATTGGTAGTGAGACATAGGCAGAATTTGTGACTTGTTTAAATAACTTCTTAAATATTTTTTTTTGGTTTTAATATGTATCCTTTTCTAATCCTGAAAACCTTGAAACTCTTGTCAATTGTTTTTCTATGCACTTTTATGGTTGCCTTTTTGGCTCCCGAATAAAGATTGATTTGATTTGACACAGTAGTGTCTCTTAGCTCTTTGCTGCACCTCTAATTTCTATTTGTTAGAACTACGAGTACATCTAACAGACCACTGGTTCTCTGCCCTCTAGAGTGCCACCTTATGTTGAGGACCTACCTGAAGGGCAAAAGTATAGCAAAGTCATTTATATTGCCTTTGGGCCTGCCACCCTGGAGTCCGTGGGCTGCTTTGGCCGATCTTATTGCTCAATGTGTTCCAAGAAAGTTTGGCTGCGGCAAGAGACCTTGGCAATTGCTCATTGACTGCTCCACTGCCGCGCCTGCATTCTTTGTTAAATTAATTTGACTAATTCACTGATTTGTAGGATACATTGGATGACAAACCTCCTTGCTACTGCCAGTGCTTCTTCATTCGGGAAATCCCTCCTCAAAGCATGTACCTCTAAATTACAAGGAATGCTTAGTCTCAGGATTTTTTTTAAAAAAAATAGAAAGGTTGCAAGTAACAAAGAGGACACCTCTATTCGAGAGAAATTCCTTTAGTAAAAAAAAATATTATTTGTAGGTATTTTTAAACTGGACCAAATAGGCGAGTGCGTGTCATTCTCCATTCATCCATTCACTTCAAGGCGCTGACTTATTTATTCATGTTCTCCTCACGATTGCATAATCTCACAGTCCCCCTAATTAGGGTTAATGTTTCTCTCTACGTCCCCAAAATGGAAAAGGTTATCGTTTTTCATCTGAATTGCTACCGCAATCACTATTTCCCATCCAAATATAAACATGTAAGTAATTGTAATGTTGGCGGGTCCTAGGCCCACATATTGGAATAAATGACCACACGGACACGGGTAGTGGTATACTGCAACTGGCCCAGGCTCGTGCGACCGGCCCCTTTTATTAACAGGGTCACTTGACCGGTGACGCCTGTGGTGGGTGGGTGTAAGGTGTAGGTTAGCACTAGGCAAACACTACAACTTGTCTAGGCAAACACTACATCTTGTCCAGCCGGACACTACATCAATATCTATTTTCAGTTGTATTGCTGACCTTAAATTAGATTGTAAAGTGTTGGTGTAAAAGCTCCATAGGAGATAATAAAATAAACGAAGGTCTTAGTTCCTTTGGGTCACGGGAGTGACTGGAGTCACACATCGAGCCAGCAGTGATGCTGAGCCACACTTACGAGGTGCCATGTGCCTCTCACTGTGTGCATGCGGCCAGTAACAGAGCTTGACAAAGAGGTCCACAAAAACGAAACTGATCTGTCAGCACAAACCACACGAAAAACCTGGTGTTTTTGTTTTGCAAAGTCAAACGTGAAATAAATCAACCCTGCACCATGTTCTCATGTACAAAAGTCTCGAATATGAATAACGTGGTAAATTCCAGTCCCAGGAGTTTGTAGGGTTCGGAATGTTGTGCTTTGCCGTCACTGACGCCCCCCCACAATATCCCATAGTGGATTTCTGCGGGTCTGTCAAAATTTGCTGGTTGAATAAAAATTAATTAAATTCCGTTATATGGGGAGATTGGAGCAGTAGGTACCAGATTCCGTCTGGAATCCCTCATTTTTATTATCAGCACTGAGATTCTAGTTCTTTGCCACGGCCACACACACCACAGCCCGCGATGCCAGTATGCCTCACCCCCACATACGTCCAGATCCTAGTCAGGGCCGCGTGTGGAATGCATTAAAGAGAATTCTCTCCTAAGTTTAAAATTCGGTGTCTATTTTTGCCCCAAAAATGGATGGCGCACAACCAGCTCGCCCCGTGCACTCGTCAAAACAGCAAGTACCGCTTTGAAGAATATTCTTCAACAGGGTCGGATGGTAGAGCGTGCTGCTTGTGCTGGGCACAGATCCGGGGAATACTTATGAGCACAAGATTTCCACTGTAGGTTTAGGGTTACAAAGCAAGGTCTTAGTGGAATAAAAGCTTGTTAAACGTCCTTCATTTTACCAGGGGTGTGTCCCAGTTCAAGGGTCCGTTTAGAGATCAACGAGTGTGTGAGATTCACGTGGTGTTCGAGGATGGTGAGCGGTGGATCGACGTAGAGCTGCCTTGAACCGAAAGGGTGGGGAACATTTAGGGAAGAAAGGAGATGTAAATACTGCTTTTATGTTGATGAATGATGTGGAATTCAAACATAATGAAGGTCTATTGACTCCTCAAGATAAGATAATAGAGGCGTGGGGGGTGGCGAAGTTAAGTCCACCCCATAGGTGCTGAGAGGACTTTTGTGGAAGTGCTCAGGCGTGAAGCAGGTAGAAGGACAGGTGACCGTAGGCCTCCGGAGTATTTGAAAGATTACATTTGTTCATTCTTTTGGAAAGATCTCATTTGTTATCCCACTTTTGTTATTTGCGCTCCTTTGCCTATATCCCTATTGTACAAGACTTGTACATTTCTCCAGTGATGCAGTGTATTTTCTTTTCATTGTTCCTTTCGTCCAGGTTCCCCTGGGTTAGTTTCTTTTATTTCTGGGTTCCCAGTTTACTTCATTTAATGTTTGAAGGGAAGGGGGTGTGTTGTAAAGAGCTTTGTGCATGTGCTTGATGTAGTAATGGTAGAATCTCACGGCTGTGACATTCCACAGCATTTGTTTATTTATTTATAAAGTTTTATATAGCGCGACCATGACCTGTGAGGGTATCAGTTTGTGGGTGCGCCCGGTGTAACAGTTGACCACTGCCCAGGAAGGGATCGAGCCACTCCTCGCTGTTGAGCATCAATAAAGTCCCTTACCTGTTTGTATCCACATGGTCTCCAGGCCTCCTTTGCACCAAACCACTCAGGGACTCCCCACAGAGGGGCGCAGTTACCAATGACACCCCTCCCCTGCAGGGCTAGCGAGCACGTGCAGAGACTTTGCAATGGCGCGTCCTGCTTAGTGTCTGCAGCTGCGGCCACTCATGGCTCCAATGTCGGTGGGTGCCTTTCCTGACTGCGGTCATGCTTTGGGGTTCTTCAGAGACTCCATGAGGGTAGGACTTGTCTAAAGAGACATACATGGTGCAGGAGACTGAACCACACCTCTGTGTTTCCATGCTGCACTCTCTTCATGGTATGGTGAACTTCATGAATTAGCGCCTTTGGGTACGTCCAATATGTACTGAAGTAAAACAGGTCCACGCACTGCAGTGTCCATGAGGTGCCAGATCTCTTATGGTCTGTAAGAAACATTACAAAGCTTCATGTCTATAAAGAATATGGACTGCAGCAGATGCAGTGGCACTGGGGGCCCAGTGGCCCCCTGAGCCCTGGATATTGCTGTATTTCACAGTGAAACAGTGGCCGGAGCATTTCTTTTCTTGCACTAGGGCCCATGACATTCATTGGACGATATTCTTAATGACACCACAGGCTACCAGCGGCTAGCCATGGCTAATTGTAACACCACCCCTGGCTGATCTAAACAGAAGGACGAAAATAGAGCATGAAATCGACATCTTGTTAGTTTAAAAATAGGTGAATGCTGGTTGTAGCAGCTGGACCTAGCAGCTGAGCAGCGTCGTACTTGTGGTTTTGTACTTTTCTTCCACGTGAGGCCTCTGAGTGCAAGAGAGATGTAATCTAAACGACATGTACCTGGCGGGTCTTAAAAGACAAATAGCGGTTTGGAACCAGCAGGCATTTCTTAGTGAAACTTAAGCACAATAAAAGCAGCATAGAATGGAAAACATCCCAGGAGACATTTCTACCAGCAAAAGGCTGTGGATAACAGAGGCTGGCAGAGACTGGTACCCGTGCCTCTTGGCATATTCTCGTGCTTTCTAAACAATCTTTTTGCAAATTACCATCTACTTCAGTTAATTGCTATAATCAAGTGGAGATACAATTTGTGATTAGGATTTAAAAATCTACCTGAAGCAAGAGATGATAGAGAAGGTGAGAAAATAACATGACATGACATAACAGGGGTCTTTTTGGAGCCGGTGTTCACTCCAATACATTTTCTTGGCGCTGTTGACATATAAATTATTTTTATTGTTACCCAACCCAATGTTAATCATTTTATCAACCTCAGAAGAACGAAAGACTGAGTGGTCCACTGGGATTTAAACATGTGACAATTGAGTCAAACACAGACCCCTGAAACAATAGTCCGCTGAGCCACCAGATCCAGCTGTAATGGTGGAAATTATCCAAAATATGCCCATGTTTTCATGGGATGTAGGCCATTGCTTTTCTCCCCTGGGAAGTTCTACGTTTCAAGTGGAGTTGTAAACAAAAAGGGAAAAATGCAAATGCTGAGTTCTGCCATAGATATTGATACGGATTGGATGCACTACCAACGCATGCGTGTTGGGAATCCCAAAGTATACTAAGGGCCCAATTAAGATAGGTTCGGTGTATTCCGCCCTGTGTGTATCATCCTGTTTATGCACATTTTGCAATTACAAGTCAAAGGTATTTAACACATCTGATAATCATGTTGAATACCTGAAGGCGCATAGAATTTCTGCAGAGCGGAGATAGCAAGCACAAAACACCACAAAACAACAGGATATGTATTAATCCGATATCAATGTAGAAACATCAATTTTCTGCTCGGGGAGTTGAGGTCTCTGACATGTTGATAGAGGCTGTGTTATGGCTGCACCACTAATGTGCAGGACAAGCCCAGACTGGGGTTTCACATCTCTGGCAGTGGGTGAGGGGGACATAAGGACCAACTTAAAGGTGGAAGGTTAATCATACATTCCATGGGACCATCAGCACAGTGTCTTCCACAAAGCACTACTCAGCTCCATTGATAGCTTACCATTGCGCTGTGAGATTAGTTATCCACGCGGTAATTAAATCTATGCGCTAGGGTATTAACCCAGGGCATAAAGCGCCCATATGGAGCAAGTGAACAATGCATCACGTTAACGCTAGCGGACAGTGGCTGAGCGCTGCATGCAGTGTCGACACCCTGTTGGCGGTCATGAGTGAGTGAAGCTTTAAGGCACATGTTGTGTGTTTGTCAATCACAGATAGGGAAGTAGTGTGGTTGATTCTGGTTGCCCACAGCTACAGTAAATGTTATATTGCTATGTTTCTCAAGTATCTTTTAGAGGCAAAAATGTCCCATAAAATCCACAAAGCAGTAACGGTTGTAACTAAAACAGCATTAACAATGCAGCAAAATATTGGGCATGGGCTAAAATTAAATTATGCCAGCACCATTTGTGTAATTTCCTGAATTCCACATTAGACAGAAATTATGCCATCACACTTTGTCACATCATTTTGTCACAGTTTATGTTTTTCGTTCTTTTTAAGTGCAAAATGCGGCTTTACATCATAAATTGGCACAAGGAGACATTTCATACCAGATAAGAAGGCTAAATTATGGATTATGTGTTATTTCACTTAAGTTTCTCAACATTTTATATAATTACGCAAAAGCAAATTCATAAAATTTCACACACCTTAATAATATGCAATGATACGTTATAGTAGTCAGAAGAGGCGTTCGCATTCATAATGATGAGGAGTCGTCTCAAGATGATGACCCAATGCAACTCTCAAAGTGCTGCATTGTCTCTGTCCCTCTTTAATGCGTGTTTGGTGCCACTTGTGACATCCTTGACATCTAAAATCTTTGCTATCACAAGTATTGTGATGTTGCACAAAAGCCACCCAAGGTGTCTGAGCCTTTTCAGGTTATGCTTCAGATATATCTTAAACTGGAGGGATCAGGATTGAACTTGCCTTAATGTATAGACACTGGAGCACGTCCTATTAGGAAATGGAGGCGGCTCCCTTTTGTTGAGTGGACCGTCCTTCAAGGGATCGCCAAAAACTCGCAACTCAGATGGATAACAACTTTGAAATTACACTTCATTACAATCTGTCTCTAGTTTCTCTGATCAGCAATGTGGCTAACATTGTTCTCGCATCTACGGGCTCTCCATGGAATCCAGCCAAGTCTGCACTAGGCTCAATAGTTAATTGTTGGGCTCTTAGTGGAAATCTCCAGTGCTGACTGTTGCAAAGGCATTTATGGAGGCCATCCTGCCACAACAACAGTCAAGCCCTAACATGCACCAACGTAAAACGCACCAAATCACACAACACAACGCACCAAATCACACAGCACAACGCACCATTACTTTGTCCCCTGCACTTTTTCACTTCTATAAACATTTAACCAAGTACAGGGCTCAATATAAGATGCCCCGCCTAGTTAATAATGCCTTTCTTGATCTGTCACCTCACTTCTTGGAAGAAATTAAATGAACTGATAACGCCTCAGGAAAAGTTTAACATCTCACATCCTCACGATCCGCCTTTCAAGAGGATTCATGACATGCTATACTTGTTATTCACTTGCCATTTGCGACCACGTTCCACTTTTATTTGACTTTTCCCATGATTTCACCTTCTTGATTGTTTGATTTTAAGTGCTTGATTTCTACCTTGTTTATGTTTGCGCCACATGAATACATACATTGAATTAATTAATAAAAAACATTAAATTAATGTTACCTTTTCATCTGTCCAACAAGATACGCGATTTCCTGAATCACTACTCTACACAAACAAGGCACCTTGCTTTAATATTTGTTTTTAATGGTTTATTTTCCTAAAGATAAACTAGAAAATATTCCCAAAATGGCAGCAAACACAACTCTCAGCCTCAGTGGCGGCTGGTAGTGAATGGTGATGGGAGAGTCGTGGGGGGGTAAAAAAGAAAAAAGAAAGATACCTGCTGTTCGAGCCAGTTGCCATCCGCCGCCTTTCCTTCACAAAAGAACCAGGAAGCAAGCACCAAGGCTCCCAGTCAAACATAATGCTGCAGTGCAGCTTTGTGAATGGTCTGAGCGCCGTGGTTCAGCGCTCAGCTGGGGACTTGGAGCCTGGCAGTAGCGGCTGCTACTGGATGGGAGTGGTGAGCAAGTGGAATGGAAATGAAAAACAAAAACACTTACCTGGGCCGGCCGGCCGGCCAGCGTCACTCCTCAGTCTTCCTTCTTCCTGCAATGCAGCGTTGTGATTGGTCTGAGCGCCGTGGTATGGCACTCAGACAGGGACTGGGAGGCTTTGCATGTTCCTCACCAGGCTGTGTAATGCAGCCTGGTGGGGAACATGCAAAGCCTCCCAGTCCCTGTTTGAGTGCCATACCACGGCTGGGCTGGCCAAGCAGTCATGTGCACTTAAGGAGTGAAAACCACTCCTCCCTCTGCTCTGGCCAGCCCGCCCTGCCCCGAGAGCCACTGACTTCAATATGAAAAATTAAATGATAATAACGATACGTGATTATCATTTTTTTTTTTTTTGAGCAGTTGGGCGACGCTCCCCCTGCCTGAGCAGAGGAGCCGCCACAGGAGCTTCAGCATGTTTGCCACCCAGCCTGTAATGCAGAGCACAGACACTGGTGGTTCTTCACTGCAATGAATTTATACCGAATAGCCAATGGTGCCATTAAAATGTCTTCTTAGTGCACTCTTTATAGGCAAAAATCTAATAATACGGTTTTGGGAATCAGTCTAATCGCCATCAGCAGAGGTCTAGATACTGCACCTGTGTAAAATGGTGCCATTCACATGTTTACTCTAAATATCTATGTTACCAAGAAGACATTTCTGGGTAAATAAGAGTCTTTTTGCAAGGACTTCGAAGTACCTCTCATGCAACCTTTCACTGTAAAGATGTGTCAATAGAAATATTGTGCTTTACTGTACATGGCTTTTTAATCACATATCGCCATTTTATAAAGTCATGTTGCCTTATTACCTCTCCCTGGCCTTGCCTTCCCCTCAGTGGTCCTTCTTCTCTTCTCTTTTGTTTTCTCTGTGTTTTAGACAGTCAAAGCTTGTCAGAAGTGTCACAGTGTAAAAAGGGTTCATAGATAGAGTCAAAGACTTGTTACTAAATGCATTTGGTTTCACATCTTTACTGCCTAACTGAATTCATAGGGCCTGAGTCACAAAAAAGTGGTAGATTTGCATTTGTAGTAGTGCTCCCACAAACAAGGGTAGATTTACATCTTGTGCAAATGGCACATTGCCTGTGGTATGCCTGTAAAGCTGCACCAATGCTGTGCCGTGTGACATTTTACAGGCTATTACCAAATGGGAAATTGAACTTTTCTACAGTGAGACATCACATTTTTCCCTGCTGTGTGTTTTCTATATGAGGAAGCCATATGTCCCTGTGGAAGACACCTTGCCTTTCCACCACTATGATTAGGTGTTCGATTCCCCTTCCCATCCTAGGAAGGGAGACACTTCACCACTTTAAGATGGCAACTGTAGGAAATGGTCAGAGAGGAGTTTGTGAAACTGAGGAGTGTGTGGACCTTCATAAAACTCAAAGTAAACCACATCTTGATCATCTCAGTTCCCACTCCAGGCATGTGGTTTACTACTGTGTAATTGCCTGCAGTCTTTGTGTACAATTTATTGTGGACCCTGTGGGTTATTAATGCGTAAGACAAATATCTAAGGGAGGATGATGGTATGTCTAGTCCAAAGTAAATTGAAACTAATTCACCACCTCCCACCGACTTGGGAGTGACTCACGTTTGAATGCATAAACTGCTTTCTTTGGCGAGAAACATTGTAGCCAGTGATTTAATCTGGCTATCAATTATGTTTTTAGACAGTTACAGATGTCATTGGCAGATAAAGTTCAGAAATAAATTACACACTACACAACTTTTCTCACTGACAGACTTTTTTTATTTTTTACTATTTTCGCCCATTTTGTTTGCAAAACATTGTAGCAGACTTTATGCCAAACTTGCCAATCATTAAGTCAGGATGTGACGAGGCCAAGCGGGCTTGAAAATGGGAAGAAGATCACATTATGCAACTCATGTTGTCCATTTTTTTGTAAATTTCTGTGTACTACTTGAAAAATGATTTCTTTATTTTTCTGCCAAGCAGCTTAAACTGTATGATACTTACAAAGAAATCCGTGTAACAGTTGCTGAAATTTGTTCTTAACACTACCTCGGGATTATGCCAAAATCATAATCGGTACACTGGTACGTTCCCACAGATTTTGTTCCATGCATGCTGGAGCACAACTCAACATTGATGGGTATCAAAACTCCTAGGACCGCCATATTAACTATCTCCCATCCAGCACTTAATTTGTAAATAAATAAGTGACAGGGCCCTTGCGAGTAGACCACAGCAGTTTGCACCACTCATTGCGTAACTACTGACAATCCAGACTTTTTATACATTACAAATGAGTAATACAGGCCACCCAAGCTATTTTTCTAGCTTTGAATGGCAAATATTAGTCATTTAAATGAATTTAGAATTGATTAAAAAACTGTTGTTTTCGTCACAAAATTGGAAAACAGAACCACCAAATGGCTGGCTGTCATGAGTCCTGGTGTTGACAATTAAGTGCCGGTACTGAGCACCAGAAACCACTGGCTCAAATTAAGCACTGCTTCCACCCAGCAAAGTAATCTTGGTGTCCATAAGCCTTCCAGTTTTATTATTATGCATTTGATTTCCATACGAGCAAGGCATTGTTTCATACTGTTGAACAGAATGAGTCGAATTAGACCAACATATTTGAGCTGTACAATAAACATGGGCGCTGTGGCTTATTATGCAAAATTTAGCATTACTGAAAAAAATGGAGCAGATGCTTATTTTTTGCAACTTTGATGCTTGCATAACGGCACATGGCAATGAAATGGCACGTCATCTTTTGCCCTAAACTGTTTCATTAGGGATTGTCACAGTCTCCAATATCTGTTCGTAAATTTGATAATACACAATGTGTGCATATAAATAGGTGCCCTTTTTTGCCAAGTTTGTGTATGGAAAGCCGTGATCCGTCAAACTGTGGTCCAGATAAAAGGGAGGGATCCCAAACCGCAAAATCCCCATGCATTTCCAGTAGGCAGGTGTAGAGATATTTAGTGCTCATGTCAAAGGATGGTCACCTAGCTACGGGTAGAATGTAAACGAAGAGGGGTTCCAATGGGAGCGGTTACTGAAAGGAGGATTGAGATGTTGAGGCTGTCTTTTGCTGGGATCTTGAATTATGAATAAACCTACATAAACTACAAGAAACCTATGAAGGCTCTTCTTTTCATGGCGACGAGTGGTCTGCGCAAGGAGGCAGAAACCAGCATCCCATCCTTGGACTATCAAGAAAAGATAAAGGGAAGATAAAGGCACGATAAAGGCAAGATAAAGGAAACATAGCATTCAGCTTTGTGAGTACTGTATCCAAAATATTAAAATGTCAGCTTTTCACCAACTTAAAATTCAAAGACTGTGTGGCTTAGGAACTGTGAGGGATTTATAATACCTCAGTAATACTAAATTTTAGGAAGTATTATCAAGTATTGTCAAGCGCGAGTTAAAAACTGAGAAAAAAGACCAAGATTGATAACAACTTTAATGCGTTTAGTAACCAGAACCAGAACCAGAGCGTGTCTATCACGTTGACTCCAACACTGCTGTTGCGTGCGAAGTGTGCCGCTGTGTGCAGATGTCAGAAGCATGTTATCTAAAAGATTTATTACATTGACTTCGGTTGTGGGCTTGGCTTTTGGACTTGCATATTTGCCAAGTTGTAAACGCGATACTCGTAAAGTTGTGAACGCTAAGCAGACTTTCAATATGCCCGTTCAGACACTCGCACGTCTTGTTTATAATTAAACACGAAGACTCGCGTGCATGGGACTGAGCGCGTTCGTGTCTGCATCGCGCGTTCGGTTCACTCACAAATCAAACGAGGAGACTGAGCGCGTTCGTGTCTCATCGCACATTCGGTTCACTCGCAAATCAAGGGCTGGAACCTATCGCGTGTGCAATAAAAGCTACAAGAACACTGTAATCAGTCTAAAACATCAATGTGGAATTAAAGTACTTACGCTTCAAGGATTTTCGTCTCGTTGGTTCTTCACTCCGTGTTCATTGAAAGTAGCAATAAAGCTGAAATAAACAAAGAGAGAGGACTAAGAGTTACAACAACATTAAGGAAGGACTACTCTCAAACATGTAAACATCAAAGAAAGACTACTCCACCAAAAAGAAATTAGAATTTGAAATATTAATTTAAAAGATAGCAATAATAACATTTTAGTAAACCATTGTTCAAGTTATTATTTTAACTTATTGTTTTAGATTTTTATTTTAAACTTTACTTATTTTCCTTTGCAGAGGATAATGTCAGACCAATCCATGTCATCTCCACCTCACTTTTTAGTGTCTCCTGGGGAGCCGTCTATACCATGGTTACAATAGAAAAAATTATTTGTAACTTACCTTTTAGCCATCGGGGGAGACAAATATGGTCCTGTTAGACGACAAGGAATCCTTTTGCATCATTTGGGAGTAGAAGGTAGAAGAATCTATGAAGAAATACCAGAAATATCATTAGGTATGGGAGATGGCCAACCTACTAATATATACGACATGCCTTTACAAATGTTAGAATTGCATTTTAAACCAAAAACGAATGTTGTACTTGAACGTCTTAAGTTTTTTACCAGGAACCAAAAAGATGGTGAAGATATAAAATCATATGTATCTACTTTGAGAGGGTTAGCAGTGACATGTAAGTTTGAACAGCTAAACGATTCTTTAATTAGAGATCAATTGGTATGCTGTGTAAATAACAAAAAGATAAGAGAAAAGTTGTTGAGAATACAGTTTAGATGAAACAATTGGGATTGCAAAGGCAATGGAACATACTGATATCTGGATAAAAGAAATGGATAAACCTGTTAATAGCTTCAAACAAGAGAAAGTAGAACTTATCCAAAAAAAAGAATGACAACAAAAGAGATGTAAAAACTAATCTTGACGATAAGAGGTTACCACCTCAGTCGTCTAAAACAAGTTATCAACCAAGAGAAATTAAATGTTTCAGATGTGGCGCTCCAGGACATACAGCTACTAGTCTTAATTGCGCTGCAAGAGGGACATTATGTAGAAATTGTGGTAAGAGGGGACATTTTTCTAAAATGTGTCGAACGAAAGGTATTGGTAAAAATAGGGCCCAAGAAGTAGAGGATGTCTGTGAATATGTTGATGATATTTTTCTAATGATTGATATTGATCAAGAAGAAGTTCAGGTAAATGAGATCAAAGAATTGTCTCATACTGATGTGAAAATGGAGAGTACAGATAAATTAGAAAAACCTCACTGTAATGTCACACTTGATGGGAAAGAGATTAGAATATTAGCTGATTCAGGGAGTTTGTATACTCTTGTGTCAAAAAATTATTTTGAAAAAAATTGGTCTAAAGACCACAATCCGACTATGTGCAACTCTGATATCCGTGCAGTGGGATATGCTGGGAAGAGAATAGAAATTCTAGGAATGTGCTGGATGACTTTAAGATTCAAAAGTGAAGCAATCAGGGGTAGAGTGTATATTACAGATTTTGGGTCAGATCTCCTGGGATGGAAACATCAAAAAGATTTAAATATCGGCATTGATCCAAATGCCAAAGAACCTGTTATGGTCGTAGAAAAAGCAAATGTACAAGATATATCTGATGACGGGAGATTATTTGATAAATATCCCAATGTGTTTTCTTCCAGATTAGGACTGTTAAAGGGATTTTCACATAAAATCATTTTAAAAGACAATGCAAAGTCAGTCGTCCATAAAGTAAGAAATGTACCCAATTTAATGTTGTAACCTCTACGTCAAGAAATTGATAATTTATTGAATCAAGGTATTATCGAGCCAATAGAAGCCTCTGAATGGTTGTTTCCAATTGTGATCGCGCCAAAGGAGGGAATTTTTTTTTGCCTTTGTATTGACTTGCGCGATCTAAACAAGAACATTTGGGTAGATAGGGAGCCTTTACCTAATATATCTGAAATGTTGTCAACTATGGGCAAGGGACAAGTTTTTAGCGATTTAGATATGTCGGCGGCATATCATCAAATTATCTTGCATGAGTCATCCAGACATTTACCTTCGTTTGCTACGCCTTTAGGTGCGTTCAGGTACAAAAGGATGCCATTTGGTCTAGCATCGGCTTCGGCTGTCTTTCAGAGGGCAATGAAAAGTATTTTTGGGGACATGAAGAAGGTGTGGTGTTTTCAAGATGACATTTTGATTGCTGGTGGAGATCATTCTGATCATGATAGGTTATTTGAGGAGGTGATGAGAAGACTTGAAAAGCACAATTTAACTATAAAGAAAGAAAAATGTCAGTTGAGAAAGAGTGTAGTTGATTATTTGGGGCACAAGATGAGTGCAGAGGGCATAAAACCAAAAAAAAGTATTGTTAAGGCAGTGACTTTAGCACCAGAACCAAAAAATAAGGATGAACTTAGGTCTTTCTTAGGACTTGCAGAATATTGTTCAAAATATGTAAATAATTTTGCGGAGACTGTTGAGGCCTTAAGAGAAATTATGAAGAAGGGTGTCCCATTTGAATGGTCAGAGAAATGTAAAACAAGTTTTGAACTTATAAAAAGGAAAATTTCTGAGGCACCCACATTAGGACGGTTCGAAGTTGGTGGGAGAACGATTTTGACCACAGATGCTAGTGGTGTTGGTATTGGGGCGGTGTTATCGCAAGTGATTAGAGGGGAAGAAAAAATTATTGGCTTTGCAAGTAGGAGACTGCAAGGTGCAGAGAGGTCATATTCAGTGATAGAGAGGGAAGCGTTAGCGTGTTGCTGGGGTATGTGTCATTTCAAATTTTATTTATGGGGTCTCCCGTTCAAAGTGCGAACTGACCATAAGCCCCTACTGTACATCTTTAAAGAGGGGAAAGGATTGGAAGGAAGTGTAACACCAAGGATCTCTAGATGGTTACTATCTGTCATGGAATTTAATTATGATGTTGAATACGTCAAGGGAGAAACAAAATGTGATTGCGGATTGTTTATCGAGAATGCCCTTGGCGGAGGATTCTGATGAAGTATGTGGTGATATAAATGGTGATATCTGTGGTAATGTAGTGGTGTGTGCTTTGTTGTCTGAAGATTGGGAGAAAGCTATGAAAAGTGATTCAGTGTTGGAAAAAGTGAAGTCGAGAATTGTTCAGGGTTGGAATTTGGATGATTGCAAGGATTCTGATTTGATAGAGTTTTTTAAAGTTAAAGAATAATTGAGTCTTTGTGGTGATAACATTATGAGAAGATGGCAGATCATACCTCCGAAGGAGGTAAGGAAGCAGATTCTTGAAATAATCCATGAGGGTCATCTAGGCCAGGGGATGTCTAAACGAAGAATTAGAGAATCATTCTGGTGGCCGAGGATTGATAGTGAAGTCGAGGCCTTGGTGAAAGATTGTCAATTTTGCTTGAATAGTGATAAATCAAAGATTGTATGCCAACCTCCTCTAGAATGTACTAAGTTTCCATCAAAACCTTGGGAGAAATTATCCATGGATTTCATTGGGCCGATTAATAAATTAGGAATGAGGGATAGGTTTATCCTGGTCCTGGTTGATTATCATTCCAAGTGGTTTGTAATACAAACCATGGGGGAAATTAGTACCGGTAATGTCATAAGGTTCCTTGAGAAGGTTTTTCTGGAGGAAGGATTACCAGGCAGTATTGTGACTGATAATGGGGTGCAGTTCATATCGAGAGAGATGGTAGATTATTTAAGTAAGTTGGGGATTGTACATGAGAGAGTAGCTCTTTTCAGACCACAATCAAATGGTCTAGTGGAGAGAACTAATCAAATTATTATGGAAAACATACAATTGTCACTTGCTAATGGATTGTCGTGGACAGAAGAGTTGAGAAAAATGGTGTGGATGCACAGAATTACTCCCCATTCTAGTACAGGAGTAGCTCCTCAAAGGAAGGGAGCCTGGGAAGAAAGAGTGTCCTGTATGGCTGTGTAAGAAGGAGAAGATATGGGTTGACCGTGAGTAAGTGTCGAAAAAGGTGCAAGGAAATCAAGAAAAGATGAAAGGGATATATGATTGTAGGAAAGGTGTAAAACGAGTGTGTGTCCAAAGAGGAGATTGGGTAGTAGTGCGGAAAAATGAGTGGGTTCGCAAAGGTGAAAGCAAGTACCTTGGACCTTTTCAAGTCAAAGGTGTGAGATCCAATGTTGTCGATTTGGAAGATGGTACAACTTGGAGTTTGGGAAATATTTGCAAAGTGTGTCAACCATACAAATGTCAAAGGTATAGTCAAGATGATGGTCAATCACGCAATGTTAACTATAAATGTATTTGGAATATGTTAATATGAATTTAAGTAGTTTTAAGTTAAATACGTTTTAGGCATGGATTTAGAGATGTATTTGTGTGTAAGCTTAGATAGAAATTAGTTTGACTAAATATTGTATATAGTTATTTATTTGGTACATCGTTTTTCCACCCATCTTATTAATACATGTTTTTGCACTATTATTTGTTGTAAAAAAGGCAGATATGTAGAGATATTTAGTGCTGATGTCATAGGATGGTCACCTAGCTACGGGTAGAATGTAAACGAAGAGGGGTTCCAATGGGAGCGGTTACTGAAAGGAGGATTGAGATGTTGAGGCTGTCTTTTGCTGGGATGCTGAATTATGAATAAACCTACATAAACTACAAGAAACCTATGAAGGCTCTTCTTTTCAGCAGGGCAACAGCAAAGACTGCTGCATGAAAATACACCAAATGAGAAAGGAAGCTTGGTATGCAGGTTGTGCTTTAAATGATTTGGAGTAAATCTGCTCAGTTGTTTTTAATTAAGGTTAAAAAATAATTTGACATCTTGACATTTGGGATTGAGGGACTCTCGCAAGAGCCTCTAGGGTCCAATTTTAAAAAACAGAGCGTTCTGATTGGCCCAGAGAGTTTTTTTTCTCTTGAACCATCTCACTTCAGCGGGAGCAAGCACACTGATTGTCTGTCAGCAACATGAGGAAAATGTTGTTGGCAGCCATTACAGGACATAACCCCCTGTCCTGAACTTGTAAAAAAAAAAGGATACCCTGCCCCTCTATGCACCTTGGGGGGGGAGAGGTGTCGGGCAGAGAGACTCCCCCTGAGGCCAAAATGTACAAAATCTGCAGAATCAAAATGGCTGCAAAAAAGGCAAACTCCAAATGATGGTGGCCTGGGGACAGGGCACGTGGCCTCCCTCACAAACCGTAGTTGGACCAATTGTGTAATAATCTGTTACCATACTCGACTATAACGTCACTTTAACCTTTGTTTTTTTCACAACATGCTGGGGCTTTTTTAATCATATTTACAGAACTTTCTCACTGAGCATATCTTTTTAGCTATGCACAGTAGAGGGTTGTACACAGGGCCTTGCATGTGCCCAGACTCAACACCCTACTCTCTGTGGGTGGCCATCTCTTTGTCATGCAGAGCTTTTGGCTTTGAGCAGGCATGCACAAAGTGGGGTTGATTGCAGGGCACCCAACATCCAGCAGGTGGGCAACACCCCATTATTGGCCAACCACCCCACCCCACCCCACAGACATCTACCCCTCACCTAAAACATTTTTTGGGGTGTAATACCATGGTAATACCACAGGACCTCATGGGCGGGCCACACTGGGACCTGTGAGAGTGTCTCAAATCATGCAAGAGTACTGCGGGGACCAAAGGCATTCATTTTGTTTAAATTTCTAGTTAGTGGTCACTATGGGATCCTCGCCACAAGTTATAGTGGGTCAGTGTACCTCTACCATGGCCCATTTTGGGGCATTTGTTTCTTAACTTCAGGACATGGTGATTCCCTGTGCACTGCAATGGCTGTCACAACAGTTCTGTTAATGTTGCGGCCAGTCAATCACATTGCTCAGTACCTTGGTATCAAAACCATTCCTGAAATAACTGATGGGAGGTGAGCCCTCTCAGCCAATCAGAGTGCTTCATATTTTTAATTTGCAGTATGCTGAGGTACCTCGGTACTCCCATGGGTCCAACCGTCCAGATATCACTAATGTTGTGAACCTCAATTTCTCAAAAACAGCTTAACAGGTTTACAACAAATCCTAAAAAGCACACTTTCTAGCTTTCTGCCAAATCTGGTATAATTGTGGTCAGTCACTTTTCTAAGCTAGTGAGAGAATGTAACGTACTGTTAATAAAGTGTTTTGAGGTACATTGCACTGATGTTTGAACTGGTATTTAATAGATGGGGTTGTGAGGAAGGACACGTTGATGTCATATGTAGTGAGGGAAATGATTTGCACTTCCTTGAGGCTCCTTTATGTTAAGTTGTAGCATGTACATTTTTATATTGCGTACTATCATTTGCATGGTTGTTTACTGGGTTTTGGGCCTGGGTCTGCCCATATTTTATGGTACAGGCAATGGCATAACGAAACTTGATGGGGGCCCTCTGCAAGGTACATGGAGGGTACCCCGCTCCGGATTTAATCGGGAACTATAAACCCGAAAGCTGTGCTGAGGCGGCCCCCTGCAGTTCGGGCCCCAACATCACCACGGAGCCAGCGTGGTCCTGTGTTACGCCACTTGGTACGGGGCTGTCATTGTTGCAATGGGGTATGGCGTTACGGTGTAATAAGACCTCACTTTGGTCACTGTCTCATCAAGACCTAAGCGTGTGTTAAAGGAGTTTTTCTCTTGTGGTAAAAGTACCTTGCAACACCTCTTGCTGGTTTCAGGCTTATGCAATGCTTCAGTGCAATATTTATCCAAATTGAAAGCGTACACTCCCTTTCTTAATGTAATGAAAATAGTTTTGCAAGGGAAAAGTCAGATAAATCATTTCATTGGAAAGTGGATCCAAGGGAGAAAAGGAGGGGGTCTTGCTTGCTCCTACTACAGTCTGCTAGAGAAAAAACGGAGCATGCGCAGAATGATACCAGTGGAGAGGGAGCAACTAGGTAACATCGCTATGTGCTAATGGAGAAGGGAGAAAGATGAGCGATGAGAAGTCATGCTGTGCAGATAAATTGGGGGAGAGCCACTGAGAAATGTGTGGAACAACCTAAGAAATGTAAATAAGACTGGGAAGGGAACAGAG
This sequence comes from Triturus cristatus, assembly GCF_964204655.1. NCBI lineage: Eukaryota > Metazoa > Chordata > Amphibia > Caudata > Salamandridae > Triturus > Triturus cristatus. The sequence continues at coordinate 379,263,659 of NC_140587.1, forward strand.
GTCCAGGGAAGGTCAGCCAGGAGTGGCGAGGTAGACGAGTGCACGGCGGATTACGAACAACATGTGCCGCGTGTTGGTATTTTGCTGGGGGGAGGCCAAACCCTAAAGATGAAAATAAAGAAACATTGAATTATAGCGATCGAGGTGATTAGGAGGAGGGAGTGAAATGGACATTTGTCTGGATTTAAACAGGAGGAGGGATGAAGTTACTGTGTAGTGCCTGCATTGCATGAGAGCTACACGCTTTTCAAAGATTAGTGTTATGAGTAGCTAGGCACAGTGTTGCCAAGGCAAGGACAGAGAAAAAGAAAAAGCATTTCTATGAGTAAAAAGAAGTGAGACGTTTTATGCAACACAAATGAATCAGTTCACGAGGGAAACTAAAAAAAACATAATGCCTTGCATGAATTTAAGTAATACTCATCAAAAATGTTTAGTTCTGTTTTTAGGTCTAGCCTGCAGACAGCCATAGCTGTCTGTTGTAGAGGACCTAATGCTTGCATTACGTTAAAAATAGATATAGTAAACTTTGTGACGGCCCCTTTCTTTTGATTGGATGGCTTCTTGCCTATCTCAGTTCCCAGCTTCTTATTCGATGGCTTTTCTCACCATTCTTTATTTATCTCCCTTCTGGAGCATTTCTTCTGATTGTAGCCTTCCTCTGCTACAGCAGGGAAATTTTAGTTGACTTTTAGCACTTTGTCGGAGTGCGTGTCATTCCTTGCTCTCCTTCCTTTTGACAAACCAAGTACCCCTCTTCTTCCTTGACCCATATAATTTATTTTTCTATTTTTATACACTGATTTTTGTTGAGGGCTGTGAGTTGCCTGCTTCATTCTTTTTGCAGTTGTGTGCATACTTTTTTCAATAAGCGGCATTGAAATGACAGCCAGCCGTCTGCTAATGTATATAAAACGTACACTTCATTATTGGGAATTCGTTTTATTTCAGAAAGCGGCATTCCTTCTTATTATCATTTTGAACTCCTTGGTGAAAACCATCCCCATTATTCACAGTCACCCATGTCTAATTCTACATATTTCCTACGTGCTATTGGACACTAACAACTGTTAAAAGCCCTTTCATCATTGTGAACCTTCACCCTTATCCTGGGCCCATCATTTTTGGAGCAGGTAATTAGCAGAGCATTTTTAAGTATTGTTAATTTCCCAATATAATTCAGCCGAATAGTGTCCTTCTACAATAATTATGCGGCTCGCATTTCTTAAAAATGCTGCAATTGAAAAAGTAAATAGATAGAATAGGAATGCAATCCTTAGGTTTCAGTCTTTTTAAAGTCCACTGATTGAATAACTTTCCCCACGTTCCCATATCACTGTCAATGTGGTCCTGAATACGTTTTTTACATTTGAGATAGAGCAGATGAAGCTGGCACTTTGTTATGCTCTGTGGTAGAAGTAGACACTGGTAGCCAAGTAGATTTAACATGTACCTTTAATCTGTAGTCTGTAGTCAGTTCAAGTACATCCAGATGGTTGGTAAGTACAACAGACAGGTAGTCCAGGTAACAGGTGAAGTAGCCAGTAGTTTAGCCAGTGGTCAAACCATTGGTTCCAGGTAGTAGGAAACCCCTTGTAGTAGCACACCCCACCAGGAGCAGCCTGCCTGCTGCTCAGCCCCTCTCTCTCTAACTGTCATTCCTCACTCACACAGACACCCAACATTCCATGCATCACTGCATTCCCAACATTCTACAGTAAACATGCACTATGGCTGAGCAGCAGGAAGAAAGGATGAAGTGTAGAAAATACAGTAACTATGCAGGGCATAACACATCCCTTTCCTTTTAAAAGAAAACAAAAATTAACAATACTGCAAAAGTAGAACTATAGACAGAAATGTACAAATGCCAAAAAAAGTTCGAAAACCCAAGGATGTGAAACAAAGCAAGCATCACAGGAGGGTCAGAGCTATTCAAAACAGAGAGAATGGATGCCTTACAAACATTAATGGAGAAAAATAACCCATCCTCTCCCAATAAATATAATGAACAAAGTTCCTTGTAAATTGCAGAGGACAAAAACAAACCCGCAACTACAACCCCTTCTGAAAGGGAACACCTCAATAGACAAGATTCCTCACGTAAGGAAACTTACATTTGCTGTAAAAGAGGAGCAAAAACCAAACTTCCACCCCTCATACGAGGTACTAACACTAGGGACAGGGACCCATAAAGTCCAGAAAGACTTTATACAAGAATATGGGAACAAAAATTATGTAAATACACCCTGTGTAGGGGAACCAAACCCATAAACCCAAAACCCACTAAGTGTAAGGGTTACATGTAATGTTGATTGGAGAAATCCCCCAAAACAGACCCCGCGTAGAAGTTACCAAACTAACAAGTGTAAATGGGAATCGAACCCATGACTAAAACCAACCCAGTGAAAGGGTTACCTGTTATGGAGAAGACCCAATAAACATACCCCGAGTCAAGGTTACTAAACAAACAACTGTACCTGTGAGACACACTCATAAACTCACCCCAGTGTAGAGGCTGCATGTAACGCTTAAAGAGAAAAGAAGAACTCACAATACCCACCCCTGCGTAGGGGCTAAATGTAACACTTTATGCGAATAATGAAGAATTCCCAAACGCATGCCCATACCTGTTAAGGGAACATTGTAGTGCAGCTCCCCACTAATAAACTAGATCAGGACATCCTATGGGAGAGAAAACCCAAGATGTGGAAGCTGGCACAATTAAACTGTTAACCTAAATCCCTCAAGCATAGTTGCTGTACAATACATACACAATGTACAAGCAAAGCAAAAACATTTCTGTAGGGAAAAAATAAAATAAAACCAAAGACTACGCCGGTGAGCGATCTCTTACCCCAGCTGTGTGTACACACCCAACTTGTGCACACCACCCTACAAAAATTTGTCTTGTCTGAGAAACCCATTGAAGACGAATCCATAATACAAGACAGTCCAATAATGTGCGTCTGTGAGCAAACTTAAAGGAAGAGAACCTCCATTAAAAAAAATGAGTCAATGAGCCTGTTTTAAATACACCGCTGCTGCCATAAGTCTCTCAATTGAGATTAGTCAATCTTAAAAATGTTTAGTGAATCAGAATACTCATACTTAATGTCCAGATACCTGGAACATGGCACCGGAAGATAGTCAATGGAGAAACTTTGTCACCGGATGGTAAATAATTTAAAAAAAAACTTCCACTCACCGCAGGTGTTCAAACAGCATCCTAAATCCACTTTTAGAAACCTGACTGATCACCGGGGCAAAACGCTGCATGAAAACAAGAAGCAGCAGCCAACTCGTTCCCCAAAACGCGACAATCTTGTCACTCTCCGTGCTCCACATAAAAAAAAAACGTGGTTGGCAAACAGACAGGCTGGCAGGCAGGCTGGGAACCAGCATTAATAAAAGTGCTTGCCAGCCCCAAGATGGCGGCATGCTTGTGGCATTGCGCCGGGTGGCTCCCGGCACGTGAATGCACCAAAACGCTACAGTACAATGGTAGAGCGTCACAGGAGAACCCTTGTGGATCTACGCGACATGGAGGCATCTCAGGTAAGAATCCACGCACTGCATGTAGCTTGCGCCTCAGTTTTTGAATTTCAAAACAGCAGTTAGACTAAGAGTAAAGCGCTGCCAGTAACGGAGAAAAAAAACAAAAGAAAGGCTCACCTCAAAAGCGCCAAAAATGTACATTAGGCAATATCCTCCGTATCTTGCCGCATAACAAGTACAAAAGGGCCAATTATAAAGATTCGGTACTCCAACACTACATCGGCTCTGAAAATGCTAAAAGTAGTGCAGTGTCGTGTAAACCACAGGGTGTGTGTAGACTCCATAATCTCCCAAACAGTGCTTCAACTGCAATATGCTGCCACTACTGCGCTTACAAACACCTGTGCAAGACACGGTCAGTGTGGATCTCTGCTCCAATTTAGATGAATGTAGCAAATAAAAACACTATCTAGGCACCTCCAAAGCTACTCCCACATCCAGAAGAAGTTAGATTTCGCGCAGATTAGATGGCCATGTAAGAACATGACAAGAGCTGCTTCCAAGCACACCATGTAGAAAATGAAAAACTTTACCAAAATCTTGACATGTGCTGCATACAAGCACAGTTTGTACAAGTTCCAAGTCCTTACTGAAGCAGGACTAATGGTAACTACACAGCACAGCATGCTTCCTTTGGGGCTGTCCGTTGTACAAGACACTGGTGGGGTTGCTGAATATGCTGTATCAAATTATTTTGTTTCAATGTATCCTCTTTTGATGCTTTTCGTGTTACCTATAGTATGCTTGGTGTTGCGTTGTTTCTTGGTTGGCTGCGCTAGTAAAGCTGGTGACTTCTTCTCACCTTCTGGACTCATTGAAGATGTCATCTTCCTTGACTTATGGTGGACAAGTAGGCACGTCTCCAACTCTCGCTCGTCGCCAAAATATGTTATGCTCTGTGGTAGAAGTAGACTCTAGTAGCCAAGTAGATTTAACATGTACCTTTAATCTGTAGTCAGTTCAAGTACATCCAGATGGTTGGTAAGTACAACAGACAGGTAGTCCAGGTAACAGGTGAAGTAGCCAGTAGTTTAGCCAGTGGTCAAACCATTGGTTCCAGGTAGTAGGAAACCCCTTGTAGTAGCACACCCCACCAGGAGCAGCCTGCCTGCTGCTCAGCTCCTCTCTCTCTAACTGTCATTCCTCACTCACACAGACAGCCAACATTCCATGCATCACTGCATTCCCAACATTCTACAGTAAACATGCACTATGGCTGAGCAGGAGGAAGAAAGGATGAAGTGTAGAAAATACAGTAATTATGCAGGGAATAACACACTTCCTGTGCCTGATCCTCACGTTCAACAGTTTCACAGACGGCTCCTCCAGTTCTGCATCCTCTCTGTGTCTTGTGCTTGGGGCAGGGCAGCACATCGAATCCGCTTACTCTGCATGTTGCAGTTTCAAATAAAAATCAATAAGTGTATCAATAGAGATACTCCAAAGGAAACATTATATCTTCAAATTGATTTTGGTCCTGCATTTTCCTCAGTTTTAGCATGTGATGTAATACAGAAAGTATATATATATATAAGAAGCCACGTGCTTAGCACATGAGATAATGTGAGCTTTTTTGTTATCGGTATACAGCTCGTTATTGTCATTGTAAATCATATTACCATTGTTCAGAGAAAAGCATTTCAAATAAAGTGTAAAATACTAGTGACTGAGTTTACCCTGCACTAAACCGTTGGTCTCTGTAGTTCTGCGTCTTCATTCTTCCACAGGGAAGCCAACAAGATAGTTGATTACTGAGTCCATGGGGGAGGCGATGTGTCATTTCTGCTGCACGCAGGAGATGTGTTGTGTCAAATCTGGACTGTTGGGGGAAGTAATGCATCAAAATCCAAGACGGTTCTGGTCTGTGAGTGATGCATCAGAAAAACTCAGCGCGCAGGTGAAATGCGTGGAAATCCTGATGCGTTGGAGGTCGAGGCGAAGGTGGCAAACAGGCGCTGAGTCAATTTCTGCATAGAAGGGCCTGCGCCAGAGTCAGTGCAGGGATCTTGGACTTTGGAGACACGGTGCGCTGAACTCAGGCTGCTGCGGGGTTTTTTTCGGCCACTGACAGGCGCTACATCAATTTCATCTGCCTCATGGGGGCAGTTTGTGAACATTTCTCCCACATACAAGTGCTGCGTCGGAAGACCAGGTGCTGGAAGGGCAATGTGTCGATTTTTATGGTTTCAAGCAGGTCTTTGCAGCAGGAGCAACCTCCAAGGGATCCAGAACTGGATTTGGCACCACAATGCAGATAGAACTCCCTGCAGTGGAGTTCAGGGATGCTACAGATGAAGTCTTTGATGGCCCTAAGACTTCCAACAGGAGTCAAGCACACACAAGTCCTTGGAGAAACTTCACAAGCAGGATACAAAGCAAAGTCTAGTTACTTTCATCTCCAAAGCAGAAGCAGCAACTACAGGCCAACCCAGCAAAGCAACAAACAGCAAAGAGGCAATACTGCTCCTCACAGCTCTTTGGGTCTTCTACTTGGCAGAGGTTCTTCTTGATCCAGAAGTATTCTAAAAGTCTGAGGTTTTAGGTCCAATACTTATACCCATTTTGGCCTTTGAAGTAGGCATTCTTCAAAGGATTGTCTTTGTAGTGCACAAGGTCTTGTCCTGCCTGGTCTTGGCTCCAAACAAACTCCAGGGGGATGGAGACAGCATTGTGAGAGGCCAGACACAGCCATTTTCAGGTGCAGGTGATAGCTCCTCCCACCACTCTAGCTCAGGAGGGCCCATCAGCCTGGTGATGGGCCGTCAGGATATGCCGGGTACAGCTCAACTCCCTTTGTGTGACTGTCTAGAGTCAACTCACAAACAGGCCCCTATCAGTCTAAACCAGACGTTGATTCCACAGGCAGGCAGAGCCACAGGATGGTTAAACAAGATAATGTCCACTTTCCAAAAGTGGCATTTTCAAATACACAATTTAAAAACCACCTTAACTAGTATATGTGTTTTAAATCCTGAGCTCAGAAAGCCCAAACTCCAAATCTCTAGCTGTTCCCAATTGAAAGTTACACTTGTAAAATGTTACAAGGCAGTTCCAATGATAGCCTATGGGAAAGCTATTCCTTGCAATAGTGAAAAATGAAATTGGCAGTATTTCACTATCAGGACATGTAAAACACACCAGTACATGTCTACCTTTCACATACATTGTATCCGGCCCATGGGGGTACCTTGGGCTTACCTTAGGGGTGCCTTACATGTAGTAAGATGGAAGGTTAGGGCCTGGCAAGTGGGTGCACTCACAGACTCTGCAATGGCAGGCCTGGAACAAATTTACAAGGCTACTCAAGTGGGTGGCACAACCAGTGCTGCAGGCCCACTAGTAGCATTTAATTTACAGGCCCTGGGGACACACACTGCACTTTACTAGGGACTAACCAGTAAATCATGTATGCCAATAATGGAGAATCAATCAGAATTACAAATTATACAGAGAGCATGTGCACTTTAGCACTGATCCCCAGTGGTAAAGTACCCAGAGTACCTAAATACAAAAATACAGGAGATAGAGGCAAAAAGACAGGGAAAACCATGCCAAGAATGCCAGGTCAAAAAACGTGTTCCAATGTGGCAAGGAAGGCTTAGCATTTTTTGCTTCCTAGGTAGATTTATTCAGTATTGTAATAGTAAACCTATTTTTCAGAATCACAAAGCAGTAAAACTGTGTTTGCATGCACCATTAAGAATATATTTTGACTATGTCCTTGGATTATGGACCAAGATTCATATGGGAAAGTTCATTGTCAACATTCACTACTGTGAAATAAGTCAGAATGGGTTGTGACCTAGTGTGAATTCAGAGCAGTTTACAACGAAGGCTGAACTGGTCATAGAAGACACAGACAGCTCTTCCTGTAAGCTGTTGGACAGGCAACCGCATCCAGGGCTTCAGGGGCCACCGCAGGATTCTCAGCTCATACAGCGTTTTGAAGCAGTCTTGATGGAGCTGCATGTGTTGTTTTAGGTATACCTGGTTCTGGTAAGAAATGTGGAGGACATGTAATATTTTGCATTTTGAATGTTATATAAACGAATAGACTGAACTTAAAATATACAACCTGCCACCCTCTGGTTTGAATGCTTCAACACCTCAGTCCACACAATAGGGAGCACTGCACATCAAGGGTGTAGAAGTCGATAAACTCCTGAGTAGAGTCAGAAAGTGCTGTTGAAGGGTGTACAAGGAGATCCCATCCTCATCGCCAAATGTAAGAGTTGGTTCTTCAATGAATCCACGAAGAGATTACTGTCTTCTTTATTCTCCAAAAGTACACAGCACAGTTCCAACACACCAGCCTACTTCAGAGGTCTCAGCATAACTGCCGGACCTCGAATCTTCAACTGGAATACCCCCGTACATTCCAATGACCACTGAAGTAACTATGGAAATAGAATACAACACGATGTCAAAATAAATGTTGTATTCAAGGCCACAACATTGAATAAGACATCCATTTCTAGCAATATGAAGACCATGCTGAAACCAATGTTAAGCACACATATACTATTGAACAGTGTTGGTTTAAAGACATGTAAAAATATCACTGAAAGTGCCCCTGCAGATAACACATTCCTCTTCTATTGTATTGTCCAACACCATACAGAGTGAGAGGCTATCTAGTATCATTGGGATCAAAACACATAGATGATCACTGATAAACCTATGATGCCTACAGCCTCTGGGTCACATGACTGGGTGTAGTTGACAGTTGGGCTTTGTGTATTCCTCCTAGACAGCCATACACAATAGTGAGGTTGGGTGTGTCTGGATGTGCCATCTCTGGAAGGATCGCAGGGATAGAGCTGGGCCCAGCCCCACTTGCACTTGAATAGCCTGTGTCCTGCCTCCACACAAAGGACTGCATACCCCTATATTTAGCCTAGAGCCAGGAAGGCAGGACATATTCCACTTCAAATGCATGCCTCTAGAAGCTTCTCCCCAGTTCAAAGTCATAACTGGGTATAAATACTGGACCTCAGACCCAACTCTTCAGTACATTTCTAGACCTGTAGATACTCTGGCATGAAGAAGGACTGCTGTGCTGCTGAAAGGACTGCCACTCTGCTGGATTGTTGCTTTGAAGGACTGTTGCCCTGCTGCCTACTGCCGTCTTGCCTGGGCGAAAACTGTTAAACCTAGGACCACCAGAGTGACTCCAAGAACTAGTTGGCTGGCCTCCTGCCTTGAGCTGGCCCTTCTTCGGGATTGGGAACCAGTGCAGTTTCTTGAGATGGGGTGTGATGTGGGCCCTTCTGGGGAGGTCTTGCTGCTGAGTTCTGTATTGTCTGAAGTCTTTTCAGGAAGTGTGCAGTGATTTTTATGTGGAGCCTGTTCTGTAGTCCTGTCTGCAGGTGATGAGGGCCTGCGAGAATATCTGTCTGGTGTATATCGGAAGCCACCTGAGGGGTTGTTTCCAAAGATGAGGACCTCGGTCTTGTCTGTGTTGAGTTTAAGACAGTTGTCTTTCATTCAGTCCATGACTTTCATCATGCATCTGTGGGAGTTGGCTTTTGTGGTGGAAGAATCTTCGGACAGTGAGAAGATGAGCTGTGTGTCATCGGCATAGGACGACATCCATCCGTGTTGCATCTGTGTGATCTGACGGTGTCAGCCAGGGGGGCTCACGTAGGTGTTGAAGAGGGTGAGGCTGAGGTACGATCCTTTGGAGACTCCACAGATCATCTTCTTTGGATCCAAGGTGAACGGTGGGAGGTGGATCCTTTGGGTTCTGCCAGTGAGGTACAAGGTGACCAATTTGAGGGTGCATCCTCGGATCCCGATGTGGTGGAGTCTTTTGAACAGGATATGATGGGATATGGAGTCAAACGTGGTGGCCATTTATAGGAGGATGAGGGCTGCCATTTCTCCATGGTCCAGGAAGGCTCTGATGTTATCGGTTAGTGCGATAAGGGCTGTCTTGGTGCTGTGGTTGACCTTGGAATATGGATTGGGAGGTGTCCAGGAGGTTGTGGTCATCTAGGTGTTGGGTGAGTTGCTGGCTCATCGCCTTCTCAAGGCTTTTGCTGGATGTGGGAGAAGAGAGGTGGGTCAGTAGTTCTTCAGATTGACTGAGTTGGCAGATGTTTTTTTCAGGAGAGGTCTCACTTCTGAGGGTGTTTCCAGTCCTCTGGGACGGAGGTCCTGGTGATGGTCATGTTCAGGACCTTCCTGAGCACATTGCTGATTGTCCTGCATCCAAGGTTGAAGACGTAATGGGGGCAAGGGTCCGTAGGTGCTCCCAGTTGCGTGAGTTCACAATGGCGAAGGTGTTGTGCATGGTGAGGGGGTCCCAGTGAGAGAGCAGGACTTCTGGGTTTGTGCTCGTGGGTGTGAGATGGTCAATGCTTTTGATGGTGGAGGGTTGGCGTTCGAAGTTCTAGTAAATGGCCAAGATCTTGTGGAAATAGTCAGCAAGGTTGACACACAGTTCCTGCAAGGGTGTGATGTCATTCTCAGTGGCTGAAGGACTGGAGAACTCCCACACATTGGTGAAGATTTACTTGCTGCGGTTTGTGCTAGCTTCGATGCGGCCTGTATCCAACCCGTGCTCCATCATGGTTGGCCTGAGCTTGTGACTTAAACCTGTGCGGTGCTACAAGATGTCAACAGTTGGCGCTTTGTGCTTTTTTGGGGCAATTTCACTAAACTCTTAACAATTGCATATCTTCGGCTCTACTGATTGGAGTTTTGCCATTTTGGTCTTGTTTTATTTATTAAAAATTACTCTATTTTTCTAACTTAATGTGATCTCCTTGTTTGAAGTGTTGCCCAAATTATTTACACATTGCCGCTAAGTTAAGCCTGACTACTCTGTGGCAAACTACGAGAAGGTTGAGCACAGTTTAATGTAGGGTTGGTTTGTACCTACCCCTGACAATGATTGTGCTGGCTGCTCGTCCTGGGCTCACCCCCCAGTCAACCAAAACCCCAATTTCTTACAGTTGAGAACCTGCTAAACAGATTTTTCCATGCCAAAGTGAGCCATTGATCTGCTCTCACATCCACGACAACAATGCTTAATACCTTTGCAGCCAAAGTGAATTTTGTAGTAGCTCCTAAACCTTTACACCCTGTTATGACAAAGCCATGCTCACAGCCCTTTGATCAAATATTTGCTGTCATCGTGGAAGGCAACGTTGCACTCAATCTGCTCTCAAAAGCTGCAAACCACGCACCTGTGTGCATCATAACGCATGTGTGTGCATCGTGAAGTATAGGTATGCAATGAGAGCCATCTTGGAAAGGGTTTTCTATCGTAAAATTGCACGCCATGCAAGTACACAAGCAATGATGCATACATTCACATGCAATTCGCAATTTAAATAAAAAATGGTAAAGCCAAGAACTAGGGGCCCCATTAGCATGGCGGATACCCTCGGGAAACGGGGCCGCCCGCTGAGGGTGCGGCGGTCCCGCACTCCTGATTAGTATGCGGGTGCTGGCGGGCGCATGGCGCATCTGCAACATTGCGGCGGGCGGTGCAGAGAGCACCGCCCGCCGCAATGCCACAAAGGCAAGTTGTACGTGCCTGTCACGTTGTTCATTGAAAGGCAGGGGGGTACCATAGGCACCCCCCATGTCCACCCCCACCCCCAGAATCCCTGGAGGCCCGCTTCGGGCCCCCAAAGGCAAAAACACCTGCCTACGCCGCCACGGAAAGGCAACACCCCGCCTGCATACTAATATGGATGGCGGTCTCTACCAGACACCGCCACCATATTAACTGATTTTCCGCCCGGTAGGCAATCGGGCGGATTGCCTACCGGGGGGGAATTCATATGCGGGCGGTGACTTTGTGCGAGCGGATCGCCACCGTCATATATGGGCGGTGGCGATCCGCCTGATATCTTAATGAGCCCCAAGGTCTTTTAGAGCCGAGACGTACTGGCTTTGCCAGTGCTTCTTCTAAATGTGTATGTTGATGTGGGTTTTTGTCATACTACATTAGTGAATGGATTTATAAAATATATATGAAAACACATTATTGTTAGCAATTCAAAAACACAAGTAACATCACGGCTAAAGCTTGTTTTTCTTACGAGTATTTGGCGAAATTGATGACGTGTTGTGTGCTGATAATTATGATTTCAATTAATTTCAATATTAATAGGTAATGATTTCATTGGTATTATTTTGTTTGTAGCCTGGTACTTTGTTCCCAACAATGTGATTCCAGTCTAATGAATGCTGACCCCTCACCCCTCGAAAAAACACACTTGCAACATATTTCCCTCTAGCAATTGGAAATTTTCCTGAAAAGAGTAATTTTGGGGAGCACGTTCTCATCCTCTGTGTGATGCATTTCTAAACAGGGATACAGATATCTATACATACTGCAATCACGCCACAGTCGTACAATAAGAAGTCTACAATTACAGTCGATCTTAAAATGGCTTCTTACAGCGAAAGCTTTCAAGACACAGAATCCGCTAATGTTACAGAGGTTAACAAAACACGAGCAGAGAATTTTCTTTAGATTGTGCTTCAGTCAGCAGGCTGCAGTTGGAAACCCAATAGTTCTGATCACCAGCACAGGCCTGTAATTATGTGCACGCGCTTTTGGACTCGCACACTGCTATCAAGTGGATTATTTACTTCCACTCATATTTACACAGATCGAAAAGTGAAAGTTGGTCGTGATACAGCGTGTTTGACGCCCATTACACATCCCAGCCTGTGCAGATGAAGCTGCTCGCACCTTCCCAGGCTAATCATTGTGCAATCAACCTAATCATTCACAAGTCTGAACGACAAGTGGACGTCACTTAGGGGTCCCCATGGGCGACCCCTGGCTTGCCCCTTGCTGCCCCTAGCACTGCCCTTGATACCGCTGGTCTCAGTGGTGGCAAATTCAGTTCAAAGAACACAGAGGCAGCTGGGGCTCCACACACTTTCTTTTCTGTCAATTTTTTTTTAATCACACTGATAGTGAACAAATAAAATATATTATTCACTAATAGTGTGATAAAAATGGAGTACCATAAGCTGGGATATGCCCTTGCATGACAGCTGATGTCAGCAAACAATGCTTTTAAATGTATGTTGTGTGCTTGCTTGCGGGTGAGAGAGTGTTTATGTGTAAGAGAGTGTATATGTGTGAATTTGTGTGTATTTGTAAGTGTGTGTGTGTGTGTGTGTGTGTGTGTGTGTGTGAGAGAGAGTGGAAGTGGAGGTTAAAGGGTGTGTTATGTCACTTCCGCTACCGCATTTAGTTGAATTGATGTCCACGGAACAACACCCACCTTAGGGTTTGATTGTGCAGATCACAACAGTACTTACACAATATTACACCGTCAATTCCACATTGTTTAGATTCCACTTGTGTCTGTGCAGTTTGTTGTAGCTGACTAGTGCAAACGCCATATCTCCAACTTATCAGTGCAAAAACAACATTTTGGACCAGTTTGGAGGTAAAATGTTGCTGCAAGTGAACTCTAGTTAATCTGGAATTTTTGTTGCAAAAAATACTCCAGCAGTGTTAAAATTCATTGCTCTGAATATGTTGAACAAATACATAAATCTTCTACACTATGTCCGTAGAAATATTTATTAACATGCAATATTTTATGAATTTGCCTCTTCTTCATACAACACTCTCATCCATATATATATATTTATACACTTGTGTCATGATGTACATTACTTACTGATGCTTACGCCAGGTCTTTTAGGGTAATTAGCTAAATACAAACACCATACTATACACTGTTAGGGTACCAAAGTTTGTCAACCTCAAAATATTGGACTATGTGTCCATGTAGCATAGTATGTTTTGTAAAAATGTTTACTCTAACAGAGCTTGCATGGAAACCTTGTTCAATTATTACTAGGTGTTCTTATTTCTAATATAACTTAATCTACATACATAGTTGTGATGCACTGTTACTTATTCCATCCATTACAGCAAACTATTTATATTTTAGTTTTTGTATTTATATTTACTGTAAGCGTGGCGCGGGTGAAACTTCCAGCTTCGGAATGCCACCTTAAACTTCACTTCACTTACAGTTTTAGGTGACAGTTGTTTGTTTTGGTCATTCCACATTGAGTGCTTACTAATCTACCTACCAGGGCTGTCTTACACCCTGTAGTGCCCTGGGCCACAAGACGAATGTGCACCTTTTTCTGCTCCCCCAGGGCACCTTGATATTACACTAGGAGCAGCAGACAATTGCGCAACATCTTCTGCAATACAGATCATGCCAACACTAAATGTGCACACGTGTGATTTCCATGGGGTGTAACCTCATTTGCATGAGATGCATGGCCCCATGCAAATGAGAGAACACTTCATCTGTGTGCCCACGCCATATTATAGACACGGGTGCAGAGGTAACGGAGAGCACTGACTGTACACCCCAAAGAGGTGGCACACAGTGCACTCCGAGAGGATGCCCTTTGAAAGGGAGGAAAAGGGGTGCCATGACTGTCTATCAGACAGCCCCCCAAGTAATTTGGATTATCTTAGAAAATGTTCTCAGCCTTGCCCCTCAAACCCTGATGAGCCCTCCTAAACACATGCCTACTTCATCCTATCATCACGGTGGCTGGCTCTCAGCAAAAATGGGGCATAACGCAAACTGATAACTACAAAGGTATACATCACCTTGACCAGGAATAACTAAACGACTTCCTCACCTGTTACGTTTCCATCCGCGATCTCTGATCAGTCTATCTAAATCCCCTAACATCGCCCAAAATGTCATGTCCCACATCTATATTCCGCTCATCTCTACTTTGAAGATGTCACGCCTGAAAAAGTCTTCTGATGTCAGAGGATGACCTCACTAACGATTTTCAAAATGAGCCCAGGAGAGTTAATTCCTGCTCCTTACAACTATAGAATAGCCACCACATAATTTCAGCAAATACCCAATGTCAATTTGCACATATGGATGGATGTAAACTATTGATTGTAGTTCTAGAGTGGCTGTAAAATCTCTGTCTTTTCTGTCCTATGACTTGTAGCAGCTTACTATTTCATACTCATGCCCTCGCCCACAAGCTGGGTCATGTCCACCTTCTGAATTGCCTTATGTACCACTAATGTCCTAATAAACATAATTTCTGATCGAAACATTATGATCATCGATCAATAAATGCATTTCCTTACATGAGAATGGACTTTTTTGCCGAGCAGCTTTGAAATCCACACAGAATGTAAAAATACATATGTGTTCAGGTCATGCTACATTTGTCAGCCATTTTGCGTTCTGCAAGATTACTAGGCTGGTACTCCACTTACAAAATATATATGTAATTCCAGTGCTAATTTTCTACATATTTGGTAAAATATTTTCTCTTTTCCTTGCTTGAAGCACCTTGCATCATTGGCAAACAATATTTGCAATCAGTATACTTTGACCTTTCTAGCAGACTAAAAGTAAAGAGCACTGCCATACTGTTAAAAAAATCAACGTATATATGATCATATTTGCTGTGGCATACTTGAAGGTGCCTGGCCTTATAACACTTGTTTTTGTTTTACAGCTAGCTATGGACCAAATCCAATTTGCAAAGGCTGCTTGACTTGCTCGAAGGACAATGGATGCACGAGATGTCAGCCAAAGTTGTTCTTCTTTCTCCGAAGAGAATGGATGAGGCAGTATGGGGAGTGTTTGCACTCCTGTCCATCGGGGTATTATGGGACCCGCGCTCCAGACATGAACAGATGCTCAAGTAAGAGTCTACTTTTTCAATCTATTTCCTACATTCTCACTGGAACCCCCTCTAACCTCTGTGGTTAAACATCTGGTGTGATGTGCAAGTCAATGACAGCAATTTTTAGAAATGGCTTCTAAATCTAAATGTTTTAAGATGGAATTATAATTATATGATGGGTACTGAAAAGACCCAGCAAACTGGTTGGTCCAGCACGTGTCATACTTTCATCTACCCTTCTCAGATCCTACTATTTCATTTATTTTAGAGTGTTAAATTTTCATGTGTATCCTTACGGATGCAGAACGCCCCGTCAATTCACTTCTGAAGCAAGCACCTCAGAGTGGCAAATATGTTGTTAGTTTAGTAAGTTTAGTGGAGAGAGAGTTAGGGCTCAATCTCTGCCCTGAGACAAAGCCATAGACATCTAGCCTTACTCTGCCCTTCATTAGCCTATCCCCTTTCTGCCTACTTCAAAGTTTCAATATTTCTGTACTTGCAATTCCCCACAGAGATCTTATAACAAAATGCTAGAAACGTTTTCTCCCAGCTATCTGTCCACTCAATGATTTGCTCTTTGCTTGATTTTCCCTACAATGATGAATAAGTTAGCAAATAAATCAAGAAATCTCATGTTTTCAGGCTTCTCAATGACAAGATGGGATGTTCTTTAAAACACACAGCAGCTATGAAAACTTCAGAATAAAAATACATTTGTTTCAATATACGGAATAGATTATGTGCAGATGCCCACACCTTTTAGTGGTTTGGGTTTTTGTGCGGATGTTTCAAACAGGCAGAAGCTTGCAAGACTACAGGGAACCATCTTTTGCACATACCAGTAGACTTTGTGATTCTAAAAGCTTAGATATTTGTAACATTTGTATATTGTTTTCATCGGTACAATAAATGGTTTATCCACCTCCACAGAATCAATAAAAGTAACTAGATTCATAAATCTGAAGTGGTATCTGTATTTTGCTACACTTCCAGGGACTGTGCGATGTCCTGAAGTTGAAATACATATTTTGTGACACAATGGTCTGAAAGGTTACAAGTAACCCTGGGCGTCGTGCTCTGCTTCGCCCACGGAGTGCACGTAGCGCTGCCTGCTTCGCCGTTTACGAAGTAGTCATAGCAGGCAGCGCTACGCACACGCCGCAGCGAAGCAGAGCTGCCCGCCACCCGCCCGCCCTCATTTTAAAATAATTTAAAGAACGTTAAAAGAAAATAAAACACCTTACCTGCAGTGCGGCGTCCTGGGGCTCCCTCTTCCTGCTTGACGGTAACTTCTTCACACAAATGCGCATGCGCGGAAGCCCACGCATGCACATTTCTCGCGAGAAATGCGCATGCGCGGGCGTCCGCGCATGAGCATTTGTGTGAAGAAGTTGCCGTCAAGCAGGAAGAGGGAGCCCTGGGACGCTGCACTGCAGGTAAGGTGTTTTATTTACTTTTAATGTTCTTTAAATTATTTTAAAATTAGGGCGGACGGGCAGTGGGTGGCGCGTAGTGGGGCTACGCGGAGCGTGTGAGTGTGCATAGATTTTGCCCCACTACGCGCTGCTCCACGTAGCCCCACTACGCCCACTACGCCCAGGGTTAGTTACAATGGTTTGTAAGGTTACAGCTATACCTTTGCAATTAGTAACTTCCATTTCATAATGTTGCACATACAAATATTAAAGGATTTGTCTCTTATGTTCTAGTATTAAAGGACCTTAGAAAGTAATTCAGCTGAAGACACTACAAATTTCTTCAACGTGCTTTTACTTCTTAATTTCATGACACAAATAGGTTGAGATATCACCACACCGGGAGCTCAACATTGTTTGAAAATACTACACCCCAGATTAACTGACCACCTTGAAAAACAACACTCATCCCCCCACACACGCCTTTACATCAACACATCACTCAGTACTGGCACTTGCTCTAACACAAAGGATACAACTCTCCTCCAGCCATTCATACAAAATGCACTGTGAGAAAATGTCTTTTTTTGTGTGGTCACCGCCATCTTTGTGTGGGTTGATGCTGCTGGTTTATTGGCTCGGTGCACTGGGACATTGCTTACCAGGCCCCAGTGCACGACTCTTAACATATATCAAACACTAAATTGGCATGTTGCCAAAAACCCTCTGGAGGCTAGTTTGCATTAGCCTGCAGCTGTAGACCTCTGAGTGCAGTAATATGTAAAAATGTCTCCCAGAACAGAGACAAGGGCCTGGGTGTGGGTGTGGGGAGGTATTTCTATACATATTCATCTGGCGGGATGGTCATTTAGAAACTACTCAGGAATTTAGTTAACTTCAAAGAGGCCACCCCTGTCACAGGCAGATGGCACCACAGGAGACCTCTTTCTTTGCTACTCCAATCAGGTAGACTCAAATTCCAGTAAAGGGAGCTGCCTCCAGAACTGGCTTGAAGTGACCACAAAGGAAAGGGTGCTCATTTCCCTGGTTACACATCTGAGATGGGCACACTGGCTCTGCACAAAAGGAGATGTTTTTCTCCATCTTAGATTCAGTAAGTGAGGAGCCATTTGGGATTGTTTGCCTACAGGTACATAGGTACTGCTTCAAAAGTGAGAAGGGTTACTGATGGTATCTTTTCCCTATTGGTTAGGGATGTGCCAGGACTCACCCCCACCTACAAGTTAGTGCCAGGCATAAATGTGGGGTCCCCTAGCCCCCTCCTCAGAACACTCTGGACCTGTGAAGAACAGAAGGAGGACTGCACCTGCTGTTTGAGCCCTGCGAGGAGACCAAAAGGGCTGGACCTTCTCCCACTTGTACCTAGGACAAAGAACTGAAATCCAAATGTCAGTTGGCTGACCTATGTATGCTACAGGGCCACAACAAGCTGTGAGAGGCCTTTTCCCCTGAAGATCCCAACTGACCAGTACCAACTGGAAATTACCTGGGTCCTGCTGATGTCCTCTGCTAGAATAAGTCTTAAGTGAGTGCTGTTCCTGATGTCTTGGGATCCTTGCCTGTGTCAAACTGCGCTCCTCCTAACATCCCTGTAAAACCTTTGACTTGGAAAATGTTTTAAACTTCCGACCACTGGAGACTGCGACAAACCTGCCAAGCTGATCTGCCTGAGGTGCGTTGCCACAGGGATCTGAAACAGGTTTCTTCCACTCACACCTTCTCTGCAGCAGCAAATCTAATTCAGTGGGACCTCACTGAAAAAACATCTGTCCTCATGGAACAGTATTCAGAGACAGCCGACACTCCTGGCTCCCTGGAGTATTCCAAGTCCGAAAAAAAGAGACTAAGAGGCTGATTACGATGTCGGGGGAAACTTTCTGCCCGACACAACTCAGAATCGGGACTGACCGACTCGCGGTCGGCGGGTCTGCCTGCCCGATTATGATGCAACCGAACACTGTTCAGTCGGATTCCTATTGTTTCCTATGGGAGCTTGTTTCTGCCAGACAACCGGCCATAATACAGGCTCTTATGGGAAAATGGGGTGTGTGTGGAAAACCCTGTAGCCTGTTGGGGGCACCCCACGGTGCCTGCCACACCGTGTAGGATTTTACAACGAGGAGCTCCATAGGTACCCCCTCTGCCCCAACTGAAGCTGCAGGATGAAGGGGGTACTGCCAAGGGCCCCCAAAGCCACTTTCCAACAGCCTTTTTGTGTCGGATTGGCCGACGCGGTAAGGCTGTTGGACATCAACATTGTAATCCTGAGGTCGGAAACGCTGTCCATTGGGGTGTATGTATGATGCAGTTTCGACTGACCCAAATCCTCAGAGAGCCAGTCGGAACCGATTTGGAATGACCTTGCAGGTTACTTTCCGACCACAAACATCGTAATCAGTTGTCCAGATTTTATTTCCCTTTTTTGGGGGGCATCCAATGAAGTTAATAGAGCATTTGTATTCTCCTCTTGTTCATTTTGCTTTACTCCCGCACAGTTCAAGGTACAGTAAAAAATGACAGCCTTACCGGATTTGAATTTGCCTGGGTAAATCCTGTAGTAACAACTTCAGATTCCTAATTGAAGACTAACAACACTTTTTTTTACCTGCAATTAATATGCTGCTTGGATATCCTGACTTGGAGTATTCTACTGAGGAAGCTCTGTGTGACAGTCTGCAGGAAGAATGAGATGAGTGCATTGACCTATGTGATTCAATTTTGCCATCTAGTAACTGAAACAACTTGGTATGAAAGAACTCAAATGGCTCTTATTATTGATGTAGATTGAAGGAACATAATAAGGAGGAGTTTTATTTTTTATTCACAGTGTTCGGTGTAACTTTCTGAATGAATTGATTTAGACCAAAAGTAAGACGAAAGAACCAAGGAAGCTATTTACATTTTTATCTGGTCTGTCAGAGTTCACTGTGGACCTGTTGCATCAGGAAGAACATATGCAAATTAGTGCAGTTAGGGGTCCTGTGCCAGAAGAGTAAAAGGACCATGACTAAAAAGTGATTTCTGTCTATGTTTCAGTGATACCTATCATTCGATTCAGACTTATGCTAAGCAACTTCAGAATTATTGCAGGTTGTAATTTTCAATTATCTCCTCAGAAAGAGATTAATACAGGGGTGTGTTGACCGTTATAAATAATATCAATAAGCATTTGTTCCATTTACAGTTCCATTTACTGATTGACGAAGGAAGTGAAAGTAATTAGTGCATTTTCACCTGCTGAACAGTGGTACCTGTGGCATGTTCATTGACCATGGCTGGGCCACTAAGAAAAATATTCCCAGGATAATTTAGAAAAGTCCTGAAGTGATCTGAACTTTTGGTGGCTAACCATTGACTTTAGGTCTGATACAGTAGGCATTATTCCCATTGCAGGTCTCTTTTGGAGATCTTACGTATTATGTTTTGGCATTATTGCCCCTCCTAATAATTCTGTATTAATTGGAATTCTAAAAAAGCACAATCTGCAAGTCAAATGGCAAACTTGAACAATAACATTGTCATCACAGTTTTGTTATGACCATTGTTATACTTCTGGAAGTTATTGGTCACCTAATGATAAGATAAGCATTCCCCAAAAATGTAACTGTAGCTCATCTTTCTTCAGTGCCAATGCAGTACCTTGATTTTTTCCACTCTTTGCTAAGCTCGCTACCTCTTCATGAGGAATGTGATAGCACCATACCAATTGAACTTGGCTCTATTGTTTATTTCTGGTGCAATTATTTTGTAATGGAGGAGGAAATGGAGAAAGTTAAGGCTTAGTTGGGGAAAAAGTGCAAAATGGGTTTATTGTAGCATTCTCTTCATCTGCTGGTGCACATTTGTATTTTGTACCTAAGAAAGATTAAGATGTTTGACTGTAATGCCTATAGAGGTTTATATCACATTACGAATAAGGAGAATTATCTTTTACCTAACATTGAGGACATTTTGTAATAGGATCAAGGAGCATGAGTTTTCACTACATTTGATTTGTGGGGTGCTTGCCAACTTTTGTGTATAAATGAAAGTGACTAGTAGAAATGGGCATTTGGCACAACATTTGGAGATTTGGAAAATTGTGATATGGTTTCTATATTGTGCAATGCCTGAGCCATTTTTCTGCATTTCATCGACTGAATACTTCGTGATTTGTGATTTTAATATGTTTCCACTGCTCTCTGTCAATGATTTTCTGCCACTACTGCAGAACATCAGGAACACTTGAGTTTGGTATTATCACAACTTCAGCAACATCATTTCTTTTGTAAACCTGGGAATTGCGAATTTGAGAAAGATGGGGTAGTGTCTTAGGAATTGAATGCTTGTGGCCACTCCATCGACCCAAAGAAATTTGCCGATATAATTAGTGACATCCCTTTTGTTTAGAAGAAGCAAATGTGAAAAAAATGATTGTTGCTGGGATGATCAAACTTAAAGGGCTAATAATACAATAGAGATGTCTACTGAAGCACCAATTTGCTGTCATTTTGATACTGTCAAGAAACTTACTGTTGAAAGAGATGTCTCTTAAAGAGCTGTTGGACACTTTGGTAACAAAGACAAGAATATAATGGACAAGTATGTCCTGTTGTTCATTTATCTCATGTTTTGCCATAGTCTGAATGAAAGTATTTATTTATTGAAAGACAACTATTAGCCATGGAAATGGCTTGTATTAAATGAACCATCTTTTGTTGAAAAATACTGAACTGTTTGAAATTCATACTTATCTTTGCAATTAACAGTGTTTGTGATATCTTTCAATGCAGCAATAATCATCAAGCTAAAAGGGTAATTTTCTTTCCAAAGTATGATTTTACTATCACTTTTATTCCTGTTTCAAAACAAATTTTGGCTGATGCTCTATTTTGTTGTTATCATGAGTCATCAGTCAGTTTTGATCAGTTTGAGCTTCGTTTTCATCATGTACTTGGAACTGTTCAGTCATTTTTGGACGGGGGTAAGATTGCTCAAGAACAGTTGGATCCAAAAGAATTAAAGATCTTCATCTAAAAAGTCCATTAGATTAATGCAATAAGTTGTGTTTCAGCCAACAGGCTACTTTATTTTGACTAAAAACTGCAATGAGACGTTAATGTAGGTGTACCATTTCTGTTAACAGAGGAAATATGACTACATTTAATTAACTTTAACTTGTATTTGGTGGCCAACTGTTCTTTCTCATGTTCATGAATATGTTTCTTCTCTGTCCTATTTATGCCCAATATAAATTGTTACAATACAAACCCTTTAGAACTTTACAAACATTTGCTGTGGCTCTTGATCCCTTGCAAACTATTTCAACAGATTGCATAATGGATCTTTCACCTTCATAAGGACATCAGGTAATAATGGTTAGATAGACACCTTTTAAAAGATGGCCCATTTTCACTTTTTCCAAGTTACCAACTGCAGAACAAATGGCCCAATATCTCTCATTTTCACTGAATACATCATACTATCAAGTCTGATAGAGGTACTCAGTATCTTTTCATACATTTGGAGAACTCTGTGCAAAGTATTATGAGTTGAACAAGCACTTTCTCCTGGCTATCATCCCCAGTCAAAAGGGAAAATGAGTGAACCAACCAAAGTTTGAAACAATATCTGTGATCCTAAGTAATGCAAGTCATGATAACTAGGCATCCTTTTTGCACATGGCAGAATTCTCTTATAACAATGCAAATCATAGTGCAACCAAAGTTTCAACTTTTTTCATATTTTTCATCTAAGAGTTTCCTCGCCCTCCTCGTATTGATTCTTTGGTTCCTGCGGCAACTGATTATTTGAAACAGTTACAGAAACATAGAAAACTTGTTTCTGAAAGTCTACACCTTTCTAAGGTCAAGATGAAAAATATGCCGACAAATCAAGATCAAATAAAACAAAACAAAATCAAATAAGTCTACTTCTGGAATTATAGATTGGCTGCCTTCACATTTTCTTTCTGTTCATACATTGGCAGTCAAAGTTTGATCATTATTTTTTTAGTAATTACTTCCTAATGAACATTTTTGGCAAGATGCCACTTCTGTTCATGCTCTGTTTGTGGATTTTTTTGCAATGGCATCCTGATAAGCATCGAGGTTAAGGAGGGACATACTGTTACATATTTGCCAAGAGCTTCCCAAATCATGCAAGTAACTGGAATAAGACAGTGCACTTACTGCACAAGCAGGTAGCTTGTTGTTGGATGCCGGATCTCAGCACATAGCTGGGAGCCCTCACTGCCTGTACTGTCTTGGCATTTGTTTGGTTGCAGCCACCTGGAGCAGTGTTATGTGATTAGTGCCAGATGGGAAGGGCAGCCAGGGCACTGTAGAGTTCTGTGCTGGGCTATGGTTACCAAATACGGGATTCTTTGCATGTTATTCAACACCATTAATTACAGGACAGAGGATTGGACAGGCCTTTTTTAATCTGCTCTTTTCACGATGGTGGTCTGTTCATGCAACTGTGCCTGTTATTCCCAATATAACTTAAGAAGAAACAGAGTATTTTGCTGTGATGTCATTTTGCATTTGAATTATATATAAGGAAGCATTTACGAGTGATGAATGTGTCGCAACGCATTCATTTACTTTGTTTTCATCAAGTTCATTGTCCGCTAGCTACTTTTATTTTCTTTGACTTTTGCCCCTTATTTAGCAGGAGATCCAGAGGAAGATACCAACTGTGTCTTTACTTGGCTCTTTTTTCTTCCCTGATCTCAGGGAGAGATTGGTGCCTTGCCACTGCCGCTTACATTGATCCTCATCTTCAGTCTATATCAACAAGGTTGCCAAGGAACTTTTTTGCCAGTTGTCCCTTTTTCCTCCTTAGTGGGAACTTCTGAAGAGGACACATAACGCCTTTGAACGGACCTATTCTGTTCAGGATGTCTTCATGGCTACTAGGAAGAGTCATTCTTTTCTTCGGCAACTAAGAACAACACATAACAGACTTCCTCTGCTTCTGGTCCTTGACAGGAAGTATGAGGTATAATTTTTAAGTGCAATAGTTAGAAATAGAAAGTTAGTGATTTAGGGCCTTATGTAGGTAGCCTAACATTTACCACTTCATAAATACCGAATTTTACCGATTCGGTATTTATGAAGTGGTAAATGCTATGTAGGTAATCCATCGGTAATATTTACCGATTCGGAATGGGTCGGTAATTTAGAATCGGTATTTACCGATTCGGTAATGGTAACTGGCTTCCCATTGATTCCTATGGGCCAGGAGGCCCATAGGAATCAATGGGAAGCCAGTTACCATTACCGAATCGGTAAATACCGATTCGGTAATGGGGGGAGCACAATCAAGGGTGGCAGGGTGTCACAGTGACACCCTGTTGCACCCCTGATTCCTGCATGTGTGCACATGTGGCACACATACATGCCCTAAGGGCATGTATGTCTGCCACATTGCACACTTCAAAGTGCAAAGAAATGCTGTTTTCCAGCTATTTGTCATTTACCACCAACTTTTAGTTGGTGGTAAATAACGAATCCCCACAACAACCACACACTCCCCCTACATATCATTTCAGGATTCGGTATTTACCGAATTGGTAATTTTACCGATTCGGTAAATTACCGAATCCTGAAATGTGCCCCCTACATACCAACAGCCTGAATACCGGTCGGTAACAGGATAATTACCGAAAATCGGCCGTTACCGACCGGTATTGGGCTTCCTACATGTGGCCCTTAATGTTAGCAAAAAGCAAACATTTCATTAAAAAAACAGACAGACCAATAAATGTACAAAAGTGTAAAAGCACCAAAAATGGATTAGAACAGATTATGGTTGGCTCTAGGATAGAGATAAAAGAAAGGGCATGGATATGGGGTAAGAGTAGAGCCATATGCAAAGAAATAAAGGTGAAGGTGGGCACCAGGGATAGGGTTGGTTTGAAGTAGTGACGAGGTTATGGTTATGTCTCGGAATAGTGTGAGGGCGAAGGAGTGGTCTGAGGTTTGCATTGAGGTTAGGGGGAAGGATAGGGTAAATTATAGGGTGTTTTTGAACTATGAGTTGTGTGCTAGAGATTTGTTACATAACATTATGGGTAAGTGATGTTGGGGCACAGTTTTGGTTTAGGGCACCTCACAGCATGGGTGACTTACCTGTAAAACAACATTTAGAATTAGAGCAATGAAAACAATTCTGAACATTTGGCCCCTGACTCTGAGTGTCAATTGCACCGACTGTTTCAAATGTTGAATCTTATACTGCTCACATTTTGAGTCAAACATTTGTCATCTCTCTTGAAATTTCCGATTCTCAATCTGTATTTGGAGGCGATAGGAAGGCATTTGTTCTTTCCACAGTATTATAGTGTCTTCTGGCAGGTACTAAGCATGTGATTGTGGAAAATATGGGTCACTGTTGGGTTACGGGTGCGTTTCAACCAGGGTGCCCTCTTCAATTCTAAGACTGATGTCGAGCGCCTAACCCTAATTAATGAGCTAACTGCGAATACCGAAACAATAGCTCCACAAAGGGGTTTTGAAACTACTCTTAAAAAAAGAGCAGTAACTAAAAAATACTCACAACCCACCTGAGATCTGACCCACGCCCCATGCTCTTCAGGAAACTCTAGAAACACAAACCTTCCTACATCATACTGAGCTCAGTGTTGGTAGGGTCCTGTGATCACAAAACATCAGCTAGGCGCATCTACCCCACAAGATCTGGTGTCTTTGTCTCTTTGTTTCCCTTTCTTCGGACCATACTCTATTGCATTCGTCATCCCGTGCACCGAAGAATGTGACAGGTTGCATACAGCAGAGTATAACATTCTACACATAAATAAATAAAAGACTAGTGAGAGCTTAAGTTGCACTGGATATGTATATGGTTTTCTTTCCTCCACCATCCTTACATATTGAGCTGCACACTGTTGTATAGAATGCTTCAACGTGTCGTCACATCAAGCGCAGCTTCAATTGCCATATTATGTTATTGGACTTAATATTCTAATTATTGTAAATTACCTTCCCACAGGCAAAAGGTACCGCCATAAAATAATCCTTCCTTAAATACCTGCAGATTTTCCATAGAGTTTGCATAAAGTGTGCGGCAAATGGCCGCCACGCTGACATACAGTGCAACCCTTTCATGAACCGGCTCTAATGCTTTGCTTGGGATCTTTTCAAGATCTGAAATTTCATTATGTCTGTTCCCGTGTACTGCTTGGCAGCCACTCATAGTCACCCGCTTCAGTGTCAAGTCAGATATATCCAATAACTAATCCCCTGTCATAACTCGCTTTCCAAAAACTAAGCCTCGTCCGGCAACACTTTATGAAAGAAGAGTTTCAACCGGTCAATAGATCCAAAACAAAATAGAGGAATTTCCCCAGTACTTTGTCGATTTCTTAGGGAACACAGTAGCTGGTCGACACTTTATTAGAGTGGTGCGTGCCCACTGGCACTAATGGCCAATAGAATACACTTTATGGAAAACGTTGACATGATTTTAAACGTGCTAAGAAGTACTGCTTCTGCCAAATATTATACAGTAAACACCACAGCCAGATGTAACACCTCTGGAATTATGGAAATGGTGAGTCGTAAAACACGTTTTCATCACTATCTGCATTGGAAACAGCCCCTGCAACAGGACTTTGAAAAATCCTTCAAAGAGCCTTCCAGACCGCGTGACTCCTGTAACCTTGGGATTGTTTCTCCCCAAAATAATTGGGAGACATTTGTGGCTGAAATAAACAACTCATTCCGCTCAGTTGTGAGTCCCACAACTGAACATAAACACAGTTTACAATTTTGAAATGTGTACAAGTCTAGCTGCATATTCCTCTAGCCATCATGATCTGCAAGACAAAGTCAAGAAAAACTCTCTGAGACAAATTGAAGTATTGCTGTTCGCAGCTGTTAAATTGATTGACAACATCTCCAGAAAAATAGTTATGATTAATAACATCTCCAGAAAAACAGTTAGGATTTGTAGCGGAGAGGAGAGCTTGTGACGGTGGTAAGATTGCTCCAGCATCTTCATGGCGCCATTGTATGGATGGGGCGTGCGCCTCCCATACTGGCTGGTCATGGACATTCTTACTGTGAGCAGTGAAACACTCCACCCTGCACAGCGTCACCTTTTATGCAAGTACTTAGGGAGGACGCACCTGCCTAATCCTGTGTCTGGCATGTAATGCCAGGGGAGAGCTGGCACTGCCCTCTGGCACTGAGTGCCTGTACAGTCATACAACTGTTCCAAACGTCCATTGGTCCCCCTTCAGCTTAGAACAGGGAAGAGATAAATGAGTACGGATCCAGTATCTTTGGCCCATTGGTGGTGCCTGAAACTATGCCAAGGATTGTGCCGAAGGCATAATCTCAGCAAGGGAAACCGGGAGCAGCCAACTAGCAATTAACGAGCACAGGTATGATCACAACACAACTGCTTCCCATCTGTGATCCGTGAGAGATGAGTGAGGGACAATGGATACATACTTCTCTCAAACATTGCAAGGAGAATGGTAAAATGACTGGACAACAGTCAGAGTGTGACTTAGAGGGCATGCTACAGAAAAGAAGCTATACTGTACATGCAGCCAGAGGGATCAGTAGTGTTACATTACTGGTACGTTGCAGGACAAGGGAACGTCAGCAACTTATCTGGATGTAAGGAGCCAGAAGTTGGACAATTATCTTGGCCTCTCTCTTCCGTAGGTAGTTACTGGCTGTGATAAAGGGATCTTTATATGGGCTGGATGGTTGTGCCCACCGAAAGTAATGATGACACGAACTTGTCAGGGTGAAGTCCAAAGTCATTAAATTAACCTGAGTACAACCCCTGGTAGGCATGGTACAGAGCCGACAGGCTTAACTTAGGGCAATGTGTAAAGTCTATGCAGTTCCAAAACATTAATAAAGTTAAAAACAAAAAGAAATTCCAAACCAAATTATAAAAATAGAATAACATTTAATAAACCAAATGACATCAATGCAACACATGTCTAATAAGGCAAACTGGAGACATGACTTTTTAAAGTTTTAAATAAAAATAGCCTCAAAAAGCCCTAAGAGGCAATGAATGGGTCAGATACACAAAGCAGGTTCATCCCGGTCAAAGACTTCACCTTCTGACTTTGTCATTTTTATGGAGCTCAAATCTTCCAAGACTGAAGCTGTATCTGAGGAAGGTGCCTTGATAGCTGGCACCTTTGCTGCAATCCGGAAGGCTTGGAAGTCCAAACATTTTGTAGGTTCCCATGTTTCAGGGTTTCTGGAGCAGCTCCTCTGGCTCACTTCTAAGGCATCAAAGACCTCAGGTATGGCACTTACACACCACAATTTACTTCAGCAGTGGACACCTTCAAGGTCCAGACCAGGTCCAGTTGGAACTGGTTAACTGGCCACTTCAGGAAACGGACCTCTAGTACATTATTGTGTCCTTGTAGCCTCACAGAAAGCCACCCAACTGACCCTTAGAGTCCACTTCTTTGTCCTGTGTACAAGAGGGAGCAGGCCTAGTCCTCCAGGTCTTGTGCCCATCCAGAGGTCTGACCAAGAAACTGTACAGTCCCCTCCCCTGCGACCACTTCAAAGCAGTTTTGAGGGTAGCTTCCCTCTGACTGGGTTCAGCTGTTGTGGGCCTAGGGGACAAAGGCTTTCCCCAGTTGGTCCACCACCACCATGCTGAGGGCCAAGTAAGGGAACAGTAGATGAATGGAGAATGAAGTAGGGGGTCCTTGCAGAAGGAGGAGGCACCACGTTAATTACATGTTGATCAGAGTCGCACACAGGCAATCCAGGCACATTGGGTGCGCTGTAATACGTATTGAAGAGTTGCAAATTCTGTACCTCCCTGGAAATGAGGCAAAACATCCAGTGCACGTTGAAATTGGTCGCACCAGACAGTTCCGGTCAAACACACAGGCGCCAGTTCAGCAATGTCTCACAAGGTAGAATGAGGCACTACTACGGTTATGCCCCCCCCCCCCCCTCCGAGAGTTGGAACCTGTGAATTGGATTCCACACGCAATTAGCATGCAGTCGGCATGTTGCACGAGAGAGATGCAGCACGATTGACCAAGCGGGCCACGCTGGGGCCCGGAACCGGTGAATCTGCTCACCAATGAGACACTTACTTGTGACAAGGTTCACATGATGCAGGGGCCACATGCCTTAGACGCGAGCAAGACTTCAGACTCCACACAAGGCAATACGGTCTCCAGGCACAGTTCTTAGCTTCACGCACACTCTGCACTACCAGTTGTAATCCAACAGACGATGTTGGCACTTGAGAGGGCACTGCACTTCAGGTATCACAGGTAGACGGTGTAGGTCCCTCTTTGGAGATCTTTGATGTCCCTGAGATCTCTGAAAGAACAGGGGGCAAGCTCCAAAAGCCCTTGGAGAGCACACTGCAGGGTGCTACACAGCAGCAGGTAGTCAGCCGAGGACTTCCACTGTTCAGGAAGTGCACACTGTCCCTTTCAATGGCAGTAATCCTCCTTGTGCACAACAGAGTCCTCTGGCAATGTGCACCGCGTAGTTCCAGGTTCTCCAGTCTCACATCCTCACAAGCATATCTCACACTTTGCCAAAGTATGGCAGCAGTAGTTACACTGGAGTGTGCCTTTGAAGTTGGGGGCAGTTCAAAGGGTCTCCCTTTGAACCACAGATGTCTCCCTTAAATTTTAGTCCTGTCTGCCATGAGGCTGTGGAGTGCAGATCTTTATCTTTAGCGGGGCCATGATCTAGCTCCAGAGGCAAAGTTTCAAAATCTCTTCCTCCAATCTCTCCAACCGGCCCAGAAATGGCAGAAGTCTGTTGTTCCAGTCTGATGTTTTATAGCTGTCGCTGGGGAATGCCCAGATGCGCTCCCCAACCTCCAGTGTTGATTGGAGCCAAGCACCAAGGAACACTAAGAGTTTAGAGCACATAAATGCCCACTTTCCAATAGTGGCATTTCTGCGCGAATTCCGACAAAGCCACCTTTACCACTGACAAGGGGTTGTTGCTGCGAATCCCATGATAGGAAACATCATGAGGCTACTCCACTGCAATCCACTATTGCAGCCTGAAGTGATTTCAACTATATCCCTATTTTAGCCTTTTGGAAGAGCAAACCTCATAGGCAGTGAAAACACGCATGGGTATTCCTCACTACCTGGACAGGGGACACACATGTGTATCTGCCCTGCTGTTCACCTTCCACTCAGTTCACCCCTTAAGATGTAACCTTGGGGCACTGGGTGGAAGTGAAAGGTCCCCTCTGGATGGCTAGCAACTTAAACAGGCCAGTCTGAGTAAATGCACAATTGTGCTCATCAGCCTGCAATACAAGGCCGGACACGTATTTAGGAGCGCCATTGGTGCAAGTGCGCACAACAGCCTGCAATGGCAGGTTGGACACATATTTAGGAGCATCACCGGTGCAAAGCACACACCAGCCTGTAATTGCAGGCTGGACACACCTTTAAGGGCACCATTGGTATGAGTGCGCACACCAGCCTGCAACTGAAGGCCGTACACAAATTTAAGATTGTAATTTAAGATGTACCTTTTTACAGGGCGTTTACAGGTAAGCACCTGCCATGTGCAAGAAGGGTGCGTGCACTTTTCTGCTGCAGTACAGAGGGAAAGTGATCAGAGTCCTAAGGTCAGGAAAAGAGAGTTGACAAAAACCAGGAGGACAAAAAGTTAAAGGTTTTAGGGAAATCCCCCTAAAGAGGGCCATGCCCACCAGGGTGCAAATGTGGACATCTATTCAATGTCTTAGGATATCAAGGTATGTTTTTTGAAGAATACCAGTTTCACGAATGACCACATATTAAAGCTTCAATACTTCCATTTATCACTTGAAATATAACCCTTTTGAAGTGACATTTCTCAAAATAAGAATTCATAAGACTTATTACTTTCTATAATTATGCTTTCAAAAATAAAATAAAAAGCCTCTAAGGAAAATCTGCTGCCAAGATCACTCAGTTATTTGAGCAGACTAAAAAGAAAAAGGCATAGGGGTAAGGAGGGGTAGGAATAAAGAAAGAGGGAGTCCTGGAGTATCCGGCTGTAAAGAAAACAATGAGGAAAACAGAAAAGACAAGCAAAACAACTTACATATATGGGAGAGAATGTACATATTCACAAGAACAATGATGAATAAAAATATGAGTAAATGAAAAAAGGGGGCCTACAGGAAACTGCCAAAATACATTTTTATTTACAAGAGAAACATGTTTTAAGGGAATGACAAAAACGAGGTAACAAAAAAGAAATTCTCCTTTTGGATTGATAACATTTCTCTGGGATAGCTGCCCTGTTCCTTGTACATTTTAAGTGCGTGCTAGTGCCTGTTTTGTTGCAGGTAGAAACTGTAGGCATTTCTTAATGGTGTTTACAGTTCACGAGCTTTGTCGCCATATTACCACCTCCTTCGGTATAAGTGAACTTCATAAATATGTCAATATTTCTATTTTAATTTCCCACTTACCCTCTGGCTGCTCGAACACACACTCAAAGACACTCTTTCCTTAACCAAACAATGTGAAGTTCAAAATCAACTTTCAAGTTTACACGGCCCTCGTAATGCCTTTTGCCTCATGTCTGCGTTGTACATGCACTTTCAAAATGATGTTTAGACGAACTCTAGTGCCAAGAGAGACCACAGCATCTGTTACAATGACCAGAAACTGAATGGGTGTGTGCAGAAAACATAAAATAACTACTTCAGTTAAAAATGTGTAACAAAGGCCTGTCAGTACAGTTTAGACTTCACTGTGAGAGTGACTGCACATCAGTACCCTTGTTTCCTGCGCACAATCCATTGGAGAGAGAGGGTTGTGAGGACGGTCTTCGTTCTTACTGATAATTGTTATTAAATCGCACACCATGGGCCCAGAGTGGAGCATCGCAGGGTTTCCGGAGGGATTTTCTTTCAGATGCACACAGGAGCAAACCATTTTCTTTAAAAAAAAATCTCATTACTTGTTCTACTCAAGATAACATTGATATCGTTCTACAGTTGGCTTAATTATTATGATGAAATGGAACACGGGTCCCTTTTGAGCACATTGCATCATAATACACGCACCACTGTACCTAGAGCAATGTCAGAAGAAAATTATTGAAAACAAATCGACATGGTTCCTATGCAGTTCGGTTAGTCTGTCCTTGGGTGAACAATAGTAGTGTGCAGAACTGCTGCTTTGTCTCTCGTGACCCTACTGTCATGATTTCAAATGCTTCAGCAGTTGTTTTGAGGCCTCATAGTTCTCCATGGATTGGTTCTCACTTGAAAATGAGGATTTTTCTACCCCTTGAAGACAGGCTTTCAGTTGAATGATATCACAGTAGGGCCCAAGTATACACCATTCAACAAAGAAACACTGCATGCCCAGTTTTGGAAGTTATTATGAGGCGAGGACAAGGAAAGAGAACCGCTTTCAATTCTTTGCCCTGGAGGCCCCTTTCAACTGCTGTAAGAATGCAAAAATAGCCAACATCCATATTTTTTATTTTTTTATTTTTTATTTTACAGAGTTTTATATAGAGCAAACATGACCCGAAGGTATCGGTTATCAGACCTCTTTACATAGCACCATTTGCGTTACATGAGGACACATTAATTTTTTTTAGGCACGGGGAGATTAAGTGATTTGCCCAGAATCACAGGATGTTCAGCGTCATTGCCGAGACTTGAATCCAGCTCCCCAGATTCGAGGTCGACCGCCCTAGCCGTTAGGCCAATTCCTCTCCCCATCCATACATTTTAAATGTACACTTTGTGTGGAAATACCACAGCAGGGCCCACATGGAAGAAAAACAGGAACCTCAGTGGACTACAGTCCGGCCAGTATTTGAGACCAACAAGAGGCATCACTTGCATAATAAAACATTTACACATCTGTAGTGATGAACAAAGATATGAGCTAGCTCTATTATTCGGGAAGTTGAGGAGGAAGCTGGACAGGGACTGACAGAAAAAGAATGACTGAGGAAAACACATCACTTAAGGGCTACTGCTCCAGACCGTGCTGTGTGTATGGTATCAGTACAGTATAGCATCTACCTGCTGTGTGTAACTAAAGATGCAATAAATGATACACTGAAGATTTGAATTATTTATTTTGTTCATAAACCTATTGTTGCTCTGGAAATGTGTCTCAAACCATGATTTGGAATATGGCTTTTGAGCATGTAAGAATGATTTCAAGGGTGAAGTAGTACATGATGGCAGAGGGGAGATGTATTTGATCTTGACAAACTTGATAGAGTGAAGATTTGTAGAGCGTTCTGTCATCCACGAGGGCCTAGTCCTCTCTGTAGAAAACTGCCAATCAATTAATGACCTTCTTCCAACATCCCACATAATGTACAGCGCGTCATTGCTCCCTAGCTGAGTTTGCACTATACAAGCACCAACAAATATATACAAATTTAGGAGTTTCTTACAATAAGATGCCATTAAGTAAAAATGTCATGGAAAACAAGAATGCAGGAAAATGTACAGGAATGTTTCTACTCAGTTGCATCACTGTCATGGTGCGTGATGTTAAACATGTTACACCTTATAGTGCTAAGTTATATCTATAGGTTCAACACTAACTCATTTGGCAACCAATCACTTCCTAAATAGAAGGAAACATTTCAATGAAGAGTAGAGCTCCAATAGTGATGACAGTGGAAGCTAAAAGGCCTTGGGTTGGAGAAAAGCCATAAATCCACAAGTATTTTCCTGTTAATAGGTGTTTTGTACTCTTGCATTACTGCTGACTTACCAGTGGCGGCTTCTCTAAAAGGGCTTAAGAGCATTGCCCCACTGCTTTGAGCCACCACCCCCTTGGAAAATAAAACTGTTTAAGTTCTTTATTTCATTTCCCGTAACATATTTAAATTCCTGTTTGGTGAGGTTTTATAGCGCGCCAGGGCTCAGTTGCATCTACTTTTATTGGTGTCACACGGCAACAGGGAGAGAGGGGCGTGGCTGTTGTAATGGATCGCTGTGACGCTAAGTAATTCAAATGTGCATGACAAACTGCCCAATCTCTGGACTCGGTCAGCCTGACATGCATACTGCAGACTTGTGAGTGCAAATCAACTTTGTCTTAAGGGCAGGGGCTGGGCTAATTCAACCCTCCGTGTCTTCTCTGGGGTAATGTGTTGCCTTTTCCATCCTATCCCAGTGCAGCTCTCATGCTCTTTAACATAATAAATAGCATAAGACATATGTCAGCATTGCCTCTTTGGCACACAGGACCCTCCAGTAGAGTCAGACAGGGTGGGGGCGGGAAGACATACAACATGGCCAATTATGGTGCATCTTTATTTGAAAGCACACAATGATTGGCCAGGTCTTTTTTAAATTATCCCTCTCTACTGGAGCCTCCCTATTGAGCGTGAAGATATGGAATCAAGAAGTCCATGTTGAAAACTGAGCTGTGTGCCACTGGCACTGAAGTCAATTAAGGTGCCTGCAGCTGCAGATCTTATTTTTCGAAACAGATTCAGTTGAGATGGGTCCCCTGGCTGAAAACAATTAATATTCGGAGCACAGTCAAAAAACAGTACATATTCCCATGTACAACATTAATATGAGGTTTAAAGCCGCCCTAGGTTCAGGATATTTTTATTCATGAGGACACCAACTCCCCCAGTGTGCACACTTCAAACTTGTGCCACCATCTTCTTTGTTGACAACAATGGCTCAAATAAAATGGAAGATCACTTGTGCAGCCGGCAGTGAGTGATGCATTGGCACACAAAGCCCATTGCCATCAAGGAGGTTAGAGCCATTTAGCATTTGATATCCAAACAGGATGTGTCCTGGCACAAACTGCACCTGAAACTAAAAAAAAAGGACATTGGGGGAGGGGGGGGGGCTGTAGTAACTGGGATAATTATGTAAAAAGGCTAAATGTCCCTCGCTTTCCTCACTCAGTGAAAGTCAAAAGTGACTTTTATGCCTCACCACCTTCGATCACCACCAGCTGGACTTACTACCCTGGTCTACTTTTGTCTCACTCCTCGAATTCAGTCGTAAGCCTGGAGATCTACAAGTTTATGTCACAGCAACATCATTGTGAAGGAAGCCCTAAATACTTAAATGAGGAGAAACAGAGATGTATGAAAAAATAACATGCCTTGCAATGAACCAATCAGGATGACACCAGTCCAAAATAAAATTAAGAATATGAACATTTACCTAATGAACTTCTGCAGGTGTGGTTGTCTTTCAGTCATGGTCTGTAGTCCGTGTTATCCAAGAGATTGCAAAACAAAGGTAGGGACAAAAGAGCCATAGAGAAGTAGAAAAACTGATTACATGACTTCTGTAGACTCACTTAGCATGTTCACATTTGTTATAAAAAAGGCAATTATTCTGCTCTGACTCTAAGAGGGCATGAGAGCATGAGTGTTGTCTCCTTTATAGTAATCATTTACAAGCAGTCTCCTGCGCCCTTTTACATTCTCTTTCTACCATCATTTGTGTTTCTAAATTTTAACCACACTAGTAAGGCCATCTCTCACCTTTCCTTGTTTGTGGAGATCTAGATGTCGAGATGGAGTCCTTGCTAAAAGAAAAACACATGCCTTTGGGAAATGATTTGCTTGTTTGGATTTGGTCTTGCCTTGCGCTCTGAGAAATGTTTCCTAGCTATAATTACCAGTTCCATATCTCTGCATGTGGTTGCACAATGTAAACAACCTACACACCAATGACAGAAAAGAAAAAAACTGAACAAGAAGAAAGCCACAAACATGATTAAGCCAATTCCGTGTAAGTCAAATTTGTGCATTTCTCACATTCTGTGATAGCGCCAACAGTATGAAAAAACACATGACTGTGGCTTTACAATCACACAACACATCCAACTGGCAAATGCACGTGAATTTCTCTGATAAAGATTCCAGTTGTTTTTGATCCAAGGTTATACCGGAGTTAATGATGTGATTTTCAGATAATGTTCTATAGCTCACAGAAAATAATTTTTCCTCAAGTTTGGTTGCAGTGCTAAATTCGCAACTTCCAATGCTGGAATATTAAATCATTTGGTAAAGGCCAATCCCTCAAATACGTATTTGATGTATTAGCCAAAAGAATATGGCAGACCACCGCTTTTCAAAAAGATCAAAGAGAAAAAGCCTCTCTGAATGTCACATTGGCTCAATCTTCTACTTTTGATCTGCCATGCCATGAAGTGATCTGAAGTAACCACAAGCTAAGATATATAGTGCTAATAAATACAGAAATAAATAAATAAATAACTAAATAAACAAATAGTGTGGTCAGCAAAAAAAATTTATCTCATAGAAATCCTAATATGAACCCCATAGGGCCTAGGGTGCCTTCTTAAATTGTCTTGCCACTTTAAGTACTACTTCTCCACTTATGCCAAATTAGCAACTATTATAAAATATCAATCAAATATTTAATTTGCAGAATTGTCAGAGTCAAATTCCTTTCTTATCAAGAAGGCACTAATACTATACATACCCTGTTAGAAATGGGATCTCTGGTTGGCTAAGGCTTGCGCCAAAGCCAGGCAGAGACCACCATTCTATTCAGGGCAAGGGAGTTACACGCCAAAGATAACCTCTGCTCACCCCCTTGGTAGCTTGGCACGAGCAGTCAGGCTTATCCCGGAGGCAATGTGTATAGCATTTGCGCAACACACACAGCAAAAACATACTAGGCACACCACAAAAGGAACTCCACACAAGGTTATATCAAAAATAGCCTTTGTATTATCCTAAAACACATTAGAATAGTAATCACACAATATACACTGTGCCTCCTGGCACTAGGCAATATTTACAGGGGATTATATACACATGACAGGGCCACTTGGGCCACTGTCAGAACCATCACTTAGTAAAGATAGTAAATGTGGAACATATACTAGACGTTGAACACAACCAGTAATTACTGGAAAACACTGTACTCAGCATCATCCTGTAACATAAACCATATTATGCACAGTATCACATTTAGGCGTGAAATACATTCTTCACCAACCTCATAAGCCTAGACATATTAGACCATAACCTCCTAAGTATAACTCACATAAGGAAATAATCTCCCTAGCATAAACCACAGTAGGCAAATAACCTCATACCTAAACCACAGTAGAGAATAATTCAAACCTAAACACAGTTTGAAAAACCTCATAATCATAAAACCACATTTAGAGGAATAAATCACTGTGCATAAAACAGTACATGAATTACATTTCCTTCGCACCTACATAAATCACATTAGGGCCTGGCGCCCTACAAACCTAACAGTCCCCCTGGCCAACTGGCCTTCTCAAGG
Organism: Triturus cristatus; assembly: GCF_964204655.1. NCBI lineage: Eukaryota > Metazoa > Chordata > Amphibia > Caudata > Salamandridae > Triturus > Triturus cristatus. The sequence goes on from NC_140587.1 coordinate 379,300,606, forward strand.
GGGCTCAAATGCCCTTTGTCCCAAGAGTCAGGGCACGCTGCCAATGCAGCAGAATCCATGTGCGCAATTGCGCTGGGGCAAAGGAGTGCATCTCACTCCTATCTCTCTCAAAGATGCCCCCAAAGAATTGTGGCCTAAACGTAGCAGCTGGCACTAAGTGCTGCGCAGCTGTGAATATCAAATGAGGCCTGGACACTCACGGTGCCCTTTGGGTGGACCAATATGCAAAGCGTTGTAGCTGCCCACGCTGGTGCGGCGCAGCTGTGAATTAGGTGAATTAGGCCTTGGGGCCTTCACTGGGGCTCTCCCAAAACGTGTCCCCATCGTTGCAGTTGCCCACTGCCACGTGTGGCAACTGTGAGAAAGGCCACATGGGGGGTGAAGCACGGGCCCCTCTGGGCCCTTTAACAGTAATTATGCTGCATCGTTGGAGCCACACAGGCTCTAAAGCAAAAACCTGCCCATCAACGTGGGAGTGGCCCGCTCTCTGTCGGGGCAGCTCAGGCGTTGCCTTGGGGAAGCAACAATGGGGGTAGGCACCGATAGCATGCCTCGACATACCCCCTCCCCCCAGCTCCACTCACCGGACTCCTTGCTCACTGTTGCTGTCCTGATCTCTGTAGGCGCAGCATCACGCGGGGCTCCGTCCTCATCACAGGAGCCTGGATTCCTGCTCTGGCTGCATTCACGAAGGCGGGGTGGGCTCCCGCCGGGCATTCCTGTTTATGTTTATGCAATTTTTATAGCGCGCAACTACCCGGGGGTGTCTCGGTGCTCAGAATACAGAACCATAACTACGGCAGGCAATTATGGTGAAAAGAACCATGTTTTTAGTTTTTTCCTAAAGCTGATGAGGGTAGGGGCAGTTTTGATGTGAAGGGGCAATGTGTTCCAAAGTTTGGCTGTGGAGATTGTAAAACACCTGTCACCCCAGTTGGCCTTCTTTGTTCGCGGGACTTTGAGCAAATGAGCAGAGGACGAACGAAGTGTTCTAGAATGTTCAAGCGGACAAAGAGCTCTTCTGAGGAACTGTGGGCCCAAGTTGTTAACTGCTTTGTAGGCAATGCAAAGTGCCTTGAATTTTGTCCGGCTCCTGACTGGGAGTCAGTGCAGTTGCCGGATATATGGGGAAATGGATGTAAACTTGGGAACTCCTAGTAGAATTCTAGCCGAGGCATTCTGGACTAGCTGCAGTCTGTTCATAACTTTTTCCTGGGCATTCAGAAGAAGGGCATTACAATAATCTGTTTTGGAAAAGACCAAAGTGCTAATTAGAGTTTTGCCGGCTGACGAGGGGAGGTATGGCAGCAGTTTTTTGATCGTTTTCAGGATAAAAAAAGATGAGGAGACCACGGAGTTGACGTGATGATGAAAAGTCATTTTATCATCAAATACAACTCCAATGTTACAAACCTTAGTAACTGGTTGAGGTGGAGCTCCCATCTCGGGTGGCCACCCTTGAGGGGACCAAGCAGGTTCCAGTTTCCCGAATGTCATCACCTCTGTTTTGTCAGAGTTTAATTTGAGACAGTTTGATGACATCCAGGTACTGATAGCCCACATTCCCTCTTGGAAGTTTGCAGCAACTGATGTGCCATCACTGTGTACAGATAGCACCAGTTGTGTATCGTCAGCGTAAGTTGTGAGGGCAATTCCGTAGGATTTTATTACCCTCGCTAAGTCCGAAACATAAATGTTAAACAATGTCGGACTTAGCGAGGAGCCCTGTGGGACGCCGCATGGAAGGGTGAAGGTGTGAGAGGTGAAATGGCCCATTTTTACTGTTTGTAGACGGTCAGCAAGGAAGGCTGAGAGAAGTTCTTTCGCTTTGTTCTGAATTCCTATGGCTGAGACACGGTCGATCAAGATGACATGATCGACCGTGTCGAAGGCTGCAGAGAGATCTAATAGTATTAATACAGCTGCTCCTCCCTTGTCCAATGTCATCCTTATTTCATCTGCAGCTTTTAATAACGCAGTCTCTGTACCATGACCCTGTCTAAACCTAAATTGGGTATCGTCCAGTAGGTTGTTGTTGTCTATAAATTTTGATAGTTGTATGTTCATTGTTTTTTCGAAAATTTTAGCTGGGAAAGGAAGGCATGCAATGGGTCGGTAACTGGCATGAAGGAGGGGATCAAGAGTAGGTTTTTTAAGAAGTGGCTTAATGATAGCCTCCTTCCAGACTGAAGGGTAAGTGCCCGTTGTAAACATAGCGTTACAGATAGTCGTCAAAGCGGGGGAAATAGCTACAGGAATAAGATTGAGAATGGCAGGAGGGCAAGGGTCTAAAGGTGATCCTGATTTAGTACCCAAAACAAATCGATGGACTTGTTCCTCCGTGACAGCTTCAAAGACCGAGAACCTAGGAGTATTGCTGTGTGACGATAGATTCGTCGTGGCAGCGGGGGGAACGTGGGTGAAGGCTGAGAAAAAAGCAGTGACTTTGTCTTTAAAAAAATTGGCAAGAGAGTCGCAAAGGGATTGAGTTCCATCAAAGTGAGGGGCAGGAGGGTTGGAAAGGTGAGTAACCACCTGAAACAGTTCTTTTGATGAGTTTTTTGCCTGTTTGATTTGGGAAGTGTAATAAGATGTCTTTTCAGCGGTAATCAGATCTTTATATTTGGAGAGGGCACTTTTGTACACAGTTTTGTCCGTTGGATTATAATAACGGCGCCAATGTCTTTCCAAATTTCTGCAGTGTTGTCTCTGCAGTCGAAGGGATTCCGTGAATCAAGGGGCCGAGGGGAGTTTTCTGCTCCGATGGGAAATTTTGGGGGGAGCTAGGTTGTGGCAAGCCATATTTAGGCTGTTAAGATAGTTAGTGGAGGCTAGTGAGGGATCCTGTTCGGTAGTGATAATGCTGTCAAGCAGGAAAGCGGCAAGATGGGGAGGATTGATATTTTTCCAGTCTCTGAAAGTGATAGGAGAAGAAGATGTGGAGGAGAGTGAAAGGGAATTCAGTTTTATGGAAAAACAGACTGCTGCGTGCTTGGTCCAAATAAGAGGGATCACCTTGGAAACCAAAATGTGTGGGTTGCTGGTAAATAACCCATCTAGGGTGTGTCCGGCTTTATGGGTGGGCTGATTAACAATTTGCTGTAGGCCGGCCGCTGCTAGAAGGTTAATTAGTGCCGCGGTGTCGGGGTCACAAATGGCTTCAAGATGGAAATTGAAGTCTCCCAGTATGGTAAAATGTGGCGCTCCTGCTGAGACCTCGATTAGGTTATTGAGATTGTTAAGAAATTTCAATCTGGACCCTGGGGGGCGGTAGAGCAAAATGCCTATAAATGATTGGTTACCAGAGAGGCTGATGGTAAAAGAGAAAGCCTCGCACTCACTATATTTAGCGTCTGTAATTTTAACTTTAAGATGGTTCTTATAGATAATGGCTATTCCCCCACCCTTTCTATTAGTTCTATCTAGACTGCATATGCAGTAATTTTCCGGGGTGGCTGCTTTGAAATCTGGACCTGAGGAGTCATCACCCCAGGTTTCAGTGATGAATAGAAGGTCTAGGTTGTGTGACTCAATGAAATCTGAGATTTCGGTTTTGTGCTTAGGGACAGAGCGCACATTGATAAGTGCTGCTAAAACCTGGGGAGTGGAGATAATGGAGAGAGTGGAAGCAGTGCATGTAGGACATTTGTGAGGACCTATAACAGGATTGGTGTATAACAGATGTGGTAAAAGATGAGGCAAGTCTGCTGAGATGTTCAATTTTCGAAGTTGTTCAGCGGTGTATTTGAATGTGCTCGATTTATGAGAAGTGTGTAGCACATCAGAGGCAGGGGAGGTAGCCCCTGACCCGGCCTCGGCGTGGACGAGCGCAGACAAGCTTGCCTTAAGCGCGCCTTCGGCGTGCAATCGTCGCGCCCGCTGCGCTCGTCCGCTGCGCTTCCGGTGAACAAACATGTTTTATGGAGGAAGAAAGGGAAGTGGAGAGGGGGCGTGGCCAGCGCGAGTGGTCCTCTTTGGTTCACCAGTGTGGGGTGGGCTCCCACCTGGCTTCAGCAACACGCGGGTCTCCCACAGCTCACGGGAGGCCCGGTCACTTCCGGGGGTGTGTACTAAGCCCAGCCCACAACCAGGCAACGGTGCCAGTCTTCTGGGTCGCGCTCAGCCGCGGCCCGGCAGTTTCCTTCGGCGGCAATGAGGGGTAGGCTCCCTCGTAATTTCAAATAAGGCACAAGCGGGGTGGGCACCCACCTACAGGCACAGTAAGGCGAGGTGGTAACCCGCCATTTTCAAAATCTATAAAGCGTGGTGGGCACCCGCTATTATGCCAGCCTCACGGGGGGAATCCCTACGATGGGGATTCCTTCAGCAGCAACGCGCTGCCCAGTTCTGCGACGCTCCAGCGCTCCTCTCTAAAGGGGGAATTAAAGCACAGCGCTCCCATTTCAGAATAATTAAAAATAAAAGCGCTCACAGGGCGCATGATGCAACAAGAAGTCCTGAAGGTCCTGGCATACCAAAAGCAGAGTGCTCACAGGGGGCAAAAGGCCCCAGCAATTCCTTCAGCTCCATGGCGCATAGGTGGGCCCAGGGAGGCCAGCACACAGGGCCCTCCAGCAGGAAGGTAAACCCCCATGGTGGTTCCTCCTGGGCCCCAGCAGCAGCCAGCCCCCAAGTTAGGAACAGCACAGCATCAGGGAAGAGAACCAGTTCATGGGGTCACAGCCCCTCTACTTACAGAAAAGATTCTCTTTGTCTTTAGTGCACGGCATGGGGGAACCAGATGCAACTGGTTCAGGGGGTAATTGGAGCACTTTGTTTTGCAAGCTCCTCTTCCCCTTTGTCAGGTGGGGGCTAGGTGATCAGACGCACCACAGGGGGCGGAGCCAGCATTGGGCAGGCTGGGTACAGGCCTATTCAGGGTTAGGGGATTACCCCTCCCACAACTCTCAGCCCAGATGTCCTATTCATCCCAGCACTGACTCATCCTGCCCCTCCTGGAGCCACACACACCTCCCAGCTCCTGTCACTCACAAGCCAGACACCCAATTCATATCAGGCAGGCAGGCACATGGCACTTCTAAAAGTGGCATTTCTAAAATGACCACAATAAATCTGTGCACACCATTGCTCAGCATTTATTCACACAATACATACCAGACTCGCCCCAGCCGCTCCTCTCATACCAGGAATTACCACGGACACACTCACCCCCAATGCATTCCTATATGAGGTCAGGCCAACCTTACCAATGTAACACAGAGAGCGCACGCACTTTACACTGGACCACAGCGCTAAAGTGCTCAGAGGCCTAAAAGCCACCATCACCATGTCAGAGCTTAAGGCAAAAAGTTCAGGGATGAACCTGCTACAAAGGGCCAAGTCCAACATACCCACATCATTTAACTGCCACCTATGTTGACCCAGATCATTATTTCCTGGTTGCAAGTTTAGTTCATTGTCCACCCTGTTAAATATTTCTATTGTTAGACCGCACATCCTTGGCATGGTATTCCCTCCAAACTTTTTGCCTTCACCCCTCCTGTTTTGTGTAATTATTTTTTTTACTAGCTTTAGGACTCTGTGCGCTTGACTACAACTAGCCAGTGCTAACATACTTATGCTCTCTCCACAAAACATGGTAAAAACACTTTTAATTTACTGGTAAGTCCCTAGTAAATTGTACTACATGTACAGCGCCTGTAAGTCAAATTTCTGCGAGTGGGCTGGCAGCACTCATTTTGCCACCCACTACAGTAGCACTGTAAAATCTGTTTCAGACCTGCCACTGCAGTCTGTAGTGCAGTTTTCAATTGCCATATTCGACCTGGCAAAATACACCTTAGCACGGTACAAACATTCCTTGTTAGTACTTATGTTCACCAGTAAGGTAGGCAATAATGGCTCATAGAGCTGCGTGTGTTTAAAAAGTCATACATCTTTACTTAAGTATTACATGTCCTGACACTGAAAAACTCTGAAAATCACCGTTAATGGCTGTGAGGCATATCTCTCTGCTCTTGAAAAACACGAGGCTACCATACTTCATCTAAAAAGAGATAGCTTTGGATTGGGAGTAAATAGGGATATGCTGTTTACAATCAAATTAATTTTAATGTAAAACACTCTTTAATGGTGAAGCCAGATTTTAATCCACAATTCTGCAAATGTTACTTTTAGAAAGTTGTCATTTTCATGTCCCAACCATTTGTGCCTTCTGCCAGTATCCTGGGTCACATGACTGTGAATGCCTCTGCATTTGGGGTTTGTATATTGCTTTCAGACAGTAACACAAAAGGGTCTTGAGAGGATGTGGACACTATTGGCCATCTTGGCGGGATGACTGTGGAGGGACTGTGAAGTGGCTGGACTCAGCCCCACTTACACTTCAAGGACTTTACCTCATGCACATACAAAAGAACCTGACACCAGGGCTGCCCTGTCTATTGTCACCTCGAGACTGTTTGAAGCCTTGACAGGGGAAGGAAAATAACTTTCCAGAACCAGATAAGGGGTTAGGACAGGGTGTCCCCACACACAATGGCTGGCAAAAGGCATATATTTTGGACCTTTAAAGCCACTGATCAGAATACTGCTGGATATTGTGGAAGTTACTGAAGAAGGAGTGCCCTGCTGGCACTTGCTGTCTGAGAAAGAAGACTGCTCCTGCCTGCTTTCAACCTAGGCAATCCAAAGGTCAGTTGGTGGACCTCCTATCTGAGCTACAGGGACACAACAAGCTTCAGAGGCCTCTCTGCAACTGCCCATCTGACCTGCTACAACTGGATGTGTCTGGACCTGCAACTGGACCTGCTTTAGCCCTCTTGGACTCTTAGAGTGATTCCCAAGCGGTGCCTCCCGAGGACCCGGGCTGTTTGCTGGCATCAGAGTGTGCTCCTTTTAAAGAAAAGGTGATAATCCTGAAGTTTAGGCTCCTTGCGACTCTGAATGGGCTCTTTCATGCGAAGACTGCCACGATGACCGTCAATGCGAAGCTCAGGTGAGACCTGCTCTTCACACGAACAGTGACTGGCAACTCGAGAGCTACACTTTGTCCAAAAGCAACGAAAGCTGTAGAAGCTGCTAATGGCAAGTTACAGCAAAAACCATCTATGGTGCCCGACTTGCTTTTCACGCTACAACGATGACCATATACAAAGACCAGCCTCTTCCTCACAGCCTTCTCCAATGGGAACTCGAACTAAACACTCTGTGCCAGACTTAGAAGGTAACTCTTCAGTGGGACTAACCTATATCCAACCAACGCTCCATCACGGTTAGCTTAAACTTGTGACTTTCACCCATTCTAGTGCAACCAGATGAACACAAGTGATGCTTTGTGCTTTTAAGTGCTAGTTTCACTTAAAGGGTTGGTTACACTGATTGGATTTTTGTTCTGGTATTATTTTATTTACAAACATTTAGTCTACTTTTCTAAATTAGTTGAGGATTTTGCATGGGTTATTTTCAGATTGTCTTTCTAGTTGTGTACTTCATAAATACTTTAAACATTGCCTCTAAATTAAGCCATACTGCTTTCGAACCAAGCTGCCAGAGGGCTGAGCACAGGTTAATTTAGTGACTTTTGCGGTTTACCATTACAATGATTGTAACCCAATTCCTCACAACTACCCAGAACTGATATACAATTAAATCATTGCTAAGTTTAGCTTGTCTTAACAGATTACTAAGTCTCTAGCAAGCAGTGATGTGGGAACACAAGTGGTTTTGTGTATCTAATACATTCAGTTACAAGGCAATTTCAGATGTAGAACCATAAATAAACTGAGACCATTGTGCGCCTGCCTCATTTGTATCTGATGCTGTCTGATTAGTAATTTAAAGATACTTTTTTGGCACAAGTTGCTCTTTTTTTATTCATGTAATTTGGAACGCTATTGTCCATGATATCATAAGGCGTTCAAGTGGTGTGGGAATAATATTTTGGTGCTATGCCACCGTTGTCAGAGTTTTGAAATATTTTTCATCTGAAAAGCGAATTTGTTTTGACTAAGAAAGACTTCATGTTGCCTCGACGTATAGTTGATGTCACTCATTGAATTGGACAATACATAAGGCTTACTATTGTCAATAAACCTGAGAACTATTATAAACTTGGCCAGTGCAAAATACTCAGAATTTCCTCAAGAAAAAAAAGAGTATTGTGATGGAAGAAAAAGTGGAGGATTGGCAATTGGCTGAGGTTCTGACTGGTTGTAAAGAGGATGTGGGAGAAGATTTTTTATGCATGTCTTATAAAATGTCCTCCATGGTATGTGTTGGATATATGTGAAAATCCATAAGTAGACTAGGGTAACACAACTCTGAGAGAGTGTGCACTAAGGTAAGGACATGTATATGTTCAATTTTGCAAATGATAAAAGGTAGTTAAACTGTAGAATTAGTTCTTAGATTTTGCTGATAAAGAGGTACCACTCAGTCACAAGAGTCGAATTAGTAGTCGAGTTATTATGGCATTGGACCTGGTTAAAGGGTGCAAATGTGGCCCAGATCAGTGGCAGGGATTTGCCAAGGTGACAGAGTTGACAGTAACAATTAGGCACTGGAAAACAGACATAACCCAACCAAATTGCGGATATTTTTAATATTGTTTTGTTTGGATGTAACCTAGCCATTACAGAATAGTGAAAAACAACTTTATAGGAATCATAGCAAAGTGGCAGGGAAAATGAACCTTGCATTCCTGATCAGTAAAGTACCTTTAAGGAATGGTCTTGATTTAATAGCAGATAGTGGTAAAACTACAGTACGACAGACAGTAAATGATACTGCCACTAAGTGCAAATTTTAGGTCTGATTGGAATATACACTGAAGTCTAAACATATTTAGTCAACCTGATGTTATCAATTTACAGTGTAGTGTTGGTAAGAATGGTACATAGATGGGGAGGGTTTAAAAGGTAGACTTTGATATTCCATAAATAAAATGCTTATTTGTCTGAATTGCTGCATTTGCCAAAGGGATACTGATGATTCAACATGTAAAATTGGGGACTTACAATGTATGTCTCTATTTGAGCTAAAGAAAATTACTAATACTGTATTTCATCCCTTGTGTGAGGTTAGGACTTGGTAAACCACATTTTCCAGAGTCGCTACGTTATTGTGACAGAAAGCTTTGTGCCGAACTGCTGACTGTTAAAGGAGATTGATGTACCTGATAGCCCAGGGAAGAGCTGCCCAATGGGCCAGTCAAACTCAGACATGTTTTAATATGTGTCTTTTATATCCCAGCACCCCGTTATGCATAGAAACTCGAGCTCACACTGGAACAAAATCATACTCTAATCAGTGTATAAAACTTCAGTTCATAAAGTTTTTTTATATACTTTACTTTAAGAATTCTAACTGGTTGAGCAACAATTATCATAAATTAATAAATACAAATAATAAACTATTAACTTAATTTGCTGAATCTTACCCCAAGATGTAATATTAAACATTTTTGATACAAACCTTTTATTTTTTTTAAAGCAAAATGTAATTTGCCCTATCAAGGATTATAAAAAACAGTTCTTTGCTGTGACACTGATGATTAAATCTCCACCTGTTTTGTGGTGACGACCTTGTGAATTTTCATTATCAGTGGGCATGAGCTATTCTGTCATTTATTTAAATAACATTTAGAAATTACCCTGCTCAGAAATGTATTGTTATGTTCCTCTTGCAGTACCTTTTTATGGACAGTCAAGACAACTTTGACTTATAAACCTTGGTGCTGAAGTCTCCAAATACTGGGCAACCAGATGTATGACTCTTTGTTATGCTTTGGTGAACACCAGGCAAACTTTTTAGTCTAATTGTATATTAGGGAATGTTGATTTTGTTTCAATACTATTTGAAGATCTGAAGATAAAACATAGGACCACAGATGGTATTTTGAAATACTTTTCAGTGCCATACTAATTTGTATTAAAGATTCGGGAATTAAAATGAATTTGATTATTATATGGTGCTTTCATGCATCATTATCACTAAGGGTTATAGAGGGTCTTGTGCTTATTTTGTTTCTTGGAGTTTATATAGATTAAATAATGGCACAGACTGAATGTTTTCAATTGAGCCTTAGAATATTCACAGAATAAGAATCCATGTATTTGTCCATTTTACAATCAATGCATTTGCAAGTCCTACAATTTGGTGAAACATGAGCTTTTAAATTTGTAAATAATACAGCAACAAATATTTATGTTTCAAGGAGATACGTCCCTTGTACTTTAGTGAATTATGTGGAGCAAAGTGCAATTATATTGTGTTTGGTCAGGCCATTAAGACTGCTTATTTGTTATCAGTCCCATGTAGAGTATTGTAATTCATATGTCCCTTGATCACCTTCCTTAATTTTTTTCTCTACTCTATCCAACACCCCCCTTGGAGCAACCCTTTCTTCCTTTCCTTTCTCACTTGGCTTTTGATCCAAATAAATACATATTGTTTTGAATGAAATTGGTTATTGCACCTCATACTATCATTAAGTTGTAATGGTTTTGTATAACCATGAGCTGAATTCTATAAGCTCAGAATTGTTAAATGACAAATGTTGAGAAGTGTGGCTCAATGATTAGAGCGGCAGACCCTGTTGCAGAGGTCTAGCCCGGGACCAGGGTTCAATTCCCCGCCTCGGCGGGTCTTGGGCTCAAAAATTCCACGGACCTGATATTTCTAGCCTCGGTGCCATTCCAATCATGGAGTCCCACTCTGCAACTCTGGGCAATAGCTTGCTTAATCTCCACAACGGCCCCCACACCGCTAAGGATGCCTGGCCTCCACCTTGGGGGTGCCCAGGAGTGGACACCTCACAGGGAAAGCCAGGATGGGTTCCACAGCGGTATTCGTACAAGCGCCTTGAGACCCTTGCGGGTGAGTAGTGCGCTATACAAGTATCAATTTATTATTATTATTATTATTATTATTATTATTTCTCTGTGATGTATTGGTCTAGCACCATTGTTTCTTTGTACTATTTATAACCCAGGTCCATTGACTTTTTGTTGAGTCATGCCAATGATTATAATGGTCTTTCTATTACAGCTTAAAATATACTAAAGGGATATAATAAACAAGAACCAACGTAGTCCAGGAAAATTTGTCTTGCATAACAAAAACCTGAGAAACCCTGGTGTCCTTTTGGGAAAAATCAACAGTGCTAGAGTTTTTACCAAAAGAGGCCAGTAGGGTCTACAATGAGACAGGTGATTAGGAAGCAGTTTTACAAGAATACCCATTAAGCTTCTGGTCAAATATTCCTTGAATGTTTTTCCAAATTGAATACTCATGTGACCAAGTTTTAAGAGTTACAAATAGGGAGATTATTGAGTAATCTCAAAGTAAAACCAAAATTGACTATTTTTAATATAAGTTACATCAAGACTCAGATTAGAAAATGTATCCAGCCCAGAATGTCTTTAAGAATTGGCAAGCTAAACAGATGCTTTATATGTGTTATAAAGTACCCCCGTCTGTACATTATAAAGATATTGCAATTCACTGAGGAGGTCCTTGCCCATATAGAGGAATGCGTCAGAATGTTGAGTTGTTCCTTTATAAGATTATGAAATGTTGAGGTGACTTGCAGTATCCTTGTTATGTACAGCAGAGGTACTTTATTCCTTATAATACATGGTCAGACAGTCACCTTCCCCACAGACCACTTAAATCCAGGCATTGTGACACCAGAACTCAACTGCAATAAGTTACAAAAGTTGAGTTTTGACTACTTTTGTTTTATTTTTTATAATTGAATGTTTGGTGCCTTGCAAGTTGCCAATTATAAAGGAATTAGAGATGGGTTTTTATAAAAAGATTACCGAATCCATTGTATTATAACTCTACCAAATATAAAAGCATCTCTTCTGACATTTTCAGGTTATTGGTAATGTCAAGGCACAAGCCCATTCCGAATCTGAAATGAAATGGTAGTTTTACAGTAACTCATTACAATCATGTATCACTTTTTCATACTCACATGTCTTTACTGACATTGAATTCAGGGAGTGAAAATAGTAAAGCATTAAGCATGCATGGAACTCATTTGGTTTCGGTCATATGTCTTTAAGATTACTCAAAAATGGCAACAGCAAATACGCTGTTGCTCCTATATATTACACTTGCGATGGCAATTCGTTAAAAGAATTTGAAGCCTATCCACAAAGAATTATGAAGTACGCAAAAACATATTTTGTAGTACTCTTTTTTCACACTCTTACGCGTCTTTTTGAACAAGCACCAAAGCAAATATAATAGCATCATAATCGGAACATTAAGGGAATATTCACAGACTGTTAGTACAAATAGAAGGAATTTTGCCTTCTGAAGTTTTTCTAACAGGGAGTGTGAAGTTTTGAGGCTGATTCACAAACACATGTAAGAGTTCATGAAAGAGTACTACAGGAACACGTTTTTATGTACTCAAAAAAGCCTTTGTAAATAGGCCCCCAAAGGTCCAAAACTAATATAAACTAAAAAATGAGATTCTAAAATATAGTGCAAATTTGCTTGCATCCTTGAACTGTCTTATGAAATACAATTTTTCTAGCTTCTCTGTATTACAGAATAGATTCCACACCAGAGCACTCCTACTCTCAATTCAGAGTTTCAGAGCTGTTTGTACTCTTTGCTGACATTCCCTGGTTTTCCACACCAGAATGTATAATGCTTCGAGACCGAGTGTCAAATATTCAGCTGAAATTTGAGTAATATTTAGTTTGGGTGACTTCCCAAAAGTAGGTTTTCGCAGTGATTTGTAGCTGTATGACTCTCGCTGTGTGGTAACTTTGCTGTGTGGTAACTTTCATGCTCCACAAGCCCTTGATTTATAAACTGGCTCTGCATAAATGCCCAAGCACAGTCCTGACATTCTCGAGGGGGAGACTGCACACACTTGTGTACATACCACAGCCCTGGAAGCAGTTTGCTGCAGACTGAGGTACTCGTTAGAAACCAGCAGTAATGCGCTCTGGGATTCTCGAGTTGGAAAACGAATGACAGGACGTGCCACAGAGTGTGCATAAGCAAGTGAAATAGTAGCAAAGAAGTAGGTTTTGAAAACTTCTCTTTATGACATTAACCATGTGCAGCTGCCGCTGTCTTGTGGACAATGTGGTTAATTTGCACTTGTTGTTTTAGCTTTTGTTTTACTTTCACCGAAAAAATTGCTTTGTGTTTTTTTGTTCTAGAAATAATTACATTTTTGACAAATAAACTGGCAAATCAAAAACACTGGGTTTGCACATATGTGTGCAACAATATTTTTGTAAGAAACAAACAAATACTAAACAAATATTTTAACGTGTTTTTTTTTTTAACATCGAAGGACGATGTAATTGTGTTTACTTGCTCTCGTTTTTGTCTTGTGAACTTTTATTAAGTGTAGAAACCGAAATATTAGATTTGTGCAAGGCAAACGCTGCGAGATTTTCACTACAAATAGTTTTCCTCAACACAAACCACAGGTTTGAATTTCCCAGAGTCCTGCTCGTCTTTTCAGTCTTTCAAGACGATGACACGAGTTGAATAAAAGAAACATACATTTTCAGGGTCAAACAGTGCAATTTTGTCGTGTGAATTGTGTAAATGGACAACATTAGTACTGCATGGGCCACTCACAAATTCATGTACTCATGTAAATCTATGTCACCAGCTCAAAAGGCTGACTTTATAGGTGTAAGATAAACACAAAAGGCAACCGTGTCCTCACAAAGTCTTTTATTTCCTGGAATATTCGTCAGTGCACGATAATTGCTTAATTTGAGCCGGAGGTTTCCAGTGCTCCACATGGCACTTATTTGTCAAAACGGCACATTCATTCAATGTACATTAACAATGATTAATACCTGTCGCCCAAGCCCTTTTTATAGCTTTGGAAGCCTGTAATAGTCCCTATTGTAAATGTGTATGAATGTGATGGTTAGTGTTTGATTTGGTACTGTGGTCGACAGCGCTGACAAGGACATGGGTGTTGCAAGCACCAGTGGCCTACCGATGAGGGCTCAGAATCTTAACATTTTACACATTAGGGCACTGGTGCATGTGCAATATTGTGTTGGAATAAACCGCACACAGGGATTGCAGATTGCATGTCACATAGCGTGGTACACCATGAAAGTTTGAGAACGCCTTTACAACATGTGAGATTTCACAAATGTGCCTTGCTCCTGCCAAGGGCTGGAGTCGATCCCTTTCCAGTGTGGAAATTAAAACAGTACACACTTAAAATTCATAGGAATGTAGGAGAAGGGGATTCTCCACAAGGAAAAATAGTTACCCTTTGGACGCTAAAATAGGAATCAAAATGTGCAAGTGCACAAAGATGCTGTCATTTGACAGCCCACCATTTTATCTTCTGTAGAATGTTGCATTATTCGAAAAGCAATGTCTATAAAAAATAGAAATTCACAAAATGTTAGCTTGCTATCCTGCTAGTGTAGCAGCTTTACAGGTATAGGTTACTTTGAAGCACAGGAGGAAATCTCTGAACGTACAAATTTAAAGGTTTTTGTAAATAAGGCCCTATGTGTTCATCAAGCAAACACATCCTAAGCACAAATTGTGATATTTCAGTTCAGAATTGCTGCCTTGCTACCACAGCCAATATTTAAACGTTATAGTGAGTATAATAAAATGTTTTACTAGCAATCAACTGAATGGTACTCAGTTTTTGAGCTCGTGATCAGGAAAGGCCGAGTTGGCTTCAACCCTTTCTGCTTGGAGCATGCAGTTAGGGATCTTACGCCCACAAGGGCTGGGAAAGGGTACACACTGCCACAGACAGAGAGAGCAGGGCGGCCATAGGTGCGGCACTATTCGTCTGTGTGAGATGTGCTCAGGCTGCATTAGACAGGTGCAGGAACAACCTGCCAGGCAATGGAGGGTGTTCAGAAGCTCGAGGCAAATGAGGGCTCATCTCTGCTGCAATACATCAGCGACCTTCTGTTTCTGGGTCGTTTAGTATCGCTATGTTAATGTTCTGTGTATGTGTAATCATGGGGTCACCTTGAACTATTACCAGAAATACGGTTAGAGAATGGATGTAGTGAACACCAAAACAAAATTAGCATTTTAGAAACGCCTCATTAGCAATTGTGTGATCTATGGACCTTTGGTGCAGTCAGAGGATGTTCCACAGGTGAGAGGCTAGACTGAAAATGATCTTCAATAAATGCAATTTATTTTGTATTCTTTGCTGTTTTACAGGACGGATTATGGCCTAGGCCACTACATGAGAGTGGGTTAAAGTTGCTCAATTTAGCGGTTACGACTGGTGGACCACGATTTTAAGTTACTTGAAGTGCAATGAAACATGCCTCAAACCCCACATATTGGGTGACTGGAAGCCAAAGCAGGGCTCACAGGTGCCTGTACTGTAGTTCAGCAGGGAGATGAAATATTAAATTACACAATCGTTGCAAATGGGAAAGTAGATCTCATGAAATGACAAGGTGGCTACCATTTGCATAATCCAAGCATCACTACACGAGAACATCAAGGTACTCACTCTTTGAGGGGAAGCCAAGTACACAAATTGTTTCCTCAACTGCAAAAATTGAACTTGACTGACTTCAACACAGCTGTGGCTACATACATTGCCAGTTATTGGCCAAATACAATTCTATACTCAAAAGGCTAGGGATAGGCAATTCACCATGTCCGCCTTCCAACATGAGGAATGCAAAGTTCTTGTTGTGATTGTTGACTAAGTTTCAATTTGTTAAAGGGATTAATTTTATATCGGTATGTAACGTTCTCCAAATCTATAGTTAAGGATTTAAGGATGTAGAGGATACAGTAACCAGCAAAGACCAAGTTATTGTATCTATTCAATGATGCAGATTTTAAAAAAAGTAGTGGGGATGGATCTGTGCACTGTGAAATATCACTCAAAGAAAAAGTAAACTCCCATCTATAGAAAGGTAATATAAATGTAGACATTCCAACACTGAACAACAAGCTATGCCACTGGAGTACTGATGTTTTACACTTTGTCTAGGTAACAATCTAATAGGGTGACTGCACTACCATTTCAAATGCCACCGTAAATTAAGAAGGGCTAAAGAGATGGTGCAGTGATGATGTGGTTTTGGGCAATACAACTTCTTATCCTAAATCATTCAAAATTAAAACCTAAGTATTAATACAGCTTGGACAATGATAAGTAGGTTGTTGCTATCCACATAGTGATACAGTCTTGTCATAGGCGCCCACTTTCTATTATCCCACTGCCTAACACTAGAACTCCCTTCCTTCTGTTTTGAAAGTTTCGGGATGATTCATGAGATCTGGGCTGAGATAAAGTGGTGGGGGTCCCAAAATGCGTTTTCACGTAATTACACCAAATTTGGCAGAAAGCTAGCTCTTGGTTCAGAAAGAGTGCTTTTTGTGATTTGGTGTAATACTGCTCAATAGGTTTGAAGTTATTAAAGAAAAAACAAATGTATATATCTAGGGATGCAAATCCTCTGTGGATCCAAAAGATCTCATGTTGAGATCTGATTGGCTACCAACACTTCAACCAGGAAGTGTTGCCAGCCATCTTAGGACTCAGACTCATCCGAATCCAATAAAAATATTTTTTTTAAAAGAAGACAGGGTAAGCATACCCTTACCCCCTAGGCCTGCTGGTGGAGTCGCACAGGGACCCCGCCTGGAGTAAAAACCATTTTCCCAATTTTGCTGCAATGTCAGTCGATCCATGAATCCGCAGCAAATTTGGAGAAAAAAAACAAGTGCGGTCTCCCACAATTGTTTTTGAATTTCCCCCTGGGTGGGCCAGGTACGAGGGGGATAATAGAAGATGAACTCACAGCATTGAAAAAAGTTGTATGTGGCTGCTCCAAGCGGCCTTCTACAGGGGGAATATTCTGGAGAGCCACAGCATGAATAGAGTCATTTGTGACTAAAAATGAATAACTTGACTGCAAACGAGGGCCACCTGCGTTCCCAGGGTCCTGCCAGGATCCCCTTGGATCTGGTCATCACTTAGCGAGTGTCTCCTCTGTGGAGTGCTTTTGTTCTTCGTGATGATGGGTAGCTGTGAACAATGGGATGTGGGGTTTGCTGGGTGTGTCCCAGCAGGGGATAGGAATACACAGCTGAGCGAGGACTATGCAGGCAGAGAGGCACTGAACAAAAGCACTCATGCTGCCAGGCCACGACTCGTGTGGCACAAATGACCCACTTACCTTGCAACCTGTTGCAGAAGGCAAGGATGCTTGCAAAAAGCACCAGAGTATCGGCTCTCTCAGCACTGTGGAGCTGCGCCACCCACAATGCACTGATGCAGACTTGAAGTGACCCCAAAGGCATTAAAGGCTACTGTGTCTTCTGCTTTCGTTGCCCGACTTTGCCCTGTGACACCATAGCAAAAAGCAGCAGACCCGAACACTGATACTGCTATCCGAGTGCCGACACGCCTCATTACCAGCGCACACACATATACAGACATCAAACACTCGTACAATAAACTGTCACAAAATCACCCACTGACACAAAATATAATAGCGGACACCCACACACAATTTTTTAGAGTAAGAGTTTCACACAGTGATATCGGAAATGATCTCCAAAACTACCGCAGAAATACACCGGCAGCATTGATACTTGCTTCAACCACTCTGACCCCTATAACAGAAAAATTACAGCATCCACGACAACATTCTCACATTATCATGGACACACACCATACTACCATACAATGCTAAACACTTTTATTTTTATTTATACATGTTGCTTTTGGTTTTATTGACAGGCAACTTGAAAACTTTGATTAAATCCAAAGGTAGATACAAAGAATCAGCATTCATGTGACATCTAATTACAAAATTCCGCTGATACCGACAATGAACAACGTCTAAGCTAGAGCATCTATGAAAAAGTTAAAGCATTTAAAGTTGCAAAAGAACGTGCACCAGATATTCAATTTCATTGTGATGCAACCTGCACATGCTTTTGAGTTTGGTTAAACCAGAGCAGGCTTCACTTGCAACAGAAAACCAGCACAGGCAAAGCCAAAGAGTCCAGCTTTAATGTGCCACATGTACTGAATACAGGCATTCACAAAGTTGCTTGCATTCATTGCATGGGGAAAAGGCAGTTTGTCACATTAAAGCATGCCCCACTGGCTTCACCTTTACAGGGAAAAATGTTGTGAACAAATGTCTGCTGTCTGTATAGAAAGCAGTCAGAGAAAATAATACTTCTGCTTTTATGTCACGCATAAAAGTGAATGCAGGGGCCCAATGTTTTTCTTATATGCAGTCAACAGCACTTCAAAATGTGAGAGTTGTTACATACCAATGCTGAATAGTCTTGATCCCACCTCATGCACCTTTGATCATTCTACACTTCCTGTCTCTTCACCTTGCTCTTCCAAGGTTTTTTCTATCCCAGATTTCTTCTTTTATCGATGTTTTCTTACCCTTTAGTTTCTCCTTCTTTTTCTGTTTCCTAGCTTTCTCTCTGTTGCTCTCGGTTAAAATCTCATGATGACAAAATAATTAATGCTCCCAAATTTGAGAGCAGTTGCACATCAGCTGCAAAAAAACAGCACAAATTAATCACTGCCTGGCTTCCAAGATTGCCCATACCAAGGGCAGGTGAGGACAAAATTATGTAAAGTGCCTTAGGCCCAAATTCGCTGGGGCTGATCAAGGGATAAGGAATAGCATTCAACAGGTCCCAGCAGTAAGGACAACAATCTTTTACACAGCCATCGATAAGGGATGAAAGCATGTGTGTCACCTGAAATCTGCAAGAAACAATTCTCTAGAATTGCCTCATTCTGAATACCAACCAGAAGAAAATAGCAAGAATTTAAGAGACAACTACTCTCAGACAGCAATCCTGATGTTAAGATACACTTTCAAGAGTGGATATTTTTATATCTTCTATACTTATACTTTCACTGAAAAAAACAAAGGTTACAGGGACATTATGGTTAGGAATTAATTTTTTTTTAAAACATAGAAATTCACTGAAAAAACCAAAGGATACAGGGATGTTATAGTTAGAAAATAAATTGTAAAAATCCTTAACAATTCACTGAAAAAAATATAAAGTTACAGGGACATTATACTTCAGTTCCAATTTTAGACCCACAAAACCACAGAAATCCAGCAGTTATAGTTATACTTATCTCAAGAAACTATAACTCGTGCCCTAAGGAAACTATAACTTGTTCCCTTGCCATGCGCTGCTAATTACCCCACATATTACATCAGTCATGAGATCTTCTATGACATCATTGAGAATATAACTGCAACATTTATATTAAAATTATTGATGAGAAAACTGTGCACAATAGGGGGCGGCGTCACAGTTACCTTAGAATAGATCTTTTTAAGTTTTCGAGAAAGCTAAAACTTCACAAGTTCTTCAAATTGAAGGGTTCAAACATCATGAAAAGAACACGAATGGAGGCAGGGTAACATATGGACATTCTAACAGCTAATGACTTAGAGACACTTACCCTGCATATGAAAGGGATAAAAGATGTGAGGAAGAAAAAAATGAACACCACTTGTCAAAAAAGAAAAGCATTAAAAATCTACACCAAGATCAAACCATTGTCTACAAACCATCAGACAAAGGAGGTAATATTGTGTTACATACAAGAGAAAACTATTGCAATGAGGCTCTCAGGCAATTGAAAAACTTAAACAGCTTTATACTAACTACCCTATGGAAAACAAGAACAGTATTATAAAGTTCCAAACTGAAATGGTACCAAAAATGGATGCTATCAATAGAAGAATATCAATTCCTTGCAACTTCACATACACTATTACCAACTTTCTACCACCTACCAAAAGTTCATAAGAAAAAGACTCATCCATTGGGACGCCCAATTGTCTCATCCATCAGTAGTTTAACTGAGAATATGTCGACTTATGTTGATAATTTTCTATTTCCCTTTGTATCACAATTGATTTCTTATACCAGAGATACAAAAGATGTTTTGAATCAGATTGAGGGAATTATGTGGGAATCAGATTTGAAGATAGTGCTGCATGTTTCCAGCCTATATATGTGCATGGCTCACAAAGATGGATTGGAGGCAGTGAAATATTTTTAAAAGACATCCACTAAAATTTACGGAACACAGTGAAATGCTAATGAAGTTTTCTGACTTTTGTCTAAATAGCATTTTCATTTTCCAAGACCAACTATATAAACAAATACAAGGTACAACCATTGGCACCTGCTTTGCCCCCAGCCTCGTGGACTTTTTCGTAGGCTGGAGGGAGAAGCAGGTGGCCTGGTCAGGGAGCCATATACTGGAGAAGATACATTGATGACTTGTTCATCATATGGTGAGGAACAGCAGAAACCACCAAGACAAATTTATCAGCCCTAAATAACGATGAAGTAAATCTAAAATTTACCTGTGAGATAAGTTCCACACAGGTCAATTTCTTAGACTTAAAAGTATTCATCAGCGACAACAAGATCTGCACAGCCCTATATAGGAAGCAGACAGCAGGAAATGCAGTGTTGCATTCCACCAGCAACCATCCCCCAAAACTAGTTAACAGCATCCCATATGGGGAACTATTACGCATAAAAAGGAACAGTTCTAGAAATATAGATTTTTAAAAGGCTGCTGATTAGAGCATCAAAAGATTTGAGTAGTACAGAGTAGATCAACAACAAAGAGCAGACATACTGAAGAAGAGTCCACAAAAGAAAGAGAAGGCCACACAGAACAACTTTAGAATTATCACAAATTATTGTAGTGCGGCCAGAAATGTAAGGGGTATTCTACAGAAAAACTGGCGGATTCTGAAATCATATTTCGTCATTTGCAAGAATCTCCAAAATTACCCTTTGGTTACATTGAGAAAATCAAGATGCATTAGGGATGAATTGGTGGAAAGACATATACCCCGAGAAAGATTGGAAACATCATTTACACAACTAAAAGGTTTCCATGCCATAAGTGCAAGGCCTGTGCGAATAGCAATAAGGTGCTCACCTACGAAATTCCTGGTCTTCCAGGACCAAGGAAGATTAGGAATTTCATAAATTGCAACACGAAACACACAGTATATTGCCTGGTATGCCCATGTTAACTGAGATACGTGGGAAACACCAGACATCCCACAAAGATACATATGCCTGAACATTTGAGAGCGATAACCAACAGAGATAGCTCTTATCTTGTAGGAAGGCACTTTGAATCTCATCACAATAGTAACAGGAATCTACTCAAGTTTTTTGTTTGGACCACATACCCCGAAATGTAAGAGAAAGGGACAGGGAACTGAAACTCTGCCGATTGGAGTCTAGATATATAATCAATTTGCAGACCAAGATACCTACAGGATTAAACAGCAGTGAAGAATTCGGGATACACCTGTAGGAAGATACATTACTACACCAGAAGTGAAGGAATAACAGGAAGATGTCTTTATAGTAGAATTATAACATTACTAGCTAGCGCTATAAAGCCAGTACAGCTATCTCAGGTGATACATGAGGATGTAATTGCTACACAATAAGCGAATATATACCCTGCCCATACAGGGCGTGATTGTCCATATGGATATGCCATAATTTGGAGTTTTCCATAATAAATATATTGCAAACAGAAAGGCTGGATTTATATGTAAACCCAATTATGAATTGGAATAAAACAATGATCCACCACATGGCAAAGAATGTGAATAATACGTTCTATGATAACGCCTACGATAACAATTCCATATGAGCTAGGGAATTTGGTTCATTGAGGATTTTAAATGAAACGTAATCGGAATAAATAAAACAATGTGATTTACTGCCCATAGTATAAACATTTGGGCATTATGTAGCCCATAGAAGGACATATGAATGCAGATCTGATTGACGTATACATTTGATTATGTAGTACTGTTCAAATTTTTATCATTTACATGTTATTGAATGCAAATAACACGTTTCAAGATGGCGCTCATGAAGAGTTTCTTGTATGAATTATGGAAGTCCATATTTTATGTTATTAATTGTAATGCAACTGAAATTGATACAAAAAGGAATGCAGAATAGCAGCCGCTGACATTGACAAAGGCGCTTTGCCTAAATTTGTCTGTGTGCACTGTAGATCCAATAAATATTGGATTATTTTCTCCCCGCAAGTGCCGATGTCTTTTTCTTCAAGAGCATAGGATATATATATATATATATCAACCAAGGGTTGCAGGTGTTCCGTGATACTCCAGAACGAAAGGGCGTCTCCCTTAAGCCAGCACCTGCAAGCTGGCGACACACAACAGCCAGTCTTTGTCCAGGTAAGGACAAAAGCGCGAGACACCTCCGGGATAAACTGCAACTGACTTTAATAGTTACCAGCGCTCTGTGTACAACAACCAATGAAATGCTAGGCAGACGCGTTTAACCTATAATAGCTTCCTCAGTGCCCGTTTCAAAAGTTAAAACAATGTCCTGGGGGTCTGCTGGTATTTTAGCTGTTATTGTGGCCACTCCCAGTCAGGTGCTTACTTGCCCCTCCTCCACCTCCGAGGCTGCAGGACATCTCGTGCTCCACCCACCAGGCCACTGCATACTGGGAATTGAAGTCCTCCATGAGTGCCCATACAGTGATAGGGCCTCTCAGACCACAAGTGATGCCCCAAACCAGTTTGGATGGTGGCCCCAACTCCTTCGCAGTCCCTTGGTTGAAGTATTGTCTACACCGCGATACCCCCCTGACGCTTTATATTTCCACACGGAGGTTATCGGCGCAAGGGGAGAGAGGAGGCAAATCATTTGCCTGATAAGGGAGACTGTAACTGACTTGCACCCCACAAGGAACTGCGAAGGATTGGGGTCACCATCCAAACTGGTTTGGATGGTGGCCCCCCAAAAAAAGATTAACACTTAGTTAAAGTTACAAAAACTTTATTTCAAAAGATGTTACACAAAGGGACATGTGACATAGGAAAGGGCGAATAAGTGATCACAAAAGACAAGATTTGTGAGATCATAGAATTACTGAGTTTAAACCTTTACTTACAAGGACAACTTTGTAGAGCCCTCGATAGAAAGCAGAGGATCGTGTGACTTCTTTTGAACCACGAAGCTGACCTATGTACAAAGACGAACTACCGCAGCTGAAGGCCTTTCTTCATACCCTGCACCGTTTAGCGTTAGTAATACTGGTCTCCCTGAAATAGTTCCTGGATTATTGCAAAAGTCATAAAAAAAAGTTTGCTTGTTTTTCAGTAAATTGATAAACTGATTAGTTACACAATTGTTTAACTTGAATACAAAGTCTTGAAATATGGTTCATGATGTTGTCACACAATAATGTATTTAAAAATGAAGCAACACATACATGGACTCTCTCTATTCTTGAAATATTGAGGGAAACCAATGAAGCTCAGCTCGTTTTTACTCTATTTTCTTTTCCATGCTGGGCTTCAATACCCAACACTTGTCATTTTATTTTAATTTATGGATGCGAAAATTTTCCTTTGAGAGTTTTTGCTGTTCAGGAAGTTCTTATATTTCTTGGATTTGGGGGAAAAGCAAGGATTTGTGTAAAACCTTAGAAAGACCAGTTTAAGACTGCAAATAATGAGTACCGAATGCTCCTAGCTGTAACATCAGAAAGCTGATGACAGGATTATACTGATGCCAAGTCATACGTCTGCACACGGTGCTGTTTCTTTTACATATGCCTTTGATTTATAAGGTGTGTGAGTATACTTGTTTAAAGTGCGATCCATTTCTTCATTTCACCTTCACAGGGTTTTGAACTTACATCTTTGTTTTGCTTTTGCACATGGTGGAAACTACAAACTTGCAGGAAGGGCACGACTTTACGATTTCATGAAGAAAATCATTTTAATAACCGTTTTTTTGCAGTGGAGCAATTATTTAATGCATTTCTAAAGCCACTTCTCTCATTTTACATTTCAAGTTTATAGTTCTAAAAACGTGCCCTTACTTGTTTTTAATGCCACCTATGAAAATATTCTGATTTGACAGATGTCAAGGAGGCATCTCCCAAAGAATGTGCACGAGAAAGCATAAGGTGCGTGCTGTTCGGAGTTCCAGAACTGCAGGGGTCCATAAAGGATCAAATCGCCCATACTAATATGAACTCAGTGCCAAAGCCTTTAGTGCCTGATTCACAAACAAGTAAATCAACCTTACTCACACCAACATGGCAATCCATTATCATACCCTTCAGAGTGGCGCATGTGTATTACAAAACATTGAAGGTTCCGCAGCAGACAATTGTGAGACTGTCCCATTTTGGAGTTGTATGCATACCAGGCATTGGCATGGATTTACTTTTTTTTTTCTCTCCTTTTTCAAGATTATAGGGTATGTAGAATATTTGGTCACTGAAAGTTTACCTTCATGATTGTGGTATTTGCCACCTCTTCTATGGAGGTCTACATTCTATTGCAGGTCTTGTCTCAAATTGTGCAGTATATGTCAATGAACACGGAGACCAGGGGGCGGCGCTCTGCTCTTCTGTCCTCATTTGTGTCCTCTGCACATTTCAGCACATCCATATATAACAAAATTAGAAAGTGCACATTATGTACCTTGTGGATTTTGTTAGATATGTGATGTGAATCACATACATCTTCTACGCATATTTGTTCATATCTTCCCGAGGTGAGCCTAGGATGTTTAGCAGCACTATTATGCTACGTAAGGTGCAATTCACAAAAAAAATCTAAATTCGAGAGTGAGGCATCATGTATTCCACCTGTCAGTCGCATCGATTTCAAACTTTTAGAAGAATTTCAAAATTCACAAGAGAATGCGAAGAAGGTGAAAAATGTGATGCTACTGTGCATGAAAGGCCTGAAATGTCATATTAATAGGGCATGCCCAGGTATACAGGTCGTATTAATATACTGTCAAACATACTTGCATTTAACATTTAAGAAATCACAAAACACCTGTTTAATAACTGTGATGAAGACACATTTAAGTTGAAGGAAGTTATATTTCAGAATTTCACCAAATAATTGTAAAACTCAATCGTCTCATTGTTAAAGTCTTCACGCTGGTAGCTTTACAATTATAACATTCTCCAATAGTGATGTCATTTATTATTGTAGCATTTCTTTCAGTCTTCAAGAGTCAGGCAACAAACTTGTGATATAACCATCACTGGGGCAAATTTCATAAACACCCCCGTTCACCGAAGGTAACGGGACTGTATCTGAGTTTTGTACTGTTAAATTAATAAGCACATGAAAAAAGAAACCGAAATGAGAAAAATGAAATTCGTATATACAAGTATACTTCTCTCATTATCTTAAACGTGTCTCATTTAATGTGTCCTTAATGTCTCGTCTTGTTGTATCTCAACACCTTCTGCCTTTCAATTTAGGATGCAACATAGAAAATTGTGATTCCTGCTTCAGCAGAGATTTTTGCACGAAGTGCAAAGCTGGATTTTACTTGCACAGGGGCCGCTGCTTTGAAGAGTGCCCTGATGGGTTTGCACCATTTGAAGAGACAATGGAATGTGTGGGTGAGTACTTCAGCCTGGCTGTGATGTGAGCACCCGCACCTGTGCCTTTCATGAAATGCTTGTTGAAAGCGTCCCGTCCTTTGATTCTTTCACTTTATTAATTAGAACAGAAATTTATATGTCTTGTGGTGACCTGATAAATTCCCTAGACATTCTGGCGGATGAGTCCAAATATTACATCACTGAGTAAGACTTTGGCTTGTGCAGCTACATGAAACATGAATCTACCAATGTGATTCTAATAAAATGCACAAACCATGTGATACAATCCATTGTAAATGATTTAATATAAAGTAAAAACACTGGCCTGCTTTTTACTTCAATTATATTTGTTACATTTTGCTCTGTTCCAACATAAAACAAAATGCACTTGAATGACGTAAATTCATTATAACCCAATTATTGCAAAATTCACAGTGTAAGTGATAGTGTCTTTCTCTAAGAACACCAAACAATAAAGTGCCAGATGTATGAAGCCATTTAGCATTTCTTAATTGGCCAAATCTCTATTTCAGTACGTTAAGAAATACTAAATGTGCTTGTCCTATGCACAATGTTTAAATCGTGGTCGCAGTTTGCGATTTCTACCCAGTGGAAATCGCAAATGGCAACCGCAGTTTAGGGAATCGCAAATAGGGATTACCCATTTACGATTCCCAAAACACATGTACAAAGCATTTCCTACATGCAAATTGGGCCTTTAGGAAATGCAATTACCATCGACCCAAAGTCAATGGTAACCATGTGCAAATTTTATAAAAATCATTTAAAATGCATTTTTAATGTGACATGAAGAGCACATATGCATTAGGACATATGTGTGCTTCCATGTGCACTAGGAAATTCGGGGTGCCCCCAGGGGGGCCTGAAGCCTAGAGGCACCCTTGGCTTTGCATTTCCTAAATTGTGATTTCCTATTAGGAAATCGCAATTTAGGAAATGCAAACCAGTTCCTATTTTTTCCTTAGGTGGGAATGCAATGGCATATTTCCTATTTGTGATTCCCTTATAGATATTCCTACTCTGTAGAAATCGCAACTATGAAATCGCAGCTTCTGTACATACCATTTTGCATTTCCTAAATAGCCATTACTACAGAGTCGCTATTTAGGAAATGCAAAATTAGAATTTCGTGCATCTGGCCCGAAGTGTCTTAAACGTTTAATATGCTGAACTCAATACTGAAGGAAAAATGTATGATATATACATTTATAATTGTGTGATATCTAGCTTCAAGTGTTAGTATACATCCGAGTTCAAAGCTTTTGTCTAAAGTATAGCAGATCAGTGGCGAAGTGGGTACACTTTGTGCACAAAGAATTGGGCCACAGCCTACATTTCATTTTAATAATGAGGCCTTTACACCTTTCCTCCCCTTATTTCGATTCTTCTCTTTTCATTTTACTCATAGGCCCTTCCCCTGCTCTCATCTTTGTGTCTGAGAACAAAGGAGTTTCCTCTGTCCAGTTACACAAGTAAAGTTGTTATCCTCTCTACTCATCAAAGATAGCCCTACAAATATAGTCGTCAATAATGTAAAATTAGTGTAAATATTTCTGGAAAAAGGAGGAGTCTATATTTTCTTACTGCCCTGTATAACTTCCTATCCACTAAATTTTCATAGGACAACTGTATGCCATATGTATTGAGTTATTACGGTTTTTGTACTTTGTTATGTCTGTAATCAAAAAAATTGTAGAATATCTGTCAGGAGTTCAATAGCCCAATGAGGCTATGTCCATGAGGTCAAAAATATGCAATGAAATAAAATAAAATATATTGAATGCACGGGTATAATAAACGAATCAGGAAAACAGTTGGAAGAAAATTAGTACAAAAGAAGACAGAGATAATAAGGGATTAACTACCATCAAAGAGGACTCACAATCATCATTTAGATCCACAAATGTGTCCTGTTTCGTTGAATATTCCAGTCATGTCAGGAGGTATCAGCTTCCTGTGCCCTGTAATTTCGAAGTGAAAATACACACTTTCTCAAACATCATATCCCCTCCAATAAATAATCAGCATCTTTAGATTGAATATGTTTTGCTATGGTGAACTCTGCATTTATCTTTGCCTTAGATTTAGTCTTGCTTTCAAGGCTACATTTATTACGTTTCTTTTTTCAATGAGTAGATGTCTCTTTGTCCTTTTATTAAAGATAGAATTACTGAATATTCAGGGCTAATTCTTTTTTATCATTTTCAGTGAGTAATTGTGTCTTACGACAGGCTTAGGTGTGACTTACATGTGAATTTCCAGGACTAAACTAGCTATTCATGAAACATAATATTTTGTGAGTCACAAAGCTTTTTTCCATGAGTGAGCATGTCTTTCTCCATTAAATGCACCTTCCCCACCTTAGGCTGCATAAAAACAAAACACCTCTAAAACGGTACACAAAAATATGCTTTGTGAATCCATGATTGAAATGCAGGTGTAAATCACACTTAAGACGGTAGCTAGACACAACTACTCACAAAGTAAGGTTTTGAAAATCTGGTCCACAGGAAGTCGCTTCCTCTCATCTTAAGCATTTACTTTTTTGTCATTCCCACCTTGATAAACTTGATTTGTCTCCCTATCTAAGGGTGTGCCTTTCAAACAGTAGGATATTTAGCCTCAGACTTGTTCCATACTAGGAAGGAGCCAGGACAGACACGTCACTTGATTTAAAAAATAAAAACCATAATGCTCTTGAGAACACCACTCATGGAATACTTGAGCGTGCTAACAATACTTGTGCATTATTTAATTTCTTCATATTTCATGTTGCTACTTCATTCACGAACCAGAACTTGCATGCTTAAAACATGATGCAAACTGGAAACATTAAATAATCCACAGTCAGAAAAATAAGAGAAAAATTACCAGCATCCTTGGGAGTCTTTCAACAACTGTAACCCAAGTGTTCCTCTCACATAAGTATGGAACTACTTTCTTCAAGCACCTAAGACAGGAGTGAGCATTGTATCTGAAACCAAGCATGGAAGCAGTTCAGCGGTGTCTGGTGACCTGAGGTTCTATTTTAGAACCATAGACTGAAGAAACATATGCAAATACCACCAGCTTCCCATCTTCTGCTTCTGTACTTTTTGTACTTCCATTGCTACTGACATTCGTATCAAGCCGAGAGTGAAGTAAAGGCTGCTAAATGAGTCGACACTTTATTCCACAGGGAGTTTGTGTCAGGGCAGACCTTGTCTAGTGCAATTTTGTCTCAATATCTACATGTTGAAACAATAGTGTTCATTGAGTATTATTGTTTTTGCGTTTAACAGAGGGATGTGAAGTTGGCCCCTGGAGAGAGTGGGGAGTATGCAGCAGAAGCAACAAAACATGTGGATTTAAATGGGGACTCGAAACAAGAACCAGGCAGATTGTGAAAAAGCCAGCAAAGGACTCAATTCAGTGCCCTACCATAGCCGAATCCAGGAGATGTAAAATGGCAATGAGGCATTGTCCTGGAGGTAAAACTATTTATGTTCAATTTTTTCCAGATACTTATTCTTGCTTATTATTTCTGACTCTTGCTTTTTTCCCTTTACTATATATGTTTTCCATTCCATGCATTTTTCTTTAAGTTATATCAGTCTTGAGTATGTATTAGCTTTGCTGCCAAGATTGTGTTTGAAAAATGTAACCTGGAAAGATCCTGTGTGAAGCATTGATCCATTTGTGTGTGAGCAAAAAGAAATCAAAGCATGTTTGCTTTTGTCTAAGAATTCTGCGGGCGATACATTGCTCTTCTGCCACGAGGTAAACTTTATGGTTTAGCAATTATATTTTACCACCTGTGTAATAGATCTTTCTACATTGCGCTCAACAAAATAAAAGTGGCTGAGGAAACAATATTGCCACTGCTGATAGCACCATCCCATAAAAAAAACAATTTTCGGGGCAGGTATATCCCCCTGCACAAAGCAGCAATAGGAAACTAAGGCGGACAGTCCCTCTGTTAACACACATCCACAGCCACTGTCTTGGAAATGAAGGAAGCTATGCTGTTAGTCATAGAATGTTGACGTGAAAGTTAGAAGGTGGTGCAAATAGAGAATGGGGAGGAGAACATTATTTCTGTGCTTGATTCAAACCGACAGGAAATGCAGCAAAACCATTTATTATCTGATAATGCATATTTAATTTATAAATAGTTTAGTGCCTCTGTAATTTTCCTGCTATGAAAGTACTTATAGAAATTTAATTTCGGATTCAGTAGTACCATACTGACTCACCTCATTCAGCCCTTTTGGTATATGAACCACTATATGCCTTGATGTGAACATTAAAAGGCTGGGCTAAAACCTGTTTAAGATTGAATGATGCGGATGCTGCTCTGCACCTAAACAATGCCAGTTCGTCCTCAGATATATGGTCGTCTTACCAGGTCAATGACATAGAAAGACATAAGAAATGAAGCTAAGATGTTAGGAAAAAAAAATAGACATCCTTTTCATTGAAAACACAACTTTTGCACCTGCTATCCCTAGCTCTTACAAAGATAAATATCACGATCTGCCATTGATGACGCTGTCAATATGTTTGTGCCAACTCTTTTACATCGTAGGATTCCTCTGGTCAATAATTTACCGAGATCCATCCGTGTTTTTGTAGTTCGGAAATCTTCTGATGTTTCACAAAAGAGTTCCAGCTAGGAAATACAGAGGGAAATGATACGTCAATGAACCAATGACATAATAATCCATTGATCCAATAGACCTATAACATATCAATGTAGGAATCGTTGTCTTCACTCGCTGCGACCCCTGACATACTCGAATATTTGTTGCGAGTGTATGATCTGGAATCTCCGATAGAACTGTTGCTAAATGTACGCAAGGATCGGAATAGGCAGTCCTGGGATTGAATTATTTTGATATTTTGGTTTTGAGGGGGATGGGTGCTGCTGGTAAATGTTTTCCCACCCTTTATCCAACGGTGGTCGTGCGTCATCAGGGGCTTCCAGTTAAATGTTGTCCAGGTCTAGACTGACCTTTTTCCCTCCATGGCATTTCCCAGGATGGCTGCAGGCTTGAGGTCTGGTTTCAGAGCTGGACTGGCTGCTATGACCAAGCCTCTCTTGTCCAATTCTGCTTGCAGTGTCCTGCCTTCCTGTGATACGTTTGTTAACTTTGTCCTACCATACAGAGTAGTTTTTGGTGTCCTGTTTATGGAGTTCACGAACATGTCAATTTGGGGAGGCAAGCTAGCAGGGAACACATTTGCAGTCACATATAAACGGATTTTAAATTGAATCTGACAAAACTGGTCCTACCCAGGTCTGGACTCATAGTTGTCAGGCCTCGCTGCTGATTTTAGATCTGTCATTCAGGCTGCTCATTTTAGATCTGTTGCTCAGGCTTCTAATTTTAGATCTGTTGTTCAGGTTTTTGATTTTAGATCTGTTGCTCAGGCTGCTGATTTTAGATCTGCCGTTCAGGCTCTTGGTTTTAGATCTGTCGTTCAGGCTGCTGATGTTAGATCTGTCATTCAGGCTGCTGAATTTAGATCTGTCGTTCAGGTTGCTGATTTTAGATCTGTCGTTCGGGCTTCTGATTTTAGACCTGATGTCCAGGATTCTGATTTTAGATCTGTTGTTCAGGCTTCTGATTTTAGATCTTTTGTTCAAACACTGAAATTATTATGCATGGTTATAGCAAAACAATATAGACAGGGCTTCTAAAAGTTTGCTTCTTGCATTCCCGTGGGTGCAGTACGCTGCCTAATTAGTGTTTTGGTGCATCCGAAATAGACCATGTGACTGAATAACTTCGTAAATTGCTTTGGCTAACAGTAAAGGTCAGAGTACTGTTTACTAGATGGTCCAATTACATGAGGCATTTCCCTTACGAAGCACCCCACCCCTATACATTACCAATAAACTTTTTTTATGCCAGATTCTGCTGTGGAGCTCGATGCTGGCCAAGTCCAAAAGGCTGATTATAAACAAAGTTGAAGCAGTGGGAGAGAGCTGTACAGAACTAGGGATGTTTGTTTTTGTCCATATGGTGTCGGACAAATACTCCTCACCTGCAGGAGGAAACCCAATAAAACCGTTTCATGTTAATGCCCCACATCTGGAGAGGGCTAGTTTAGAACACTTAATTCATGACATGCTTTGTTTGTCTGCCTTTTAATTCATCAGACATTTAAGAAGTCCATTCACAACTTTGCTTGAAAGACAGAGAAACACTGTATGCACCAGGCAACTTATTAAAAGGAGATATTCTCTTGGATAGTCACATAAATGATTGTGAAAATTACAGAGTGGGTTTGGCTGGTTTTAAAGCAAACACTTGCAAACATAAATGTTTAGCTTTGATCACTCTTCTAGTTAAAGGGCGAAACAGCCTATCCCTCTGTTTGAAATAAATGGAGGCCTGGGGCAGAGCATTGACCGGGTGTGCAGCCTCTCGCGTCTGAGGAGCCGGGCTCTGATCACAGCTCTGGACACGTGAGGAATGGTTTAGTGGTTAACCTCATCCTCTTTCCTAGTGGGCATCTATCCACATCACAAAAGCTCTTGAGAATGCAGCGCACTTGTAACCCAGTTGGAACCTACATCATGCAGAGATCCAGGAAAATCAGGGCGAATGCAGGGAACATAATGCTAGTTGTTCGTTCGCTGGGCTGTGAAGATTGAACAAGGGAAGATAACATTTTCTCCTTTATATTTTTCCAATTAATTTAGTTAGGGGTATTTTTACAGCGTGTTTCTAGCCCAAAGGGGCATTGGAGTGCTTTGAATGATTAATTTGCATTATAAATTCTCCAACCACAATATGTTACATTCAGAACATGAACAAAGTACAGTGAATTGGAAAATTTGGGGGAAATTTTTCGCTGCTAGATCCTCAATGTCCACCCCCCTCAGGGATGCAACTTTTTTCTTTTTTTTATTAATCTTAATTAAATCACTTTTTGGCTCCATACAATTTTCTCATGTTGGCTTGTGACCCAATAAATGTATCTTCTGTTAAAAGCATTATGCCCTCACACTGGTCTTTGCCACCGAGTAGGTCGAGAATGATAGACTTGCCCTTGTGCTGCCAGCATGTCACCAGTATTCCAAAGCATTTTGCAGCATGTAAAGCTCATGCAAACCTAATTTTGCACAATGTATGCACAACGTTTGTGGCTCTGGAAACAAGAAATGGAGCAAATAGGTAATGATACAATTTTCACCCAGCAGTGAAAATGTGACCCTGTGTATGATATTTACTTAGAATATCATATATATCTTTTTATGCTGGGCCCAAAAAACAAGATGTATGCCTTGATGTGTCATGAACTGGAACAATTAAAAACTTGAGCAAGTGTAGTCCATTCTACAATAAAATAAACTCTGTTTTTT
Organism: Triturus cristatus; assembly: GCF_964204655.1. NCBI lineage: Eukaryota > Metazoa > Chordata > Amphibia > Caudata > Salamandridae > Triturus > Triturus cristatus. The sequence goes on from NC_140587.1 coordinate 379,333,419, forward strand.
CCATTTCTATTTCCATGCAACACAAACACTTGTGTACCTTTCTTCAAATTTGTCAGATCAATATAGGTTATATGTCATCAACTGTACGTGAGCCAGAGACACATTAGGCCTATTCACAAAGACATTTTTGACTAGACTGTACTCTTACATGTCTTTGTAAATTGGCCTTAAACACCTGAAATGAGAATAAAATGGGAATGTTCATATACAATTATTATAAACAGAAAGGACAATACCCTCTTTGAGTTTTTGTTTTTTCAAATAGGGATTTGAACATTTCTTGGCCGATTCATAAAGGCATGGAAGATTATCTAAAAATAAGTACTCCTGTAATACTGCTTTCTGTACTCATAAATCCTTTGTGAGCAAATAACTACTTATAAATGGTTTTGTGACTTGACCCCATTGGGTCACTACTTCCCATACCCAGGAATGTTATTTTTTTAATAGCGGCTGATTCACACAAGCATATGAGTACAGGAATTGGTACTAGAGGAGTACTCGTTCACATACTATTACATGCCTTTTTTAATTGCCCCCCCCCCAATCCCTATTAGTAAATGTACAAAGAGGGCACAGCCCTTTCTATTTGTTCCCCAATGTATATGAATATTCCCTGGATGTTCCCTTTTCATTCCCATTTTATACGTTATGGGGCCTGTAAAAGTATGTAAAAGAGTACTATAGAAGAACTACTTTACGCGCTCCAAAATGCCACTGTGAACAGGCCTTTATGTTTCTTTATCCAGGCATGCGATCACTTCCTCATACAGACACATAGCGCATGCGGGAGGACTGAGCTACTTGTGATAAGGCGGCACTTTTCCTTCTGTGCAAGCACCACTTGCCGCTTTGTGATAACCACTTGTGTCCAATGTGGAAGCCATTGCACACACGGCATGCTCAGTTTTTTCCACTGGCTCAGTTTCATGAGGTCTTTGTCACATTTCTGGACACTAATGCTTCAGTTAGTCACCTCCCTTGGAGAGCTGTTACCAAAGAACCAGACGCAGGCAGTGGGATCAGCTTTCAGCCAGTCCTGGCAGGGAATAGTCAGTTGAAACCGCTTCTGCAGTATGGGAAGAAGTCACTGTGCTCAGCAGGGACCAGGAATGTGTGGAGGGTGTTACTCAGCAGACTGTGGCGTTCTGTCACATTCAAGGCAAGAAAAAGGCTCCTAACTTCCCTCAAACTGCTGAGGAACATGCTAAGGTGTTCAACTTACGCAGAGCTTCAAGATAGAGTGGCTTCTGTCAAACAACTTTGGGGCATATTATCAAGGAACGACGTTAAAATTATCGCCACTTTAGCGGCAGAAAACGGCCGCTAAAGCAGCGATAATGGGCTTGATAATATGCCCTAGAGATGTCCCATAGAAGCCCATGTTCTGGTGTCAACATGGGCTTCTATTGGAATTCTCTGCGGCATATTATCAAGCCCATTATCGCCACTTTAGCGGCAGTTTTCTGCCGCTAAAGCAGCAATTTTTTTTACGCTGTGCTTGATAATATGCCCCTGTATTTGAAAAGAGCAATGAGTTTAATAATGACGATGATGTTAAATGCATAACGTTATTCTTGCTATTGTTATTGTTGTTATATATGGCAATAGCTTGTTTTTTTACAGAGCTTAACTCCACAGTTTTGCAAATATCTATTGGAGCACTGCACAGTTATTACTTAACAACCTAAACTATGGCAAACACTTGTCATTTCAAAGAGTGACGTTCGATAAAGACAGCTACAGATGAGAAACTCAAAGGTTGGGTTTTTGCAAGAGGTTTTCCTTTGTTTCGGCCTTCAGGTTATCATTTGCTTGATAAACAGGGGCGTCACTTTTTTAAATATTTGGAATCCGTTCACCGCTCATAGCTCTTAGAATCGCTTGACTGACACAGGTTTTACGGCTGCTTGCTTCAACATACAATTTCACAACTTCGATGGGATGATGCCTAGAGTCTACATAAAATGAGGCCCTTGTTAGGTCGAGCTTGGGCAGCACATGTGCTGCTCTGCGAGGCATGCTGTAGTCAGGTAGGGACTTGTAGCTCCGCCCACTGTCTGCCCATATTTTTCATTGGCTTGTATCATTGTCCACTGTACACTCTGGTTATTCATTGGTCAATAGACTTAGTAGTCCCTCCTTAGTATCGCCTTGTCTCATTTTGTAACCTCCCATGTTACGTGTGTTGTTACTCGGTAGGCTTTAATTACAGCCTCCAAGCACTATTTTCTCAAATATCTTTGTCCTGCCTGCTGTTGCAGGCAGGACACGCTTTCTCCTAATGATTTTTTGTTTTATTTTTATAGCACAAATGTATTTGCAAAGCAATAGATCTCGCATTTCCGAGAGTTTAAGCTATTGGCATTGTAAATGACAATGCCTTTTATTTATCTGTTTTAAAAACAACACATAAATTAATGGCAGTGTCATTTTTTTGGAAGGCATTTGTCTCTCTAACTCTTGTAAATGCGAGACCTATTGCATTGCAAATGCTTGTTTAAACAAGTGGCAAGCTCATATGCAAATAAGCTAATTTTGCTGTGGTTGTGCAAAGTTTTTATCACGCAATAAAAGTCATTCTAGTTCACAGAATATCATGCTTTCCTTAAAGCCTAAGGCCTGACATACTTTTATTATCAAACACTGGCAGTATATCCTCTCAAGTGCTATTTAAACTATAAAATAGATGTTCTGTTTTCATGTCACTTAGCTCTAAACTCCTTTCCCAGTTCTCTTTTATATAAAAACCCACAGCTATGGTTCACATAAATGGATTGTATGATTGTTAGTTCTGGCTTGACATTGCAGCTGTCTGCGGGCCTATTGTTAACAATTCTTTATCATATACAAAGAATCAGATTTGGCTTTGTACTCTTTCTCACTTCATGCTATTGGCTGTTTATTGTATCATTGCACCTTCTATGGAGACCTAGCATTACAATGCATGTGGGACTAGTTTATATGTATAAAGTACACTCAGTTATCACACATTACATTCTTATCATAAACGTGCCTAGAATACAGAGCTAAATAGTTTTTGCTTTGCTTTCAATCAAGGAGTTTTTTTTAAATGTTTTAGTCATGACCGGTGTGCATGTTTTCCCTGCCTTCCCCATTGTTCTTTCTAAGAAATTGGGTTAAGGTTGAGGGGGTGAAAACCTACTCAAGCAGGAACCACAATCCTTGTCAGGGTGAGGCACAAGCAAACCCCATTTTAGTCTGTGCTCAACCTTCTGGTAGCTTGGCACAAAGCACTCAGCCTTAACTCAGAGACAAAGTGTATACTATTTTTGTTATTGTTGTTAATATTTTGAAGCACTTCTAGAGCGCATGGCTACCAGAAGGCATCCCAGCGCTTGCAGTGTCACACAGTACAACAATGAAAATGGCTTATTGGTTAACGTACTATGTTCTGGTACAGCCAGGTTTTATGTAGCTTCCAGAAAGGGAGATGTTGTGTCACTGAGCGAAAGTGAAGTGAGAGGGCATTCCAGGGCTTAGCAGCATTGTATGAGAAATACCAGCCTCCGTATCTTTCCTTTTTTATTTGGGGTACTAAGGCCAAGAATAAATTGGCTGATCGTAAGCTTTTCCTAGGGCGATAAAATGAGATCGAGGAGTGATTGATTGGGGACCTTTGCCCCAGAGTGTCTTGTGAGCAATACATAAGGATTTAAACTTTATTTCGGTTATCAGCAGCCAATGTAAGGTATTCAGTGATTGGTTGGCCAATTGGGTTCTGGGAATATTTAACAACATCCGAGCCACACAATTTTGTATTATTTGCAGTTTTCTTGTAGTCATCTTTGGGGCCCTTATGCAACGCTTTAACCAGTAATAAAGTGAAAACACAACGCAAAACCCACACCAACTTAGAAAAACAGAGTATATTTTAATGAATTAATCAATACCGAAACTGCTAAAATCAGTAGAACCGATATATGCAATTTTAAAGATGTAAGTGAAAATAGTGCCAAATAGCACAGAGCACCAACTGTGGATATCTGGTTGTGCTAGATTGGACAAAGTCACAAGTTCAGTCAAACCGTGACGGAGCATAGATCGGCTACAGGGACCAGTAAGGCCTGCTGACAAGATTACCTTAAATCTAAGGGTGGGTTGAGTTGGTGGAGTGCCACTAAGCAGAATTCCACAAAGTTGCCTAAAAACCCCATGGAATTCTGCACCGCTCCGCCCCTGAATGCAGCATTATGCAGGCAGCAGACCTGGAGGGTTCCTAACCCCAAGACTGCTACCGGCTTGGCTTACCTGGTGCGTTCTCGCGTGCCCGGGCTGTCCTTGTCCTGGTTGTCTCCTTTCCTCTCCAGGCTCGCCCAAGCGATACGAAACCCCTACGCTGTATGTCTTGGGAAATACATCAAAGGAAAAAAGCTGCAAGAAATAAACATGTATGAAAAGTCAAATGGAATGACACAGGAGGAAGAATGTTGAACTTGGCCCTTTCTGCAGGTTCATCCCCAAACGTTTAGGCTTCACCCTCCTGTGTTCTGGACCCGCTTATGTTGACCTTCAAGACTCTCTGCATGTTGCCACTGCTTACCAGTGTTAAAGTGCTTGTGATTTCTCCTTTAAACATGGTAAAGTTTGAGTATAGGGAGCTCACCTGTCCGAGATACCTCCGCTTACTGCGTTTATCAACATCGCCCAAAGGGGAAGCCCAGGGAGCCTCAAGGACTGAGGAACAGTAAACTTATCTTGCATTGGCAATTTAGTTGGTGGACGGGGGCTGGGTTTGGGGGCGGGGGGAGAGGGTTGGGTAAGTTTTCTTTTCTTTTTTGGCCATTAGCAGTGGTGCCATAGCTGGTTTCCTCCATGAGCTGCACTCTATTGTTGCATAACCTGACTAGCTCTGGTAAACTTATGTGAAGCTTACTGTTGGCCTTTGTTACAAAATGCAAATAAAACAGATTTAAACCTAAACATGGTAAATTTGGCTTACAGCCAATTGGCCTATTTGATTTACTTGTTAGTCCCTAGTAATGTGATACTACATGTAAATTAAATGCTACTAGTTGGCCTGTCCGCCTAAGTAGCCTTGCAAGCATGTCTTAGACCTGCCCTTGCAGCCTGTGTGTTCAGTTTTTATCTGCCATTTTGACATGGCAAAATAAATCTTTAGATAGGTCCAAGCCTTCCTTTTATTACATATGAGTCACCCTTAGGTAAGAGACTGAACAGCCCAGAAGGCAGTGCGCAGTGTGTTTAAAATGTTGGATATGTACTTTTATGTTTTACAGGTCCTGGTAGCAAAAAACCTCAACATTTATTTTTCACTACTGTAAGGCCTACCCGTAAGGTCTACCTCTCCCAAAGTGTTACATTGGAGTTACCTTATTGCATTTAATAAGTGCCAACTTTCAATTGGGAGCAGGTGGACGGTTCGAGTTTGGTGTCTAAAGAATTGTAATTAAAAGCCCTCTTTAATGGTAAAGTAGGATATTTAGTCACAATTCTGAAAATCCCACTTTTAGAAAGTTGGCATTTTCTTGTCCTATCAATTTGATGCCTACATCCTCATCCTGGGTCACATTAGTAGATGTAGCTGGCAGTTGTTCTTTCTTTATTTGTCCCAGACAGTGAGACAAACGGAAGATAGGTGTTGGCAGGATGGGCCACTCTGAGTTACCACACTTGCACATCACAAAGGCTCTGCCTGAGCACTGTCACAAGGGGTTTGCTACTAGTCAATTGTGACCCCAAACAAGCTGGGGATAGGGCAGGAAGGAAGGGAATGCCTAAGACCTCAGGGGGTGGAAACCTTCAGACGCTTCCTCCACTTCAAAGTAGGCACCAAGTATAAATATTGGACCCTTAGACCCAAATCTTATGAATTTCCCCATTATTTTCTCCAGCTGTCTCTTTTCTATTTTGCTTCTTTATGTAGCTTCACATTAAAAAGCTTTGCCAAATCCAATAGTTCTGACTTTAATGAGCAGCATGTGCAAATGCAAGCCTGCACAGATTATGTTTGTATGTATTTCCACATTTAAACCAAATGTATTAGCTATGCAAAAGCTTATTTTTAAAGGTTATTGGTAATGACAAAGGTAGGACAATGGTTCAACTACTAGTTTAACCATTGTCCCTCAACCTCTCACCTTCTGGCTCACAAGCTCTTCTTTGAAGAATTTGAATATATGTGTGTGCCTTCTAAGTTTTGCCATGTAGTCATTTTTCTGTAGCATTAATTTTATGGCTCTTGCTCCAACCTGTTATTGGCACATCAGGACAATTCGTGCATGCATTTTGCCCCACCTACCAATCAATGGCTGTGGAATCACATTTGTTACATGTTCAGTATTTTAGTTCCTCCGATTGGTGGTTGGCTACTATAGCCTTCCACTGAAACTGGCCAGTTTCCACCCTGGCCCTTCATTCTTTATATAGATTACGCATATGGATTTTTTGATTTATAACTTTTGTTTCAGTGGTACACAGTCCATTATTAGCATCCTCAACTCACTACTTTCTCTCTGGTTCATGTAAGAAAAATGAGCACAGAAACGGCTCTTGTTTTCATGAATGAATGGTCAGTGGCAAGTGCCATAAAAGTTTGTATCACCTCTTTCCGGCACAGGGTGCCATGAAAGGTTGCTGTGGCTATTTCAGTTTATAGTCTTACTGTCCATCTTAAAATGTCATGAATCAGTGTATTAACTCACTTTTTTGAAGAAGTATGTCTATGCTTTTCAAGGAGTCTTTCTCTGGAAGTAAGTCTCAGCTATATGGTTGTTTAAATACTATCCAACTAACTCTTTAGTGCTCGAGAGCTAAAAATATGTGTTCACTAAGCTTTTATCTTTCTCATTTGGGAAGGTTGGGTTAGAGGTTCAACTGTAACTTCTATTTATCTTTTTGAGTTACAGAAATGTTCATATTACTCCAGTGTACGTGACGCGAGTCTTGTATATAGACCCAGCTCCAGGATTCAGGATCTGCAAGAGTAATGAAGAAGCATGAGTAGGCCATGACGACGAATGGAGGCTGGGCAAGCTGGATGCTCTTGTAGTGGGATTACCTATATACAATACTTTCTATCGGGATTGTGCCCACTAGTTTTAATGATGTATTTCTGGGGATTTATATCTATTCATCACCTACTTCCCACCCCCACTAGAACAATGATGGCTTATTGGATTAATGCGTCCACTGTAGGGGCTGTTTTCGATCTCATAGTCACAGGTTCAAATCTCGACAGGTCCACTCAGCCTTTTATCTTTCTGAGGTTGATAAAATGAGTGCCATTGAGTTGGGTAACAATAAACATCAGTTATTCAGAGCCAAGATACCCGTTGAGGTGAATGTGCGCTTTATAAATACACGTTACGTTATGCTTGTATATTGCGTCTAAGGCCTTGACTGCTTCATTGCTCTCGGCTTCTAATAGTCTGGTGAGAGGGGGTGGGGAAGTAGGTATTGTAGCCCAGATCTGAACACAGAACTCTACTGCTTGTGAGCGCAGACCAGCGCTGTGTAGTTTGGGGTTGAAGACCATTGAGGGAGGCAGGAAATGATTTGTCATAATGCAGAATAGGGAACAGTAGGAGTGCTGAAAATGTGATTGAAGGGAGGAGGAAGAAATAGAGTTTATTCTTCCGCGGATGCTCATCCAATCCTCAAACAGGTGTAGATACCACCTTATAAGAGCCACTGAACATATGTATTTTCCTTCTTTACGTGTTTTGTTCAAGTTTCTCATTCAAGACACAGCTATTTAGGGGTCACCCTATCCTTGGGCAGATGGGCTTCATTTTACCCCTCAGAAAGGGGGGACATCAATCCAACAGTCCTTCTACCTTAGAAGTCTGTATGGCCTCATTGCAAGTTTCTAGCAAAGCCACCGTCGCGAATTCTGAGAAGCAGTGACATTACTGCATGCCTGAAATTCACATTGAGCCAAGAAAAAAATGGCGTGAATGGAAAGGGACAGACTGGCCGAAGAGAGTAAAAGTAAAAACACGCGGGTATGCAAACTCCGACTGGGCATGTGGTGGTCCATTCCGAGCAGGAACACTTGGTATACGCATTCGTGGGGTGCGCTAGCACAACCCAACGTTGCAGTCCAGCTATGGGGACAAAAGCCAAACCACCCCAAAAAGGACTTTGAGGCCACATATTTCTCAAAATGAAGGAATTTGGAAATCTACTCGACTCCAAACATTGTAAACTGTCGCTCCTCTTCCAGACACCTTTTCCTCGCGCCTGATGGCCGCGACAGGAAGTGCTGCTGAGAAGTGGCGCAGCCGATAATCTCCGCGCGTGTCTGCTTAAAGAGACTAGTATAAACCCTTTCTTCCGATAGTGGCGAGTGTGTAAACTGACAACCACATGTGGGATAAGTATTAGATTATGTAGCTAAAGATGGCTGTAGATTGCACTGGATTAAACTGAGAGCAGGAAATAAGGATATTCTCAGCTGAAAAAGGGTCAGACGAATGTGCTTCCGACATATGCTTTCTATTTTTGCACATTTTGTTTGTATTTCAGTTTCTATTTGTGTGGTATGCACAATTATAGCTGCCGAGGTCAGCAGCCCTTTTGAGTGGTTTAACAGACCCCCGTTGAAACGAGAATCAAAGGTTCCTGACATCCGCTCTATTAAGATCTCTGATTCCATATTGATCAGGGATTGAGGCCTAATCCAGTTGTCTAGATTTTGTAAACACACGCAATGTCTGAAAAGAGAGGAGCGGGCCTTTTGAAACGCTTTCGTGGCTCTGCAATAAACACATATATTAGTTGAGGGTGAAAGTAGTACTATTGACAGATGTGCGCTTTAAAACATAGGCGCAGGAACGCAGTTCAAGATGGCTTTTCGAATAATGATATTAAATTATTTTGGCTGCACCGCACCGGTATCCTGTTCGAAGTACAGAACGCTGCCGTCTCCAGCAGAAAGAATTGGACCACCACCACACCGCCCTATTTCAGATTCACGAAATGACCATTATTCTCAGTTCATTAAAAATAAAAAACGCTTTCAATACCATTAATAATGTCAATTCAATGTTACTACCTGTTGCCAGTCTCATATATTTTCCAAAGCATTTCTGGCCAGATATTTTCGTTACATTGAAAATCACATTTTCCCACTACTTTTCACACACCGTCAAAATAACCCAGCCACTGGATTATGTATACTTACTTTTGCACCATGGCAAAGGAGGGAAATGCACATGCATCATAAGTCTCTTTTGTTACAACATATAACATGTCAGTTTCAATTTTGGTTTAGGCACAGGGTATGAGCGGTTAAAAGGTGAATCTAAATTGCCTCAATTCGCTAACTTTATTGCATTTTTTTAAAAAAAAATTGAGTTTGTATACCTTTGGCTCTCAAACCCCAGTGTTGTTTTTGATTACAGAGTTTGGAAAAATTACTTAATTTTCATATTTATTCTCGGTTTATACGTGTTTTAGCCATCCATACATCCATCCAGCCAGCGAAACCCCCACCCACATCATCCATCCATACATTGATCCATCCATCAAAATAACTGTAAGATATATGACAACGTTTTTTAATTAAGCTTCCATAAACCCTGACATTTGTCATATCAGATACCCACGGAAACTCATCCCGCCCCCAATTAACTGTTCAAGGCAAGATCAATGACATATTTGATAACATCATCAATGACTTCTTTAATATAGCCTATGTTAATGTCACTTGTGGCATTACACGATAAGAACATCATGCAGTCTATCTTTAGTGCAGAAGTGGGGTACATGTGAGGCACGGCGTGTGCCCATGCACTGGAGGAACCACTTACATGCAACAGATATAATCATTCACCTTTCGCTGGGTTTGGTACAAGTGTGATGCACACACAGATATAGCAAACCTGCTCCAATACCTTTGGCCATGTCACACAGTGCTGCATTCTCGTTTCCGGACACTGCCATCATGAGCTCGGCTGCTACGCTATTGGTTTATATTTTCCAGTGTATTGCTCGGTATTGCAGTCATATGCTGGGGTGCAGAACTATACACAATAGTTCTGCCACCCTCATGCATCCTGGTATACTCCCATCTCATTCTCAGGTTTTGCCATCTTCTGCCCAAGCTCTGCCATCTCATGTCTGAACAGAGTCATCAAAATAAATCGGGTAGGGTCTTGAATGAGACACATACTGGGTAATGGCGATGGGTATTGTTTTCTCTGACTTGGATTTAGAGCATTCTACAATAATGCACGGAATCATGTGGCCTTTGACATTAACAAAATCAAATCACAGGTGTCAACCGGCTGAGCCTAACAGGGTAGACGTGGGTCAATAATCAATTACCAAATCTGGGCTTATGGGTAGAATCCAGAAGTTCCTGATTTTAGATATGTAGATGATGCATAGAAACTAGTGTGCAGCCTTCTTTTCTACCGTTTCTTGTTTTAGAAAATCCAGGAGCGGGGGAATTGGGGATTTAGTAGGTTGCACCCTTCCATGAACACCAGAAGCAGCTTGGCAGGGTAACTGCCACATCAATGTAAAGGTGTTGCCATGAACAAACTGGGTGAGTGTTGCGTGCTGGGTGTGAGTGTCCAGTCTGGGGCCATCCTCTGTAGGTATATGGCGGAGTATAACAGGCCGGAAGAAAATCTTTGTGCTGGGCTGGTGTGTGAGTGGCATCAGTTCCTTTATTTACGGCCGGCATCTGTTATGGCCTATTAAGATCATGTATAAAGGTGCTCTCCCTACTCCCTTTACAGTCCCGACTACTGCTGATCCAAGGCCTAGTTGTGTCCAGGTTGGACTACAGCAACGCCATTTATTTAGGAGCCCCGGAAACCACTCTCCAAATACTACAGAAAACCCAGAATGCCGCTGCCCGGCTTCTCACGAATACCCCAGCCAGAACATCAGCCAAACCCGCACTGAAAAAACTACACTGGCTTCCGATCAGGGAAAGAGTGAGATTCAAGGCCCTATGCCTGGCTCACAAAGTGCTGCACAACGCAGGCCCACCAATTCTTAACAACTGGATCACACCCTACAGACCGACAAGAGCGCTTCGATCGGACCATGAAAATCTTATTGTGGTTCCCAGGGTAAAAAAGGCCCACGCAGGAGGTCGCCGCTTCTCAGTCCACACAGCGAAACAATGGAACGCGCTCCCCTTGAAACTTAGATCAGAACCTAACCTCCTGCGCTTCAGGAAATCTCTTAAAACCTTTATTTTCCCTTAAACTACGTTCACCCCCGTATCTTCATCTATCAGGACCACGAGGTTTAGCGCTGGGATACTTTTGGGTGACTACACGCTCTATAAAAACCTAAAATAAATAAATAAATAAATATTTTTCTGAGAACCCTCCAGCAGCAGCAGGAATCGATTTCCACTGCCAAAAAGCCAGCTGACACTGCCCCACTTTTTTCAAACTACATGCAACTCTGCACTCTATCTAATTACCTGCATTAAAAAAAGAAAAACAATATGCGCAGTTGCAAGTCATAATGCTACACAACTCACCTCTCATAGTTTGTTGTATTACATGTGGGAATAAGATGTGGATTAACTTGGGATCCAAAGGTTACTTCTGCGGTAAAGGGATAATCCAATACCTCATCAGATCACTAGGAGAAGAAGCTTCCAAAAGAAAGATTTACAAATTTAGTAAGCATCGCCTCTATTGTGTAACCCATGTCTTTCACAACGAACTTGGACATTCGTAAGCGGGGCAAAATTTGTATTTCAAGTCTGTAATTGGTACTGAGTAATGGAGAGAAGAGGAAGATTAAAAAAGCAAGAAGTGAATCACCTTGGGAAGGAAGAACTCGCTTTGCTTCTACGGACTGTATTATACAAAGTGCCCCGGGAATGCAGCAGGCATTGGTGCCTATTTTGCATGCCCCCCGGGCACTTTGGTATTACAGAAGGGGCCACTTCTGTAATACCAATAGTGCTGGCGCACATATAACACCAGAGCTATCTTCAGAGGGTGTTCCCTCATTTACATGGGGGAGCAGCCCCATGCACATGAGGGAATCTCTTTGACTCTGCGCCCACGCTGTTTTATAGATGCGGGCGCAACGGTAAACAAGCTGTCAGGAGGCGTGCTGACAGTGCACCCCCTGATGGCAGCCCTCTGGAGGAGATAAAGATGGTCTCATTGATCACCCATACATCCCCCTGCAGGTGGGTGCAGTCCCTAACTGCACCCCCCTGCAAGGGAATCTCTCACCCCTCTTAAAAGTGTAGGCGGGTGCTGCCTGCACAGTGAAACACAGAGCGGCTGCTTCAAAGCCATTCTGTATTTCACTTGAATGCACTGCCGTCAGGGCACCATGAGTTCGCGGCTGCCATGGGGGCAGTGGATTCAATCTAATATGGCACACTTTCCTTGTTAGCGGACATGCACAGCGAACAAGTAAAATGTGCCGCATTGCATAATATGGCCCAGGTCTCATCGCTATAACCAGAATCAAAGCAGTGGATGGAACTACAATCGGAGATCTGACTTGTTTGTCCAATTGTCTGAGCACCTTAAACCGTTTTAATTTTTTGAAATGTGTAAACTTTTTCCTACATGTTTAAACTTTTTTCACATCAATCCATCACCACATTGACTGTATCCCCTCAACTTACTTTATTCTACTTCTGTTTTTTCACTGTTCGATTACTGTCAGTCTAGTAAAGTAATTGTTAATTATGCCTGGAAGAATGTATGGTTTCAGGATATTTGTACACATTTATGTATTTGCCTACATTGAGTTACAGCCGAATTAGTTTTTGATTCTATTGCTATTAATTAAACAACTTTAAATCGATCTGTTTTCACTGACTATTGTATGACTCACTGCACAGAGCTCTGTAATCCAGCTCTGTAGGGTAGAGATTACCCTATATAAAAAAATACCTCCTAATAAAGTTTGTATTTCTTTTCTTTATTGACATTTCAACAATCACAACATGAGCAATTACAGCACATTGGGTCAATCCTCCTTGGTGCTCAGAATGCTGAGCTGCAACATGTCCGTGGGGTATTGTATCAGAGCAATCATCCATACATAGTTAGCTCAAGGGGGAGCCCAGTGGCCACATGAGCCTCCTGTCATTTGAACACCCCATGAAATGGCAAAAAAATAGAATAAAGCGTACTCTTGTCAGCTGTCTATAATGTTGTGTCCTGTGTTTGTGAGGCCTCTTTTGGCTCTTGGAATAATCCTTACAAGTAGTATGTAATCTGGTAGATATGACTAGGTCTGGTTAGTAAAGTTTGTGGTGCAATGTGTTCAGTCAACGGTTGCATGCTGAAAAATAAAGATGTGCAAACCAGAGCTCTGTGTGTGGCATAGTTTGTTACCTGCTCCTGGGCTGGGTAGGACGCTACAAATGGCGACGAGTATGGGATACTTGCCCCCAAAGATACAAGACTGCTCTCTCTGAAAGTATGCCGTGGCCCAGCAAACTGTTTGTGTGTGCCACGTGTGCCTCAAGAAGCTGTCTACAGTTGGCGTTTTTGGAGTCAAAGCCCAACTCCAACTTTTGAGAGGCCCTTGAAGAGGGTGAAGGCCTGCCTAAAACCTACTGGAAAGGCCGAAAGAGTAGATGCTGCGCCACAACATAACACAGAGCCAACACCAATACAAAGCGGAGAGCACTAAAGGCAAAGATGACCGGGACAGAATAACACTAAAGGCAGCGATAGCCAGGTGCAAGAAAACCCTAAAGGCAAAGACAACTAGGTACAGAAAGTACAACTGTTCTCACCGGAGCTAACAAGAAAAGCACCTCCAGACCTCCCATCAAGACTTGGCTGGGGCCAGTGCTCTCAAAGCAGCATTCGGCATGCACAACAATCCAAGTGTAAGAACAGGGGTTGTTCTAATAATGCCGTTGGTCACTGCAGAAGCAGCCACAGAGGTGACTGGAGGCCCTCAGCACAACTGAAAAGATGTCCAAGATTTGAAGTCCTCCAATGGCTGTTGAAAAGAGCACTAAATATGGCACCGCTTCGTGTCGAAACCACCACCTCCTTTCTATACCTCCAAAAAACAGAATATTGGTGCTAGATAAACTGCCTGGATCGAAATGTTCAATGACTTCATAGATGCTATAGAAGAAGCAGATGACAAAAAGATTATCAACTACTTAAACAACCTGACACGTGATAGAAAAAAAGAAGTGATAATGAAGATATCACTAGCTGATGAAGTATCATACCGTCAAATCAAGAAGACTTTGGAGACCAAGTTCAATCCAATGCTGAAAGTCAACTATGAAAGGTACACTTTCAACGAAGCAAGACAGCAACCCAGTGAGATGATGGATGAGTTTGTTGAGAGACTTGATGGGCTTATAAAGCACTGCAAGTTCAATTAGTTCAATAATGAAGAATGCATTGGTCTTAGAGTTAGGAATGGCTGCCTCTCTGATTCATTTCGATGATGCATGCTGCGAGAAATGCTCAGCTTGGAGAAAGTGGTCATGGCTGCAAGAGTGGAGGAACGTGCTGATCAATCAGCTGCCGATATGGAAGCTGGAACAACCCAAAATGAATCAGCAATGAGTATGAGAAGAAGCAGAAACAAAAGGCAGAGGGCCACAGAGTGATTTCTCAGAAGAAAAATAAATTGCGTTTCCACTGTGGATTCTCTTTTCCACTTGAAGGTAAATGTCCTGCAATCGGACAAATATGCAAAGGCTGCAGAAAGGAAAATCATTCCATAATGGTTTGCAAAGTGAAAGACAAACTTAGTACATCAAAAAAAGACAAGGAGACGGATGCCAGAAAGCCCCAGAAGCATTCTAGCCACTCCCAAAAGGCCAAACGGCAACATCGACTAAGGCAAGTGGGAACGAAACAAAGTCAATTGTTATCAAATTAATCTTCCAAAGGTTCATTGACGTCATCATCGAGTGACAATGAGGAAGATGGATGTGTGATGGTGATCTCAGTCACAGACCGATGTGCTTGTATGTAGGATTGGCTGCTTGCAAGAAAAAAAGCTAATCTGAAATGAATCGCCACATGAAGCAACAAAGTTTATTTGGACACTGTCCTAAAATTACACTCAAGGTGAATGGTTGCCCTACAACTTTTATTACAGTGGTGAGTCGATAAACATCATGCCGGCAGAAAGTACAAAGAACTATCTCCGATACTACGTCTCACACTGTCGAGAACAAAGGTGTACAACTGGGCAGCTTCTATGCCCTTGCAGAGTAAAGGATTCTTTGTGGCGACTATGTGGCACAAAAACACTGCAGTACAAGCACCAATTCATGTCCTCCTAGGTACTTCATCGAGTACATGCTTACCAAGTTTTGATACTGCTGCTGACATAGGACTGATCTCTATTAACTACAAAGTGAATGCCCATTCTAAAGTAGTGAGTCAATTCCCGACATGGTTTCATGGTCTTGGGAAACTTGAGGCAATTAAGGTACAGCTTCACATTAATGAAGATTTTCACCCTGTTGCACAGTGAGACCCTCAAGCTGCTATTCACTTACAGGAAGAAGTTGAGAAAAACAAGAAACACTGTTAAAGCATGAAATCATTGAGCACTCTACTGGTCTGACACCGTGGGTTTCACCCGTTGTAGTGGTGCTGAAAAAGAACAGTGGTGGTTCAGTGCACATTTGTGTTGATATGCGACAGGCCAACAAAGCAATTAAAAGCGAAAGACATCCACGTCCACTCATTGTGGACAGGATCATGCAGCTAAATGGCACCAAAGTTTTCTCCCACCTTGATTTGAACAAAGCTACCATCAACTGGAACTGGAAGAAAACTGTAGGTACATTACCACTTTTTCAACTCATGTTGGTTTGTTCAGATATAAAAGACTCGGTTTTGGTGTGTTGCCAGCTGCAGAAATCTTTCAAAATGTCATTTGTCACAGAATTCAGTGTGTAACACATGCTTTTAACTAAAATTAGGATATCCTGGTGTTTGGGGCTACACGAAAGGAACATGACAAAGTACTCACATAAGTATGCCATCTGCTTGCTGATGCAGGTCTCACACTAAATGCAGAGAAGTGTGAATTTCACAAAAAAAGACAAATTTTTTGGGCATATTTTCTCTAAAAAGGGAATGACTCCTGACCCCGAAAAAGTACAAGCATTGTCGTCTACTTGCCCTCCAGAAGATGTGACCATGCTAAGATCCTTCTCATGCATGGCCACCTACTGCTATAGGTATATATATGATTTTACCACTGTGAGTACCCCTCCAAGAGAATTAACAAAGTGAGATGTTCCATTTGAATGGTCATCTGAATGTGACCGAAGTTTCTAGAAAATAATACACGGAATTGAAAATGCAACTGAAATGGCTTTGATCTAAAATGCCATACAGAGATTGTGGTGGATGCTAGTCCAGTGGGGTTGAATGCGGTACTTGTGCAACACAATGGACAGCTCAGAGACACAGTGTGGACTCTGCTAGCCTGAGTCTATCTCAGACCGACTGTGTTTATTTTCAACCTTAGAAAGAAAGCTTAGCTGTGGTATAGGTGAGTGAACACTTCCATGTGTTTCTGTATGGAAAGCATTTCACCATTGTCATGGATTATGAGGCATTGCTCACCATTTTAGGAAATCTGCAAGCCAAGATACCCTTGCATCGAGAGATGCGGGTTGCGTCTGCAAAAGTATGATTACACTATTGTGCATAAACCGGGGAAGGATCAAAACCCTGCAGACTACTTTTCACGAGTTCCTCTACTGTGTCATAATACAATATCCAAAGTAGCTGAGGCCTACATCAATTTCATACTAAATAAGCTCCTTCTATTGAACAAATTCTGACAAAAATATGCTTAAACTCAAAGAAATCATTAAACGCAATCATGGAGGAAACATACTTTACCTCTTACAGATGATGCTCAGTACCAGAAATTCAAGAATGTTCGGGAAGAACTGTTACACATGATATTGTCATACTAAGAGGGGCAAGAATATTTATCCCGGAAAGCCTGAGGCAACAAGTTATTGAACTGGCAAATGAAGGATATTGTGACATTGCCGCAACTAAAAGAGCCCTCAGAGATCGAGTGTGGTTCCAGCGCCTTGATGAATGAGTTGAAAGGGAGTTTGTCATCTGTGCAACTGCCTGCTTCCGAAAATGACTCAGCACCCGCTGAACATGTCTGATCTTTGTAAGCAAGCCTGGGAGAGGATTGTGTTGGTATTCTTCTGACCACCCAATAATGGACATCATCTCATGGTAGTTGTCGATCAGTACTCATGTTTTCCTCTAGCGGAAGACTCATCATCAACCACACATGACAGCGCTGCTGGTTATCATGCCGTTTGGTGAAATCTTTCCTGGGAGAGTACAAGATTAGGATTTATTTACAAATGAGCGGCGCCTTGTACATACTACCTTTAAGATCATTCTAGTGACTTTCTTCAAATTCGTTGGTATAAGATTTGTATCCACTCTGTCTCAGGCGTACTGAGCCCCTTATGACTCTACTTCCTCAAGCACATAACTTATCATTTCCTATTGATTGGATACTTAAGAGATTTTTATCTACTCTGTCCCTGGCGAATTGTGCCTTTTAGGACTTTACTTCTTCAAGCATATAGCTTATCATTGCTAATTTGTTGGACGAAGTTCCCTTTTGGCACTACTGGGAACGAAATGCGTTGGCTGTGTGCCGGTTTTTAAGGATTGATTCAATAAAAGAAGTACCTTTTGGAACTACTGCTTACGTGTCTATCTTTGCAACGAGTGCACCTTCCGCCTTCTATTGAAAAACTGTGTCTGTGATTTGCACCTCTGGACGATGGGTGCAGGAAGTGTTTTGCACCACCTTGTTAAGTAATCGTACATGTGGACTGGTTGAGCTGGACCTTGGTCTGTCGTTTGTCCTTTTGTGCTAACACATGACAGAGTGATCGAGAGGCTGGATGACATTTTCACAACATAGGGTGTTCCCTCCATTCTCAAATCTAACAATGGTCCACCCTTCAATAGCAAAGAGTTCAAAGACTTTCTTAATCTCTTGAACATCAAACATCAGAAAAGTACACCTCTCTGGCCACAGGCAAATGGTATTGTTGAACGATTTATGAATACTTTGAAAAGAGTGGTTCAGAGTGCTGCACAGGAAGACATCCGAGCCCTCCGTGCCTACGCTTCCACTCCTCATTCCAGGACAGGAGAAAGTCCTGCCACCTTGCTGTTCGGGAGAGCTCTTGGAATGAAGATACCACATTGGATACCAGACAAGATTCATGTCACTGACACCTCTTGCAAATGCAAAATGAAGGATTACACCGAGAAGCGCAGATGCACTCGAGACATGGTCTTTGAGAAAGGAGACGAGTTTTTGTCAATCAAAAGCGTACACGCAAAAATGAAACTCTGTTTGATGCTATACCGATATGAGTTGTGGGGAGCAAAGAACATATGATAACTGCCCAACAACCTGGAAAATCCATAACCAAAGAATCGTCACCTTGAGCCTTTGCCTCAATGTTTATCAGCTCCGGACCTCATTAGTAAGGCAAGTCCACCTGAGTGCCCAAGTCAAGCATCTGACTCTTCTCCAGAGATGCCAGATGAAGGTGCCCCTCCTGTATCTCGTACAACAAGATCTGGAAGACTGCTGAGAGCACCTCGACAACTCATTGAGGAGTTATGATGTGTATATATTTGTTTGTGCTTTGTATTTAACAAAGGGGGATATGTTCTGCCCTGTGTTTGTGTGTGTGAGGCCACTAGTGTTCCTCAGCAGACTGCTTACAAGCTTTACGTAATCTGGTGGATGTGACGTGATGTGGTTAACAAAGTTTGTGACGCAGTGAGTTCAGTCAATAGTTGCATCCTGAAGAATAAAGATGTGCAAACCAGAGCTCCGTGGGTGGTGTGGCCCGTTACCTGCTACTGAGCTGAGGAGGACGCTGCATATGACATTGGAGATCATCTTGTCCTGGGGATGTCTAGAGACTGCATTCTAAAGAACTATGTAAGAAAACAACTGACAACAAAACAGGTGTAGAAAGGAAGAAGGAAAGAGAACAAAAATTAAAGGAAAAAATAAAATGAAACCCACCGGTGCATCCCAGCAAGTTAAAACCCATGGCCCCCACCCCCTTTGTCTCAAATATATCAAGGTTCTACTAATTGTAAGACTGTGCCCCACACCTTACGGAAAAGGAACAGGGGGATTTGGTCCTGTATTTACATATCTGTCTTTCATACGCGGCCAGTTGAAAGTTCGGCAGTCCATTCTGTGTGTGGGTGTAGCCGGAGTATGCCGGTGGCTCAGAGTGCATACTTTCGCCACCATGACCACAATGAAAATCCATCTCCTCCAGTCAAGGGAGGTTTCATCCTCGTACATTAGATCATGCAGTATCGTCAGCTTGTGGGATTCCGAAGAGGAATAGCAGCTCGCGGCATGTAGAGTGCGCCAAGCGTCTGTCCAGTAAGGACGGAGGGGCAGGGCTGGACTGGCCGTAGTGGGCACCGGGAAATCCCCCGGTGAGCCGCACGGTTGGGGGCCTGTTTTGGGCCCCTGGTGGGCGTTTTTGTTACAGGGCCGTTTTTTCAGCATAGCTGCAAAATCGGCCCTGTAACAAAATCGGCCGAAAACCGGCCCTGACAAAGAGCACGGCGGCACCCCCAACTCCCGGGTGGTGGGGGGGTGGGGGGATGGGGCGGCCGAGCACCTTGCCAGGGCCGGTTTTGGTTCCCAGTCCGGCTCTGTGGAGGGCACACAGGACTACGGGGGTGGCACAACAGTCAGGGCACAACAGTCAGGGCTGGCACAACAGTCAGGGCTGGCACAACACCAGGAACTTTCCGCATGTTAGCATCTTGCCTGTACCCGTCCCCACAAGGACAGGTGGAAGGCGGACTAATGGACAGAGTTTCATCATTTTGGGCTAACAGCAGCTGCATATTGTCTAAGACCATGTTGTCTATTCTCCTATTGACCAGAACTCTCGACTCTTAAGCTTGGATGTTTTGCCATGCGATGCCAAAGTTGCCAATTGCTTGCCCAGGGGGGCATCTTGTGATTGGCAGGGCCTCACACTTTCACCAATTTATCTTGTAACCCGAGAAGCCTCCGAATTCGGTCATTAAGGACATCAAAGGCAGCGGCAATTCGTCCGGGTCACTGAGTGTCAAAAGGCTACCGTCCACATCAAGCATGATTTTGGGGTGAGCTGCAGGGGGCTTGATTCCCGTGGTACAATCATTCGGCCTGATGGCGGCCTCTCCTGGTTCGAGGGGTAAGAGAAACAGAAGGTGGGGCAACAGACAGCCTAACTGTGTCCTTCTCTCAATAGCGAAAGTCCCCCACAACCTACCTGGGCCATTGGGCTGTCGTTCAGCCAGCCTACCTTCTGCAGGAATTCTTGACCCATCCCTACACGACCCCGTCCAACGCTTTTTCCGCATATGTCGTGTGACCTTTTCATGTGATAACAACAAACCACTTTTCGTGCTGGGTAAACACTGCGATGCTGAGTGGTGAATACATTCTACACATATGTGTATAAATGTTTAAGTATACACATATATGCCTTTACTTTTTGTCACACACTTCTAAACACGGATAGGTGGTTGGCAGTGTTTAGGAAGTGCGTGCCTATATGTGTTTTCGGTTTTGCGTGACACGTCAGGTAACAGAGGCACACGTATCATTTCCCCAGCATAACGTCATTTCATTTGGAGATGAATGCAGTACAATTTATAGAGTGGGGCGAGAAGTTTACGAGTAGCTAATCGTTCCAGCGTTTTACAGCCCTTTGCCTCACTCATCGGGCTGCCCACAGGCTGTTTAAAAGGCGTTGATGAAAATAAAACAGACCCTTCGTTCCTCCGTACGCGGGGCCTTCTCTTGCTACCGGACAGGGAGCTGGCGGACAGCCTTGGAAGGGCTCCAGTGTCACACTCTCGGTGCAGAAGAAATGATGTTAGCTGGATTAATGACCCGTCCGATAGTCTCTGTGCGTTCCAGAACGTTCCAGGTGGCTCTGCTGCGCCTCCATCACTAGGGCATGTTTTTAAGCAGTGCTCGCTGGCTGGGTAAGGGCATTGAATATTATGGTGATTAATTAGCGCTTTGTATGTAGAAAAAAACAATGTTACAGAATTTTGGGGCATTAATATATATCAGTAGATCAATATTTCTGAAGATTATAAAGTACATTTATTTCCCATTTCGACAGGTTAATTAAGATGATAGATGGCATACCATCTGCCCAATATCATTTTAAATAAACAGGCATATAGAAATACAGACATACACCATGTTTTTAGTACCCAAACATGGGCCTCCTCTTACGAACACTGGCAAACTCTAATTATAAATGGTCCCCCTGTATATGGTGATAAATGCTGCCACATTCATTGGCATTGGAAAGGTTCTAAGGGCCCCGAGTCAAGAAAAGAACAAGGACCCGTCCACTGGTTTGCAACTGAACACATAACTGTCTTGGCGCCGATGCAACTGCACCTGCTGCACTATTGATAACTATAACCCTGGCCAGAGTAACACTCTTACTGGCACCCGCTACAACCAGATTAGGGCCTCAGGTTGTAAAATCGGGGAATAACCAGCACTGACCGGGCAACCACCAATCTTTTCTGCGTACATACTTAAGCAGTAAAATGCTGCTGGAAGGTGCGTTGGTTAAGCACAATTTTGCCCTCTGATGTCATCATTTCTGTTCTCAATAATTTCCAGCTGATGTTGCTTGAGCAGGAAAATGATCTGGTAATATGATTGCTGGATTTTTTTTTATTGTTCCGTATGGTTATCGCCTTGACAATATATTTCTAGTTAGGGAGAAATGCACAATGACAAAAACAAATACAGTATAGCATACAACTAATATATTTTTAATCAGGATCGGACTCGGACAGGAAATAGGCCAGAGCACCAAAATAAAAGTGGCCGCTATTAGTGAATTAGATAGCTAAAAAAGTGGTCCATGTTTGCAAATTGTGGCAGGTTTCAGCTTGTAAAGACACACTGTATAAATGTTTTTGGTATGGAAAACTTCATGAATCTGAGCTTGCTACAGCCAATGTCTATTTTAATATCATAGAAATTTACAGTAAACACCGGCCCAGCAGACAATAAAACAGGCCCACAAACTGCCAAAAAACGCCACTGCCTGATTGCCTAAAATGCCAGTCCGACCCTGTTTTCAATATTCTTGCTTGAAAGAAAGTTTTTTTTCCACATTCGTAATGATGTCCATTCTACTTGAAGTATGAAGGACTTGACAACCCATGCCTAACAAAAATGAATGTGTCCTTGTGTAACGTAACCGGTGCTCATGTAAAGTGCTCTGATTCCTTCGGGTCGAGGTAAAACTACAAAAAAGAAAAAAGTAATTGGATGCCACTTTGTGAAGTTGCACATTAACATTTCACCTCCTATACACGTTGACTCATTATTTGCGCAGTCGTGTATGAACCTAGAGTAGATATAGATCCTTTACTTCATCACCCTGCTGGGCTTCAGGAGTGTTTTCAGAACAGCAAAGTCTTACTGTCCATCACCATTCTTGCTTCTTTGACTTGGCACTATAATACTTCTAGAAGAGCTGCTGTATGCGGGAATGTTAGAAATGGCGATTTCTGGTTGGCTAGGGCTTGCGCCAAAGTCAGGCAGAAACCACCACTCTAGTCAGGGCAAGGAAGTTACACGCCAAAGATAACCCCTGCTCACCCCCTTGGTAGCTTGGCACGAGCAGTCAGGCTTATCTCTGAGGCAATGTGTAAAGCGTTTGCGTGCGCACCCAGCAACAACACCCAAGGCCCACCACAAAAGAAACTCCACACAAGGTATTATATAAAAAACACCTTTGTATTATACCAAACACATTAGATAAAAACACACACTTTACAATGTGCCAACAGGCATGGGCAGAATTTACAAGGGATTATATGTACAGGGGACAGGGCCACATGGACCACTGTCAGGAATTAGCACTTTTTAGAAATAGCACTTAGAATGTAGGAATAATACTGTAGTACAAAATAGCAAATGTAGCACACAACCAGTAACTACTGGTAACAGGTACGCACCACCTGTACTAGGAGAAAACAAACAACCACCTAAGTATCACAATACCTGTAGGGGTAATAGAACGTTACACATGATGCATCACATTCAGAGGTATAGGGAAGGAAAACACATGATGCAAAAAATACATTCAGCGGTGTAAAACAATGGCACCTGACGCATAAAAATACATTCAGAGGTGCAGGTTAGAAACCATAGCGAGAAACTCACATGAGCCACCACCTGTGGCAGTCCCTAGGCCAACTGGCCTTGTCGGGGCTAAGACGCCCTGTCCCAGTAAGGCTGCGCCAGCTGCGCAAGCCACAAGCATAAAGATCCCAACCTAAACGTTGCAGCTGCCCACTAAGTGCTGGGCAGCTGTAGAACTGAGCCTGGGCCCCACCGTGCCTTCTCCAACCAACATATAGTACTAGAGCCACCGAGGCTCTATGAGGAGAATGCCCCCAAAACGGCGTGGGAGCCTACTAGGCTCTTGAACAAAGAAATGCGCCCCTGGCACGTGGGCTCTCTAATCACACTTTCAGGGCTCTATTTAAATATGGCCCCCGACGTTGGAGCCACGGGGCTCTTAACACCAAAATGCCCCCGAGTACGTGGGAGCCTCACTGAGCTCGTGCAGCAACCAATGCCCCCTGAGAACGTTGGAGCGGCCCGCTGCCTTCCGGGGCCGCTCTAGTCGTCCACAGTATGCCCCGGTACGTCGAAGTCCCACATGGGGGACTCTTTCACCCTGCTGCCCCACACGTACGGAGTCCCCCAGCCCTTCACCACTTACCGGGCTGCTCTCTGGGGACTCCGGCGGTCGACGGGCTCTTTTCCTTTGGGGCTTCCCCTCTGCTGTGGAGGTTCCGGCGTCGGGACGTCTCTCTCGCGGCAGGGCAGGCACCGACAATGTGCCTCGGGGCCCCGCCGTTTCAGCAGTCCTTCTCTCTTCCGGGTCTCGTCACAGGAGCGCGGGGTGAGCTCACGTCCGCTTCCTGTATAAGCAGCGCCCACGTCTCGGTTAGCGCTGCCTGACTTCCGGGGCTTCGGCCCGGGCTGCAGCGGTGATTCCTCCGGTGATAAGAGGGGTGGGCTCCCTCGGCAGATGCGATCTACGGCGGGGTGGGCACCCGCCGTAAGAATACTCAGATAAGCGGGGTGGGCACCCGCAAGCACCCCACAATGCGGGGTGGGCTCCCGCTCAATCCGGCACTCGTGGGGGGGGAATCCCTATGCCGGGGATTCCCTCGTCTATGACGAGGCGACACAGGAGCGCGCCAGAAGCGCCAGGGCATCAAATAAAAGCGCTCCTAGCGCTATACAGCAAATCAAAGCGCTCCCAGGCGCTGCAAGCAAAAGTCCAGCAACCAAAAGGTCTTCAAAAGCAGGGGGGCAAAGTCTGGGCCCAGGGGCCAGCTCACAGGGCCCTCCAGAAGGGAGGCAGTCCCCAGTGGCGGTCTCTCCTGGCGCCCAGCAGCAGCAGGCCCCCCTCAAGTTGGATCAGCAAGAGAACAACATCTGTGGGGACACAGCCCCATTTTTATACAGTAAAACCCTTTGTTCTTGGTTCAGGGTGAGGGGGGAAAACCAGTCCCAGCTGGTTGGGGAGCACCCTTGATGTGCTCAGCCCCTCACTCTATTCAATGGCAGGGCTAGGGTCATCAGTTGCACCACAGGGGGCGGAGCCAGCATTGTGTGGGGAAAGCCCTGCCCTATTCAGGTCCAAGGTGCACTCCTCCCCAGCCATCAGCATGCTAATCTCACACTCACCACTGGGGCAGACCCAACCAGACTCCTGGAGCCAGGCTCACCAGCCAACTCCAGCCAATCACACGCCAGACACACTGCACACAGAAGTGCCCACTTCTAGAAGTGGCACTTCCACACTAGGTACATGCACGCCGCACACATCATCGCGCAGCATTCAATCACACGAGTCCGCACATACCAAACTCGAGCCTGCACACCCCACGCATCAGGAACTACCAGGGACACATACATTCCCCATGCATTCCTATGGGAGGGCAGGCCTATCTCACCACATGCACTTAGAATGCGCACACACTTTACTCTGGGACACAGGGAAAGTGCGCAGAAACCAAAAGTCACTACACCAGGTCACCAATAAAAAGCAAAAAGTTTCGGGGGTGAACCTGCCAGAAGGGCCAAGTCCAACAGGGAAGTGCTGGTTTGAGCACTATGACACTTGCCAGCTTTGACAACATGTCTGCAGTATTTCTAATATGTTAAGTTCTCCTATATGTTATTTAGATCTCTTGATGTAAAAATGTTTGCTAATGAAATCTGTTGGTAAGATTTTACTTGCCAGATCATATGCATTCTCTGTCCTTACTCTTGAATTTGGATCTCTTAGGACCTGCACATGTGAGTCACCAGTGCAGATCCCGAGACCTTTAACCCGTTTGCTATTTAATCTCTTAAACTCTAGTCTAGTATGCTTCTAGACGTGGTATAGTCCTAACCTGTGTGAGGCCGTTACTTGGTGTTAATTTTTTAATTTATTTCTCTTGTGCTCTCTTATTATAATGGTAATTTGTGTTTGTTGTAAATGCACAGACATTTTTTAAAGGGGCTAACTTGTCCTGTATGTATCAACTATGGCAGAAATTGCATTAAATAAACATTAGATATTGCCCAGGCATGTTATTTCTAGTAAATAGGCAGGATAATAACTTGGAAAGTGTCTTCAGATAAGAAAACCCGAAAAAACACTAATCACAGAAGAAGTCGGGCTTTTTATCTTAGCAGAAAGTAAACCACTTAGCCTCAGTGGCAGAAGAGCCATTAAATCCGCTGTTTACATTTGTGCAGCATCTATATATGAAGAAAAAATCGACCCGTAGAGGGAGGATGCATATATTGGACCTAGGATACCAAGACAAGTTGTGGGAGGACAAGTAATATAATTTTTGGAAGGTTTGAGATTACACGAAAAAGATGCACCAGATAACCTTTGCCTGATTTCCCTGGGAATGACTCACAATGTTAGAAAACCACCGATGAGTAATTTCTGAAAAATCAGTAGATATGCAACATGCCACAGAACCATGGATGGGCAGACACATTCTTATATTAGGATGTAGGGAATCTTTTGTAGAGGTGCTCTTGCTGTGTTTGTGAAAAAAATATATCATAGATTATAATTTTTCGAAAAAAATCACAAATATGTACGACAAAGATGATGCATCTGATTGGTTTTACAATCATTTTTGTAAAGCGTTTTATTCTGATTCACATCTGAAATAAATATGTAAATAGGTATAGGTTAAGTTTGGTATGCATTCATTTCTTTTTTTGATTTTTTCAAAATGATCAACATATTTGTGCGTTTACTTTTTCTCTAAACAACGGTCCACCGGTGCATCTGTTGTATCACTATCGTTGTCTTGTTTCGATTGAAATATGCTGCTGCGTTTCATATCAATCTGTCTAGGGAAATTAGGAGATATATTACACATAAAACAATTTATCATGGATTATCTTTTC
Organism: Triturus cristatus; assembly: GCF_964204655.1. Classification (NCBI taxonomy): domain Eukaryota; kingdom Metazoa; phylum Chordata; class Amphibia; order Caudata; family Salamandridae; genus Triturus; species Triturus cristatus. The sequence goes on from NC_140587.1 coordinate 379,359,942, forward strand.
TTGTGTCTCTTCCTGGTATCGCACCCATTCCTCCGACCAGGGCCGGCTGTAGGGCGGTGCGACCGGTGCAGCTGCACCTGGCGCTGACTTTGGAAAGGGGCGTTGTGTCTCAAAATAACTTATGGGTTTAAAAGCAGTGAACTTCCTTGGGTGTCCAGCAATTTCAGGCAACAATAAAAATGTCAAGATACGTCTGGTGTTTAATGTTACTGCTGGTGAGAGATTGGAATTTTGTCTAGTGGTATTCTTGAGTCATCATAAAGTAGCGAAGAGGGATAATGTGCCTGCTGCAAAGTATGTGTACCATGCAGATCACAGAACTCCGTATGAGTGAATTATGAGTAGTGTTTTAAAAAATGAAATGTACTTCATAGAGGGGCTATGGAGAGACGAGGGGCACTGTTGAAGGGTGGTAATGAGGACATTCGTGGTGAAGGCGGTCATGGTGGTGGGCCAAAAAAGACTTTCGCAGTAGGCGCCATCGGCGCTAAAGCCGGCCCTGCCTCCCACTCTCTCTAATGTTTAAGGGGGCCTCCTCTTGTATCATATACAGGCTTCTTGAGCATGCAGAACATGTCCATACACGCCTTCCAGTCCCCTTTTGACAGAGGGCTGCATTGCTGCTATTGACCGGCAATATCTCTCTTTCCGATAATGAGGCCTGGTCCTGTCTCAGTGCTCTTTCAGCTTGAGTCAACCCCTCCACATCCACGAGATAGGGCCAGTTTTGGAGTCAGGGCCATTTTTGGAGTGAGGCTCAGAGGTATATCCAAAAGCAACTCTCGATAATATCCCAGAAAGGGCACCCACATTTGCAATTCCATATAGTGTCAATAAAGTCACTCTTCTCCACTCTACCCCTGAAGCAGTATGGACCAGGACCCTGTTCATCCTCCAGAATCAGCATGGGGTCAGGCAGATGCAGTGGGGCATTTAAACTGTATCAGTCGGATGTGTGCTGTAATTGGCACCTCTGAACCAGCACTCTAGTTTACATGGCTAGTCATCATAGAGCCGTATATCCAGTCATTAATTACCAATAAATATGACACTCTGTAATAAGAGGCCATAACTGCCATGGCAAGGCCCCCGTCGTAGGCAGACTTGCAACATTTTGTGAATGCCACTCTACGGAGGCTCCCTCCCATATGAACGCAGTAAGAGTTGTGCTAAAGGAATCTATAGAGGCCTCAGCTATACAGGAGGGGCAATTTTGCAATGCATGTAACATTTTAGGAAAGAAATATTTTTGATTAGTAGTATTTGCCCCAATAGGGAAAGAGGAAGTATGATACTGTGTGTCTTTCTAGATAGTACGAAGCAGCGGTACAATATAAGTTGTCTTGCCGCCTGCAATGCAATCAGTAAAATGTATCACCCAGAACCGGAAACCAGAGTGTGTGACAGTTAGCCTAGCACGAGGAGCCCATGCCAGAGTGGCATCCGCTCATGCCATCAAAAAAAGCTGTGTCTTTTGCAAATTTACTTCTAAATCACAGAATTTGACAAACGTATCAAGGGTCTCCATAATAACTGGTCTGTAGATGTCGGGCAAGCAAACGTGAATGAGCAGGTCATTAACATATAGGAGGACCTTGCCTTCACATGAATTCGACCATTTGATACTTGACGCGGGTATTCCCCCTAAGCAAGTGTGGCAGAGGCTCCACCGCTAATGCAAACAGTATGGGCGACAGGGGACAGGCCTCTATAGTAGTTTCCAAAGGTCCCTGTATCTGATTGGCCATCGTGAGTTTTAGAGTCTACGTACTTTGGTCCTTGTGTGCATGATTGGTAGTAACGGTAACCAGCTGCATTCGTTTGGTAGAGATTTTGTGGTGCGGATGACAAATTGGTTGAGTGCCCAAAGGCATCTGGAATTGCTAAATTAAATAGTGTCAGTCCACTACCAGTGGTGTACCTCAGAGGGAAATACTAGGAGACGTGTTGACAAGCTTATTTACAATTTAACTTTTAGAAGGAATCCGTAGCTTTTGGCCGAATGTGCTGCCCACTCGAAATGGTGGACATTAATTCTATAATGAGCCAGGAGTCATAGAAGAATATTACATGATTCACAGAGAATAGACATCTCAACAGTTAACAGCAAATTAAATTAATTCAGGAAAAATGCAACTCGTGCACATAGGGCATGACTTTCCAAAGCGAGGGGACAATGTGAGTAGAAACACGAGTGAAGAGCTAGAGGCAATAGGTGATAAAAACTAGCTATATTTAGTGATTGCTCTTAGACACTAGCACGAAAAACACTGAACTAATTTTTATTTAAACAATAAATAATTGATATTATCATTTTCTAAAAGACCACATTCTGAAACCTGTAGTATGACAACATAATAAGTCGTTGACTGGTCTTACAGTGTCACAGAAAGATAGACTTTTACAATGGTTGGGTCTTTTTATCATATATGCATTAGACTAAAAGAGCGCAGTGTGTACAATCCCTAAAAATTGAGATTGGATTGGGTGTTGCAAGTCGTTTTCATGTTTAACGCTGGTATGCAACCAGACAGGTAGCATGTAGTGAATGCTTGCAAATTGACAGAGTAAATGAAATAGTGGTTCATGGAGAGGAAACCCTATCCAACTATTTCTTTCTATTAGTCTGTCAAATATTAGAGTAAATTGAGTTTGGTGTCAGAGAGTTTGTTCTGTAATTGGTTGATTTGGACGCACAGATGTTCTCTACCTCTTTCTAAGATAATCTTGAGGATATTAACAACATAACTATTATTGAATGTCCACTCCAGCCAGCAGTCTCAGGGATATCTGTCAGTGTACTCATTGACTTTCCTTTCGCTGGGTCCCCAACGTAGTTCCACGGATAATAATTCTGTTGGAACAGAGTCTAGCATCTGCATGATCATAATATTAAACATTCAGCTTTGCTAAATGCCTGATCATATCGAGCCCTCCTCTTGTGTTAAGGATTTATTTATATGTTTATGTATGTATGAATGTCTTTGTTGTCTTCCTGTAGCATGATCATATACACAGATGAGGACCGATTATCTATAGAAATATTTTCTGAGAGCAATTCTCAAATAAATATCTTTGAAGTTCTCGCCAGATTTGATTTCCATTATGAAGATGTTTCACGAGTGGAGATTCCTCTGTGCCACCGTTTTGGCTACCAATGTGGAGACCCCAGACAAGGCCTGAGGTCTTATTTAACCCGGTACAGTGCCATGTGTCTCCCTCCCTATGGTCTGGGCTTTGTCTTCTGTTCCCAGTTTTGGGTTACCCAAAGGTCTCAGCTCAATGTCATCCAGGCTAGCAGGCACCTCCAAGGACAAGAAAAGTTGGTACAAATATTGAAATAAATGTAGAGTTCTGGGCAGTGGCAAGAGAGTTGGCACCAACAGCTTTTGCAGGAGGTGTTTCAGTTCTCCTAATGTACAAAGTTATCGACAAACTTGAATATTTGGAAGGGATTGTATATTGTGACATAAAGGTGCTCTTGCGAGATGGGGCATTTTTTAAATCCGTTTCTTCAGTGCAGACAGTTGCTTTATGTGTGATATTGCCTGTACATTTTGCCATATTATCATTTTGAAGTACTTTCCACATCCCGCTATGATGTGCTAGAGATAATAGCCTACATTACAAAAGGTTTACCAACGAATCACAACAATTATTATAATGACAAAAAAACATCGTTTTACTGGAATAAGTCGTCGGCAACATTGCAACTTGTTTACCTGAGCACCCACAGTGACGATGGAATGTAAATTTAATGTGCATTTACTTTATTTAAGAGAATGAACATGTATAGAACAGTTCACCTCAAAAGTAGCAGAGCTAAACATCATGTTTTTGCTTCTCCCTTACAAGCAGAACAACGGAGGAATCGTTTGGAAGGACATTCTATATGCCGTTTAATGTTCCCTCTAACTTCCATTAATTGCCTAATCTGCCGTTGCACTGATTAATCACAAACCAGATACGGACGTTATGCGAGTGCATTCCTAATAATTAATCTATTTTTAATTAATAGATTTCGTGCGGCCTCATGTAGGAAAAAAAATACAAAGCTCTCCAGAATGTTAATACAATGACCTTTTAAGCAGTCATCACCCCTTCTGCTTTGTTGTCTCTGAAGCCATGTGGGAGAACGAGGTTTTGCACAAAATGTCTGTAAGGGCGAGGCTTCGTAAGCTGTCCAGAGGCGAACCAAGGCGCAAGGTTTACAGCGGATCTCACGAGCAATCAGACGGAGACTCACGAACCACACAGCCAATGGAACAGACTGAACAGCTTCTGCAGAGAAAATGGAGAAAAACATTGGACGTGGGTTCAGTTTTTATTCACCATACACAAGGTGTGGCTACACTCTTCTTGTGTCACTGAGTAGACGCCTATAAGCAAGCGTGAACCACAAAGGCTTGCATCGTAAGTGTAACACATGCTGTGGTGATGGTGCAACAAAGATACAAACTCCAACAGACGTCGGTCGCATAAGAACAGAACACCTGTATCAGTGACATGCCACACACTAACATCCAGGGGACAGCACTGGGCAGCACTGCCAGGCCCATACTTACTAACGATTTGCAAGGGTGCGGCACAATGTATAGTGCCCATGTACATAGCATTGTAAAGGCCCATGTGAGCAGCCACAAATTATCTTGCGTCACTGGAGCTTTTTTTTAAAACATTCAAAAATGTGGGTCATAATATACAAAGGGTAAATATAGTTGGCTCTGACAAATTTTACTTCAGTGCAACAAATCCAACTACAGTTTCCGTCATTCCGACAGTTCAAGGCTGTTGTGAATAGGAACGTGTTTCAAGAGGCCCACACCACAACCCAAGACAAAACATGATGACACAAACCCTGAGGAGATCTAGGGCGCAATCTCAGAAAGATATCAGCTGCATTTTTTAATTTTTTTATTTGAAGAGAACAGCAAACATGAACCATCCGGGGCATCAGAGTGGTGAACAAATAGCAGGCACGTTATACATTTAAAATAAGAAGCAATCAATTATAAGAACAGAAAAATAGGAAAATAACCATTGGATATGTAGATTCACAACCCATTATTATCAATATGAGCATCGTCCAGGAGCATTCCTCAGGGTAGTTAATGGAGACATTTGTTCATCAGAAACCTTTTTATTTCTTCCTTGAACCAAATAGCTCCCCTAAAATGGTTCATGCAAAGCTAGAGATGGAGACATTCAACAATAGGTAAAACACAGAGGTCACTGTTCAAAAAAGACTCACTAGAAAGTCAGTGGTATCAGTAAAGTTCAGAGGAGTGCATGGATTGGTGCCAAATACACAAAAGACAATAGCACAAATAAGCCAAGATACTAGATATATTTTAGTAATTTTATTGCATCAGCAAAAAACAGTTTAAAGTGTCATGAACATGAATCTGCAGTGCTCCGAGCTCACAAAGTTGTGATACTTTTGAACTCTCCCCAATAAGTAGGGACTAATGAAAACCTTGGTGTTGGCATGGCAGGGCTGCTGCTACAAGGTATACACTCAAATGGATTGGTTTGAATTTTTCGGTTTTTATAATGCACCATCCGGCAAGAGGGTATCTCTGCATCTCACAGTGAATACGGACCTCAAAGAAGAAATCGCCATTTTATGATGGGGCAGGAAAGAGAAGGAGCAGAAGGTTGAACTATCCAGGGTGAGCATCTACTGAGCGTCGCGCCGCATTGCGCAGTCAGTAACAGTGAAGGAACTCATGTATGGAGCAATTAAATGAGAACAGAAGTGACACACCTCAAAAAAGTATTTTTAATTAAGAGTTGTGAATGCAAGTAGATTTAGGGTCATCACATTAAGGCAGAAATTGGCACGGTCTATGTGCTGTATTGGAGAATGCCTGTTCTGTGGTCTTTAATTTTTAACAGAGAGATAGTGTGTCTTAGGACATTTATACTGACTGTGTGATGGTGTCCACCAGAGAGTGAAGCTTGAAGGTTCTTGGTCAGACAGTTTTTGCATCTTGGACTGCCTTTAACTGTTGGCAGTAATTCAAAGGGAGTGATAGTCTTTATAGGCATCTTTGGTAATCAAAGTCTGGCATTGGGAAACACAATAGACACACATTCCAGTATATTTTGTGATGCATCAGAAATGTGGCAAGATTTGTCCAAGCTCCAAAATGCCACTACACCTCAAGCGCGCCTTTTTCTGGCAATGCTTGTAGATAACATATAAATTGTGGACCCGCAGAGCATTCTGGAGAAGCATATATTCATTTTCCGAGTCTGTGCATCGGAACTTTGATTCCTCACGAACAGTGCGTTACCAGAAGTTTAACTTTTGGGGTTCCTTAACGGGTAACAGCAAATTTTGGAAAAGGCTGTCAGGGGACATCTGACATGGGAAAATGGAGTCCGGGTGTGACGACTAAAGTAGACACCTTCAAATGGTAAACAACAAATTCATTAACTTATAAATAGATATTTGAACTCATGTACACAGTAGGAAGAGGAGGGGAAAAGCTATAAAGGGAACAACAATAATCAGCATTTTCCTCTTTAACAATGCACTGGTCACATTAATACTCAATGACGTGTATTAATATGCCACCGGCCTCCGTGTTACAACTAGAACCTCCTCTGTTGCTGGAGAACCACTTGTTATAGTTCAGTGCTGCTGTGTGCCAGATTTCTCACATCAAAGCACTGTTAAAAATATTTCTCCTGAATATTAAGGTCTTTTTTGAAGTCCCTATTCAGAACTCAGTTTGCCATTAAGCAAAGGAGGACTCAAGGAGCTCCTTCCACCAGAGCTTGAGGGCCTCAAGTGTCCCATGAGCTGTCACTGAGTCTCTGGATATTCTGAAATGTCTACTGCGAATGTACAGGGAAATGTTGTGCCCTTTAAACAAGGTCAAGCAAACTCTGGTGCTGCTGCTTTGGTGGAAGCTGCCAGAATACTAAGCAGACAACGTACAGCAAGCCCCCTTTTATAGCAAGAGCAGCTAAATTATCACTGCATTTCACCCAATTATGGCACAGACAACAAGCTATCCTTTCCCTATACTTAAGGCCCAATTATGAGTTTGTCGGTCTTCCTGTTGGAACGCCGACGCAGCGGCCCCAGGTAGACTGACAAGCGTGCAGTCTCTCGCTCTCCGGATTATGAGTGTAATCTAGGGCTGGTGGTGCAGTCTCCAGGTCTTCCATGCACGGTGTTGCATGCACCATGTTGTGCATGCCACACAGTGTACACACGACAATGCACTTTGCTGGGGGCATATCATGTCCCATCCCCCACACACCCCCAAGGAAAGATTCAGCAAGCGGCTCTGTTGTGAGACCCTTTACATGCCTTTCTGCCAAGCATTTCATAGTGCGATCCACCATAAAATGCTTAGAGGAAATGCAGGTCGTAATCTGCATGGCGGTGCCAGGATCGGCACCACCGTGGCAGACCGCTGCCTTTGCTGCATTCTGTATAAATGTCCCACATGAAATTGTTTTTTAATTAGTTACGTTCTTTTAATTGAAGTTTACTTTCTCTTCCCACATACATGGAAAATCCTAAAATCATTAGAAGAGTATAATGTAGTAGCATAGGGTAATAAGGTAATTCTCTAAAGTTTTCAAAATGGATAACATGGAATAGAAGTTTTCAATAATTTTCTTGGAAATTAATATTTTGGTTTTTGAGACTTTTCATGAACTAGTCGTTATATGGTAAATTGATACTTACTTTCCAATAAGTGATTGATTTTAGTATGTAACAGGAGTGTTTAGAGTGATGGACAACGGCTGGGCTCAAATAGATTGGCTCAAACAAAATATCCGACTTTCCCTGAATAGCTTTGAAGGTCTTGTACAATAATACTAATTCTTTATTTATTTTAGGGCCACCATTTTCTGACAAACCTCCCACTTTCGACCCCCATTTACTACACACATAACAAAGTAGCCTATAAACCCCTGCCTTACTTTGTCAGATAGCCATCTCCTACGCCTGTGTGGTGGGGACTGAAGACTTTGAATTTTCACTCCTGGGTTAAAGGAGATCTTAATGGACCTTGATGTCCTAGTTACACCTCCCATAACTCCACCTGAGCAGGGGGCAAATGTTAGAATACGTTCTGTATATACCATCTCTTGACCCTTGCTCAGTAACAGCTTTTGACACAACACAAACACGTACTGTGCCATATCACATCAATTGCCCTCTATGATGCCAATTTGCACTGAAAATATCTTTTTTGTCACGTTTGGCATAAATAAGGCCAGTCTCGCACCCATATCTGGAGATTACAAGTGGTTTTCTCAGATTGGGAAACGACATGTGGACCAGCGAATAATCGGTCCAAATTCACAGTTTTGTTTGGCTTCAAAGGAAAACAACAGACCCAAATTGGTGCCATTTACCACCTGCTTAGAATGCTCTAAATGTGTGTGGGGTCTATTTGATGGTCCCACTGCAGGTGGTGGGGGTGGAGGGGCATTTCAGATGAGCTGGGACAAGGCCGGACTGGCCATAGCGGGCACCGGGCGTTTTCCCGGTAGGCTGCTAGGGTGGGGGCCGGTTTTGGCCCCCTGGGGGCCGATTTTGATACCGGGGGTCAGCAATATCGGCCCCCGGTAACAAAATAGGCTGAAAATGGCCCTCGCAAACTGCTCGGCTGCACTCTCCCTCACCCCAAGGGGGGCCAGCCGAGCAGTTTGCCAGGGCCGGTTTCTGTTCCCAGTCCGGCCCTGAGCTGGGATGAATTTGCTACTCTGCCCAATCAGCAGAAAGAGGACACAGCAGCTGTCCACAACCCTCTCAGCACCACACACAGATCCAGTGTGTCCAGGCCTGAAACGACCAGATCAGGTTTTTTCGGATCCAGTAATCATGAGCCGCCCTTCCCCGGCTTACTCAGAATGGAGCAGCTTGACAGCCCCTCCTGTGATTTGCTGCTCCGAGCCACTCACAATGAGCCACTCAGGGGTTAACTTAGAGTTTCTGAGGATGAGTAAAAGAGCTTGCAGCAGTCACTAGGCTGAGTGATAAATGCTGGTCCTGTATTTGCTCTCGGGACTTTTTCTCTAATGTGCTGTTTCAATGCCAGCAAGAGAGAGAGAAGGAATACTGTGTTTAGACAATGAAGTGCATTAAAGTGCCAAGTGCAAGTTTAAAAGTGCATTGAAAGAGGTCAGCATCAAGAATAAATGTTTTTTTTCACACTTTGCGAGTACTATTTCCATCGCATCATGGCTGTGAAGTGCTGTCAGTCATCTTCCTGGACCCCCTCCTCCAGCTTGTGGCTTGCACGGTTTCACGTGGGCCTTCAACCGTGGTGATGCGCCCGCATGATGCACGCCTTCGGAGGGGACGCAGCATTCATTTCCTCCTGGCGGGATTTCACCGGACAGGAAACATTGACCAGAAAGGGCTGCAGTAAGCCATGAAGGCTAAGTGTGCGAGACACCAGGCACCCCCTCCCGTCTCGAGTTGCAAAGCAGCAGCAAGCATTGGACATGAATACAAGCACTGTCATTCCGGTGTGTCAGATTTATTGGCAATTTGCTTGCAGAGGTCAAAGAAAGGTCTTGACCTTTTCAGAAGAGAGCCTGTGGTGCTTAACAATGATGAACAAAGGTCCTCGACATCTCAGTTCCCTTCCTCCTGCACATGATATCCGTCATGATTGGAAGACACTCGGTCATAATTAAGAGGAACCTTGGACATGGAATTAATAACGGTGACCATTTGTTTAGCACAATACTAAAAAGGAAGTTTATTTTCTCGATATCTCAGTTTGACAATACGGTTGACATTTGCATGCTTAGCGGCCGACGTACCAGTCAGGAGAACCCATTGCTTTTCTTGTACACATCTGCAGAATTTAACACACATTTTTATATTTGCATTATATATTCGAGGCACGCTTTACATTTAAAGCGCCAAGTAACCTTAATAAATCAGGCCATGGTTTCGGTCATATTGTGTGTAAAATGTATTCACGACACAATACAGCCACAACAGCATTTGTGAAAATAGCTCTGTAGTTCTATTCTTTTTGGTGCATTTATTTTGCATTTTTTGCCGCGCTCACCTGCATTTGTACTTCATTTGTATAGATGCTATGGACTGATTTCAATCTTCTCCCGTATGGAACACATTCGTGTTATTCATACCCAGCTGTGTATTTATGATTTAGGAGAACAGTGAAAAGCACAATCCACGCGCTTGTATTTTGAAACCCTTGACTCGCAGTTCCTCGGTGTAAGTAACATTGATCAGCTAACAGCAAAGACACAACTTGCAACCCTAGATTTTTGGGAAACCCGTGTCCAATGCTGACCAAACTTTCCAAACTTTCAGAACTTTGGCTAGCCAATGCAGGAGTCTTCAATGTTCTTGCTGAATGGTTCTAGATGTCATACTGAAAGCAACAATATCCCTCAGAACTACTCTTGGATGGTTCTTCTCAGAAGTTGTGCTGCCAGTTCACACCATCACTCCCAGGAAGTCATAGGCTGCCATGAACTGGTGCATTCTAAGTAAAATACAACTATGTTTAACTATTTAATAAGTAAAATATCACACAAGAAGCGGCCCTATCTTATCCTCTCGTGTGAATGACTCCCAGCAGTCGAAAGTAGCTGTTGATGCTCTCCGGGGGCGCTTTGCATCTACCAGAGGAGGACAGTCACCCGGAGCAGGCATTCTGTTGCATGTAGCCAGCCACCACCAATACTGGATGGGATTTGTATGTGTGATACTGGGTGTATGTATGTGTTTTAATGTGTATGTGGTTGAAACAACATTTTTGTGAGTATGTGTGTGAATTCGTGTTATTGTTTAATTACCCTGACCTATTTGACTGTGTACCAACATGTCCATGTGTGCAAGTGTCTGGAAAAGTGGTTGTGCCTGTTTCTGTTCGTTCTTTTGTGCGTGCAACTGTTTTCCTGTATGTATTTATGTTTTTTCCTTGTTTCTTATGCTGCATGTTTGTACTTGTGTGTCTGTGCGTGTTCCTAGATATGAAAATTAAAAAACATTTTTTGAAAAACAGGACTAAATGAATAATACAAAGTTCAGGGAATTTAGCTGCTAGGGTTGTTAAACAATCTTTACCTGCACCACTGGTGCATTGCTCATGATATTAGGTGTGGCATTAGCTTGACCGTAATCATTACTACTCATTCAGAATTTTCTGTGACTCCTTCAACGGCCCTCTGATAAATCTTTGGGATGAAAACGGCCTTGCTGATAAGATTCTGTAAGAATTCAGGGACAGATAAGGACGCCATAGGTAGTAGGAAATGTACAGAGGATCTATAAGTAGGGAATAGAGGCTAATATGTGTTTGACATGCATCCCTCCCTCTCACAATTTTCTAGTCCATTACTGAGCCACGGCCCGTGGAGGGTGTTCCGTGGGGCGGAAAGGCGGGGCGGGGGAGGGGCAGGGTGGGGGGGGACTAAAAACCGGAATATGGATAATTGGAGGTAAGTAAACAATTAAATAAACAAAACGAAGTTCGTAGCGCGCGCTGCATCGCAAAATGCAATGCAGCGCGCTACGAAATTCGTTTTATTTATTTAATTGTTTACTTACCTCCAATTATCCATTTTCCAGTTTTTACTACCCCCCATGCTGCCCCTCCCCCGCCTCGGCTTTCCGCCCCACGGAACTCCCTCCACGGGCCGCGGCTGTCCTTACTGTGTTTTCCCCTATAGAGGGCAGCTCTTTGAAGATTTTCCAGATGATGTAAAGGGGTGGGGGACTGACCAGGGATTCTTCAGGAGGGAAATTATTTTTGAAGTGTCAATGACTGATGCCAAGAAAGCCAATGATTGCGTCTACTTCAAACAAGTCATATGTGGTTGTGATATATATTTTAAGAGAACTTGTATGTATTACATCATCATGTTTGTGGTGTTTCCATCTTGTCTAAATACTAGCAATTGCTCGGGGTATCATTCCAACCCATGGTTCTTTTGCTCACCGTACCACCTCAGTTTGGATCCAGCCATACGGAAATGCGTCTTGGATCTGCTCTAATAGGAGCAGTCCAGCCTGAACTGCCTGTCCAGGTCCTCCCTGAACCAGAACACAAGCAAACCAAAACCAGTTTTGCCCCGACTAAGGGCCAATATCTTCGGATCTGACCGATGGCAATCAATGGCAAACTTGTTAATAAAAAATATAAAAACATTATTTAATATGCGTACTAACTCTTATACACAAAGCTTAATATGGATTACTCAAATTAAGGGAAGAGGGGAGCCCATTTCACAAACGTAGGAATGGTTGCCACAAATTGTAGTAATAGAATATACTACCACAAGCAGAAATTAATATATGAAGCTCCATGTGCTTTTGAGCCGTATGGTTTTACTCCTCTCCTATGCCTTCCTCATACATGTACTGAGCTATATTTCTCTGTTGAGTCCCAAAAAGTGCACCACATACGTCGGTGGTTGATTTTTGTGTCGTGCTTCTGAGCTTTAATGTAATTTTACTAATGCATTTGGTGTGCTGATGTATCCGTACAAGTAAAGGCTTGTACTTTTTCGGCTTTTTATGAGTAGCATCTCACTGCTAAAGAATGAAGTACAATGCCAGAAAGAAATCCAATGAGAAAAAATGCAGTGTCCCTGCTGAACTGACACGTTTCACCCTACCTAGGACCTTCCATAACCTCCCTTCACTGTCATGCAGAATGCATGCGACACAATCTTCTATTCAGCTAGTGGTCCTCACCCGGGCGGTTTTAGCAGAGACCTGTTTTGCTGCCAGAGGGGTTGACGTCTATAATACATCTCAAATATTTGATTACTCCTGGGGCAGTGAAAGACCTCTCTGCCAGGGTGAAGAATTAATTTGCATTATAAGACCCCATATCCTTCACAGTACAATATCTACGTGTGTTTTTGGTCACACATTACTGCGAAGATGATAATATTGTTTTCTGGATAAACCTTCGCAAATTGAAAGCTTTTGATTGGTGCTTTAGTTTTTGTATGAAAATAAACTTCCTCTGAATTTCAGTTTGATTTTCAGTGACTGAAGCCCCCTAGACATCTCTCAGTTTTTATGGCATTTCATCCCATTGTTTATGGCATCAGTGATAGCGGGAAACCTGAAGAATTCGAAAACTCGTGAGTGCAAGCAGCATTCCTCCCCTTCTGGTCTCTGTGGCTGCAATAAAATCTATAGAACCCCTCAACAGGAGGTATGAAATAAATCACCGCATTGGCTTTATAGAGACTCGGCTGAGGCATCCGGTGGAGAACTGAGCCATGGCCACCCTCCATTTATTGGAGCTGCAGGAAAGACTCTTGAGGTCAGAGGCAGGACTCTACCTCTGAGCTCAAGCGGCCTTCTCTCAGCAGAACCCTGAAAAAGAAACCTTAGACATGTCCTGTCCCTTCTAACGAATGAATCAAAGCAGAAAACACACACAAACCTCTCTTCAGTGCGAGAAAGTGGTACATCAGTAGATTGCTACATTTTGGTAAAGCTCAGATAATTCTTTATTCTATGATATAGGTGAGCAAGAAGCTGAAATCGCATGGGTGATGTTTGCAGGAATAGCAATATTCTAGTCTGCATAGCGTTTTCATTTTTCATAACATTACAATTATTGGGTTTGACCCAGAGGACAGGAGTAGTGCAAATTTCTCTCTGATTACCAGTGGATGCAATAAACAGAAGCAGGCGTAACACTGGTAAAACTGCTGCTTCGACACTACAATATGGTAGCTGCAATTCAGCCAGCACTAATCCCGCCAATGAAGGGTTTAACACATCATCAGGAATTGGAGGATTTGTCATCATCACCCACTTCTTCAGCAATATCATGGTGCACATTTTGGTTTATTCACAAATATGCTTCCTTTAATATTGTTTTGTAGTTCTCATATAACTGTACGGAAATGCTTTCCAGTAAAACACATTAAATAATTGGAAAAGGTAAACAGAAAATTGTATTACATTTTTTTCGACGCTATATCTTTTCAATGCACAGAAAATTAACAACCCCATGTACCCTTGTGGGCACTCAGGAACACACAACTCCATTTATAATTGCTATCTCTTATTTTGTATTCACACAATGTGAATTTACACCGTTAATTGGATTTGTTAATATATGACATTACACCAGAACAATGTAATATTACTAATGAGCATAACTGCATGAGGGGATTGGTTTTGGGTGTTCTAGAGCTTGGTGGACTACCTAAGTAAGCGTGGCAAGTTAAGGGGACGAGCACAACTAGACCGTAAGAGGTGGGCCAAATGCAAATTACTTCAGGTAAAACATGTACCTGGGCCTGGTGGCTTAGTGGATTAATGAGTGCATTGTAGGGGCCTGTGTTTGACCTCATGGTCACGGCTTCAAATACCACCAGTCCACTCAGCCTTTCATCCTTCTAAGGTTGATAAAATGAGTACCATTGAGTTGGGGAACAATACACATCTGTAATTTAGCACCTAGAGGTGAACGTGCACTTTACAAATACACATGTTATGTTATATCCTGATCATATTTTGTGAACCCCTTGCGTTTTTTGCACTTTTTATTGACTTACAGTCACACTCTATTATCTGAGCTCATCCAAGAGAGATAATTTAGGGTGTATTAAATTGTCAGATTTGTTTTCCTGCAATTAAGCTAAATGTTTAGAAAATTATACAAAATCATCAGTAAGTTGCACCTAGAGGGCATAGCTAGCATCAAAAGTTACTCAAGATACAAGTAAAGGAACTTTCTTGCAACACGTTTTCTGCTTGAACCTGTCTTCTGGGAGACATTTCTGCTCAATCAATGCCCCTGCATGAAAAAAATTAGTAAAATTGGGAGCTGACATGATTTCCAACATTTAGTGAAATTCTCATAATGCAAATATGCATGAACTACGCAAATTAAGTGAGCGTAACAGATACGTTTGCATGGGCCTATTGCCAATCTGGAGCTTTGAAAATGTTGATGAAACAAGTAGGATTTATTCATATATATTTTACCACACAAAGCCTCTTATTTTCTATTTATGTATCACGTCTTGCTTTCCCTAATCCTAATGCATACAGATTACACCGAGATCTGGAGTGAGTTAACGCCATTGAAAACTTAATTAAACGTTCTCGTTTTGATCATAATAGAGACAAACGACATGCAGACGAGAGTGGCTGTCCCAAAATTAGGTCACAGATAAATTCAACACAGACAGACAAACCATCAGAGGTAAAGAGCTGCATAAAACAGTACTTGAACCAGAATAGAAAATAGTAAATATCTAAGTCAAAATAATTTTTTACAAAAACGTAAAATCTTACTCAATCCAGTCAGTTCAGTACACAGGTTTAAAGGTCACATAAACCTCAGCAGACGTGACAACAACAACACAAATATATGCAGATCAAATGGGTTTAACATGCCTATGAGATCACCAAGGAGGAACTCAAAGCGTACAAAAATAAGAAGATCTAGAAAAACAGACTACCCTGAACAATAAAGGAAGCTGTGAATACTTATCTTCTTATTAATCCCCTTGCAGAACACATATGAAATGATTCCAAGGCAACTTGGATGGACTAAAAGACTCACCAATTGTGGCCCCGTCAGTGGTGCTGTACCCAGGGGCGCGGGAGGGGCTGCAGCACCCCCATAAAACACAAAGGAGTTTAGATGGAGAATGAATAGTAAAGGAGCCCTTCCCGTGTTTTCCTTCTAGTCGCAGTTGTGTTTTCAGACTGTCAGATATCCCACATGACTTGTGTGAGGGGACATTATTAGCCAGCACCCCCACACTAAAACTGCACCATCATCACTGGTCCCCATATAGTCTTTTTAAAGCATGCATCTGGGGCATTACAAGTAATACAAAAATGAATGAAAATGTTAGCAAACCACTTCAGATGTGGGTGTGCATTTCGGTCAATGTAAAATGAGTGATGCACAGACATAGGGTGCTCAGATGTTTTGCACAGCAAAACA
This sequence comes from Triturus cristatus, assembly GCF_964204655.1. Taxonomy (NCBI): domain Eukaryota; kingdom Metazoa; phylum Chordata; class Amphibia; order Caudata; family Salamandridae; genus Triturus; species Triturus cristatus. Next base: position 379,375,901 of record NC_140587.1, read on the forward strand.
AAATTGACAAAATGTAATGTCTTATTCAGGGACATCTTAAGGATTTTATGGGCCCTGGGCCAATTGTTTTAAGGGGGCCCCTGTTCGGACCAGCTTTGCATTTATGATTTAATTTCAACTCTTTCATGCCCTCTTTCACCAGGTCACTGACAGTGCACAGGCACACTCACCCAAATTCTAAATGTGTTTACATCTAATATTCAGGGATAATGATGCGTGTTTTTAATATTGTAACAAAGCAGCAACTCAATCAATTTGCAAATATTCGCCGTGACACCCTCCCATTTCTCATCTGTGAGTTCATGTTTTGATCTAAAAGAACCTTTTTGGATGGCTGTTGCATGAAACTTAAACACAACATTTCTCGGCAAAATGTCTGTAATAGAATGGTGGTGGCTGCTACTTAGCGGGGTTGGCGGGCGGGGTGTGTGATGAGAAGGTGAGGGGTAAATAAAAAAAGGAAAAAAATGCCACTTACCTGCACACTGGCCGCCGCCTCTCAGTCCTCTTCGTCACTCCAGGAGCAGGAACGAAGCCGGAGCCAGGAAGCAACTAGGCTCCCATTCTCCCCTGACCAATCACAATGCTGCCTTACAGCAGCATTGTGATTGGTCTGAGCGATGTGGTTCCGCACTCAGAGAAGGACAGAGGGCCTGGGCATGTTCTCCACCCAGGCTGTAACACAGCCTGGGAGGAGAACATTCACAGTACACATGACTGTTTAGCCGGCGCGAGACAGAAGGCCAATCATTTATGTGCGCATAAGAGAGTGCCGCCACTGTTCCTGTGATGTCCAGCCCCACTGCACCAGCTGAGACACAGATGGAAAAATAAATTTATTATATTGTTCGTTATCATTTTTCAACTGCTCACAGAGCGGTGGGGCGACACTCCTCTGCTTTAGTGGAGGAGCCACCCTTATAATTGACTCTGGCAAATCACCCACATTCAAAATAAATTAAAGGAAAACAGTATTAAAAACAATCTGTTTAAGAATTATTCAAGGTCATCAGGGTAAGACTCTCTGCAGAACAGAGCTGGCTGTATCAGGGCCCCCCTGAAAGGGTATAGCCATGGGCCAGAGCCCCCTTTGACCATGCCTTAAACTCTTGTTTTATTGAGTCAATGGTTCAAGACTAAAGTTGCAGGACTGGTTTTTAATTTTGCACAATATGCTCAGCAAATGAGATTAAGCTAAGTTAATGGCCTTAATCACTGTTTATTCCTTGAGTAGAGAGTAATAATACTTAATTAACAAATTATTTCTTGATGGTCTTCTTGTGTATCTTGTCTCTTCTGTTTAGTCCCCCTGTTGTGATTTCTTCACTTGACATTACCTTAGTATTGTTTTGGGCGCATCACTTTGAATCTCAAATTTCCTTTGTGACCCAAATTTAGAATTACCACAGATAAAAAAGCCCCTAAGATAAAATGCAGCTAGTTCACTAATTATACATTTGTTATCAGTTTATTGTTGACATTATAATTTAACACTTGTGTTAAATCCAATCATTGCTTGGATATAACTTTGAAAAATATGAGCTAAATGTTTCCGAAATGTAATACAACATCCCATAACTTAACATCCCTTATTTTGGTGGGTCACAAGCAACCCAAGTTTGGTTCCACCCCGATTAGGGCTCTTCAGTCAGGTGCAACCCAAATGTGGGTCCCTTTTTCACTGTGCCACTGGAACCAAGCTACACCCGATTGAATATGCTCAATCAGGCCGCAACTGGTCATGGGTTGCTTATGTTCCATTTCTGAGAGTAACTGGCTTGGAAGATCCGCTGGGCAGTTCCTATAGAGCAGTACCAGGACTGATTTGCATATGTGTGGGTCTAATTTGAGATGGCATGGTGGGCAAAAGAACAATGGTCTGGATTGCTATTCCGAGTGATTGTGCATGGTTAGACTTATTGCAAGTATTCCTCTCAACACCTTGTGTTTAATTGATACTTATGGTCGCGACCAGTGGCCACCCTGACAGAGTTTGGGTTCTAATATCTCGATATGAGTTGTAGAGAATTTCCTCACACCTTTGGTGTCTTGTATAACAGCATCTTGAGGTTTGCATTGAAAAATAGATCCATACAGTTGGAAATTACACAGCCCTTAACGATTCTCAGAAAACAGGACATTGAATATTCACTTTTAGGAGCTTTAGCAGTTAATTCCTAGTGAATTAAAGCATTTTGAATCTAAATACATATCCATACTCTCATAACTCGGTGTTGCTCATTGTTCATAGCTTGCTACTAGAGCCCTATATCTTTAACATGGAGGCTGCGTCAACAGATAGAGGTTAAACAGCTATGAGTTCTGTCCAATATTTAGTGATGAATCCATTTTAAGCAAACACGTGAAACATACTAACTATGAGAGGATAAAACGTCTGATCTCCTAATAATGTTTGGATTATGGTTCGAAGGCAATCCGGGCTGGCATTGTCACACAGTATAATGGAGAATAATCTGCTTTTCTCTCCATTGACTGAAACCTCTCGCGCCTGCCATCCCATAGTGCCATCCAGCATAAGCTGCTTTTCGGTCCATCGACGGTTTTGGTTGCAGATCTTTTTTCAGTCCAGAAGATGAAAATAAGTGAATGGGTGCATGTTATTATTCGGTTCTCACTTTTCCATTCACATTTCTTAAATGGGACATTGTCTTAATAGGGATAACTTGTCAATAAGCAATAGCATTTGAATATTTTCATAACATTTAATGTAAAATCTAGTTTCATAAAGAAGAATAGGAATACTGTCATTAGGAAGCCTAGGATCTTAGCTCAGGAGTTTGAAAGGACCAGAAGGGCATTGTGACCAGCCAGCTGCTATGATACCAGCACCACGTCTAATGCATGCACTCATTCATATATCTAGGCATGAATTTCAAACAGGTGTCACTAGGGGTTGCACTGTGGAGCCCATGTTATTGCTGGTACCGGCCCCTAAGTAGCAAAGGCGAGGTTTCTGAGGGCTGACCCATGTTTCTAAGTTTAGATTATAGCCTCACATGGGAGCCTGGAAAGTTATCTGCTCTGATAGTTAGGAAGTAATTTCCGTGTGTAATCATAATTCCTTTATGTGGTTTTAATTAATTACTTTATCGTTATGAGTTAATATAAGGGCATTATTTGTGTCTTTTTACTTTCCACTCGCAAATATTGATCCAGGCTTAATTTTCATTGCGTGTTCCAGGCTGGACGTCCCTTGTGTGGTTCAGGCTGGACGTCCCTTGTGTGGTTCAGGCTGGACGTCCCTTGCGTGGTTCAGGCTGGACGTCCCTTGCGTGGGCCAGGCTGGACGTCCCTTGCGTGGGCCAGGCTGGAAGTCCCTTGCGTGGGCCAGGCTGGAAGTCCCTTGCGTGGGCCAGGCTGGAAGTCCCTTGCGTGGGCCAGGCTGGAAGTCCCTTGCGTGGGCCAGGCTGGAAGTCCCTTGCGTGGCCAGGTTGGACGTCCCTTGCATGGGCCAGGCTGGACATCACTTGTGTGGTTCAGGCTGAAAGTCCATTGCGTGGGCCAGGCTGGACGTCCCTTGTATGGTCCAGGCTGGATGTCCCTAGCGTGGTTTAGGCTGGACGTCGCTTGTGTGGTACAAGCTGGACATCCCTTGCATGGTCCAGGCTGGACGTCACTTGTGTGGTTCAGGCTGGACGTCCCTTGTGTGGTTCAGGCTGGACGTCCCTTGCGTGGTTCAGGCTGGACGTCCCTTGCGTGGGCCAGGTTGGACGTCCCTTATGTGGTTCAGGCTGGACTTCCCTTGTGTGGGCCAGGTTGGACGTCCCTTTTGTGGTCCAGGCTGGACATAACTTGCGTGGTCCAGGCTGGACGTCACTTGCGTGGTTCAGGCTGGACATTGCTTGCGTGGTCCAGGCTGGACGTTGCATGCGTGGTCCAAGCTGGATGTCCCTTTTGTGGTCCAGGCTGGCTGTCTCTTGCATGGTTCAAGCTGGATGTCCCTTTTGTGGTCCAGGCTGGCTGTCTCTTGCATGGTTCAGCCTGGATGTCCCATGTGCAGCCCTGCTCGCTTTGAACATCATTGGTGCAAAGGTGCATCTGAGGGGCCAGCCTTTGTTCATGATGCGACTGGGAAGGGCGAGATACCGCATAGAAGATATACTGCTATACACAACTTTTGGAGCACGTTTAGCCTTTATAGAGACAAATAAGGATTCCAAACAGCTACAGTACCGAACCCTGAAGCAGCAGACTCCTCAACGCTATCAAACACTTTGTATCGTAACCGTCATGATTTTCCGGCCTGAACATTTCTATACAAGGAAGAGCTGTTTAATAAGTTCCATACATCTTTTCGTTGATAGCATGATATATAAATAACACAGAACAGTTATTGAAATAGCTAAAAATAAAATCCAAGACATAATCCGCTACTGATTTCTCAATGGGCGAAAAAACAAACTAATAATTACCGTTCTCTGTGTTTTCGATTACACTCAAAACAACATCTGCTTTTTCTGAAGCATGGCAGAAACATTCAAGCTCGAATGACGACTTTATAGCTCATTGGCCTCTCTGCTGAAAGTAGTGTTCTTTCAGAAGCATCCTTTTATCTTTACTACACAGCTGCCCAACAACTGGTGCATGACATGGCTGATTATTACTTTAAATAGAGTTTTCAAACCTATCTTGAATTGGAGAGGCCGAAAGAAAAACGAGACAAGCCATCAGGATGAGGGCAGAGGGATACACCAAACTGCAGCTGGCATGCTACTGTGCTAAATCACATCATCTATTAAAAAAAATCAAAAATAGCGCTACTATGCAACAACACATTGAGCCGACAAAACGGTAGCGCACAAACTGGAAATAATTACAGGTCAGTACAGCTGCCAAGAAATCCTGGCTAAGGGTAGATGGTCTCTGCTCCCCAGAGTTTCCAAACACAAGCAGAAGGGTATTGCTGTAAGACATCATTATGATCTTTGTGGATGGGTCTCAGAGACCTTCTCCGTCAGCAGCCAAAAAGTTCCTTTGTTGGGCTTTTGCAGAGGTCTTCACAGACAATAAACCTATTTTCTTTACAGAACTATGGACAAAAGTTGAAAAACAAAAACCACTACATATACCCGTTTAACACAGTGTGAGGTTTTGCACCTCCCCGAGATGAAGTGCTTTGAGAGCATTTCACAGAAGAAGACTTGGTATACACTCTAGACAGGGAAGACAGGACACCTGACACATTTTGGAAGATTTCCTGGCGCAAACACTCTTCCCTCTTTTCTATGGCAGTCAAAATATATGTGGCCCCATTACATGTTATTTATAGCAACTGTACTAATAAATCTATATTCACACATTTATTACTAATGTGCAAAGGGTACATTCCAGTTTATTACCAGAGTACAAAAAAACTGATGAGAAAAACACCATTTACTCCCTCAACGATTGTTTTTAGAAATAACTTACACAGGGAATAAATCTCTTATCAGTCACAAAATCCAGTTCTTCATTTGTAAAATATTGAGTGCCAGAGCTCTGACCAGGAGGCCACTGCAGCTTGCACCACCCATCGCCCCTGTCATCACTGCCAAAACAACTACTAATCATCTCTCTCGCATTTAAATGCAACAGTTCAGATTATTCCAGGTCCCCAAACTAAAGGAATGGCTGGGGAGGCAGGTATTTGCAATTTTAATGTATTTTGTATTCCTAAACAATCGTTGTTCTGCTCATCTCTAAATTAGATGAGCAGTGCCACCATGTGGTAGACTGTTCTAGGAATGGTATTGGCAATTAGGTGCTGGTGCTGAGCACCGGAAACTAATTAAGTGCCAGTGCTTAGCAACGGAAAGCCCCGGCTCAAATTAAGCACTGACAAGATCTCATAAATGTAATTTTAACAGTTGCAGAAATTACACACAATGCACACGAGTTAAATGCATATTTTAAAAAAACGAATCTGTATCAAAGTTAAAAGCCTCTTCTGAGTCATGGCTCCTCCCCACACTCAACAATGGTATAAAAAATAGCATATTACACCCTGCAAATCTGCATGTATATCTATATGTATAGGCAGGCTTAATTTCAACAGTCCGACAAATGCCAATGAACCTGCCAAACTCTTCTCTGACGGGTGCCTCCAGCGTGCATGTGGCTTGCACAAGTTAATTTGACACCAAGGTCCCTTCAACAGGAACAAAACTGGAGCACTTGACAGGTTTTAAAATCCGTTTATTCCTCATAGCATGATGCGTTTCAGCTACCAAGCCTTTTTCAAATTCTTGAGTGAAACAGATCATTATCTTGCAGGTGTGTTTTTATAGTTCACTTAGCTCCCCCTGCACAGTGGCTAGCAAGAAAGGTCTACTATTCTACGTAGTTCTTTCAGTTAGTAACGTCACCATCATTGTGTGTCTCAATGATGTTTTCACGTCAATGATGATGAAATATTTTGAGTAAACTTCCATTAACATAATGGGAAAAACTGTCTACATCACACGCTTATAGCGTTTCTCTTATGTCACTATGCACTTTCACTCGGGGGGGGGGGGGTAATAACACAACACAGCAATCCCTTCATCAACTGCTTTCAACCAAACAATCCTGTATCTGAAGGTGCTGGTCTCAGTGACCGATACCTTGCCATGTAGTCATGTCCCAACTTACTGCTAGCAGGTACATTATTCACTTGGACACGGCGGTTCTGGCAGGCTTAATTTCAACAGTCCAACCAATGCCACTGAACCTGCCGAACTCTTCTCTGACAGGTGCCTCCAACATGCATGTGGCTTGCACAAGTAAATTTACCACCAAGGTCCCTTCAAAAGGAACAAAACCAGAGCACTCTACAGGTTTAAAATCCATGTATTGCTCATAACATGACGCGTTTCGGCTACCAAGCCTTTTCAAATGCTTTCGTGAAACAGCTCATTATCTTGCAGGTGTGTTTTTATAGTTCACTTAGCTCCCCTGCACAGTGGCTAGCAAGAAAGGATTACCATTCCACATAGTTCTTTCAGTTAGTAACGCCGCCATTATTGTGTGTCTCATAATGATGTTGTCACCTCAATGATGATGATGATATACTTTGAGTAAACTTCCATCAACATAATGGGAAAAACTGTCTGCATCACACGCTGATAGCGTTTCTCTTATGCCACTGTGCAATTTTACTCAAGAGTAATAACACAACACAGCAATCCCGTCGTCAGTCGCTTTCTGGCAAACAATCCTGTATCTGAAGGTGCTGGTCTCAGTATATATATATATATATATATATTCTGCAATCCTGACAGCGTCCAACAAACAGGCACCGACTCCGTGGGTATACAGCAAAGAAAGATTTATTCCAAATGGCACAGACGCGTTTCGGCGGGAACAGCCGCCTTGTTCACTGCATCCAGTTAACAAGTGATCAAACAAGATTATTTATACATAATTGTCTTGTCACTCTCTCGTGGTTGTCACAGCAACCAAACAGAACAGTCAATAGACATAGCAGAGGTCATGTTAGAGTTGTTGTTATGACAACTCGAGAATAGAACTAATGAGCCCCAAAATTAAATGAAGCATGAATAATAATACAAAATCTAACGTGTAAAGAAAACACTGTACATTGGTTATATAGTCACACAATATCAGTAGAAAAGAATTAGAAAAATATAACAAGGAAATTTGGAAAAATATAATTATATTTCTACAAATGTTGATTAATAGTGTGTGCCTACTGTGTGAGTTCGCCCACGGAATCTAATACACCATTGAAACATTTGAATAAATGTAAAATTTTCAATTGTTGTGTGGAACACAAAGAAAATTTTATATATGTATATATATATATATATTCACTGAAAAAACCATAGGTTTCAGGGGTGTTATAGTTAGCTGGACTTTTCACTTGTACAAAACCATTGAAATTCCCCCGTTATAGTTAGTTCAGCTAACTATAACTCGCGCGCCCGCAATGCACTGCTGATGACGTCACATATTACATCACTCATGACATGGTCAGTGACATCACTCATGACATCACTGATGACATCTCAAATGACATCACTGATGACATCACTGATGACATCATCCAGTGAATGTGTGTTATTCTGAAAATTAAATATGTTTTATATATGTATATCTCAAGGTCGATGGAATATAAGTGTCTAAATGGATGATTTGTTTTTGAAAAATTGATTGTGTAACTGACTGATTAAGTGTATCATAGTGAATACATGGCTTAGTGAGTAATGTTTAAATATGTAAATATCTGTATCAGTCTCTCACTTTGTGTATAAGTGGCTGCATGGGTTGGTGAGTAGCTACATGGGTGTCTATATAGGTTATTAGTTGGTTTTTTGAGTATCAGTCTGAGTGTCTGCATGGTTCGGTGGGGGTATTACGTAGTGCATAGGTGCATGAATGAGTGACTCACTGTTTGTATGTGTTGAACACAGTATGTGTGCAGGACTGTATGGGTGGATGAGTGTGTGTATGGGTGTGTTAGTGAGTGAATGACTGTCTCAATAGTGTCTTTATGAGTAACTACATATGTTTTAAACTAGTATATGTGACTATTGGTGTATATATGTGAGTATATGTGAGAGTGAGAGATTGAAAGAGTTCCTGTATGAATAAGTATGTGCTTCAATAAGTGATTGTTTAAAAGACTAAGTATGTGTAAGTTTCCGTAGAAGTAAGTGTGGTGGTGTGTGTATAACTGTATATGCAAGTAAATGTATGTTTGATTCTTTATTAGCATGAGTGACTATGTGTGTGAGTAGCTCTATGGATGAGTGGCATTGTGTAACAGGATGTATAGGTGTATGAGTACATATGATGAGTGAGTACATGTATGAGTGACTGTATTGGACTGTTGGTGAATGAGTGGATGTGTATGTGGATCTTAGAATTACTGAAGAGGTTGTTGTAACTGGTATTGGTATGTCCATTGTTTTGAAAATTTTAGTCTCTATTTTTGAATGTGTGTATCAAAGGTTATATTAGGGTGAGAGGAGGTCTGCCACTCTATCACAAGGATGATGTCATCAGTGATGTCATCAGTGATGTCATTTGAGATGTCATCAGTGATGTCATGAGTGATGTCACTGACCATGTCATGAGTGATGTAATATGTGACGTCATCAGCAGTGCATTGCGGGCGCGCGAGTTATAGTTAGCTGAACTAACTATAACGGGGGAATTTCAATGGTTTTGTACAAGTGAAAAGTCCAGCTAACTATAACACCCCTGAAACCTATGGTTTTTTCAGTGAATTTCTGAGGTTTTTTAAATGCTAATTCCTAACTATAACGTGCCTGAAACCTATGGTTTTTTCTGTTAATTTCAAAGGTTTTTTAAATGCTAATTTCTAACTATGCCTACAGAGATAGGACATGTGAAGAAAGAAGAAAAAATGCACAGAAAGAAACAAAAGAAATGCAGAAAGAAGCAACAGAAGTCCTCAAATACGAATATAAGTGCAGGAAGAAGGATAACGTGCAGAAAGAACAAAAAGAAGAGCAGAAAGAAGCTTTGTTGCAAAATCATCCTGTACCCTCAACTTTTTCAGACGGATACTGGTGGTAACTGAGTCTGACTAACCAGTCCTAGAGCCAGTGCTATGTTAAAAGACACTTAGAATACAGTGAAAACACCTACATACACTAGGGAACATTATGCGTTGGGGTCCCCCTGTGATTAGCCTTACCTCCTCTATAAGCCCCTAGTATATAATAGGGCATGGGGATTAAAACTACCTCTTAAAACAGGCCACAGGGCGTTTTTGCACACGTTAACTCAGGCCCCGTCCCCTCCTTTCACCATTGTGTAAACACGCCCTGTGTCCGTTTTTAGTTGGGAGATTAAGTTCATTTGAGTCCTGAGGGTCCCTAGGGTCCAACTAGCCCACTAGGTACCTCCAGTAAGTGCCACAGAGCTGCGTTGCAGAGAGGTGTAAAAAGTGGCACGGCCTGGACCACCTCTCTGCAATGCAGCTCAGTGGCGCTTACTGGAAGCACTTGGTGGGCTAGTTAGCCCCCAGGGGCCCTTAGTATTGAAGGGAAATTATATCCCCAATTTAAAACGTGCCATGGTGCGTGTTTGCACACGTCACCTCAGGCCCCGTCCCCTCCCTTCACCACTGTGTAAACGCGCCCTGTGGCTGTTCTAAGTTGAGAGATTAAGTCCCCTTGAATCCTAAGGGTCCCTAGGGTCACACTAGACCACTAGGTACCTCCAGTAAGCGCCACAGAGCTGCGTTGCAGAGAGGTGTAAAAAGGGGCTTGGCCTCAGAACACCTGTCTGCAGCGCAGCTCCCTGGCGCATACTGGAGATGCCCGTTGGGCTAGTTGGTCCTTAGGGACCTTCAGTATTGAAGATACTATTAATAAGTATTGATGCCAGTCTTTTATTTATTTTAATTTTTTAAGAAGGGGGGCTGTGTGGTTCCCCTTCTTATTCTAATTTATTGGCCCTGATGACCCCATCCCCCAGGGCCTGTCTCCTAATTATATTTTTTTGACCCCATCCCCCGGGGCCGGCCTTTGTTTTTTATTATTTTTAAAACATATATATTTATAGACACACCTAGGACATGCTGGACAAACCGTACGTACCTATCACCATGACGATTTGCGTGATATTCATTAAAAGGCGACTATGCATACAATGAATCCACGTGGAATGTATTTACAACACTAGTGAAGCTCTGACATGTCTGATGCTCTACCGTGCCTAATCCCGGTAGACACCCTTGTCGTTTATTTATACAAACATGGGTAGCTATTGACGGGCACATTTAATACACATGCACACCAAGCCATTCAAAGGGGATTCGACAAAAATTCGACCAAAACTATGCAAGAAACCCCCCTCACAGTTAATAAAACACACATCCACTGCCGGATGTGTAATACTTTTTATTTTACTCTCTGGAAAGGGGACGAACATCACTTGCGAGTCACAGCGCGCTCCTGACAGAGCCCAATGCTGTGTTACACCCAACATTGCCTGCCGAGTGCCACACACCTCTGTATTGTATTCCACTAGCTAGTGCATATGCTATGACACTCTCTAGCCCATGTGCACTGTAACACCACCCCGTGAAAATGTCATGCCACACTTGTCTTCGCACGGGTTATATTGCCCCATCTAACGTGCCTTCCTCGATGCCTATGTTATAACGCACAGTGCTATGCCATACATATTACAATTTGGGATCCATATCTTTGTCACAGTGCATATGCAACGTTACACTCCCCAGCACATATTTTATATTACAACTTTAGAGACTAGTTAGGTTACACAACACTGCCCTGTGCATATTACACTCCAAGGCGCATATCGCATAGCACGCGCTAGTGCCTGTGCTATCTCGCGCTCTCCAATGAATCTGTCATTGCGCACAATGTATTGCATATTATATTTCACGCCTGGTTCATCTTATATCACACTTTTTGGTGCATAGTTTATACCATACACTATATCTAGTTTTCATTTTCAATCGTGCTCTCAGGACTATGTTCTATATAACACTGTGTTCACCTACCCTTTTCACGGGCATTACATTTTGCGATAGGGGGTGGAGGGTCAGGGGGTGTTTTTGCCAAGTGAGCCCGGAGTCACAGTCACTAACGTCTTCTTCTTCCTGAATAAAAGTGAGATTATGCTGCATACTTGTTCATATTTTAAGTAGTTTGCACAGACAAAATGTTTTAAAAACAATAAAGTTTCTAATACCCGCCTTCTCTGAACAGTTAGCTTGCTGCCCCATCCCCCTCCTCCCTATCCTCTGTTGTGTGAATCCATGGACTAGCCTCCTCCCTCCTGCCATGCATGGTCTGATGTGCTGCCACTGCCCTCAATTTAGTATGATGTACCAGTCCACTCCTCCTGCCCTCCATTGCCCAATTCTATGCCCCATCATTGACCTCCTGCTTAAACTCTGTGCTTAGCTTGCTGCCCCTATTCTCCTTCCCCCTGCCCTCCGATGTCTTTGTGCATGCCCCTGCTCCATCCTTTTTGCCCACCATGTCCCATGGACCTGCCACTCCTATCTACTCTGAGTGTTCTGTTGAGCTGCCACTCCCCTCCCACCTGCCTAGCATTGTCAGATGACTGTAACCTGTCCCTGCCACCTCCACCCTGCCTGTCCACATGCCATGCCTCTATCCTCTTCCTCCTGTCCTACATGGTCCATTGTACTGCCACACCCTTGTGCCCTCCCTGGTCTGTTGTGCTGCAACTGCTCCTCCTGCCTGCCCCGTGTGGTCTGTTGTGAGGCCCCTTCCCCTGAACTTTCTTGTCTGTGCACAGGTCCTGACCCTCCCTTCTATCCTCCATCGTCCTTTGTGCATGCCCCTGCACCCTCCTTCTTGCCCATCATAGCCATTGTGCTGCCACTAACCCTCCCACTTGCCATGCATGGTCTTCTGTGCTGCCATGGCCCCTCCCACCTTCCCTGTGTGGTCAGTTAGCTGCCCCTGACCCCCTCCCACCTTCCCTCCATGGTCTGTGTGTATGCCATCACAGTCTCACTGTTGCTCTTCATGTTGTGTCTTGCTTCTAGTGCCCATCCTGCCTGACCTCCATGGCCATCTTGCTGCTCCTGCCCTGCCCCCTTGCCCCCAGCCCTCTGTTTACATGTGCAGACCCCTACTCCCTCCCTCCTGGCTTGTCTGTTCCATTGTAATGCCCCTGATCCGTCCCTCCTGCCCTTTATGGTCTGTTATGCTGCAGCCTTCTCTCCTGTCTGTCCATTATGGTCAGCTAGCTACCATTGCCTCTTGCCCCTCTGTTCTCTGTTGTCCATGTGCATGGTCCTGTCCCCTCCCTCTTGCTTTCTATGGATTGTTGTGCTGCACTCCCGTCCTGCATGCCCTGTGTGGTGTATTGTGCTGCTGCAAACCCTGATGCCTGCCCTGCAGGGTCAGTTTGGTGCACCTCTCCATGTCTCTCCTGTCCTCTGTTATCCAAGTCCATGTCCCTATCCCATTTCCTTCCATGATCCAATGTACCATACTTGCGAACATTTTGAACTTGGTAAGAGGGAGATTTTGAAAAAAAACTGGGGTATTGATTTTCCCCTTTGAGTTACATTGAAAAAGAGGATATTGTAGACAGGAGACAGATCAAATAAAGCCCATTTGAGCTTAAAAACATTGGACGTTTCCTGGCTGAATCGGGTCTGTTGGCATGTATGGTTGTACTACCATTGCCTCTTCCTTCTGCCCACAATGGTCTATTACATTGCCACAGCCTTGAAGGAGGGTAGATTTTGTATCACAGGGGGCCCCTGGCCCGTTCTGTCCACACCTGAAGTATGAGACCCTTGTCCTTGCCCTGCCAGCCGCATTTGTAGGCCGTATTAAATTGACCAGCGGGTCCTGTGTTGCTATATAATTATCCTGAGACATCCTTACCACTCAGCCAGCATAAAACCCCTGTGTAGGCCCTTCTGTTCAATATGTAGGCCTCTTTGTTAAATTGACCATAGCTCTGCAATTTTAGTGTATAGCAGTCTGAAGGCAGGTCTGCGAGGCCTTCTGCTCCAAACTAGTAGCCCCCACCCTACCCGAGTGCTCCGTGCTCGGTATCAAAGTTCAACATCCCCCTGAAGCTGTCGACATACAGTAGGCTGCATCCTGGACTGGTACTTGCTTCCTGGGCAGGTTTCCCGCTTTTAAGGAAGTGGCAACCGCAGAGCGTCAAGTTAGGAGAACTGAGGAGATTTTATACATGAATATATTGAATTCCTGTACAATACCCATTATTTTCTGCTTGCTCTATGGAACTTACGATAAGCGATTGGCCTGAGAGACTGACCTTTTCACCCAGTCCATTGTCAGCATTAAGTGGGTAAATGACGAAATGTCTGGTAAAATCTGCAGACGAAGCTTTTGGGTAGCATACGTAGGTAGATGTAGCGTGCAAAGGAGCCCACAAAATGATATAAAAAGGGAGCACCCACAGATATCGACGGACAACCTCGCCGTCTGTATGTAGGTTAACAGGCTGTGCAGGTTTTCCCCAAGAACTGGGAGCTCTTGTCTTCCTTTGCTTAAAATGTCTTGCTCTGCTTTGCTTGAAGTATCTTATTCTATTTTACCTATATGAAATGTCATGTTATGTTTAACCATTGTTCTCTTTACTTTTGCATTTAAAAGATGTTGTATTGTAATTGCAGGAATGCTTGCTCTAAGAGTAAATGTGAGTGTCCCTAGGTAACATTTTCCTTGGTGTAACTTGTTTCTCATGATGCATTTATAGATGTGTTTTCTCTCTCTCTCTGTCAGTCCATTAATTGAGATACAGAGAATATCATGACAGCTGTATGATTATCTGGATTCTGTATTTTGTACTTTATGTCTCTATTCTGCGGTTTCTTTGAAGTTGCATCTTCTCATTAAACTGTCATTGTATTCTGCCTCCAATTCCATGTCTCATATGTCTGTTTTCTTCATTTTTGGAGCAAGCGTTCCTAGGCACCCCGGCTCAAATTAAGGTGCCCCTTTTGTCCCTGACTCACTCTCCTGCTCAGTTCTGTGGTGGCTCCGGGGCTCTGGGGACCGCCCCTAGCTTCCTTGACCCGTAATAGATCTTCCCTCCAACAGCCTCTCTTGCAAGTCCTGTATTGTTGGTTTGTTGCCCCTGCCCCCCTTTCCACTGCCCTCCATAGTCTGTTGTGCTTCCACGGCCCTTCCTGCCTGCTCAGTGTGGTTAAATTGTTGCCTTTGCACCCTCCTACCTGCCTTCAATTTTCAGAGTCCGTGCCCCTGGCCTCTGCCTCTCAACAGTATCCTAATGAACAACTAGATTGCTAACATTCTATATTTATTACAAAAGTGTGGAACGCCTGACATCATCTTGATGTAATCAAAACTGTAATACCTAGAGCATTCCTTTAGAAATTACATATATGAGAGGGTCTTATTGGCATCAAAATTATGGTTAGTGCTCTAAAAGACTAAAATAAGGACATATTTTCTGAGTTTTCAAATAGCGACAAAGCACTTTTAAATTATTTGTTATCTTTATGTTTTTTTATCTAGTTGACAACTTGATTAAATGTTGCACTTAGGGGAGAGGATGTGGTGTTACTTCCAGAACTGCAGACTTTGCAACTGGGGAACCAGGTTGAAGTTTCTGCTTCAGCTCGACATTCTGTGATTCTGGTCAAATCACTTAGTCTCCCCATGTCTACAACCAAAATGAATTTGTTCTTGTGTGATGTAACCAATGCTCATGTAAAGCACTCCAATACCTGACAAGTCTGCACTATATAACACTGCAAAAACACAAAATAATAAGTGTTTTGCACACTTCTGTCATTGGGCTATATTTGGGCTATATCTGGGTGATTTTGGGCTACATTTGGGCTCTTTTGTCTCCGGTGGCCATCTTGGGAGATTTATTTGTTATGAAGTTTCCTAATTTCCTCATGTACTGCAGTCTCCTCAGTCGGAAATGCTTTCAGTTTTTTACTTTGATTCCATCATGAAGGTATTCAGATATGTCACACATTTGCCATTAATTCTGAATGTTAGCACTCTAGTTGCTCATTAGATCACTGTAGTAAAACTACTGTTCACCATGGAAGTCTGCTCCTGGTATTAAAAGTGCATGTTTCAGTCTGCATGTCAGAATTTTTTAATGAAATAGAAGAGGATTTGAGAAGTCACTCAAAATGTGCCCTCATTTTCTTTCTTCAGCATTAATCATAATTTCTATGGCAAAATGAACCCCCTCATTGTGTTCCTTTTTAAATTAAATGTTTTAAGTGTTACCAGTTTATTCCAATCAAGATGGCTTCAGGTGTGCCATACTTTTGTCATAATGAAGACAGTAAGTGCTCTAGTTGTTTTTAAGAACATTCTTGGACATTCTGTCATTGGGCTATACTTGGGCTACATCTGGGTGATATTTGGGCTACATTTGGGCTCTTTTGTCTCTGGTGGCCATCTTGGGAGACTTATTTGTTATGAAGTTTCCTAATTTCCTCATTTACTGCAATCTCCTCAGTAGGAAATACTTTCAGTTTTTTACTTTGATTCCATCAAGAAGGCATTCAAATGTGTCACACATTTGCCATAAAATCAGAATGTTAGCACTCTTTTTGCTCATTAGATCACTGTAGTAAAGCTACTGCTCACCAGGGAAAACTGCTGCTGGTATTGAAAGTGCATGTTTCAGTCTGCATGCC
The DNA here is from genome assembly GCF_964204655.1 of Triturus cristatus. Classification (NCBI taxonomy): domain Eukaryota; kingdom Metazoa; phylum Chordata; class Amphibia; order Caudata; family Salamandridae; genus Triturus; species Triturus cristatus. The sequence goes on from NC_140587.1 coordinate 379,392,057, forward strand.
AGGATTTGAGAAGTCACTGAAAATGTGCCCTAATTTTTCTTTCTGCAGCACTAATCATACTTTTTATGGAAAAATGAACCACCTCATTTTGTTCCTTTTTAAATAAATGTTTTAAGAGTTACCACTTTAATCCAAGCAAGATGGCTTCAGGTGTGCCATACATTTATCATAAGTAGGACGGTTAGCGCTCTAGTAGTTCTTTGGAACACTCTGGAAAGCTGCAGTAGAACACAAAGGAATCAACTGACAGTCTCTGCCCTTGTTGGATGTACATGTTTTACTGAGAATGTCAGACTTCATTCTCACATGACTGAGAAAGATAATGTGAATTTACAGAAAATAAGCTCTCAGTTTAGCTTATAGATCACCTTCCAAACCTCTGTGGTAAAAGCATGAGAAAATATTTTTCTCTCAATCATGATATCCCAGCAGAAGGCGTTTTCACATGGTGAAATCACCTTAGAACATACCACAATTCCTAAAATGAGTATGGTACCATCAACAAATGATTTATAATGTAACTAAAGTCTTAAAATCTTCTATTAACTGCAATGCTTTTTAATGAGGTGCTATCATGTATATTGCTCCCAAGATGGCTGCCAACACTTCTTGGATGAAGTGCTGACAGCCAATCAGATCTCAGGATGAGATGTGTGGTTAGGCTCCGCCCACATATATATATTGATTTAAATGCTATTTTCTCAGGAACTACTGAACAGATTTACACCAGACCTACAAAAGGCACTTCCTTGACCTGAGGACTACCTCTCTGCCAAATTTCAAGTAACTCTGTTCAGCCGTTCGGGCTGTAGCTGTGTCTAAAGGTCCTATGGAAAAATGCATGGGAAAAACGCGTTTTGGGACCCCCCTTTTTTCTCAGCCCCCGCTTGACGAATCCCCCCGAGACTTTCAGGGTAGGAGCGGAGCGTAGCGCCCCACCTATTTTGAAAATTTCGCGAGGATTCATCGACCGGCGCCAAAGCTATTCCAAATAGAATGTTGCGGATTTCCTATGGAAACAGGGTCCTAACTATAACTATCTACTGGCGACCGCCAGTAGATAATTACCTACTGGCGGTCGCCAGTAGGTAGTTATAGTTAGGACCCTGTTTCCATAGGAAATCCGCAACATTCTATTTGGAATAACTTTGGCGCCGGTCGACGAATCCTCGCGAAATTTTCAAAATAGGTGGGGCGCTACGCTCCGCTCCTACCCTGAAAGTCTCGGGGGGATTCGTCAAGCAGGGGCCGAGAAAAAAGGGGGGTCCCAAAACGCGTTTTCCCCATGCATTTTTCCATAGGACCTTTAGACACAGCTACAGCCCGAACGGCTGAACAGAATTACTTGAAATTTGGCAGAGAGGTAGCCATAAGGTCAAGGAAGTGCCTTTTGTAGGTCTGGTGTAAATCTGTTCAGTATTTCCTGAGAAAATAGCATTTAAAAGCATATATATATGTGGGCGGAGCCTAACCACACATCTCATCCTGAGATCTGATTGGCTGTCAGCACTTCATCCAAGAAGTGTTGGCAGCCATCTTGGGACCAATATACAGGATAGCACCTCATTAAAAAGCATTGCAGTTAATAGAAGGTTTTAAGACTTTAGTTACATTATAAATCATTTGTTGATGGTACCATACTCATTTTAGGAATTGTGGTATGTTCTAAGGTGATTTCACCATGTGAAAAAGCCTTCTGCTGGGATATCATGATTGAGAGAAAAATATTTTCTCATGCTTTTACCACAGAGGTTTGGAAGGTGATCTATAGGCTAAACTGAGAGCTTATTTTCTGTAAATTCACATTATCTTTCTCAGTCATGTGAGAATGAAGTCTGACATTCTCAGTAAAACATGTACATCCAACAAGGGCAGAGACTGTCAGTTGATTCCTTTGTGTTCTACTGCAGCTTCCCAGAGTGTTCCAAAGAACTACTAGAGCGCTAACAGTCCTACTTATGATAAACGTATGGCACACCTGAAGCCATCTTGCTTGGATTAAAGTGGTAACTCTTAAAACATTTAATTTAAAAAGGAACAAAATGAGGGGGTTCATTTTTCCATAAAAAGTATGATTAGTGCTGCAGAAAGAAAAATTAGGGCACATTTTGAGTGACTTCTCAAATCCTCTTCTATTTCATTAAAAAATTCTGACATGCAGACTGAAACATGCACTTTCAATACCAGCAGCAGTTTTCCCTGGTGAGCAGTAGCTTTACTACAGTGATCTAATGAGCAAAAAGAGTGCTAACATTCTGAATTTATGGCAAATGTGTGACACATCTGAATGCCTTCTTGATGGAATCAAAGTAAAAAACTGAAAGTATTTCCTACTGAGGAGACTGCAGTAAATGAGGAAATTAGGAAACTTCATAACAAATAAGTCTCCCAAGATGGCCACCAGAGACAAAAGAGCCCAAATGTAGCCCAAATATCACCCAGATGTAGCCCAAGTATAGCCCAATGACAGAATGTCCCAGAATGTTCTTAAAAACAACTAGAGCGCTTACTGTCTTCATATGACAAAAGTATGGCACACCTGAAGCCATCTTGATTGGAATAAACTGGTAACACTTAAAACATTTAATTTAAAAAGGAACACAATGAGGAGGTTCATTTTGCCATAGAAATTATGATTAATGCTGAAGAAAGAAAATGAGGGCACATTTTGAGTGACTTCTCAAATCCTCTTCTATTTCATTAAAAAATTCTGACATGCAGACTGAAACATGCACTTTTAATACCAGGAGCAGACTTCCATGGTGCAGTAGTTTTACTACAGTGATCTAATGAGCAACTAGAGTGCTAACATTCAGAATTTATGGCAAATGTGTGACATATCTGAATACCTTCATGATGGAATCAAAGTAAAAAACTGAAAGCATTTCCTACTGAGGAGACTGCAGTACATGAGGAAATTAGGAAACTTCATAACAAATAAATCTCCCAAGATGGCCACCGGAGACAAAAGAGCCCAAATGTAGCCCAAAATCACCCAGATGTAGCCCAAATATAGCCCAATGACAGAAGTGTGCAAAACACTTATTATTTTGTGTTTTTGCAGTGTTATATAGTGCAGACTTGTCAGGTATTGGAGTGCTTTACATGAGCATTGGTTACATCACACAAGAACAAATTCATTTTGGTTGTAGACATGGGGAGACTAAGTGATTTGACCAGAATCACAGAATGTCGAGCTGAAGCAGAAACTTCAACCTGGTTCCCCAGTTGCAAAGTCTGCAGTTCTGGAAGTAACACCACATCCTCTCCCCTAAGTGCAACATTTAATCAAGTGGTCAACTGGATAAAAAAACATAAAGATAACAAATAATTTAAAAGTGCTTTGTCGCTATTTGAAAACTCAGAAAATATGTCCTTATTTTAGTCTTTTAGAGCACTAACCATAATTTTGATGCCAATAAGACCCTCTCATATATGTAATTTCTAAAGGAAATGCTCTAGGTATTACAGTTTTGATTACATCAAGATGATGTCAGGCGTTCCACACTTTTGTAATAAATATAGAATGTTAGCAATCTAGTTGTTCATTAGGATACTGTTGAGAGGCAGAGGCCAGGGGCACAGACTCTGAAAATTGAAGGCAGGTAGGAGGGTGCAAAGGCAACAATTTAACCACACTGAGCAGGCAGGAAGGGCCGTGGAAGCACAACAGACTATGGAGGGCAGTGGATAGGGGGGCAAGGGCAACAAACCAACAATACAGGACTTGCAAGAGAGGCTGTTGGAGGGAAGATCTATTACGGGTCAAGGAAGCTAGGGGCGGTCCCCAGATCCCCGGGAGCCACCACAGAACTGAGCAGGAGAGTGAGTGAGGGACAAAAGGGGCACCTTAATTTGAGCCGGGGTGCCTAGGAACGCCTGCTCCAAAAATGAAGAAAACAGACATATGAGACATGGAATTGGAGGCAGAATACAATGGCAGTTTAATGAGAAGATGCAACTTCAAAGAAACCGCAGAATAGAGACATAAAGTACAAAATACAGAATCCAGATAATCATACAGCTGTCATAATATTCTCTGTATCTCAATTAATGTACTGACAGAGAGAGAGAGAAAACACATCTATAAATGCATCATGAGAAACAAGTTACACCAAGGAAAATGTTACCTAGGAACACTCACGTTTACTCTTAGAGCAAGCATTCCTGCAATTACAATACAAAATCTTTTAAATGCAAAAGTAAAGAGAACAATGGTTAAACATAACATGACATTTCATATAGGTAAAATAGAATAAGATACTTCAAGCAAAGCAGAGCAAGACATTTTAAGCAAAGGAAGACAAGAGCTCCCAGCTCTTGGGGAAAACCTGCACTGCCTGTTAACCTACATACAGACGGCGAGGTAGTCCGTCGATATCTGTGGGTGCTCCCTTTTTATATCATTTTGTGGGCTCCTTTGCACGCTACATCTACCTACGTATGCTACCCAAAAGCTTCGTCTGAAGATTTTACCAGACATTTCGTCATTTACCCACTTAATGCTGACAATGGACTGGGTGAAAAGGTCAGTCTCTCAGGCCAATCGCTTATCGTAAGTTCCATAGAGCAAGCAGAAAATAATGGGTATTGTACGGGAATTCAATATATTCATGTATAAAATCTCCTCAGTTCTCCTAACTTGACGCTCTGCGGTTGCCACTTCCTTAAAAGCGGGAAACCTGCCCAGGAAGCAAGTACCAGTCCAGGATGCAGCCTACTGTATGTCGACAGCTTCAGGGGGATGTTGAACTTTGATACCGAGCACGGAGCACTCAGGTAGGGTGGGGGCTACTAGTTTGGATCAGAAGGCCTCGCAGACCTGCCTTCAGACTGCTATACACTAAAATTGCAGAGCTATGGTCAATTTAACAAAGAGGCCTACATATTGAACAGAAGGGCCTACACAGGGGTTTTATGCTGGCTGAGTGGTAAGGATGTCTCAGGATAATTATATAGCAACACAGGACCCGCTGGGCAATTTAATACGGCCTACAAATGCAGCTGGCAGGGCAAGGACAAGGGTCTCATACTTCAGGTGTGGACAGAACGGGCCAGGGGCCCCCTGTGATACAAAATCTACCCTCCTTCAAGGCTGTGGCAATGTAATAGACCATTATGGGCAGAAGGAAGAGGCAATGGTAGTACAACCATACATGCCAACAGACCCGATTCAGCCAGGAAACGTCCAATGTTTTTAAGCTCAAATGGGCTTTATTTGATCTGTCTCCTGTCTACAATATCCTCTTTTTCAATGTAACTCAAAGGGGAAAATCAATACCCCAGTTTTTTTTTAAAATCTCCCTCTTACCAAGTTCAAAATGTTCGCAAGTATGGTACATTGGATCATGGAAGGAAATGGGATAGGGACATGGACTTGGATAACAGAGGACAGGAGGGACATTGAGAGGTGCACCAAACTGACCCTGCAGGGCAGGCATCAGGGTTTGCAGCAGCACAATACACCACACAGGGCATGCAGGACGGGAGTGCAGCACAACAATCCATAGAAAGCAAGAGGGAGGGGACAGGACCATGCACATGGACAACAGAGAACAGAGGGGCAAGAGGCAATGGTAGCTAGCTGACCATAATGGACAGACAGGAGAGAAAGCTGCAGCATAACAGACCATAAAGGGCAGGAGGGACGGATCAGGGGCATTACAATGGAACAGACAAGCCAGGAGGGAGGGAGTAGGGCTGGGGGCAAGGGGGCAGGGCAGGAGCAGCAAGATAGCCATGGAGGTCAGGCAGGATGGGCACTAGAAGCAAGACACACCATGAAGAGCAACAGTGAGACTGTGATGGCATACACACAGACCATGGAGGGAAGGTGGGAGGGGGTCAGGGGCAGCTAACTGACCACACAGGGAAGGTGGGAGGGGCCATGGCAGCACAGAAGACCATGCATGGCAAGTGGGAGGGTTAGTGGCAGCACAATGGCTATGATGAGCAAGAAGGAGGGTGGAGGGGCATGCACAAAGGACGATGGAGGATAGAAGGGAGGGTCAGGACCTGTGCACAGACAAGAAAGTTCAGGGGAAGGGACCTCACAACAGACCACACGGGGCAGGCAGGAGGAGCAGTTGCAGCACAACAGACCAGGGAGGGCAGAAGGGTGTGGCAGTACAATGGACCATGTAGGACAGGAGGAAGAGGATAGGGGCATGGCATGTGGACAGGCAGGGTGGAGGTGGCAGGGACAGGTTACAGTCATCTGACAATGCTAGGCAGGTGGGAGGGGAGTGGCAGCTCAACAGAACACTCAGAGTAGATAGGAGTGGCAGGTCCATGGGACATGGTGGGCAAAAAGGATGGAGCAGGGGCATGCACAAAGACATCGGAGGGCAGGGGGAAGGAGAATAGGGGCAGCAAGCTAAGCACAGAGTTTAAGCAGGAGGTCAATGATGGGGCATAGAATTGGGCAATGGAGGGCAGGAGGAGTGGACTGGTACATCATACTAAATTGAGGGCAGTGGCAGCACATCGGACCATGCATGGCAGGAGGGAGGAGGCTAGTCCATGGATTCACACAACAGAGGATAGGGAGGAAGGGGATGGGGTAGCAAGCTAACTGTTCAGAGAAGGCGGGTATTAGGAACTTTATTGTTTTTAAAACATTGTGTCTGTGCGAACTACTTAAAATATGAACAAGTATGCAGCATAATCTCACTTTTATTCAGGAAGAAGAGGACGTTTGTGACTGTGACTCCGGGCTCACTTGGCAGAAACACCCCCTGACCCTCCACCCCCTATCGCAAAATGTAATGCCCGTGAAAAGGGTAGGTGAACACAGTGTTATATAGAACATAGTCCTGAGAGCACGATTGAAAATGAAAACTAGATATAGTGTATGGTATAAACTATGCACCAAAAAGTGTGATATAAGATGAACCGGGCGTGAAATATAATATGCAATACATTGTGCGCAATGACAGATTCATTGGAGAGCGCGAGATAGCACAGGCACTAGCGCGTGCTATGCGATATGCGCCTTGGAGTGTAATATGCACAGGGCAGTGTTGTGTAACCTAACTAGTCTCTAAAGTTGTAATATAAAATATGTGCTGGGGAGTGTAACGTTGCATATGCACTGTGACAAAGATATGGATCCCAGATTGTAATATGTATGGCATAGCACTGTGCGTTATAACATAGGCATCGAGAAAGGCACGTTAGATGGGGCAATATAACCCGTGCGAAGACAAGTGTGGCATGACATATTCACGGGGTGGTGTTACAGTGCACATGGGCTAGAGAGTGTCATAGCATATGCACTAGCTAGTGGAATACAACACAGAGGTGTGTGGCACTCGGCAGGCAATGGTGGGTGTAACACAGCATTGGGCTCTGTCAGGAGCACGCTGTGACTCTCAAGTGATGTTCGTCCCCTTTCCAGAGAGTAAAATAAAAAGTATTACACATCCGGCAGTGGATGTGTGTTTTATTAACCGTGAGGGGGGTTTCTTGCATAGTTTTGGTCGAATTTTCGTCGAATCCCCTTTGAATGGCTTGGTGTGCATGTGTATTAAATGTGCCCGTCAATAGCTACCCATGTTTGTATAAATAAACGACAAGGGTGTCTACCAGGATTAGGCACGGTAGGGCATCAGACATGTCAGAGCTTCACTAGTGGTGTAAATACATTCCACGTGGATTCATTGCATGCATAGTCGCCTTTTAATGAATATCACGCAAATCGTCATGGTGATAGGTACGTACGGTTTGTCCAGCATGTCCTAGGTGTGTCTATAAATATATATTTTTTAAAAATAATAAAAAACAGTGGCCGGCCCTGGGGATTGGGGTCAAAAAAATATAATTAGGAGACCGGCCCTGGAGGATGGGGTCATCAGGGCCAATAAATTAGAATAAGAAGGGGAACCAAACAGCCCCCCTTCTTAAAAAACTAAAATAATAAAAGACTGGCATCGTGCCGGAGGCCATGCCCCCTCCGTGCAGCACTCTGCAAACGCGCCCCCAACAGGCATCTCCAGTATGCGCCAGGGAGCTGCGCTGCAGCCAGGTGTTCTGAGGCCAAGCCCCTTTTTACACCTCTCTGCAACGCAGCTCTGTGGCGCTTACTGGAGGTACCTAGTGGTCTAGTTTGACCCTAGGGACCCTTAGGATTCAAGGGGACTTAATCTCTCAACTTAGAACAGCCACAGGGCGCGTTTACACAGTGGTGAAGGGAGGGGACGGGGCCTGAGGTGACGTGTGCAAACACGCACTATGGCACGTTTTAAATTGGGGATATAATTTCCCTTCAATACTGAGGGCCCCTGGGGGCTAACTAGCCCACCAAGTGCTTCCAGTAAGCGCCACTGAGCTGCATTGCAGAGAGGTGGTCCAGGCCGTGCCACTTTTTACACCTCTCTGCAACGCAGCTCTGTGGCACTTACTGGAGGTACCTAGTGGGCTAGTTGGACCCTAGGGACCCTCAGGATTCAAATGAACTTAATCTCCCAACTAAAAATGGACACAGGGCGTGTTTACACAGTGGTGAAGGGAGGGGAGGGGGCCTGAGTTAACGTGTGCAAAAACGCCCTGTGGCCTGTTTTAAGAGGTAGTTTTAATCCCCATGCCCTATTATACACTAGGGGCTTACAGAGGAGGTCATGCTAATCACAGGGGGACCCCAACGCATAATGTTCCCTAGTGTATGTAGGTGTTTTCACTGTATTCTAAGTGTCTTTTAACATAGCACTGGCTCTAGGACTGGTTAGTCAGACTCAGTTACCATCAGTATCCGTCTGAAAAAGTTGAGGGTACAGGATGATTTTGCAACAAGGCTTCTTTCTGCTCTTCTTTTTGTTCTTTCTGCACGTTATCCTTCTTCCTGCACTTATCTTCGTATTTGAGGACTTCTGTTGCTTCTCTCTGCACTTCTTTTGTTTCTTTCTGTGCATTTTTTCTTCTTTCTTCACATGTCCTATCTCTGTAGGCATAGTTAGAAATTAGCATTTAAAAAACCTTTGAAATTCACAGAAAAAACCATAGGTTTCAGGCACGTTATAGTTAGGAATTAGCATTTAAAAAACCTCAGAAATTCACTGAAAAAACCATAGGTTTCAGGGGTGTTATAGTTAGCTGGACTTTTCACTTGTACAAAACCATTGAAATTCCCCCGTTATAGTTAGTTCAGCTAACTATAACGCGCGCGCCCGCAATGCACTGCTGATGACGTCACATATTACATCACTCATGACATGGTCAGTGACATCACTCATGACATCACTGATGACATCTCAAATTTCAATGGTTTTGTACAAGTGAAAAGTCCAGCTAACTATAACACCCCTGAAACCTATGGTTTTTTCAGTGAATATATATATATATATATATATATATATATATATATATATATATATATATATATATATATATATATATATATATATTAAGCTCCAAGTTCGCCCCAGCTGGCGAAGGTGCACTCCGGGATCAGCGATGCCCCATAGACTCCCCAGCAAACAAGTAGCAGCCTGACGCGTTTCGCTAGTATAGCTTTTTCAAAGGCCGTTTCCCTCTGTATCTCGGCAACGTGCGCAGCTACTCATATTCAAATCCGCCACCTTCTGATAGGTTACGCTCTAATGAGCTTCTCGTGGCAGTCTCCCACAGGATTGTGGTATATGTAGTCCTGCATTATCTTCCCTGAATGGGTGCCGATTTGCGGAAGTCCACCAATGCACGCCCTGAATGGGCCCTATTAGCTGAGGAGTCTTAATTCCGGCACTGGTCCCCTGCTGGGGAGTCTATGGGGCATCGCTGATCCCGGAGTGCACCTTCGCCAGCTGGGGCGAACTTGGAGCTTGAATTTTTACGTGGCAGGCCCTGCCTCGGAGGGTGCACCACTGCGAGAAAAGAAGCAGGTCGAGAGCTGGAATCATGCCTGGCTGTGTTCGAGGGGACCAGTGCCGGAATTAAGACTCCTCAGCTAATAGGGCCCATTCAGGGCGTGCATTGGTGGACTTCTGCAAATCGGCACCCATTCAGGGAAGATAATGCAGGACTACATATACCACAATCCTGTGGGAGACTGCCACGAGAAGCTCATTAGAGCGTAACCTATCAGAAGGTGGCGGATTTGAATATGAGTAGCTGCGCACGTTGCGAGATACAGAGGGAAACGGCCTTTGAAAAAGCTATAGTAGCGAAACGCGTCAGGCTGCTACTTATTTGCTGGGGAGTCTATGGGGCATCGCTGATCCCGGAGTGCACCTTCGCCAGCTGGGGCGAACTTGGAGCTTGAATATATATATATATGTATACATATAGATATAAATGCAGATTTGCAGGGTATAATATGCTAGTTTTTATATATATTACACAGTGGTGGGTAGCACTGTGTAGTTATAGTTAGGTTAGACATTCCATAGGAAGAGTGTTTTTTGTTTTGCTAATAACTTTGGCATCGTTTGTTGACTCTTCACAAAATGTTCCTAAAAATCAAATTCATCCGTCTCTGCTCCTTCCCGGAAAGCTTCAGGTGATCTGTGAAGTAGAGTCCAAGAAAAAGGGGGCGGTACCAAAATGCAACTTCCCCTTTCAATTTTCATAGGGAACCCTATTCCACAGGACACAACGTAATGCTGTCCCAGGGTCTCCCATCCCCTGGGACAGAGTGAATAAATTGCACGGCCAGTGTATTGCCTGTTCCCCCTGCCTGTGTCCGCAAAGGACCAACCACACAGCACCTTGCCCAACATTTATGCGAGTATGGGAAGTAGTGTCTTTGTTAGAAATGGGTCTCTAGTTGGCATAGGTTTGCACCCTGTCTAAGTAGGGACCCACACTCTAGTCAGGGTAAGTGTAGTACACGCTACTTTTACCTGTGCTTACCCTCTAGTAGCTTGGCTCAGAGCAGTCATGCTAAACTAAGGCAATGTGTAAAGTATTTGTGCACTCACATACAGTAACACAGTGAAAACACAACAAAAGTACCCCACTCCAGTTTAGAAAAATAGCCAATATTTAAACAGTAAAACAAGGCCAAAACAACAAAAATCCAACATACACAAGTCAAGATAATAATTTTCAAGACTAAATGCAGTTATAGCGCTTGGAAAAACAATAGCTCAGGCTGGGGCTATCTCAACATGCTTGATGGGGATAAATCCACAAGCCTAGGCCGACAGCGATGGAGCATGGGCCAGCTAGGGAGTCGCGAAGACCCCAGTACAGTACCTTGGAGATGTTGAGAATCAAATACGATGCAAGGCACCAGGGATGTGAGACGTCACTGAGGCAGTTGCGGTGCTGGTTCCTTACTGCTATGCAGGTCATTGGCACGTAGGCACGTTGGCCCATCAACGGTCGGAGATGGTGCATTGCACAATAGAGGGGAGGGAGGCATCACTGAAGCAAGTAAGTAGTCGGGTCCTGGAGGAGGTGCAGAGTCATTGAGCCGCTGATGCCGGGGGAAGATGCAAGGTGCAGGGGAGGTGAAAAGCTGGTTGTGGCGAGGCATCAGTTCCAGTGGTTGTGCAGTGTCAAAGAGGCATTGAGGGTCAAGCCGCGAGGCATTGAATTTGCGGCATCAATATCCCACCATAGGGCCACAGGTGCTGCAACAGAGTCGGATGTCACAGACCTCAGACACGCGGTACTAGAAATTCTCACACAGTGGCCATTCTTAAGAGGCGCTGAGGTGGTGTTGGAGCTTGCGATGTATGTCGTGGTCATTTGTGTTGAGCGGGGACCATGGCTTCGGTGCAGGCAGTGGCGCGGGTTCCAAAATGACGCTCAAAGTTGATGTGCTGATTTGTTTCTTTTTAGCACAGAAACTCACTTCCAAGGGCCCAGGAACTGGATTTGGCGCCACTTGACAGAGTAGGGCTCTCAGCAGAGGAGCTCAGGTGCTACAGGTGAAGTCTTTGATAGCATGAGACTTCCAACTGGAGGCAAGCTCAACTCAAGCCCTTGGAGAAACTTTAGAAAGCAGGATGCAGGGAGCAAATTTCAGTCCTCTCACTACCAGGACAGAAGCAGCAGGGTAACATAGCAAAGTGGTAGTCCCTCCTGGCAGTACACCAGCTCTTCTTCCTGGCAGAATATTCTCAGTCCAGAAGTGTTCTGAGTATGTGGTGTCAGAGGTCCATTACTTATACCTATTTCAGCCTTTGAAATAGGGAGACTTCAATGAAAGGTTTTTGTATTGCAGACCTTCCTAGACCTGGCTACAGAAACACCACAGGTGGGTATGCAGCTCTTTATTAGGCAACAGGCACAGACGTATTCAGGTGCAAATGTCAACTCCTCCCACCACTCTAGCTAAGGAAGACCGATCGGCCTGGTGATAGGACATCAGGAGATGCAGGGCACACCTCGGTACCCTTTGTGCATGACTGTCTAGAGTGAACTCACAAAGCCCAACTGTCAACGAGGGCCAGAGAGAGGAATAGAATGGTTTAAGTAAGAAAATGCAAACTTTCTAATAGTTGAAAAGTTTAAAACGTGAAAAGAAAAAGGTGTTTGTTAAAAAAAAAATAATGAAAGACCAATGAGCTGCCTTGGCTACATTACAAAAGATAAAACAATTGTGATTTAACAGGCAGATAAAAGCGAAGCCATCGTCATTTGGTTAGTGGATGAATTCGAGAGAAGGCGAGAGGCAAATCCTCAATCAAGAGTTTTACTGCACGATACAAGGTGAAATTGCTGCCATAGTCAAGCAGGCATTTGATGAAGGTTGGATTGGGCCCAAAGAATGCAGTTTAAAAAAGGCTAATCCTATGATGCCTGTCCTTTATTTACTCCCCAAATTGCATAAGAATGACTCAGTACCTCCAGGATGCCCCATAGTGCCTGGCTGCGACTCCATTGCCAAGTATGTTTATGTCTTTCTGAAACTTTATTGCAGCAGATTCCACCTTATCCTAAAGACACCATGGATTTTATCAATAAAATACAGGATCCTGACTTTTGTTCTGAGTATCAGCGATTAGTCACTCAAGATGTCATATCATTGTATAAGCAGATACCCCAGGAAGATGGGCTAGAAGCAATAGAGACTTTTTGGGAAACAAGACCAAGGGCACGTCAAGTCCCTACCAAATTCATTATAGAGTTAGCCAGGTTCGCTCTGAAGAAGAACTTCTTCAAATTTGTTCTAAGACAACCCAATTCAATTAACTGTCTCAAGTATTAAAGATGTTCCCTATATATGATTTTGGGAGTGTCGGACAGTTCTGAGCCTTGAGGAAAACTGTCAAATCTGTTGCAAAGTTCAAAATGTGTCAGCAGTGTTCAGAACCATAGAGTGCATCTAAAAGACAACACTGGCAAACAGGGAATAGGATGATTGAATGAAATAATTGATATATACTTGTCAGCAGCTAGTCTGTTAAATAATTGCTTATGCACCACACAGTTATGGCCCAATAGGCAGGAGCTAGTTTCATTGATGAAAATTTTGCAAGCTCCGTTTGGGTGTTGAAATTCATAACTGCAGTACGATTGTGTTGGCATGCTATGTATTGTTATTTGTTTTTTTGTGAACAATATGTGATTTGGATATGTTTTGTTAAATGTTTTTGTGGTTGTCTAACCTCATAAAATGCAAAAAGTGGAAGTACTGATATATATGTTTGTTGGTCGTCTGTCTATGATTGTTAGTGAAAAATAAATGAATCTTCTTTGACTAAGATGAAAATGAAATAGTGAGCGCAGCAATTAATTTGCTCATCCAGCTAAAAATTGTTTCTTGTGAAATGTTCTTTAGCATTGGGTTTTGTATTTTTTTGTCAATTTTCTAAATGTGGCATTTTCAGACCTGCAATTCAAAAACCAACTCCACTAAAAGATTTATTTTTTAAATTGTGAGTCCGGAAACCCAAACTCCAATTTTCAATCTGCTCCCAATTGGAAGAAACACTTGTAACAAAATGGCACTTCATTTGAGACGCATTGAATCCACTCCCCTGTTTCAGAAAAAGCTGAAAACATGGCTGTTTTCCTGCCCCTAAGCTCCTTCTCCCATGCTGCTACCGTTCAGCCAGCGCCAGGACACTCTTTGGGGTAACAGTGGGCTTTACAAATATCCCCACATAGACTTAGTTTTACAAGGCAGCTCCAATGCTAACCTATGGGAGAGATAGGCCTTGCTGTAGTGATAAATGAATTTAACAGTTTTTCAATACAAGGACATGTGAAATTCAAAGTACATGTCATACCTTTTAAATACATTGCACCCTGCCCCTGGGGCTACCTAGGGCCTACCTTAGGGGTACATTACGTGTAAGTAAAAGGGAAGGTTTAGGCCTGACAGGTTGGTAAACTTGCCAGGTCGACATGGCAGTTTAAAACTGCACACACAGGCTTTGCAGTAGAAGGCCTGAGACAGATTTGAAGGGCTTCTCATCTGAGTGGTACAATCAGTGCTGCAAGCCCACTTTTAGCATTTGATTATCAGGCCCTGGGCACATGTAGTGCACTGTAGTATGGACCAAATATACCAACCATGGAGAGACCAAATGTCATCACATTTTAGACATAGAGCACATGCACTTTAGCGCTGGTCAGCAGTGGAAATGTGCTCAGAGTCCTAAAGCCAGCAAAAACAAAGTTCAGCACATAGTCAAAAACAGGAGGTCAGGAGCAAAAAGACAGGGGAAACCATGCCAAAAGATGCCAGGTCTAACAGTTTTGCTCCTGCCAGGGATATGCTGGTTGGGACGGGACACCTCAAACACAAAATTAAAGAAGGTGGTGTGAGGCCATGAAAAGTGCAATAAACGATTAGCTGGAGCAGCTCATTTATTATTCACTGCTCCAGGCTCTATGGTGTAAAATGTAATCCTATGTTTCCTGGGGGCTGAAAAAGTCTACCCCTGGGAAGGTTTGTCATGTTTCTAAGCATTCTCAGAGCTGCAGCTTTTACGTTTGAGGTGATGATTGCGGGGCTTTTTGTGGTTGGTATTATGGCTGCATTATGTGTCCTGAGGAGTGTAAAAGAAAGCCGGACGTTTAGTGTTGATTTGAATAAAATTCCTTTTTAAAGTTTTATTGACAAGCATTGCAATGATTTTATGAATAATTAATTCCTTTGAATACAGGTTTGGATTCTATTGGTTTTAATGTTTAATTCTAACATGTGATTACTGGCTTATTAAGGTGGTGAACTCTTGGTAAAGCCAATTTACTTGCCTTCATGTGGTGAGTCCTTGACAAAGTCAAAAGGCTTGCCTGTTATATATTGATGTGGTGACCATGCCTTATTTAAAATGTCACCCCTTAATTTTATGATTATGCCTCTGGTATAGTTGAGTACGTTGTTATTCTGGGGGTCATACAGGATTTGAGGCTCGCTGATACGTGTACCAGGATGCTCATATTTGTAATTTAATGCGCAGTATTTAGTAGTCTGTATGTTATAAATGTATGTTTACTTTTAAAACAAAAGCGGTGACTAGACAATAATTTATTACGTGCTGGTGTTGTGTTTCCATGAATGGATATTACTAGCCCACACCACCTCCCCAGAGTCGGTCTTTTAGTGCTCGCTACCTTGAGAGAATAAAGTGCTAAAATGGGGTTGAGGTTCCTAGTAAGGTGAGAATTGTGGACTAATCAATTGTCATAAGAGCTTACTTTCCATTAAAAAAGACAATCTAGAAATTCCCTGAAAGAAATAAAGTTTAAACTTAGATTAGTTAGGTCTTGTACTATCTGCTTACTTTATGTTAATAAAAAAAAAAAGATCCACTGGAAAAAAGACAAAGATTAAAGCATTGATACTCAAAGTGCGGAACTCCTGACCTTTACATCACCCCCTGGTCAACAACAACACTGGTCTGCTGTTTACTCAGCTCAGCACTAACAATAAAAAGATGCTAAATAAACAGGCAAAAATGTATTTAAATGTTAATTTGTGTTAAAGAAAGGAAGTAACTAGGGAGTCCTGTACTGCTCAACTTTAAGAACATCTTCATTTTGAAAGACATCTTGCAGCAAAAGTGTAAAAATATTATAGTCCCTTCAAAATTCTAAAAGTGTATTTAATTAACCTGCAGAACCTTTTTAGCTTAGTTTATCAGATTATATCAGTGCATTCTGTGTTTTAAATGGAAATCCAGAAGTGCAGGTACTCACTACTTAGAGTACCTGTTTGCTCCTGAGAAGTGCCGGTGCTCCCTATTAAATGTATTGTAGAAGTGCTGGTACTCTCTATCTCAAATCAAAGAAGTGCAGGTACTGAGTACCAGACAGTACATTTAACGCACGGAGTGCATTGAGAAATATTATTTTAAAAGTGATAGTTTTCAAACGTGAATTAATAAACATTAATTCTTCCCTCGACCCTGACAATATTACCAATGGTAAACTAAAGAGGCAATCAGTTGTTATGTGCACTCTTTCGGTGTCCTGGGTTCCTATTATAAATTAACAACATTATAGTTTATTAAATCAAACACAGTTTAAGGTTTTGTACAGAGTACACACTTGAGTCATTTATTTTTAGGTTCTCTTGTATGTGGAAATGAAGAAAGAGGCCGGAAAGTAAAATAAAACAATTGCCTAGCACCACACAATTTGATAAAATGGGCAAGCCAGGATTATTCTGAGGTTTTCTGATTTCAAATTGTGTGTGCTTTGCTTCCCCTACACCCACCTAGTCTCTAACTTCCCCTGTCCAACCGCCACCCCGCTGGCATCAATGCGGCCCTCAGTCACATCACAGACCAAAGCTATTGGCCCCTAGGAAAATATTTGTCAGTACCCATGGGTTAACATGACATTAGAGGTAGGTGAAAATCTCAGTTAAAGATGCCATTTTACACAAAAAAACACTGAAAATTATGGTTGTGCAGTCTTGGTTCATCGCATGTTTCAGCAAATATATTATTTTTTAATTTGGCTATAACGTTTGACCCTGTGGACTGATTTGCACAGAATTTGGTCATCTACTAGTTTAGCTAGTTAAGGTTTAGCATGTAAAGTTTTGTTAAGATTCATGAAGGGAAATCATTGAAGGGGCATGAAAAAAGAAGTGTTCAAATTTTAGCTCGTATAGGAAGTTTGGCTAATGCCTTCATCCTAAACCACTGTACAGATTTACTGCAAACATGGCATGAATGTAGTAATTCACTCAGAAAGCATGCTTTTTTGGTTTGGTGTAAATCTATTCAGTAGTTTTTGAGCTATAAATGTTTAAATATGTTGCCCAGGTGTTTTGGGATTCCTGAATTATTGAGTCTTGGAAATAAAAAAAATAGATATCTGATTGGGTGAGATTGTGCCTTTCAGAACCATGGTACCAAGAGATCTTATCAGCTGCCGCAAGTGAAAATGTTTTGTTGTGGCAGCTACTACCTGATGCGAGCACGGTCTCTGAGTCCTGAATCTTAAAGGGCCAATCAGTGTACCCCAAACCTTAATTTATTTTATTTAAAAAGGCAACAAAGACACATGATTTGTCCAATTTCAGACTTGCACATTCCCAACATCTAAAATGATGTCCAGGGACCACTGTACCTGTCTGAAATTCCCCATTTATGGGTTCTATCGCTCACAACACATGTGCTATTCAATCATAGTACATATGTTTATATATTAAGATCACAGCTACTGCAATTATGCGATTCTGCAGCCGGGGTGTTTTCAGCATAATTATGGATTTGGTTCATTTGTCACATAATACATAATCTCCTGCATAATTTGCGTTGTTTAAAATTGTTTCTAGCTAAAACGGATCAAAAGTTACTAAAAACGCAACAGCATATGCTGCTGAGCAGTGGCAGGACTTTTGTTGTGCAGAGGCAGGTCACCTTTCAGTCACTAATAGCTGTGCTTGCATGTTAAACGGATATTAATAAGGTATAAACTGTGACAAACCAGTGTTGCCACATAATTTAGTAAACCCTGACACATAATTGTGTGCTCAAAGCTACACAATTTCAGTGGCTTGGCCCCTGATTATGAATGAAGGGTTCTACCAATTTAAAACTGTTCTGGCATGTTTATAAAAGGACAGTCAAGAATACAGTTAGCAGCATTTATGTCAATTATGTCAAGTGCTGATGGTATCTTATTTACAAGAAACTTTAAACCACATTGCAACAGATAGCAATTGTGTCTTTTCTCACAAATTAAATAGATCTAAACTCTCATGCATAGATGTTTAGTTTGGCATGTGTGTCTAACCCTTTTCAGTAATTTAGCATGCTGTCTCCTCTTATTGCACATGCTTGCCACTGTCCCATTTGATGGGAGCTGAGCCAAAGGAATATTAAGATTAGTTAAGTCTCCCAGAAGCACTACAGGTACTTGTAACCACCTTTTGTGAGTATGAGCTACTTCTGTGTTACAGAACTATGCACAGCAAAATTATAATAGTGCACATTGCTCAGGTGCACATTACGAATGGGTGAAGCAAATGAGGAATTTACCTGGGGCAAATTATAGACACAAACACAAAGGAGTCAAACATCCATAAGATGCACTAACGGAGTGCCCACTATAAACTCAGACCAATTTTTGCTTCCCACTTAAGGGATCATACTGATACTCCTGTATAATTACTGCCATTCCACTCCAGATAAAACATCTGCTCTGATACTGTCACCATCAGCACAATTATCATCCTTGCATTCATCAGTCCTCACATTTTTAGTGTCCTGGTTCTCTTCGATTAGGAATCATGGACCTCTTTTTGAGTGGCGAGGTAATCCCATGAGCTACAAGAGATGCAAGACTAAAGCATTTTGGGGTGTTTTCCCGAAAATAGCTAGTGAAATCCCCCTGTACGAAAGCAGCAGAAAATTTGAAACCACTGCAGGAAATATATATGTTAATACTGGTTCCCAAGGTAGCTTTGCATTACTAAGGAGCCACTGAAAGTCCCACTCAGAATACTGTAGCATTCCTGCATCCCAGAAAAACTTATACGTATGCTGTTTTCCCAGCCATGAGGGTTACTTTGTTATTCTTGTCAATTGTAATAGACATGCCTTCAAGTATGCAGGCTAAGCAATGTGCAGGTTCAGAGATATGTTTATATTAGAGGCACGGTAATGGGGTTATGAATGGTTTCGACCTTTGCGAATAGCGAGGTTTTACTTTGCAGGGACTTTCTGAGCAGTATGTGTTGTGTTTGCTGGCATGTGTAGGCAGTAGAGAATGTGAGTTCCAGAAGCTGAGTTAATATCCAGGAGATTGTTTTTGATATTTTTTGAGGATGTCTGAAGGGCAATGATGCAACAGGAGACGATCTGGGCATACTGTGCGAGCGGCTTTTCAATCCCTCTCAAATTGTGATGGGCTAACACCCAATGCTGTACTTTGGCAGGTCACCTATAAGCAAACTGGAGACCAGTCACTAAAATCACATGATTTCCCTTTGAGGTGATTCTGACTAGACAAGGCCACACTGGTATTAATCCAAGGAGAAAGGACTGTATATGATTGATAGATCCATGAAAAGCGATTTATATATTACTGATAATCCATAAAAGGCCACCATAATGCTTTTAGCCCTGAAGAAGTCCGATGGGACAAAACGCT
Source organism: Triturus cristatus (assembly GCF_964204655.1). Classification (NCBI taxonomy): domain Eukaryota; kingdom Metazoa; phylum Chordata; class Amphibia; order Caudata; family Salamandridae; genus Triturus; species Triturus cristatus. Next base: position 379,411,563 of record NC_140587.1, read on the forward strand.
TTTTATTATGAAGAAGAGTTTTTGAATAAAGAAAATTGGAATAAGACCTGCTGAATGAATCGAATTTTTGTATACCGTACATTGAATAATTTGTTAAACTACAATTTGGAGTGCTGTATCATATTGTTACAATGCTGCAACTGTGTCTGTGCACCATGGTTAGTACCTTAAAGGAGATTATATGTTTAGTTGGTGTCTTCCTTAAGAATTGTTTTTTAATCTGGTGACCAGAGTTAAGGCTCACAAGTTAATTTCATATAGAATGTAGAAAGATTTTTTGTTAGTAGACATTTGTAGAGCTTCTTTTCGCTCCTGTAGTGGTGAAAATTACTACAGCATTGTATTGCACAAATATGGTTTAGGGGGCACTATATGGGAAGACAGCTCGACTTTTGTGTTTTTCTCCACTACATTTTTAGCACAGGCCTAATTGCCCAGAGTAAAAGGAAATCTTCATAGGCTGGTTTCTGCTCCTGGTTAATGCGAGCGTGAGGACTGCCTTTGTTGGCACAGTCTCCAAGAGTGATGGGCAAGAAAAGATAGGAGAAGGAAATGATAAATACAGGTATGGGTGGGCAAATCTATTCTCCTCCAATAAAGTTCTGACAAGTTCCTGATTTTCACCATTGGCAAAGAATACTTTCCTGCAAGTCCCCCTTTTGCAAACGTTTCTGTTTAGAAAGCCAAATGCATGCAGCCTTTCTTCTCTGCAAGTTCACCTTAGGCAGTTTTACTATGCATGTGGGGCAAGGCCAAATACTTTGCAAACTACACAAAGTTGCAGAAGCTTGAAAGTTGGAGTGGCAGCAAAAACAAATCTTTGCAGCTTCACACACCTATAGACACCATGTACTTAAAAGCTCAGAGTGCATAACTTTCTCTCTCTGGTCACCCTCTTTTTATGCATCTTTTGTATGTTTTCCACTTAACCATCCACCTGTTCGAGTCACTGAGGCAAATGTGATTTCTGATTCTTGAATTTGATGGGTAGCCATTTGCAGAAAGTAAAAGATCTTAGGATTTTTAAGTAAAAGATCTTAAAATTTATTATCGCGACAACTAGGACATTTCTGTTTGCACTCCGAGAGCTTTACTGGTTGGTGTACAGTGGGTTTGGGGCTTGCCGACAGTTCCGGCTATGGGCCTTATTCGAAGGTGCTTCATTGGGAGCTACTCACAGTGCAAACTAATGGGGCTTGGTCATGGGTGCCTGCTCATTCGGTGTTAAATCGATAACATTCAGTCCCATATTTACTAGAGTTTTGCAACAGCAATTGTGCTTTAATGACATGCAAAACATGGTACCCATTTAGTTACCATTCTAATAGTCTGTGCCATATTGTGTTTTGCGAGCACCCACACAACCTTTGTTTAAAGAAATGTGTCCAAGCCTGATATATATATATATATATATATATATATTCCAAATATTACCAAAGTAAGAATGCACACTCAGAAGTTCAAAGTTGATCACCAGGTTTATTCCTGTAAACCGCTACGCGTTTCGACACAAGAGTGTCTTGATCACACGAAATTTCACAGTATTCCATGACGTGCATAAATATACAATGAACATAGAAAAAGACACTCGATTTGGCACACAACTTCCGGCCTCACCAATGGCGGCTATCATGGAACAGTCATATACTGCGTAAAACGCATATACACAGGCATTACTGTATTCAATACTGCATGATTACGAGATAATGAATTCATATTATACTAAAATAGTAAATACATTCAGTGTGTCTTAATAGGATTTGCATAATTTATGGAAAATTCCCTACTAATAACTATATGGAAATAACAATTCCATGACTGTATGTATTAAGGTACATCGTAAATGGCCATGCAGCATAGTATGTGTACTAAATGCGGTGCTGCAATCTGGCTCTGAATTGTCCGAACAAAAGAAACTTTATCGAAAGGAACAATTGTCAAGGGCAAAATTTGATGCGATCTAGTGCCTAAATGAAGATTCTAAATATCTAATAGGCAAGTGCCTGATTAAAAATTACTTCATATGGTGAGACAAGATGTAATGTAAAAACATCCAGAACCAAGTGGCTATATCAAGAGCCCTTCCTATGATATGAAAAAATAGTGCTACCCAACATAAAAATCAATACTAGACAAACTATATATTAACATTATAAAAAAAAGTGCTTGAAATCAGTCTCTTAGCTTTGTGAAGTGCAACGGCAGTCCTGATGAAGAAAAGGGTAGGGTACCCGTGAAGTGTCAACCAAACATGCTGATAATAGGTCCCCTCCTTTCCTCCTGCAATAAAACAAGAGACTAGATTAAAAATTAAAAATACTGCTGTAAAATAGACTATATAAATTTACAGCAACAGCATTCTTATATATCTATACAGTATAAACTGGAAACAAAAGAAAGAAAAGAAACATTCTGCTTTTAATTGGCATGTAAGTGAGTGGCTAGTTCCTCATCCAGGTTGTGTCCCCCCCCGGGAATCTGGTTTCTAGCTCAATGATCCATTTGGATTACTTTTTCCGTAAAGCCAATTCTCTATTGCCACCTCTTTTACCTACATTAACCTGCTCAATGGCAAAAATCTCAATAAAGAATTATTTGAGCAATGTTTCTCCTGAAAATGGCGGGCGATGGGGTAATGCAGATCTATGTTGGTGATAGCACGTAGGTGTTCTTGATCTCGTTTTTTAACCATGCATGTAGTACTCCCTTCATATCTCAATTTGCATGGGCATTCTAACACATAAATGGCAAAACTAGAACTGTATGTCAGGAACTGGTCTATGGTTTTGTTTTGTCTGCACCATGGTATCGTATACTCCTTGACCATGTGGCTATTCTTGCATGCTCTACAATGGCCACAGGGATAGAAACCCCTAAGATTGTGAATATTCCTCCTGGGGGGTTCTGAGATGCCTCCTTTGACCAAGATGTCTCTGAGACTTTTACCCCTACGATATGTTATCAAAGGTATACTACTTATTTTAGGACCTATAATCTGCAAGTATCTTTTTAACCTTGTCAGAATTATGGTTAAATGTCGTTATTACTCTGGATACCCCCTCCTCCTCAACCATAGGGTATTTTGCTTCTAGGGTGCTTGATCTGGTTGTTTGCTTGATTTTATTGAGAGCCCGAGTAAGGGGCCATTCTGGATACCCACGTTCTCTAAACCTGATAAGCATTCTTTCTTGTTCGAGGTTATACATTTCGTCGGTGCTGCAGTTCCTTCTCGCCCTCAATAACTCTCCAAAAGGAATGCTCCACTTCAGAGCCTCTGGATGAGCACTGAGGGCATGAAGGAGACAGTTCCCTGCAGTTTCCTTTCTATGAAGGCTAGTAACCAGTTTGTCTCCTTGTATCGAGACCAAGTTGTCGAGAAATTCTAGACTTTGTTTGCTCATGTTGGAGGTAAGAGTAATGTTGTAGGGGTTTGTATTCAATTTCCCAATGAAATTTTTAGCTTCAAGTTCAGAACCACTCCATATAATAAAAAGGTCGTCAATATATCTGATCCAGACCCTAATTAGGTTGAAGTCAGGTTTAGATTTTCATCTTTGCGAATTTCCTCCTCCCACTTGCCCAGAAACAGATTCACAAAACTTGGTGCGAAACACGAACCCATCGCAGTACCACGCACCTGCTTGTAGAGATCACCATTAAACATGAAGATGTTGTTGGTAAGGCACATCCTCATCATCTCTACAAGCATGTGCATGTGCTCAAGGTACCCCATGTCCCTTCCTTTGAGAAAGTGAAAACAGGCATCTATACCCTGGTCATGGTCAATGATAGTATACAAAGAACTCACGTCCAGGGTAATGAGTATGTAATCATTTGCCCATTTCACCTTCTCTATTTTGTTCAAAAAATCTTTCGGATCCTTAGTATAGGAAGGTAGGAGTGTTACATATTCCCTCAAAAAATGATCTATATATTTGGATATATTTTCATTAACACTCCCTATGGACGATACAATGGGTCTACCCGGTGGTCTAGAGGGATCCTTATGTATTTTGGGCAAAAGGTACAATATAGGTAATTTGGGATAGTCTTTTTTCAGGAAGCAATACTCCTGCCACATAAGCAAACCTTCCTCCTGCCAAGAGGCTAGTCTTTCCTAAGTACCTGTTATACTTAGATTGTATTCTGTGGTGTTACTAATATCATAAAAATTGACATCACTCAATTGTCTCTGTGCTTCATTAATGTACATATTTCTCCCCCAAAGTACAATATTACCACCTTTGTCTGATGGCCTAATAATCACATTGTTGTCTTCTGCAAGTCCAATAATGAAATCTCTCTGTTTCTTGGATAGATTAAAACTTATATTATCCTGCTTAGCTGTTCTGTACTTCTGTTTGATAAGTTCTTTAGTGACCACTTCATGGAAGGTATCTATCGAGTCATGAGGAAGAACCGGGCAAAAAATCGATTTAGGTTTAAAAGAAGTACACACTGCTTTATCAGTACTAAGACCTTGTGTGTACATGACAACTTCCTCCTCAATTGACTCGTTACCCAGACTGTGGATTGTTTGCAGTACAGTAACATCACCAACAGTTAATACGGGTGGAATATTTTGTACATCTCCTGATGCTGTCAGATTTTCCTGGGGTCTGTTATTAAATAACGTATGCCATTTTTTTAGTTTCAGTTTGCGTATGAATTTAAAAATGTCTATCCTGGTATTGAAAATTAAACAATTCAGTAGGACAAAAAGTAAGTCCTAAACACAAAGTAGTTTTTTCTGTTTCCGTTAATGATCTTGATGAGAGGTTGATAATAGTTAGATTTACCATAGTGATATCCATATTTATTTGGCTCTTCTGTAGCCCCCACGTCTGGTTCCCACTGGCTCTTTGTTTGTGTCTCCTTTGTTTCCATTTGAGACGTCTTTTCTTGGAGCGCCCCTGCCTCTTGCTCTCCCTCGTCCCCGATTTAGTCCTCGATTTTTCTGCGATGATTGTGGTGTTGATTGCGCCTGTTCTTTTTGTCGTCAGGCGCAATCAACACCACAATCATCGCAGAAAAATCGAGGACTAAATCGGGGACGAGGGCGCATTGTTAGATGTTCAAATATACCGTAAAGCATGGGAGAACAGATATGTGTATTTAACCTTTTACACTTTTCCAACATGTCAGCCATTCTTCCTGTGCCAGTCCTCTCTCGCCCCTCTTTCTATTGTCGGTAACCATGACTACTATATATGCGGCCGCCATTTGTTGCACAAGTTCACATGATCAAGCTTTTTTGAAAGCGAAACGCGGTGTGAATAAACAGCGGTGTACAATTATTTTACGGAGTCTTTTTGGTTCTGAGAGCGCGCTTACGAGGATTTTGTGTTAGAGGATATATATATCATTGTGGATATGTGTACATTCTCTCTCGTGTTCTCTCAATTTCACTTCAAGGTGTGCAGAGATTACACTTCGCTCTAACCCCATGTTTTGATGGTCTCATTATGAGCATTATTCTGTTTTTAGCAACCTTGCCTTCATACACAAACTAGCTCTTAGGGAGCACACAATTTCTTTGTGGCTCAGACTAATTGTATATAATGTATGTGAGGAAAGGTGATATTTTGTCCCAGTGCTCAACACAAAAGGGCTTAAGTGAACATTTGTCATTGTTGCTCAAAGAAAAATAGTACATCCCCATCTGCAGCAACACTATTTCTATCCACTCATCAATCAGCAAGCAGAAAACAAGATGCACAATTGACTGGCTCTGTTGCTGCCAAAAGTCACATTAAAGAAAATGGGTTGATGTTTTAACATCAACCTCTGCCTTGAATAATTCTCTTGATAAAAAGGTGGATTAAATGTTTATTGGTGTTGCTATCTGTGACCTTCAGTCTCTCCCCTCTCCCCCCAATATTTCTGTACAACACTTTGTGTCAAAATACTCACCAAAGAAGAAAATACCTCCTCCCATCTCATTCCAAGTCAAGTGGCATACCCTGTGATTCTGTTTTGGCCTGTACAACTTAAGTAAAGTGCCCTCTTCAACATACTAAAAGGAAAATGTACTTAGAGGATACATTTATTGCTGATTGTAAATTATGTGATGTTCTCATCCTTCATCCTGGACACCTCATTTCTGAAAGCCTGGTATTTGCATACAGATTCTCAAGGGCTAAAAGAAGTCTTTGTCACTATGATGTAATCTCTGAGCACTGTAACTTTTTGTTTGCTGGCTCTAATATCTCATATTTTTTCAGGGCTTGAGAGCCATGAAGCAGCCTATTTGTGGTGGTAAAAGCTGTCAGCAGAATTTTATTTTTTCAGGAGTAATTTGTTTAGTCAAACGCACAAGAAGTGATTGGAGGAGTACTTACAAATACTCCAAACATGTGACAAACGCTCTGGGTAGGATACAACCTCATTGTTTTTTGCCCACTGTGCCAATTTAGACTGAGGTTCACCTTATGCAAATCAGTTCTGACCCTACTCCTCATTGGAATAAAGTCCAACGAAAACTGCCAGGTGAGGTCCTCTCGAGAAGGGAACGCAAGCAACCCCGGACTGGTTGCAGCTTTGCTAGGCCCGTCTATGAGGTAAGGCTTGGATCCTGTGGCACAGCAAACAAAGCACAGACCTTTGTGCATACTCTTGGCCACATAGGGCATTACATCAAACACATAACAGGTGATGGGAGGAATGCTTGCAAAGTCTAAACCATGGCAGCTGGTCTGGGTACCATTCCAAACCATCGTTTTTCACCCACTGCCTGCATGATGCAAATCAGTATTGACTCTCATCCTCACGGAAACAGTTCTTTCTTTAGAATAGAAAACGTGTTGTACTATAAATGCATATATCAAAACAAAAAAAAAACGTTCACGTGTTGTTGACACAAATTGACATGAAGTGATCATTTGTGTTAATATTACACAAATCGTTTTTTTTTTAACTTTTTCAACCTAAGAAGAATACAATGATGAGCTGGCCAGTCAGGATTGGTGTTAGTGGCAGTGTTTCACAAGGTTGTGTAACAGATGCATAACAACACAAAAAACCAATTACAACATGGATCATTAATCTTACAGCTACGCATGGTGACGTTATGCAAGGGTAAAGCCATACAATATACATTCTTTTATGCTCAGTAGACATTCCTGTGGATTGTGATTTAAGGAGGTTTAGAAAACATTCAGAAAGAAACAACACTTGAGAAAAAAAACCTGCTTAGTTGCCAAGTTTTACCTTCTGAACTGTATGACTTTATATGAGAGGCCAGTAATGGAGCATAATTCAATTCCTACCTCTGGAATCAAATCTCGCCGGCGCCAGATTCATCTTAATCTGAAATACTGAAATAAGAAGAAGTACACCCAGCAAATGGCTATGTGTCAACCATTGCATAAAAAATATTTTGTGACCAGCACAGAGGAACGTAGAGGACGCATAAAGTACGCAAGCACTTTACAAGCTATTTGTGTGGAATTCGCACGTGCTGACATTAAGTGAAACAGCATGTTACAAGGCCTCGCTTTGACACCCATTGATAACCATTGTGTAACAACGCTCAGAAGTGACAGAATGACACGAGAGCCTGCTGTCCCCGTGCAAAAGCCCTTCTTTATTTCCGATTCTTAGAGTTGGGTTGTGACGTGGCATGACGTAGCTGCTCATTGCAATCACTTGAGTTGTGGAGTCATAATGGCTGCTGCCAGGGGAAAGGCAGGTCACAGGGCCTAAAGACTGCTGCAGTTTAAATAACATGAGAAGTGGCTTTTCCATTTTGTATCTGCTTTTCTAAAATGACCTGCATCAGGAGAAGGGTAGCTAGCATTTGCTCAAATGTTTTTTGCGAACTATAAGTCATTCCAGAATAGAATTTCTCTGCACTTCTCTTCACATTTTGAGCTACAGCATTTATCTGAATCTGGTTTACATGAAACCAATTCTGATATGGGTTTTTTTCAACAAACGATTACCTGCTTTTGGTGTTTTTAAATTTTCACCACAGATTCTTATTTTATTTTTCATGGCTGCAACCATACGCCAAGGGTTTAAGTGGTTTGAGGAAAGAATGATTATATAACAATGTATTATGATTAGGCTATTTGGTTTTAGGTTTAAACCTATAATAACTGATAAAACCCCACCGAAAGGAAAATAGCCATCACTGGTGTAATCATATAAACACTGAAAAAACACCTTTGCAACCACAAACTAAGTGCCATTCAAAGAAAGGAAAAGATGAGTGAAAGAGCCATTTTTATTTCTTCCTTAAGCGGCCAATACAATGTAACTTTGTTATACAAGGTAGTATCAAGAAAGACTGGGCTACCAATATTCTGTTTGAGTTTTGTTGTTTAGGGATGTCACTGAAACATTGTCTCTTCTTCCTTCTGCTTTTTTTGGGTTTGTGATCTTTGGTCTAAAGATGCAGTGTTTAGATGCATTTTTAGGTCTTATTTAGTTATTTTATAAACTGTAGAGAATCGGGAAATATCAAAATCATATTTGAAATTTTGGCTACATTTGAATTCACTGATAGGTAAAATGGCTGGTTTCATTAGAATCTTTCCTAATATGTAGCATCACATTTACCCACAGACAGAGAATGGGTGAAATTATTTGATACATCTGCATCCCTTTCTAGTGAGTCAGTATTGATTGTAAGAAAATTGCCAAACAGTCCAGTTTTCAAACATTCAATGCAAGATGTAGTGACAGGTATATGTGAAAAGAATGTTGTCACCAAGCATCTGAGATAGTGGTGAAAACATGACACCTGGCGTTTGGTAAACATGGAACACAGTGCTGCTGAAAAAAGTTCCTCCCAAGTTCAATTAAGATTGGAGTGATATTGTTTGTATTTGCAGTAATTCAGCTACGTATATGAACAAGTTGTATGATGGCCTGTCAAAATCGATACCTGAGCTGAAGTGCTTCCCTGTAAGAGATCCTTGTCACTTGCTAGATGGTATGCTGAAAATATCTTTACAATTTTCAGAGTTAATGAAGAATGCTATTGACTTAGTAGTTCATTCTGGTGCAGTAAAAATGCATTTGGTCCTCATATAGCCTGTGCACACCCTACCTATACACGTGCACTATCAGTGCAAAAAGCAAGCAATAATTAAAATTAAATTAAAATTCCATAAACACCGGAAAAACACTGTTTCTGTTGTTTTTAATGGTGTAAAAATGTGTAACCACTGATAACCACTGTTTTTTAAGGTATTGAAAAAACTGAAAAAACCCCACCAGAATTTACCAAAAATAGAAACTGAAAACAGGAAAGCCTAATTATGATGAATGAAGTACCCTCTCGCATTCGATAAAAGGATAAGGCAAGCTCGGAAATCAATGACCTTAAAAAGAAACTCGGCCTTCGGCTTTGTTCCTCTATATGGTCACAACACTTTGAATATTCCTATAATGCACTGAAGGAGGTACTTCAGCCCATTTATTATACATGGGAACAAGTAATCTCAGTCTAAAAGGCTGTCTCCCTACTACAGACGATTTGTGACAGCACAAGATTGAAAATGACATATCGGCTCAACGGTAATGATCGTAATAATAACTGTAAAAAAAGTACTAATTTGAGTTGTGACATCATAATGCCTGAGCCAGCAGAAATGGTGAAAGTGATGTCACAGAGCATAATCACAGCAGCAGCTTAAACAATGAAAACAAGAGCTGGCTTTTCCTCCTTCCTTCTAACCTGTTTCTTGAAAAACCCAGCAGTGATCCACAGAAAGGAGACCGCAACCACAACTTGTATAGAGCAACAGCTGCCCTAGCATGGCAACATGTTTATTTTTTTCACAGCAGAAGCCATTACAGGAAATATATCTTTTTGCAACAAATTACTTATTGCCTTGGGATGTCTTCAATTTTGTGCTTCAAATTCCACCTGGATTCTTCATGTCTACAAACATAGAGCTTCTTTAATATACAAGATAGATGCTAAGGATTTAAGCAGTTTGTATGAAAGGTGATGGTGTGACCGTGTGTTATAAGGAATAAAATTCCCTCAATCTTGTTAAAAGGATATTCAGAGTCCCATGCCTTAATAAGGAACTTTTAACAATTTAGGGTCTTAGAACCACTCTGTGACTTGCACTACCACAATAATATACAACAGGGGGCACTTTATCCTATATATAAGAATAGACCCGTAGATTGTGATATGGAATTTTCCCAATTCAGTGGCCGGCAATCACTGGAGAATGCATTTGAAAAAATCCCTGGGACCCCTACTAAAACAACAAGGCGATGAGCCAGAAATCCTTAAGTATTATAGTCCTATCCCATTACGTCCGTACCCTGCTAAATTCTTGAATCACATTGCCAAAGAAATATGCAAGCATATCCAGTCTTCAGACTATTGTCACTGTTTACAAATGGGCTTCCATCATTTGCGAAGTACGAAGTCAATGATCTTCTTGGTGACAGACGATCTAAGATAGGATGATACCAAGAAGCGTGACTTCTGCTGTCACCCTGCTAGATTTGTCAGCGGCATTTGACACGGATGACCATATAATCCTTGTTGATCATGTAAAAGAGGCAGGCATTAAAGGACTTGCCCCAAGGTGGTTAAAATCAATCCTTTACCATCGCACACAGGTTTCATTACTAGTAAGCCTCACTGCAATTGCAGCCACAATGGGTTATGGGGTTTCACATGGCTCAGCATTATCCTCAAACCCTTTAAATTTGTACATCAGGCTTTTGATCCAAAAATGAACATTGAGAGTTTGAGGGGTTGCAGGCTACACAATTTGCCGGAGACTCAACTTCTAGTTCATTTGGATGGTACATCAGCCTCACATCTGCAGTTCCAAAATTTGATCCAGTTTATCTCTGACTGCATGAGCGCAAATCAACTAAAACTTATCACACCAAAGAAACAGTGATTGTTATCCTGAAGAATCAACCTATGGAATTAGGATTACTAGCCTCCTGAAATGGGACCTTTTCCGACACTAAACCAGTTACCTAAAAGTTTGGGAATGATTATTAACAACAATCTCACTCTGAATCAGCAGGTGAGTGCAGTGGTCTCTAAATGCATTTACATGCTGAAAGTATTGAGGAAAATCGCCCCACTACTCCCTTTCAAAGCCAGGACAACTATTCTGATGGCAGCAGTTCTATTCATACTAGACTACACCAATTCTGTGTAGCTAGGGCTTCTTAAGAACACAATTCATAGACTGCGGATTATAAAACTGACACCACTGTTTCCACGCGAGTCTGGCGGCCCGCGGACCGCCAGACTTGTAAGTGGGCCCTAAGTGTTTACGAAGTTGGGCACATTTTTGTGAAGTTGTCCATAACTTGCTTCTAAAAATATATTAGAAATGAAACAGTTGGCAAAAAGTAGTTTTTGGGGAGAAAAAGTCAAATGTAGACACTAGAGAATATGCCAGACAGAACTTCATACAGGATAATCTGGAGTTTAGTCTTCAACATTTAGGCACTAAAGCATCACTGACAGACATCAGGGTAAACCTCCACATCACCCATTTTCATTATTTCATTATTTACCTGTTGGTACCATACCATAATAAAGAACAGGCTTAAGGACTGGGTGAAGGTACCATGAATGGTACTCAAGGGCATTCTTTAACCCGAGGCATCCAATCCAATAGGGGTGATGCATTGCATCTTCCCCTAAAGTGCACTGTGGAGCTCCTCCTTATCAGTGCTAATTGTCAATATCCCTGTATTCAATCACCATCAAGCATAATTCCAAGTGTACCCAGAATATTCACAGATTCACATCCAACTACAGAATAGCATGGAGAATAACACCAGCCTAGTGGAGTGCTTCAACCATGTTTACTTTTGGATGATGGAACATTTCCTCTATCTGACCACAACAAGGCCTAAAGCTCTAATCGAAGGAGTCACCAAATTGTGATTTAAATACTAATCTGGGAAAACGTCACACCACTTCACAATGAGTCAAAATCTTAAGGACCATTTTTGGGTTGGACCTCAGAAATATCCTACTTATCAATGTGGTTATTAGGTCAGCTCACTTCCAACTCTCCATCCAAAAAGTCATTGAACTAAAGTAACTTGAGCTCTGTTTAGGGTTTCTCTGGCCTACTGAAAAATGTAATGAATGCTCATCTCCCCAAAAACTCAGGGACATATTTATGGCCAAGTCGCGATGGATTTAGGCCCAGATCTCTGTCCTGGGGTGAATGTATGACATTGTTCTGCCTTCTGTCCATCAACTGTTCTTTTTGCATTTGTCACCCCGAGTGGGACAGGTATGCCCAGACGTGGGTCCCGTGCTCCCCATGCCATTGGAGTCAAGCTATCCTGGCTGAAGAGGGGTGAAATCCTGAAACCGGTCCTAGGATGCTTGTTTCCAGTCCAGGGGGGAACTGGCCTGGCAGTTCGGGCTGGACTGACCCATTGGGCGCAGGATCAAGACTAATTTGCATATGGCTGGGTTTAAACTGGAATGGCATGGTGAGCAAAAAAACGATGGATTTAGGCCCAGATCTCTGTACTGGGGTGAATGAATGACATTGTTCTGCATTCTGTCCATCAATTGTTGTTTTTGCATTTGTCACCCCGAGTGGGACAGGTATGCCCAGACGTGGGACCCGTGCTCTCCATGCCACGGGAGTCAAGCTATCCTGGCTGAAGAGGGGTGAAACCCTGAAACCGGTCCCAGGATGCTTGGTTCCAGTCCAGGGAGGACCTAGCCTGATAGTTCGGGCTGGACTGTTCTCATGGGGCACAGGTTCAAGACAAATTAGCATATGGCTGGATTTAAACTGGAACGGCATGGTGAGCAAAGAAACTATGGATTTAGGCCCAGATCTCTGTACTGGGGTGAATGAATGACATCGTTCTGCATTCTGTCCATCAACTGTTCTTTTTGCACAAGTCACGCAGTGCAGCGTAGCAAGTCACCATGCTGCGTTGCACTGCTTGAGAAGGGAAGGGCAGGAATGTGCCATATTTAAGGCAATATGGCACATTCCTGTTTTTACCCACGCGCTGGTGCGCTTTTGGCTGCCTAGCAGCAAAGCAGGCCTTGCATTACTCAAGATTAATGAAGCCATTCAGGGCCATGCACGGTGGCCTTGCAGGGCTTCATCAATCTCATTTTCAATTTGCGTTGCTCTTGCGCCAGATTGCAAGGTGCAAGAGCGACATAAAAGAGCTCATAAAAACGTATGTTAGATCAGTTCTTTAAAGTTCTCCAATGGTTTCTAGCTGAATTCAAGACAAGGTCAAAACACTTTGCACTTTGTACAGAACATTGGGGTGAAGACCCTGGCTACCTTCAGAAACTGCGCAACACTTCACTGCCACAATGCATCTGCATTCCTCCTCGCACTGCACATAACGTTGACGAGAAGGCCCTGCCGATATTCACAAACTGCCACAACACTGCAGCAACACATTTGCATTCCTGCAGCTTCCTCAATCTAACAGCATGCCTTCAAGAGACTAAAAAATGTTGGTAGATCCTTCACTGTCCAGCGACCGAAACAATGGAACAGCCCAGCCCTCAACTCTGGATGGAAGTTGATTACCCCGCCACGGCCCATGCAGGTTAGAGCGATGGGGCCGGGTGGGGTAGATTTCAACATATGACGACGTAAAATTAAATAGATAATTAATTTCCCCTCGTAGTCGTCTGTCGAAATCTGCCCCCCCCCCCCCTTCAACTCCACCGCTTTTACATGCACAGGCCACGGCTGTGATTACCAGCAGTTTATGAAACTCCAGAAAATCAGAATTATCAAACTGCCATTTAAATAATTCCATATTCGGGGTTGGATCAGATGATAATGCCAAATCTAAGACCACCGTACACATCTGGCTGGACTCCAACTCCACTGGGAGCGGAATTTCTCTTTGTTTTCTTTTTAATCGACTGCTCTGAAGTGTACTGAGTGACAGCACTATATAAAACTCCGAATACATGAAGAAAGAAAGAAACAAGCAAATAAATTCATCCTGCGAAGAGGTGCAAAATTCACAAATCTTACTCCTTCCCACCAGCGGAAAAAGAAATCTTCACAACCCTACAGCAAAAGTGTTTTAAATATTTAATTTGCTAAATTACAGGATGTTTCTTGCTTTACTTTTTACAAAGAAAATATAGTTTAATCGACATAAGAACCAGCATTAAGAGAGGCGCTAGAGAGAGTGTTTCTCGCACCTTTCTTAATGAATTATTAATTGCGTTTAATGGTCAGATACTGTTACTGTGTGCTTGTTTTTAAGCACTACCAGCAACGTTATCACCTTGTTCCTGTGCCAGAAGAGAATCTCATCCTGTTCAATATCGACCAATGCCACCGCCATGAGCTGCGCACAGAAAAGTGGCAGAAACCTGCCCATAAACCTGCAGCAGAAGCTGTGCTTACTCTGGAGAAACCGCTAACATAAATTGGCAGCGTCCTGTTGAACCATCCTGGTGCTTACACAGTTTTGAGCGATGCCTAATGTAAACACATCTTTTAAAAACAAACAGGGAAGCCAGCGCTGGATTCTGAAATATGCTCTGGCACCGAGTGGATAAACACAAATAGATGTCAAGGCACACCATTAATGATTTCACACTCCCCTGCAGGTGTTTTGTGGGTGCGCCACACCCAGGGGAGCACATCAATGCAGCCCTTTCTCACAAGCTCTGTGTTGTCTCTGCTGATAACGTGCAGCCTCTGGAGGCACGAAAGGGGGGAGACGCTGAGACGTCAGAGCGATCGTAGTGACGCAGGGGGTGTGACAAGAGTTCTAGAAAGTTACAGCGGTCCTGGCATTAGGTCAGTCTTGAGGAATGTTAAAGTTTGTGCATTTTTGAGGAGAAGATCGCACATTTCACTGTTATTTTACCACAATGTCAGGAACATTAATCTTTCTAAATTTAACCAATACTAAGGTTTCTGGGAAATCCATCCTTTAGGACAGGTAGCTGCACTTTCCGTCAATACTCTAAGCAGATGTATGGTCGCATTATTGCCCATTTCAGAGGGCATCACCATGGGCTCATTGCCTCTGACGCAAGTGATGTATCCGGAGTGAGAGGTGAGGTCTGGTGGCTCAGCGGACTGATGCATCCACTGCAGGGTCCCGTGCGCGCCCTCATGGTCACAGGTCCACTCAGCCCCTCATCCTTCCTGAGGTCGGTAAAACGAGTACCATTGAGTTGTATAACAATAAACGTCTGCTAATCAGCGCCAAGATGGCCTTTGGGGGTGAACGAGCGCTTCATACACATTGTATCTTTTACAATCATCTGAATAATAAGGCTCCCTAGAACGTTCACTAATGCTATTACAATTTAACAATTCCTATGTGTAATAATAATATTAATAATAATGATTCTAATAATAATAATATGAATATGTCCCCCTTTTGGGATTAGTTTAAAAAGGTTTATGTAAACTGTGCGACTTTGCCTCATGTAAATATAAGATCATAACGAATACCCTGAAAAGAGCTAAGGAAAAAGCAGAAAAAAGTGTCCCATTCAGATTAGCTGATGGATCATTACTACGTCAAATGATGCTGTTATGGAAAGCAGGCCTTTGTTATAACCCGTGGCTGAGAGCTATATCAGTTATTAAACCTTCTGAACCCGAAGATGAGGGCACAGATGAGGGCAAGAATCTGTAATGGCCAGTTTTGCCTAAGACAAAAGGCTATTTGGTTGAACACACATTTCCCCCAATGAAGGTAGAATGTTTAAAATTAAAAAGGGAGGAACAGAAAGACAAACAATGGAATGCTGGAGAAAAGGCCAATAGCAGCTATTATGGGGATAAGCTGCTCTATTGGTTTCAATGGAGCACTCAACATTCCAATGTTCTAAATCAGTATTATTGCCCTGCGATGGGAGCAATAATGGATGCTAGTTATCCTCCTTGCAAACATAGGCTCATTCCACAGGCGCATAGAATTAACTGCCTTTATTGCCTGCAGGTGTGGGCGATAAGGATATTAGCAGCCTGCTCTCCCATAGCGGTGAATCCAGCTCATTCTGGGATTTGGGTTAGATTGTCCTCAGCATCATTTCAGCAGTGCAGATATGGCTCTTTCGTCACAAACAAAGCTCCGTCCCTCTCATTGAGGGGTATGTAGGGACCAATGCCCAGCATTAAAATAAACAAGGCAATTAGTATTTTGTTTCTACTCTACAGCGGTTGTGAGATTTTATACTAATCCAGGTGAAGGAAAGGGAGGGACCAGTGCAGCCTGACGGAGAGAGATCGGCTTCCAATGAAAGAGCTGGAGCTGGGCTGCTGCAAGCACGACAAAGACCATTTAACCTCTTGCCATTGGTGAATTCAATTCAGCGCTCGGGGTGGGAATATGACGAAGGGGAGCACAGCCATTCTGTGCCCCCCTTATGTATCAGGCACACTATTCATTTGTGCACCACCTTGCACTTTTAAACAGATGTCCCGTGGCGCAAACATGAAAAATGCACCGAACTACAGTGAACGTGCTGCCCTCAGGGCAGTCGTGAACTCAGAGCTGGCATGTGTGCAGCACATTCAGTGAAATAGGGAGTGACTGCTTTTACCAGCTGCTACGTTTTTCACTGTACAGGTGGCACCCACCTGCACTTTAGAGAGAGGACAGAGAGTCCTCTACAGCCAGGTGCAGTGAGTGACTGCATCTGCTTGGACTCCTTGTGGAACACTACCATGTACAGGCTATCGGAAAGGGATATTCGGTGCCCCAAACAGGGTCCAAAATGGCCCTGGGGACACATGTAGTTCCCCCACTCACCTCTATGCACTGTATGTCATGCACTATATGGTGTATGGCACACAGTTCATGGACGTGCAAGAAGTGCTTTATTTCTCGGCGGCTTGTGCTGCAGGACTTTTGCTGGCCTGCAGCACAAGCCACCATGAAACGGAGCTTTGTGCGTCCGCCAGCCCGGTTGTTGCATTGTGATATGGCAGTCGAATGACCGCCTGCATGTCGGGCAGTCTCCTGACCACCGTGATAGCGGGTGGCAGTCTGACAGCCAGACATCATAATTGGCCCCTAGATTTAGAAAATAATAAAAACAGATTTAAAAAATATATTATATTCTGATTTGACATCACAATATTTTTGACTCATTATTTGTGTCTCACAATATTTGTTAAATTGTATTTTGGCTGAATAAAGTCTCAAGAATGCATTATACTTTTATACTTGCATAAAAGTCACATTTTATTAGAACAAAAACAAATAGTATTAAATCAACGACACAGAATTACAAATGCCTTGGGTAAGACGTTGTTGGTCCAAGGTCTAATTTAAGGTGAAATTTAGTTAACGAAAAAGTAAAATACATATAGGGCACAAGTGAAAAAGATGTAAAGGTGCAAAAGAAACTGTAAAAAAAATGGCAAAAATTGTTTCAGAAGCACACCTTTCCGTTAAACGTTCAGATGGGGGGGCAGGATCCTATAGCAAAGAGTAAATATGTCTGCTACTGTGCAGTCCAAAGTTTCTATTGAAAATGGCCCCTCTTCTGTGATTTATGAAGGCTGCACTATAACTGCATAGGAGAAGAGTGTGAGGATTTTTTATGCCATATCAGCGTTTCTTTCGCTCTCTCGCAGGCAGCCTGCATATTCTGGCATGTAGAAATCATGCTTTATAGAAGGGAATAGGGATCATTTTCTGTGGGAAACGGCTGGAACAACGCGGGCTCAGCCACGCGTGTCCCAACGACGCAAGTGCAACCACGCTTGCCTTAACCACGCACGTGCATGCTTAAGGCAGTGCGCGGTCTAGCTGCTGGAATCGGTGGGCTGAAGCGGAAGGATCAGGAGGAGCGCAGTGAGGTGAGTGGGGCTGGGTTTTTAAGGGTTGGGGTCGTTTTCAGGTTTAAGGGGGTCCAGCCGTTTTCAGGGCTGAGGGGGTTGAGGTTGTTTTCAGGGCTGGGAAGGGATGGAGACGTTTTTTGTGTTTAGGGAGGTTGGGGTCGTTTTTAGGGCTTAGGGGTTGAGGTAGTTTGTGGGGCTTGAGGGTGTTGGAATCGTTTTTAGGGCTGGGGAGGGTCAGTTAGTTTTTAGGGCTTAGAGGGTTGGTCAGGGTACCTTTTAGGGCTCGGTAGGTGAAGGTAAGAGAAAACGTGGAAGCGATTTACTACCTTTCTTCGACTTAAAAATTATCTACAGCAGCCTAGTGATTACTATATTGTTTAAAAAGTCAAAATATATAATTAACCAAATCTGGAATTATGATCAAGACATGAGCACATAAATATGCAAGCTTTCCTTCTTTATGAGTGTCATGAAAATCCCCTCCTACTGGAGTTTGTGCCCAGATCTGGATTATAAGTTGTGTGCATGGTTCGCACAGACTTGGCAGCTTTTCACCTCACAAACATCATCTGTTGAGGCCTGGTGAAGTCTATGCAGAGAAAAAAAGCTAAATGTCAGGTTTTGCATTTCAGAATGGGGGAAAACGTAGTTTCCAAAGTTTGTAAAACTGCACCCATTGGTTACACTCCCATTCTGCCATTCGAGACTCGGAATGGGGTGGCGAGCTCATTCTGGAAGGTGACCAAACTCTAATAAATCAATAATACATTGGCAGACTTCCTGCTAAAAATTGTCCAGCACAAGGAATGATTTCCAATATCATTAATATGCTGCACATTGACCACCTATTAAAAGAGACATGTAATGTTACAGATAAATGCTTCCAAGGTGTCTCTTGGTAGCTCCATCCACCTGGTGAGTGGCACAGTGTCCATCCTGAGCTGTGGAGTTTAAAGTGAGCAGTACTTTTTGGAGGCTTTGTGTCAGCTTTGCTTTAAGTGGAATCTCTGCAAATATTTACATCTTTCTCAGCTCACAAAAAATCAGGGAAAATTCCAGGATGTTTTCCCATGTTCATCTGAAGCATTATCACAGTGCAATCTCCAGATTTGCAATCTGAAGCCTGACCATTTTCCAGTAACAACCGGTAACTGAACTTGTTAAATCTCAGTTTTGTAAACATGCTTTTAAGTGAAGTTTCATAAGCTTGACAGATTCTGCTGGCCGCCAGGTCAAGGCTATAACTAAAGAGAGTTCCCCTTACGTGTATACTTTTATTTGGTGGCTGGAAAATCTGAAAATACTCATTTTAACATTTTAGGTAAACAGTGATTCATTATACATGCCCTTCCTGGAAGGGGAGTGGGCCGTTTATCTCTCATTTGTGAAACAATTGCATCAATAATGCAAATGCCTTAATGCACTAAAATTATGTGAAATGTGTATAAGGTGACATTAGATGTTTACTATAATATACATAGTGACATTTTAAAAATTACTTGGAAACTTAATATTTTCCACTTTATCTCCTATGATTCATATGCTTTGATTCTGTCAAGGTAAAAATATAAAACTGTGAAACTGTTCAGACTGTGGATTTAAAAAACGCAGGAGCAGCTGTTGCTTGCCAGTGGACAAATGGATTAAAGCAATACAAAATATTTATTTTATTTCACTAAAATATAGATCTATAAATCTGCTACTATTTTCACTTTAGCGTGATGCTGGCTGATGTCAAAGGTTACATTTATACGTATTTACGTTGCATTTGTACCTGTTTACATATTGGAAACCACCAACAATGCAACAGCTGATCAAGCCTGTAGGCTCCACAAACCATCCACTTTAAGCCAAGCTCCTCAACTGGAGGAGCAGGGGAGATGGATCAACTGTGAAGCAGAACCCTGCCTGGAGTTTGAGGTGTGGTGAAGCCGAGGTCGAGATACAAATGGTGAAGAAGTGAATTACACATCATTAGATCACATTTTATCAGGTCCTCAGGTTCCTAGTAGCAGTTGGACAGCACTCATAGTTATCTACAATTCTTTAATTGATATCTGGGGCCATATAATAGAAAGGGAGCACTGTCCCAGTTTCCACACATCATACCTTAAAACAGGTGCGCCAGGTGCAAACAGGATCAGTGCTCCCCTATTACAATTAATGCGTTGCCCGGGGGTGGGGGGAGGAGCAGTGCTGTTTCAAAGCCGCTCTGTGTTGCACAGTGGAGGTGACACGCCATCTGAACTTTAAAGAAGAGAAAGAGATTCCTCTGCAGGCAGATGGAATGAGTGTCTACACCCGCAGCGAGATGTCCGGGGACACCAGAGGACCCTCTTTCCCCTCTCCATTGCACTGTCCTGAGGAGGTGCGCTGACAGTGTGCCACTTTTCTGTGGGGTACTGTGAGAGTGCTTTCTAAGGGCATGTTAGGTGTCTGCACCCGCATCTATTCTATGGCTTGGGCACATAGGCAAAAAGATTATTTTACATGGGGCCACACCCCCAAACTAATGAGGAAACACCCTCTCATGCCACATTTGTGTGCCAGCACTTTCAGTATTACAGAAGGGGATGAACAAGTGTCTGGGGACCGTTGCCGTAATACCATTGTGCCCCATGGGCACATTGTATAATACTGCCCCAAGAATGTTACCCAGACCACTGTTTGCCTATCTTCAATTACTATCTTTTTCCCTTAGCACAAATGCTCATGTATAAAGTATGTTTCTTTATATGAGTTGATAAAACAGAAGTCCTTATAAAGCGAAATAGAATTATTTCTCGGCATGATGCAGTAGTGTATGTCCACATTTTTTAAAAACAAAATCCTCGATCCAAACTTACTAACGTTCCTCTCATTGATGAATTCTCAGCCTTTTAGATTCCAGGTTTTTCGGCCCTCATCCAGTGTCTGTAGTCCAGAGAACTATATGTTCTCACAGATTGTCCTCTTTCCTTGGACACACAGACCAAGGGTATTTCACAAATCAGTTTTTTTTAATAGTCTGGGTCTCTTGTTGCATTCTGTCTTTTTATCTTAATCAGCAGTCGACTGTGTTCAATAGTTTCCTCTAATCAAGAGCTTGCCACAGTAGCATTATCAGGTTGTGATCCTCACCAAGGCAGTCCTGGGCTTGTACTAGTCCACAAGGCTGCTGCACACTCACTTCTTGGCCTTAGTAAATTCAGTAATGTCTCTTCGTCTTTATGATTTTTGCACAGGGTCCCAGTGAAGTAGAGGATTGCCTTTCGGCCCATGCATCTTGACCGTAAAACACTCTATTGTTCTGAGCCACATTATTTAGCAAAGAAATTCGAACCACTTTTAGAGATATTGTCCTAGCTTGAGATTGGCTATTTGTAATATCAAAGAGTAAAGTGCGGCAGCCACTCTGTGTTTGTTCTGCCCTCTTAGGCTTATCATTTTAAATGTATGGACATTACTTCAAGTGTGTGTTTCTTTAAGTATGGTCCATCCTGCTATGTTCTCCCTGTTTGAAGCAGTGTGGTCATAACATACCATTCTCTCTGGGCCTATGTATGCCACTTAGCTTCAAGAGAGGTGTGGATTCACAAAGTAGGCAAGTGAAAGCAAGGTGAAAAGAGGAGTCATGATGTGATGTGGTTTGGGGTTGTGGCTGTGAAGGATGTCAAGTTGATGATAGCAATAAAGGCAACCTTCTTCTCTGTAAAGAAAATAATGTGCTGAAAGTGTGCCAACCTTTTACATGGTTTACAATCTATGTTTATTCAGCTGTCTCCAATATTCCTTAATATCAAGAAACCATGCCACCATTTCTGCAGAATTCACAACCAATTCTTTAAACTCTTTGTGCAGCCATAACTGTTCCCAATCCTGGGACCTGTGCCTATGTTTCTAATCCGAGCAATTTGGAATTTTAAATACTGGACACGGTTAAGGTGATATACTGCTCCATCCTTGCAGAAAACTAGAGGTCATTGATTTGTGTTTGTTAGCCATTTCCTGAAGCAGATAGCATGCAGGTTCAGGTTTGGGGACCTTAGGGAGATTGGGCTTCGGGCTTCAACAAGCACTTTTGTCTCCACAACTTGTCAGCAAAAGTTGTGTTTTGTTTTAATGAACTTTATACAAATTCCAAAAGAAATATACGGGTGTTTATAACTTTTGGCGTCACAAGTCGAGATGTTTATAATATAGCATTTGCATGTCATGCGTTCGAATTACTACGCGTTTGAATGGAAATGAGCTCTTCATGACACCCATAGAACTTCCTTTGTCCCTGCACACTTCACCAGTGGAGCATAAGCTGGCAACCAGAAAAATACACTGGAAATGCATTTCTCCCACCAGTCCAATCAACCACAGGCTGGAATGTTCTGTTTTGTTACAAATTAACAATTGTCTTTAAATTGTTCTACCTGCTTGAGGAAGAAAATAAAGGTATACAATCTGTGTGAGGGAAGGGAAACACCCATATTGGTTGCAGTGCTTAATTTGATTTGGTGGTTGCCTTTGGGGCCATTGGCAATCATTTTCTGGCAATCATCTTCTTTTACCTGGACAGACATTTCCCTAGAGCAAGAGAGAGAAATACACACAAAGCGAAAAGAAGGCGGAAGAGGAAGACTGAAAACTGTCACAAAGGAAGAAAACAGGAAACTACAAGAGTGAGATTAAGAGGAGGGGTTGTCTGGTGGTGGATTGAAGATAACCAGCCCTGGTATTCAGCATGCTGACATTTAATAGCTCTGGGCACTGATGCTCGGATTTTTTTTATTAACAAATGAGCAACTGATTGTTGGTGATATTTTTCCTTCACTTTATTGAGTGAGAGGTTGGAGTGAAAAAGTTTACATGATGGTAGATTTCACATGTATTGAGGGCAGTGTTGGGGAACCAGGGATGGACGTGGGAGTTAGACAGCGGTGCACTGAAAAGGAGCAGGACTGCTCTGTGCAGTAATGTCGAGAGACCTCCCTGGCTTCAAATTTGAGCCTTTCCCCACTGGAAGACCTTGGGCTCCAACAAAAAAGACTAAATCCCATGGTAAAAACTTTGACTGGTGTAACCCGCTTGGTGTTTCTGACCTACACTCTATTGCTGTCTGTCCCAAGCCGCGCGTAGGTCCGGGGTCAACCTCAAACTGGCCCTTCACATTGGTGCTTTTTTCTGTAGGGCCTTTTCCCTTTAAACTTTAAAAATTCATATCTCTGGTTCCCTTGTCTGATATTCATTGTTTTAGTATCTTTATGCTCATATCTTTTTATTTTTGTATTTTTGCTTTTCTTTTCATTGTGTATTAGAAAACAAAGTTTAACAAATCTGTAGTCAAACTGTAAACAGTGGGGTTGATACTGGCCTGGATTAATATTTTGAGAGCTTCCATACCAACTTCCATCTAAAGTTAACTTCAAAGTAATCCCTGAACTGCTTATTGAAAACTTGAATAAAATGCAAGGTTTCATAAACTAGAAGTGAATATGCACACATCTGTTCAGGGCTTTTGTTTAAACATTGCAGTAATTAATACAACTAGTATTAATCGGTTTGGGGTAGACAATACATTACGACTGGACAGAACTTGAGATTTGATGCTATGTTATTAAGCTATGTTTTTACGTTCGGTGAATAAAACACTGTTTAATTCATCTTTCTAAATGCAGTGTTTTAAACCTACAGTTTATCACTTACCCGCCAGCGATTACTGACTTGAATGTGCGACGGGAATGTCAGTGTTGCGAGGCATGCTACTTAACTCTGTGGTTGTGGTGTGCACAGGTCTGTGGTGTGGGACCAACACGCGCGCCCTACTTCATAAACCCCTCAACTACTGTTCCTACACAAGGCTGTTCTTGGAAAGCCTTCTATATGACTATTCCGTGTAAGCCCCGCCCCCTGCCCGCCATGACAGAAGGATGTCCACATAGACTCAGGGCACCAAACCGGAACGATGTCAATGAATGAAGTGGGTGAACTAAGCCCCTTTCACTATCATTGTTTCTTACCCTAAGAAGGTAAAAGGAAAGAGGCCGCTACCCTCATAGCAGTAGAATCGTGCGGAACTGCTGTCTGTAATTTATGGACATTTTTTACAAGTCGTTTTGCATTTCTATGATGACTATTGCTGCTTCGAGGAAGGATTTTGAAAATGATATGCTATCAATTCGTTTTTAGCGAGGTTCTACCAATAGAAATATGCTACTGCCCTCTTGTGGAAAAATAGAGCATAAAACCACAGGTGAGCGGTTTGTGTTAAGAAACATCTGAAGTTCAGGTGCTTTGCTTGAGAGATGAGTCCAAACATGGCATTCCTAGAATGTTAAAAGTCAGACCTCCCTTTTGGAACATTACATAATTCTGATGGCTAAGATAATTGTCAGTAAATCAATTCCAGGGCGAAAAAATGGTAATCGATAGGTCACCCACGAGCTAAAAGGACGGCAAGGCAGGCACTTGTATGAGAGTAAGTAAGGGGAATTCTAGGAGAGACTCTCCTCATGTCAAAGGGACACAATTCGGACATGAGTGTCTAATGGAAGACTTCTGAGGCTCCAAAGACGAAAGTCACAATTTAAACACAGTACAACATATAGAAGCGTTGGACTTTCATCGTCATACTTGTGCGTTTTCTGGCTTCATCTGGACTTTAAAGTTTCCAAATGGGTTTTAGCAAAATGAGTGGGAAAACACGGATTGTGTAAAAAAACAAAAAGTGAGTTAGCATCACCTGCATCCCAGCCTCATGTCAATCAAATTTCTCTCTCCTCTTGGTGCCTTCAGCGAGCCAAACAAACAACTGGATTCCAGCCACTGACTCAAGGCCATGACTCGAAATACATCTCTCAAATATATTCAGCAATCACAAGGACATTAGGAGTCTTGTGACACTTGCTACGTATGTAAAAACAAGCATTGGCATAGCCAATACGTCTCGCCTTTGGGAACTTATACGTGTTTAGCCATGCAACAGTTGCATAACTAAATACTTATAAGGTCCCAAAAGCGAGACCTATTGGCTATGCCAAGCGGCCGTGCGGCCACGAAAGTGATCACGACCGTGATCAAACATCAAAGCGGCCATGCGGCCGCGAAAGTGAAAGTAATCGCGGTAAAAGCGGCGGGCGCGCCCGCGCACATGCACTGTAGCTGTAGGCTGGCCTGATAGCCCTTTTTGGAGCCCTCTCAATAAGTCTCGCCAGACCTGCGCATGCGCTGGGTCAGGGGAGACCTAAACAACTAGGATGCATTCACATTTATGACGTAAAGGGAAATTAGATAAAAGATATAGCTCATGTTATGAATTCGAGATGCCTCTTTTTGAAAAGCGAGTGATTTAAAGAGGAATAACATTGAATGTGTTGTATAAATATAGATCATCTTCACTTCGAACTTAGAGACTGCGCCAGTTCTCAGACTCCCAGGATGGGGCAGTTTGCAGCCCGCCCCCAAGGAGCGGTACAGAACACTCCTTGATGTGCAATGCACGCTGGGACACGATTACACGAGGCAACACGGAAGGAGCACGTACACGCGGATACTATTGTCATTGCAAACAGTGCCAGGCAGTGCAGGTGCCTCGGTGCCGCAGACCCCTTCCTCCTTCCCCGCTTTGCATATCTGGCCACAGCTCTAGGATCTCTCTTTGCCCTGAGCTTGATTCCTCACGTGCTGGGGGAGTGGCGAGAGGGGGCAATGCTTCGCCGAACCCCGAGAACCACTCTAGCGCCTTCAGGCGCCACGAGGTGCTGAAACTGACAGCAGAGACGAGACCAGGCATCCCTGCGCCGTGGTGTGTTTCCTGGTAGTGGGCATCCCCTCATTGATGAGCAGCCATCAAGATGTGAGTTGCTGTGTCATTACACCGCGCACCCTAGTGAAGCATCGGGCATTGCTGCATTTCAGCTGAGTTCCCTTGAGGTTTTTGCCGCATGCAGGGGGCCTGTAGAATGCTCCCTCGGTATCTATAAGACTGATGCGCTACACGTGTATCTGAGTGTCTGCAACATGTATGAGGCGGCAGTGGCTGCAGGTGTGGGGTCCACTTATGCTGCACAGTCATGGGCAGCTTCCACAGCTGGCCGCACGTCAAGACCTTCCCAACAAGCAAGGCATGGCGCCGCAACTCCATGCACGTGTCTTGCATGGTGGTGGCTGGTGGGTGGAGAGGAGAACAGGCAACTCAGCAGCAGCCAGCTATCAGCAAGGAAACAGAAGACATCCGACCACCAGGACTCCTGCAGCGGGTCAGGCCGTCCCCGGGCACGCGCTGGAAGCTCGGAGGTTGCACAGTGATAGCATGGTTGTGGAGGGGTCGTGGCACGTGGGGATTCTTTGTTCTGGAGAGATAGATGGAAGGCATGGATGGACTTTAGGTCTCTGCCCACTTCTCCCTTCTGACTTCCAAATCACTTGGACCCACAAACTGAGATCACCTCAGATAGTTTCATTCAGAGGGTAAACGTCTGGATGTGGTGGGTTCTGACAATGGGAACAACGAGATATGATGCCAATGGACCCGTGGCACCTTCCCTTTCTCCTATTTTTGGACACAAATATATTGGCATCGGTGGGAAAAAGCGCAAACAGAGTAATCTATTCTGTGAGAATGAAGTTATAAAGTGAAAGGAGACTCAACAGTACCGTGGAATCTCCTACAGCCATAGCCTCATGACTTTAATAACTCCAGTCTTCCTGTTAACTCTCCAGGGAGAAGCTTCGCTTGTTCATGCTGCCTTTACTGGGAAGCATGAATCCTGAAGTGGCAAAACTTGTCCACGAGCGGCTCTCATATATTCATTACAAATCAGTCTTAATTTAGGGATCCTGTTTATTTTTAGGGGTGCGCGAAATTCATGTAATTTTCCGTAACACAAATATGTGAAATTTAAGAAAAAATATGTGTAATTATGCAATATGCAAAAAACTGGCATTTGACGCTATGCTTTAGTATGAAGTGAGCCCTCGTGTCCAGTTTGGAGCAAGGGTGCATTTGTGCTAACAGAAAGAATAGGTCAAAAACAGACATGCCTCAAACAGGCGCCTTTCAAATTCTGGTAAATTGTGTTATGCTCTCTCATTCGCTCTAAATTTCTGCCATGAACTTTGCGTTACGTCGCGTAATAGGGTAATACTAGGAATTTCATCTAACAAGCTTAAAGCAAAAATTCTGCCCACATAATGGAAAGTTTGCCTGGGCCTACTTATTTTTCAACAATTTATGATGGAAAGCCCATCTATCAGAAACAAGCAGTAGCAGATAAACCACACTAAATAAAAAATAAATAATAATGTATCGAGGCCAGACTTACCATAGTGCCTATGAGTTCATCCATGTTCTTCCCCATATAGGCCCAGAGAGCTCGGCGCCCTGTGCCGCTGCCCAGATGACAGGCCTGCATTGTATAACCAGTAACTGTACCCCCGCGCTCCACGGCAGGGCCTGCAATGGGTAATGGCTCCTGCTTCCAAATGACCCCCTTACAAAGAAACCGATACAATGCAGTCAGGAGGGCTGCTCGTGGTCTTGATTCAAGTACTGTGATTTTTTATTGTAAGCTGCATGGGTGCCTAAAGAAATGAATGTCTTAAAACTATCTTTGGGTCATCTATACAAACCCAACTGTTGCCTGTATTTTTGCTCCGTGATCCTTCACATGTACCTTAAGTGGGACATGGGGTAGTGGGACATGGGGTAAAGACGAAATACTAAGATTTTGGGGGAAAAACAGCTGCCACAGAGCAATGCAGGTCTAGTGGAAAGGCAAGGGAAGGTTTGTTTCATGGGTGCGTTAGAATTACACCCACCATAAGCGAGGTGTCTCGGTTATTAAGAGTCGGACATTGTGCACCGCTTCCATTGATATTGGACAAGAGAGGCTTGAGAAGAAAGACTTGAGAAGACATGCGCGGTTGAGCCAAGCTATTAAAGGTGTGCGGCTCTTGAGCTGCTGTTCCTATACTACATTAAAAAAGACATATCATTGCAATGTTGAATGCAGCAACAACAGCTATGGCCATGCATGAGCTTACATAATCTAGGGTTAACATGGCATTACGCAGTCTCACGCAGAAGTTCATCGTTACTCGGCTTCAATACTGGTGCCATGGCTCTTCAGGGAGAATGATTTATGGCTATTTTGGTTATGGAGCTGAGTGTGCCAATTGAGCTATTGACAACACCATTATTGAAAGATTCATAGAAATTGGGGTTATCGGGTGCATGGGGCAATGGCAGTCAATGTGTGGTATTAGACAACTAAACTGGAATCAATCACAGCACTAATACTGCCCACTTTTGGGTTCTGTGAAGCCCATTCCAGATCAGACACTGGCCGGCAAAATTGAGATGGGGTGAGGAGCCTAAATGCCCTTTCCAACATGTACGTGGCAGGTGTTTGGAGCTTCAAGAATGTTTTGATGGAGAACAGGGGCAGAGATGTGCATTTCCTGACATACGCAGGTATAGCAGCCATATTTCATAAACTCTAACAAGGATTCCCTTGGCAACATGAGATTCATCCTCTCAATATGATGCTAGGTCAGTTGGAAGAAGGTGGAAGCAAACCGTGGTCACCACTGCTACATAAAGAATCGGAAATCGTGTTGGAATCCTTTAAATCTCTAAGCAGAAACACTAGCGTTAAACTCATGCTCCGTGAACAAACCCGCTGCGTATATCACTTCCAAGGTGATGCACAAAAGTAACCCACCAATAGAAGATCTTTGCCCCAGATTTTGCACTGAAATGGGGCCATCTCTTCAAATGTGTGGCTAGTGTTAAGATTGTGAGGAGAATGATTTGGCTTCTATTTGAGTAATTGGTTTAGAATCTAATGCTGCCCTACAAGTTTTACTGGTTGGAACTAGTACTAGTGAAGAGAAAAAGGTTCCTACACCAGGTGCCAGCAAACAGGTGCATCACCATAACATGGAAATCCAGTAGGTGGCCAAGCAAGAGCCAGTGGAAGCAAGAACTACATAAATGGACACTAGCTGATAGCGATCTTAGAAAAATGTTTAGTAGTCACTTAACCTGAAGGGAGATTTTTAATTTAAAACTAACTGAGGGACAATTATAACATATGAAAATTATTACATGCCAAATTTATTCTACAGAAACATTACTGTCTGATATTTTCCAGTCAAATTCTTATATGTTCTAATATTTGAGCATCCTGTCATCTTTATCTAAGTATTCTACATAAGCATCTAACATCATAACAAATAAAACAAACTCAACAATCTTTTCATATGAAAGATACATGAATCCAGCAAAAATGTATAATTGAACAATAGTCACAATATACCTGCATGCAGATATTAAATACTTGTTTTAGGTATATGGTGAATCCTCAAAGAATTAAGCCCAGCTCATTGTACAAAGCATGCCCGTTTTGTCATTCTACATAAGCAAAAACTTGAAGATGTCTGGATTTTCAGTTGAAAACTCAACAGAAGATATATTTTCCTAACCAGTGGATGATTATTCTATTCCCCTCCCAAGGAGTTGGCCTAATGGTTAGGGTGGTTGACCTCATATCTGGGGAACTGGGTTCGAGTCTCGGCAACCGCACTGAACATCCTGTGATTCTGGGCAAATCACTTAATCTCCCCGTGCCTAACAAAAATGAATGTGTCCTCATGTAACGCAACTTGTGCTATATAAAGTGCTCTGATACCCGATACCGGGTCAAGTTCGCGCTATATAAAACACATTAAAAAAAATAAAAAATAAATGTCTGAGACATTTAGGACTTTGAGTCTCCAAACAACCAGATTCTAAACCCTAATTATGTTTAGAACATCTTCTGGACCTGATATAGTGTTGGTCTGTCTGCTCTGTTTTGAGTCGGTGGACTGCTCACTCTGCTCACCATTGGGATACGTACTCAAATGGCCTGATGCAGTAGGGGCCATAAAATAAAAGGCATTAGACAGTCCACCCTCTTTAGAATGGACAATCTGATGTCATTTTCTTTTTCCCCATCATGAACAGAAACAAAATGAGCCCCATGATCTGGAAGAAAGGGATATTTTTCCATTTTTAGCAAACTCTGGCTTGGGAGATTATTTGAGAAAAAACAAAAATGTCTGGTGAGAGGCCACTGAAAAGACAGCTACCGTGCCCCTACTGCTATGGCTGAGGCTCCTCTGAAGGCACAGAAATTACAGTAGGGCCAGAGATATTCTTATAAATTAGCAGGCAGTAGCAAGGAAGGGGTGGTACAGAAGACCTCCACCACCCTGACTGACCGTGGACCGCCCTCTGGTGTGTAAATCAGGCCCCACATTTGTCCTTTTCATGTTCTTATTGTTGATGTGCTCACTTTTTATTATACCTTTATGATTAAGGGTCTGATTTAGATCTTGCAGATTGGTTTCTCCTTCACAACGGTGACGGATAACCCATCAGCTGAAATATAAATCCCATAGTATGTTTTGCGATTTATATTTCAGCGGAAGGGCTATCCATCACCATTGTGATGGAGTAACCAGTCTGCCAAGCTCTAGATCATACTCTTTTATAAATCAAAAAAAGAATTATGACTTGTATGATGATCGGTACTGCACCTCAACGTCCTACAAAGAGAGGCACCACCACGTATTCCACACTGCTGACCTAGGCACACAGACCTCTAACACATTTTCCATCCAGGCTCTGAATACTTAAAATTTTGGAATGAAGGAGCCAGTTTTGATGGTGAATTGGAAGAATTGTAACTCAATTTGATTTATTTACTATTTTTCAGCGGTTGTACAGGATTGTGAAATATCTTCTTTGGCAAAAGCTACACGGATGTATGACGTTACAACGCATGCACTTACAACGCAATTTTTACATCGCAACATCCACTACAACGCATTCCATTACATCGCATGACACTACAACGCATTTTAAAAAACTACCTTTACAACGCATTCCATTACATCGCATACTACCTTTACAACGTATACCATTACAACGCATACTGTTACATTGCATTTAAGGTAAGTATTGGATAGTATAGGGGTAAAAATTACTATTCTAACTCCAATGGTATGCATTGTAATGGTATGCGTTGTAATGCCTGCGTTGTAGTGACATGTGATGTAGTGTCATGCGTTGTAATGGTATGCGTTGTAATGGTATGCGTTGTAGTGTCATGCGTTGTAAAGGATGTTCCGTTGTAATGCCTGCGTTGTAAGTGTAGTGCGATGTAATAGTTGCGTTGTAAAGGTTGTTTCCCAAGCTACACATAACCTCTTACCTTAGTTAATAGCTCCACAAAGATCTTACCATACTGTTGAGATGATTGAATGTATTATCTTTTAATATTCTTGTGTTCATTTCCTCAAAGACCAGGGGCTTGCAGTATGTTTCATGCTAAATATACGTGTGTGTGTCTGAGCACATACATTGGATAAAGACAGTTGCAATCTTACTATCAGCATTGTATGGGAGTTATTGCTAATTTTGTGGTATAATTAGTCTGTTCGGAGACTAATCACATTCTGCAAGAACAGAGCTCAGTTCTTGAATATATTTATATTTTGTTCCCAAAATATTATTTCTATTCTTTGAAAGATATCTTTACAATGTCTGTTGATATGCAGTAGCTCAGTTGCTTTTCAAAGATAACTAACAAGGACAAAGCATGCAAACAAAAGTACAAAGTGTCAACAATGTTCTCTCAAAAACATCAGGAGTTTAAGATCCTTCACGAATCCAAATGTGTGCAACATGTGGAGTTTGAACTGCTGTCTTATGCTCATCTGCGATGTAATAAGCATCGACTTTCTAGAGTGCCTCCAAACCTAATTTCAAATCCTAGGGGTACTTATGCTTACTAAAAAAGTGTTGGTTTCACATAAAAAGGGTGTAATCAAATAGCCAAAGTATTCCTACTTCAGGCTCTTTCTGCTAAGAAATAATATACATAGCGGTGACTGTACGTGCACACCGGGAATATCAAATCCAAAAGAAGGGCATTACCTTTGTAGATGACCACATTTATACCATTTTTAAGTAATTTCAATAAGAAGTGCTGCAACTGCCTAATTTATAGTACTTTGTTTGTCCATCTCCTATGTATGGATGGCTGAGCCCACCTAGCCAGGTTTCAAACTTCTTCAGATCAGTTTATGGATGCGGGGATCATTCAACTCATGCTTGTATAATGTTACAGCTATGTGTTGACCTTTACAACATGTGACATTACATCATGGACCAGTACCGCACATTTTTATGGTTACAGTTAAGTTCTAAAATAACTCACACAAAACCACAGAAATTCAGCACTTACAGCTATACTTATAGTTAAACTTATGTTAAGAAACTGTGACTAATTGCCTTATGTTACTTAACTGATGCAGTGAGTGTTTTATTTAAAAAAAATAAAATCTTTTGATCCGTGGATATTTTTTCTGGATTCAAGAAATTACACCCTGGGCCATGCTGAGACTCACAGGTGGATCCGCGGCTCGGCCCCTTTAAAAAAAAATTGGGCAAAGTTTTGCCCATGAGGGCCCTAATGGACCACTCTCTGTGTGCTATGGGGTCAGGATACCTGAGATTTTGAAATTGTTCCGAGTACTTTTGTTTTCACCAGCCAGACTGTACTCTATACATAGCTTATACCAATCATCACTGCTAGATAAGGTGTTAGAAGTAGGAATTTCTGTTCTACTGGGGACAAGAATATATAATGAGGGGTCTGTTTCACACAAAACACGTGTGGCAGGGGCATTTTAATAATATTTAGAGAGGTGTTCAAATATAGAGTAGTAAACAGAACGTGCAAGCACATTTATACTGGATTATGTTGCAGTTAGACGCAAGAATCCGTGAATCATGCTAACTGGATGCTTTGTGGTAGAAAATCAAATTAGAGTTGCACGTTTCAAAAGCAAACAAATGTGCCATAAGCCTATGTATATCACGTACTGCCTACCTATGACCATCTGCTTACTTAGAAATTATACTTTTTAAAATTACTTTTATGATTAGTAGTATAATTACTACTACTGTTAATAATGATAGTAAACATATTTAAGATTAATCAAAAGTACTGACCTTGTAAACATATTGAACTACAGAGTGGTCATTTGTGCTTTTATTTTTTTTTCTGCAGGAAAGAGGACCCCAAAAATGAAGGACAAGAGAAATAAGAAGAAGAAGCGAAAGTTGCTGGATAGAGCCCAGGAGCAGCACATTGTCTACTTGTCTTCAGACCGAGCCGGCCAGTAACAAAGACAAGAATAACACAGACATTGAGATCCAATTTTGCAACGTTCACAAAAGCTGCTATACGCTCCTGCACACCGACGCACTGCAGTTCAGTGGCTTTGCCAGTATTGGTTGCAAATACCTTGTGAAAATTGTCAACAAGCCTATTTGTCTTATTTATACGTTACCTGTTCTCAACGGAAGACTCTAAAGGGCAGAAACACTGAGTTGAATCAGTGGTAGGACGTAGACACGTGTCTAAGAATTCTCCTCAGCACTGTTGACAGAAACCACCAAGATGGTGGCCCCAAACTGATCCAGGACAAAAGCTTCAAAACATCAGTCTGGACCATGGACATGGTGTTCATATTTATGGAAGATAAGAAATCTGGAGATGGGAGGACTACTTTAATTATGGCCTTTGTTTCTCATGCTGTACTGTCTGTTTCATGAGAACTTGTTCATGGAGTATCTGCTTAGTGTTAGTGTAAGTTCTCAGCACCAGTGTCAACTGTATGATAAAGATGCTTAATACTGATATACTCCTGGAGGTACGCCTCAGTGTTCCAAGTAGCATAGCAGTTACTATATGTACATAGAGCTGAGGGTCGAGACATAATAAACATATTTACAGGGTTTTATTTAAGCTTTTTTTATTTGTGTAATGAACTCTACATGTTTCATGTGACAAATCGCTTTGTTTCTTGAAACATGTAATAGGGTAGTTGAGCGGTGCCTCCATAGAAGTGTGCAATGTTAGAACCACAAAGCAAGCAAGGGGAATTCTGATGTCCAAATCCTTTTGGTGAAACCACTTTGCAGGTTAGAGGGGGATCACGGTTAACTCTTTCCCTTTCACTGATGGTTGTCATGTATAAACTTAACATTGGATTTAGAATGAAGGGAGAAAACTAGTTAGCAAATGGTGTAATCTTAAGGAGAATGACTATTTTGGAATACCACCATAAAAAAAAAACCTGGACCAAGAAATGGAAATTAGGAAGCGATGCGTGCAGCATTATCCATCTGATCATGACATTTTAATTTAATATCTATAGTATTTAACTTTCAGTGTTAGAAAGTGCTACACATTGATTGGCTCAAAACAGCTCTTTATCAAAGGGCATCTTTCAGAATTTGTTTTCTAAGTAATTCGTTATTTTACACATTTCCAGTTTAATGTTGCAATTACCAGGTACCTCACAGTTTTAGGTTATGTGTAAGTAAGGGACATTTTGAGGCGCTGGACAGCAGCAAATTAAACCTTCTAATCCCATTTGCATAAGATATGTATGTATGCTAAAGAGAGACGGGAGTCGCCATGTTAAACAAATATTGAGTTTTTCATTGGTTTCATTGCAACTATCTTATGTATTAGAGGTTACTGACATTATACCACGGGAGAACCATTCACTGAGTTGTAATAATGTGTGCCATCTAATAAATGGGTTGACATGAATTAACACTTACCCTAAATAATAAACTCACCTTCACGTTCTTCGCATAGTTATTCATAAACCTGTCTGTAAATAATTTACAAAAGAAAACAAACTAAGTATTGAAAAGGTCACTTTCAAATATTCTCTGATTGGGATTTCATGTATTTTATAAGATTATAAATTAGATAAAAGTCTGTTAATATATAAGATCACAAAATCCATCCTATAAATGAAAAATCATCTCCAATAAAGTATTGAAAATAATTGAAATCCTGTCAGACACTATGAAAGGTGTTAACAATTATACATACTGGTGTTGGATATTTGTTATGTTAACTCTGATTATATACAATGTCCTTGATGATCGCTGTACACTGAAAAATATTAGGGGATGGTGCAACGTAAAAGGAATACTGGGCATAACATCTACAATGTTGTTTATATACGGTGGGTATTTTCAAGAGGGGCTTTGAGACAACGTTTCTGTTATGATTATTTTTTTAAATTTACTAAAACCTTTGGATCCTGGCATAATTATTCTTTTAGAAATGGCTATCAAAAGTAGATTTGCTTCCAAAAATGGAGGATTTGGAACATAGTTTGAAATAAACAAAGCAGAGACAAATATTTTCACTGAAAAGTACATGGACTGTTTTAAGATTACAATAAACTAGAAACGAAAAATGTGTTTTGTGTGACAATCCTACAAGTACGTGAGTTATTACTTAATACCGCAATATCTCCCAATTAACAAGCACAAAAGTCTTTATTATCCTGATGTTAGAAATCCCGGTATTTGCTTCCAATCTTATATAGAAACATTTTATTTGTACTCATTAGGCTAAGTCAAACTTCAAACAAAGTTATCAAATGAATGGTGAGCATTCAACGGCAAACACGCTTTCTTTGTCTATGCTGCTAAAGGTGGAATTATGTCACACTGAATCTGAAAACAGCATTGGCTCAATCCCTGTGTGCTAAAAAATTCTAAGCATTCTAAGCACCCTTATCTCAAGACAAGTTCTCCTGAATTATTTTAGCGCTCACAGAGATTGTTGGTAAAGTTCTTGTGAACAGAGTTAAAATAAATCATGACACCAAGGGTATTTATTTTCCTGTTACCCAGACTGACACCCTACTACAGGAATTGATGAATTCCATTTGTTCGAGGTCTGCTTCTTTAGCAAACACAAATGAATGCTTTTGAAATGGAAACAGCCATTAGAAGAGTAAACCAGAGCAAACCTTCTTAGATATTCCGTACTACTTAATGATTTCCTCCTGCCTGTTTTGGATTCTTCAGACTTGGAGTCCAGAGAACTCTAACCACAACAGTTGTTTTGGCCTATGCTTTCTGTACATTATCCCCTTTCAAACTTCATTGTTGGAACTAGATGACCTAGAGAATATATATCTTCACATAAAAAGCAATAAGTGTGTCTGTGCTATTCAAGTTAGATTAAAATAGAACCTAGCAAAAGGAGAAAGTAACTCAAGGACATAGCCACCCTGTCATCATTCAGGGCAATTGTCACATGTACAAAACATTCCTAATAATGGTGACGCATACCAATTGGATCTTCAGTAGTTCAAAAACTCTTCCATGTTTTCAATTCACACGTCCCAATTAATGCATTTACTATTTATTAGGCTCTTTTTTCATATCATATAGGTCCCCTTACTCCCTTCTTCAAAACACGAATTCAATAAATGTGAGAGTCGTTCTCTGAGTATTGCATCTGTCATGACGTCACTAAATGGGTGGAAGTTCAGTGCCTACGGAGAGAGGAGTCATTGACTGATGATTGCATATAATGACGGATTGCAACAAAGGTAGCCATGCTAAACGCTTGAACATCAAACCAATTGTATAGGGTAGCCCATAAAAATATCAAGTATCAAAAGCAAAACACAGGAAAGTCCTTTCTGGTGGTGCTCACATGGTGATGGCACCCAGCCACCTGATGTGCAAAATACAGTGCTGTATACAGTCTTGAAAACTTGACCACAAAGCTCCAAGGCACACACTCTGCTGTTTCTGTTGGTTCCTTGATAAGGAAGTCAATGTATGAGCAGATAATTTTCAAATTCTTCCGTTTATTCGCATCAAAATTCTGTGTATGGCATGAATAGGTTTCACCATGGAGGCAGATGATTGCATTTTGAAGTAACAAGCTCTGCTCCAAAGCATAATTCGTTCTGTCCTTTTCTCAGCATCTGAGCAAGAGATTGTGAAGTGCTTTATCAATGCAATTATATCTCAGTGTGTGGCATGTGGTATTATTGTCTCAATCCTCCAATAACTATTGTAAGAAGAACAGTCATTTAACAAAGATCATGAAGAAAGTGTGGCTTAGTAATTGTTTTGCACCTCTGGAGGACTGGGACAGCATGCTGAGTCATGTTCATTGTGAGTGTATCCTCGGTAGAGAAGAAAACCGTTGCTCAAAACCGCTTCCGCTGGACTTCGCAGTAAAGGTATGTGGCCTCAAGGAGCCCTGCCTAGCTACAACTAATAGTCTTGCTCTGTTAGAGAATTCTGAGAGCTAAAAAGTGACTGAGCAGGAAGGTAAAACCTCAGACTGAGCTGAGGTGGCAAACCAATCCAAGTGGTGAAGAGACATTGGCAATAACATTCAGCTTTGTTCCTCATCTTTAGTTGGATCTCGATGCCGATACAAGCAGCTTTGAGGTAAGCTTGCCATATTCTTGCTCCACTGAAGAATTGTGAGCTCCCAGAAAGGTGCCAAGGTAAAAACTATGGCTGTGGTGACCCGCTTGGTATATTTGCATACCATCTGCATTGACATAACCCCATGTCCCTACAACAGAGTTCACAGAGGACATGCACTTAGCTTTTTTTTTAAAGTATTATGATCAGGGTCAATAGTTTATTACATAACCTGGAGACAAATTTATATTCTGTACCTTGTAATTGAACACATTGGTTTATTTTCTCAGAAAGTAAACCATTCCAGTACAGACAGGTATCCAAGGTAATGGCCAGATATTAGAAAACGTTAATATTTAATAAGGTACACACGGTATACATCAGTATGGCTTTGATATTCTTTGGGTTAAGGGATTTTACATATGCTTTAGAAAAGTTTGACCTTAAATTCACACGGTCCATGGAGATTACATGGCTTTTCTTTGATTGGTAGGCCATTTGCAAGAGAGATGGACTGCATCATCCATGTAGGTCAATATAAGGGTGTGTTTCCTACAAGTCTGGGTGTTTCATGTCTCTCAGCCATCAAAGGCTCTTCAACATGCTTAGAAGATGAAGTACAAAGGATCAGAACCAGGACACAACCCTGACAGACACCTCTCTGCAAATGAAGGGATTCCATGTGCTTGCCTTTAGGACCTTCCGTCACTTTAGCAGGTACACATTTTATTACTTTTTCATGCATTCTTTAGAGGTGTGGTACGTTTGCTAAAACAAACCAGAAATCAGCCACTATAGAATAAAATTTCTCACAACAGACCCAGTCAATGCAGTACCTAAGTTCATAAAAGCTTAATGTTGCAAGCTCTCCTGGACTCGCATGTTTGGCAGGTAACAGATACAGATTGAAATCATGCACTCCTGGCTGAAAATCATAATATGCATCTGTTAGGATCCCTTCATCCTTTGCCAAGACTTTGATCTGGGACAACTGTATTCAACTTATATCTTTGAGAGTTGAATTAATAAGAGAAATTAGTAAAATAATTATTTGCTTATTTTTGTCATCCCTGTTAAAGATGTACTCGTAGAGATTCATAGGGAAGCTTTATTACTTGGGCTAGTTTCATATCTTCAACAACGCTGTCCAAAGAAAATATCTGTGGACTGTTAGAGTATGATGTACATATCCCCTGAAAAAGATGAGACTCATGTAAAGGAGAGAAATAGTCCACCAAAATGGATGCCTGAATAATTCCATTGAATGCACCTTTGACCAAAGGGGAGAACAGAGATTTGTTAGAATAACCCAAAAAGGAAAGTTGCCTTTAGACAGAGAAGCTTCAAATCATTTTTCCCAGGTTTCCTTTTGAAATTTCCTTTAGCTGATAGAGATACATTTTTAATTACGGCTTCTAGCACTAAATACCATCTCAATAGCAGAACATTTCAGGACAAAGTGTAGAGATCTACTAGCCGCACCATGGGGCCTGTTTAGAAACTGCACTTCTGTAATTACTACAGTCAAAACAAACCCCAAACTGTCATAAATACTCACAGCTGGAGTAATTCTAGCTCAACACATGGCCAACCAAAGGTACTTTAACATCCTTCCATAGAAGCTAATGCAGGCAGGGACTTAAAATACAATTCTGTAGGAAATAATGTTAAATTAAATGGTTAAAAAATAAATACATTCAATGTAATATTTAAATAATATGTGAAATTAAAACTTTTTTAAATACAGCATATTTCAATACCATTTTTATTTAAAAATTAATATATCATTATTGTTTTTTTAATTCAAATATGAATAAATTAGTGTTATTAGTTCTATATGCCTATTTTAATAATTCGAAAATACATATTAACAAGATATTTTGTAATTTCGTTTTTTTAAGTGTCAGAAAATAATTATATTTTTAATTTGTAATATTAAAAATAATTAAATTTTAATTGAAACATATAACATGTGCTTAAACTATTTTACTTAACCATTTAGACTTTTTCCTATATGCTACCATGTGGTCTCCTCCAACTGTGCAGAACCTCAAATATGTTTGTAACGTAACTTTGTAGACATATTTGATGTTTTTATTGACTCCACCTCGTATCTCGGTGTGGGAAATTGAAGTCTACTCTGTGGAGTAACTTTGCACTTGGAGGTGGTGAATAGCCCAAAGTAGTAAAGTTACTAAAAAGTGTAAGAGTCCATGTAAATGTATAGATTTAATCCTGTGTAAATTCACTTTGTGAATAGGCCCCCAAATTTGTGGTTGATCCATTTTGGAATGGAACAATTAGATTTTCTATTACAGGGCACAACAAACAGATGACACAATCTTACCCAAAATCAAGAAGGCAGATAGAATTTCTGCACCCTTAGCATTAACATCAGGGCAGGTTAGAATACCATTTCAAGACATAACAATGAAAATATTTGTGATCATTTGAGGCGTGAATTCTTCCCATTTTAATCTTAGGTCTTAAGAAATAACAATATTTTCTTAAGGAGTACAGATCCTGTGAGAATTTACTTATGAGATGTTATCAAAGGATTATGGTCACTGCATGCAAAAATAATTCTTAAGTCTTCAGTGGTACAAAGATGGCTGACAAAACAAAAACATAATCAATAGCAGTGTCTGCACCTCCAAGATTCTATGTCAGCAACATATAGTTATCATGCAAAAATTGGGAACTAACATTGATCAGATTGTGTGTTTCTAAAATATCAAATAATGCAAAGCATTTAACAGCTGCATGGCTACCAATCTGATTATTTGAACTACACCTCAATACGTTTTCTGCATATATTCCTCCCATATCCAATCACCCTCGTGAAATCCCCAGCCACATAAATTGATAGTGGGTCTTTAATGTAAAAAACAGAACATCATTATATTGTCTAATCATACAGATATCAGGAAGACAAACATTACTGCATCCAAATAGACAGTAAATTGTCTTGTTTTTAAATCCCCATATTCTTCTCTCTGTTCTACTTTCAAAGGGGGACCATTAATAAAAACCATGGTGTATTGAGAGGCGGTAGCTGGAGGGAATATATACAAGCATCGTTACTATCAGTCCCTATGACGCTAACCCAGATTGTACTGTGGAAGACGTTTCTTAGGAAGTTTGCTGCTTTGTATGAAAAAATATATCAGTAGAAGATTAATTAGGAATTACAATTTGATGTAGTACATAAGCCGCCCAAACTTGTAGTAAAGTAACAGAAGTTTGAGTAGATTCTTCATTTTCACAGATGGTGTTTACAGCTTCAATAGTTTGTCCTCTATAGCAATAAGTGTGTTAAATAGAAGGGTGAACTGGCACTTATGTTGACTCATCATACAAGAGTTGATATAAGGTGTTCAATTTTATTGGCAAAAGTCCCCTTAATGAGTCATTTAGTTCTGCAGTGGCCTTATCAATCTCATGAGAAAAGAGCAAGGGCCAACATTAGACAGATTAGTCAATGGTTGTGTGTATCTTTGCACTGATCACAAATCTTTATATAGCCAACTTTCAAAAACTCCCACTGAAACAATTTTGTGCAGCACTAATAGTGAGATCTCTCTTCGCAAGTTCCGCATTGATTACACCCATGGCATATTAATCCAGAAATAGCCTGGCCACAGACACAGCCTTACATTTTCCTATATCTACGCTGTGAATCACCAGAATGGTACAAAAATAGGCTGGTAAATTCAAGAATGAGAGCCCACCCAAGCCTCTGATGGGCGCAGACAGGACATGGCTTTCCCTGCACAGAGGTCAGTTGTGCCATTTTTAGGTCTCGCCTAGCAGCGCGCATGTGCTGCTCTGCGAGACTTATTGTAAGGGGGCTTCAAAAAGCTCACCACACACTCGTGCGTGTGTGGCCTATTGCTTGCGGTTACCCGCATGGGCGCCATATGTTTTGAATTATCGTGCCCAGACACGGGCATGATAATTCAAAACATATGGCCTGGTGCTCACTCTCGCGCGCACAGGCTTGTTCAGCTTCGTGCTCGGAAAGGAATTCCATTTTCTTTTTTTGCTCGCGCTTCTTGTTAGAACTGCCGGTGCTGAGTACCAGAGACCCAGCCCACTTAAAGCCCTGTGGAGCCCCTACCTGAACCCCAAACCCTCATAGTACTGACCAGACAGTCACCCTGGACTAGAAGGCGGCGGGTTGCGTGCTCCTCCCAGACAAACCTGCTTCCCTGAGTTGGCGCTTTATTTAGTTTTACCGCAAACACAAACTTGCTACGCTTGATATGAAAAATGCCTCTCGAGAACACTGCTCACCTGTTTCTCAAAGTCATCAATTCAGCTCTACAGAAGGAATACTGCCGAGTGCGCTTCAGTATGATCGGTGTATGCACCTGTCTGCTAAAAATCTGAGGCATGAACTGGGATGCAGCCCGGAGTAAGTAGCAACGTCTGAGGTTCATTCAAGCATTCCACCATCACTGCTCGGTATGCCCGGTTGTGATAAGGGCCTCTAGGGTGAGAAAATTCTGCCACCCGCCCTGATGAACAATCATAAAGTCCACCAATGCGCTGGGTAGAAAATCCGCCAGCCGAAATCCAAATCCCCTAAGTCAGATTGTGTGAGGACCTGATCAAACCATGATTTTTGTGCTGGGTCTAACCCGCAGTCAGCGGCCGGGCTGGGCCCAGGTGCCCTGCCAGGGGTGCTATGGAGATGGCGTGTTTGCCTCCGAGGCCCGCGGTACGAGGTATCCATTGTCCACCTGACAAACACCACGGTGAACGCACAGAAACTGAAGACGGTTCAATAGACAGGGCATTTTTCTCCCTCTGTCTCTGCACAATGGCTGCATTCTGTGCACTGTCAATGGAAGGAACTTTGGGAGGGGACGGGGGCGTCTGGGGAGCAGTACCGGGGCGCAGAGGCCTGAGGCTCGGGAGCCAGGAGGCAGCAGTGGACGTCAGGGCATCCCTCAGTGA
Organism: Triturus cristatus; assembly: GCF_964204655.1. Taxonomy (NCBI): domain Eukaryota; kingdom Metazoa; phylum Chordata; class Amphibia; order Caudata; family Salamandridae; genus Triturus; species Triturus cristatus. The sequence continues at coordinate 379,453,608 of NC_140587.1, forward strand.
GAAGCTTCGCTGCACCCCAGAGGTGGGACTTAACCTATGACAGAGCTGCGGCACGAATTTCATCATTACCACCAACAGGAGCCATGGAGCGAGTGTGACAGCTGAGCACACGGTGCGGATGTCACCATTTCAACCTCTTAACCCTGTTCTTTTCATCGTGTGCAGCTTGACTCAGTGTTAATGCTTTACGTCTAGGGCCTTAACTCATACATGCCTCTAAGGTCAAATGTCATGAAGGTTTGTGTTTTAATGAGTTATTATAGCCTTATATTTCATCGTGTGCAGCGCTTGATCCTGCCGTTTGGTCATTCTTAGCGCTGTAAAAGAAAGTTGTTTTCACTTGTCTCAAATCCTCATCTTTTCAAACTTAGCTGTAGGACAACATGCGGAGACAGGCCAGAAGGATTCATATAAGTGACCTGCCCGTTAACACACAACTCTTTGTAGTCAGCGTGTTAACCCACAGAGCTATCTAACAAACTGACAAACAGGAAGCGTATCAAATAATTATTATTACAAACAAGAGTTTACCATTGTAGTGGCATTGCCTGCACCAGAGGGCAGCATGTTCATGTCTCTGATTTGACAATGGCATATGACTATTAATTAGTTTAAACATGCAGGAGTTTTGCTCTGCACGTGTCTTGTAACTACCACATTGAGCTAGTCTGTAGACCCGTACACACAAGCTACCGTTCAAGCTACCAACTTTATAGCTCTACATTTCTGGTTCAGGTTAACCAGGAGTCTTTCTGGCAGCACAATAAGCCATTCCGGCATTTAATAGTTCCCACCATTTAGGAGACTGCAAGACAGATTAAAACGCACTGATTGCACTTTCGTAGTGAAAAATAGTACAACACAAGCCCCACTTGTGTGCAACCAAATCTCCGGCATAAGAGACCTTTTTCGGCACTAATGGGGGTTAAAAGTGAACACACCCCAACTCTGTGAGTGTGAAACCGGTTCAGAAGACGCATCACATTCAAATGTAATCTTATGTAGGTGTCGCACACAAGTGTACCAGGTTTTGTTTCGACGTGTGGAGAAAAAACATTGCTTTCTTACACACCAACATATCATTGTGTAGTAAACACGTATAAGGTCCTATAGGCGAGACCTATAGGCTATGCCAATGCTTGTTATCTAGGACATCAGTGCTTTTCTACATTCCTGGTAGTCAACGGGTCTCTGTTGCAGCAGGACCATCTGGAACATGGGATTTCCTTGCGCCTAATACTCGTTCTGGGGGCCACACAGAGTTCATCTGCTTATCTTCAGGCTGCAGGACGCAAATTATTGTGAGTCCTGCCTATGATTAAGGGAACTGCCCGAAACGCGTCAGACATGGCTCGTCTGGTTGAGCTGCTACATATTGCCTGCTGGTGAATTACGGTCTCGGAGTGCGCCCTCGTTTGCTGAGCAACCGTGTCCTGATGTATTCGCGCTGGCTTCGGGCGTGGAGGGCGCACCACCCTTGGATTTGCATAGGGGCCACGACGCGCTATCTTCAGCGACGTCAGTAGTGGGGAGACTGCTACCATGGATTGCGGACATATGCGGCGCTTCACAGCTTATTCAAAGCTGAAGGAAACTTACCGGATCCCACGGGGGCAAGAGGCAGACTGTTGGACACTACAACTCCCAGCAATCAGTGGGTGTTGTTATCATTGAGCCCATTAGAGGGAAGATGTTTTAAATAAAGTTCAGCAGTGGCGCAAATTATTGTGAGTCCTGCCTATGATTAAGGGAACTACCCGAAACGCGTCAGACATGGCTCGTCTGGTTGAGCTGCTACATATTGCCTGCTGGTGAATTACAGTCTCGGAGTGCGCCCTCATTTGCTGAGCAACCGTGTCCTGATGTATTCGCGCCGGCTTCGGGCGTGGAGGGCGCACCACCCTTGGATTTGCATAGGGGCCACGACGCGCTATCTTCAGCGACGTCAGTAGTGGGGAGACTGCTACCATGGATTGCGGACATATGCGGCGCTTCACAGCTTATTCAAAGCTGAAGGAAACTTACCGGATCCCACGGGGGCAAGAGGCAGACTGTTGGACACTACAACTCCCAGCAATCAGTGGGTGTTGTTATCATTGAGCCCATTGGAGGGAAGATGTTTTAAATAAAGTTCAGCAGTGGCGCAAATTATTGTGAGTCCTGCCTATGATTAAGGGAACTACCCGAAACGCGTCAGACATGGCTCGTCTGGTTGAGCTGCTACATATTGCCTGCTGGTGAATTAAGGTCTCGGAGTGCGCCCTCGTTTGCTGAGCAACCGTGTCCTGATATATATATATATATATATATATATATATATATATATATATATGTGTGTGTGTGCAGTTATAGTTAGGATCATGTTTACATAGGAAATGCTGCTTTTTTGTTTTGCTAATAACTTTGGTGCCGTTTGAAGAACCTCCCAAAAACCTTCCAAAAAATCATAACTTTTTGAATAGTTTGCACATGGAAAGTTTTGGGGTGATCTGTCAAACGGGGACTGAGAAAAAATGGGGGCCCCAAAAAGCGTTATCCCTATTTATTCTCCCATAGGAAATCTAGACACAGCAACAGCCTACAACACAAAATCTGTTCAGTAGTTTTTGAGCATTTAATGTAAAAAAACTTTGAATATCTAGAGACGCGGAGCCTCCGCAGATCCCGACAGTTCTCAAGCTGAGATCTGATTAGCTGCCACCCCCTCAACCAAAAAGAGGTGGCAGCCATCTTAAGACTTGGAACCTGGTCCTGAGTCCTAAACAAAATTATTATAAAACGAAAGACAAAAGGGAGCAGGCTAGGAATACCTTGACCCGCTACCCTTAGAAATCCATGAATCCACAGTAAAATGTATTAAAAAAAAAATTCAACCGTGGGCTTCTGCGCTTGTTTTTCAAAACCACCCGGGGTGGGTCATGGTTAAGGGGGGGAACATTTTTTGGGGGGGGAATGGGGGCACATGACACCCACTCCAGGCTGATTTTGGGTCCACCAGGGCCCAGCAAGGCTCGGACGAGGTTCTGTGGATCCCCCTCCCCCTTAATAAGAAAAAAGGCCCAAGTGATAGGGTCCCTAGGGGCCAAAAAGGCTCAGGAAGTAGGGCAATGGTGCCCCCCCTTCTTTTTTAAAAAGCCACAACCCTCTGCTGCACACAGCTGAAGATTGTGTTCAGTATGTGGTGACTGCCTTTGGATGGTTGGCCACAGGGCCTGCCCACAGCCCAGGTCTTGTGGCCAACCCTGCATCGCATGTGGCCAAAGGCCGTGTGCAGTGTGAGGTTGGTTGCACGCATGAGATTTGCGCATTAACCACTGTCCACCAAGCACAACCAAACGCCCCGTGCTATGTGAGGGAGGCTGCCTTTACAGTGGTTGGCTGCAGGCCAAGCCTTTTGGTCAACCCCCCACTGAGCAAAGCCTTCTACATGGGGTTGGCTGCATGAGGGGGGTTATAGTTAGGTAAGCTGTTCCATAGGAAAAGAGCATTTTTTGTTTTGCTAACAACTTTGGCTCTGTTTGATGAGTCTCCATGAAACTTTGCAAAAAGGTGCTACTTTATTACTAGTTTGTGCATGAAAAGTTTTGTGGTGATCTGTCAGGTAGGTGGCCAAGAAAAAAAGGGATATCAAACAAAATCCCCATGCATTCTCCATAGACTTCTTTAAGAAGAGCTACCGCAAAAATGCTGAATGGAATTACACCAAATTTGGCAGGAAGCTAGATCCCCCCAGATTGTCCTTTTGTGAATGTGTAAATTCGTTCAGGAGTTCTTTTTTTAGAAAATAAGGGTAAAAAATATGTGTATATCTGGATATTTGTGCCCACCAGAGGCTCTATCAAAAAATAATGATTGTTCCAGGGAAATGTTTTACCTGTGGACCATTTCGCTCCAATAGGAGTCGGACTCCCCCAGGAGCAAATGCTCTGATTGGCTGACCACAAGATGAGAAACATTTTGCTGGCAACCATTACAAGGCATGGGGACTTAGTCCTCTATCCTGAATTAAATTAAAAATAATATATAATATAAGGAGGTAGGGGAAGGACACCTGACCCATAGGCCCCGTGGGGGGCACTCATAAGAACCCCTGGGGCCAAAATTAAAAAGAGAATTGAAATTGTAGCTGTGATTCCACTGGATCAAAAACAAATGAAATTGGCAGCCCTGAGCTGCACTGTTTAGTTAAGGGGAGGGGGTGCACAGACCCCCTCCAAAGGCCATTACAAGGACCCAAGGAGCCCTGCCCAGGAGCTGCATTGCAAAAGTGGAGGGTGGCTCATGGTCCCCCCTCCCCAAGCCCTTCCAGGCCCACCTCCTGGGGCTGAAATGTAAAAAAAACAGGTGGGGATTGCACACCTGAGCCTTCAAAGGCCCCAGGGATCCTATCCCCTGAGGCCTCAAAACTTTTTAAAAGGGGGGCACGGGGTCCCACTCCCTGAGCCATTAAAGGCCCGTGGGACCCAATCCCCTGGGGTCAGCTCCCATTCTGTGTCCTGGGGAGCTCACCTCCTGGACATAGTAGATTTCCTGCCCGCACCGGCGCATGTAGGGAATCTTGTCAGTCTTTGTTCTGGTATGGCTGGAGCATTTTTGTTTATCTCCCGCTATGCTGGAGCAAAAGTCTGCTCCCAGTGAGTGGGACATATGAAAATGCTCCTGCCCACTGGCATCAGACTTTTAATCTGTTTCCCTGCCTGCACTGATGCAGGCAGGGAAACAGATCAAGATTGCTCCACCTCAGTTGGGCATAGATGCTCCTTGCGGGTGGGAGTAATGACGGATCCTGCAGCAAGCGGGTAGCTGGGTATGGCTACTGGGGATCCCCTCACAGCCCCCAATGTAGAGTATGATGTGTGAGCCCTAGGGCACCCACCTTGAAATAATGTGAGCCCTGGGGAATTGGGTTCTGGGGGCTGAAAATGGCTTGGAGAGAGAGGCTGCCTGTCCCCACTCCCTTAAAAAAAATACACGGCCTGGGATGGGATCCCCAGAGATTTTTGAAGGCTCGGGGGGGGCATGTGCCCCCCTCCCTAGATTGTAAGTTTTGCACTGGGGTGGGCTCCCTGGGGTCTACAATGGCTCGTGGAGGGGGTGTCCCTGGCCCCTTCCCTTGAAATAAAAATAAAAGCTCCAGGGTTTGGGATCCCCATGGCCTAAAGAGACTTGGGGAGGGGGGCCACACTGTCCCCCTCCACTTTAAAATATATATGGCCCTGGAGGATAGACTTAGGGGTTGCGTGGCTCCATCTCCCTTTAACATACATACCCATATATATCTCCAAAAACTGCTTCTTTTTTCTCAAGAACGCCACTGCAATACGGTGCTTCTTTAGACTACACATTTTTAATTGAGCACACAAAAGAATAGTATCAAAGCATTTCGGTGCCGCAAAGCACTTTGGTCACAACGCTGACTATTTTCACTAATCACCATTATAAACCTTCCATGAAACATGGCATTAACATCAAGGAAGGAGAAGCTCATTGTCATTATCAGCAGTGCCATTTTGTAACAGCTAACATTTCATTATTTACATAAACCATATCAGTTCAAAAAGCATAATCAGTGCATTTTAAGATTTTTCAAACCATTATTTTTTAAAACGAATGTGATGTCCAAATTAATTTCATTTTGTGCCACCAGTGTCTCAGACCTGCTGGAATTCATTCGACATATGGTCACCATCTTTAAAAATTTAGAAATATGTAATCTGCAGTGAAAATTAGACAAATGTATATACAAAATGAGCTATCTAGGCAGGTAGTAAGAAAATGGAGTACAAATGAAGAATGTGTGGTACGAGCGTCAGAAAGGAGGGAATGTGGTTCTCTGGGATAAGAAAACGTAAATCTGCAGCTGAATGATACTCAGTGTTACACAAAGGTTTAAAAATCACACGGTGAAGAGCGACTTTCACTTGCAGTTGACAGAGTGGAAGGAAGCTGAATTACTGAATCGGGATGAATGGAGGTTCCTGAAAAAACACAGAACCGAAGGTGCTGTTTTTCACCTGATTCCAAAAATTCATAAGAATAAAACCCTTCAGGGAAGCCCATTGTGGCCGCCATTGACTGCCTATTTGAGCACACCTCTATCTACATAGATAATTTTTTACCACCCCTGGTACAGAACCTAACCTCCTACAGAAAGGATACAACTGATTTCTTTGAAAGGATCTTTGATGTGATATGGGTCAGAATCGTGACTAAGGTGCTCTGGGCACTGAAACGCATTGATGCTATTCTTTTGTGTGATGAATTAAACATTTGTAATCTAAAGCTGTGAGTTCTGAGGAATTCTTGAGAGAAAAGAAGCTGTTTTGGGATTTTAATAGCAGCACGCAGATTAGAGGTATATACGTATATCACTGGTAATCTGTCAGTCCGAGGGCAACATACCGAAACCAGGCGAAGGAATATATTTATATATTCACTAAAAAAAAACAACGGTTACAGAGATGTTATAGTTAGGCTCAGGTGTAACTCGTACAAAACCAGAAAATTCCCGCAGTTATTAATGAGCTAACTATAACTTGTGCCCCGCAATGCACTGCTTATGACCTCACATATTACATCACTCTTGACATGGTCAGTTATATCACTGATGACACCACTGATGACATCTCAAATGAAATCACTGATGACATCATCCAGTGACTGTGATTGTTTTTTAAAAGTATGAGTGTTAAATGATATATCAAGGTCTATTGTTGAATCAGTGATGTATGAGTGCCTGATTGATGATTCAGTGGGTGCGTGACTAATTATTAAAGTGAGTGATTAGATGTCTCAGTGAATGTATGGGAAGGTGACTGGTTGTGTGAATGTGTGTACCTATATGTCAGTTGGTGTCTAAATGGCTGTATGGGTGTGTGAGTAGGTACATGAGTTTCTGTATGGGTGAGTGATTGGTTTTCTGAGTACTTCGCTGGGTGTGTGAGTGGGTGGGTGATGAGTGAGCGGGTGGATGAGTCAGTAGCTGTATGGGTTAGTGAGTACATGAGTGTGGGGCTGTATGGTGATTGAGTGTGTGTATGGCTATGTCGGTGAGTGAGTGCATGTGTCAGCTGTATATGGGTGAGTAACTGGGTATGTGAAAGTCAGTATAGGTGAATGATGGGGTATATGAGTGACTGTGTGGGTGAGTGAGTGAATGTAAGAGTGGCTGTATGGGTGAGTGTGTGCTTGTGTCAGTGACTCTATACGTGAGTGAGTACATTTTAGTATCCATTTCAGTAAGTGGGTATGTGTGTAACTCTAATGGTGAGTAAGCAGCTGTGTGATTGACTGTATGGGTGTGAGTAGCTCCATGGGTGTGCGTGGCTGTATGGGTACATAAGTGGATATGTCAGTGGCTGTACTAGTGAATGGGTAAGTGAGTAGATGTTTGTGCTAATCAATGAATCAGTGAGTTGCTGGTGTAAATACTTATATGTAGATAAAAAGTAGGGTTGAGAATGGTAGTTGGAGTGGGTGCATAAAAATGTATATGGGGGAGTGAGTGGGTGCACCAGAGATTTTCTAGATGATGTCATCAGTGATGTCATTTGAGATGTCATCAGCGATGTCACTGACCATGTCATAAGTGGTGTAACATGTGAGGTCATGAGTAATGCAATATGTGAGGTCATAAGCAGTGCATGGCAGGGGTGCGGGTTATAGTTAGCTCACTAACTATAACGGCTTAATTTCTCTGGTTTTGTACGAGTGACACCTGAGCCTAACTATAACGTGTCTGTAACCTTTGTTTTTTCAGTGAATTTCTAAGGTTTATTTAAATTCCATTTCCTAACTATACCGTCTCTGTAACCTTTGTTTTTTTCAGTGAATTTCTAAGGTTTTTAAAATGCTAGTTCCTAACTATAATGTCCCTATAACCTTTGTTTTTTTCAGTGAATTTCTGTTGTTGTTTAACTAGTTGTTGAATTTGCAGAGTGGTGGAGAAAGGAGGCTGGGCCTTTGACCACCTCTCAAGAATCCCACAGTGTAGGACTTACAGAAGGTACCAGGAGGAAGTCTTGACCCCCAATGTCCCTCAGGAGTAAAGTAGACTTCAGTCCCCAGCCAGTAGTGCATCATGAGCTGTATTTGCAGAGTGGTGGAGAAAGGAAGCATAGCCTCCAAAGACCTCTTAGCAATGTGTGGTACTTACTGGAGGTAACAGGAGGGTTAGTTGGCAACCAAAGACGTCCTTCTGAGCCAATTACCCCCAGTTACTGCCAGTAAGTCCCACACAGCAGGATTGCTGAGAGGTTCTCAGAGGCCATGCCCCCTTTGTCCATCACTCTGCGAAGGTGCCTCCATGGCGCACTACTAGTAGAGGGATGAAGTCCTCTTGGGTCCAGAGGGTCCCTGGGAGCCAACTACACCTCATGTTAACACCAGTAAGTCCCACACAGTGGGCTTGCTGAAAGGTGTTTGGTGGCCACGCCCCTTTCTCCACAACTGCGCAAACAAGCCTCCTGGTGCACTACTAGTTGGGGGATATATATATATATATATATCAACAAACACCCACTCTGCATTCGAGGGCCCCCTCGTTGTTATACGTATTTGCCATTATGCCGGCAGAAAGGAAGGCCTGCACGTAGTGTTCTTTCACGCAGATTTATTCAGCATGCCTCGGTTCCAAACATGTTTCGGGCAGCATTGTCCTTGATCACTGGCGTAGGCAAAGTCACAAAGCAGCAACATTAGCAAGAAATTTAAAAGCGCAGCTGCGCCTTCTTAAATACACGCCCCTCACAACTCGGGTTCGCTGTGCATTATTGTAGATGTAGTGTCTACGTTTTAAATGGCACATTGCATGTTGCTTCGTGATTTCCACTGTTAATCCTCAAGTAGGTATGCACGTTAGTTCCCCACTGCTCACCTTCCAAATGTCTTTTTTTTCAACCAGCTGGCAACACAATGCTCCCTTCAGCGCTAACAATTTCCAAGCGCCCGGGACCTACAGTTTGGCAGTGGGGCCCTCACGATCTGAGTCAGACCGTAATAAATCAACAAACACCCACTCTGCATTCGAGGGCCCCCTCGTTGTTATACGTATTTCCCATTATGCCGGCAGAAAGGAAGGCCTGCATGTAGTGTTCTTTCACGCAGATTTATTCAGCATGCCTCGGTTCCAAACATGTTTCGGGCAGCATTGCCCTTGATCACTGGCGTAGGCAAAGTCACAAAGCAGCAACATTAGCAAGAAATTGAAAAGCGCAGCTGCGCCTTCTTAAATACACGCCCCTCACAACTCGGGTTCGCTTTGCATTATTGTAGATGTAGTGTCTACGTTTTAAATGGCACATTGCATGTTGCTTCGTGATTTCCACTGTTAATCCTCAAGTAGGTATGCACGTTAGTTCCCCACTGCTCACCTTCCAAATGTCTTTATTTCAACCAGCTGGCAACACAACGCTCCCTTCAGCGCTAACAATTTCCAAGCGCCCGGGACCTGCAGTTTGGCAGTGGGGCCCTCACGATCTGAGTCAGACCGTAATAAATCAACAAACACCCACTCTGCATTCAAGGGCCCCCTCGATGTTATAAGTATTTCCCATTATGCCGGCAGAAAGGAAGGCCTGCACGTAGTGTTCTTTCACGCAGATTTATTCAGCATGCCTCGGTTCCAAACATGTTTCGGGCAGCATTGCCCTTGATCACTGGCGTAGGCAAAGTCACAAAGCAGCAACATTAGCAAGAAATTTAAAAGCGCAGCTGCGCCTTCTTAAATACACGCCCCTCACAACTCGGGTTCGCTTTGCATTATTGTAGATGTAGTGTCTACGTTTTAAATGGCACATTGCATGTTGCTTTGTGATTTCCACTGTTAATCCTCAAGTAGGTATGCACGTTAGTTCCCCACTGCTCACCTTCCAAATGTCTTTTTTTCAACCAGCTGGCAACACAACGCTCCCTTCAGCGCTAACAATTTCCAAGTGCCCGGGACCTGCAGTTTGGCAGTGGGGCCCTCACAATCTGAGTCAGACCGTAATAAATCAACAAACACCCACTCTGCATTCGAGGGCCCCCTCGTTGTTATACGTATTTCCCATTATGCCGGCAGAAAGGAAGGCCTGCACGTAGTGTTCTTTCACGCAGATTTATTCAGCATGCCTCGGTTCCAAACATGTTTCGGGCAGCATTGCCCTTGATCACTGGCATAGGCAAAGTCACAAAGCAGCAACATTAGCAAGAAATTTAAAAGCGCAGCTGCGCCTTCTTAAATACACGCCCCTCACAACTCGGGTTCGCTTTGCATTATTGTAGATGTAGTGTCTACGTTTTAAATGGCACATTGCATGTTGCTTCGTGATTTCCACTGTTAATCCTCAAGTAGGTATGCACGTTAGTTCCCCACTGCTCACCTTCCAAATGTCTTTTTTTCAACCAGCTGGCAACACAACGCTCCCTTCAGCGCTAACAATTTCCAAGCGCCCGGGACCTGCACGAAGCAACATGCAATGTGCCATTTAAAACGTAGACACTACATCTACAATAATGCAAAGCGAACCCGAGTTGTGAGGGGCGTGTATTTAAGAAGGCGCAGCTGCGCTTTTACATTTCTTGCTAATGTTGCTGCTTTGTGACTTTGCCTACGCCAGCGATCAAGGGCAATGCTGCCCGAAACATGTTTGGAACCGAGGCATGCTGAATAAATCTGCGTGAAAGAACACTACGTGCAGGCCTTCCTTTCTGCCGGCATAATGGGAAATACGTATAACAACGAGGGGGCCCTCGAATGCAGAGTGGGTGTTTGTTGATATATATATATATATATATATATTACCTACTGGCGGTCGCCAGTAGGTAGTTATAGTTAGGACCCCTTTTCCATAGGAAAACCTCAACATTCTATTTTGAATAACTTTGGCGCCGGTCGACGAATCCTCGCGAATTTTTCAAAATAGGTGGGGCGCTACGCTCCGCTCCTACCCTGAAAGTCTCGGGGGGATTCGTCAAGCGGGGGCTGAGATAAAAGGGGGGTCCCAAAACGCGTTTTCCCCATGCATTTTTCCATAGGACCTTTAGACAGGGCTACAGCCCGAACGGCTGAACAGAATTACTAGAAATTTGGCAGAGAGGTAGTCCTCAGGTCAAGGAAGTGCCTTTTGTAGGTTTGGTGTAAATCTGTTCAGTAGATTCTGAGAAAATAGCCTTTAAATCAATATATATATATCTAAGCGCGCTCCGTGCGCGCTGGGTGCGCGCACCTCGCCGTGCGCGAGCGCAATTCTGATTGGTTGTTAGATCTTAGTAAACATTCGAATCGGTGGAAATCAGGAAGCGGCGGCCGCCATTTTTTCTATCGCATAAAGAGGGGGTGATAAACAAAGGGGGAGAACTTGAAAAGGGGGCAGAGTGGGTAGAAATAGACCCAGTAGGCATTGTAAGGGGGTCAAAGTAGGACCTTGTAGGGCAAAAAAAAAGATTAATATTTTGTTAAAAAATATCGCCGAGTGCGCGCACCCGGAAAAAAACTTAATAAAACAAATTTAAAAAAAAAACGCATTTAAGTGTTTAGATATAAGGTGGCTCTAAAAAGAGCCCTTGTGTTTATTGTTTGTTTTTTGGTACCTACAAGTAAGTACCGATGCAGAGTCTGAGGTTCAAGAGGAAGACTCTGTTGCCTTCATCAGTGAAGTGCACACCATCTCCTCTATAAATGTCTTGCATGTCGTAACGCAAGTTGTTGTGGTAAATGGAACCCATACCATAGTCTCTGAGGAAAGCAGAAATAGATTTGTTGACGTGCTTCCTTGCTTTGTCAATCTGCGGACAAAATTGGTTGGACCAGTTCCACTTTTGCCTTTGGCATATGTTAGAATATACAAAGGCAGTTTGTGGAAAAAGCGACATCAATTGCACAAAGGTGTCCTTAATAAGCATTTCCAGACCTACCCCAGTTAAAGTGCCTAGATCATTACCACCACAGTGCACAATAATAAGGTTAGGCTGTGGGAGATGTTGAAAGGTTTTCACCAAAGGCATTAATTGGTGCCACTTTAACCCTCTCTAACCAATCCATTTGATGTCTACATTTGGCAAAGCAAGGTCTCTCACCATACCTCTTTTCTCTGCAAATTTTTCACTCCAGAAGACATAGCTGTGTCCTACAATCCACACTGTGAACATCTTCAAAGGAGATCTGGATGCACTCAGGAGGTGTAATTCAGTAGAATGGTAAAAAGAAATGAAAGACAGTTTGGAAATGGAGGCATACATATTTTTTTATAAAAAAAAAGAACTGATTGGCTGTTTCATACCATTCTACACTAAAAACTAGGCTGTATGTGTAAAATAATAGAAGTATGTTTTGTATTGGTACAGAAAAATGTGTTACCAAAGAACAGTATTTTGGATTTGCTGTTAGGTTTGAAAAGTCAAGCACTCTTGCTCTGTGGAATTGAAACATTGTGTGGCGAACTTCTGACCTAACTCCACACAGCAGTGTTCCATGAGCTGTTGCTATGGTAGCAGGCAGAAGTCAAGTTGGGGGAAGGGTACTAGGCAGAAGTCAAGTAGGGGGAAGGGTACTTTTGGAAAAGGGTTGGTTTTCAACCAATAGAAATGTGTGATTACATTTGAAAAAAAGGGGGAAGCAGTGAGATTTGAAATTAACATGTATATGTGTGGAAAAAGAGAGGGAAAGTTTGCCATTATCTGGTTCTGCTGAGAGGAGAGAGGTGTAGAGAACAGAGATCCTGGCTCTGATAATCTGCTGTTTGAGTGCCACATTTCTATCACAACTAACTAATTTTAAAGGTGAGGTTAGAGTTTGAGAGGAGATGTATATGGTAAATTAAGAAATGAATAATAGAAATGTAATTCTTTTTGTTGAAGTTGTGTTTATTATTTTCTGTTTTGGGAGAAATTTAAATGTGAGGAACATGTAAAATAATATGGACTATGTTTTCACGATAAATTAAGGTGTATTGGTCTGGACATGGGCTTTTTAAAAAATCTGAAAAGTGGATTCATAATGTGTCAGTCTGTAAAAGTGATTATTACTTGTCAAAAAAAAAGAGCAGTAAGTGTGCTTTGAAATTGGCAAAGAAATTTCGTTTTGTGACTAATGTGAAAACATGACTGTGTGCAAATAGGAATTACAGGCAGAGATTTATTGCGTTTTGCTCTGGTGATTTCACAGTTGCATTAGTAGGAAAAAAGGGGGAGCGATTTTTTGGTGCAGAAGCAGACTGTTAGCACACACCCAGCTAATTTCCATGTATAATCATGCACAGTATTCACAAGCGAGTGGGGTTTGAGGTTTCAGTCTGTAATGCAAATACATTCAGCATCACTAAGGCTGGTTGCCCTTGCTGGAGTGTAGGCAGTCACCCAGCATACACATGGTGGTGGTCTGAAAAAGCAGTCTGGACATGGGCTTTTTAAAAAATATGAAAAGTGGATTCATAATGTGTCAGTCTGTAAAAGTGATTATTACTTGTCAAAAAAAAAGAGCAGTAAGTGTGCTTTGAAATTGGCAAAGAAATTTCGTTTTGTGACTAATGTGAAAACATGACTCTGTGTGCAAATAGGAATTACAGGCAGAGATTTATTGCGTTTTGCTCTGGTGATTTCACAGTTGCATTAGTAGGAAAAAGGGGGAGCGATTTTTTGGTGCAGAAGCAGACTCTTAGCACACACCCAGCTAATTTCCATGTATAATCATGCACAGTATTCACAAGCGAGTGGGGTTTGAGGTTTCAGTCTGTAATGCAAATACATTCAGCATCACTAAGGCTGGTTGCCCTTGCTGGAGTGTAGGCAGTCACCCAGCATACACATGGTGGTGGTCTGAAAAAGCAGTCTGGACATGGGCTTTTTAAAAAATCTGAAAAGTGGATTCATAATGTGTCAGTCTGTAAAAGTGATTATTACTTGTCAAAAAAAAAGAGCAGTAAGTGTGCTTTGAAATTGGCAAAGAAATTTCGTTTTGTGACTAATGTGAAAACATGACTCTGTGTGCAAATAGGAATTACAGGCAGAGATTTATTGCGTTTTGCTCTGGTGATTTCACAGTTGCATTAGTAGGAAAAAGGGGGAGCGATTTTTTGGTGCAGAAGCAGACTCTTAGCACACACCCAGCTAATTTCCATGTATAATCATGCACAGTATTCACAAGCGAGTGGGGTTTGAGGTTTCAGTCTGTAATGCAAATACATTCAGCATCACTAAGGCTGGTTGCCCTTGCTGGAGTGTAGGCAGTCACCCAGCATACACATGGTGGTGGTCTGAAAAAGCAGTCTGGACATGGGCTTTTTAAAAAATCTGAAAAGTGGATTCATAATGTGTCAGTCTGTAAAAGTGATTATTACTTGTCAAAAAAAAGAGCAGTAAGTGTGCTTTTAAATTGGCAAAGAAATTTCGTTTTGTGACTAATGTGAAAACATGACTCTGTGTGCAAATAGGAATTACAGGCAGAGATTTATTGCGTTTTGCTCTGGTGATTTCACAGTTGCATTAGTAGGAAAAAGGGGGAGCGATTTTTTGGTGCAGAAGCAGACTCTTAGCACACACCCAGCTAATTTCCATGTATAATCATGCACAGTATTCACAAGCGAGTGGGGTTTGAGGTTTCAGTCTGTAATGCAAATACATTCAGCATCACTAAGGCTGGTTGCCCTTGCTGGAGTGTAGGCAGTCACCCAGCATACACATGGTGGTGGTCTGAAAAAGCAGTCTGGACATGGGCTTTTTAAAAAATCTGAAAAGTGGATTCATAATGTGTCAGTCTGTAAAAGTGATTATTACTTGTCAAAAAAAAGAGCAGTAAGTGTGCTTTTAAATTGGCAAAGAAATTTCGTTTTGTGACTAATGTGAAAACATGACTCTGTGTGCAAATAGGAATTACAGGCAGAGATTTATTGCGTTTTGCTCTGGTGATTTCACAGTTGCATTAGTAGGAAAAAGGGGGAGCGATTTTTTGGTGCAGAAGCAGACTCTTAGCACACACCCAGCTAATTTCCATGTATAATCATGCACAGTATTCACAAGCGAGTGGGGTTTGAGGTTTCAGTCTGTAATGCAAATACATTCAGCATCACTAAGGCTGGTTGCCCTTGCTGGAGTGTAGGCAGTCACCCAGCATACACATGGTGGTGGTCTGAAAAAGCAGTCTGGACATGGGCTTTTTAAAAAATCTGAAAAGTGGATTCATAATGTGTCAGTCTGTAAAAGTGATTATTACTTGTCAAAAAAAAAGAGCAGTAAGTGTGCTTTGAAATTGGCAAAGAAATTTCGTTTTGTGACTAATGTGAAAACATGACTCTGTGTGCAAATAGGAATTACAGGCAGAGATTTATTGCGTTTTGCTCTGGTGATTTCACAGTTGCATTAGTAGGAAAAAGGGGGAGCGATTTTTTGGTGCAGAAGCAGACTCTTAGCACACACCCAGCTAATTTCCATGTATAATCATGCACAGTATTCACAAGCGAGTGGGGTTTGAGGTTTCAGTCTGTAATGCAAATACATTCAGCATCACTAAGGCTGGTTGCCCTTGCTGGAGTGTAGGCAGTCACCCAGCATACACATGGTGGTGGTCTGAAAAAGCAGTCTGGACATGGGCTTTTTAAAAAATCTGAAAAGTGGATTCATAATGTGTCAGTCTGTAAAAGTGATTATTACTTGTCAAAAAAAAAGAGCAGTAAGTGTGCTTTTAAACTGGCAAAGAAATTTCGTTGTGTGACTAATGTGAAAACATGACTCTGTGTGCAAATAGGAATTACAGGCAGAGATTTATTGCGTTTTGCTCTGGTGATTTCACAGTTGCATTAGTAGGAAAAAGGGGGAGCGATTTTTTGGTGCAGAAGCAGACTCTTAGCACACACCCAGCTAATTTCCATGTATAATCATGCACAGTATTCACAAGCGAGTGGGGTTTGAGGTTTCAGTCTGTAATGCAAATACATTCAGCATCACTAAGGCTGGTTGCCCTTGCTGGAGTGTAGGCAGTCACCCAGCATACACATGGTGGTGGTCTGAAAAAGCAGTCTGGACATGGGCTTTTTAAAAAATCTGAAAAGTGGATTCATAATGTGTCAGTCTGTAAAAGTGATTATTACTTGTCAAAAAAAAAGAGCAGTAAGTGTGCTTTGAAATTGGCAAAGAAATTTCGTTTTGTGACTAATGTGAAAACATGACTCTGTGTGCAAATAGGAATTACAGGCAGAGATTTATTGCGTTTTGCTCTGGTGATTTCACAGTTGCATTAGTAGGAAAAAGGGGGAGCGATTTTTTGGTGCAGAAGCAGACTCTTAGCACACACCCAGCTAATTTCCATGTATAATCATGCACAGTATTCACAAGCGAGTGGGGTTTGAGGTTTCAGTCTGTAATGCAAATACATTCAGCATCACTAAGGCTGGTTGCCCTTGCTGGAGTGTAGGCAGTCACCCAGCATACACATGGTGGTGGTCTGAAAAAGCAGTCTGGACATGGGCTTTTTAAAAAATCTGAAAAGTGGATTCATAATGTGTCAGTCTGTAAAAGTGATTATTACTTGTCAAAAAAAAAGAGCAGTAAGTGTGCTTTGAAATTGGCAAAGAAATTTCGTTTTGTGACTAATGTGAAAACATGACTCTGTGTGCAAATAGGAATTACAGGCAGAGATTTATTGCGTTTTGCTCTGGTGATTTCACAGTTGCATTAGTAGGAAAAAGGGGGAGCGATTTTTTGGTGCAGAAGCAGACTCTTAGCACACACCCAGCTAATTTCCATGTATAATCATGCACAGTATTCACAAGCGAGTGGGGTTTGAGGTTTCAGTCTGTAATGCAAATACATTCAGCATCACTAAGGCTGGTTGCCCTTGCTGGAGTGTAGGCAGTCACCCAGCATACACATGGTGGTGGTCTGAAAAAGCAGTCTGGACATGGGCTTTTTAAAAAATCTGAAAAGTGGATTCATAATGTGTCAGTCTGTAAAAGTGATTATTACTTGTCAAAAAAAAGAGCAGTAAGTGTGCTTTTAAATTGGCAAAGAAATTTCGTTTTGTGACTAATGTGAAAACATGACTCTGTGTGCAAATAGGAATTACAGGCAGAGATTTATTGCGTTTTGCTCTGGTGATTTCACAGTTGCATTAGTAGGAAAAAGGGGGAGCGATTTTTTGGTGCAGAAGCAGACTCTTAGCACACACCCAGCTAATTTCCATGTATAATCATGCACAGTATTCACAAGCGAGTGGGGTTTGAGGTTTCAGTCTGTAATGCAAATACATTCAGCATCACTAAGGCTGGTTGCCCTTGCTGGAGTGTAGGCAGTCACCCAGCATACACATGGTGGTGGTCTGAAAAAGCAGTCTGGACATGGGCTTTTTAAAAAATCTGAAAAGTGGATTCATAATGTGTCAGTCTGTAAAAGTGATTATTACTTGTCAAAAAAAAGAGCAGTAAGTGTGCTTTTAAATTGGCAAAGAAATTTCGTTTTGTGACTAATGTGAAAACATGACTCTGTGTGCAAATAGGAATTACAGGCAGAGATTTATTGCGTTTTGCTCTGGTGATTTCACAGTTGCATTAGTAGGAAAAAGGGGGAGCGATTTTTTGGTGCAGAAGCAGACTCTTAGCACACACCCAGCTAATTTCCATGTATAATCATGCACAGTATTCACAAGCGAGTGGGGTTTGAGGTTTCAGTCTGTAATGCAAATACATTCAGCATCACTAAGGCTGGTTGCCCTTGCTGGAGTGTAGGCAGTCACCCAGCATACACATGGTGGTGGTCTGAAAAAGCAGTCTGGACATGGGCTTTTTAAAAAATCTGAAAAGTGGATTCATAATGTGTCAGTCTGTAAAAGTGATTATTACTTGTCAAAAAAAAAGAGCAGTAAGTGTGCTTTGAAATTGGCAAAGAAATTTCGTTTTGTGACTAATGTGAAAACATGACTCTGTGTGCAAATAGGAATTACAGGCAGAGATTTATTGCGTTTTGCTCTGGTGATTTCACAGTTGCATTAGTAGGAAAAAGGGGGAGCGATTTTTTGGTGCAGAAGCAGACTCTTAGCACACACCCAGCTAATTTCCATGTATAATCATGCACAGTATTCACAAGCGAGTGGGGTTTGAGGTTTCAGTCTGTAATGCAAATACATTCAGCATCACTAAGGCTGGTTGCCCTTGCTGGAGTGTAGGCAGTCACCCAGCATACACATGGTGGTGGTCTGAAAAAGCAGTCTGGACATGGGCTTTTTAAAAAATCTGAAAAGTGGATTCATAATGTGTCAGTCTGTAAAAGTGATTATTACTTGTCAAAAAAAAAGAGCAGTAAGTGTGCTTTTAAACTGGCAAAGAAATTTCGTTGTGTGACTAATGTGAAAACATGACTCTGTGTGCAAATAGGAATTACAGGCAGAGATTTATTGCGTTTTGCTCTGGTGATTTCACAGTTGCATTAGTAGGAAAAAGGGGGAGCGATTTTTTGGTGCAGAAGCAGACTCTTAGCACACACCCAGCTAATTTCCATGTATAATCATGCACAGTATTCACAAGCGAGTGGGGTTTGAGGTTTCAGTCTGTAATGCAAATACATTCAGCATCACTAAGGCTGGTTGCCCTTGCTGGAGTGTAGGCAGTCACCCAGCATACACATGGTGGTGGTCTGAAAAAGCAGTCTGGACATGGGCTTTTTAAAAAATCTGAAAAGTGGATTCATAATGTGTCAGTCTGTAAAAGTGATTATTACTTGTCAAAAAAAAAGAGCAGTAAGTGTGCTTTGAAATTGGCAAAGAAATTTCGTTTTGTGACTAATGTGAAAACATGACTCTGTGTGCAAATAGGAATTACAGGCAGAGATTTATTGCGTTTTGCTCTGGTGATTTCACAGTTGCATTAGTAGGAAAAAGGGGGAGCGATTTTTTGGTGCAGAAGCAGACTCTTAGCACACACCCAGCTAATTTCCATGTATAATCATGCACAGTATTCACAAGCGAGTGGGGTTTGAGGTTTCAGTCTGTAATGCAAATACATTCAGCATCACTAAGGCTGGTTGCCCTTGCTGGAGTGTAGGCAGTCACCCAGCATACACATGGTGGTGGTCTGAAAAAGCAGTCTGGACATGGGCTTTTTAAAAAATCTGAAAAGTGGATTCATAATGTGTCAGTCTGTAAAAGTGATTATTACTTGTCAAAAAAAAAGAGCAGTAAGTGTGCTTTGAAATTGGCAAAGAAATTTCGTTTTGTGACTAATGTGAAAACATGACTCTGTGTGCAAATAGGAATTACAGGCAGAGATTTATTGCGTTTTGCTCTGGTGATTTCACAGTTGCATTAGTAGGAAAAAGGGGGAGCGATTTTTTGGTGCAGAAGCAGACTCTTAGCACACACCCAGCTAATTTCCATGTATAATCATGCACAGTATTCACAAGCGAGTGGGGTTTGAGGTTTCAGTCTGTAATGCAAATACATTCAGCATCACTAAGGCTGGTTGCCCTTGCTGGAGTGTAGGCAGTCACCCAGCATACACATGGTGGTGGTCTGAAAAAGCAGTCTGGACATGGGCTTTTTAAAAAATCTGAAAAGTGGATTCATAATGTGTCAGTCTGTAAAAGTGATTATTACTTGTCAAAAAAAAAGAGCAGTAAGTGTGCTTTTAAATTGGCAAAGAAATTTTGTTTTGTGACTAATGTGAAAACATGACTCTGTGTGCAAATAGGAATTACAGGCAGAGATTTATTGCGTTTTGCTCTGGTGATTTCACAGTTGCATTAGTAGGAAAAAGGGGGAGCGATTTTTTGGTGCAGAAGCAGACTCTTAGCACACACCCAGCTAATTTCCATGTATAATCATGCACAGTATTCACAAGCGAGTGGGGTTTGAGGTTTCAGTCTGTAATGCAAATACATTCAGCATCACTAAGGCTGGTTGCCCTTGCTGGAGTGTAGGCAGTCACCCAGCATACACATGGTGGTGGTCTGAAAAAGCAGTCTGGACATGGGCTTTTTAAAAAATCTGAAAAGTGGATTCATAATGTGTCAGTCTGTAAAAGTGATTATTACTTGTCAAAAAAAAAGAGCAGTAAGTGTGCTTTGAAATTGGCAAAGAAATTTCGTTTTGTGACTAATGTGAAAACATGACTCTGTGTGCAAATAGGAATTACAGGCAGAGATTTATTGCGTTTTGCTCTGGTGATTTCACAGTTGCATTAGTAGGAAAAAGGGGGAGCGATTTTTTGGTGCAGAAGCAGACTCTTAGCACACACCCAGCTAATTTCCATGTATAATCATGCACAGTATTCACAAGCGAGTGGGGTTTGAGGTTTCAGTCTGTAATGCAAATACATTCAGCATCACTAAGGCTGGTTGCCCTTGCTGGAGTGTAGGCAGTCACCCAGCATACACATGGTGGTGGTCTGAAAAAGCAGTCTGGACATGGGCTTTTTAAAAAATCTGAAAAGTGGATTCATAATGTGTCAGTCTGTAAAAGTGATTATTACTTGTCAAAAAAAAGAGCAGTAAGTGTGCTTTTAAATTGGCAAAGAAATTTCGTTTTGTGACTAATGTGAAAACATGACTCTGTGTGCAAATAGGAATTACAGGCAGAGATTTATTGCGTTTTGCTCTGGTGATTTCACAGTTGCATTAGTAGGAAAAAGGGGGAGCGATTTTTTGGTGCAGAAGCAGACTCTTAGCACACACCCAGCTAATTTCCATGTATAATCATGCACAGTATTCACAAGCGAGTGGGGTTTGAGGTTTCAGTCTGTAATGCAAATACATTCAGCATCACTAAGGCTGGTTGCCCTTGCTGGAGTGTAGGCAGTCACCCAGCATACACATGGTGGTGGTCTGAAAAAGCAGTCTGGACATGGGCTTTTTAAAAAATCTGAAAAGTGGATTCATAATGTGTCAGTCTGTAAAAGTGATTATTACTTGTCAAAAAAAAGAGCAGTAAGTGTGCTTTTAAATTGGCAAAGAAATTTCGTTTTGTGACTAATGTGAAAACATGACTCTGTGTGCAAATAGGAATTACAGGCAGAGATTTATTGCGTTTTGCTCTGGTGATTTCACAGTTGCATTAGTAGGAAAAAGGGGGAGCGATTTTTTGGTGCAGAAGCAGACTCTTAGCACACACCCAGCTAATTTCCATGTATAATCATGCACAGTATTCACAAGCGAGTGGGGTTTGAGGTTTCAGTCTGTAATGCAAATACATTCAGCATCACTAAGGCTGGTTGCCCTTGCTGGAGTGTAGGCAGTCACCCAGCATACACATGGTGGTGGTCTGAAAAAGCAGTCTGGACATGGGCTTTTTAAAAAATCTGAAAAGTGGATTCATAATGTGTCAGTCTGTAAAAGTGATTATTACTTGTCAAAAAAAAAGAGCAGTAAGTGTGCTTTGAAATTGGCAAAGAAATTTCGTTTTGTGACTAATGTGAAAACATGACTCTGTGTGCAAATAGGAATTACAGGCAGAGATTTATTGCGTTTTGCTCTGGTGATTTCACAGTTGCATTAGTAGGAAAAAGGGGGAGCGATTTTTTGGTGCAGAAGCAGACTCTTAGCACACACCCAGCTAATTTCCATGTATAATCATGCACAGTATTCACAAGCGAGTGGGGTTTGAGGTTTCAGTCTGTAATGCAAATACATTCAGCATCACTAAGGCTGGTTGCCCTTGCTGGAGTGTAGGCAGTCACCCAGCATACACATGGTGGTGGTCTGAAAAAGCAGTCTGGACATGGGCTTTTTAAAAAATCTGAAAAGTGGATTCATAATGTGTCAGTCTGTAAAAGTGATTATTACTTGTCAAAAAAAAAGAGCAGTAAGTGTGCTTTGAAATTGGCAAAGAAATTTCGTTTTGTGACTAATGTGTAAACATGACTCTGTGTGCAAATAGGAATTACAGGCAGAGATTTATTGCGTTTTGCTCTGGTGATTTCACAGTTGCATTAGTAGGAAAAAGGGGGAGCGATTTTTTGGTGCAGAAGCAGACTCTTAGCACACACCCAGCTAATTTCCATGTATAATCATGCACAGTATTCACAAGCGAGTGGGGTTTGAGGTTTCAGTCTGTAATGCAAATACATTCAGCATCACTAAGGCTGGTTGCCCTTGCTGGAGTGTAGGCAGTCACCCAGCATACACATGGTGGTGGTCTGAAAAAGCAGTCTGGACATGGGCTTTTTAAAAAATCTGAAAAGTGGATTCATAATGTGTCAGTCTGTAAAAGTGATTATTACTTGTCAAAAAAAAAGAGCAGTAAGTGTGCTTTTAAATTGGCAAAGAAATTTTGTTTTGTGACTAATGTGAAAACATGACTCTGTGTGCAAATAGGAATTACAGGCAGAGATTTATTGCGTTTTGCTCTGGTGATTTCACAGTTGCATTAGTAGGAAAAAGGGGGAGCGATTTTTTGGTGCAGAAGCAGACTCTTAGCACACACCCAGCTAATTTCCATGTATAATCATGCACAGTATTCACAAGCGAGTGGGGTTTGAGGTTTCAGTCTGTAATGCAAATACATTCAGCATCACTAAGGCTGGTTGCCCTTGCTGGAGTGTAGGCAGTCACCCAGCATACACATGGTGGTGGTCTGAAAAAGCAGTCTGGACATGGGCTTTTTAAAAAATCTGAAAAGTGGATTCATAATGTGTCAGTCTGTAAAAGTGATTATTACTTGTCAAAAAAAAAGAGCAGTAAGTGTGCTTTGAAATTGGCAAAGAAATTTCGTTTTGTGACTAATGTGAAAACATGACTCTGTGTGCAAATAGGAATTACAGGCAGAGATTTATTGCGTTTTGCTCTGGTGATTTCACAGTTGCATTAGTAGGAAAAAGGGGGAGCGATTTTTTGGTGCAGAAGCAGACTCTTAGCACACACCCAGCTAATTTCCATGTATAATCATGCACAGTATTCACAAGCGAGTGGGGTTTGAGGTTTCAGTCTGTAATGCAAATACATTCAGCATCACTAAGGCTGGTTGTCCTTGCTGGAGTGTAGGCAGTCACCCAGCATACACATGGTGGTGGACTGAAAAAGCAGTCTGGACATGGGCTTTTTAAAAAATCTGAAAAGTGGATTCATAATGTGTCAGTCTGTAAAAGTGATTATTACTTGTCAAAAAAAAGAGCAGTAAGTGTGCTTTGAAATTGGCAAAGAAATTTTGTTTTGTGACTAATGTGAAAACATGACTCTGTGTGCAAATAGGAATTACAGGCAGAGATTTATTGCGTTTTGCTCTGGTGATTTCACAGTTGCATTAGTAGGAAAAAGGGGGAGCGATTTTTTGGTGCAGAAGCAGACTCTTAGCACACACCCAGCTAATTTCCATGTATAATCATGCACAGTATTCACAAGCGAGTGGGGTTTGAGGTTTCAGTCTGTAATGCAAATACATTCAGCATCACTAAGGCTGGTTGCCCTTGCTGGAGTGTAGGCAGTCACCCAACATACACATGGTGGTGGACTGAAAAAGCAGTCTGGACATGGGCTTTTTAAAAAATCTGAAAAGTGGATTCATAATGTGTCAGTCTGTAAAAGTGATTATTACTTGTCAAAAAAAAAGAGCAGTAAGTGTGCTTTGAAATTGGCAAAGAAATTTCGTTTTGTGACTAATGTGAAAACATGACTCTGTGTGCAAATAGGAATTACAGGCAGAGATTTATTGCGTTTTGCTCTGGTGATTTCACAGTTGCATTAGTAGGAAAAAGGGGGAGCGATTTTTTGGTGCAGAAGCAGACTCTTAGCACACACCCAGCTAATTTCCATGTATAATCATGCACAGTATTCACAAGCGAGTGGGGTTTGAGGTTTCAGTCTGTAATGCAAATACATTCAGCATCACTAAGGCTGGTTGCCCTTGCTGGAGTGTAGGCAGTCACCCAGCATACACATGGTGGTGGTCTGAAAAAGCAGTCTGGACATGGGCTTTTAAAAAAATCTGAAAAGTGGATTCATAATGTGTCAGTCTGTAAAAGTGATTATTACTTGTCAAAAAAAAAGAGCAGTAAGTGTGCTTTGAAATTGGCAAAGAAGTTTCGTTTTGTGACTAATGTGAAAAGAAATGTAGTAATATATTTAAATAAAATAAAGGATTTTTTTTTTAGTTTTTTTCAGGTATTGCTGAAGAGCAGTGAACAAAATTTAAGATGCCTACAAAATCCAGAGTTAAAAAAACCCAGAAAAAAAACGTATATTTGAAGACAACTGGAGGACCAAAGTTAGTAGAAGATGCTCATGTTGGGAAAAAGAAAAAATCTTCTGGTAAGCAGAAAAAACAATTTCTTAAAAATATATTCAAAACAAGGAAAAATGTACAAAATGTCTGTACTGGAAAGAATGTTATGAAATGAAAAGGACAGGAAAAAATTGAGAATTTACTTAATGCAAATATACCTTCTGCAACTGAAAAGATTTACATAAACAGAAAAACAGCGTTTAAAGAGATACGTAGAAAAATGTTTCAGAGAAGAGTTATGTCCAATTTGATAAAGGATGTGAAGAAATATAAGCAAAAGAGTAAGTTTTATAAAAGAAAAAAAGAAATTGAAGTCATTGCAGCAAAGGCATTAGAATTAAAAAGGAAACTATTCATTTTAATTTTGAATAGGATGCGTACATTAGACAAAATGGTTAATGTACTGAAATCACATAGCAAAAGGAAAAGAGTAGTGAACAGAACAAACTTTTGTAAAGTGTTTTTAGGAAAGTGGATGCATAGTTCAAGTAGTGAACCTTTTTTTAATGAAGAGAGCTATTTTCAAAGTAATAGTTTGCTGCATGCAGTTGACACCAGAGGTCGTGGTTACGAAGTGACAAATGGTTGCATAATGGAGAAGGAGATAATGGTTCCAAGAGATGAGGTACAAGTGATGGCGGATGAGGCTATGGGGAGACGTCCTAAAGCCCCAGTGTACACTTGGAATTGTAGTAGTATTTGCACTGTGCGTCAGGAATCTATTGACAAATTTCGTGAGTTTCTAAGAGAATATAGCAAAAAAAGTGTGAAACAGAAGATTAAGGTGCTTCAAAGTCTAGATCCATGCAGAGTGAGAGAGAATACTGGTTTGCAGGGTCATTCTCTGGCTTGTCTATCTAGAAAAGTGTGTAATAGTGTTTTCCATCATTTTAGGATGCTGGCTGTTCATCATACTGAAATGAGAAAGTTTGTGAGACGGTTGTATTTTGCAAAAAGTCCAGCAATAAAGTTAAATGAATTGAATAGGGCTCTGTTCCGAGGAACGGTATCAGATGTAGAGAAGGTTGTTGATGAAATTCAGTTTTGTTACTTTGGTCCTGAACAAAACAGTGCAGAGAAGGACACAGTAAATGAGGAAGAAGTGGAAGAGAATGTAGAACCCTCTGTAAGTAACACATTTAATGATCACATAACAAAATTTGCAATAATCTCTAATGAAAGACCAAATATTACTTGTATTTGTTGCCGCAGAACTCATTATAGAAAACAAACCAGGTATGTTGATCTCTACAGAAAGAGTGAAAATGAAGATAATTATAAGTGGAAGGATTTTGCCACATATATATTTCTTGAAAATTGTTTTGAATTGGGTGAAGTTCAGCGTATTTGTAAATACTGTTATAATAAGTTAGAAGAAAATAGAATGCCGACCAGAGCTGTACATAATAATTTAGAATTGGATGCTATTCCTGCTGAACTTTCTGAATTAAATACATATGAGTCTATACTCATTCAATGTGTTCATCCGTTCCAGACCATAGTACGTATGGAGCCCAAAACTGGTAAATTACCTCCTTCAGATTTACTGAGAGGTTTAAAAGGTAGAGTGGTGTATTTGCCCTTGGATTTGAAAAAAAATATGGAAACTATTGATGCGGATACTTTGGAAACTGAACCATTAATTATTCTGGTTAATGGTGTACCTACAAAGAATAAGAAGATTTGGCAGGAGCTGGTAGATGTGCGGAAAGTACAAAGAGCAAATTTGTATTTGAAAAGGAATAACAAATGGTATGAATCAATTTATATAGAAGAAGAAGAAGAAGAAGATTTACAAGAAGACACAGAAACACCAACTGGACAAATTGAAAAAGTGGACAAGTCAAAGGAAGAAGAAATATATGAACATTTTAGCATACATCCTCTCCATTCAAAAGAAGTTATGGGAGACAATATTGATCTGTTTCAGATGAAGAAAGCAAAAGGAACTCCCGTGAGTGTATGGGAGGAGAGCTTGGAAGCTTGATGTTTTCCCCAGCTGTTTCCTAAAGGAAAAGGAGGACGATACGATGAACGTCCGGAACAGATTCCAGCTTCTGAGTATCGGACTACAAGACTATATGCTGAAGATCCCAGATTTCGACAAAGTATTCCTTATTTGTTCCATCTTTTATTTGAAAGCGACTTGTCTGCACTGTCTTATGCAGTAAATCACATTTTAAAAAGTGGAGTACATTTACAAAATGTGTCTGCTAAGGATTTTATGGAGAAAGTGCAGCACCGAGATGATCATTTGGAAACACAACTGATCAATCTGATGGCTTGTCAGCGTGGGACAAATGAATATTGGTACCGACGCCATGGTGAATTAAAATGCATGTTACGGAATTTAGGAACACCAACATGGTTCCTTACCCTAAGCTGTGCCGAGTACGCTTGGGATGATTTACTGGATTTTCTACGAGAGGCAAATTCAAACATTAAAAACATCGAATACAAGACAGCAGGAGAACTGTGCTCATTGGATCCAGTTAATGTTTGCAGATATTTCAATCATAGATTTGAGGCTATGATGTCCTTCATCTGCAATAAAAAAAATCCACCTCTTGGAGAAGTTGTAGATTTCTTTTGGAGAAAAGAGTACCAGGCAAGAGGTGCTCCTCATATTCATATGCTGTTGTGGATCAAGGATGCCCCAAAGTTTGGAACAGATGCAGATGAAGCAGTGTTATCTTACATTGAAGAATATGCAACATGTGCTATACCAAAAAGCACAGAAGAGAAAAAGTTAAAGGAGCAAGTTTTACGTTTCCAAAGTCATCGGTGTGGAAAGTACTGTCGACGGAAATACAAGAGCAAAGATAAATACTACACTAAATGTCGATTTGGATTTCCTAGACCTGTTCTTTCAAATGGAAGAGTAAACAGTTTTATGTCAGCTGTGAGACATACTATCACAAGAAAATCACCTAAGAATACCTACAACCTAAAAAGAAAAGAAGAATCAAAAAATATAAATGACTACAACCCAGTCATTTTATCCATGTGGAACGCTAACATGGATATACAGTATGTAGCTGACAATTCCATTGCTGTTGCTCGATATGTAACGTCTTACATTACGAAATCAGAAAAAACAGAATTGAAGGAAATGTGGGAAGAGATTTCTCACGAGAAGACTGTCAGTAAGAAGCTGTACAGTTTCAGTTTGAAGATGTTATCGCATCGAGAAATTGGATCCTACGAATGTTCAGATAGGTTATCTTCTGCAAGTCTCTACTCGAAATCAAGAAGAATAATTTGGGCAAGTTTAGGCCTTGCAGCAATGAGAAATCGGGTACTGAAATCTGTTGGAGAAATTGAATATTTGGCCGAGAATGACGCACAAAGTACAGATATTTTGAAATCAAACATGTTGGACACATATTATCCAAAAAGAAGTCAACATCTGGAGAACATGTGTCTCTATGAAGTGCTGCAGAACTACATTTATTCACGGAAAGCCGCAGAAGACATCAACAATGGAAAATATAAAGTGATTGGTGAGGAAGGATGTTTGGTGAAGCAAACAAAAGGAAGTTTGATAAATCACAGGAAGCTGAGTTGCGACACTACTGACAAAAAGGAATTTTACTACTTGGCTCTTTTACAGCTGTTTAAACCATGGCGTTCAGAGGACGAACTACTGGGAGAATTTCAAAGCTATGAAGATTCTTTTAATGCTTGCAAAGACAGCATACAATGCAGTACATTCACAACTTATCTGCAAATGTTAAATGAAGAAATTGAACAGGAAACTACAATTGCAGCAGAAGTAGCTAGAGACAGTTCTCAAGACAGCCAAAGTTCAGGAACACTCAGTCAAGATCCTCTAGGACAACCAATCGTTGAAAATGAAGCATCAATAGCCATGAATGAAGTGGAAACGGCTATGAATCAAGCTCAAGAAGAATTTATAGACTTACAAAATTTGGAAAGACAACTGAATGAAGAGCAGCAACAAATTTATGAAGAGATCAGAAGCAAAATTGATCACGGATTTCAACATGAAAAAAAAAGAGTGCTCATGCACATCATTTCATCCAATCAGGATGTATGTAAGCGGACAAGCTGGAACTGGGAAAAGTTTCCTTATAAAAGTCATCAGAAGCTACCTACAGCAAAAAACGGATTCTACTTTGTCTTGTGTGGTTACTGCTCCAACTGGGTTAGCAGCATATAACATAAAAGGAATCACTTTACATCGTTTGCTAATGTTACCAGTGGAGCATGAGAACAAAATACAATACAACAAGCTAACTGGAGAAGCATCCTTGGAAGTTTCAAGAGTATTGAAGAAGATGAAAGTTCTCATTATTGATGAGGTGAGCATGGTATCAAACTTAATGCTTGCCTTTGTGCATTTAAGAATGCAGCAAATTTTGAAGACAGACTATGACATGTTATTTGGTGGAAAACACGTCATAGTTTTTGGAGATCTTTTGCAACTTACTCCAGTTAAAGGACAACCAGTGTTTAATACTGTCACACATGAAGACACGAAGAAGTCATTGGGAAGCATCGGTAATACAAATATTTGGTCCTTCTTTGAGTACAAGGAACTTACTACTAATATGAGGCAAGCAAACGATGAAGAATATGGAAGTATTCTGAAAGATATCAGAATTGGACTACTCACTGAAGCTGGCACAAAAGCATTACAGAGTCGGCTGCTACATAATTTATTTCCAAAGGAAGAAATAGTTGCTGAGAAGATATACAAGAACATTGCAGAAAACAAAAGTGTCATCTGCTTAATGCCAACTCTACGTGAATGCTCAATATTCAATGAGGAGCTTTTGAAATTGGAAAAGGAGGAGATCAGGAAATTGGAAGCAGTTGACAAAATTGAGGATGGAAGAATTACTGTCACAGTAACAGGCACACTGAAAAATAAATTGAATTCACTAGAGAAGAACATTTCCAAAACAGCTGGTTTAGAAAAAAATCTATATGTTTGCATGAACTGTAGAGTATTTTTAAGGAGAAATTTGGATGTTGAAAAAGGTTTAGTTAATGGAGCTATGGGAAGAGTTGTGGGTTTTATTAATTATCAGAAAAAAGATGGAATTGAATGTTTAAAAATAAAATTTGATCAGATAGAAGAAGTTAAAGATATTTGTTGTTGTTCAGTTCGTTTCATGCTTGTGAAAGACTTATATGTACGTAGAAAGCAGTTTCCATTTTCTCTAGCATATGGTGTAACTATTCACAAGTCTCAAGGACTGTAGATTGTGCATTTGTGAACATTGGTTCAACTGTGTTCAAAGAAGGTATGGCTTATGTAGCTTTGTCACGAGTGAAAACATTATCTGGTTTATTCATGATAGACTTTGATGACTCAAAAGTTAGTGCTGATGCAAATTGTGTAAAGGAGTATAATAGATTAAGAAGAACCTATGCTCCTCATTTAGGTCAGTATCCTGTGTTGGAGAAACATGTAGTTTCTCGTAAAAGGAGAAATGAGAATATCTGTAATGAAGATGTAGAGAGGAGGAAAAAAAAAGAGGAGTGATGTAATTGCAAGCAAAAAGAAAAAGGAAAATGAAGAACAGGTTGTAGGATGTCATTTTGAAAATAGCTCTGGTGTCAACTGCTACGCTAATGTAGTGCTGAATGTTGCATTTTATCTGGAAAGTTTGCAAGAGCAGATAATAGTAAATCAAAGAAAAAGATTCTGTTCTGAGTTGAGTCTCCTTTTTCAAAAGCTGAGTAATGATAAAACTCAAATAGAAAGTGCTACTGAAATTAGAAAACTTTTAGATGTATGTTCAGGACGAACACAGTTTTCTCAAAATGAACAGCAAGATGCACATGAATTTTTGATGTATTTTCTTCAAGTACTGGAAGAAGAAGAAGTTGCAATTGATATTTTATTTGGTCTCTCTTATAAATGGGAACATACTTGTGAAAACTGTTATAATATATGTGGCTCTAATGTTGATAATGAAAGGTTTATTTATTTGACATTACCAGAGAGTAAAACAGTCACTTTTGCTAAATTAGTTAAAGATGCTAATCATAGCATGCAATGCGGTGAGTGTCAATCTGACATGTTTTCAACATTAATTTTAAAGGAATACGGACAGTATGTAATTTTAATGATGCAACGATGTGGAGCTGATGGTTCAAAATTGGATACTTTAATAAAGAAGTTTACAGGACAGCAATTATCAATTTCAGGAAAAACTTTTGTAACTGTTGCAATAATTTTCCATGAAGGACCTACTGTTACTTCTGGACATTACACAGTTTATCTTAAATGTGAGAAAGGCTGGACACTGTGTAATGATTCCCAATTGGTTTTTAAGCAACGTTTGCCTTTTGATTTAGCAAATTCCTATCTAATCTTCCTGAAACCTAAATTTTAGAGAGACTTGGCAAAATCTGGACAAAACAATTTTACCATTTTATTGGATTACCATTGGAATTTTCAAAAAAAAGATTTTTTAAATTATCATTTGGCCTAATGGAAAGATAACCAATTGTAATGTGGACTTTTATAATTTTTTATGAAACTTTCAAAAACCAAAAATTTAGATAAAATTGGTAACATCTGCACAATTCAAATTTTGGAATGTTATTGGAGTGCCATTGGAAATTTTTTTCAAAAAAGAATTTTAAAATTACTATTTGGCCATGCGGAAAAGTAACCAATTCTATTGTGGACCTATTAAATTATTAATAAATCTTTCGGGAACCAAAATGTTACAGAGAAACGGTGAGATCTGTACAAATTTAACTTTAGAATTTTATTGGATTACCATTGGGAATTTAATCAAAAAAGAATTTTAAAATTACTATTTGGCCTAAAGGAAATGGAATCAGATGTATTGTGGAGTTATTTGAGATATAATATTGTGATTATACTTCTGAAACAAAAATATCAGACGGTATTTTAAAGAAATAAGTATTGTTTTTAGATGATATTTTTTTAGAATATTATGCATTTCTATAATGTTAAGTTTAAGTGAGAAGAGATTCTGGGCTTTTTTAATACAATCTTTGAGATTGTTATTTTTCTTTTGCCCGCTGTTAAATGATGAATGCAATTGCTTTCACAATTTATAGTGAAATGCAATATATTCTGAAAACAGCAAAAAAAGGCAAATTTTTTTTTTGATAAATATGTAAATATGTGTACTGTATTATAAAATGTTTTAAAAAATATTAATACTTTTTTTTTTTTTCAGATTGATATAGAAAATTTACGAAAAATAGAACCATTTTTAAAGCAATTTTTTAGAAAAATAAATGAAAAAATATTTTTTTGAGTGGGTATGGTAAGTCACCAATATCATGGTTCCTTTTTTTCTACTTCTCTACAATCACATTTTCAATTTTTAATTGTAGTCTCTCAAAAAAAAAAAAAAAAAAAATAAAAAAAACCTTGGGTGCGCGCAGGGTGCGCGCACCTCAAAAAAATTTCAAAAAAAATTTCTAAAAAAAAAATTTGTTTGGTTAAGTTTATAAGTGGCTCTTAAAAGAGCCCTTGAGTTAATGGAGGGAAACAGGAAGAGAAAAACGCAAAAAAAGAAAAAACATCTATGGCCTAGTGCACGGATGCGCATCAAATTTTCTCTGAAGGAGATCAAGACTGGTCTCCCCCACAGAAATAAGAGAACCGCAATCAGTGCACCGTGTAGACAACCTCGCCAAACAAGGTGGACCAACAAGAGGTATAGAAACAGGTGAAGGCACAATCGCAGCTGAAGTGCTCCCCTGAGCTGCCGAAGATGTGCTCGGCTGAGCTGCTGCTGATGTCGTCGGCTGAGCAGGTGGAGGGTTTTCTCCAGAAGCTCGACGATAAGTTACTGGATGCATTTTGTAAACATGTCTCAACATAGTGTGAATGCTAAAAGAATATTTCTTGTTAGGATTCCCACGAGATAAGACTTTTTTACAAAGTAGACATGTAACTTTCGGTGCATTTACCTTTTTCTCACCATCTGGAAAAGAGAAAAACTGCCATATAAAGCTGTCTTTCTGCTTCCTGTTCCTCTGCCTCTCAAGAGTGTCCTGGTCACTGTCTGAAGTTGGTTGCTGTTCAGCCATTGTCTCTCAACAACAGAATAGCTCCTTCTCCAAAGGAATCAGAACTAATAATGAGGGGAGTAGGTGTGGTTTGGGAAGAATCTGGAACAGAAAGTACTTCAAACCAATCAAAAGTAATGATTCTTGATCACATGACTTGCCATTAGGGGATTGGGTGTGGTATTGAAACAATTAGAAACTGAAAGTAATGATAACCAATAAGAAATATTGTTTTATTATGTATAAACCCGAGGTGCGCGCACTGCGCAAGCTCCGAGCGCGCACCCCGTGATGACGTATGCACGAACGCGTAAACGCGCAGGTGCATACGTCATATGCGCGTACCTAGCGCGCATACGTTGAACACGCGTATACGCAACCGTTATTGCGCATAATTTTAGCGTATGCGGAAGTAAACCGCGTCGCGCGCGTAGGACGCATGCGTACGTACGTACGCATACGTACTGGGTGCGCGCTCCCAGCGCGCACCATGAAGTATATTTGCGCATGTAAATAACGTACGCCAGAATTCATAAAAAACTTACGAAATAGTACTAGGAGCGCGCACCCCAAGAATTTATAAAAAAAAAAAAAAAAAAAGTGGACATAAAATAATTTAAAAAATTACAACAAAAAAAAATATCCTAATTGAATTTTTAAAAAAAATAATTTATAAAAAAATACAGATAATATATAAATGAATATATAGTAATTTTATTTTATTAAAAAAAAATATCTTTAATTAAAAATACATAACTTAGCATATAAAAAACCATACAAATTCACTGAAAAAACCAAAGGTTTCAAAAACGTTATAGTTAGGGATTAGCATTTAAAAAACCTTGCAAATTCACTGAAAAAACCATAGGTTTCACACACGTTATAGTTAGGAATTAGCATTTAACCTTGCAAATTCAATGAAAAAACCAAAGGTTTCACACATGTTATAGTTAGCTGGACATTTCACTCGTAAAAAACCAATGAAATTCCCCCGTTATAGTTAGTTCAGCTAACTATAACTCGCGCGCCCGCAATGCACTGCTGATGACGTCACATATTACATCACTCATGACATGGTCAGTGACATCACTCATGACATCACTGATGACATCTCAAATGACATCACTGATGACATCACTGATGACATCATCCTTGTGATAGAGTGACAGACCACCTCTTCCCCTAATATAACCTTTGATACAAACACTTAAAAAAAGAGAAATTTTAATTTTAAAAACAATGGACATACCAATACCGGTTAAAACAACCTATACAGTAATTCTAAGATCCACATACACATCCACTCATTCACCAACAGCCCTATACAGTCACTCATACATGTACTCACTCATCATATGTACTCATACACCTATACACCCTGTTACACAATGCCACTCATCCATAGAGTTACTCACACACATAGTCACTCATGCTAATAAAGAATCAAACATCCATTTACTTGCATATACAGTTATACACACACCACCACACTTACTTCTACGGAAACTTACACATACTTAGTCTTTTAAACAATCACTTAACGAAACACATACTTATTCATACAGGAACTCTTTCAATCTCTCACTCTCACATATACTCGCTTATATACACCAATAGTCACATATACTACTTTAAAACATATGTAGTTACTCATAGAGACACTATTGAGACAGTCATTCACTCACTAACACACCCATGCACACACTCATGCACCCATAGAGTCCTGCACACATGCTGTCTTCAACACATACAAAGACTGAGTCATTCATTCATGCACCTATGCACTACGTAATACCCCCCACGAACCATGCAGACACGCAGACTGATACTCAAAAACCAACTAATAACCTATATAGACACCCATGTAGCTACTCACCAACCCATGCAGCCACTTATACACAAAGTGAGAGACTGATACAGATATTTACATATTTAAACATTACTCACTAAGCCATGAATTCACTATGATACACTTAATCAGTCAGTTACACAATCAATTTTTCAAAAACAAATCATCCATTTAGACACTTATATACCCATTTATTCTTCCAACGACCTTGAGATATACATATATAAAACATATTTAATTTTCAGAAAAACACACATTCACTGGATGATGTCATCAGTGATGTCATTTGAGATGTCATCAGTGATGTCATGAGTGATGTCACTGACCATGTCATGAGTGATGTAATATGTGACGTCATCAGCAGTGCATTGCGGGCGCGCGAGTTATAGTTAGCTGAACTAACTATAACGGGGGAATTTCATTGGTTTTTTACGAGTGAAATGTCCAGCTAACTATAACATGTGTGAAACCTTTGGTTTTTTCATTGAATATATATATATATATATATATATATATATATATATATATATATATATATTGTTGCAGGGATTCTGCTCATGCACAGAACTATGCGCAGGAAACCAGGACCTAAGTGAATTGCAGTGTACCAAAAACTCACCTCAGTACCCACAACCCCAATCCGACTAGCATCAGTGTCCAATTCGTTATCTGTATCCTCTCAGAGCTCCCAATGTATAGACAACCCAGAACAAGCGACTTAGAGTACTCTCAGAAATGGTGGGAATCAGAAATACCTGTTCGTTATTATTCTCATATCAGTCCACAACAAGAGTAATCAGAGACACGGTAAAGTTTAAAATGTTTATTTTATAAACTACGTGTCCTAAGATGCAGTACTTTGGCTAACATAAGCAGACAAATGATTAAAATTAAAACCATCAGCATTGTTACAATACCATAGGAAATGAAGGGAGAAATCATATTACAAATGACCGTGGAATACAACCACCCTCCCTTCGCTAGTAAGCTTGTATTATTATACTAATAGAAGGTCTCTAGGCTTAAAGATGAGCTTAGGTGAATCACATCACAGGATCAGCTTTGCTCTGCACCTGGAAAAGTTCTTCTCCAGAATATGTGTCTAATGCATGCAAACTGCAATATTAAAGGCTCTCGACTTTCAGATATTTGCAGCTGTGTGCGTGTTATGGCTAGAGCGTGGGCCGATCAACCTGAACTCAAAAACATACATTGTTTGGAGGCTCAGACTGTTTCTGCACACAATGTTCAGACCAAGGTCGCAGTGCACGTCTAGGGATGTGAACAACAGACAGTCCTCATGTGAAGAAAAGGCAGGCAAGCAGTTTTCAAATAATAACATGTACCTGCAGTGTTGTGTGCAAAATCAGCAGAAGTGGCAAGATGGTGTTTCTTACGTCTAAGGCACTTATGCTAACATAGCAATGTATGTATCTAAAACGCTGCCTTCACAACACCCTCCCTTGATCGGACCACGAACTAATAGGGATACAATTAAAAGAACAAAGAGTTCAAGTTCGATAGAGCAGAACCAAGTGCATGTATTGGGAAGCCAAATAAAGGGGAGTGAAAGTTCGAAGAAGAAAAACCGTAAAAAAAACCAACATGAAGGGGAAATAAAGGAAATGGAAAATCTTAACATCTCGCAAAGCCTCCTGCGAGCCGAAATGTTGAAAACATTTTTTTTAAAATGTGTTGGGTCGTACAAGGAAAGTTTGGACAACACCCAAGTTAATCCATCAACGTGTAAGCACAGTAAGTAGCGACAGCTTCCAAGAGGAAGTCATTGGAATGTTCTGTAAAAGTTTCAGCCATCCATTCTAACAAGGTAAACGAACATACATGTTCCTCGACAACTGGGCCCTCTAGCACAATCAGAGGACTGGCATGTTCTTCAAGATAACTTCCTGCCAGGAAGTCATACACTGTCGTAGAGATGTCCCAATTCCCTAGGACTCCATGTGCCGCTCCACAGGCCATAATCCTGACACCAGAACAGTCCAACTCATGAGCCACTAAGGGACTCATCAGTCGATCATAATCCGGGGCAGGAGACACCGAGTTTGACAAGCACAAATCCAGAGCCCATTCGAAAGGACAATCTAGGCAATGAAAACAGGTTGCACACAAGTAAAGTAGGAAAATCGGAAGGACAATCCATAGGCTATGCTTAAGGTGGCCAGCGGCAATGTTCCATAATATTCAAGCATCCGGTTACGAAGATGGAGCAGCCAGGACAGGCTGTTGTGTGACACAAATTGTGCAGCCATTGCGCAGTAAGCAGACCAACAAGAGCACACCAGCCGTGAGGGCGAGAATCAATGGGAGCACGCCAAAGTTGCTGGAAAAAATAGAATGAAAGAATGCCGGTATCACACCAAAAATTGTTTGGAAGGAGGTCATGAGGCCGGAGCCCTCAATTTTGAAAAAATGCGCCAAGCCAGTTGTGGACGAGGCATTAAATACAGTTTGAATCAGGGCACCGAAATGCAGTGGGAGATCAGTATTTAAAAGCGCATGCACCTCTGTGCGGGTGTTTGCTACGCGAAGGACAAATGTTTCAAGGGATGAAGCCAGAGCGACTTCTTTTTGAGACAATAGAGCCCTTATTCTGCTCATCTTGTTGAACTCTGCATTCAAGGTTGGAATGGAAGGCCAGATGGATACATTCAGCCGCCCATGCATGGGTGGGAAAGGGACATTTTTACAGCAGACTACTCTCTGTGAAACGGTCACAATGTAGGGAATTCCCACTAGCATCCCGCAGCAAGCCTCGTTATTTAAAAGCAAATAACTACTGTTAGCTAGCAACGTGAAAGACGGTGTAATAGCTAGTACTGGAATCCCTTTCAGAACACATGCTAAAATAGGTGCATGGACATTGCACGCACCATGTAATTGGATGTGCCTACAGACTACAGAGTGATCAGGTGTGGAAGTGCATTCTTCACCCTTCAAATAAACTTCTTTACCTTCTCGCATGCACCTATATGTAAATGGGAGTGACCAAACTTCATGCAGGAAAGCAGTACCCAATGGTTTATATCTGCCTAGGGCATAATGTTTCATGCATGAACTGAATTTAAACAAAGGAAATGGTAACGTGATTAACCCGTGGAAAAGCCACACAGCGGAGTTCAATTTGGCCACAGAGAAAGGCAAGGGTTCTAACTTTTCAATATGCAGGAATGAGTATGTAGCATCTTTCATGGACATGAATTGTTGTTTCGCAGTTAGATTAAAGGGAAGGAATAAAGATGAAGTATTCATGTAGTCCCAGGGGACTTTCCCAGCCTTTAACGTTTGCAAAGTCCATGCAAACTGCATTATAGAACGTGATTCATTTTGACCATGATACAAAACAGACATATCGTCCTGCACTATATCAACAACAGATGAAACAATATTATCTAATGTGTAAATTCTGGAAGAAAGGGTGTTAATGCTATTATCGATAACAGCTAGTACTTTTTCCAAATTGGCTTGATCAATGTCTCTCAATCTGGAAGCCGCTTCAATTTGAGATAATTTTCAAACTTCGTTATAAACAGCATACACCCATCTTTTGGACCTGCCACCCACAGGACCCTTAATAAAATCATTCAAATCTATTTTGTCATTAAATTTAGATAAATTAAGTTTAACAGATGCCAAGGTGGAATGTTGCAGCCAGTTCTGACATAACTTCCCTACAGAGTAGGTAGTATCTGAGTGGGAAGATTCAAAGCGGGGGACTATGCGAACCTGCGTATGCCCCGGTTGCAGACCCAGAAAACGATGCTGACAGGAATCTGAGCTCGTCTGCCATGTTAACCATCCTTCTGGATCTAATTTGGAAATATTGAAGGGAGTATTAGTGATGTATGACTGCAACGCATCAAGGGACAGATCTGTATGATTATCCCAATTTGGATAAGCACCCAGATCCGGAATAGAGGGAGAATTCCATTTTTTAGAGGTAGCCAATCCAAAGCAGGTGGTCTGCAAAATAGTTCAATTCAAAAATAATATGTGGTTTGGGATGAGGCAGGCACGATGCAAAGCTTCTGTTCCTTGTATCTGCCATGTTTTAGAACCCCAAACAGATTTAAGATCAATAGTAACTTTCCACAAATCATAACCCCTGACTGCCAAATCATCCATAAAGGATTTGGAATACAATAATTTAGTGTGTGTCAGCCTAACCTTTGAGGCAGACTCCGCTGCCACTTTAAAATAAAAAGTGGCAGGTTTTGAAACACTGAAATCAGTAAAATATGCAAATGTGTTCACCAGTGTGTTGGAGCTGCCTTGCATTGGCGTTGGACAATGTTCCCATTGCGTATAATTTACAGCATTTCAAAATCTAATGGCCTTATGTAGGAAATGATTGCCATAATGTTGATAGCAAAACAGTTCCCCATAATTAGCAGTGTCTAAATACAAATCTTCAGCATCAAATGCGGCATAATATTTCAAATCAGAAAACAGTGCCTCTATGGCCTGAACATCCCAATCATCAGAGCAGATGTTTTGTTTTACAACGTCACCCATAGAAACACGAAGAACATTCGGAACATTAATAACCTCAGTGGGTCCATGAATTTGAAATTTAACGGCATCCCACACAATCCCATCTAACACAGGCCAGGCAGTAATATTCACAAAAGTCTGGTCCCTCTTTATGATGTGTGATGAGGAGTGGGGTGCCAAAGTTCCATCAATTAGTCTAATCGTAGATCTTTCCTTTTGGTAGTGGCCATTGACAAGACAAAAAAATACCACCAGGAATCCAATGGACATAAACAAAAAAATGCCTATGAGCACCAGCCAAATGTAAGTCCAAGGGGGAATTAAAAAATTTCTTTTAAACCAAACAGCAAAGATAGAAATTTTTGATGGAGCACTGTAAGTCATAGAGTTAGTGTCAAAGGAGAAACGCGACTGGTTAACTGCGGTTGATTGTAAAACAGGCAATGATATATCTGCGGGATAAGCATACTCAATATCTTCAGGTGGACCACCAGCCGGTGGTGGCAACAAAGGATTAGTAACTGTATGCATCTCGATGGCAACATCAGGCAAGGTGGGAGAAGCCGGAGCCAAAACAGAATTTCTCAGCATTGAAGGACAAGAAACCGCTGGAGTCATACTAAGAAGAATCGGCCACTCGCTGTAGTTTGACATTGTCAATGGAGAGGTACCTGTTATCCTTGCGACCAGGAAGTGGAGGTAAAATGACTGTTCTTGTACCCTGCACGCCAAGCACTGGAACCGGGGCATGATAAGAGGGGCCAAACTCCTTCTTGTTCTCCACCTTCTCACGGACCAGGTCTCCAACTCGAGGTAGCCAGCCGACTACCGGAATCTGAAGCGCAGCATCAGATGTGGAGGGCAAGTGTTATTTTGTGAGACTGTCTCTTGTCTATTGTAGATTTTGTAATACAGCACAGTGATCATCTACGTCAAAGGGTGCAGCTGACGCCACCATGTCTAGACCATCAAGGTCCGGGACAAACATTTTTATGGCAAAGAGCATCATGTATGGGGTCTGCCCACCCAGAGACCTTCTAGGGAGATTATTAAGTGCACGTTGTACGTTATACAGATGGGCTAACCATTTCCGGCCAGTGCCTAAAACCCTGGCTGTCAAGGATTGCTTTAAGTCACGGTTCATTCACTCCACTACACTATTACCCTCAGGTCGGTATGGAGACGAAAATTTGACTTGGACCCCCCAAAGATTTCATGGCTTCTTTGTACGCCTTAGAGGCGAACGCAGGACCCTGATCAGAATGGAAGGTATCACACGCAAAAATTCCCACAAAGACACGCAAATCCCTTATGACAGTACGAGCATCAGCACTCCTTTGAGGCCACACCCAGAGAAAACGTGTGCATGAATCCACTGCAACTAAGATGTACTTGTACGCAGTATCAGAGGAGAAAGGACTGCAGTGATCTAAATAAACACACCCAAGTGGTTTATTAGATATGTACAACTGAGTTTGTGGAGGGCGCACATCAGTCGAAGGTTTAATCTGCTGGCAAATGTCACAATCAGGAACATAAGTGTGAGTTTGTTTATACAATCCACGCCACCAGTAACGCTGTTGTAATTGAGTAACAGTAGCTGACACGCCGGCATGAGCAGAGGCCATACCCTCGTGAGCTGCTGTTATCAAGGATGGTCTGCAGTCCACGTTGGGAATCAATCTGTCACCAACGTCGTTAATTCTCACATACGGGACATTATCAGGACTTAAGTGATAATGGTACCGAGAAGGGAAACCTCTTGGGTAATTACTTCCCTTCTCTGTAGCAGCGATAGCTGCCAAGATGTCATCATCGATCTTACTTTTGGATCTTGTAACTGCTGCTACTAGATATGTCGCCACTGCTGTTTTCGCTGCCTCGT
This sequence comes from Triturus cristatus, assembly GCF_964204655.1. Taxonomy (NCBI): domain Eukaryota; kingdom Metazoa; phylum Chordata; class Amphibia; order Caudata; family Salamandridae; genus Triturus; species Triturus cristatus. The sequence goes on from NC_140587.1 coordinate 379,494,060, forward strand.
CAGCTAAGCTGTTTGCCGACAGCGTGGACACCAACTCGCTGGTGACCAAGAGTGTGAATTACATTCACGAGAGGCAGATGCTGTTTAAGTTCTGCCACTCTAACCCAAAGCATTTTATGCTTAATTGTGCTACCTTTGGAGTCACAATATTAATTCTGAGACCAAAAGAATAGATTGTCGTTGAAAGACTGAACACAGTAAAGCGAGTCACTCACTATAAGAGTAGTAACCCGAGGATCAGCAAACTCCAGTGCAAGCACCAGAGCACGGAGCTCTGTCAACTGTGCGGTGCAATCACCCAATGACTGCGTATGCACGACATCAGATTTGAATTCTCCATTCACGAAAGTACCGCCACAATTACGCAGGCTGCTGAATAGGCATGCTTCGATCCCGTCACTGGTTGCGTCAGTGTAAATGACACAATGGTAATCTTCAAGCGGGCGCAAAGACAGAGGAGTCTGCAATGAGGCATCAAAGATATAGGTGACATCTGGTGATGTCAAAGAAGTGGCCCATTGTATCCAACGCGGATGCAAAGCTTTAGAATTAGGTACACTGGCTTTTGTCACTGCCTCTAGAGCAGGATATGGTGTAATCACCAACATGCGTTTTCCTTGCGACAACGCTCGTTCTTTAAGAATCGCCATCTGCACCGTAGTCAAAACTTTTTCGACTGTGGAAAAGCGCAGTTCAGCTGAAGTGTACAGGTGTGATTTGTAAGCAATGGTGGACGGTGTCACCCTCATTGAACGTTAAGTACTTGAAACCCACTGCGCCCGGCACAATTCTTATTACCAGGTTAGTGTGGTTATTAGAGGTGGGCGGAATCTGCGAAATCCACTTTCGCAAATTATCGCGAAAATGTAAAAAACTATCGCAAACACGAGGAAAAATCGTGAAGATGCGGAAGTTTTTTTACCGCATGTTCGCGAGATTATCTGCATGGTTGCGGCTCGCCAACTTACCCATGTGGTTGCTCGCGGGCGCGGCCATCTTGGTTTCAGTTGTCTCGTGGTGCATGATCGCGAGAAGAAAGACATGATCGCGCGACGCATGACGTCACTGCAGGCGCGAACTGTTGCGAGACAGCACAAATGGCTAAAAACAATACAACATCTCATGGAGAACGCGACCGGATCAAGAAAACTTGTCGGCGAACGCAGGGATTCAGGTAAGGCGATCGCGCGCGAGAATGTATTATTTTACAGCACGAACAAGAAACAAATTATCGCCAAGCTGCGGAATGCGGAAATTTTGACATTTTCGCGCTTTCCGCGGAACGGCGAAAATGTCAAATTATCGCAATTTCCGCGAACGGAACGAAATTTTAACCCAGGCCTAGTGGTTATCACGTGTCAGTAAGTATTTCGAAGCAAGAAGATCAGCCTGCAAAGAATGCAAAATAGCTGAATGCTCTAGCAGCCAGCACGAGTTGGAAAAGTAGGTTGTACCAAGGCATATAGCGGCTTGATACGCTGGGCATAATCAGGAATGTAAGTACGACCGAAATTCAGAAAGCCCAGCAAAGACTGCAATTTTTTTAGTGTTGTAGGAGCACACAAGCATGAACACTTTTCCAGAAAGTGAAGAGCTAATCCTCGACCTTCATTGTTGAGCTCGTAGCCCAAAAACAACACTGTATACTCTGCAATGTGAGACTTCGCAAAGTTAAATTTGTAACCGAAGTCTGCAAACATAACAATGATGCGATCAACGCGACACAGATGCGTCCACAACTCGTCGTCCGTGAGATAGATATCATCAACATACGAGTACGCATCAGGGTCAATGCTCTCTAACAGAGAGACAACACGTGCGGCAAAGACGCCAGGGCTGTTTCTATAGCCCATGGCTTATCTCTTAAACTGTTTTTGTTTGCCGCCGGAAGTAAACGCTGTCCACTGACTACTAATAGAGAACAGATTATGGCTGTAAAAGCCATTGGATATGTCAATTGTGGTTTTAAACCTTTTACGCACAAGACTATCAACGAGGGCAGAACTGTGGGTATTCTGTACAGCACACGTCCGACAATGAGAGTTCAAATGCCGGTAATCCAAAACTAGGCGGTACGGCCCATCAGGCTTTGTTACAGTGAATAAAGGATTATTCATTGGTGACACACAGGTTTCAATAACACCCTGATATTCCAATTGCTCAAGGATTTCTACGACGTGAGATCGAGCTTCGCGGCGCATGGGATATTGGGGCTGCGGCTGGGACATGGACCATAAAGGAATCTCATGGCTTGGAGACAATTTATCCCACCCAACCTGAGTACAGTATAAGCCGGAGCAAGCACCTGAGCCCACTCTTCGGCAAACCTTTCAGCGTGCTCCTTTGGCACTGTGTGCGCAAAGGACGGGAGGATTACCTCCTCCCCTCTAGGAGCATCCAAAATGAAAGCCGGGGGCCAGTCCGCCTCTGCTAAGAGTATGTCATATGAAGAGGTCAGATTATCCCCAAAAATCCCTTGTATTGTACGTTGTATGTCACCTTCAATTAAGAGGACTATGTCATATAGTCTGTCAGGGGGAGCCATTCTAGTGTCAGCAGTTTCTACAGTAATGAACGTGTCAGTTGCTGTCGCCTCCAGATATGGACGCAGTGCTTGCCGCACTACTGTAACCTCCGCTGCGCTGTCGAGCAGCGTTAGTGTCCATGTCAGGTTCTGAAGCTGCGTTCCCACTATCTGTGGCATACCTCGCTGTTAGTGCAGCAACTTTCTTCTTCTGAAATGGGGGACGTTGACGTGCAAACTTGTCCTGCTTGCCTTTACCGTCAGGCTGACGGGGTTGCTCACGTCCTTGTTGGGCATCCCGACCTTTGCCACGTTCTCTGCCACCAGACTGTGAGACGAAGTTTCCTGTGAAGAACAAGGAGAACATTGTTCAGTAACCTGAAATCTATCAGGTGACCTAATACTAGTGCGGTCGCGCAAATTGTCTGTGCGTTCACCAGTCGCCTGTACTGGAGACGCAGGACGAGACCCCTGTTTCTGCTGCTGCTTCCCCTGTTTCTTTGTTCGCCAATTTTGTTTAGGAAAAGTTGGACGATCGTCTTTGACAGACGAACTCACCTTAGTTTGCTGTATTAAGTCTGGAATAACAATAGTTGGCTTAATCCCTAAACTACTGCGGCCAATAGTTCTATAAGCTTCCGCAATAATTTTAGGCAACTCTCGGGGCTTATCGAGCTCATCGACGCGGGCTAAGCCATTAGCCACTTGAAATTGTACCGCATCTCCCTGGAGATAACCAAGGACGAGAGTGGCAACTACGTCGAACACACCGACAAGCCGCATTCCCAACTCGACTGCTGCCTCCGGACCGTGTTGATCTTGAACACGTTTGATGACGGAGGGAAGCACGGCCACAGATGGGGTGCCGAAGCACTTCGAGCACACCGCTGCAAAAACCTTACCCCAGTTGTCACAATCGGACACCTCCGGGACTAAGTCTTTCTGCAAACTAATGGTGAGGATCCTGTGTTTCTCCACAGGAGTAGAGTGCGGAAATACTGCTTCCAGCTGGTCAAATTTCTCAGCAAGCCAATAAGGCAAATCGTCCTTTTTTTGGGGGCGCTTGCCCATAACCAAATTAACCATGACGGGACTAATAACAACCCCGGCCTGGCCAGCTGGCTGTCCCGCACAGCAGGTGCCCCCACCTGCACGTTGCAAGAGACGTATTGCACTAAAGCCCTATACACAGTAATCAGGGCTGTATGGAGGACACGCAACTCATCCACCGCAACATTCAAATATCGAGAATGAGGCGTAAATCCGTCCAGCATCGGCCAAGTGGCCCCTGGAATTGACAAAGGGCCCATTCTAACCGGTGTAACCGCATGGGGAAGGGCGCCGTTAAACCAAATGCGATGCTGCCAAGCTGAAATAAGAATTTCTTGCGTCCTATACGGTGTGTAATTTGCTGGGAGCCGCATGGGAGTATAGGAGTGAAACGTATCATCATCTGCATTCACCGCCAGCATAGTCACCCAGGAGTAAAACAACTCATAGGACGGATCGGCACTCACCACAAAAATAACGGCCATCCCATCGTCCGGCACCCCAAACTGCGTCAAATGACGCCGCAGATGTGTACGGCTATGCGCTGCAATATCGACCGCCATAAGGACACAGAGTAGAACAACAATGGATATTACAGTAGCACAAGGGTTCAGAAATATAAAAACCTTTGTAATTATCAAGCTTGAGGGAACCTATCGCACAAACAGGTAGGTTAAAACCATCACTCCCGCTATTCGGAAACAAGAGTGAGGGTGTCGTGGACTAATATAAGCACTACTAAGGCGTTTCAAATCAGTAGACCAAACGTTAGGTGCGCCATGTTGCAGGGATTCTGCTCATGCACAGAACTATGCGCAGGAAACCAGGACCTCAGTGAATTACGGTGTACCAAAAACTCACCTCAGTACCCAGAACCCCAATCCGACTAGCATCAGTGTCCCATTCGTTATCCGTATCCTCTCGGAGCTCCCAATGTATAGACAACCCAGAACAAGCGACTTAGAGTACTCTCAGGAATGGTGGGAATCAGAAATACCTGTTAGTTATTATTCTCATGTCAGTCCACAACAAGAGTAATCAGAGACATGGTAAAGTTTAAAATGTTTATTTTATAAACTACGTGTCCTCAGATGCAGTACTTTGGCTAACATAAGCAGACAAATGATTAAAATTAAAACCATCAGCATTATTACAATACCATAGAAAATGAAGGGAGAAATCTTATTACAAATGACCGTGCAATACAACCACCCTCCCTTCGCTAGTAAGCTTGTATTATTATACTAATAGAAGGTCTCTAGGCTTGAATGGGGAACCCCATACCGTAAAGATCAGCTTAGGTTAATCACATCACAGGATCAGCTTTGCTCTGCACCCGGAAAAGTTCTTCTCCAGAATGTATGTCTAATGCATGCAAACTGCAATATTAAAGGCTCTCGACTTTCAGATATTTGCAGCTGTGTGCGTGTTATGGCTAGAGCGTGGGCCGATCAACCTGAACTCAGAAACATACATTGTTTTGGTGGCTCACACAATGTTGAGACCAAGGTCGCAGTGCACGTCTAGGGATGTGAACAACAGACAGTTCTCATGTGAAGAAAAGGCAAGCAAGCAGTTTTCAAATAATAACATGTACCTGCAGTGTCGTGTGCAAAAGCAGCAGAAGTGGCAAGATGGCGTTTCTAACGTCGAAGGCACTTATGTTAACATAGTAATGTATGTATCTAAAACGCTGCCTTCACTACAATATATATATATACACATATATACATATACACTTACTCACTCCATGGGGGAGGGGGTACCCAGGACCCAAAGAGGCTTGGGAAAGGGGACATGTGGCCCTCTACCTTTAAAAAAAATATATATTCCCCTGTGGGATGGGGTCTCCAGGGTCATAATCTCAGGGAGTGGGGCCGTGCGGCCCCCCTCTGCTTTAAAAAAATAAAAGGCCCTAGAGGATGGGCCCGCCAGGGTCTAATAAGGCTTGGGGAGGGGGGCCATGTGGAATCCTACCATTTTGTACTGGTATCGCCCCGGGATGGGATCACCTGTCATGGTTGGCTAATCTAACTATAACGTACGCCCTCACAATGCACTGCTTACGACCTCACATATTACATCACTCTTGACATGTTGTGACATAATTTATGGCATCTCAAATGACATCACTGATGACATCATCCAAGCTTCTTATGCACATATTAGTTTATAAAATAGTATAGGATTAGAGATCTTAAAGTAGGTACAAATTAGCTCAGGAAAATATGAAGCTTAATTAATGCCATCACAGATAAAGATCCGATGGGGGTAGGATGCATGGGTTATGTGCAACATTGACCCTATACCATACACTTCAAGGGTAGCCTAGTGCACATTAACATTCAACCACAGATATATGGGAAACCCTCATTGCACACACTGTTCAATCTGTATACAACCTTTCAGAGAAAGGCAAGTTCCTCAAGATACTCAACGCCTGTTCTAAAATGAATGCTTTACTACGCAGACCTTTTTTATGGGTGTCAAACCCCTTACTGTCACCAAACCTACATTAAGAAAGGAAGTTGATATGAGCAGAAAAGTGGGTACTGTAAATACTATTTACTCTATGGAGAGAGTTTTCTCTGTACTACACTGTCTGCAGACTTGATACACCACAGAGTATTAAAAAGTATCTTCTAAGAACAGTGTACACTATATACAGCACTTGTCAAAGAAGACACTATTTACTTAAAGTTACCACAGTCTGAAGGTGCTAAAGATTATACCTGAAGCCTTCATACCGTGATGAATACGTTACAGAAGAAAAAGATGCACACTTACATAGGTTAGTACCTGATGCTCACAGACTTCTAAGCAATGTGGAAATTGTCATGCTAAGACAATTTTGTCTAAGAACTCAGGCTGCTTACAATACTTTGTATCTACCACGTAGAATCTTTTCCTTGTTGGAAACTTTTTCCGCAGAACCAAAAAACTTGTGTGGAATATACTGGGCCAAAGTCATCAACTGTCATCTGCACACTGAGTTACTCTTCAATACAAAGATGTATAACGTGTTCAATACCTCTACACACCTATGATGCATTATAAGCACATCTGTTTATAAACACCTACACCCACTTGCTGGACACAGGCTGTACAAAATTAGATAGAGAAGTAACACAGAAGTTACCCACCACAATGTAAATTATGAGACAAACTAACACACTCATTGGATGACGTCATCAGTGATGCCATTTGAGATGTCATTAGTGATGACATGCATGATGTTGCACAACATCTAATAAGGGGTGTAATATCTGAGGTAATAAGCAGTGCATGGAGGGTGCACAAGTGATACTTAGCTCTGCTAACTATAAATGGTGAATTACTGTGCTTTTTTTAGTTCAAAAAGTTAAAGTTGTCACTGACATTCTTTTTTCAGTGAATATGAGGAAGAGGGAGATGGAACTGTAAGTGAATGAAAATTCGGAAAGCTCGCAAACGGTAATCAATCAAGCCAACATTAACTTAAATAAAGCTGAAGACCAACTACTTGCTTTGGGCCTCTCATATTGCCCAGAATCCAACTTCAACTATGTGAATCCTAAAATGGATGTTTTTCGCTTTGTGAAAAAATTAAAACTGAGAAAGTATCATGCTTTTGCGGCCACAACATGCTAGAACTGAGGATGAGTTCTTCTCACCTAGTAACTTGACTGTTTCGGATATGCCCTTATTAGAAACTCTATAAGAATTACAGGCAGAGAATGACAACTCCAACAGTCAAACAAACCCAAGAACTACAGGGGATGATAGACAAGAACTTGACAAAGATACTAATGTAACAGACAGAGGAAAAAGGAACGACTTTGTTCAAAAGAAAATCAACCTTTAATCCAATAGCACCAAGGGATTCCATTGACATATTTTTATGAACAAGTGATAGCAGAACTAAAAAATCTAAATCACAAAGTACATAATACGAAATTAAAAGTCAACAAGAGAAATCAACAATATAATCAATTACTGACAAAATTAAGAGAAAACAAGATTGTTATAAGGAATTCCAACAAGGGAGGAAATATAGTCATATGGGCAAAAGAAGACCATATGCAAGAAGCATTGTCCCAACTAAATGACTGAACATGCTACAAAAGAAGCAATGTGTTGGCTTGTGAACAATATATAATGAATTTTATACGAAATTGCTCCCGTGGAAAAGTGCGGGACTGATCACTCTGGATGAATACAAATTCACGAAGAAAGAAAATCCTACAGTCCCCAACAAATACTTCATACCAAAAATTCACAAGAACCCAAAAAGACCACCGGAAAGACCCATAATTTCGGCGCAAAATAGTCTTTTAGAAAATACATCACAGTACATTGATTTCTATCTACAGGAGCATGTACACAAGAGACCTTCTTACATAAAAGATACTGGTGATTTTATTTCAAAACTAATGGATTTTGTTTGGCAAAAATGTTATTTGTTAGGGAGATTAGATGTAACGTCGCTGTACACCAGTATAAAACACAAAGACGGTTTACGAGCATTGGAATTTTATTTGGGCAGAAATTCAACACAAATGTCCCAACATAACTCGATGCTAGTCAACCTGGTTAACTTTTGTCTAAACAACAATGTATTTATGTTTGATAAATCCTACTACCAACAAATGTGTGGTGTCGCCATGGGTGCCAGCCTCTTCCCAAGCTACGCGTGTTTACGTATGGGCTGGTCGGAGGAGCTGGTACTAGGTGACATCCACAATTCGTACATGGAAAACAATGTGAAACCGTGGCTTAGTTTTATTGATGAGTTATTTATCATCTGGGAAGGAACAACTCAAGTGCCACGGAATTTGTCTCAGCCTTTAACACCAATGAAATTAATCTGGGTTTTACAGCTGTAATTAGTGACAAAATTATACATTCTTTAGATGTAGATATATATATTGAGAATGACAAAACAGAAACAAAAATATACTGAAAAGAGACTGCAGGTAATTTAGTACTACACTCATCAAGCTTTCACCCAAGGCATCTGATAGAAAGCATTCCCTACAGGGAAATGCTCAGATTGAAAAGAATCTGGCGCAACCCCAAAGAGTTACAAAAAGCACAACAGGCCAGCAAAGAAAAAAGAGACCTTTTTGGAACGTGGCTATTCTAAAAAAAACAATAGATTTGGCCATTGACAAAACTACCACTTTAAGTAGATCCAAACTCTTGACATATAAACACACAAACATAAGTCACTCAAGTCACAAGGATACATCTATGGAACTGAGACTAATACTAGCATATAACAAGCAGGATAGAGCACTAAAAATCTTCAGACAAAACTGGCCGATAGTCACAAGTGATCCAGTTATTGGTGAATCACTGCCACAAAATTTAGCTATCACCTACAGACGGGTTCCTTCTATGAGCAAATGTATGGTCAAAAGTAGTCCGGAGACAACTGAACACAATGCGTTGCTGTCAAAATGTAATGGTTTTGTAAAATGCAAAAGCTGTAAAGCTTGGTGTATGGGATCAACAAAACAACATATATTACACCATTTGGCAAAAAGGAACGCAAAATTACAAAGCCACTACATTGCAAACCGCAATATTCGTGCTAGAATGTTCTTGTAACTTGAAATATGTGGGCAGCAATAAATTACAGGCCCACAAAAGGATATTACAACACATAAGAGCCAATGTAAATCAAGACCCTATTTACCCAGTGGCCGTCATTTCAAGGATACACATAAAAGCAACCTGGAACATTTTAAATACTACTTAATTGATGCAGAAACAATCAATAGAAGGATTGGAGATAGAGAGGGTACCCTAAGAAAATCAGAAACAAGATAAACTGAATGTCAACAAATCCATACTATGCAAATATTGTGATATTTTAATCCAAAACAAATTTTATAATTATTTAATAATGTTTGTGGATTTAAAAATTTCAGCAACTAATGAGTCTCTTTTTACGTACTAGAAATCTTAATTAGTATGTTTTCACTGTCTATGCTAAACTACTTTTTGCACTTTGCACGTATCATTTTAAGAAAGGAAAAAAATCAGGACAGCGTTTGTCATGTGATCAAGGTCGGAACGGACCGAAATGCGTAATGGCCGGCGAATAAAGAAGAAAATGTTACTGCACTAATTGTGTTGTCTGCGTCTGTTTTTGCGAAAAATTGGGAGCTAAGGAGAACAGAGAACCAATATATATATATATAAGTGATCAAGGCCCTCCGGGGTCGAAACGTGTCATGCTGATGGTGTACAAACGGAGGAATAAAACTTTGATGCTGCCCCAAATTGTGGTCCGTGCTCAAATTCTATTTGGGAAAAAGGGGGTGGTGATGGACAGAGTTTCTGAATGATGCAGAATACTCTTACCAAGTCAAGAGATCATGGTTTTAATCCATCACCATTTTTTAGCTCACTGCACCATCCCAGCTCAGAACCTGGCTACATGCAAATTAGTCTGTACCTGTCCCAGTGCATGATGGGAACAGGGCAAACCAAACTACCAAGCCAATTCTTATACTGGGAAGGAAACAAGCTTCCGGGGACCGGTTTCTGGCATCACAGCCTTCGTCGGCCCGGCTTGCCTGAATCCTGATGGTGCAATGAGCAAGGGGCTCACGTCTGAGCATACCCTCCCACACTGAGTGTGGATAAAATCGATTTGGGAAAAAGGGGGTGGTGATGGACAGAGTTTCTGAATGATGCAGAATACTCTTACCAAGTCAAGAGATCATGGTTTTAATCCATCACCGTTTTTTAGCTCACTGCACCATCCCAGCTCAGAACCTGGCTACATGCAAATTAGTCTGTACCTGTCCCAGTGCATGATGGGAACAGGGCAAACCAAACTACCAAGCCAATTCTTATACTGGGAAGGAAACAAGCTTCCGGGGACTGGTTTCTGGCATCACAGCCTTCGTCGGCCCGGCTTGCCTGAATCCTGATGGTGCAATGAGCAAGGGACTCACGTCTGAGCATACCCTCCCACACTGAGTGTGGATAAAATCGATTTGGGAAAAAGGGGGTGGTGATGGACAGAGTTTCTGAATGATGCAGAATACTCTTACCAAGTCAAGAGATCATGGTTTTAATCCATCACCATTTTTTAGCTCACTGCAACATCCCAGCTCAGAACCTGGCTACATGCAAATTAGTCTGTACCTGTCCCAGTGCATGATGGGAACAGGGCAAACCAAACTACCAAGCCAATTCTTATACTGGGAAGGAAACAAGCTTCCGGGGACCGGTTTCTGGCATCACAGCCTTCGTCGGCCCGGCTTTCCTGAATCCTGATGGTGCAATGAGCAAGGGACTCACGTCTGAGCATACCCTCCCACACTGAGTGTGGATAAAATCGATTTGGGAAAAAGGGGGTGGTGATGGACAGAGTTTCTGAATGATGCAGAATACTCTTACCAAGTCAAGAGATCATGGTTTTAATCCATCACCGATTTTTAGCTCACTGCACCATCCCAGCTCAGAACCTGGCTACATGCAAATTAGTCTGTACCTGTCCCAGTGCATGATGGGAACAGGGCAAACCAAACTACCAAGCCAATTCTTATACTGGGAAGGAAACAAGCTTCCGGGGACTGGTTTCTGGCATCACAGCCTTCGTCGGCCCGGCTTGCCTGAATCCTGATGGTGCAATGAGCAAGGGACTCACGTCTGAGCATACCCTCCCACACTGAGTGTGGATAAAATCGATTTGGGAAAAAGGGGGTGGTGATGGACAGAGTTTCTGAATGATGCAGAATACTCTTACCAAGTCAAGAGATCATGGTTTTAATCCATCACCATTTTTTAGCTCACTGCACCATCCCAGCTCAGAACCTGGCTACATGCAAATTAGTCTGTACCTGTCCCAGTGCATGATGGGAACAGGGCAAACCAAACTACCAAGCCAATTCTTATACTGGGAAGGAAACAAGCTTCCGGGGACCGGTTTCTGGCATCACAGCCTTCGTCGGCCCGGCTTGCCTGAAACCTGATGGTGCAATGAGCAAGGGTCTCACGTCTGAGCATACCCTCCCACACTGAGTGTGGATAAAATTGATTTGGGAAAAAGGGGGTGGTGATGGACAGAGTTTCTGAATGATGCAGAATACTCTTACCAAGTCAAGAGATCATGGTTTTAATCCATCACCGTTTTTTAGCTCACTGCACCATCCCAGCTCAGAACCTGGCTACATGCAAATTAGTCTGTACCTGTCCCAGTGCATGATGGGAACAGGGCAAACCAAACTACCAAGCCAATTCTTATACTGGGAAGGAAACAAGCTTCCGGGGCCGGTTTCTGGCATCACAGCCTTCGTCGGCCCGGCTTGCCTGAATCCTGATGGTGCAATGAGCAAGGGACTCATGTCTGAGCATACCCTCCCACACTGAGTGTGGATAAAATCGATTTGGGAAAAAGGGGGTGGTGATGGACAGAGTTTCTGAATGATGCAGAATACTCTTACCAAGTCAAGAGATCATGGTTTTAATCCATCACCGTTTTTTAGCTCACTGCACCATCCCAGCTCAGAACCTGGCTACATGCAAATTAGTCTGTACCTGTCCCAGTGCATGATGGGAACAGGGCAAACCAAACTACCAAGCCAATTCTTATACTGGGAAGGAAACAAGCTTCTGGGGACCGGTTTATGGCATCACAGCCTTCGTCGGCCCGGCTTGCCTGAATCCTGATGGTGCAATGAGCAAGGGACTCACGTCTGAGCATACCCTCCCACACTGAGTGTGGATACAATCGATTTGGGAAAAAGGGGGTGGTGATGGACAGAGTTTCTGAATGATGCAGAATATTCTTACCAAGTCAAGAGATCATGGTTTTAATCCATCACCGTTTTTTAGCTCACTGCACCATCCCAGCTCAGAACCTGGCTACATGCAAATTAGTCTGTACCTGTCCCAGTGCATGATGGGAACAGGGCAAACCAAACTACCAAGCCAATTCTTATACTGGGAAGGAAACAAGCTCCTGGGGACCGGTTTCTGGCATCACAGCCTTCATCGGCCCGGCTTGCCTGAATCCTGATGGTGCAATGAGCAAGGGACTCACGTCTGAGCATACCCTCCCACACTGAGTGTGGATAAAATCGATTTGGGAAAAAGGGGGTGGTGATGGACAGAGTTTCTGAATGATGCAGAATACTCTTACCAAGTCAAGAGATCATGGTTTTAATCCATCACCGTTTTTTAGCTCACTGCACCATCCCAGCTCAGAACCTGGCTACATGCAAATTAGTCTGTACCTGTCCCAGTGCATGATGGGAACAGGGCAAACCAAACTACCAAGCCAATTCTTATACTGGGAAGGAAACAAGCTTCCGGGGACCGGTTTCTGGCATCACAGCCTTCGTCGGCCCGGCTTGCCTGAATCCTGATGGTGCAATGAGCAAGGGACTCACGTCTGAGCATACCCTCCCACACTGAGTGTGGATAAAATCGATTTGGGAAAAAGGGGGTGGTGATGGACAGAGTTTCTGAATGATGCAGAATACTCTTACCAAGTCAAGAGATCATGGTTTTAATCCATCACCATTTTTTAGCTCACTGCACCATCCCAGCTCAGAACCTGGCTACATGCAAATTAGTCTGTACCTGTCCCAGTGCATGATGGGAACAGGGCAAACCAAACTACCAAGCCAATTCTTATACTGGGAAGGAAACAAGCTTCCGGGGACCGGTTTCTGGCATCACAGCCTTCGTCGGCCCGGCTTGCCTGAAACCTGATGGTGCAATGAGCAAGGGACTCACGTCTGAGCATACCCTCCCACACTGAGTGTGGATAAAATTGATTTGGGAAAAAGGGGGTGGTGATGGACAGAGTTTCTGAATGATGCAGAATACTCTTACCAAGTCAAGAGATCATGGTTTTAATCCATCACCGTTTTTTAGCTCACTGCACCATCCCAGCTCAGAACCTGGCTACATGCAAATTAGTCTGTACCTGTCCCAGTGCATGATGGGAACAGGGCAAACCAAACTACCAAGCCAATTCTTATACTGGGAAGGAAACAAGCTTCTGGGGACCGGTTTATGGCATCACAGCCTTCGTCGGCCCGGCTTGCCTGAATCCTGATGGTGCAATGAGCAAGGGACTCACGTCTGAGCATACCCTCCCACACTGAGTGTGAATACAATCGATTTGGGAAAAAGGGGGTGGTGATGGACAGAGTTTCTGAATGATGCAGAATACTCTTACCAAGTCAAGAGATCATGGTTTTAATCCATCACCGTTTTTTAGCTCACTGCACCATCCCAGCTCAGAACCTGGCTACATGCAAATTAGTCTGTACCTGTCCCAGTGCATGATGGGAACAGGGCAAACCAAACTACCAAGCCAATTCTTATACTGGGAAGGAAACAAGCTCCTGGGGACCGGTTTCTGGCATCACAGCCTTCATCGGCCCGGCTTGCCTGAATCCTGATGGTGCAATGAGCAAGGGACTCACGTCTGAGCATACCCTCCCACACTGAGTGTGGATAAAATCGATTTGGGAAAAAGGGGGTGGTGATGGACAGAGTTTCTGAATGATGCAGAATACTCTTACCAAGTCAAGAGATCATGGTTTTAATCCATCACCGTTTTTTAGCTCACTGCACCATCCCAGCTCAGAACCTGGCTACATGCAAATTAGTCTGTACCTGTCCCAGTGCATGATGGGAACAGGGCAAACCAAACTACCAAGCCAATTCTTATACTGGGAAGGAAACAAGCTTCCGGGGACCGGTTTCTGGCATCACAGCCTTCGTCCGCCCGGCTTGCCTGAATCCTGATGGTGCAATGAGCAAGGGACTTACGTCTGAGCATACCCTCCCACACTGAGTGTGGATAAAATCGATTTGGGAAAAAGGGGGTGGTGATGGACAGAGTTTCTGAATGATGCAGAATACTCTTACCAAGTAAAGAGATCATGGTTTTAATCCATCACCGTTTTTTAGCTCACTGCACCATCCCAGCTCAGAACCTGGCTACATGCAAATTAGTCTGTACCTGTCCCAGTGCATGATGGGAACAGGGCAAACCAAACTACCAAGCCAATTCTTATACTGGGAAGGAAACAAGCTTCCGGGGACCGGTTTCTGGCATCACAGCCTTCGTCGGCCCGGCTTGCCTGAATCCTGATGGTGCAATGAGCAAGGGACTCACGTCTGAGCATACCCTCCCACACTGAGTGTGGATAAAATCGATTTGGGAAAAGGGGGTGGTGATGGACAGAGTTTCTGAATGATGCAGAATACTCTTTCCAAGTCAAGAGATCATGGTTTTAATCCATCACCGTTTTTTAGCTCACTGCACCATCCCAGCTCAGAACCTGGCTACATGCAAATTAGTCTGTACCTGTCCCAGTGCATGATGGGAACCAGGCAAACCAAACTACCAAGCCAATTCTTATACTGGGAAGGAAACAAGCTTCCGGGGACCGGTTTCTGGCATCACAGCCTTCGTCGGCCCGGCTTGCCTGAATCCTGATGGTGCAATGAGCAAGGGACTCACGTCTGAGCATACCCTCCCACACTGAGTGTGGATAAAATCGATTTGGGAAAAACGGGGTGGTGATGGACAGAGTTTCTGAATGATGCAGAATACTCTTACCAAGTCAAGAGATCATGGTTTTAATCCATCACCGTTTTTTAGCTCACTGCACCATCCCAGCTCAGAACCTGGCTACATGCAAATTAGTCTGTACCTGTCCCAGTGCATGATGGGAACAGGGCAAACCAAACTACCAAGCCAATTCTTATACTGGGAAGGAAACAAGCTTCCGGGGACCGGTTTCTGGCATCACAGCCTTCGTCGGCCCGGCTTGCCTGAATCCTGATGGTGCAATGAGCAAGGGACTCACGTCTGAGCATACCCTCCCACACTGAGTGTGGATAAAATCGATTTGGGAAAAAGGGGGTGGTGATGGACAGAGTTTCTGAATGATGCAGAATACTCTTACCAAGTCAAGAGATCATGGTTTTAATCCATCACCGTTTTTTAGCTCACTGCACCATCCCAGCTCAGAACCTGGCTACATGCAAATTAGTCTGTACCTGTCCCAGTGCATGATGGGAACAGGGCAAACCAAACTACCAAGCCAATTCTTATACTGGGAAGGAAACAAGCTTCCGGGGACCGGTTTCTGGCATCATAGCCTTCGTCGGCCCGGCTTGCCTGAATCCTGATGGTGCAATGAGCAAGGGACTCATGTCTGAGCATACCCTCCCACACTGAGTGTGGATAAAATCGATTTGGGAAAAAGGGGGTGGTGATGGACAGAGTTTCTGAATGATGCAGAATACTCTTACCAAGTCAAGAGATCATGGTTTTAATCCATCACCGTTTTTCAGCTCACTGCACCATCCCAGCTCAGAACCTGGCTACATGCAAATTAGTCTGTACCTGTCCCAGTGCATGATGGGAACAGGGCAAACCAAACTACCAAGCCAATTCTTATACTGGGAAGGAAACAAGCTTCCGGGGACCGGTTTATGGCATCACAGCCGTCGTCGGCCCGGCTTGCCTGAATCCTGATGGTGCAATGAGCAAGGGACTTACGTCTGAGCATACCCTCCCACACTGAGTGTGGATAAAATCGATTTGGGAAAAAGGGGGTGGTGATGGACAGAGTTTCTGAATGATGCAGAATACTCTTACCAAGTAAAGAGATCATGGTTTTAATCCATCACCGTTTTTTAGCTCACTGCACCATCCCAGCTCAGAACCTGGCTACATGCAAATTAGTCTGTACCTGTCCCAGTGCATGATGGGAACAGGGCAAACCAAACTACCAAGCCAATTCTTATACTGGGAAGGAAACAAGCTTCCGGGGACCGGTTTCTGGCATCACAGCCTTCGTCTGCCCTGCTTGCCTGAATCCTGATGGTGCAATGAGCAAGGAACTCACGTCTGAGCATACCCTCCCACACTGAGTGTGGATAAAATCGATTTGGGAAAAAGGGGGTGGTGATGGACAGAGTTTCTGAATGATGCAGAATACTCTTTCCAAGTCAAGAGATCATGGTTTTAATCCATCACCGTTTTTTAGCTCACTGCACCATCCCAGCTCAGAACCTGGCTACATGCAAATTAGTCTGTACCTGTCCCAGTGCATGATGGGAACAGGGCAAACCAAACTACCAAGCCAATTCTTATACTGGGAAGGAAACAAGCTTCCGGGGACCGGTTTCTGGCATCACAGCCTTCGTCGGCCCGGCTTGCCTGAATCCTGATGGTGCAATGAGCAAGGGACTCACGTCTGAGCATACCCTCCCACACTGAGTGTGGATAAAATCGATTTGGGAAAAAGGGGGTGGTGATGGACAGAGTTTCTGAATGATGCAGAATACTCTTACCAAGTCAAGAGATCATGGTTTTAATCCATCACCGTTTTTTAGCTCACTGCACCATCCCAGCTCAGAACCTGGCTACATGCAAATTAGTCTGTACCTGTCCCAGTGCATGATGGGAACAGGGCAAACCAAACTACCAAGCCAATTCTTATACTGGGAAGGAAACAAGCTTCCGGGGACCGGTTTCTGGCATCACAGCCTTCGTCGGCCCGGCTTGCCTGAATCCTGATGGTGCAATGAGCAAGGGACTCACGTCTGAGCATACCCTCCCACACTGAGTGTGGATAAAATCGATTTGGGAAAAAGGGGGTGATGATGGACAGAGTTTCTGAATGATGCAGAATACTCTTACCAAGTCAAGAGATCATGGTTTTAATCCATCAGCGTTTTTTAGCTCACTGCACCATCCCAGCTCAGAACCTGGCTACATGCAAATTAGTCTGTACCTGTCCCAGTGCATGATGGGAACAGGGCAAACCAAACTACCAAGCCAATTCTTATACTGGGAAGGAAACAAGCTTCCGGGGACCGGTTTCTGGCATCACAGCCTTCGTCGGCCCGGCTTGCCTGAATCCTGATGGTGCAATGAGCAAGGGACTCACGTCTGAGCATACCCTCCCACACTGAGTGTGGATAAAATCGATTTGGGAAATAGGGGGTGTGATGGACAGAGTTTCTGAATGAAGCAGAATACTCTTACCAAGTCAAGAGATCATGGTTTTAATCCATCACCGTTTTTTAGCTCACTGCACCATCCCAGCTCAGAACCTGGCTACATGCAAATTAGTCTGTACCTGTCCCAGTGCATGATGGGAACAGGGCAAACCAAACTACCAAGCCAATTCTTATACTGGGAAGGAAACAAGCTTCCGGGGACCGGTTTCTGGCATCACAGCCTTCGTCGGCCCGGCTTGCCTGAATCCTGATGGTGCAATGAGCAAGGGACTCACGTCTGAGCATACCCTCCCACACTGAGTGTGGATAAAATCGATTTGGGAAAAAGGGGGTGGTGATGGACAGAGTTTCTGAATGATGCAGAATACTCTTACCAAGTCAAGAGATCATGGTTTTAATCCATCACCGTTTTTTAACTCACTGCACCATCCCAGCTCAGAACCTGGCTACATGCAAATTAGTCTGTACCTGTCCCAGTGCATGATGGGAACAGGGCAAACCAAACTACCAAGCCAATTCTTATACTGGGAAGGAAACAAGCTTCCGGGGACCGGTTTCTGGCATCACAGCCTTCGTCGGCCCGGTTTGCCTGAATCCTGATGGTGCAATGAGCAAGGGACTCATGTCTGAGCATACCCTCCCACACTGAGTGTGGATAAAATCGATTTGGGAAAAAGGGGGTGGTGATGGACAGAGTTTCTGAATGATGCAGAATACTCTTACCAAGTCAAGAGATCATGGTTTTAATCCATCACCGTTTTTTAACTCACTGCACCATCCCAGCTCAGAACCTGGCTACATGCAAATTAGTCTGTACCTGTCCCAGTGCATGATGGGAACAGGGCAAACCAAACTACCAAGCCAATTCTTATACTGGGAAGGAAACAAGCTTCCGGGGACCGGTTTCTGGCATCACAGCCTTCGTCGGCCCGGCTTGCCTGGATCCTGATGGTGCAATGAGCAAGGGACTCATGTCTGAGCATACCCTCCCACACTGAGTGTGGATAAAATCGATTTGGGAAAAAGGGGGTGGTGATGGACAGAGTTTCTGAATGATGCAGAATACTCTTACCAAGTCAAGAGATCATGGTTTTAATCCATCACCGTTTTTTAGCTCACTGCACCATCCCAGCTCAGAACCTGGCTACATGCAAATTAGTCTGTACCTGTCCCAGTGCATGATGGGAACAGGGCAAACCACACTACCAAGCCAATTCTTATACTGGGAAGGAAACAAGCTTCCGGGGACCGGTTTCTGGCATCACAGCCTTCGTCGGCCCGGCTTGCCTGAATCCTGATGGTGCAATGAGCAAGGGACTCACGTCTGAGCATACCCTCCCACACTGAGTGTGGATAAAATCGATTTGGGAAAAAGGGGGGTGGTGATCGACAGAGTTTCTGAATGATGCAGAATACTCTTACCAAGTCAAGAGATCATGGTTTTAATCCATCACCGTTTTTTAGCTCACTGCACCATCCCAGCTTAGAACCTGGCTACATGCAAATTAGTCTGTACCTGTCCCAGTGCTTGATGGGAACAGGGCAAACCAAACTACCAAGCCAATTCTTATACTGAGAAGGAAACAAGCTTCCGGGGACCGGTTTCTGGCATCACAGCCTTCGTCGGCCCGGCTTGCCTGAATCCTGATGGTGCAATGAGCAAGGGACTCACGTCTGAGCATACCCTCCCACACTGAGTGTGGATAAAATCGATTTGGGAAAAAGGGGGTGGTGATGGACAGAGTTTCTGAATGATGCAGAATACTCTTACCAAGTCAAGAGATCATGGTTTTAATCCATCACCGTTTTTTAGCTCACTGCACCATCCCAGCTCAGAACCTGGCTACATGCAAATTAGTCTGTACCTGTTCCAGTGCATGATGGGAACAGGGAAAACCAAACTACCAAGCCAATTCTTATACTGGGAAGGAAACAAGCTTCCGGGGACCGGTTTCTGGCATCACAGCCTTCGTCGGCCCGTCTTGCCTGAATCCTGATGGTGCAATGAGCAAGGGACTCACGTCTGAGCATACCCTCCCACACTGAGTGTGGATAAAATCGATTTGGGAAAAAGGGGGTGGTGATGGACAGAGTTTCTGAATGATGCAGAATACTCTTACCAAGTCAAGAGATCATGGTTTTAATCCATCACCGTTTTTTAGCTCACTGCACCATCCCAGCTCAGAACCTGGCTACATGCAAATTAGTCTGTACCTGTCCCAGTGCATGATGGGAACAGGGCAGACCAAACTACCAAGCCAATTCTTATACTGGGAAGGAAACAAGCTTCCAGGGACCGGTTTCTGGCATCACAGCCTTCGTCGGCCCGGCTTGCCTGAATCCTGATGGTGCAATGAGCAAGGGACTCACGTCTGAGCATACCCTCCCACACTGAGTGTGGATAAAATCGATTTGTGAAAAAGGGGGCGGTGATGGACAGAGTTTCTGAATGATGCAGAATACTCTTACCAAGTCAAGAGATCGTGGTTTTAATCCATCACCGTTTTTTAGCTCACTGCACCATCCCAGCTCAGAACCTGGCTACATGCAAATTAGTCTGTACCTGTCCCAGTGCATGATGGGAACAGGGCAAACCAAACTACCAAGCCAATTCTTATACTGGGAAGGAAACAAGCTTCCGGGGACCGGTTTCTGGCATCACAGCCTTCGTCGGCCCGGCTTGCCTGAATCCTGATGGTGCAATGAGCAAGGGACTCACGTCTGAGCATACCCTCCCACACTGAGTGTGGATAAAATCGATTTGGGAAAAAGGGGGTGGTGATGGACAGAGTTTCTGAATGATGCAGAATACTCTTACCAAGTCAAGAGATCATGGTTTTAATCCATCACCGTTTTTTAGCTCACTGCACCATCCCAGCTCAGAACCTGGCTACATGCAAATTAGTCTGTACCTGTCCCAGTGCATGATGGGAACAGGGCAAACCAAACTACCAAGCCAATTCTTATACTGGGAAGGAAACAAGCTTCCGGGGACCGGTTTCTGGCATCACAGCCTGCGTCGGCCCGGCTTGCCTGAATCCTGATGGTGCAATGAGCAAGGGACTCACGTCTGAGCATACCCTCCCACACTGAGTGTGGATAAAATCGATTTGGGAAAAAGGGGGTGGTGATGGACAGAGTTTCTGAATGATGCAGAATACTCTTACCAAGTCAAGAGATCATGGTTTTAATCCATCACCGTTTTTTAGCTCACTGCACCATCCCAGCTCAGAACCTGGCTACATGCAAATTAGTCTGTACCTGTCCCAGTGCATGATGGGAACAGGGCAAACCAAACTACCAAGCCAATCCTTATACTGGGAAGGAAAAAAGCTTCCGGGGACCGGTTTCTGGCATCACAGCCTTCGTCGGCCCGGCTTGCCTGAATCCTGATGGTGCAATGAGCAAGGGACTCACGTCTGAGCATACCCTCCCACACTGAGTGTGGATAAAATCGATTTGGGAAAAAGGGGGTGGTGATGGACAGAGTTTCTGAATGATGCAGAATACTCTTACCAAGTCAAGAGATCATGGTTTTAATCCATCACCGTTTTTTAGCTCACTGCACCATCCCAGCTCAGAACCTGGCTACATGCAAATTAGTCTGTACCTGTCCCAGTGCATGATGGGAACAGGGCAAACCAAACTACCAAGCCAATCCTTATACTGGGAAGGAAAAAAGCTTCCGGGGACCGGTTTCTGGCATCACAGCCTTCGTCGGCCCGGCTTGCCTGAATCCTGATGGTGCAATGAGCAAGGGACTCACGTCTGAGCATACCCTCCCACACTGAGTGTGGATAAAATCGATTTGGGAAAAAGGGGGTGGTGATGGACAGAGTTTCTGAATGATGCAGAATACTCTTACCAAGTCAAGAGATCATGGTTTTAATCCATCACCGTGGTTTAGCTCACTGCACCATCCCAGCTCAGAACCTGGCTACATGCAAACTAGTCTGTACCTGTCCCACACAACGCGTTTCGGCAAAAAGCCTTGTTCACGTGAACAAGGCTTTTCGCCGAAACGCGTTGTGTGAAATAAACACTTGGAACCAGGACTCTTTGTATCTGCCTTATGTCTACTGAGAGCGTACGTCACTTGGCTATTTGATTTGGATATTGATTGACTGGCGTGCTCCGCCGGCGCGCTCCGCCAAGCTTCGTGGGTCCCAGCAATCCAGAATGAGCTCTTTTAGTTATATATATATATATATATATATATAGATCCATATCCAAGTTCCGCTTGAGAAAAATGAAGATGACGGTTAACACCACGGCTCCAAATAACAGGCGGACACGGACCTCCAGTGAAGTGCTGTTTTATTTCATATGCAGTGTCTACTTAACAATTTCGTTGCGCGCGCTGCATCGCATTTTGCGATGCAGCGCGCGCAAAGGAATTTGTTTTATTTATTTAAATGTGTACTTACTTCCGTTCATCCATATTCCGGTGTTTACATTCCCCCACCCTGCCCCTCCCCCGCCTCACCGCCCCACGGAACTCCCTCCACGGACCGCTACTGAAAGCATAGACAAGATATCATACCTTAAACTAACATTCATCTCTTCATCCGTATTGAGACCCATAGGTATCATAGTATCGAGTTCTACAATATAACTTGACTCAAGTCTTCTAAGTGCAGTTTCCTTTCACTTTTGTTTATTGCAAAGAAGCTGAGGAACTCACTAGATTTATCTTCATGAGTGTAGGCTCTCATATGTTCCAATGCCCTATTCTTTACTGCATGGATATTACTCCCTACATACCAGCGGTTGCAGCGACATACAAGGATGTTAACTGCAAAATCTCAGTTACATGAGAGCGATTTTGCAATTGTTTTCTCTTCCCCTATAAGAAGTGAGGTGTACTTGGATATAGGCTTGCTCTTTTTCAAGCTTTGCACTTCTTGCAAGGTAGGAAGTCTTTCCTGGTATTAGTCAACCATGTTCTACTGTTTTGTATCTTGCCGGAATCGTGGTGCCGGAGTCGGAGGACTCGGACACTATGTGCACAAACACCCGTGGTGAGTACGTGTCCCTGAGGGGGGTGCCAGCTGCAGGTATGCAATATTTAAGGCATTTGCATGTGTGCTAAAGCTAAACATATTGTGAGCAGGCAGTCTTGCTTCCAGCGAGGGCCCTCGCATGGAATCCTGTTACATCATGGCCGAATCTAATGCAGGAAATATGCATCTTGATGTGAGGAGAAAACAAGCGACAGACACACTATTTAAACAAATTATTAATGACTCCAGTAGTGATAATGTTGGCAATGCCTTATCTCTATGAAGCAGAAGTATAACTAATTGGAATAACTGACAAGACAAGAAGCTAAAAAGTGGTGGGAAGCCACTGCAGAACAAAATATACACAATGCAGCAGAGTCCCAAGAGGCCTGATGATCATGATTGTCCCAACCTATGAACAAACCAATTCTGAAATGTTAAACAAGTGGGTAGAGAATACTGAGAAGTGCTTGGTGGTGATGCTGCCCATCCTGATCAAATATGCATGGCAGGAATGTAACCGCCTATTACAGGAAATTGATGGTCTTACCCAATATATGAAGAGTACAGAAATTAAAGATTATTTTCAAAATGAGGAGATAGAAATGAATAACAGCATTTCTAAACTGGAGGAAGAAACAATGGCAAAGAAACAACAAAAATTCCTGAAAGACCAGAGAGACTACAAAGCTGGTACAATTTTGTCATTCAGCAAGAAATATGCACGCGTAGGGCGGTGGCGGAACAACAAACCAGTACAACTGCACAGAAGAAGCCCAGCGCAAGTGCCAGCAAGCTAAGCGAAAGTGATGTATCAGAGGATGGTGGATCCATTACCCCAGGAGCAAGTACCAGCAGACCGTCACATTTTTGGCAGGAACTATGGTTAATCAACATAGAAAAGAACCAGCAAAACTGGCAAAAAACTTGGAAAAGGAAGAGGCAGAGGAGGAGACAAAGGACGAGAACTAGGAGAGAAAAGAAAACAAGAAGGAGTCAAAGTGGATAAAAACCCAAACCCTAATGGAAATGAAGACAATAGATCAGAAAACGGGACCATGAAGGTACACAATCAAAGTGTAGTTAATCTTTCTGATCAGGTTCTGTCCAATGATGAAATGAAAATACTTAGATTTTGCCCCTCTAACTCTTAATTACTCCCAATGCCGCATTGACTTTTACCAGAAAACATAAATTACACAAATGGCACTCACTGAAGCAGCAATTCCTCTCTACAGGTGTGCAGAGAACCAAACCCAGAAAACAGAGCAAATTAACCATTAGTGACAATGATGTATTGCATATTCCCAATAACCTGGAGGGCAGTGAGGGATTGGTGGGGGACAAATATATTGATTAGGAGAACCTAGACATTGATCTCGACCACAGTTCCCCAAGTGGATTAAAAATGAAATCCACTTTCGTGCTGAATGTACCTGTTGATTTTATTGATACAGTTGACGTGGTCACCAATGAAAATTTGAAAACAATAACTAAAAGAATCTTCACCTCTGGATGTAAATGAGAGACAATCTCAGCTTACGGGAAAGAAAAGCCATAAAAAGCCTACACGCTGAAAAAAACATTGTCAGCAAACCTTCTGATAAAGGAGATAATGATATCATTTCATCTAAAACCAAGTATTTCAATGAAGGATACAGGCAACTGATTAATGTAGAGCACTGTGAAAATGTACAAAGAAACACCATTCTTGAAACTAATCAAATGTATTGGGAAAAACTCATGGATTGGAGAGAAAAAGGGTTTTTTGAATGGGATGAGTACACATTCTTATTATTATAAACATCTGAAAATCCTGATCTTGTACTTACTTCCCAAAATCAATAAAAACTCAGCTAATCTCACGGGCAGGCCCATAGCATCCATCATAGGATCACTCTTGGAGAATACATCCCAATATGTGGATTTCTTTTTTTGACCCTTTGTAGGTGCCCTGCCCTCTCATATTCAAGACACTAAGGACTTTTTGAACAGGATAGATGGAATCCCGTGGGAGCCAGGCATCATGTTCATCACCCTGGATGTAGGGAGTCTATACACCTGCATCAGCCATGAGGCAGTTGGAGAAGCCTGCAGACATATTTTTTATGTCAGATCTCTCTTTCACATTAAGTCCAGACAGAGATGATCATTGAAATTTGTCTCCACCACAATTTCTTTATGTTTGATGGGAAGTACTTTAGACAAAAAGAGCCATCCACCATGGGGACCTACTTTTATCCAAGCTTTCCCAATCTGCTCTTAGAATGTTGGGAGGAACAGGTTGTGATGTCCCAACGAAGCGCTCAATGCACATGTGGTTTTATGGCTCGCCTTCATCATCTTTCTTTTTACTATTTGGAAAGGGAAACAAGAAAAAGCAATTAGATCTGTCTCAGAAGTAACCAAAATTAGCTAAACTTGAAATTCATGAGTTAAGTAAATGACACTAAGATCAATTTCTTATATGTGTCTGTTAAGGTAGAAGACAATAAGGTCACAACTTACTTGCACAGAAAAAGCACAGCTGGCAACACAGTACTTCATGCCACTAGTGGTCACCCTAAATCCCTTATTCAAAGTATCTCCTATGGGGAGTAACTCAGAGCTAGACGAAATTGCAGTAGGGAGGAGGAGATTCTGCGGGAAAGTGAGGCTATGCTCAAGCGATTCAGTGGAAGAGGATATCATGAGAATACATTACAAACAGCTTATGCAAAGGCCAAGGGAACACCCTGACACAAACTACTCACCCCTAGAACAGCATTTGAAAAAGTTGAGGAAAATAAGGTATTCAGATTCATCACTACATACAACATGTCCAAGGAGGTGAAGGGCATCCTAGGCAAACATTGGTAAATTCAACACAATGAGGAAATTACTTTTAAAATCCATAAAATGAAACATAATGTTTTGAAGGAATAACATAAAATGTTTTTTAAATTGTCAGCTGTTAACACTACATATCCAACAATGCTTGATTAAGAGCCAAGTGGGCTTGTATGTATATAATGAAATGAAAGTAGGACTCACACAAATGTGATCAAGACTTCAGAGTCGAAATGCGCTGTTGTTGGTGCTTTGATGAAATATTCTGAAACATCTAACTCCTGGAGTGTGGCATAAATTCTTTGGGGCATGATTCCGCCCCGAATTCCGGCACCGGCTGTGAGCGCATTATGTAGGAATCGCTTTGATGGTTGATTGCAATTCACAACAGAGCACGTGTCTTTGAGGGTGAACTTTTCATAGTTAACATCGAAGGCAAATGGCAGCACTGAGGATGGCACACCCGTGATATCAGCACAACATGCAACAAAAATGCAAGCAGCTACATCCATTAGAAGTGAAGATTGGGATAAAAAGGAGATCGCAAAGCAGCAGTGATAGCACTGTGAACTGAAAGCATACCTTGCGGCTGATTCGAACGAGTAGAGCCGGAGGACCCACCCGAACGAAAAGCCATTAGGTAAGCAAGTAGCATACTGAATGGATGCATGTGAATGTGCTGAAGTACATTACGTATTGAAGCAGCGGAGGAAATGGGAAATTAAATATAATTGTTCTCCATGACTGCCAGGAGTTAAGAAGAATTAAGTCAGTGAAATCTACCAACAAGGGTGATTCATTTCAGCAAATTGTCAACAAGAAGGTTAAGTCACGCTCACTTTGTGATTGAATGGAGGCTAGAGCAGCAAAACGTTTACAAAAAGCTGAATCGCTAGAAGAAAAGAATTTAAAAACTTTATTTACACATCTTGAATGACTGTTGAGGAAAGATTACTAAAAGCTGGGAGATCATTACAATGGAAAAAAACAAAGAAGTAGGAAGGGTTCCTGGAGGACTCCGGATCGTTACATTACCAAATCATCCTGACACAAGACCTGAAATGTTGGAGGAATGGGGCAATCACAACATGCAGTGTTCCAAAAACATGATGTTAATAATAATTAAATATCCAAAGAAAGACATGGAGGATATTCATAAATCAATAAATGAAATTGAGACACAAATCCTATAATTGAAAAAAGAAGATGTGAAACAATTGGGAACAGAAATAGAATTAAGATTGAACACATATGAAAATGAAATTGAAAAAAGGAAACAATGAACATTCAGGCGTGATGAAAGATTATAAGGTTGGAACTATCCTAGCATTTGCCAGGAGATTTGATATACTCAAACAACAAATTAAAAGTCACAAAACAGTTCGCAATGAATCAGATACAACGATAAGCGAATCAGATACTGATGCTATTGAGGGAGAATGAATTCCTCATAGAACGAAAACTATATGTAGATCAGAGACCAGGAAGAGGCATCGCCAAGGGGAGAGGTCATGGAAGGGGACGAGGAAGGGGAAGATCATTAAGTCGAAAAACCAGGAGGGGACACCAAAAGAGCAGACAAGTGTTCCCTATATAACTGACAGAAGAAACAATAAAAAAAATAGATGACTCAACAATGGAGAACAATCTCCTTATTAGGTTGTCGAGTAGAAATTTAAATTAAGATCAAATAAACTAATTTTCTGCCCAGAAAAGCATTATGATTATACAGAAACAAATATATATATATATATATATATATATTATCTACTGGCGGTCGCCAGTAGATAGTTACAGTTAGGATCGTGTTTCCATAGGAAATCTCAAAATTCTATTTTGAATAACTTTCGCGCCGGTTGTCGAATCCTCGCAAAATGTTCAAAACTAATGGGGCGCTCCGTTCAGCTCCTACCCTGAAAGTCTCGGGGTGATTCGTCAAGTGGGGGCTGAGAAAAAAGGGGGGTCCCAAAACGCGTTTTCCCCATGCATTTTTCCATAGGACCTTTAGACGCAGCTACAGACCGAACGGCTGAACAGAATTACTTGAAATTTGGCAGAGAGGTAGCCATAAGGTCAGGGAAGTGCCTTTTGCAGGTCTGGTGTAAATCTGTTCAGTATTTCCTGAGAAAATAGCATTTAAAAGCATATTAATATCTATACGCGCGCAGGGTGCGCGCACTGTGCAAGCCCTGTGCGCGCACCCTAACGTGCGCGAGCATAATTCTGATTGGTTGTTAGATGTCAGTAAACATTCGAATCGGTCAAAATCAGGAAGTGTCGGCCACCATTTTCTCTGTCGCACTGAAAAGGAAAGGTGGAGAACGTGAATAGGGGGCAGAGTAGGGAGTTCTTGACCCCCAAGCCATTGTCAGGGGGTCACAGTAGGACCACGAAGGGCAAAAAAAATGATTTAAATTTTTTTAAAAAACATTGCGAGGTGCGCGCACTCTGCGCGCACCCGAAAAAAACATTAAAAAAAATAGAAATAAACATCAAGTTTAAGTGTTTAGATATTAGGTGGCTCTAAAAAGAGCCCTTGTGTTCATTGAGTGTTTTTCGGTACCTACAAGTAAGTACCGATGCAGAGTCTGAAGTTCAAGAGGAAGACTCTGTTCCCTTCATCATTGAAATGTACACCGTCTCCTCTATAAATGTCTTGCATGTTGTAACGCAAGTTGTTGTGGTATATAGAACCCATACCATAGTCTCTGAGGAAAACAGAAACAGACTTATTGACGTGCTTTCTTGCTTTGTCAATCTGCGGACAAAATTGGTTGGACCAGTTCCACTTTTGCCTTTGGCATATATTAGAATATACAAAGGCAGTTTGTGGAAAAAGTGACATCAATTGCAGAAAGGTGTCCTTAATAAGCATTTCCAGACCTACCCCAGATAAAGTGCCTAGGTCATTTCCACCACAGTGCACAATAATAAGGTTAGGCTGTGGGAGATGTAGAAAGGTTTTCACCAAAGGCATTAATTGGTGCCACTTTAACCCTCTCTGACCAATCCATTTAATGTCTACATTTGGCAAAGCAAGGTCTTTGAAAATACCTCTTTTTTCTGCATACTTTTCACTCCAGAAGACATAGCTATGACCTACAATCCACACTGTGAACATCTTCCAAGGAGAACAGGATGCACTCAGGAGGTGTCTTTCAGTAGAATGGCAATATGAGAAGAAAGACAGTTGAAAAATGGAGGCATACATACTTTTTTTTAATAAAAAGAACTCATTGGCTGATTCAAACCATTTTACAGTTAAAACTAGGCTGTATGTTTACATTTTTAAAAGCATGTTTTGGATTGGTACAGAAAAATGTGTTCCCACTGAACATTACTTTGGATTTGCTGTTAGGTTTGAAAAGTCAAGCACTCTTGCTCTTTGGATTTGAAACATTGTGTGCTGAACGTATGACCTTTCTGCTCACACCAGTGTTCCATGACCTGTTGCTATGGTAGCAGCCAGAAGTCATGTTGGGGGAAGGGATGATTTGGAAAGGGGTTGAAAGTAGCAACCAATAGAAATGTGTGATTCCATTTGAAAAAATGTGGGAAGGACTGTGATTTTACATTAACATGTCTGCACACAGGATTTGTTGTCAGAGATTTAATTTGTGTTGCTCTTGTTCTGTTAGCCTTGCACTCGCAGAAAAGGGGCAGTTTGTTTTCTTAAAGTGTGATAGTTAGCATTCAGCAGAAATTAGTTACTCACAAATGAGAGGCAAATGCAAACACATTTGAAAATAGCATGGTACATTTTCCTACCACTTTAAAAGTTGTGTTTTACATTTTATGTTAAGGAAGATATTTAAGTGCCTTGAACATGTTAGATATTATGGAGTATGTCTTCACTATAAGTTAAGGTGTACTGGTATCACCCAGGAATACTGTTTTCTGCCTAGAATCACACCATGAGACAGTGTGCACACAGGAATTGTTATCAGAGATTTAATTTGTGTTGGTCTTGCTCTATTACCCTTGCACTCGCAGGAAAGGGGCAGCTTGTTTTTTGTAATACATGGTCATGGTGTCAAGGAGCTGTTAGGACATGTGCTCTTTTCTGCTTGTCTAAAATATAAGAAAAAAGTGTCAGGCTGTCACAGTAATTATCACTTACTCCACCACAGTACTAAATGTGCTTTCAAATTGCCAAACAAAATATCGCTTTGTGGTTAGAATCACAGCATGAGTCTGTGTGCACACAGGAATTGTTGTCGGAGATTTAATTTGTGTTGCTGTTGTTTTGTAAAACTTGCACTTTTAAGAAAGGGCAGTTTCTTTTCTTCAACTGTGTTGGTTAGCACTCAGCAGAAATCACTATCTCAAAAATGAGAGGCAAATGCAAACACATTTGAAAATAGCATGGTACATTTTCCTACCAAACAAAATATCGCTTTGTGGTTAGAATCACACCATGAGTCTGTGTGCACACAGGAATTGTTGTCAGAGATTTAATTTGTGTTGCTGTTGTTTTGTAAAACTTGCACTTTTAAGAAAGGGCAGTTTCTTTTCTTCAACTGTGTTGGTTAGCACTCAGCAGAAATCACTATCTCAAAAATGAGAGGCAAATGCAAACACATTTGAAAATAGCATGGTACATTTTCCTACCAATTTAAAAGTTGTGTTTTACATTTTATGTTAAGGAAGATATTTAAGTGCCTTGAACTTGAAAGATATTATGGAGTATGTCTTCATCATAAGTTAAGGTGTACTGGTATGACCCAGGAATACTGTTTTGTGCCTAGAATCACACCATGAGACAGTGTGCACACAGGAATTGTTGTCAGAGATTTAATTTGTGTTGCTGTTCTGTAAAACTTGCACTTTCAGGAAAGGGCAGCTTGTTTTCTTCAACTGTGATGGTTAGCACTCAGCAGAAATCACTATCTCACAAATGAGAGGCAAATGCAAACACATTTGAAAATAGCATGGTACATTTTGCTTCCACTCCTGCAATGGGTGAGGTAGTTCCTACATGTTCAAAATTCCAATTAACCTTTACCAAACATGTACTCTTACACACATATCTGCAGTCTTCATGCAGTTGAAAAAGTCTCCATGCAGATCTCTCTTGCAACTGACAATACACAGTCTCCAGAAACACACTCTTTGCACCCATGCAGCAGCTTCTCCTACACTCCCATGCATAATACTCAGCTCTGTGTTGTGTTTCAGATAGCAGTGTATAATGCAAACACATTCAACGTCACCAAGGCTCATTTCCTTTGCTCTACTCTAATCAGTCACCCTGTAACACATGGTCATGGTCTCAAGAAGCTGTTAGGACATGTGCTCTTTTTGGCTTGTCTAAAATATAAGGGAAATGTGTGAGGCTGTCACAGTAATTATCACTTGCTCCATCCACAGTACTAAATGTGCTTTCAAATTGCCAAAGGAAATATCGTTTTCTGCCTAGAATCACACCATGTGCACACAGGAATTGTTGTCAGAGATTTCATTTGTGTTGCTCTTGTTCTGTAAGACTTGCACTCGTAGGAAAGGGGCAGCTTGTTTTCTTCAACTGTGATGGTTAGCACTCAGCAGAAATCACTATCTCACAAATGAGAGGCAAATGCTAACACATTTGAAAACCACAGGGTAGATTTACCATCAAATCTTGCAATGGCGGAGGTAGTTCCTACATGTTCAAAACTCAAATTAACCCTTACCACACATCTACTCTTATACACATGTCTGCACTCTTCATGCAGTTGTGCAAGTTTCCATGCAGATCTCTCTTGCAACTGACAATACACAGTCTCCAGAAACACACTTTTTGTACACACGCAGCAGCTTCTCCTACACTCCCGTGCGTACTACTCAGCTGTATGTGGTGTTTCAGATAGCAGTGTGTAACACAAACAGATTCAATGTCACTAAGGCTCATTTCCTTTGCTCCAGTCTAATCACTCACCCTGTAACACATGGTCATGGTCTCAAATAGGTGTAAGGACATGTGCTCTTTTCTGCTCCTCAACAGTAGTAAATGTGCTTTCAAATTGCCAATCAAATATCGTTTTCTGCCTAGAATCACACCATGAGTCTGTGTGCACACAGGAATTGTTGTCAGAGATTTAATTCATGTTTCTCTTGTTTTGTAAGACTTGGACTCGTAGGAAAGGATCAGCTCATGTGATAGGATTTGAAAAGTTGAAAAAAAAAATTGTAATGAATTAAAATTACATAAAGGTATTTTTTTTAGTTTTTTGCAGGTATTGCTGAGCAACAGTGAAAAAATATAAAGTTGCCTATAAAGTCAAGAAAGAGAAAAGAAAAGAAACAACAACTATATTTGAAGACAACTGGTAAAAAAAAAATAGAAGGAGAAGCTTGTGTTGGAAAACAGAAAGAGTCTTCTGGTAAGCAAACTAAAGAATTTTCAAAAAATATCTTCCAAAAAAGAAAAAATGATTGAAAGATAAATTCAAACAGTGTTTCAAGTACAAAACAACAACAGAGTTGACAGCAAAAACAAAATGCTAATGTAGACTCAGAAGTAAGAAAGAGTGACTTAACACGGAAAATAGATTTTAAAAACATTCATCGAAAAATGTTTCAGAGAAGAGTGATGTTAAATTTGCTAAAGGATGTGAAAAAATATAAGAAGAAAACCACATTTTATAAGAAAAAGAAATTAATTGAAAGTATTGTTACCAAGGCATTAGAAATAAAAAAAAACCTATTCATTTTAATTTTGAACAGGATGCGTAGATTAGATAAATTAGTCAATGCAATGAAGTCACAAAGCAAAAGGAAAAGAGAAGTAAAAAAAAATAACTTTTGTAAAGTGTTCTTAGGAGAATGGAAGCATAGTTCAAGTACTGAACCATTTTTTAATGAAGAGAGTTATCTTCAAAGTAATAGTTTGTTGCATGCAGTTGACACCAATGGTAGAGCATATGAAGTTAAGGATGGTTGTGTAATGGAAAAGGAGAATATGGTTCCAAGAAATGAGGAAGAAGTGATGGCTGATGAGGTTATGGGGAGACGTCCTAAAGCCCCAGTGTACACTTGGAATTGTAGTAGTATTTGTACTGTGCGTCAGGAATCTATTGATAAATTACGTGACTTTCTAAGAGAATATAGTAAAAAGAGTGTTAAACAGAAAATTAAGGTGCTTCAAAGACTAGATCCATGCAGAGTGAGAGAGAATACTGGTTTGCAAGGTCATTCTCTGGCTTGTCTATCTAGGAAAGTGTGTCAAAGTGTTTTTCACCATTTTAGGATGCTGGCTGTTCATCATACTGAAATGAGAAAGTTTGTGAGAACATTGTATTTTGCTAAAAGTCCAGCACTAAAGTTAAATGAGTTGAATAATGCTCTGTTCCGTGGATCTGTATCAGATGTAGTGAAGGTTACTGATGAGATTCAGTTTTGTTACTTTGGTCCAGAACAAGAAAGTGCAGAAAATGACACAGTTATTGATGAAAATGTGGAAGAGAATGTAGAACTTACTGTTAGTAAAAATTTTGAAGATGAAATGACAAAATTTACTATTATCTCTAATGAAAGACCAAATATTACTTGTATTTGTTGCCGGAGAAGCCATTATAAAATTCAAACAAGGAATGTTGATCTGTATAAAACAAGTGAAAATGAAGATAATTATAAGTGGAAAGATTTTGCAACATATATATTTCTGGAAAATTGTTTTGAATTGGGTGAAGATCAGCGTATTTGTAAATACTGTTATAACAAGTTAGAAGAAAATAGAATGCCAGCAAGAGCTGTACATAATAAATTAGAATTGGTTGATATTCCTCCAGAACTTTCTGATTTAAATACGTATGAGTCTATACTCATTCAATGTGTCCATCCGTTTCAGACCATAGTGCGTATGGAGCCAAAAACAGGTAAATTACCTCCTTCGGATTTACAAAGAGGTTTAAAAGGAAGAGTTGTCTATTTGCCATTGGATTTGAAAAAAAATATGGAAACAATTGATGCAGATACTTTGAAAACTGAACCATTAGTTATTCTGGTTAATGGTGTACCTACAAAGAATAAGAAAATTTGGCAGGAGCTGGTGGATGTACAAAAAGTACAAAGAGCAAATTTGTATTTGAAAAAAAATATTAAATGGTATGAAGCCATTTATATGGATGAAGATGAAGAAGAAATACTAGAAGACACAGGAATACCAACTGGGCAAATTGAAAAAGTGGATAAGTCAAAAGAAGAAGAAATTTATGAACATTTCAGCATACATCCTCTTCATTCTAAAGAAGTTATGGGGAACGCTATTGATCTGTTTCAGATGAAGAAAGCACAAGGAACTCCCGTGAGTGTATGGGAGGAGAGCTTGGAAGCTCGTTGTTTTCCCCAACTGTTTCCTACAGGAGAAGGTGGACGATATGATGAACGTCCAGTACAGATTCCTGCTTCGGAGTATCGGACTACAAGATTATATGCAGAAGATCCCAGATTTCGTCAAAGTATTCCTTATTTGTTCCATCTTTTATTTGAAAGTGACTTGTCTGCACTATCTTATACAGTAAATCACATTTTGAAAACTGGAGTACATCTACATAATGTGTCAGCAAAGGACTTTCTCAACAAAGTGCAACAGCGAGATGATCATTTGGAATCTCAATTGATCAATTTGATGGCTTGTCAGCGTGGAACTAATGAATATTGGTACCGACGCCATGGAGAATTGAAGTGTATGTTACGGAATTTAGGAACTCCTACATGGTTCCTTACCCTGAGCTGTGCTGAGTACGCTTGGGATGATTTACTGGATTTTCTGCGAGAGGCAAATTCAAACATTAAAAACATACAATACAAGACAGCAGGAGAATTGTGCTCATTGGATCCGGTTAATGTTTGCAGATATTTTAATCATAGATTTGAGGCTATGATGTCCTTCATCTGCAATAAAAAAAATCCACCTCTTGGAGAAGTTGTGGATTTCTTTTAGAGAAAAGAGTACCAAGCAAGAGGTGCTCCTCATATTCATATGCTGTTGTGGATCAAGGATGCCCCAAAATTTGGAACAGATGCTGATGAAGCAGTTTTATCTTTCATTGAAGGATATGCAACATGTGCTATACCTAAAAGCACAGAAGAGAAAAACTTAAAAGAGAAAGTTTTACATTTCCAAAGTCATCGATGTGGAAAATACTGTCGACGAAAGTACAAGAGTAAAGATAAATTCTACACAAAATGTCGATTTGGATTTCCACGACCTGTTCTTTCAAAAGGAAGAGTAAACAGTTTTATGTCAGCTGTGCGACATACTATTACAAGAAAATCGCCTAAGAATACCTACAACCTAAGAAGAAAAGAAGAGTCAAAATATATAAATGACTACAATCCAGTCATTTTATCCATGTGGAATGCTAACATGGATATACAGTATGTGGCTGACAATTCTATTGCTGTTGCTCGGTATGTCACATCTTACATCACTAAATCTGAGAAAACGGAATTGAAGGAAATGTGGGAAGAGATATCTCACGAGAAGACTGTCAGTAAGAAGCTATACAGTTTCAGTTTAAAGATGTTATCGCATCGAGAAATTGGATCCTACGAATGCTCAGATAGGTTATCATCTGCAAGTCTGTACTCCAAATCCAGAAGAATAATTTGGGTAAGTTTAGGCCTTGCAGGAATGCAAAATCGGGTACTGAAATCTATTCGAGAAATTGAATATTTAGCAGAGTTCGAACCAGAAAGTACAGACATTTTAAGAACAAACATGTTGGACACATATTACCCACAAAGAAGTCATCACCTTGAGGACATGTGTCTTTATGAAGTGCTGCAGAACTTCATTTTTAAACGGAATGCCACAGAAGATATCAACAATGGAAAATATAAAGTCAGTGGTGAGGAAGGATGTTTGGTGAAGCAAACAAAAGGAAGTTTGATAAATCACCGGAAGCTGAGTTGCGACACTCCTGACAAAAAGGAATTTTACTACTTGGCACTTTTGCAGCTGTTTAAACCATGGCGTTCAGAGGACGAACTACTTGGAGAATTCCAGAGTTATGAAGATTCCCTTAATGCTAGCAAAGACAGCATAGAATGCAGTACTTTCACAACTTATGTTCAAATGTTAAATGAAGAAATTGAACAAGAAGCAACAATTGCAGCTGAAGTAGCTAGAGACAGTTCTCAAGACAGTCAAAGTTCTGGGACATTCAGTCAAGATCCTCTAGGACAACCAATCGTAGAAAATGAAGCAGCAATAGCCATGAATGAAGTGGAAACAGCTATGAATCAAGCTCAGGAAGATTTAGTAGACTTAACATATTTGGAGCAGCAACTGAATGAAGAACAAAAACAAATTCATGAAGAAGTCAGGAAAAAAATTGATCACGGATTACTACATGAAAATAAAGAGTGCTCATGCACATCTTTTGAACCAATGAGAATGTATGTAAGTGGACAAGCAGGAACTGGAAAAAGTTTCTTAATTAATGTAATTAGAAGCTACCTACAGAAGAAAATGGATTCCATTTTGTCTTGTGTTGTTACTGCTCCAACTGGGTTAGCAGCGTATAACATAAAAGGAGTTACCTTACATCGTTTGCTAATGTTACCAGTAGAGCATGAGAACAAAATACAGTACCACAAACTAGCAGGAGAAGCATGCTTGGAAGTTTCAAGAGTATTTAAGAAATTGAAAGTACTCATTATTGATGAGGTAAGCATGGTATCAAACTTAATGCTTGCCTTTGTGCATTTAAGAATGCAGCAAATTCTGAAGACAGACTATGACGTGTTATTTGGAGGAAAACACGTCATAGTTTTTGGGGATCTTTTGCAACTTACTCCAGTTAAAGGACAACCGGTATTCCATACACTTACACATGAAGACACGAAAAACTCGTTAGGAAGTATAGGCAATGTAAATATTTGGACATATTTTGAGTATAAGGAACTCATTACCAATATGAGGCAAGCCAATGATGAGGACTATGCAAGTATTCTGAAAGATATAAGAATTGGACTACTCACAGAACATGGCAGAAAAGTATTACAGAGTCGATTGCTGACTAATTTGTTTACAACAGAAGAAATAGTTCCAGAGAAAATATACAAGAAAATTGCTGAAAAAAATACTGTAATCTGATTAATGCCAACACTACATGAATGCTCTGTATTCAATCAAGAACTTTTGAAATTGGAAAATGAAGAGATCATAAAACTGGAAGCTGTGGATAAAATTCAACATGAACGAATAACTATTATATTGACAGGCAAATTGGCTACTAAATTGGATTCTCTGGAGAAAAACATTTCAAAAACAGTTGGTTTGGAAAAGAATCTTTATGTGTGTATGAACTGTAGAGTAATTTTAAGACGTAATTTGGATGTAGAAAAAGGTTTAGTGAATGGAGCTATGGGTAAAGTTGTGGGTTTTGTAAAGTACCAGATGGAATTGAATTCTTAAAAATAAAATTTGATCAGATTGAAGAGGTTAAAGTCATTAGTCGTTGTTCAGTTCGTTTTTTGCATGTGAAAGACTTATATGTACGTAGGAAGCAGTTTCCGATTTCTCTAGCATATGCTGTAACTATTCACAAGTCTCAAGAATTAACTGTTGATAGTGCTTTTGTAAACATTGGGTCTACTGTGTTCAAAGAAGGTATGGCATATGTTGCTTTGTCACGCGTGAAAAAATTATCTGGTTTATTCATGATAGACTTTGATGACTCAAAAGTAAGTGCTGATGCAAACTGTGTAAAGGAGTATAATAGATTAAGAAGAAGCTATGCTCCTCATTTAGGTCAGTATCCTGTGTTGTTTGTCGGAAAAGGAGAATTGAGAATATCTGTAATGAAGATGTACAGAAGAGAAAACAAAAAGACAGTGATGTGACTGCAAGCAAAAAGAAAAAGGACAGTATGGAAGAGGTTGTTGGTTGTCATTTTGAAAATAGCTCTGGTGTCAACAGCTACGCAAATGTAGTGCTAAATGTTGTATTTTATCTTGAAAGTTTGCAAGAGCAGATAATACTAAATCATGAAAAAAGATTCTGTTCTTTGCTGAGTCTCCTTTATGAGAAGCTGAGTAATGATAAAAATAAAATAGAAAGTGCTTCTGATGTTAGAAATCTTTTAGATGAAAGTTCTGGATGTACACAGTTTACACAAAATGTCCAGCAAGATGCACAGGAATTCTTGATGTATATCCTGATGGTACTGGAAGATGAAGGAGTAGAAGTAGAAAATGTATTTGGTGTCTCTTATAAATGGGAACATTGTTGTGATAACTGTATGAACACAAGCAGTAGTAATGTTGATTCTGAAAGGTTCATATATTTACCATTACCAGAAAGTAAAACAGTGACTTTTAGTAAATTAGTTAAAGATGCTAATCACAACATGGAATGTTCTAAATGTAAATCTGAAATGTTGTCAACGTTATTTTTAAGGAAATATGGACAGTATGTAATTTTAATGGTACAACATTGTAGAGCTGATGGAACAAAATTGGAAACTTTACTAAAGAAGTTTGTGGGTAATCAATTATCTATATCTGGAAAAACTTTTTTAGCAGTTGCAATAATTTTTCATGACGGTCCTTCTATAACTTCTGGTCATTACACAGTTTATCTTAAATGTGAAAAAGGATGGACACTGTGTAATGATTCTCAATTGATTTTCAAGCAACGTTTGCCTTATGATTTACACAATTGTTACTTAATTTTTCTGAAACCCAAATTTTAAATACTAAAATCAGCATCGGAAGAAAGCATTATTTAAATTTAAAAGGATTAAAATTGGATATTTCACTCAAAAAGGATTTTAAACTTACCATTTGGCCTCAAGGAAAGGTAAAACAAACAATTGTGGACTTCTTTGACAGATATTATTTTGGAAAATGTTCTTTTGCAACAAGGTTTACAGATGTTATTTCTTGAAAATTGTTAATGTACTTAAAAGGTATTTTTGACATTTCTATTAAGGTATGTTTTAGTGAGGATACATTTGGGGCTTTTTTAAACAATCTTTCAGATGGTTTTTTTTTTTGCCCGCTGTTAAATGATGAATACAATTGATTTCACTCTTTTCAGTGAAAATCAAAACATTCTGAAAACAGCAAAAAATTGCTTTGCTAAATATGAAAAAACATGTACTGTTTAATACAATGTATTGTTGAATATTAATACTTTTTTTCTTTTTTTCAGAACTAGAAAGAAAACTTAGAAAATGTAATTCAGTTTCCTTGCAAATAAAAAAAACAATTATATCTAAATAAGTTACTTTGATGGTCAGGTAAGTTTAACATATCTGTATGTGTCACTGCTTTCGTTTCATGCTTCCTTTTCTTCACCTCTCCTTACTCTGCTTTTCTCATTTCTCTTCTCACTCTCTCTTCCTGCTTTACTACTCTTTTGTAACTCCCTCACTCCTTCTCTACTACTCCCCTACCTTTACTACCTCCATCACTAATTTGTCATCCATGTTTCTTTCTCTGTATACATATGTCTTAGTCTTTTTAACTGCCTTACTCCTTCTCAGTTGTTTTCTTTCTGTCTCTGTATCTGTCACTCTCTGTTTGTCTGTTTTACCCTTAATTTCCTTAACATCTCTGGGGCAGATTTACAAGCCACCTGCGCCACCACTACGTCATTTTTCTTGACGTACTAGTGGCGCAGGGTGCTCCTCCATATTTACAAGGAGAGGATAAGCCACTCTGTGTGTCTTTTCCTCTCCTTGTAAATACAGCCAATTCAAATGCAGCACTAAAATGAGCTATTATCTTTTTTGATGGGTTTAGGGTACCTATAGGTAAGTACTGATGCAGAGTTTAAAGTTTAATAGGAAGACTCTCTTCCCCTCATCTGTGAAATGTACACCATCTCTTTTTTAATTACTTTGCCACTCCCCTCTCTTTGTCAGGGAGTCCCTGAAGGTTTACTAAAGCAAAAAAAAAATGACAAATAGATTCAAAAAACAAGTTTTTGTGTTTTGATTTTAGGTGGCTCTAAAAAGAGCCCTTGAGTTAATGTAGGGACAGAAGAAGAGAAAAACGAAAAAAAAAATAACAAAACTATGGCCTAGTGCAAGGGTGCTCCTCAAATTTTCTCTGAATGAGATCAATACTGCTCTCACCCATAGTAATAAGAGTAGCACAATCCATGCACCGTGTACTCATCCTCCCAAAACAAGGACGAATATCCAGAGGTGTGTAAGACGGTGAAGGCACCATCGCAGAAGAAGTGCTCGCCTGAGCTGCTGAACATGTGCTCGGCTGAGCTGCTGCAGATGTCATCGGCTGAGCAGGTGGAGGGTTTGCTCCAGAAGCTTGATGAAAAGTCACAGGATGCATTTTCTCAACGTGCCTCATCATAGTGTGAATACTAAAAGAGTACTTCTTATTAGCATTCCCACGTGACAAGATGCGGTGACAAAGTATGCAGGTGACCTTTGGTGCATTCACTTTCTTTTGTCCCTCAGGAAAAGTGAAAAACTGCCATATAAAGGAATCTTTCTGCTTCCTCTGCCACTGTCTCTCAAGAGTGTCCTGCTCACTCTGAGAAGGTGGCTGGTGCTCTGCCATTGTCTCACAAAAACAGAGTAGCTCCTTCTCCAAGGGAATCAGAACTAATAATGAGGGGAGTGGGTATAGTTTTGGAAGAATCTGGAACTGAAAGTACTTTGAACCAATGAAAAGTGATGTTTCTTGATCACATGACTTGCCATGAGGGGATTGGGTGTGGTATTGAAACAATCTGAAACTGAAAGTAATGAAAACCATTGAAAAGTGTTGTTTTATTAATCACATAACCCGAGGTGCGCGCACGGAGCAAGCTCAGAGCGCGCACGGTGCAATTACGCATGCGCAAACACGTACGCGCGCATGCGCATAAGCATTCTGCGCATACGTAACGCGCATACGCTGCACACGCGAACGTCAGCGCGCGTACTCTACGCGTATACGCGAGTGTAGCGCGCGGAGCACGTACGTACGCATGTGTACTGGGTGCGCGCTGCGAGCGCGTACTAAAACGTACGTATGCGTACGTATATAACGTACGCATGCGTACACATAAAACGTACGCATGCGTACTAGGTGTGCGCTGCGAGCGCGCACTAAAACGTATGTATGCGTACGTAGATAACGTACGCATGCATACATGCATACATGAAAAACGTACGCAAACGTACTAGGTTCGCGCTCAGAAAAATTTATAGAAAAAAAAAAAGAAATAGAGTGGACATAAGTTAATAGAAGCTATTAACTATGCTGTTCAACTTTATCCAAATTCAAAGTAAAAAAAAATGAGCGACACCAAATTAAAGGATAAAGATAATTTATAAATGTATCCATAGGGAAATTTTTGTAAAAGAAATATATAAAAAATATATTAAAACATTCTAAAATTAGCATTTAAAAAACCTTTGAAATTCACTGAAAAAACCATAGGTTTCACACACGTTATAGTTAGGAATTAGCATTTAAAAAACCTTGCAAATTCACTGAAAAAACCATAGGTTTCACACACGTTATAGTTAGGAAATAGCATTTAAAAAACCTTACAAATTCACTGAAAAAACCATAGGTTTCACACATGTTATAGTTAGCTGGACATTTTACTCGTAAAAAACCAATGAAATTCCCCCGTTATAGTTAGTTCAGCTAACTATAACTCGCGCGCCCGCAATCCACTGCTGATGACGTCACATATTACATCACTCATGACATGGTCAGTGACATCACTCATGACATCACTGATGACATCTCAAATGACATCACTGA
Source organism: Triturus cristatus (assembly GCF_964204655.1). Classification (NCBI taxonomy): domain Eukaryota; kingdom Metazoa; phylum Chordata; class Amphibia; order Caudata; family Salamandridae; genus Triturus; species Triturus cristatus. Next base: position 379,535,187 of record NC_140587.1, read on the forward strand.
TGACATCACTGATGACATCATCCATGTAAAAAAATTACCGCATCTTCTCACACCCTAATATAACCTTTGATACACCAACTAAAAATTTAACAGTTCCATTCTCAAAACCATATATAGTGCAATACCAATGACTACATACCCATTTATTAACTCTTAGGTCTTCATATACCTCCACTCGCTCACCTGTACAGTCACTCATACTTACAGTCACTCCGTACAAAACTATCATATACATTTAAACACTTATATAGACACTCACACACTAACAATTATCCATAGAGCTACTCTTACACCTACTCAGTCATGCAAATAATTACACTCCCATTTTCTCACCTATGCAGTAAAACACACTCAAGTTTACTTACTCATAAAAATAGTATCACATTCTTACACTCTTATAGAATCATTGATACAAGCACACACTCATCCATACAGTCACTTTCACAATCACACACTCTCATATCTACTCACTTATATACTCCTACACGCACATATACTGCCTTTCACATATGTAGTTAGTCACAAATGTACTACTGAAGTATACATTCAATCCCTAACACACCCATACATACACTCACTTAACCATACAGTCCATCACAGATGCACTCTTAAAACCATGCACCCATAGAATCACCCACTCACACATCTATGCATAGAGTGACACACACCCTACCTACACAAACACTCACAAACCCATACAGATACTCAGACAACCAATCAATTACCCATATAGACACTCATATAGCTGTTCTCAAAACCATGCAGCCACTTATACACCAACATACAGACACATACACACATTTACACAGTTTAGTCACTAGTCTACAGTAAGATACATTTAATGACTCACTTATAGAATCATGGAATGCACCACAGAAAATCATCCATTTACACACTTGTACACCCACTCATTCTTCAACAGGCCTTTCCCTATATATATTAAACATATTAAAGTTGTTAAGAAACAGATACTCAATGGATGATGTCATCAGTGATGTCATTTGAGATGTCATCAGTGATGTCATGAGTGATGTCACTGACCATGTCATGAGTGATGTAATATGTGACGTCATCAGCAGTGGATTGCGGGCGCATGAGTTATAGTTAGCTGAACTAACTATAACGGGGTAATTTCATTGGTTTTCTACGAGTAAAATGTCCAGCTAACTATAACATGTGTGAAACCTAAGGTTTTTTCAGTGAATTTGTAAGGTTTTTTAAATGCTATTTCCTAACTATAACGTGTGTGAAACCTATGGTTTTTTCAGTGAATATATATATATATATATATATATATATAAGAAAATTTTAATTAGCAAAATTCTTTGCAAAAAAAGGATACAAAACCACTCAGAAAAAGGAGAACATTTCAGAAACAAATCTGCTCATTGAACAAATACCAGATCTAATAACAATATATGAATTAATGTTGAATCTACAAGAGGATTATGCCACAGAAAGTCAGATTTAAAATAATTGGAAATTCAAAATTTTAGGACATATATGTACACATTTCAAGAGCGAATCAGAGGTTTGTCCTATGCTAACCACTGGGAACAGGATTGACACATATTATGAGCTAGTCATATCAGATCTGGAAAAGTTGGGAAATAACAATCAAAGAAATAAAAAAGAGAATCTAACTTGTGGAGAAAGGAAAGCACTTGATGATCTCATGAAAAATGACAAGACTGAAATCAAACCAGCAGACAAGAGAGGAAATATAGTAATTATGCATAAGTCACAATATAAAAACAAGCTAAAAGGCAATTGAGTGATAGAACAAATGATAAAAATTGGAATCTAATCCAATCAACGAATTTACAATAACCCTAAACCAAAATATAAAGAGATGGTTTGAGAGAGATTTAATAAACGAAGAAGAAGCCAAATTCCTACAAAGTGAAAATCCAGTCATTCCAACGATATATTTTCTCCCAAAAATTCATAAAACTTTAATCAATCCACCAGGGAGACCTATAATTTCTAGTTGTGGGTCTCTATATGAAAATGTTTCGCAATATGTGGACTATTTCATTACACTCCTAATAATTACCTCAATGAATTCTTACATCAAGAATGCCAGTAACGTTTTTAGAAATCTTGTGGAGATTGAATGGCAGGATGGTTTATTGTTAGTCACAATTGATGTAGTATCACTGTATACTTCAATAAACCATGAGGTAGGCTTAAAAGCAATGAAGTACTTTCTTGCTAAAAAAAACATCCAGTGTATAAAACATTCTGAACTGCTAATTGAGATGATAGAGTTGTGTCTGCGCAATAAAATATTTTTGTTTGATCACCATCTTTATTCACAGACATGTGGGACTGCAATGGGAGTTTCATTCTCTCCAAGCTCTGCAAATCTCACAATGGGATGGTGGGAGAAAGCTATAGCTTGGGGAGAGGGTAACGAACAATACACTGAAAAAATAAATCTGTGGCTATGTTTCATAGACAATTTATTCATTATCTGGAAAGGCACACAAGAGGAATTCACGGAGTACTTTACTAAGTTGAATCAGAACAATGTGGGTCTATCATTTACTTGTGACGTTAGTGTAACATCAGTGCAATTACTGGATTTGTATGTATATATAGAAGACAATCAAATCAAAACAACAGTCTATCGTTCACCGACAGCAACAAACAGCCTGTTACACGGATCCAGTTTTCAACTTAAATCATTGAAGAAATACATTCCATACAGCTAATTCCTTAGAATGAGAAGGATAATTGATACAAAGAGGCTATAAAATGTCAGACATAAAACATGGTAAAATGCTTCAACATCAATCATAAAATCACATGTGATACAAGCTATGTAGTGTATATGATCGAGTGTGAATGTGGCGTAAAATATATAGGCAGCACCATTTGTCCATTAATGAAAAGAATATTGGAACATATTAGAGTGGTGCAAAATAAGGACACAAATTATTCCATGGTCAAACACATGGAAACTCATGAAGGTTATAACTGGCATAACATGAGATACTACGGCATAGCGCATATTACCAAACTTCTTGTCTGATAATACCATTTAGAACAAAACAGCCGCTGGGTTAAAAATGCAGATGAACAATTACATGCACATATCTAATTCTAAATGAACTCTTTGAAATGCTGGGATCTGATCTCCGTTAAAAAGGGTATCAAAAAAGGATATGAAAACTACAAGGAAAAGAAGGATAAAAAGGTGAACATAATGAGCAACATCTATGTGTGTGACACAAAATTTCATCAATAGTGACATTATTCAAAAAAAGATAGAAAGGTGGTGTGAAATGATTTAAAGTTTGCAATCTCATTGGTACACAATCGATTATAGGCATTTAGTCTCTCACAAAATATATGGAAGTTGGCTAATTAACACACCAGGTGAATGAAATTTGCCTCTAACCAATGACACTCAGCCACAATTTGGGTAAAGAGATAACTAATTATAAATGCACTGAGATGTAAGTATAGTAAATATACGCATGAAGTTTGATGGTTAGCAAATCATGTATTAGTAAATGATAATGAATTAACTTTATGAAATGTGAATGGCTAGAATGACTGTTAAAATGTATAAAATGAAACATGTAATGTTTTGAAGGAAAAACATAAAATGTTTTAAAATTGTCAGCTGTTAACACTACATATTCCAAAATGCTTCATTAAGGGCCAAGTGGGCATGTATGTATATAATGAAATGAAAATAGGACTCACCCAACCATGATCAAGACTTCAGAGTCGAAACACGAGGGTGTTTTGATTGGTTTGATTAAATATTCTGAAACATCTAACTCCTGGTGCGGGGCATAATTTGTTTGGTGAAAAGATTTCTTGGGGGCATGATCCCACCCCGAATACCAGCACCGCGTTGTGTAGGAATCGCGTTGATGGGAATGTTATCTCTTTTTTTTTGTTTGATTTTCAATGCAGTTACAAGGTTCAACACGTTTCTGTCTGCTCCTCGTACCGTGGGCATGGGATGCACACTGTTTGACCCCTGAAGCCATTTATTTCCCTAATCAGTGACCTCACTTCCTTTTTCAACATTGCACTATGGTCAATTTAGTTGTGTTATTCTTTTGAAAAATAACTGAAGTGTTAAAGTGCAAATGTGTAAAATACTGCATTTCATAATATCAAAGTGCCAAAGTGCTAATGTGCAAATTACAACAATTTAAAATCAATGATTACGACGCTAATGTTCAGTTCATGTATAACCATTTTTATCCTCTTTTATGATTTTTTATTATAATTTTTTACTTATCCTCTTGTCGACTGCTGTACTTTATTTTAGCCCTGTGGTGGGCCATGCCATTAACAATTATTTTTATTATTATTGATCTGTGTATATTCTCCTTAATCCTGGTATTTTCTTCTTTTTTCAACCATCCACCATTTTGTATTCTATTTTTTCTTTAATAATTTTGTCTATGTATGTTATATTTTCACCTTAGTTAGTTGTTCACATTATGAGCCGTCTTTCATTATTTGCAGCCACATTTATATCCCTCCAGTGGGGTTCATGCTTGCAGAAAATATTGAAACACCTCCCACCTTACTGGATCATAATGTTTTGAATTTCCCATTTTCTATTCCTGATTTTTAATTTTCATTAGGCACAATTTCTTATACATTGTTTGTTTAAGTGCACTGCTTTTTTTGTTTTCAACAAGAGACAGGCGGCACAACAGCCCTCAGCTTAAGTTAAGTTATCAGCAATTATTTATTAATTCACCTTTGCAGTGCATGAATTGTTGAAGAGTTGCGGCATAAGCCTTCCACGGGACAATAGCATTAAAACATTTACAGTGTCCACTTAAAGGGACAGTCAATCTCAAATACCACCACTATTTTCACAAACACTAGCCTGCCATTTCACATAGGATTAACTTCACTTTGTTAGCCATTTTGCATTTACTTTTCATTATACAAGGTTACTAGGAAATGTGCTTTTCCAATACATGGCAGAATAAATCTTTTTTCTTCACAAGTTTCTTCATTTCAGTTCATCATAATCACTTCTCTCATCCAGTTTTGTTATTTCCTTATTTTCCTTTTTGCTTATATATCGGTAAAGTACCCACATTTTTAGGTCTCGCCTGACCCAGCGCATGCGCTGGTCTGGTGAGACTTTTAGTGAGGGCTTAAAAAATGTTACCATGGCCGGCCTAGAGCTTGAGTGCATGTGGGCGGCGCGAACCGCACTTGATCGTGAGCGCGATCACTTTCACTTTCGTGGCCGCACAGCTGCTTTGATGTTCTCCGTGAGCCAATGCTTGTTCTCCTAGCCACAAAGTATTCTCTTGCTCCAGGTTGCGTTAGATAAAGCCTGCACTGTCTTCGGTCTGGTCGCATTCATTTACACGATGAAAACGGGACAATTCATGCATTTGTTTGGAGTGCAGTCCATAGTAACTGCAGGTATAGGTTGTCAGCTGCCTGCTGTTACATAGACCAAAGCAAGGGAGAATGCAACTGGAATCGTTGTTTTAAACCTTATTAACTGTGCAGCCAATCAGTTGCACCAGTTACTGGAAAGCATTAAGTTAGACTAGGTTTAATAACCAGCGTATTTGACTGACTCATTGGTCAATGGTGCATTGGAATAATATGTGTCACATGAGCTAGCTAGCTAGCTTGCTTGCTTCCTTCCTTTCTTCTTTCTATTTCTTTTCCTTCTTATGTTCTTTCTTTCTTGTTTTGTCCTTTGTTTCCTTTTTTGTCTTCTCATTTTCTTTTCATTAATTCTCTTTTCTTCTTCTCTTCCTTCCTTCATATCCTCTCCTCTTTATCTTTTTTCCTTTCTTCCTCATTTCGTGGCTTAATACGTCTATTCAGTCCTGATTCATGGCTTTTAATGCAAAATTAATACTAGTGTGCCAAATGGCTTTTATGGGGTAGCTCTGACTTTACAACTGAGAAAGAAATTAACCTAGGTAGTGCATGTCCCACGTTCTTTCAAATAGCTTTGAAACTTTGTAGGCCATCCTCCCATTTACTGGCCCACGAGAACATTTATTGTTGCACATTATTAAAACATGAAGTCACAACTAGAAAAAAATTGGCGTTATTTGCAGTCCCGGAAGTGGCTAATATTGAAAGGATGCAACTCTTAATGCAAACCGGGAATAATAAACAGTCTTTTTTTGCTTTCAGGCAGGCTTAATTATTTAAATGATAAAATACGCAGGGGGGAAATTAGTGCGGAAAGACAGAACAAATTGGCGAGATCTGTGTCGATTTAACTAGCACAATTTCTAGGCAAGAAGTACAATCCGTGTTTCATCACCAGTGCTTTATTCTGTCCAGTCACCCCTCATTCCGTTCCTGCCTACGGATTGAAAACGGACATGGTTAATAATATGCGTCTACCTGAGGCCCGATGCAGAAATGGCGCGGAAATGGTGACAAAATGGCTGCTCAGATGTTGGTATTACTGATGAACATTAAAACGTTAATTGGACTAGCTCTAAAGGGTTTGGGAGGAAACCTGTGGGCACAATGTTTCTACGGTTGTTTACCCCAAGATTCTCTGACATCAAAAAGCCACAGATATGCCCAATACTTTGCTAGAGGTGTGTTGCATTCAATACTGAAATATCTCTGGCTTTAATGGTAGGGCTTCCAGAAATCACTTGAAATGTTCGGGGTGCTCAAGGGCGGAGAAAATGTCCTGTACCCCAATTACTGGAATTATCTCCAACCCGCTCATTTCTGATGCAGTACTAGGAGATCTGAATGGCCTCAATCTTTCCTCAATGGGCCTTTTTGTGGGACTTGAAAATCCTGCAAAGGTTTTGATTTTACCTGAGAAGAGTGTCCTTGCAGTCAGGCTGAGAGCCTGTAGACGGGTATCTCAACCATGGGGCCTTCAAAAACTGAAAAAAAAACAAGTTGTGTTAATGAGAGAGAAAGGCACTGCAGTTTTAAGAATTTTTAATGAGTCTTCCTCCTTTACGCTGTCATACGTGATTGGTCTAAGAATGCTGTGGTTCAATATGAGTACATATACGAGTTTTCAATTTGGTTCTCAGCTTGTAGATTTGAATAACATGGTCGCGGTAGGAGCAATTATTTTTGCCACCTAACTAAAGTGACAATCTACCTCCATATCCCACTAACAAAAGGCCAACATTTTTTGCTTGTGGGAACAATAAAATGCTCCCTTCGGGTGGCGCCAATGCACCCACCTAGAATTGCTCTACTATAGGACTTCCCAATAAAATCCTACACTGTTAAAACTAACTACACTCATGGACAGAAAGACATATATAATCTCATTATGAAATACAGGAAATTAAGAAGCCTATTTTGAACTTTGCTGACAGCCTGCCGGGTCAGTTGATGCCTTGGCCTCTGCCCCAGCCGAGGACTGCTAAACATTTTTAGAGATGCCTGCATGCTTGGTAGGGATCTCCATGCTTTTAATGGAATCACAGATGCATTGAAGTCAAGACCCAATGCTATGCATAAACCTTGGGGTTTTGGCCCTGCTCGGCAACCCAAAAGGCCCTGACATGCAAGGATTTTTCTCTCTGTGCATCAGAGCCATTGTTGCTTTTCCTACAAGGTCCATCATGTGTTGTGTGGCAGGCTTTATTGCAGAAATCCGTTGATGGTCAGTCCACTTCAAGTAAGATGGGACTGTCATTACGGTGACCTGGCGACCTGTGGCAGATCGACCTCCGCATCAAGGCTTTCCACATGCAGGGTGTGCTGAGGCTCCATCTGCAGAAATACAGCAGTTCCCCCCTGCCCCACGTCTAATTGGGCAGAGTAAATGCAAGGATGATGGACAGAGCATGTGACATTTCTTGGAAGAATAACTCCATAAGTATCATGTTGCTCATCTGTATTCTTAACACTTCTTGCCCTTTTTTAGGTGGATTAAACATTTGTAAAAAGAAAATGTCCCCAGGGTTTCCTCTGTTTGCCCGTGTTTTTTTCTTGTGTTGCTATCCACATCTAAAATATGTTGCAAATGTGGCATTATGAATTTCTCAACTTTCAATTCAAAATATTTTGTTTACAGTTTTACTTCTGTACAGCTAGCTTTGATGGCTACTACTTTCAGTGACAAGGGCTAAAATTTAACATGTGGCAACTTTACTTTCTCTCTTGTGATCTTTATTAAGGTCCTCTTTATTCCAAATATGGTTATGTCATAGTCCCCTGGAAGGACTACTAAACATCAAGGATTGTTCTGGAAACAAAATGGCAGGTAGGCTCTGTCTCTGGCCTATGGCCACCACTTTTAAAAAAAATTCTACACATGTGGGATCACAAATTCCCTGATCCAATGACCTCCAGGCTGAATTTGAAGGGGTTCTCTCCTTCTGCCTAGACAAATAGAGACAAGAGAGAGGAGATTGGCGAAATCAGAACTCCATCTTCTTTTCAATTATAGTACTTTAACCACAATTTGTTCCATCATAGACATTCTTTGCTCCTATAGATTGTCAATATATTTCTAGTGACCTTAATAATAAGGGGACATTTTATTTGGCAAGGCCACTCAATCTCTATCACTTTTTATATTTTCATTGCTTTTGTTCCTGTAAAGTCAACCCCCTGATTTTCTGGGATGATAAAAGCACAAAAATAGGTGATTAATAAAGGAGATTCTCCTCAGCCTGAGAAAGAATCCTATTTTTACTTGGAGATCCAGCTATTCATATCCTTCCAGGGGATTACAGCATGAATTAAATTAATGGGAGACTAATTACTAGTTATTACATTAGAAATGAGGGAGAAAGCTTCCCTCTACCCAATCCAACCATAGGCCTCTTTCCTCAGACTCTGGGCAGATGTTTTGGATCTTGTTGTACCAGGGCAGTTCTCTGATCCAGCGACTTCATAAGAAACATTAGACACTAGCCTAATGGAGTATGTGTTTTATTACCTTGCTTTCCAGGATGGGACAGCCAATGGATTACATCTTGACCCCATGTAAATTGGAACACAAAAAGGATGTGACTAAAGAGGAGGCACTGTATTTTCCATTGATTCATTTTATGTCCCAAATCCATTACGGGGATCTTGGGTTGGCTCTGGTATTCTGCAAGCGCCAAAAGAGGCAATATATTTCTTTTATATGGGAAAAACATCTTTTGCAGCATTTTATTGATTGAATCTAACCATTCGTGCCTAAATTCTAACCCATAACTGCCTGTAATATATAATAGTCATTAAGGAAACTGACCACAAGATAAAAGAAAGCAGGAAACTGAAGTTGTGCAAACCCACCTCACCCGTGACACACCCTGCAACTGGTCCTTTAACTTCAGGATTCCATTTGATGTTTGTTTAAACAGGATTCTACACAGGACCCCCGTCTCACTGATTAATCACTGCTTCCAGTTGTAACCGCCTTGCCAGCTCAATCTGCTTCTCAATTTCTGTGTCCCATATATGTAAGGACTATGGTTCTATCAATTTGATAGAGGGACTTTGGAATTTTGGGCAATGCGCATCCTTCTTTGTAGTCAAAACGGCGCAACAATCGCCCTTTGTAAGAGTGTAAACGTACCCTAAGCCATGCATGGTGTGGCAGACTTGTGATCATTATATATTGTTCGTGTTCCTCCTTCATATTAATGTGATCTGTAAAGTTTCGCTCTTTTAAAAGTTTTAATTCAAAGGTCCAACTCTGTGGAGGGATGGATGCTCTTCATTGAGTGAGATATTCTTGCATTATTTGAAATTTGCTGAAGAGAGATGAGCATATTGTAACTTATGTGTTGTGTTTGTTGAGACACTAGAACGTTTTCTATAGGTGAGTAACTCTGACACTTGTTGGGCCACAAAGTGTAGACTCGTGAAGTGCTAATCTGAACCGGTCCCAGTGATGGCGAGCAGCAGAAACAATACAGACTAAAGCATGGACTTTCTTTACTGTAGCTAGAAGTGATAGGTCTCGCTTTTGGGACCTTAAACGTTTTTAGCCATGCAGCACATTATCCTGGGTGCTGTGCCAACCTAACGAAAGACAAATGTAGTTAAAATGTAAATCAACCAGGGACATTTTATTGCTTTACTGCACATTTAGCATGTATTCCGCATGGTTAATAAGGGAAGCTTTAGAACATAATTCCAATACATCATGAAGCCACATAAACCACACTTAGCCCATTGCAACTGCAAAAACCACATCAATTTGCTCAGCACATTACCATTCCATTTGTGTGACACGAGTGCTTTATGAGCAAGTATCAAGGTATGGAGTTCTTGTCGCCGCTTTACACAACCATGCTCACACAATTACAACAAGCATTTGCAATGCAATAGGTCTCGCGTTTAAGCGAGTTTGAGCTATTGGCATTGTAAATGGTAATACATTTTATTTATGTTTTGGTTTTTAAAACATAAATATAAGGCGTTGTCATTTATAATGCCAATAGCTTAAACTCGCGTAAATGCGAGACCTATTGCATTGCAAATGCTTGTTATATATATTAAGTTCTGTACAAGCTCATTTCTCATTTCCAATAGGTATACAAAGTTAAACATTGTTGCCTCCAATACTTTCATACGCTCAAATAACTTTATTCGAAACATTAGAAAGTTTACACAATAAAACATCTAAAAACAGTTACAAAATTCGCACATCCTCCCTAGATCTTAATCAACCAGCAAAATTAATACATTTTAAAATCATCATAGCTATCCCCACCTCAGTTTGTGCAATTGACAAAATAAAAAATTCTTAGTAAAATGAATAAAATTTGATTCATTTTCACACTTCATAACGTTTCCTGATTATAAATGCAGTTCTATTAAAACTAAGTACTGCACTAGAAATTACAGCCGTAGATAGTGCCCTTAAATAGTCATAGCCCTCTGATAAGAGCAGGGCCTAATAACGTTCAATATAGGTTTAATAAAATGTACTCTAGGGTAATTGTACGGGGAACAGCACAATATAAAATGCATTGTACTCTGTTTGGCCAGATTATTAGAAGGACAGGGGGCTAGTCTCTCACACCAGCCTGCCTGTTTGGGATAGGCCTCTAAAAAATGCTGTGTTCCCAGTCGAAATCTGTTCAACAGAAAACGTGATTGTACATACGAAGTAAAAGACAAATAAAATTGCTGGGGACCTAATGCCCCATCATATAACATTCCCCTGCCCTGGTCAGGCATCCTTAATTCAGTACGGTATGCATTTTTGTGATCATTTTCATTTTAGACTCAATAGTATCTGGGTTATTATAATATTCCTCTAGGCCAATCTTATAAAAAGTATCCCTAACGTAACACAGCCAATGGAGTGACATTGCATTATCCAGGTTCATACAATCTTTTAGGATACTCCAAGTGAATGTCAAAGTCTCTGAAGACCAGATTTTCGTCCATAGGATAAGGGGTGCAATGTTTATCCTATCTTTCACGTATTCCAGGCCCACCTCTGAGTGACAAAATGAGGTTGAAGTGCTACTCGGAATCATTAAAAGCTTTTTTAAAAATGTGGTCTCTAAAACCTGAATCTGATAACTCTTTTAACCCCATACTCCGGCCCCAAAAGTAGCTACAGATTAACATTTGGATTTATATAAAATTATCATTACTGTAACAGGTTTATGTCCCAATTTACAGACAAAATGAAACAGCCCCTCTGTTATTCTACTTGTCTGTTGGGCCCTTGTCATAATTAGTTTATCCCAACTCAATTTGCTGTTAAAAACATTACCTAAATAGGTCAAATTGGGCACCTTCTCAATGATTTTTCCATTCACAATCAACTTCCTAGTCTTAGTTTTTTCCGGGTCACAAACCGTAATAAATGATTTACCAAAATTTACTTTGAGGTCCAGTCCTGACATAAAATCAGTGAAGGATGTCAGGGCCTTTTGTAAACTATTTGCCGTCAGGGTCATTAATACCATATCATCGACATAGGCCAACAGAGGGACCGGTCTACCTCCTACTCTTGGAAAATCCAGTTGCTGCTTAGTCAAGAATGACTCTAGTCCGTTAGTATATACAAGAAGTAGGAAGGGGGCGAGGATACAACCCTGGCGCACCCCTTCCGTGGAGGCAATGGGCCTGGTCTTCTGACCTCCTGGTCCAAAGCGCACAGCCACAGTGGTGGATTCATGTCGCCTGCGTAAAGGGTAATAAGGGGCTCTTCAAAGCCCATTTCCTCCATCATTGTCCATAGCTTTCCCCTACAAACAGTGTCAAATGCACTGGACAGGTCCATGAAGGCCAAGTGAATCGAGACCCCCCTGGTCTTCATGTACTTGCCCATAATCAGGGACAGGTTAAGACATTGTTCATTTGCGCCCCTCCCCTTTCTGAAACCATATTGGGTATTGGCTGTTAATCCAGAAGCATTAGCCCATGACTCCAAACTTGTGAGAATCACCCTCCCCATAACCATACATGTGGCATCTATTAAGGAAATTGGCCAGAAACATGTGGGGTCATTCCTATTTCCTCTTTTAAAAATAGGTACCACAACTGCTTCCTTCCATGAAGATGGGATTTGACCAAGTATTGCCACCTTAAAAACATTTGATAGCAAGGGTGCCCACAGGTGAAGATTACGTTTGATCAAATCTAAGGGTACCCCATCTGGACAGGGCGCTTTCAGAGATATACCCTTATGTATTGCATCTTCCACCTCACCTCACTCACGGAAATATTTTTAATTAATGAGCAGTTTTAAAATTAATAACTGTCTCATCCCTTTGCTCTTGTATTTTATTCCCCGTGGATTCAATATTTTTAAGAAATGGGCTTCACAAACCTCGCCTGTTATGGTCAAATCAATGGCCCTTGCATCATTAGAGAAAAGTGGGCGATTTATAATCTCCCACTTTCATACATTTTAAACATCCAGCAATTTACATTGCTTGATCGCAGATTGCAAGGAACCAGTAACATCTTTTCCATATGACTTTCACCTATAAAGATCATTGGATTCTACTTTATGTCCATACAGAGGGACATTTTGGTTGCGAGAACTCTCAATTAAAGTGCAAGATCTGTAAAACAAAAAGGTCAGCTCAATCAAGCCAAATTATTGCACTACATGTGGAATCCTTCCATCTTTGGGGGGTTACAATTGGTTAAAGTGTCATGTGCAGTTCATCTTCCTATGCCAGTTACCACCAACTTATTAGGTCAATAACTTTTATAAAGTGTATCCATTTTAAAGTGCCAGGCTCTCCCAAAATGACCATCTCCTCCTAAAAAATAAATGTAAAGTACTCTATGTTGTAAATATTCATATGCAGCATACCATTAAGATGTACAATCAATATTTTCGAATGAGGTGCGATCACTATTATTATACTATTGAGCTAATTACCATAAAAGAAAGATTGACATCTTATAAACCTACTCCTACATTGGATCACATATAAGCAACATATGCATTATATTTCTATTATGGGTGGGGATTGCCTTAAAATCTTAAAATGATAAAAAGTTTTCATACTGTACATATTACTGCTATCACTGTATGTGTATATATATATATATATATATATATATATATATATATATATATATATATATATATATATATATATATATATATATATATATATATATATATATATCATTCACTGAAAAAAACAAAGGTTACAGGGATGCTATAGTTAGGTTTAGATTTTACACATAAAAACCATAGGAATTCAGTAGTTTTAATTACCAAAGCTAACTAAAACTTGTGCCCCCACAATGCACTGCTTATGACCTCACATATCACATCACTCATGACATGGTTTTTGACATCACTGATGACATCACTAGTGATATCTCAAATGACATCACTGATAAAATCTACAATGAATCCATAGATTTGTTGCCAGCCCAAGGACACATTCAATACAAAACAACACATTTAATGCAAACATATCCTCTTACAAGAACTGTATCACTGTTAGTGTGTGAGCAGCTGTGTAAGTAACTGCTTCGCTCTGTTAGCGGCTATATGGGTGGAGTGTGACTGGGCTTGTTAGTGGCTGTGTGGCTGTGTGGTGTGCGGCAAGTGACTACGTGGGTGAATAAGTGGCTTTGTCGGTATTTTTGTCGGTGTGTAAGTGGCTGTGTGGGTCAGTGAGTGGGTGTTTGAGTGGCTGCTTGGCTCTGTGAGTGGCTGTGTGTGAGTGCTTGTGTGAGTGTGTGAGAGAGGGTCTGTGTGTGAATGTGTGAGTGGTTCTGTAGGTCTGTGAGTGAGTGTGAGAGTGGTTGTGTGGGTGTGTGAGTAGTTGTGAGAGAGTGTGTTAGTTTCTGTGTGGGTGTGTGAGTGGGCACATGTGTGAGTGAGTGTGTGAGTAAGTGGGTGTGTGAGTGGCTATATGGGTCTATGAAAAGATGCAGGAGTGACTGTGTGGTCTGTAAGTAGTTTTGTGGGTGTGTGAGTAGCTGTGTGAGTGGGCCTGTGAGTTTGTGCGTTTGTGGCTAGATGGGTGTGTACAAGTAGATTTGGAAGTTAAACTGAGAGCTGCTTATCCCACCTCATTGGGTATTATGTATTTTACAAACCACAGATAGTTACTCTGGGGGGCTTTGACAAGAAAGAGATCCACATATGGAGTACTTTTAGAAATGAGGTTTCTAGTTGGCTACGGTATGCACCTAAGCCAGGCAGAACCCAACACTCTAGTCACTGTAAGTTACACACCCAAGATAACTCCTGCTCACCCCCTTGGTAACTTGGCAGAGCAGTCCGGCTTATTCCAGAGGCAATGTGTGAGGCATTTTCACAACACACACACACACCAGTGACACAAAAAATACACCGTAAAAGAGACTCCAAACAGTAGTATATAAAAATATCTCATATACTCTATATAAACAAATAGACCACAATCACATAAATCACTTTGCCAACTAGGTAATTGTCATAACACCATATTTAGTGCACTACATTATACACGTCTAGGAGCACATCATGAAAACCAAACTGAAAATATTATGCCTAACAACACTGCAAATACTTATCAGTTGCACGTCATTAAAACATTTGAGAAAAACAACATTACTGCGCATAATGTGCAGCTCCTGCAATTTGATACTTGCTATTTTGACTTCACAAGGATTAAAACAACATATAATATTACATCAGGGCACGAAATACAACAGAAACCTCCATCAATAATCACAATAGGCCATCCAATCAAGGTTCATGAAGTATTTCCCATCACCACCCAGAGTGCAGCCCACCTGCGCTCACGTTAGGTGTACTACGGTAATCCAGAGAGCCCATGAATCATCAAATGGGCTGAAAAGACTCAATGTAATCAGGCCCGGAACGTAGGCCGCAGGAACACTTGCGTGCCTACCATAAGCATTGTGGTAATTTCTACCTACAAGCTCCTTGGAGGCTGCCAGTTCCTAAACGGGGGCCCGTCATGTGCTCACCCCACTATGGCCACCACAGAAACAGTGTCTTCCCCGCCTCACCAGGCCCAGACAAAGCGAACATACAAGCGAGGTGCTGCTTTGGGACCATGTGGTAACCTCGACCGGTACCCGTGATCCACTTTTACTGGCAGCTGCTCACGAGGTTGGGGACCCGACCCCTGGTGCATGGGTGGCCACTGGTCTGAGCCGTTTCAGGGCCACCGGTAGCACCACACTGCCAGCAGGTTGACAAAGGAGCTCCTCCGCTTTTCTCCTCGGGATGCCAGTGGGGAAAAGTGGCCCGCAGTGCCGTCTCTCTTTAGGGGCCAGATCCCGCCTTTTCTTATGTCAGCCAGGCTTTGCTCGGCGATGGCTTCTGGTGAGGCCTCATCCACGATTACTTGGACAATGCTGTACTTTCATTGGGCAGTTGGTGGGGCTGTATCCTCTGGCCCAGTGCCCCACAAGTTGTTTTTGGCCCACACTACCCAGGAGTGCCCAACATCTGCTGAGTTTTCAGAAACACAGAGCAGGCCACTAAGCCCTGGGAGATCACAGGGGGCACAAGGACAGGGAACAGTCTGCAGACCAGCACCAGAGGCAGTGCCAAGTGGTAGTCCCTCTAACAGTCAAGCAATCAGCGAGCAGTAGGCCAATCCAGCAAAACAAGCAGTCCAAATGGCGATCCTTCCTGGCAGCAGACCAGTTCCTTCTGGCAATGGGCATTTTTTAGAGCCAGAAGCATCATGTTACAAGTCCCCACTGTGTCTAAAATCATCGGATTACAGCCCCGGTCTTTGTTCTGGGGGTACATCAAACAAACTTCATTAGTGCCCAACACCCCCATTCAATCCCCAGCCATGGCTCCAGATACATTACGGGGGCAGAGACAGCATTGTGAAAGGCAGGCACAGCCCTATTCAGGTGCAGGTGACAACTCTTCCCATCACTCTAAATGCAGACCAGGTCTATACAGCCTGGCTATGAGTCACACAGGAAAAGCAGCACACACCTCAACCCCACTTGTGACTGTCCAGAGTAAATGCACAAAACAGGCCCCTGTCAGTCTAAACCAGACATTGATTAGAGTTAAGCTGCAAAGCACAAAGTGTCATAAGCACATAGAAATGCCCACTTCTAGAAGTGGAATTTCTAAAATAGTAATACAAAATCAGCTTTCACCAATGAGCAGGATTTATCATCCCTATTCCAAACATAGCCACATCACCCCTTTCATATCAGAAATTACCACTGAAACACATATCAGGGAATTTCCAATGAAAACCTATGGGAGGAGCAGCCTCACACCAGTGAGAAACTAAATAGGCTGCTTGTCACTACCAGGACATGCCACTCAACAAAGGCACATGTCCTACCTTTCACCTACATGGCACCCTGCCCATAGGGCTATCTAGGGCCTACCTTAGGGGTGACCTGTATGTAGGAAAGGGGAGATTCAGACTTAGCAAGAACTTTAAATGCCACGTCACTGTGACAGTAATCTGTGCACACAGTGTCTGCAGCAGCAGAGGCTTGAGACAGGTTTGAAAGACTTCTTCTGTGGGTGGCACAAGCAGCGCTGCAGTCCCACTAGTAGCATTTAATATACAGGCCCTAGGTATATAGTATACCACTGTGCAAGGGACTTACAGGTAAATTACATATGCTAAACAGGTGTAGACCAATCATGCCAAGTTTACAGGAGAGAGCATATGCACTTTAACACTGATCAGCAGTGCCTAGAGTCATAAAAAGAACAAAAACTAAAATACTGGAGGAAGGCAAAAAGTTCTGGGATAACCCTGCAAAAAGGGCTAAGCCCAACAAGTACGCAATAGGACGATGTCTTCATCTTCATGTGTCGGCTAACTTTGCACTCAAGTTCGGTCAGTCAGAGGGAAAGCAGGTGGGTGTTTGAAGGGCAAGTACTTTCCAGGTATTCACAACTGCGAGAAAGATGAGGCAAGAGTAGTGGAGGGATTATGTTAAACTTGACAGCAGGTAAAATGTACACTGATTCAGTGCAGGAGAATATCTGTGCAGCTGAGTTCTTCACCTCTTAGAAGGTTTCTCAGAGACACTGTTACTAATTGTGGAACCTCCTGAGGCTTGAGCCGGGAGTAGCGCAAATTGCGTTTTTAAAACTGTAATTGCTTCGTGTGTGTTTTTTTAACTGTTGCACTTACCGCCCTGAGCACCAAAACCTTGCTACGAACCCGCCGCTGACAGCTGATCACAACGCTGCCACTGGCGAGTGTCTGTTCGTCCCCCTGCCGCCATTGACCAGGACACAGGCCACGCCCACCGGAATAGGCCACGCCCCCTTCCTCTCCACCCGGTATATAGAGCGCGCTGACTACAAGCGCTGCCTGTTACTAATTGTGGAACATCCTGATTCTTGAGCCGGGAGTAGCGCGAATTGCGTTTTTAAAACTGTAATTGCTTCGTATGTGTTTTTTTAACTGTTGCACTTACCGCCCTGAGCACCAAAACCTTGCTACGAACCCCCCGCTGACAGCTGATCAAAACGCTGCCACCGGCGAGTGTCTGTTCGTCCCCCTGCAGCCATTGACCAGGACACAGGCCACGCCCACCGGGTTAGGCCACGCCCCCATTCCTCTCCACCCGGTATATAGAGCGCGCTGACTACAAGCGCTGCCTGTTACTAATTGTGGAACCTCCTGAGGCTTGAGCCGGGAGTAGCGCGAATTGCGTTTTTAAAACTGTAATTGCTTCGTGTGTGTTTTTTTAACTGTTGCACTTACCGCCCTGATCAACAAAACCTTGCTACGAACCCCCCGCTGACAGCTGATCAAAACGCTGCCACCGGCGAGTGTCTGTTCGTCCCCCTGCCGCCATTGACCAGGACACAGGCCACGCCCACCGGGATAGGCCACGCCCCCCTTCCTCTACTCCTGCCTCCTATAAAGCATGTGTCTATACAGGAAGCGCAGCGGACGAGCGCAGCGGGCGCGACGAATGCACGCCGAAGGCGCGCATAAGGCAAGCTCGTCTGCGCTCGTCCGCGCCGAGTCCGGGCCAGGGGCCACATCCCCTACATCTCAGGCTAAACAGATCTTAGCCTACAGTGCAGACGCTCTACATGGCATGAGGTCCTTGGGACCGGACTGTGAAAGGCATTGCCTTGATGCAACGTCTCTTCCAGCCATTTGCCCAAAATGTAACGTCCCCATTAACATGTGGCAGACCAAAACCCTGAAGCATGAATACTGTATGTTCCTATTAAACTGCAGATCCCTGCCAAAAAATAAGGTGGAAATCTCCTTCCTACTGGAAGAGCGTATGCCGGACGCAGTGTTTCTCACCGAAACATGGTTGGCGTTAGACTCCGACCCTGCCGTTGTAACATCCCTCCCCTCTGGCTTTCAAATCATTCGACAAGACCGTCCGGAGGGTAGAGGGGGCGGGCTAGCAATTATATTTAAAGAACAATATCATTGCAGACTCACCCCGGAATCTATCCCAGATTGTGAGAGCCTAGCCTTCTCGCTGGAGTTTGCTCCCAACCACTGTTTTTCGGGCACATTGATATATCGCCCACCTGGCCCCCCTAAACAATTTCATAATCTCCTACCAGCAATTGTGGCGCCACGCACTAGCGCGGCTGCCAACTATACTGTGTTAGGCGATTTCAATCTTCACTTTGATTCACCGCTGGATCCTACGGCTACTATACTAGCCGCACTACAACTTATCCAACGAGTAAAAACATCGACTCATGTGAAAGGACACCTTCTAGATCCAGTGTTCAGTAACTGTGTGGATTTTGTGGTTGGGCCTCCGCTTCCCCTCCCATGGACTGACCACTCTCTGGTGCCCTTTACTTGGTTTACCCAGAAACCCATTCCGGTAACACCGATGATAAGACATGCCAGATCCTGGGTGCGGATACCAGTAGACGAATGGAAAAATAAACTTATGAAAGAACTTCCCCCTAATAATGAGGATCCATGTCTGGCGAACCAGGCCTATGAGAACTGGATCCTGCACTCTCTCGATACCATCCTCCCCCTTAAGAAATTAACGGTAAAACGTCCCCATAAAACAGCACCTTGGTACTCGGAGGCCCTCAGGGACAAAAAGCGCCAATGCCGGAAAATTGAAAGGAAATGGCGTCTAGACTACTCCATGGAGGAAAAGACTCTATATCGAGAAGAAATAAAAGCCTACAAAAAGGAAGTAAAAGCTGCTCAAGCGGCATATTTTTCTGACAAGATCCTAGCTGCAAAATCTAAACCTAGGGAAATCTTCCAAACTCTGCAAAAACTTACAAAACCACCTCCCCCCAGTGCATATGAGGCAAAATCTGTTTCCCAATGCAATGACCTGGCGGAATTTTTCTCAGCCAAAGTAAATAAAATATACGCTTCCTTCCCCTGCACTACCACTCCTCTGATAGCTCAGGATAAAACCAGGGGGACAGACGCTGTTCTAAGCTCTCCACCCACGCTTGACCACTTTCCTTGCATGGATCTCGAAGTTGTAGAGTCCATGGCTCGGAAAGTAAAATCTGGATCCCCAACTGACCCGGCACCCCCAGAAGCCATGTTGCTAGCATCTCAGGCTGTCCTACCTATCATCAAAAATCTCCTGAACGCTTCCATCGCTTCTGGCATCGTCCCTCCTGCCTGGAAACGGGCGATGGTCCGAGCGCTGATAAAGAAGCCAAACCTGGACCCATTGGACTTTGGTAATTATCGTCCTATTTCCCTGCTCCCCTGGGTGAGTAAAATCGTGGAGAAGTATGTCAATCTCCAGCTGGTTAGCTTTCTTGAAGATAACCAGCTGTTAGATACCACTCAGACAGGGTTCATACCTAAGCACGGAACAGAGTCCGCCCTCCTAATGGTCATCGAGGAGTCCAGGAAAATTCTTGACCAGGGAGGATCAGTGGCAGTGATCCTCCTTGATCTCAGCGCGGCGTTCGACACGGTCAGTCATAACACTACTGAACCGTCTTTCGAATGTCGGCACTGTGGACAAGGCCTGGCTCTGGTTAAAATCTTTTCTGAGTAACAGGTCGTTCCAAGTGTTTGACGGACAGACAGTGTCTTCCAGCATGCCCCTGAAGTGTGGAGTCCCCCAGGGCTCCTCTTTAAGCCCCGCGCTTTTTAATATCTACATGAGGCCACTGGCTGAGGTAGTTCGTCCGTATGGAGTCAAGATCATATCCTATGCGGACGACACCCAGTTGGTGGTCTCATTAGCGCAGGAGGCTCAACAGCCACTTTCAGGTGGACTAACAAAATGCTTGGAGGAGGTGAAGGCCTGGATGACTCTGTCATCGTTAAAGCTCAATGGTGACAAAACGGAGCTTATGCTCCTGGGCCCGGCTGATCCCACCTTCTTCAACTCACTATGGCCCACCTGTCTAGGCCCCCCCCCCCCCGGCTCCGAAGGATAACATCAAAAGCCTAGGGGTATGGCTGGACAGGAGTCTTTCACTTAACACCCAGGCCACAAAGCTCTCAGCCATCTGCTTTGGATTGCTCAGGACACTGAAGAAAGTTCTTCCTTTGCTCCCAATGGAGGCAAAGCAGATGGCCGTACAGGGCCTGATACAGTCACGATTAGACTCCAACAACGCCCTCTATTTGGGTGCACCAGAGTACACACTAAAGAGACTACAGCTGGTACAAAACTGCGCTGCCCGCACTCTGCTACAGATCCCACGCAGACTGCCAGTTAGAGCGGCACTGACCAGCCTGCATTGGCTCCCAGTGCGTAAGAGAGTCACCTTTAAGGCAATGTGTATTACTCACCAGGCCTTCTGGGACTCGGGACCCCTAATTACTCGTAGTCTAGTAAGCCAGTATTGTCCAGGCAGAGACCTGCGATCTAGCCAGGCTTTTATGGCAACAGTCCCTAGAATCAAAAGGACAAGATCGGGTGGAAGGATGTTTGCCTTCAACGCCGCCAAGATCTGGAACTCCCTCCCTTCTCATTTGAGATCCAACCTTGACCTCGCCTCTTTCCGCAAACAACTAAAAACACACCTGTTCAATTCTCCTCAATAAACTCAGTTCTCCTTCCCTACCGGTCTGCAACCTCACCCACCCTACCAACTGGTTCCTCTAGCGCTTGGACGCCTCAGGGCAGCAATTCGCGCTGTTATAAATTCACTTTCATTCATTCATTCACTGTAACAGATGGGCAGAAACAAAAGCCAAAGCTAGTAATACATCTGTCAATCACAGGAGCACTGTCTGACGAGTGTTAAAAGGTGCAGCAAACATTTGTGGGCCTTCTGACACACATTTTTCCAGCCTGGGACCACCATGCAATGCATGGCAGTAACAGACAAAAAAAATCATTGCACCCACGCTCTAGAAGAAACAGACTTGGGGGTATATCATCAAGTCGGGGCAATAAAATTATCGCTGTTTTGGCGTCCGTTTCCGGGCGAAAAGCAGCGATAATTTTATCGCAGTATCAGCAATATCACGCTAGCGCGTGAATCCTTGCCTTAGCGCCCTTTTTCCATACGCCCAGCTTTGCATCTCTAATGAGATGCAAAGTGGGCGTTCCTTCCCAAAATAACTGGAGAAATGTCGCTAACCGACATTCCTCCAATTAACAAGGGAATCGCTAACCTGCTTAGCGATTGGAAAAGAATCGCTAACCGCGCTTAACGCAGGTTCCTGTACGCCTGCTTTCAAGCTGACTTAGCCATGTAATCCAATGAAAGGTGGATTACATGGCTAAGTCCACCCTGCCCTATCAGCAAGGTATCGCCTGTCACAGTGCGTTATCGCTGGATTTTCAGCGATAATCGCACTGTTTTGTATATAACGCATGGATTTCTATCGCTTTGGAGATAAGCGTTGCTGATAGCACGCTATCTCCGCGATAGAATCCAGCGATAGCCGGCGATAATTATCCTAGCGCTAAGCGATAATTATCGCTGGTTGTTGCTGATATGCCCCTAAATTAGATTATGGTGAGTTTATTAGTGAAAGTGAGAAATCAGCCTATGATAGAAGCTTAATACACCTATATCTCGTTCGGAAGAAGCGTTTTTTAAACAGATAATTTGTGGGGTGCAAAGAGAGGAGACTGGGGCCATTGATTGCCTTAGGTCCAATTTTTAGGTTAGATCTCGTTCATCTTCATCTAATGAAATGACAAAAATATAAAACTTCTTTGCTCCAAATGGTGACAATCATTTCTGATGGAAAACCAAGAGCGTGTTGAGCTGAGTGTCCATCTGTGAGTTAAGATTTGTCTAAAGAGTAATACTACTTATGTTATATCAACAGCCAAGGTTTGAACAATCCCTTACATATGCCTCCAATAAGTCATTAAGTGAAGGGGGCTACACATCAATGGCTTTATTTCACACAAGACACAAATAATGATGCTAACAGAACCTTGAATAAAACGGCGTAAGAGATCCTTATTGCTATGCTCACACATTACTTTAGTTGCAGAGGACACTTATCAGGCCTACAGTCTCTGCAATCAGGTTTTTCATCTGTGAAGTTTGGATGTTTGGGTAAAAATGAAGCTGATTTGGTTAATTCAATTTCTGCAGTGAACTTATTGCCCCTAGAGAAATGTGAATCTAGCCTTTTTGCTAATTAATAGAATTCTCATATAGATTCTCGTAAATATTGAGTGGATAAAAGCACAATTTATTGTAATATTTGAGTTCGTCTAGAGAATGCTTTAATAGCCGGGGTGTACATTTAATCCAATGACTGAGGGAGTGACCAGGTAAATTGTTCGTCAAAAGGCACTATGGCTGAAGGAAAGAAGAGCAAAAATGTAATTAACTAAATAAGTGGGTCTCAAGAGCTGGCCACACATGACAATTGTTCTACAGTACCCTCCGTACTGTAGGACAATTGTCAAGTGTGGCCAGGTTTGTGGGGCAATACAAGGCACACATACTTAAAATGTAAAGCTGTAAAAATGGGGAGAATGTAGTAAAATACAATATGTAATGAGGTTTGTTTCCGATTAGTGCCTGATCGGGGGCAATAGAAGACAGAGTGCACTAAACACAATGTTTCAAACTAAATATATTTAGCAAATTAGATCCAGTGTAGGCCACACCTGGATTTTGATATATGATTAAACTTTTACAAGCTAGAGACCAATGTGCCTGCCATGTTCTAGACCACCTCATGTAGCTCAATCATGATGAACCTCAAGGTAGTCGACATTGAAATAATCTATTCTCTACAAAATGCTGCTTCTACTACTTATGCATTCAGTTGCTGTCGCAGAAAGGCAGGATATGTTTTAAAGTCCTCACCAGAAAACAAAATATAACCACTGATGTAACTTGTTCCCCATAATGAAACTCAAAACATAATAACAATCCCAAACGTTTGACTTTCAAGACTGGGCGAGGTGGAAAATCCTTGTGTATAGACTAAAGGGCAGATTTCTACACACTGTCTTGTTGGCTTGAGCTTCAGCATTTTGTGACTTATCCAGACCTGAATGCCAGAAAGACGGGAATAAAGGGTGTATTGAAGCTCAGAGTTCGATCAAAGCACAGCATCAATTCAGTAGGATCTTATTAAGCCTGCTAATGGTTGTACATATATATTAAAGATAATGGGGCAAAGGAAGACCTCTGTGCACCTTTAGAAATTAAAGGAATTACAGTAGAACAGAAAGGAGGAAGGGCCATGGATTGAGTTTTCTCAGATAGTAAAGAAGGCTAACCAGGAAAGGGCCACCCCTGTAGGTCACCTACTGGAATGTAAAGGAAAGAAATATCAGTATCAACTTGCAATTACAAGAAAGAGCAAAATAAGTCCGGCAGTGTAGACCACAACCAGGCCCATCATGAGTTTACCCAACAGCATTGCGTAGGTAGTTTTATTTCCAATTTGGTTCAGATGTTCAACTCCAAGCGACCACAGGTTTCAAAGTAGTCCAAAAGCCACCATACCAAATATATTGTCTTAATGTTCATAGGACATTGGGATATAGGTTAATAAGGGATGTATGACGTTACAACGCACACTATTACAACGCATGCACTTACAACGCATTTTTTACAACGCATAATCCATTACAACGCATGACATTACAACGCATGACACTACAACGCATTTTTAAAAAATACCTTTACAACGCACTACCATTACAACGCATACTACCTTTACAACGCATACCATTACAACGCATAATATTAAATTACATTTAAGGTAAGTATTAGATAGTATAGGGGTAAAAATTACTATTCTAACTCCAGGGGGTGCAACAGTAGGGTAAGTGTTGGATAGTGTAGGGGTAAAAATTACTATTCTAACTCCAGGGGGTGCATCAGTAGGGTAAGTGTTGGATAGTGTAGGGGTAAAAATTACTATTCTAACTCCAGGGGGTGCAACAGTAGGGTAAGTGTTGGATAGTGTAGGGGTAAAAATTACTATTCTAACTCCAGGGGGTGCAACAGTAGGGAAAGTGTTGGATAGTATAGGGGTAAAAATTACTATTCTAACTCCAGGGGGTGCAACAGTAGGGTAAGTGTTGGATAGTATAGGGGTAAAAATTACTATTCTAACTCCAGGGGGTGCATCAGTAGGGTAAGTGTTGGATAGTATAGGGGTAAAAATTACTATTCTAACTCCAGGGGGTGCATCAGTAGGGTAAGTGTTGGATAGTATAGGGGTAAAAATTACTATTCTAACTCCAGGGGGTGCATCAGTAGGGTAAGTGTTGGATAGTATAGGGGTAAAAATTACTATTCTAACTCCAGGGGGTGCATCAGTAGGGTAAGTGTTGGATAGTATAGGGGTAAAAATTACTATTCTAACTCCAGGGGGTGCATCAGTAGGGTAAGTGTTGGATAGTATAGGGGTAAAAATTACTATTCTAACTCCAGGGGGTGCAACAGTAGGGTAAGTGTTGGATAGTATAGGGGTAAAAATTACTATTCTAACTCCAGGGGGTGCATCAGTAGGGTAAGTGTTGGATAGTATAGGGGTAAAAATTACTATTCTAACTCCAGGGGGTGCATCAGTAGGATAAGTGTTGGATAGTATAGTGTAATATTATGCGTTGTAATGGTATGCGTTGTAATGGTAGTATGCGTTGTAATGGAATGCGTTGTAAAGGTAGTTTTTAAAAATGCGTTGTAGTGTCATGCGTTGTAATATCATGCGTTGTAATGGATTATGCGTTGTAAAAAATGCGTTGTAATGGTAGTGCGTTGTAAAAGTTGCGTTGTAAAGGTTGTTCCCCGTTAATAAGTGGACTCTATGTTGATATCCAAGTTTGGTTTCTTAAGCAGCAGCTTAATAAGTCCTTCCTTCCAATATTGCAGAAATATCACAGATAACAAAGAGAAATCTAACAAGTCAGTCAAGGCAGAAATGACTAAGGTGTCCATGGCTCTGAAATCCAAGACCTGGCAGATGTTGTCAGAAGAGGCCTATTTAAGAGTTGAATGTGATGCCTGGATCTTTGGCAGGTGCTGAAATAGTACCCTGTTTGACCATCTAAGCCTTCATTCTATAGTATGTATAGATAGCACCAATGAAGGGGGCTGATCCTGTATACTTTGAAATCAATTGAATTTTCACTGAAAAGAAAAAGTAAGCATTAATAAATAGCTTTTGTAGTGGATTGATATAGCTGGATGGAGAGCTGGAACAAGTAAGATCCCTATACCTCAAACAAGTCCCTTGCAGAATTAGCAGTCTGCACAATTATGGATCAAAATAGCTTTTCAATCAGAACCTGTGTAGTACACATTCTCTTGCCTACATCTCTAGGTAGGCAAGGAAGATAACTTCAATTTAACAATTTATCCCTTTCCATGGGCCCCTCCTCTTCACTTCTCCCCGGCACCGACCTTCAGCATTGTTTTTACCAGCTATTACGAAAACCATTTGAGTTATGTTCCTTGTATTGTTCTCTGTTTCCATCTTTCAAGAGCTTCTCAGATTCATCTGTTAGTATCTGCAATACTCTCAGATATCGGTCTCTCATTTCTGAAATGAGAACTGTTAGTAATGGGGCCATTGTGTTTCAAAATGCTCTGCTGTATCTTCAATCATGGCTGTTATTTTTGCATCCCTACCATGTGCACATTCTGTATAGCAAATCTTGCATGTCTGGTGGCCTTTCTTTCCTTCAAAGAGATGTAATTCTTTGCTTTGCCACAAACAGCGTGAGTGACATCATCTTCCTTCTTTTGGAATGTAGTGGGCACATCTGGGGATTGGCTATGCCCATGATAATGTATGTTGAGAATCAGGGGACATTGGTTTGTAACATATTATCCACAAAATCGAGCACCTCTTTCCAAAACCCACTTAAGATGTATCAGTGTTCCATCTGCTTCACAACCTCTCCAACAGGTGTTTGGACTATGTTTGTCCTATTCCCACTTTTTTTTTTAGGTTTGACATACTGGTATGAAGCTATTTTAAAGAGTTTCCACTGCGAAATAGAGACAGACATTAGTTAAAAAGTAGTCGTTTGCCCCCCTTCCCCCGAACCAACCGTACTGTTGTCAGGTGCTTAAGGAGAAGACTCTATTTACCCTCTTACAACACCCATGGATAAACTGCTCACACACTTAGCTTTAGCGGCTGGGTTGTCGTTAGCACGAATCTGGAACCAAAGGCTTAGCCACCCCTCCACACCTTGTGGTCTAAAATTTGGTCTATCTACACAAATGGAAGATTAACAGGAATTATTCATGGTAAGTACAAATTTGAAAAAAGTTGGTTACCATTTAACAGACAGATGAAATGGGATGGAAGACATAGGGGAGGGCTACAAAGTATGCCCCAACATATGTCAACGATCAGGTAGAGGCCAGATGCCACCAACCTCAACCTCTGATGCGCAAGACAAAATATGCCATTTATATTGAGGATTTAGAACTGTTCCAATCATGATTTGCCATGCATTCTAACAAATACAAACGTGATATAGATGCTCTATGTGCCCTTTTTACCCGTACATGAATCCATGTGTTCCATTATCCTCTGTCGTGAAGTTTCTTCGTCATTGTGGCTGTACTTGTATTGTACCAGTTTCTCACAGCGATCTACCAATTTCCATCTCCCAGCGTTTCTGTTCCAGGTTTCTATGTTGAGTTATTTCTATGTTGTGCATCAGCAATTTGTAATGAGATCTTTATCATTTTCTCTACAGATTAGCCACTGCCCATATTTAGTAGGCGGTTTACAGGCAATTGGTTTAATTATGGGTTGAAGGATGCAATGTCTAAACTGGGTATATCGGAACCTGTAAATATTGAGGATGTTATATTGCTCCCATATGCTTTGAAATGATTGATTTCTGTCTCATCAAACGTGTCACAAATTCTCATGCTACCTCTCTGCCACCAGATTTCTAAACCTGTCTTCCTTTGTAGGGTTTCCTAGAACACAGGTCAGTGGGAACTGATAGGTGGTACTTTTCCCTTCATAGATACTTTATCTCAAACCTCACAGCTATCATGACGAGGAAGAATAAAGACCCCATGCCTTATCCTTTTTGAGCATTCAGGGCACTTATCCAAACTGATATTTGCCCGCTATCTTCTGATCCATATAACACTAATAGGTTTCGGATTCTAAATGTCTTCATCCAACCATAAACCGTTACTGAGATGCTAGGTAATTTCTCATAACAAATGAGTGGCTTTCCTCATTCCTTTTCTAGGTTTCTGTAGGATGGATTTAGCTATCCAGTTGGCTTTCCAGATGAAATTATCAATTAGATTCTTCAATTTGCACAATATTGACCTCCTTGTTGGAAGTGGGAGTATCATAAATGTGTTCAACAGTAGGAGTAAAGTCACCTTGATATCGGCTATGTGGCTCAACAGGGAAGATCTGCCTAGATGCCAGGTCTGTAGTACTGAATGGGATGTCTGCATCAGTGACTATAGTTGATTTGGCTAGTCAAGTTTGTTTCTAAAGCTATTTGCACTCCAAGTTATGCAATGGAATTATTCAACCACAAAAACTGAAATTGCAGTTTCAGCCTTGCCATCTGCTCTACTGCCAGCAAGATATTTGAGATTTGGCCAAATTCACTTTGATTCCTGAAACTCTGCCATTTTGCTCTAGGTGTGGAGGTGTATGGGAATGTCATTCCCTTCATTATGTCATCAACATACATTGCTAATTTATGGGTGGTTTAATCCATGTCTATTCCGCAGATGTTCTCCCCCCACCCCCCCCCCCGATCATTACTGCGAGTGGTTCACTGTAAAGGCAAAAATCAATGGAGAGAGAGAGGACACCATTTCCGCACGCCTCTAGATTTGTTAAACTAGGCAGAGAGGTGCACCCATTCACCCTAACCATAGCTGTAGTATTCTTATATCAGCTGGCTTCTGAATCTAGAAACTAAACCCTCTGCTTCCAAACTCTGGCAAACTCTTTGAATGCCTTTTCAACAGTGAGTAAGATTAATAAAGCTTACTTCTTAGTTTGATGTACAGTATCTATCAAATGTAGTAATGTCTTAGTATTATAGCTGCAGTTCCTCCCCAGTACAAATCTGACTTGATTCAGGTCTATGAAGCCTGTGATAACTTTACTCAGCCAATTCACCAGAATTCCTGTAAAAAATGTAATGTCAACATTCAACAACGATATCAGTTGATGTCAACTGTAGCATTGCTTGTCTTTCCCTGGTTTCAGGATAACTGAAATCATTGCGTGGGACATGGTTTCTGTTATTCCTTCCTGACTTGTAAAGGTATGGTATAGTTGGGTAAGCACAGGGGCAGCAAGGGTCCGTGACACATTGCCAGGGGGTCTGCAGGAGGCAGTTTTAAAAGCACTGCAAAGTTCCTTGTCTAATTAGCAGTTTTCGAGCAACAATAAAAGTGTCAAAATAAAGCCAGTGATTAATGCACCTGCTGGAGAGATGAGAGTTTTGTCCAGTAGCAGCTTTGAGTTACCTAATGTAGCTCAGAGGGTTAATATGCCTACTGCAAAGAACGTGCACCATTGCATTTTAAAAAACAGTATTTTATGTGCATAGGTGAGTGTGTTACTGCTTTTGTCACAGAGATTCTTTTGTTACTGTGCAGTTCATAAGTGACAACCGAAATCTAGCACAGTGGCCTATAAACTGTCATCAAAGAGCTGCTTGCAACCTGCATGGTACAAGTTAGTAACTTATGTTTTTCCCAGTCTTTCATCATACTGATGCTGCTAAAAAGGTTTATTTGGACGGAAATACATTTTTATTGGTAAAGTCAATGCTAACCACTGGGTGATGTTCTGAATCCCAAGTTTGTGCTTCTCCAGACCAAGCACTCTTTAAAAATGCCTACCAGTATGAATGACATGTGAATCCTACACCTTGTAGAACCCTTTGCCTTATGTAACATTTTCTATACACTGATTTACATGTATGATTCATTGTCTCTATATGTGTGTGATGTAAAGTGCTCTGACATCCTACTATGGTATGAGAGATGCTATAAAACAAATGAAATACATGTGACGGAGAGGCTATGGAGAGATGAGAGGCACTGTTGAAGGGTGATAATGAGGGAATCATTGAAGAACCCCAACAAAGATTGTCGTATCCTAGTGCATAGTAAGTTCTTCATTTACTATTCGTTAAAAGTTAATACAATTTAATATATAATAATAAACGTGTTTTAGAATACACCACTGTTTCCTACATTTCTTGGGGGGGGGCTCTCAAAGACCCCTTTGTAGTGGTCAGGCCCACTCACTGCACTTGCTGTGCACCCTACGGCGACTGGTTTGAAAACATTTGCCAGGGCTGCTTTGGGTTTCCAGTCTGGTCCTGGCAGGATCAGGAGCCTCGTACTGCGAAATAAAAACAACCAATATCCCACCCCCCACTCACCAGTCGAACCCCCTCCGTAAGTCATTGGGCTCTCTAAGACTACCTCAGCGGGTCGTCATCTGTTCCCTGTACAATCTACCGCGATACCTATCATATGTTCCCTGTACATTCTACTGCGATATCTTACTTTACGAGTGACATTTTGCACTCCATGTCGATATAATGCGATGTGTCTTGGGACATTGTATATACTAAATTGCTTAATGTATCCTACGAGTGATTCTTGCTGTAAAGCACTCCGATACCTTCGGGTCTGGTTAGCGCTATATAAAACTCATAATAAATACATAAATAAACCAAATATATTTACAACAGAAGTGGCGGAGCATGTCGTTAGCCTCCTTGGCTTAACGTTAGGCTCCGCCACTTCAGAAACGCAGGGCTGCACCATATTTACAAGAATATGGTGCAGCCCTGCATTTCCCCCAGTACTGGCGCTACACTTAGCAGTGTAGCGCCAATGCAGGCACCGTTGCACCATAGTGCAAGGATGTGTGCATGCAGGGGAAGATTGTTTATGTGCAGGAAGGGGGACCTTCCTGTATATAAAGAATCTTGAAATGCAGTTTTGTCACTTCTATGTGTGCTGCCTAATGCAGCACACATGGAAGTTACAAAATGGCATTTTTAAAAAAGATTGTTTATGTGCAGGAAGGGTCACTTTCCTGCACATAAACAATCCAAGGCGTTTTGCTTTTTCCATGTGTGCTGTGCAAGCCACATGGAAAAAGCAAAAACGAGGAGAAATAAAGGATTTCTCCTCGTTTTGCCAAGTTAAGACCTGGTTTTCCCTGGTCTTAATTTTGGCGCTGCCTCCTATTTATGCTGCTTTTGTAAATAGGGGGCAATGTCAAAATCAATGGGTGTTGCGGTGGAACACCCACTGCAACACCCACTGCCCACCCCTTTCACGCTAAGCATTGTGTGACAGGGGGCCTTATTTAAAAGGCAGCATTAAGCCATGTTATGTGGCTTAACGCTGCCTTGTAAATAAGGCAAAGCCTCTATCGCCACGGTAACGTCGCAAAAATTGAGACGTGTGTTTATTTTTGGGGAATTACTGTTTTAATGTTTGGAATTTAAATCATACAAATTGCTTGGGGTCCCCGGCTTCCAGTGGTGACTCAATGGGGGTCCTCAGGAGTCAAAAGTTTGGGAACCACTGTGTTATAGTATAAAGGTGTAAACACGTCAAGGTCAGGAGCTTTGTTGGTTTTACGCCTCTTAATTGAAATCAGTACCTCACTAATTTCTGTTCGTTCCCCTAGGGGTTCTGCTTGTCAGGTGCAAGTCTCAATGTATTCTTCATTCTCTAAGTGAAGAGTGTCCTCAGAAGAATATAAGTCCTCATAAAATTAGCCAAATGTTTTTATTATTTCCTGATCTGAGATCCTGCTTAGCAGTTATTCCGTCTTCAGCGTATCTATATATACAACTTTCATCACCTGTGCTCTCCCTGCTATCAGATTACATCATATTGTCAGTAAATTTGTTATTTATGCATGCTTTTTAAATCTCCTAGTTCAGTTTCCAAGGGATTGTGTTTTTGTTTCTTTCTCCATTCAGTTTAGGTGTGAATGATAAAAACGGACCCCTCACTACCACCCTCAGGGTATTCCATCTAATGTTCCAATTTTCATTGTTGTCATCATTGTCTGCGAAATAGGTGGATATGGATTTGAGTACGCTGTTGTACTCATCCTTGCTATGTAGCACTGTGTTCCAGTCTCCATTCCCTGTATGTTGACTTTATAGAAGGTAGGACCAGGGCCAAGAACATTGAGGTGTGATTTGAGGTGGAGATTTGCCCTATCTCTGTTGAGATTATATTATTCATAGGGTCATGGAATGAAGGCCGTTGCTGAATGGATGAGGAACAGCTGAATGAAGCTGATATCGGACAAGACGGAGGTCCTCATCCTCGGACTCACCCCTTCGGCCTGGGACGACTCCTGGTGGCCGACCGCACTGGGAACAGCTCCAACACCCACCGACCACGCACGCAACCTAGGGGTCATCCTTGACTCCACCCTCTCCATGACAAGCAGGTCAACGCCGTCTCTTCCTCCTGCTTCAACA
This sequence comes from Triturus cristatus, assembly GCF_964204655.1. NCBI lineage: Eukaryota > Metazoa > Chordata > Amphibia > Caudata > Salamandridae > Triturus > Triturus cristatus. The sequence continues at coordinate 379,567,467 of NC_140587.1, forward strand.
CCCTCCGCATGCTCCGCAAGATCTACAAGTGGATCCCCATCGAAACAAGAAGAACGGTCACCCAGGCCCTCGTCAGCAGCAGGTTGGACTACGGAAACGTCCTCTACGCAGGAGCCTCGGCCAAACTCCTGAAACGGCTTCAACGCATCCAGAACACCTCTGCACGCCTGATCCTCGACATCCCTTGCCGCAGCCACATCACACCTCACCTGAGAGACCTGCACTGGCTCCCCGTCAACAAGAGGATCACCTTCAAGCTCCTCACCCATGCACACAAGGCACTCCACAACACCGGACCAGTGTACCTCAACAGACGACTCAGCTTCTACACCCCCACCCGCCAGCTCCGCTCTGCCGACCTCGCCCTTGCCACAGTCCCCCGCATCAGAAGAGCAACCTCCGGCGACAGATCGTTCTCCCACCTCACTGCCAAGACATGGAACACCCGCCCCATCCACCTACGGCAGACCCAAAACCTGCTGATCTTCAGAAGACTCCTCAAGACCTGGCTTTTTGAGGAGTAGCAGCACCTCCTACCCCCAGCGCCTTGAGACCCTCACGGTTAAGTAGTGCACTTTACAAATGCTATGATTGATTGATTGATGGAGCTACTCATGAGGAAGTGATCTATCCATGAATAGGTCTGGCGAGGGACAGATATATGTATGCACACAGTGGTTGGCAGATGTTGTGCATATCAGGGATATGTTAGTACATTTTATTGCAGGCATAGTCTGGTGCCAGTAGTAAATGCCAGTTTGTTCTACTGTTGTCCTGATCTATCCTCATTTTTCCCCATGGTGATATTTGGGTTTCTTTTTTATAATAGTGCCTCCTAGTAAAACATTTTTTATTAAAGCTTCTTGGCATGTGAATGGGGCGTAGAGGGAGATAGTGGTGAACTTGCATTATCACTGCCTCATTGCAAATAGTTGTCGGTCACCTTTATTTTTTATTTAGAGTTTTATAGAGCGCAAACGTGGCATGAACGGGAAGCCTGATAGAGGAGCTCGACCACCCTGAGGCTAGGTTTCTGAGAGGAGGGCTAGACACTCTCAGCAGGGTGGTCACAGGGCTATTGGGGTGGGCAGGAGAGAGAGAACACAGGAGGAGGAGGTCTTGTCGCCTACAGAACACACCACACCACCACCACCGCCATCACCACCGCCACCACCATCACCAACACCACCATCACCAGCATCACCACCGCCACCATCACCGCCACCACCACCACCGAGAGCCAGGAGGCATACTGTGGCCAGCCTCCAGCAGATGGAGGTGCCCGAGGATGACAATATGGGAGGCCAACAGTCCACGGTGGCAGAGGATGCCAACAGTGCAGGCACACAGTCCCCCACCGAGCGTGCCCACACAGGTGCCGGATGCCGCAGAGCAAGGGCAGTCAGTCCAGTTTCACAGGGCGATGAACAAAGTGTATTTGCTGGTCTTGAGGGGAACATGCTCAAGGTGCAGCGCCTGCAAGGCAAAGCAATAAGATCAGTCCAACGTCAGATGGTACAGAATAGACTCATGCTGCACATCAAGATGTTAGGGGTCAGATACCTTGTGCAGTCGTTACTGGGGTTGTGACAGTAGCATAGAGAATTGCTTGCTTGCCTTATGGTGACACACTTTTTACACGGTCCCTTAAGGAGGTGGAGTCTTCACAAGTTACCTCCTATATAACCCTGGTTAGCCACGAATCCGGTGCTTGGCTTTCGGATTTCTGAACCCTGGTCCACGCCCCTCTGTTTCCTGTCTGAGCGTTTGCAGTGTCCGTTAGGCTGAAGTCTACGGTAGTGGAGCAAACGGTGTTACCTGATTGATTCCTCTGAGTCTTGCCCTGATTATTGTTGTTGGTATAGAGACGGGTGAGGCGCTCCCCTTTTTGTCAGAGTGAGAGGTGTGGGAGTATTCAGTGCTTGCAGAAAAAGACGCGGTGGGCTTTCTTCGTACCGCGAGTTTCATTCGCAGCTTTCTGCTACGCTGTGACTCTCTCCTCCGTCCCGTGCATTGTATTTCTCGGCAATGAATTACGGGCCTTGAAGTTGAGAACGTAGACGTTCTTGTGCATTTCCCAAAATTACCCGAGTGCCAGCTTGTCGCTATCGAATCCCTACGCGGGAGCTTCCCCTTTTGATATCTTTAACAAGATACATTATTTCCACACTTCTGAATCTTCCCGTATAGTTAGAAGAGTTCTTGCGCGGCCGCGCTATTAGAATCCCTGGGAGTGTAGTCAGACGTAGAGTTTTCACGCTGCTTTGGTCACCTTAGGACTTCTCCCCTATTCCCTTGTACCCTCCCACACCGCTGAGAGATATAGCAGGTTTAATCACGAGGAAGCCTGTTATATCCGAGATGACAGCGTCAGTCACAGGGTGTTACATTTGCTGAAAGAGACCTACCACGTTTTGGGACGCTGTGGCCATAAGCGTGATACCTGCCATCTTGCTGAGTCATGCAGATATTCTTCCCGATTAAGGAGATGTTCAGTTGGTAAGAGACATTGTGTGGTGTGTCATACATAGTGTTAGCAATTGCAATTCTCCTTTATGTCGTATGCTAGGGGAGTGGGGCTAGGTTTATTAATGGTCTCTTGCTTGTTCTTTCTGTAGGTTGTCCCATTCTGTTCCTGCGGCCACCAATCAACTGGGGGTTCCCTACAGCTGCCTTTACCTTACTGCCCCACATCTCCGTGGGTTCCCCTGTGGGCGAGCATTCCTTTGAATACGGCTCGTTCATAGCGGGGCTTTAGGAGTGTGGGGACTTCCTCGTCGCTCCCGTGGATTGAGCTAGCAGTCATCGTGGTGATAGGCAACACAAGAAGGGCATCAGCAGCATGAACAATACTGTGGCTGAGGGCATGAGGGACATGTCCGAGGCAGTGAGGCTGCTGTGCAGCAAAATGGATGAGGACCATTTGGCGAGGCACAGGGAGAGGCAGAAACTTGACAACTACATTAAGGCAGTGAACCGCCTCTCCACTGTCACCTCTCTGCTCTGCAGGAGCTCGGTGGCCAGGCAGGAGGAGATGGCCCACTGCAGCCATGGCGTGGCAAGGGAGCTGGTCACAATGACCAGTGCACTGGAAATGCTACAGACAAACCAGCTAGCCACTACAGGTGCAGGTGATGGGGGGACAGTGAAGAGGCTACTAGCCGCAGAAGCATCACGCCCCCTATAACTGAGTCCAGGAGGCGCAGCGAACGGCACAGCGCTGCCACAGGACAGACTCCCAGTGAGGACTGTGTACTCAGGGAACGCAGCAGTGCTGCACGTGGGCACAGGAAGCAATGCCAGCCATCACATGGTATAGCGAAATGGGTGATGTAACCCATTTCGCCTTTGTAATCTGCATTGCATATTGGCCTGGCATGTTAAGCCCTTCATGGTGTGGCAGTGTGCTATGCTAATAAAACACCGTCACACACATACAGTAACTGGCTGTGTCTCCATACTTACCTAGAAATTGTTGGGTGTGATCTCAGCCCGTCTATGTCTCCCATCTGGTGCTGCTGCAACACCTGCTGCGCTGTGCTCTGGCTGTGGACAATCCTCATCCTCGTCCTCGGAGTAAGTTAGTTCAACTGCTGTTTCTTTCTTTGTGGCAAGGTTATGCAGCCTGGCACTTTTGTGGAGGCAGCGGAACCTGCTTTTTAAGAGTCCAAATGTGCGCTCCACAACGTTGCGCGTAGTTCTATGTGCCACATTGTATCTTCTCTCACTTGGGGTGGATGGGTTGAGGTATGGAGTCAGGATAAATACCCGCACGGCATATGCGCTATCACCGGAGTGAGAAAGGAAGTGCCATTAATAACAGTCACCCACACATTCATCCAAGGTATACATCAGGGTGTGTCACATTGATTTACCTACCAGGTATCCTTCTCCAAATTCGCCCCCAGCCAGATGTGTGTAGATCCCACTGTTCCTGAATATGTAGGAGTCATGGGTACTCCCTGGAAATTTTGCTACTATGTCAGTGATGATGTGGTCCGCATCGCATATTACCTGCACGCTGATGGAATGTGTAGATTTGCGGTTCCGATATATGTACTCTGTAGCTGCAGGTGGGCAGATTGGTTTGTGTGTCCCATCAATGCACCCGATTACATATGGGAACTGTGCCTTTTGGTAAAAATCTATCTTTGTTTTCTGCAATTCCGCCTGTGTGCTGGGGAATCGTATGTAGTGATGCATTCTTTGCATGATGGCATCCAGGAAAGTGTTGAAGAAACGGGACAGGAAACTCTGTGACACACCACCTACCACAGCTATCACCCCTGGTAACTACCTGATGCACGTGAATGCTACAGAGCACCTGAACATGTGTTGGTATAGCATGCCCCCTTGGTGTCTGATGCTCCAGGAGTGGGTGCAGGTCCCGTATCAGGTCTAGGATGGTTTGGGGGTCTAACCTGTACCTCTCATGGATTTCAGCCTCAGTCAGTTGGAACAGTGTAACACGCAGTCTGGACACGCGCTCCTCCCGTCTCCAGATCCTCAGTCCTGCTGCTTGCATATGTAGCCGCCTTGCAATGACGTAGAGGGCCACCATTGTGTTCACACTGTTGCATTTTGGGGTTGGTTAAATGCAGTGCACCTGATTACCACCTTCTTTGAGTCAGTGGTAATTAGCGACTCCTAAATACCGATAAATGGATAATTCGGTATTACCGATTTTTGGTACATCGATTTGCGAGTTTTTTTTTTTTGTGTGCTTTTTACCCCCTTTTATTTTGGTAAGGATAAACACAATCATCTGAAAATGACAATACAATACCTGAAATTGAATAAATGCAATTACCATAAATACAACAAAGGAAATATACAGTCAAAGCAAATCTCAAATACATCAATGGCAGGCAGATCAAAAGAAAATAAATTTAAACCATTTTTTTTTTCCCGGTTCCTAATTGAATCGTGCAGCATATGATCAACCCAGATTACTCTTAGATCCATTCGGTTATGGAAGACCAGATCTTGGCTCCCATTGCTCTCTTCCTTATACCTTTAGTTTTATAAATTGAAAATTCCAAGTTATACATAGCTAATAGCCTTGAGCGCCTGGTCACAAAAGTCGGGGGGTCAGGACTAGGCCAATCCTTAGTTATACAAGCACGTAACACTGCCATACAGATAAACAGAAAGGATTTAGTAGTTTTTAAGGATTTCTTATTTAGCTAATCGGTATTTGGGGGTTTCGGTGTCTGCTATTCGCAAATTAAGGAATCGGTAACTGGTTTCCCATATTTTTACCGATTCCTTATTTGCAATGGCGTTTGGTGTTACCTACATTGTACATGGCTAAATACCGGTCAGTAACGCAGAAATTCACCTATTTTCTGCGTTACCGACCAGTATTTAGCCACCTACATCTTGCCCCTAGAGAGTAAGAGAGAAGTGAGGATCAGAAGTGAGGATCGGAAGAGGGGGCGGTGAATTTGCCTTATTGTAAGATGCTGAAGGTTGGGGGAGTGGAGGAATGTTCTCTAACAGATCTATGGGAGATGCTGCCCAGAAATTCGATTTGGGTTGGGAACACAATGGGGAGAGTCGTGCCAGCCCGACCTTTGGGAGAGAGTGAAGGGGTGCATGGGGGATTAGCTGCAGCTTTGGTAGACATAAATTAGAGGCCCTTACCATTGGTCTTTGAGCTGTATTTACCGGAGCTATGACAACAGTCAGATGGTGATGGCAGGTACTCAAGGTGCGTAGAGGGGTACGAGTTATGTACTTGCTTTTTGAGGATGGAGAAGAAGTCAGCAAATTTATTGAGATCTTTGTCTGGTGCTTGGATCATAACAATGCTGTTTTTATATAAGGTAATGGTAAGGTCAGCTCTAAGATTTTGGGAGGGCACAATCGTGAGTTTGGCTCCGTAAGTAATGTCCTTGGATTCATGTATGCTAAGTAGGTTTGATATGGCTGCACACCATAGTGCTGTTTTTCTTCAGTAGAAAATAAGGCCATTGGTAATGATGCCCTTGTTGGCGTTGAAGTACAGGTCATAGATAAGTGTCTCAGGGTGTCTTCTCAGGAGGGAGTGTTTGATGGTTTTAGCAGAGGTCCTGGAAAGGCTAGGAGGGTATGCGATGGTGTAAGAGTTGCCACCTGTTGCTTTCAGACAAGACCCTACCATACTGGAGAGAGAAGGGGAACTAGGTAAAGCCGAGAGGATGAACTGGTGGGCTGCAGGAGAGGTTCAATCATTAATTCAGAGAGATTGCTGATCTGATGCACAATTGGAGATGTCCGCTAAGTTGCAGGGCGTCAGGAGTGGTGTCACCTACGTTAGATTGTGAGCCCAGGCAGCATGGGCAATACCAGTTCAGGGTGCCGGCAAGGGAGAGATAATTTCAGAGTGTGGGCAAGGCTTAGTTGCGGGTCATCAGGAGGGGAGGCACCTAGGTTAGATTCTGAGCCGAGGCAGCATGGGCAATACCCATGATGCGGGCAAGAGAGAGACAGATTCAGAGCGCAGGCGAGGCAGAAAGGCGGCTCCCCAAGAGGGGGTCCACAAGCTAAGGTTCACCAGGCGGTGGATTCTGAAGGAAGAACGCTAGTGAGGGCCCCCGTCCGACTCAGGCAGGGGGTCTGTCCAAGTATCAGTCGACCACCTTCTTGAACTCCCTGCTTAGGATGAGCACAATTCAACAGGTTTTGTTAGAGCCTGATGCAAAGCATTGCTGTGGGAACCATTCGGATCTTAGAATATGGTAGTCTTTTTGAGTAAGTTGATCTCTTGTTGTATGCAAATCTCTCCCTTTAGCAAGTGTAGCTTATTCATTATTGCCAGGCAGTTGTTTGGACAGTGTTCAGCTGTCTTAAATTTAGGCTGATTCACTTTTCTGTAGATTCAGAACTAAACTTCTTTTCTTCAGCAATAAACAGTAAAAACCCATTAACTTTCACCACAACTGTCCTTTAAGTAATGTCCATTATGTACCATTTGGTGGATGCTTTGCCTCCAAGTGCCTCTTACCTAAACCTCTCCCCTATGCTCCCCATACTGGCTTGGCTTTTAGTCAAGTCTTCATGGGCTGCTGGCCCTTCTTTTGTGCCTCTTTTATTCTTCATCCTCATGGGTTTCAGTAGACTGTTTAGGTTTGTCCGATGACCGGGAGAGGATACCTTGAAATGTATTTAGAGTGTCTTTAATTTCTTTCTCCACAACTGCTTATGAGGGTCTACTCCATTTGGCTTCTATAGTGATCTGTCTCCATATGGTTCTTTGTGGTAGCAGTGAGACTTTTGCAGAGTACTGTTCCCCTTCTCCATTGCCTGTTATAGAGTCCTCAGGTAAATATGTTCTCTTCACAGCTTCTTTCATTGACCTGATTTGATATTACTTCTCTTGCAATGTGAAAATCAAGAGGAAGAGGCAGTCCATCAATAGGGAGTTCAGTGTGATTGATTTTGAGAGAGCTGTGTTTCTGTTGGGTTATTAATGATAAATCCTGGAACAGGATTATGTTGCGGCCTTTGAATACAAGGTTCTCTTTTTTCCATGCTGCCTCCAAGATTTAAATCTTCTTTTGTAATTAGTGTACTCTTTTGATGGCAAAATCTAACACTGCTATTCATTTTGTTTTAATCTGCCAAATTGATTTGAAGCCTATGAATTTTTTCTATATGAGTTTTGTGTGTAGGCAGTGGTGTGCTATTCCATGGTTGTCATGATGCATTGCGATTTTACACTTTTTGATATATGGTGCTGTTTTCAGTCATTCGCAAGTGTAGGGTTGGTTGGGGGTTCCTGAGCCCTTTTCTACACTATTCTTCTGGACCCCTTTGCTTTTGAGCCACCATCTTTGTGTTATTTGGGTTTGTATCTCATGTGGTGGTCTAGTTGCGGGACCACAATTATAGCAAATAATGCGGTAGTGTCTCAATAAGACTTTGCTCTGACCAAATCTAACCCTGCTTTTCTCTCATATTTTTTGTTTTACTCTGCCAAATTCCCTCTTTTTAATCTGCCAAATTGCTGCTAAATTGATTCTAAGCATATGATTTTTTTGTGGTGTGTTATATCGTAGTATGCTGCCTTGCGATTTTGCACTTTTTTAATGTATTGAGCTGCTTTCACTTATTGGCTAGGTTCAGTTGGGTGTTCCCAAGCCCTTAAGCACTCATTTTTGTTCTAGATTCCTTTTCTTTTTGATCCTCCATTTTGGCTGGGACCTCATGTGTCGGTCTGGTTGTGGGACTGCAATTCGAGCTGAAAATGTGGGCGCAGTCCGTCCGTGTAATGGGCTAACCCATCTGAGCCTGTCCATGCCCAAATGTCCCCTGGTCATTTGGGGTCAGCTAAGAAGAATATCATTGCATATTCCCACAACTCTCTCTCGTTATGAAGTTCACATTTGCAGCACAAAACAAATTGTTGTATGGGTGTGCCAGGGTAGATGGCTGGACCATTTTCCTGTGCATGCTGTAAATGGCCCTGTGGAGTTTACTCATCCCTCTCTGATTCCAAATGACTGTTCCTGATCACTGACTAGTTTAGATAGCTAATGATTAGTAAATTAATTGCATTTACTTTAATGTTAGATCGCTACCAAAGCACTGTGCCGAGGTATGGGACACAATCCATAGTTTAAAACTTGATTTGGTTTTTATTTCTGAAATGCAGCTGAATTTCAACACCAATCCAGTCTTAGCTATGGCAGTGCCTGTGGCCTATGACATGGTGAAAAGTGACCAGACCAAAAGAAGGGGCAGAGGAGTAGCTATTATTTATAGAGACTCCTTACTCAGTGAAATGTTGAGTTCTTAGACAGATTTGTTGGAAATCATGTTATTTCAGGTCATACTAAATTTGCCCACTAAAATCGGTGACACATTAATCTACAAACCCCTGGGCCCTGCCTCTCAGATTTGCTGTCACCAGTTACTATAAGGTATCATGATTTTCTCCCCATTGGTGATTTTAATCTTCAGTTTGAGGATTGATTTTACAGTCTTAATCTCAATCTTCAGAGTGAGCTAGAGATTCCACAGCTAATTAACACTACTCATACTTGTGACCACACAGTAGATGTATTGTGCTTTAATATACATACCGTTAGAATACATTTGGTCGACCATACTATCTGGTGTGACTATTTCCTCACAATAAGTTTGCCAACCCTGGCTAATTGCTTGCTGACTAGCCCTAGTTCAAATCTTGGCAGTTGCAGTTAAGAGATTATAAAAGGAAGAGCAAGCAGTTGGAGAAGTGTTGGAGCTCTACCAAAACCAGTGAGAATAGAGACCTTTTTAAAGGTGCTCTTAAGGATTATCATAGACAACTTAAGCAGGTCAGATAGCAGTACTTTGTTAGAAGAATACAGGAAAATAGATTTGCTTAAAGAGAAGTGTTCAAAATTGTTAACAAACTGGCACACCCTGCTGTGGATGCTTAACTGATTCCAGCCTCTATTTTGCTTTGTGAGGATCTGGCTTTGTTTTTTAGCGATAACATTTCCAAAATCTATTCGGGTTCTGCACCCCAGCCATGTGCTGAGTTGGTTTCTCTTAAAATGAAGTCCCCCATTCTTCATCCACAGCTAGTTGGGGCTCTTTTGACCACCTGACCAGTTCAGTAGTAGAAGAGGAATGTAAAATGTAAAATCAGGTTTGTCATTAGATCCCTGTCCACACTTTATTTTTTCTCATTTAGCCACCACCTTAGTCCTTAGTCCTTACTCAATAGAACTCTTCAATAGGTCTTTAGGAAAGGCGGGATATCCCTCTGACTGGAAACATGCTTTGGTACTGCCATTGTTGAAAAGAATTCAACGTTGACCTGGCAAACTATCGTCCTATCTCCCCTTCGCCCCTACATTACTGTGAAGGTTTTGGAAAACGAATACAATTCCAACGTACTTGTTATCTGGAGAAAAACAATTTGCTGGATTTCTCTCAAACTGAATTCAGAGCAAATAACAGCACAGAATAAACATTGATGGCAGTGCTGGACAATATTAGCTCCCTGGTTGATGAGGGCAAATCTGATGTCCTCATCCTCCTGGACCTGTCAGCTGCTTTTGATATGGTCACCCCCTCACCTATTGTTGCAAAGACTTCAGAGTACCAGAGTGCCGTCCAATCTCATGAAGTGGTTTTGCTCTTTTTGAGCACTCAGTCCCAGTCAGTCCAGCTGTCACCCTTTAAATCAGAGCCTGTGGTGGGCAGCTGCCGCATTCCCCAGGGTTCATCTCTGAGTCCTATGCTCTTTAATATCAATGCATGGGGATTTGATATTACTTCATACTCAGATGACACACAGTTAATTGTTTCCATGGATGAGAGCTGTGAGGGATTAAGGGGGATTCTTGTGAAATGTTGCACAGAAGTAGTAGACTGGATACAGTCTCATAGCCTAAACTTTAATGTGGAGAAAACTGAGAATCTACTATTTGGGAGAGCCAACTGTGTGTGGAATAATAACTTATGGTGGCCTGCCTTGTTGGGAACTGCCCTAAAGCCTAAGAAAGCTGCAAAAAATCTTGGCTTTCTGATGGATTATTCCCTCTCTATAAAAGACATGCGTGTGGGAGCTGCTTGGACATAAGGCGCTCACTCCACAGAATTTTTAATTAGCTCCCAACTCAATGTCGTAATACTATGACACAGGCACTCAGAATTAGTCAACTGGAATAAGGTAATGCATTGCATCTAGGGATGGCAGACTTCCTCTTCACTCACTTACAAAACATCCAAAATATGGATGCACATTGATCTGTAACCTTCCTGCTAAGACATCCTTATCAGCTAGTATGAGCTCTCTTCATTGGCAGCCTGTGCTCAAGGGCGCTCTATTTTAACTGCTCTACCATGTGAATTTGGCAGTCTATTCTACTGGTCCTGTGGCTCTAAGAAGTACAATCTCTTTCTATAAGCTTTCTAGAGTGCTTAAATCAGCTAATCAGGTTAATTGCGGAGGCGCATTACTAGTATACGTTTGGATGGACACTCTTTCATTTATCACCTGGCTTGCACCCACTGGAATACCTTCCCCCCCTCAAATTCTGTCTCACTTTTTATATTATCATCATCATCATCACAAGCTTTCTTTTGACATAAAAGTCATAAAAGCATCATAAAGCAAGGGTAACATAGCCATAAAAATTAGTATAGGTAAAAAAGAGGTACAGTAATAAATATACACTTAATCATCCTAAAAGCAAGTTAAAAACAAGTTATAATTCATCATTTTGTAGTGTAATACATGAAGAGACTTACAATTTGCTTGGGCTAATTACCAGAATTTAAAAATAAAGTGCTTGTGCATGATAGGCTGTATGGCAGTGCTATTATGACTTTGCAGACCTGGCTATCGTCTGTGCAATGGCAACTACGTCTTCCTTGAGAATGCTTTCCACCGTATTAGCCAAGCTTGACCCAAGTACTTTGCTACACAGCAAGATAAAAAAGGTCTAGAGTCTGACTTGAGAATACGGAGTGCAACACGATGATCCCGTGTGCCAAGCTGCCGACAAAGCGGGCTCAGCCAATTTTTCCGTGGTGTTTTATACGCTGGGCAAGCATACAGTAAGTGGGAAATGCTTTCCACAGGGGCTTTGCAGCTGGGGCAATCTTTTCCGTTGTTTGTGGACCATTTTGCTGTCACTTCACCCACTGGAAGAGAGCCATACCTGAAATGCATGTAGAGTGTTCTATCTCTAGGTACTCTGATTAGGTCAGGGTAAGGCTCATAATATCTTCTTTGCTTGTGGGAGTAGAATTCAGTTGTCAATTTGCCCACATTGGATCTACTAATCTCTCGTTGGTCCACCCATTCCCAGTACAAGCGTTTAAGTTCCTCCCTCCTTGGGGGTTCCTGACTGGCCCAGCATTCACAAAGCCCAATTGCAGATAGCATCTTTTTGGTATCACATATCCAGCCTACTTTCCCACCGGTGTCAAGGCTGATAACCTCAGTAAGTGCCTCTGCATAGGGAGAAAGCTCTGGGGTCCTCCTAATGCGGGCCCAAAACAATAAGGGGCGCAGCCTAGCTATGTCGCTTATCGATCGCCTGCCCATATCCATTAGTAGTGGAGTGAGGGGGATGTATTTTGGTGCTGTCACTAGATCTTTTAAGAATTTATATTCTGATCTGCAAAGCTCATCTAGTTTATTGAATCCCCAAACTTCAGCTCCGTAAAGGGCAGCGCTGATCGCCTGAGTGTCATATATCTGAAGGTCTGGAGCTACAGGCCTAGTGTGGGAAAGGTGATGTTCTTTTGATATTGCTCCTGCCATGTGTTTGTTAACCATCAACATCTTACCTAGGTGGGGTCTCCATGACATTTTATCGGAGAATCTTACGCCTAGGTAGTCAAAGGTGTCGACCTTGTCAAGTGGAGTACCACCTAGAAGTGGGCCATTCCTGCATGCCCTGTGGGGATTAAAATCCATACATTTGGTTTTACTGGCATTTATTATCAGTCCCCGATTTTCACAAAAAAGATGGAATCTATCAATTAAGCACTGTAGCCCTGCAGGGGTCTTGGATATCAACAAAGTGTCATCCGCGAACAACAAGGTTGGTATCTTTCCCCCCCCCCCAAGGTGGGTGAGTCTGCGGGCTCCTCCAAGAGGAAGTCCACTACTCCCTTCACATATAGGGAGAATAGGGAGAACTGGGTTGGCACCACAATGCATCCCTGTCTTACTCCTCTCTTGACAGGGTTGCACTTAGTGAGTTGGGCCTGGTCTCCCCATCTAACCTGGGCAAAGTTCCCCTCATGCAGCCGAACTAGTAAATTAAGAACGAAGTGGGGTATACCCATTTCTCCAAGCGTGTCCCATGGCCTGGATCTAGGAACCAGGTCAAAGGCAGTCTTCAAATCAATAAATGCTAAGTGAAGACTGCTTTTGCCTAGTACCACAACCTTCCAATAGATTAGAAGTAATCTAAATACTTGGTCCATTGTCCCGGTCTTTGTTGTGAATCCCGCCTGAAACTGGGAAAGAACATCCCCTTCCTCAGACCATGCCTGGATCCTATGCAGAAGCATCCGGCCAAATACCTTCTGCATAGCATCGATCAGACTTATTGGTCTGTAATTGGCAGGGTCGTCTTTAGCTCCCATTTTGTATATTGGGACTATTTCGGCGGATTTCCATGATGTTGGGACAGGTGCTCATTCGGCTATGGCATTAGTTAGTAGTAAAATGTAATGTGCCCATTGAGCACGGTTGCCCAAAAATAGGTCGTTGGGTAGGCCATCCGGCCCTGCAGCTTTCGCGGGAACTATTTTGTTTATTGCGGATTCTACCTCCATGAACTAAAGAACTCCTCCTCTAACGGGTGCCCGATATGCCCTGCTGGCTCCCCCTCTTGGATGTCTCCTTCAACAGAATAAAGCCCTTTAAAATGATTGAACCAAGCTTGGCTAGTGATGTGGCTCGGGGGTGGGCGTGGACCTGACCTGCTGCCCCAAGTAACCAATTTCCAAAACAGATTGTTATCCTTGGATGAGCATGCATCTTTCATTTGCTCCAATCGTGATTCATCCCAAGCTACCTTTGCCTCTCATTGGGCTACTTTGTAGGAATTTCTGGCAGCTTATAATTGAGTTTTATTTTTCCCCTTGATTGCCTTGATTAAAGCTGACCTATTTTCCCTGCAGTCTTTGTTGAACCACGAATAAGGGTCCTTGGTGGAATCAAGGGGTTTATCCTTTTGTGTTGGAATCAAGAAATGTGCATTGATTTGGGTGATTGTCTGCTCATGGACCCTAGATACGTCGGAAGATCTTGTTGCACTATGAACCGCCATTTGGAGCTCGGCCGTGCCAGTTGCTAGCTCTTGTCTGATGCCGGCAATCTTGCTGTTGCTAAATGTTACCCTTTTCTACTTCAAGGTCCTTTTGCAATTTGATGGGACTACAGCTCTAGTGACTGCCTGCGGTTGAGTGTTCTGCTGGTGAGAACGTGCTTCCCAGAGAGGTTTCAGAATTAGGCACAAAGGATTGTGGTCACTTTCTGTGGTTGAACCCACTAGCATGTCAATCAGGTGCCCCCATAATCTGATATCTAGGAGGATATAATCAATCCGAGATGGGCCACTAGTTCTATTATAGGTGTTGGCCCCTTGCTTGTCGGATAGTGACCTGCCATTAGTAGCTCTTAGACCATGTTCCACAGTGATAGAATTCAATTGAAGAACCTGTTGGGTCCATCTTTTGATCAGAGAAAGATCAAGTTGGGGTACTGCTCACCTGGTGTCTTGGGGTTCAGTTTCCATCAGTTCCTCTATGGCCAGGGGTTCGTAGGCAACTGAAGTCACCTGCGACTATTGTTCTTGCATGCGGTGGGCATTTGTCTAAACATTCCTCTAGTGCAGAGATGGTATTCAAGAGCCTACCACACTTAGTCCCTCTTGCATAAACATTAAAAAGCTCAATTTGGCTGCCACCCCTAGGTCCCCTGATACTCAGCCATAGAATATCTGGGCTTCGGCTTGCCTGGAAGGTAATTCGGCAATCGAGAGCAATGCTCGTCCAGACAATCTAGCCCCCTGAAGGGCAGCCTCTCCCGACAGATGTTGCAGGGAAAAAGTGGCAAGTATAACCAGGTTTATGTAAGGGTACCAAACTCCACGCTAATTTTTATTGTTTTACGAGATATTTATTGATCATGTATAATATTGTTTAACAGGAGGATACGGACCGCTGCATTTAGGGTCAATTCCTCAGGATGAATGCAATTCAAATCGATTTTGCATTACCCAAACATCTTGACCGAAAATTTAAATGGATATTTACGTTGAATGTAATACATGCATGTGCATGGTCTCCAACTCGTTGGCAAGGAGGCATATAAAAAAAAGACACACTGATGACAATTGAAACCATTCTCACAGGTGAAATGCAGACATATACTATCTCGGCATTTGTGTGATGGTTGATATGACACTGAATGGTGGAAACGGAACAAGACACTGCATCCAATTGAACTAACAACTTGTTTACTCCCAATGACTGTATCAATTTTCTTTTACAGATACAGCGTACTAAGTATAAAAAACAGTGAGTCATCGGTTCACCATTTATTAAGAAGTACACCTTAGCATGCACACTAGCACCACTGGTCCTGAAGAAAGCCTAGCAATTTAGCAAAAAGGGCTGAAACATGTAGAACAACCCACGGATGTTTGAGATCAATTTAATCACATAAAACATCCACATTTATTCCTTTTTAACCTTGTCCAAGGGCCCCAATATTAAAGAAGTCTTCTCTCGAGGCTTGGAGGGGGATCCTTGAGACAATTTCAGAAAAATTCCCTTCTTACTATCCCGCACGATAAAACACCAGCTCCGCTGTCATCAGGCATCGAAGCACACCTGGGATGCATTCGGGATCCTAGGTGGGAACCCGATGATGAAGCATGCCACCAACTAGGTTGGTGGGTGAGGGTTCTTCTAAAAAATGTAATAGTTTCCAAATAATACAAAACAATTTTCGTATTATGAGTACTTTCTGGATATGGGAGATTCAATTAGGAGCTGCCCTCTTTTGTTTATATACGTATTTCCCAGGGGATAAGGGCGAGTTCCAATTAATTCTTTCTCTCTTTTTGTTGATTTTTTTTAATCATAAGAAGACAAACTGGCAGTTAGCCTATACACTAAACCCACAGACCACAACACTTTTCTACAGTTTTTGAGCGGACATCCAACAACATAAAAAGAAAATTTGGCATTCTGTCAATTCCTCACATCTTAGGGCCCGATTCCAATTCTCGTTGGGAAAGCCTTCCCAACGACTCGGATCGGGAATGCATTCCAAACGACTCGTACGCGGGCAGTCTGACCGACGGAGTACGATGCAATGCGTGTCGAATCCAAACGACTCGCATGGAGCACAATACGGACAACTGACTCATACGGAACACAATTCGTCCGAGCGAATCACGCAGAAACGATGCAGATGCGGCCAACTCGTATGCGAACGCTGCAACATAGCTAAGCGTAAATGGGACAGACTCGGACCACCCCTCAAATACAAGTATCTGGTTCGGTCTACGGAACATTTCGGTAATGCTCAATAAAGTGCAATAGAAACAGACAGAAAATGTCCAAACAAGCATTGTCAATGTAAAAAAAAAGTTAATTATAAGCCACACTCACCACTCCACCTATATAAAGGGCCAAAATCATGACCATGATCCTTTGCAAATTTGCAACAACTGCCGGGATATAGCCACTGATACATTGCTACATATACTCACACCTCACCCACCACACAACCTGCACACATCTTGCAACTGTGATCTACTACACTCTCAAACACATACTCATTTACCCATACACACTCACCCTCACCTTTACACTCACCCACAACACCACCACCACCCCTCACCATGCCCCCAAAGAAGAATCCAAAGTTTACAGAGAAGAAGTTGGAAGTCATGGTAGATGAACTTGTCAGAAATTGGTGTGAGGAAAACAAGGCCTTGATGGGAGTTGTGGGCAGATCAGGCACCAGAGTCTGACATCTTGACAGCACATTTAAATTCACTGTGAGGAAAGCATGGTACCTGGTGGTCTCGTTGGGCTATGTGGGATGAGGAGTATTTGCAATGACTACAACTACCATCATACCCTGCCCTACATATACCTTCCCATACAGCCCAAACAGCACACCTGTGACTAGCAGTCCATGAGAGTGAAAGGAAATGTACTGTCAAGATGGCTGACACAGGGGCCTGCTGTTTGATTTGCCCACAACTCCCATCCAGGCCTTGGGCTCCTCACACCAGTCCCCAGTATCATCTTGGCTGCACTTTTCTATGAACTGTGAGGTAAGCACAGTTCCTGGTGGGCTTGTTGGGCTATCTATGTACATACACTCATCCTAATGTACAATAACAAATGTAATGTGTATGATGCGATGACCTGTGCCAAAACACAACAAACATTGTGTCTCTCATCTACCCACAGAGCCTGCTGGAAACACTGCAGGAACCGAACAGGACACTCAGTCACAGACTCTGGTTGATACTGAGCTCTCAGGCGTTGATGTCTCTCACCCCTCTTCGGATGATGAGGAACTACCTGGCTCCTCCGGTGTGGGTCAGCCTGCAGCACCAGCAGTTGTAACATCTGCATACCCTGCAACCACTCATGCAACATCTGACAATACCCAGATGACCACTACCCACACAGACACAAAAAGCCAAGGAAACACCGAGAGCACAGCAACACAGGGCACACTGGAGTTGATGGACAACAACACCACTGTCAACAATGAAGGAGGCTCAGTGTTGTCTGTGCCTGCAACTACTGGTCAGGCTTGTGTGGGTAAGGGTGGTGGGAGGGGGCGTGGGGACAGGTGCCGTCATGCAGCTGTTGCTGATGATTAAGCTGACCCACATCTATCATGCATTCTTAGTGCACACCAAGATTACACCGGAGACGTTGGCCAGGTAGTTGGGATCCTCAAGGACATGCACCAGCAGCAGGCTGCCCATTATGCCAAAATGGACTCACACATGTCCAGAATGGAGTCACACATGGCAAAAATAGATGATCTGACTGTGGTGCACAGAGACATACTCACCTGCCTCCAGCAGATAGCCAACAACATGACCACACCTCCCTATGTGCCCACTACATCTGGTGCTTCCACATCTGCAACTGCCACAGGTAGGAATGTGGACACTGGTGGAGAGTGCCCTGCACTGCCGCAGCCTGCACCTGAGGGTCCTCCAGAAAAATGTAAGAGGGGTCATCCGAAGAAGGACAGACAGATGGCTGCGCATCCCCCCCAGGAAGTGACAACCTGCTCCTGATATCCTCCATTGTGTGCCAAGCGATCACTTTGTTGACTGTCACTGAACTGTCCCACATTAGATGGAGGGTCTAAGTTGGCCAAAGGACTCAAATGACTGTGGACTTGCCTCAGAAAATTTCATCTTCTGGCACTACCAACTCCTCTGTGAACTTTGTCCATCATAATTCTGTACAGCACTATCCCTTTTTGTCTACATCAACTCATGCACTGAAATAAATCACTCTTCACAGAATACTTGCTTATGTCGTGAATGAAACACTATTGTACTGATTGAAATGAGTCACAAAAGCGCTAAAAATTGGATGACAATACCATTGGCTGAGAAACAACTTCAGGGATTCTCCTACTGGCTTGTGAGTAAATGAAACATGACACAGCATGAGAGATACACACAATAAGGTCATCACAGCACCCATGGTACATGGTATAGATCATTGTCTGAAAAACTGATCATCAGGGCACATATACAGTATGTAAATTAATGTTGGATGTGTGTAAACAGACAAGGCACACCGCAATGTTGAGCACAGGTTTATTCCACAGGCACAACCTGGTGCCCTTACACATAATGAAATCAAATCACACTGTGACAAAAAGCACAAATGAACAAACATTGAGCATAAGTTCTGAAGTGAGTGTGGCACAGAATCCAGATCCAAAGCTAACTTGCAATCTTTTACTGCATCGTGGGTATGGGAGGTCACAAGTCTCCATGCACCAGCAATAGAACCCTGGCAAGGAGATACATGGAACAGTCAGGAACTCATTAATAATTTGCCCACATCACCAATTTGTACATGTGAAAACTAGCTAGGATTCAAGTTACCACTGTACCTGGGACCCTACAAACTTAATAGACCCTAAACAACTCAGACGATCATGTTAAGTAGCATACACTCACATGCATACAGACATATCATACACCAGACACATATCATGCAACCAAAGTGCTTTGTCACCTCATCATTGCATACTTATACTCCAGTGAAAAAGTTGTTGATGAGTTGTCTCCAAACATCCTCCTCCTCATCACTGGCAACATGTCCCAGTCCTGGAGCCTCCCTTGCTGGAGGCTGCTGGTCTCCGTCATCTTGTAAGACCGGAAGCTCATTCCTCACTGCCAGGTTGTGGAGCATGCAGCACGCCCGGATGATCTTACACTTTCAATGGTGCATATTGGAGGGCTCCTCCTGTACTGTCCAGGCAGCTGAACCATGTCTTCAGAAGACCGAATGTCCGCTCATCCACTCGCCTGGTCCTCCCATGTGCCTCATTGAAATAAACCTCAGCAGGGGTGACAGGGTTCCGGAGTAGTGTCAGCAACCACAGGTTGGGGTATCCAGAGTCTCCTACATTGAACACAGAAAAGACTTCAGTTGTCTGAAAACAGGGTACAACCTGACATACAAGCAACACACAACAGAGACAAACAACATGCCCTACCAACAAGCCAGGCACGCTTATGTTGCAGCTGAGACATCAACTGGGTGAGCCCACTATTTCTCATTATATATGCATTGTGTGGTAGTCCCGGGAAACGCGCACAGACATGTGAGATCGTCGTGTCAGACAGACATACCACCAGGGCATTTATGGAGTGGTAATGCTGACGATTCCTGTATGTTTGTTCATTGGCTTGTGGGGGGATCAAAGCCACATGTGTTCCATCAATGGCCCCAATGACATGTGGCATCCGACCCAATGCATACAAGTCCCCCTTTATGTCTGTCCTGGTTTTGGGAACTTGATGTAGAGGTTCAGAAATGTCAACAATGCCTCCAACACATCCCGCAGCACACGGCTGAACATTGTCTGGGACATCCCACCAGCATGTGGCCACAGTATACTGGAAGGACCCTGTGGTAAAGAAATGTAGGGCCGCCATCACCTTCACTTTGGGGGTCAGCGCAAGGGGATATGGGCGTGCAGGCTGCAAATGTGGGGCCAACTGGTCTGCCAACTCCACAATGAGTGGTCTGGTGAAGTGGTATCGCGTGATGCTATCCCTTTCTTCCATGGTCTGGAGGTCGAGGAAGGGCCTGTGGACTGCCAGTCCCCTGCGGTAGCTATGGTACAAGTACAAACATAGTTGAGGTCACTTTCAAATGTAAGAAGGAACATTCAATTACACACACACACACACGCACACACACCATTAAATCAAGACACAATGAACTTAGAGGCCATAGGTTGAGCCTAGATACAGAGCACAGCTATGTGACCCTTACCAGACATGTCACTAACATATGGTTATGCAGCAATTACAGTGCTGTACTGTAACTAGTCACTGGTGTCTGTCACTGTCCATGTGATCAAACATCACATACTCCACACCCATCAAACTATCCAAGATATAGGTTAGTGACAACTATCACATGGTTGTAAGGTACACAGAACAGGATCATGTAATGCCAGCTATGTGGGACACTAGATACAGAGAGTGGGTCACCATGCACACCACTGTCACAGTGTGGACACTGTCATGATGTCATGTCTGGCATACATGTACAATCACATGCACAGAAGTTTGATAAAGTGAGGCACGCTTTTATTTGAAAAGCATCCATGTATGCCTGTGACACACAGACCAAACAGCAACTCACATGACAAACACAAGCTGATGTGGCAGCTAAATATCATGCAAACTAAATTATGAAGTGTCTGTACAAGACCCAGACACAGTAGATTTACAAACATCAAATTACCACAATGCACTTTCTGACACAGTCAAACAAAGCAGTTAATATGTGTGGACATTACATGTCTCAAGCCAATGATGTCATGGGACTGTGTCCAAGCATAGGAGGGTGATCTGTGAAGTGGGCTCACAATGTTGTGATGGGCCTCGCAAACAGTGTGTTGTGTGCCCATCAAGCTTAGCTCTTCATAGGAGTGTGAGCTATCAAGTCCAATGTCCAATATGGCATGTTAATCACTGTCACCACCCATGTAATGCAGCAGAACATCAAGATTTTCAGGGGTACACGCGGGTGGACGGTGTCCACCCACTATTAACAAAGGGTGAATGCCGTCCACCTTGCCAAGATTTTGGGCCCCACTGAATTATGTGCTGAACTCATCCCGGTGTAATTTGCAAACTCCGGGACACTTTCAGCGGCGTCTGCACGTTATCTGCTGCTTTCCATCTGCATCAAGCAACAACGTGCAGGCAGGGACGGGGCTTTCTTATTTAACATTCCTGCTGGGCCCATAACAAAAGCCGACTTTGAGGGGTCACCAGGCCTCCTTTTGTTCGAGTCTCTTGGCTGGGAGCAGTCAGGAGCCTCACATCTGATGCAAATATAGCAGAAAGGAAATAAAAGCTTGCACCTTGTTAGCACTTCACACATACTTAAGAGAGGCAGCTTTTCACTTTGTTCAGTCCGTTTTTAGGAGATATGCATGCACTGTCAATCAATCAATCAGGGGTTGGTAAAGCGCGCTACTCACCGGTGAGGGTCTCAAGGCGCTGGGGGAGGGAAAGGTAGGGCTGCTCCGGTCAGTCGAAAAGCCAGGTCTAGAGAGCCCGTCTGAAGGTGTGCAGGGTTGGCGAGTGTTTTATTTCTACTGGGAGAGTGTTCCAAGCTGTGGCTGTGGTGTATGAGAAAGCTCTCCCCCCAGCTCTGCTCCGGTGGATGCACTGTACAAATGTTAGATGTGTTGGTCTTTCCCAGTATTTATACAAAGCAAAATGCATTAATATAGAACTTTACTACACCTGAGGAGGTGTTGAAATAATTTAATTACCACTCATTTTTTGTGAATAGCCCTACTCATCCCAATGCAGGGTGTCTGAGTGCTTTACATCAACACATGCATATTACATGTACAATAAATTATATACGTTTGTAATTGAATGTACTGAATGTGTTACATGAAACTGTGGAATTCAAGGTGTAGAAGTGACATATCTTCCATAGCTCACAGTGCTATTATCCTCGCAATGCGATAAAATGTACACATGATAGACCTTCTAAACATATATGTGAGGGCATTAGATATCATGTAATTTCTTGGGATGTCACTTCCTTTAAAGTCGTGGCTTGTGATGCCACTTTCTATGATGTAAATTCCTGATGGCATGTGTGATGGGACGTGTGATGTTGCACGCCGTGATGTTGCTCACCGTGATGTTGCACACTGTGATGTCACTTGCATACTGGCTAACTAGGTTAGTCCCCCCACTTCTTTTTTTAGGACATATGCCCTGCCCTACAGTCTGCCCTGCTGACCGATTAGTGGAGGGCACGTTAGCCATATCCAAACCGTGTCGGCTGCATCCTTTGGCTGATTGCTGTAAAGTTGAACGATGCGGGTGAGTATTGAATGGACGCATGAGCCGCATTCTAACCGAGCCTGATGCACACATTGGCTTTTGGTTTTCATGGTGAACAATGCAGGTGAGTATTCCAAGGAAGCGGGAGCCGAATCCGAACCGAGCCGGATACACCCATTGGCTGTTGGTCATCATGGTGAACGATGCAGGTGAGTATTCAAAGGATGCGGGAGCCGAATCCGAACTGAGCTGGACGCACCCATTGGCTGTTGGTCATCATGGTGAACGATGCAGGTGAGTATTCAAAGGATGCAGGAGCCGAATCCGAACCGAGCTGGACACACCCATTGGCTGTTCGTCATCATGGTGACAAACGCGTTTCGTTTAATCTCCGAATCGTGTGCAATCCAAATTGGTGACCTTCCATCACCAATGGATCCAACTCAGTAGTGTTCCGATGTGTATATTTTGGACGTCGTGTTAGGCATGTCCGATGCTAGCAATACTATGGATTGGACAAATTCGGATAATGCAAACAACTCGGACCTATCACTTTGTACGCATGGAATGGTGTCCGCCTCTGCTGCACAGATATACATCTGTCTGCTCCCTAGGGACTTCACTTGTCTGCACGACCTGCAACTTTCCAGCACTTCCCCATCTGTCAGTTGCTGTCTCTACATCCTCTGGGAGCTACCATGGCATGCACTGTGTAGAGGGCACCTGCATTCACTGAAGAGAAGAACCAGGCCCTGCTGGACTGCCTCCTTCCACAGTACAGGCAGCTATATGGCAAACCAGAGGAGCAGGTGAGTGGTGATTATACTGCCTTTTTATTAGCCATGTGTAAAAAAATACACTACTACCATTGAGATTCCCAAGGGCAAGCATGCAAACATAGTTAATGTAAGCCTTACAGTGTGTAGAATTGGGTTCTGGACCGGTACAGTGATGTATAAGTGCGTGTACTAGGTTTGACTTATCAGCACTGTTCCTATGATTTTGGGGGATAATTGCACACAGGACAACTGCCCATAATGACACTTGCCTACCCCTTTGACATACTTGCCATTCTGACCATGACCTATGTGTACAAGTGTGTTACTCAGAAACATGTAGCATGTAGATTAATGTTGTGTCACCATGTCATCCTTACAGGTTGACTCCCATCAGAAGGCAGAGATATGGCTGACCATCATCCGGGCAGTACGATCCATGGGGGTCATCAGATGCGGGGTCCGCCACTGCCAGAAGAGGTGGCAGGACCTCCATGGCTGGACACGGAGGATTGCAAGAGTCCAGCTGAAGCTCTCACCTCCTCGCAAAAGGGGTGGATGACGGACCCTGACCCACCACAGGCTCAGGAGACTGGCGGTGGTCTTACCTGACCCGGATCAGCAGCAAGTGCTATGTTGCAGAACTATGTTTAACATGCATGTTGCACTCCCTCAGCCTGCTACCCCTCTCACAGGGGGTCAGTCTGCTAAATCAATACTTCTGTCTCAAAATGCAACTATGCCCCATTTGATGCCCAGATGTGTTCCTTACAGTCTGTGACATGTGTGTCACTTAGGTCCTGTGTATTGGCTGTAGTCCAATGTTAATGTGATAAGCACAATATAAAACATGTGCATGGAGTTGACCATTAGGAGTGATGTAATTGGCTGACATGTGTCAGCACATTGACTGATGTATGACCTGTCCTTGGTGTGGTACAAACATATATGTGCAGAATTTTGCTATTGGTGCACACAGGTGTTCGTAAACAATGCTATACATCTGGGCAGCAGGTAAGACCAATGTGGATGCCTCAGATATTTCATCTTGATCATTGACCCAAATGTATGGTCCCAGACATAGTGCTCAGTGTAATCACAGGAACAAGGACAGGTAATCTAACTCAGGCCATCCAAGGCACTGGCACATCACATGTTTGTGTGCCAGGCAACACTTTCCCCATTCATATGTGAGAATCCATGTGTCAGACTCTGTGACAGTGAGTACATGTGCCATTCTTTGAAAGATACGGGTGGTCAATCTTGCAAACCATGCCAAACATCAAATGCATGTATTTTGTCTCACATACACAACAGTTCACATGTGTGTATCATCCCTTGTGCATACTGGTGGCTTGAACATCAATGTGTATGCTGCGTTACTTTCAGCTTGAGAGATGTAAAATGTGCATGTAAACGCATCTGTTAATTCACATACTCTGATGGCTAACTAGAGCAATGTGATCTTGTGAAGGGGTTAAAATTGTGTTAACACGTAAGGGGCATGCATACTTGACACCTACAGATCTGGATTGATGCAGTAAAGACAGGATTGTGACACGGTGCTGACAGTACACTTGAGATGCACAGGTCCTGTACCAATAGTCCGTACAGACAGTGCAGCCAGACAGGTGTGTGCCATAGTATGCCACATGAAGGTTTGTGATGATGCAGGATTTGTACTCGGAAGTGTATTGAGAACTTGTCACATTTGCAACTTATGAATTGGATACAATGTGCATGAAAACCACTGTAATCACCCTAACACCCTCCATAGCTGAGACAAGACATTGGGCCATACAAGTCTCACTCTGGCTAGGCCTCCTACCTTGGTGTATCCATAATAAGATTCAGATGTCTGACCTGACTGCAGTGGACCAAAGACACTGGCACATGCACACAATCACTATTATCCATGTGAAATGAGTCATGTTATGACTATGGAAGTTTGTTGTACTGCATGCAGACCATTTAACCATTGATGTCCAAGACATAGGAGCACATCATGATGACTGGGGATGGAAGAATGTTGACCATGTTACATTTCAAATGTGTGCATCCCATTTGCTGTGTCAGTTCATGAGACAGGTATGTAATGACATCAGACCATCAGGAGCATTACAGATTAGACCACATGCTACATGGTGTAGTAGTTTACATGGTGGTTTTTGAATTTGACATTGATCTAACCGATGTTGCTCATGACATCATGAGTCTGGGATCCCCGAGTCAGGGGTACACGCGGGTGGACAGTGTCCACCCACTGTTTGCACAGGGTGAATGCCGTCCACCCTGCCATGATTTTTGGCCCCACTGAATAATGTGCTGAACTCATCCCGGTGTAATTTCCAAACACTGGGACACTTTCAGCAGCATCTGCACATTGTATGCTTTCCATCTGCATCAAGCAACAACATGCAGGCGGGGAGGGGGCTTTCTTATTTAAGATTCCTGCTGGGCCCATAACAAAGGCCGAATTTGAGGGGTCATCAGGCCTCCTTTTGTTCGAGTCTCTTGGCTGGGAGCAGTCAGTCAAAACACACATGCAGGCAAACTCAGGGGAATGACATCACACACACCGGGGAGAGGGCCCAAAATATCAAACACATATCCACAACCACTCCGCATTCCACAGCTACCTCTTACTGTACAACCCCTACCCTTGACTGTCCTAAAAACACCCTCTACCCAGCGGGTCTTCACCTATGACCTTTGCGTCTTCCCCACTGAGCCCTCAGACCACACTCGCAAGGGGAAAAGGATACCCCCAGCACAAAGAAGAGATCCACACCTGCCAGCACACCCTCCCCTAAGAGGAAGACCACAGCACCCCCCACCCGTACATCCCCAATCTAAAAAGTCACAAACCCTAACACCAACCTATACTTCACCCACAAAATCCACTTCTTCCCGGTCCCAGGCCCAGGCCCCTCCTCCCAAAGGGCACACCGCAGACCCTATCCCTGTTTTCCGCATCCACCGTTACACCATCCCCAAGAAGCCCAAGCCCTCCCCCTGCCATGAGCACTTCCCCTCCAACAGCCTCCCTCTTCAGTCTGTTCCTGACACTGCAGTGGACCCCCCTCAATCTGACCAGTCCACTGCCCATCCCTCCCAAAACCCAAATCATTACCCCCTAGTCTAGTCTTTGCGGTGCCTGGCATGCCCCTATAGATGCCGCTCCAAGGGGAGGTGCCCTCTTGTGGTTGCAGTGCAGGGATGCGATGGAGGGTGCTTAGCCCTGACCCCTTCCAGGACTCTAAGACATGGACTGGCCATTGGCCTTTATTTATTTTATGAGGAAATAATCACAAATGCTGAATAAAGCAAGTTACGTTCTTTTACATGTTGCTTTGTAATAATTTAACTGTCTTCAATGTGCAAGTCTTATTGTGGGTATACAATGATGTTGTGATGTCATGGACTGCATGTGTTCCATGGCAAATGTGACATTACAGTATGTATCTGAGTCCTCATTGACTACATTTGCAGGGTGTGATCATCCACATCATTTTGACCATGAGGATGACATGCATTTATCAACCTACCATCTCTGACTTACACTTTTCCACATAGGTTGTGCTGACATTTGTAGACATTGTGCAAGTCTTTCAAAGTGCAACCGTCTAGGATGTCCATTGAGTATAGTGCTGTGATGTGCAACAAGTCAGCTGTCTCATCAGTACAACTGGGTACACATGACATTTGACTATGTGGAGGTGGCTTTGGATACACCCATGTACATAGCACATTGTACCCTGTCCTGTAGCCTGAGTGAAACATGTCTTATTTATGCTTTCCCTTGATGGATTTCTGGATTCAGAGACAGGTTCAAGTGCCAAATGTGGCCAATGCATATTCCATTCTGCACATGTACTCCATCCTCACCAGATGTACACATTTCCCATGGCTTGTGGCAAGCTATGTGTATTGTGTTTGTGAGCCACAGATGTACCCCCACCCCCTGGCATTGTTACCAGTTCAGGCAGATAATCGTACACATTCGGCTGTGCATTGGAGCCTAAAGACCCTGTTGTCATATCCTCTATCTGGTGACCCATTTTTCAAGTTTTTTGCAGTACACTCTCTGCATTGTCAAAATGGCATTCGTGACGAGCTGCACATAGTGCAGCTTTTGTAGCTAGATGCAGATTTGCTGTGAGACATGCAACCAAGTTGACAGTGTAAATGTTCTGATCTTGAGTTGTGTGCAACGCCCACAGCCCACACATGGTGGCTGTCTCCTACATTAGTGTTGGTCCATGCTTTTCCACACAGCTTGCAGGAATGGGGTCTACAAATGTAGAGCTGACAGCTGTGACACAAACACTTCTGGTTTGTTGTAGTGGGAGGGTTATGATTCTATTTTGTGTGTCTGTGGACTTCTATGGTGTTGGGAGCAGTCGCCTTTGTGCTTCATTGTACACCAACTTGTCCTCCTTCTGCAAGTAGGTGTACTCCTGTTGCTCTGCAGGGTTGGAGTATGTTTTGTGGTGGACAGATACTGTGACTTTGTGTTACATACATATGTGTGTTTGGCACCTCTTGTTCCACCATCCAATGTATTTTTGTCATAGCATGTGGGGTTCTGGGTGTACCTACCTGATGCCGAGACTCACCCATTGGTCATACACAACTGTATATGGACACATGGTTGTATTGGGATCACAATGCTGGCTGGTCAATAATGGATTCATCGTTAGATATCCAGTGATCCATGCTGTCATGGTGGACTCTGCAATGTCACCTGCCAAGGTAGGTTTTGATGAGGCACGATGCTGCTGTTCAAGGTGGGTGGTGTTTAGAATGGCCAAATGTGACTTGGCTCCCAGCAAGACCCCTACCTACAATGCGGCCTCCCTGCACCGGCTTTGCCCTGAAAGTCATGTTTGGTTATGTGAGATGACAGTGCTTCTTGCAAGGCACGTGACACAGTGCGCAATAGTGAGTCTGCTCACAAGCCTGTCCCCCATCCTCAATTGGCATCACAGCAGCTCAGCTGACAGGATACTGGCACCACAGTGCTGTGTGCTGGGACGAACTGTGTAAGTGAGTCAGTCTCTTGATGTGGTTTTTGGTGGTCCCCCATGCTGGGCCCGCATGTGACTCTGGTGCACCTGCTCATCAAACAATGCCCGATTGCCCACATTGCCAATTCTAGCCCAATATGGAATACTTACTGAATTAACTCAACATGCGTATGGCTCAGTGGAGTTCAGCCCCCCATCGTTTGTGTTGTCCCAGGCTAAGCCAACTTCCAAACTCCCACACATGTTGTGTTTGTTCTGCAGTGTGTAACTGGTCGCTTGTCTTTGTCCATCTTCCCCTGTGTATTTAAACTATCTTTGAAAGGCATTGAGTGGATGGTGTGTTTTGTTTCTTTTTCTAATGGCCCTGGGCCTCCTACATCTCCACTCTGCACATTCCTTAGGTTTTGCAGTTAACATTGCTGACACAGTGTGCGACTGGATCTCATCAAAACAGGACTTCCGGATTGAATCCTTTGTATTTGTCGCTGCTCGTAGCCGAAATGTGTGTTGGTGCATTTTGGATGGTCACATGTCACACTGTCCAATTAAACATCGCTGGCAGTGTTAGCCCACAATAGCACAGATTGGCTGCACATGGCTAAGGGTATGTAACCCCCACAACAATGTTTGCCTCAACAGTGCTGTGGGTGTTTTGCCCCCATCCGCCACTTTCTCAATACAGTGCTTGGGGGTTAGCCCCAAACCACAAATCGCATGACCATGCACGAGGTTGAGCCCCGCAATTACCTTATTGTTACTACAGTGCAGGGGGGGTTAGCCCCCCATACCCGAAAGTGCAGGACCATACTGGGTGGTTGAGCCCCACAATCACCTTTTTGTCAATACTGTGCTGGGGGGTTAGCACCCCCAGCCACGAACGGCAGGACCATGATGGGGGTTGTGCCCCACATTCACCTTTTTGTCACTACAGTGATGGGGGTTTGTCCCCATACCACATTATGGGTAAACATTGATGGCTGTTTGTACCTGAAACCACAATTTGGCATGACAATGCTGGTAGTGTTAGGCATCCACCCCCCTATGGTGTGGACACTGGTGGGAGTGATAGGCATCCAACCCCTATGGGGTGGAAACCGGTGGGAGTGATAGGCATCCACCCCTCTATGGGGTGGTTAATGGTGGGAGTGATAGGCATCCACCACCTATGGGGTGGACAACGGTGGGAGTGATAGGCATCCACCCCCTATGGGGTGGACAATGGTGGGAGTGTTAGGCATCCACCCCCCTTTGGGGTGCACAATGGTGGGAGTTATAGGCATCCACCCCACTATGGGGTGGACATCGGTGGGAGTGTTAGGCATCCACCCCACTATGGGTTGCACAATGGTGGGAATGATGGGTATCCACTCCACTATGTGGTGCACAATGATTTGAGTGATGGTTATCCTCCCGCTATGGGGTGGACACCACTGGGAGTGATAGGCATCTACGCCCTATGGGGTGGACACTGGTGGGAGTGATAGGCATCCACCCCCTATGGGGTGCACAATGGTAGGAGTGATAGGCATCCACCCCACCATGGGGTGGACATCGGTGGCAGTGATAGGTGTCCACCCCCCTATGGGGTTGTTAACAGTGGGAGTAATAGGCATCCACCCCCCTATGGGGTGCACAATGGTGGAAGTGATGGGCATCCTCCCCCTATGGGGTGGACAACACTAGGAGTGATAGGCATCCACCCCCTATGGGGTGGACACCGGTGGGAGTGATAGGTGTCCACCCCCCTATGGGGTTGTTAGCAGTGGGAGTGATAGGTATCCACCCCCCCCCCATGGGGTGCACAATGGTAGGAGTGATAGGCATCCATCCCACTATGGGGTGGACACCAGTGGGAGTGTTAGGCATCCACCCCCCTATTGGTTGCACAATGGTGGGAGTGATGGACATCCTCCCCCTATGGGGTGGACAACACTGGGAGTGATAGGCATCCACCCCCCTATGGGGTGGACAACGGTGGGAGTGTTAGGCATCCACCCCCTATGGGGTGGACATCGGTGGGAGTGATAGGCATCCATCCCCCTACGGGGTGGTTAACAGTGGAAGTGATAGGCATCCACCCCCCTGTGGGGTGGACACAGGTGGGAGGGATAGGCATCCACCTCCCTATGGGGTGGAAAATGCTGGGAGTGGTAGGCATCCACCACCCCCCTTTGCTCTACATTGCTGAAAGAATTCCCCCTTACCCTAATATTGACAGTGGTTTATCACAAGCTGTGTATTATGCTGCCTTTTGCTGGCTGGTGATGTTTTTAAGTGGGGTAGGTGTCTGGCTTACCGTCTGTGATGAACGCGTCGGTTCGGGTTGTAGTATCGACCGTAGGCATACAGTATAGGGATGACATGCACGATTGGATTCATGGCTGCTCCGTCTCATTAGTGGGGATCGTGTTGTGGCACGAATCGGAGCTGAAATACTGCTCTTCCGGATGCTCTGACGTGCTGGAGGTGGCGACCCGTTCGGCATGTAGGAAGTATCCATCATACTTGGCTGGAGGGAAACTAATTGTGAAATGCCTCCGGACCACTCCATTCAGCGTTTACGGAGCCTGCTCGTAAGGAAAATGGTGCCGGAATCGGAGTGTATGAGTCGTTAGGAAATTGGAGACTTTTGCGCATCGTACTTCGTCGTTTGGATGGACCAGCTCCCGGGATGAGTCGGACAGAAGGTAAGGCTATGGACGGTTCTGGGAGGGCCTTTCAGACGAGATCGGAATTGGGCCCCTAGTTGGTAAACATATTGATAGAGGCTATACTAAAAAACCTCTGCACAGCCACAAATGGTTTAAATGACTTGGCTGAAATATGATCCTTGATATGTTGTTGTTTTGGTTCAATTCTTCTTCTTTCCGCATCTTAGACAGTAAAAACACAGAGTTTATGAGATTTTTAATCTCCAAATATGGTATTTTCTTACCATTGATTGTGCCCACCCATTAACTTTTTTCAATTAACTGTGCCTATGGACATCATTCACTTGAGTGATGTTAGGTGCTGGTTCATTGCATTATTACTACTAGTAAGGATTAGAGATCCACAGGATAACTATACAACAATGTGTTTTTAAAATGAAAAATTGATTGTATAAATATTCTTGTATCTATGCATTTAGAATTTTAATATTTCAAGTTGTCTGCCACCTTGTGATATAGTTCATGACGTTCATTTGTTGAAATATTTTAAGGTGTCTTCATACCATCACATAAATGCCTATACAGGCCTCCTAATGTACATATTTAAAGTTTTGCATTAAAGGTGGTTTGTGTTTTTGAGACCTTGCTTCTTCTGTAAGTCCTTTGCCTGGAAAGACAAACTTTACATTTTAAGATGACTGCTGCCGCTTCACAATCTACCACATGATGGATTGCTCCCAGCATTCTTTATCCGTGATGCATGGGCAGCACTTGTGGTGGTCGCGTCCATTTAGAATCAGTTCCTTTGAGTGCAGGGAAGCTGCAGATGCCTACATCGACTTGGAGGCTACAGTGAAAGGGAGGAGTTATTGGTACTCTCGGAAGGCACATGTTCTGGATTGTGGTCATATGGTGCTTATTATTTTTATTTTTGTTTAACAGTTTGTGTTTCCACCCTAGGTGAATTGTCCTCAGGATTTATATCTGTGGTTAGTAATACACATATTTTTATAATACATGTTTTTTGATGGGCAATGTAGTGGTGTATACTTCTGCACTAATATTTTTCTGACTAATCAGCATATGTTTTCCAACCAGGTAGCTTTCGAACTGCAGTTCAGTCACTAAACTTTGGCACTGAATCTATGGACGATTTGCAGGTAGATTGAAGTGTTTTACATATGCATGGTCTTATTGACTTGATTATGTAGAGCACTGATGGCTTGGATGGGCACTGGAGATGAATCACTTGTGCTGAATATTGTATATTACATGATACAACAGGTACACTGTACTGCAGGGTATGCAACAATCACACATATGGAGTAATAGTCATTTCCTATATTGTGGTATAAATATACATGGGCCTACCGGTGTCATGAGCATGTTTGTCATGCTTAATATCCCATAGAGGTTTCCAGGCAATGCAAAGTAGTTACCTTGAGTATTTGGCGATCTCTTGTAGTTCTTGGCTATTTCTTTTTACAGCAACTCCAATCTCAGGTCTAATAAGTGACAAGGGATTTTTGATTGGCTTAATGTACATGTTGTAAATATATTTGGGATATAAATTGTGTGTTTTTTTAGGTTTAGGCTCTCTGGTCTCCCCATTCCTGAGATGGCCTGTAATGAGTATGGCCGAAACGAGTCGACCCTAGAAATGGAGGAGACCAAAAAGTATAATATGGGTTGATTAGGACACAAGGAGAAAACAAGGGTACTGTTGCCCTAGAACTAATTTGACCCAGTGACTACTCCCTAGTGGAATGCAAATTGGACTGAGTATGCAACATGAGGACTGTGTTGGCATTTGGTGACTCCATCTTTACAGCAGATGCCAAGCACCAAAATGAGAAAACGGACCAGTGGGCGCAGGATGCGCCTGGGTAGGTGCCCCAACAAAGACCGGGCCTAGACCGGGCTCGACTTCACCTGTCATCAGCCGGAGCAGGCTGGGCTGGGTGTCCCTCTTGACTCAAGGCTGTAGGACTCAGCTGGGGGAGTGGTTTCTCTCCTTCACTGCCTTTTACTCACAATTGACTTTTGCTGGTTGGGTGCCATAAAAGTACTCTTTCACTTTGACAGATTGTTTGGCTGATGGGACATACTGAATCTCTGGGAGGTTGTGGACACCATATTAACTTTAAGATGTGGAAGAGAAAGAACCAGGGACCAAGGACCATGTTAGTTGCCCCCATGAACCCGACAGCACAATTTTGGATTGCATTTTGGCTAGAGGAGTAGGGGTGGTCACTAAGGAGATAGATCTGGCAGAGCGACGGTTATCCCTTGAGTTCTGCGATTGTCAGGCCACCCCGTGTCAACCCCTCATAGTCAGTAGGACTCCTGGGTAGTCTCTGGTTACCTCGCCAATGAATGAAGAAAGATCACCAACTTAAAGGACGCGCCAGTTTAAACAGGTTTGCAACACTAGTAAGAAAGGGCCAATGTGCCCCGATGATGATGTTCCAAGCTAAGTAGTTCATGACACCACTGGGAATACCATTAATGACAGCATGACATTTTTCTAAGCCCATTTCTTACAGCAATTCAAAGAGATTATTGAAGCCAGTATGGCTCCTCTGAAGGAAAAGTTGGGCTCTCTGGAAGCTATTGTCTCCGATTTTTTAAACTGCACAAAGCCAAGCCTGGGCGGATAAGCACTATGCCGACTATGTCTTCTAATGGCATATCTAATGCTGATGATTTCCGCTTAGGGGAGAGGCAGATTTTGCCACCTGGCTCAATAAATGTTTCATCTTCTCAAGAGCAATGCCTGAACCTACATTTGATGATAGGGAAATATATAATTGCCAAAAAAGGAAAACTTGCTTTTATGGATCTTAGCAGTGCTTTTGATCGGGTAACTCACTCCAAACTTTGGAGATTATTTTTTAAACGGGGCTTGCCCCAAGCGATAGCTGAATTTTTGCAGGCGCTACACGTTCAGCGTTAGTGCATCCTTAAGGTGTGGAATGGAGGGTGAGTGCACTGAATCTTTTAAGATTTTTAGAGGTGTGCATCAGGGGTGTGTTTTAGCCCCTATTGAATTTTTAGGTCTCACTGAGCCAGCGCATGCGCTGCTCTGCGAGAAATTTAGTGTGTGGTTTTTCAAAGTACTGCCACAGGCTTTTGGTGGCCTAACGCTTGCGTTCACGCGCGCAGCTGCCATCTGTCTTTGATCGCTATCACTTTCACTTTCGCAGCCCGCGTGGCCGTGTCACTTTTCACGGCCGCGTGGCCAATGCTTGTTTACTTTGCCTCTGCATGTGTACCAGCACAGGGGACGCTTTATGTACACCGCACTGCACGTTTTAGGATTTTCATTGCTCGTTTTTCCAGCGTGCTCGCACTCACCACTTGTGGGACGCCGTTCTTTAATTGAGATCACGAGCATATCTACCCATTCACATAAACAGGAACTAGCCCCCCCCCCCCCAAGGATTAACAAATCAAAGCTAGCAACTGCAAACTTTATTAGACGCGAATGTGAAACTACAGAAAGAAAAGCATTCACGTTTTAATCCCACATTTGTTTCTACTCAACGTTTTCCTGTGAATTCAAAGCAGTGAATGTTTAGTAGTATTTTTTTTGCTAGTCTCTATATCTTTTAAAAAGTCTATTGAGGTGGAGGAATAGCAGGCAAACCACTGAACTGTACAATTGAAACAAGTCTGTATTTCATTGGGCGTAAAACAAATAATATCATGACGCACACTGGCCTTCATCAGTCTCATAGAAATGAAACCAGAAAGGGCGCCATTAACTGAAAGGCATGCAGCTCTCGAAGCAGACGGCTGGTGACCCTGCAGTGAGCCAGTCCGAGGGCTGGGCAGTGACGTAGCAAGTTTGCCATGGGCCCCAATGCAAGCAGGGACTGCCCTACCAGAGGGCATCTAGTGAGGTAAATAAAGGCAGCCGTACATCATGCTGAATGGATCACCCAATAATTATAACTAAACCCCTGGCTCTTTGAGATCTAGTTTTCTGATTTTCTGCCTGCGCTTTAGTGTGTGTGTGTGTGAGTGTGTGTGAGTGTGTGGTGGTGTGGATGGGTAGGGGTAAGCGGTCACATTGATTGCTCAAAGAGGTTGTTTTACCCCAGTAAAGCCTGCTGAACGACACCGGGCCGTCAGTCTGAGAACACAGCACGTACTAGCTTGCCTGATTGAATATGCGACAGGTGAAATAAATGTATTATGTCTGTACATTGAAAAATGTCCTAACAGGCAAAGTTCTGTTAGCTAGAAATGTGTCACGCATCACTGGGCCACTTGGCAGTTATATGCATATGCAAAATAAAGACACTTGACCTGTTACGTTTTATTATTTTGGGGAAAATGCTGTCTCGTCTGAATGCTAGACACCCGCAGGGCTGGCTTGCTCATGTACAATCCAGGTTTCAGGAAATTACGCGTACTATCTCGCCCTTGGGTTCCTTTCAATAGGTTTTATTCGCCCATTTCCAGTGCTAATTATGGCCAGGCCCCACTACATCCTGTGCCATTCAGTAAGGGTACAATCAGGAACAAGGCTCCAAGTGTTCCAGTCTTGGCAGTTGATGGTCTGGTCAGCTAGCGAAGTGCTTTATCTCTGCTGTGCTATCCTAATAAATCTATTTTATAATCTGAAGACGTGTCCTGATGCCTACCTAAACCACTTACAACAAAGTCTCACGTGTAAACACATTAATTAGCCATGCAGAATCTCGTCACGCCCATGTTTTTCTCCAGCTCGTTGACATTTGACTCTTCTTCCTGCAATTATAAGGCACGAGCAGATACACACTACACAATTTGATTTTAAGCCGTCTTTCACATACACCTCTTCTACTTTAAAACAATGGCAGCAGCATATTGGGAACCTATTTCAATCATTTAATCAGACAGGGAAAGGTCAAAATAGGTCTAGGTCTTTTTTACAAGGTACTGCGTGGGATCTCCAAGGTACAACGAGGGTCAATGTAAACAAATACTGCAAAGGAAACCAAATGGTTCAGCCATCATTTGGGGCAAAAATACAAACCAGGAACGCAGCAAACCAAATGTAGTAAAACCATATATTTTTAGGTTGTTAACAGGAAATACGAAATTTACTGCCTTGTGTAAATTCATTCCATACAACTCGCCAGGGACTCACTAAAAACAAGCATTGGCATAGCCAATAGGTCTCGCCTTTGGGACCTTATAAGTGTTTAGCCATGCAACAGCTGATGTTGTTGCACCAAGGATATTGTGCTGCATAACTAAATACTTATAAGGTCCCAAAGGAGAGACCTATTTGCTATGCCAATGCTTGTTTTTATATGTTAACTGTTTGCACCCCTTTTTAGTTTCTGAAGGAAAGGATTTTGTGAAAATGAAAGGTAAGACCATGCCGGCTTTACTTGATGCCCCAATGTAATACTGGGCCAATGGGGGTAAAGGAGAATATTATTGGTCGGGTCAATGAGTTCTCATATTTGGAGGTAACTTTTGACTCTAGGGCCAGCTGGTCACCATGTTTATTGAAACATTGTTCTCACTTATCTTTTATCTGATGTTCATTGTGCATTTAATGTGATGGCTGTTTTTTTACGATTCTCTCCAATAATTAAATGAAGGTATTTGATGATGATGAATATGCAACCACTTTGCACTTATAATAACAAGGAAGCAACGAGTTAAAAAATGGACAATGATCTGTTCTGTAGTGTACAGAATTGTATTATCATAAAATGTTGATGCCTTGATTTTGTATGTTGTAATCTTCTCGTTGTTTTATTCTCAGCAACAGAGATCTACAAAAATGATGAAATGTCAAGGGATACACTGAATGGCTAACATAATTAATTGATAGAGGTATTTTTGAATGAATCAAAACCCCAGTGGAAAATAATTATTTAAAAGTGCTTTTGTATGAATTAGTTCCTACAGTATACCAACCTTTTATTTTGTGAATCCTGTCAAATCACTGTGTCCAAAAATAATACATTGTGTAATGTGCTCTGTATCTGTTGATAAGAGCTGTTATGTCCTTTTGCAAAGTATGCACTAGGTAAAAGTACAAAAAATAAAATATGGATTCTCTGTATCTCCCATGCTCTAATTTCATTCTACAAGAATTAAGGTCAAATAGTTAACCCTTGTTTAAGGAAGAGATACCGATTTAGGGGTGAATTGCGCAATGTAATACCAGAAAACCTTGTATCAATCTCGGCTTCCTTGCATTACTAAACTACATGATCCTAGTCAAATATTTTTTTTCACCAAACCTTCTTTTTCATCTTTATCACATATGAGAGCACTTTCAAATATGTGATTTCAGGATGTGCACTGTAAAATAACTTTCCTTGTGCTTTACAGCCTATAATGTTGCTTCACCTATAACCGTGGTACTCCGCCAGTGGCCCGGCAGACCTTCCTTGGCGGTCCGAGGACCTTGCAGTCAAAGTACTGGGGTTACACAAAAGAGGACCACTGGAGCACGCACTGTAGCAGCTTCACTGCACATGCTTCAGCTCCAGCAGCCCTCTTCTGTGTTTACTGAGAACCTCTGTAACGTGACGAATGGCACTGGGTGAAGCAAAGACCCTTTCAAAGTCAGCGGTTGCGCGTTCACAGCTGAGATTTAGGGGTCCTTTCAGAAAGCTTCCTTCTGCCCTTGTTGCCAACGACATCTGTGCCCACAGCCTGCTATCACCCTCACTTTGCGAAACAATTGAGGGCTGCAGCAGGGGGCCTCTCTGGATCAGGTCAGCCTGCTTCCCTCCTCGCCCCTCGCAGATCACCTTGTTGCTTATCTCAAGGTAGGATTGCTGAGTGTTTTCTCCTTGCTTTTTCCCTTCTTTTTCTCTGCTTTCTCCTTCCTTCACCCCCATTTTCTGAGTGCTTTCTCCTTGCTTTTCAATCCTTTTTCACTGCTTTCGCCTTCCTTTCCTCTGTTTTCTGAGTGCTTTCCCTTGCTTTTTCCTCCTTTTTGCCTGCTTTCTCCTTGCTTTCCCCATTTGAGAGCTTTCTTCATGCTTTTCCCTCCTTTGTCACTATATTCCCCTTCCTGACCCTGTTTTCTGTCTGCTTTCTCCTTGTTTTCTCTCCTTTTTCACTGCTTTTTCCTTCCTTCGCCCATTTTCTGAATACTTTCTCATTGCTTCTCCCTCCTTTTTCACTGCTATCTACTTCCTCTTCTCTATTTTATGAGTGCTTTCTTCTTGCCTTTAAGATCACCACAAAGCAGTTAGCAACTCCAGCCCTTTTTAAACCTTCAATCAATGTATTTTTGTCGTGTCACTTGTGTGTGACATTTCTTTATTTCCAGTATGCTTACTTGTGACATTTCAATGCTATATGTGTGCCATTTTGAGTGACACTTTACTTGGAGTGGAAAATAGCAGTATATCCATTTAATGCTAAATCTCTTTAAAAATTATCCTTTTTTTGGCAAATTTTAAGGTCTGGAGTCAACTGCATCACTGCTCAATATTTTATGCACAATCTCTACTTCACTTCCATTTTGTATCTCCCTCTCTCTCGGAATAACAACAATGGAGTGTATATCCTTGTCTAAGCACTGAAAATAAAAATCTGAATTGCATGCTATGTGCACACTGCGAGATGGCAAATAGTTCCCAATTGTCCAACTTTACTTGGGAAAACATAGCGAGACCACAGCTCACCACACTGACATTGGATAACTCAATGCCAATAGCAAAATGCAACTGTGGGAGCAGGCATGAAAATGATCAAACTTGCCTCTAAAAGGAATCAAGGAACACCCTTCAAGTGTAATATGTTTTCCAAAAACTAGCTTTTGGATTCAGTGGTGTAAAATGCATTCTGGGATTAGAAGTTTTCTTTTCATGTCGGCTGTTGGCTAAAAAGATGCCCCACACTGAAGGTGTTTAGCATTGCAGGCTCTTCAAATTAAGGGCAAGCTAAGAGAGAGGAGGTGGGGAGGCCGAGGAGGAACCAGAATTGCAAGGTTAACTGCCCTGCTGCTGGCAGTTAATGGCTATTAGCTGATTTGCTCAAATCACCTACAATTATTTCAAATGCAGTTGTTAGCTTTTGTTGCAAAATGAAAGATAAATATCAGACTAACTTCTTTGCTGCACTGTTCTTATTTGGATCAGTTAGCCCAGCCCAGTTCTCACCCAGACTAACGGTAAGTCAAATAATGTAGTCTTCTAAAGACAATGCTTTATTAGTTTATTGTCTCAATGGTCACATGCAGTACATGCAACACTGGCCCTAGGGAATTATGACCACACAACCAGCACCTACCTTGGGCCCAGTGTATCAGTATTCCACTGCTGCATCTGATTCAATAGTAGTCCCACAAGGACAACTACAGTAAATGCATCAATAATAGCACGCTATAAACACATGTGTAGAGGCCCATTATCATGCAGGAATCAGTGGCTCAACACATTACTTGCAGTCATAATACAATCAAAGTAGTGAGTCAGACAATAACAGTTATCATCTTCCTAAATGAGTAACTGAACTAAGGTGGGGCACATCTTAATCAGAAATGAAATGACCAGTAAAGCAGTATTAGACAAAAAACATTTTGAACAATTATTAGATCTGGCTTAAAACACACTAATTGCAACCACAATA
Source organism: Triturus cristatus (assembly GCF_964204655.1). Taxonomy (NCBI): domain Eukaryota; kingdom Metazoa; phylum Chordata; class Amphibia; order Caudata; family Salamandridae; genus Triturus; species Triturus cristatus. The sequence goes on from NC_140587.1 coordinate 379,606,595, forward strand.
AATTACAAAGGAACACTTAACTAGCATTTGCACAGGATCATGCCTTTTTAACGAAAAATTATAATTTCCAGTTAAACTAAGGATAATGCAAAACTCTCATCATAGAATACTTTAAAGATTACACAAAATGTCTAGGTCAAATTAACAGCCCTGTGATAGCTGGCAAGTTGCAAGCATAATTGCAAAAATTAATTTTTAACATGTTTCTCTGTAAATGGACCAACGCCAATATGTGTGTTATCAATTAAATGTTTAATCACAATGTGCATGTATCACTCTTTACACATCACTTTGTATGTTTAAACAAATAACATTACCTTGGTGTTGCTCACAGAAGTCTGTAGCAAGATTAGTTGTCGGTCGTTTTGTCATGAGCCGAGTTGCTGGTCCTTTTGTTGTGAGGCAGAGTTGGTCCATCGGTCCTGAGGCGGAGTTGGTCCATCAGACCTGAGGCGGATTCGGTCCATCAGTCCTGAGGCGGAGTCGGTCCATCGGTCCTGAGTCGGAGGCCGGCCCATTGGACCTGAGGCGGAGTCTGGCCCATCGGTCCTAAGGCAGAGTCTGGCCCATCGGTCCTAAGGCAGAGTCTGGCCCATCGGTCCAGAGTCAGAGTCCGGCCCATCGGTCCTGAGGCAGAGTCTGGCCCATCGGTCCAAGGCAGAGTCCGGCCCATCGGTCCTGAGGCAGTGTCCGGCCCATCGGTCCTGAGGCAGAGTCCGGCCCATCGGTCCTGAGGCAGAGTCCGGCCCATCGGTACTGAGGCAGAATCCGGCCCATCGGTCCTGAGGCAGAGCCAGGCCCATCGGTCCTGAGGCGGAGTCGACCCATCGGTCCTGAGGCATAGTCGGCCCATCGGTCCTGAGGTGGAGTCGGCCCATCGGTCCTGAGGCAGAGTTGGCCCATTGGTCCTGAGGTGAAATTGGCCCATCGGTCCTGAGGCGGAATCGGCCCATCGGTCCTGAGGCGGAATCGGACCATCGGTCCTGAAGCGGTGTCAGCCTATCATTTGTAAAACGGTATTGGCCATCGGTTGTGAGGCGGAAAATCTGATTCCTGGTCCTGTTTACTTATTGCACAGTAATAAACCATCTGGAGAGCTCCGAAATGGCCTACAGTGCAGTTACCAAGTCTTGCAAATGACACAGATCCATACAGAGTGAACACAGGGCATTCCAGGACAGCATGCGAAGAAGAGTACTTGTTTGTTGAAAGCCCAAAAAAGAAAACCATCTGTTTTCTTTGCAAAGAGAAAGTAAGTATTCTGAAGCTATATAACATGGAACGGACCTGCAAAACTTAACACGATATACTGAGAACTTCCGATTGAACTCAAAACTGTATTCGTCAAAAGAGGCATCATCAAAGTGGTTGCTTCTTGTGCAGCAGAAGCTCTTCCTTTGCCAGATGAAGGAATCTGAGGTTGTTATAGAAGCATCATTCAAAATATGCTACTTCCTTGCCAAACATAAGAAACCATTCACAGAGGCAGGGCCGGTGATGAAATGTTTCCTTTCAGAAGCTGAAATTTTATTTGAAAACTATATTAATAAGTTAAAGGAAATCTGCAAATTACAACTATCAGAATCCATGGGTAAACGCAGAAAAGAGTCAATGGGTTAAAACGTCCAGGAGCAGGTGATCAAAGCAGTCAGAGAGTCTAAGTTCTTCAGCATTGCCATGGATGAGTCCACAGATATAGGCAATGTAGCCCAATTATTAGTTTGGGTGAGTTATTTGGACCTATTACTTCATCCCAAAGAAGAGCTCCTTTGCCTTTTGCCTTTTGCAAGAGCACACCCGAGGAGAAGATATACTGGACAGTAGCTGCAAATACTTTGAAACACATCACATACATTGAACACTTGTCAGCATAACAACAGAGGGGGCTCCTTCAAAAGTAGGCCAGGACAGAGGCTTTGTATGTCTGCTTAAATAGAAGCTAACCAGACAGACTGTGATACACTACCGATGCATTTTTTATCGATACGTTTTGCACGCAAAATTAAAGCAAGGAGAACTGAATAATGTCCGAAAACATGCACTGAAAATCGTTAATTTTATCAGTGCCACAGCCCTTAATCATTGACTTTTTGAAGCAATGCTGCTGGATTCCAAAGCTGAACATACAGACATCTTACTGCACACTGAAGTGTGATGGCTAAGCAAAGGGAACGTTCTGGAGTGGTTCATTGTTTTTCTTCCTGAAATGAAACACTTTGTAAACAGTAGAGGTCAGTCATTTCCATAACTAAGGGATGTGAAATGGCTTATAATTCTCCATTTTCTTTCAGATCTATTCATACACTCCAGTGCTCTCAATATGATGCTGCAAGGTAAACAACAGCTTGTGTGCTCCATGATGAATGATATTTACTCATTTGAAAGTAAGCTTGAGTTATTCAAAAAACAACTGTATGATGCTGACTTCATCTATTTCCCAAAACTGTTGGCTGTGATGCAGAGGTTTCCAAATGCGCACAAAATGCTGTTAATGCTAGATCTTGGTGCATGTCCTGAGGAAATTTCTGGGGAGATCAAAATATTATTTTCTCAATTCATAATCCTCACCTCTCTGGTGAGGCCGGTTGAAAACCCCTGAATGGTGAGTACACTAAATCTTGACGTTGTTGAACTTATTGGCGTGAAAAGTGCACAAGCAGAGGTAGAGCTGATTAGCATGCGGCACAATTGAGCTCTGGAATCATCGCTTTTAGGGCAGGCAGAAGAACAATTCTGGAAAATTGTGCCTTCTGACAAATTTCCTCTTCTTTTTACAGTGGCCCAGAAAATGATTTGCATGTTTGGGTCAACATATGTTTATGAAAGTTCATTTTTCACAATGGGACTGGTGAAGAGTAAACTCAGAAATAAGTTTACAGACTTACATCTGGAACAGCTCACCATTTCAAAAATAGTACTAGATTACAGGACACTATAGGAGACATGAAGTGTAAAATATGTTCCTAGTATATTTGTCTTTAAATTACCTATTTTCTGGACTCATTTAAACCTGTGCTGCAGTGGGCCTGTGCTGAATATCTGGTTAATGAGGATTACCATGCAATACCCCTTAAGATTGCTATTGTCTTATAATAAAAATGTATTATCAAAATGTCCTCCTTGTAGCTTTGTAGTTACATCTGCTTTCAAAATACAACATTGTCTAGTAATGTTTTGAAAAGGTAGTTCATTTATTTTTACTCTAGTACCTCCACCCCCACCCTCACCGTCCCCGTCCCCACCCACAGGCTCCTCAGTGCAGCCCTCAGCCACAAAACAGACTGGAATGTTTTACCCCGACCTATGATAAGAATCTAGGCCACACATCGGTACATATGGAAAATGACTTGCTTCTTAGTTCATTCATTGCATTGTCATCAGGGCAGGCCACGTTTTTTAGTTCATGTTTTAAAACTCTCACTTTTGATAAATGCTTCTCAATACTGAGATATAATCTGATGTACTAAGGTGAAACACTTTTGAGTATTTAATGAAATACACTTTTTTGAACTTTAAAAACTATCATATTCTAGCAAGATGTTTGTTGCATGACTTACATAGCAAATATTTTCAATATTGGGCTCGTGCACAAGCTCTCAAAAGCAGAGGTGACTTCCTGGTAATATGTTGGCTTTCCCACCTGTATACATGCATTGATGACATCGTGGTGGTAAATATGTTAACTATGACATTTGTAATACAATATTTAAAAAAATATATTTTAGTAAAATACCTTTAACAAAAGTTAAATCTGGAATTAGATTTTTTCCAACCACAAGTTATATTTTACTTACTGGAGAAATATATACAAATAAAGTAGATTTACCATAGTCATATATTCAAGTGTGAAGATAAAAGGTGGGCTAGTGGAGTTTCTATGGGACAGGGGCCAAGGGCTACCTTGGAAAGATAATAACTACAAACCAAATCCTAATTTCCCAATTGTTTTCACTCCCAAATTGTGTACATATTTACTATGTAAAAAATGCTAGGCTAAATGAACAAATTACGTGGATTTTTTTTTAGAATATACTATCAAATGGATTTCTACTCCTGGAGAAATATTGCATGGTGTAGGAAGCTGGCTCTGTATATACTATACCAAAATGATGTATAGTGTGCACAGAGTCCAGTGGAACCCCAAAGGTAGGCAGAGGTAAAAGTAGATAGCACCTTACTCTTTATTTGTGGTAGTGTGGGCGAGCAGTAAGGCTTTATCAGAGGGTAGTGTTAAGCATTAGTTGTACACGCTCAGACAAGAAAGGATGTCACACACTCAAAGACTGAACTCAGACCAATTTGTCTGCATCAAAAATATTAGTTGTTTTATTTCTAGAACAAATCCAAGCCTGGTACAGGTAAGTGAAATAATACTTTGCAAAATCTTATGCAGTGATTTACAGTTGAATGCAGGTTCAAATGTAGTTGGTTGAATTACAGGTAAGTCAAAAGTTCGAAATTACTTTTCAGTTACTTTACAGATTACCATTTAGATTACTTTTGCTAATCAGTGTGATATGCCTAGATATCACACGGAGACATTTCTAAGACAAAAGATAAGTAATTCACTTTTAGTACATTTGCAGTTTTTCAATGTTTCATACAAACCAACTCCACACACTGAAGCATTTTCAAGGAAAACAGGTCAATGCAATCCTACGGAAGGAAATTAAGTTAACGGTTTGCAGCTATTTGTGGTAGTTGGTATTCTGGGGTTCGAACCAGGGTTCCCCCAGGGTCGAGGATGCACTCTCAGAACACCCTCAATGGCACTAGGGCGGCCGGGTGCAGAGTGCTGAGGCCCAATGTTATCCAAAGGGGGATAGCGGGCTTCCGGTTGAGGTTGTGGGAGCAAAGCTCCTGGTGTTAGGCCCAGGGCAAAGGGGAATCCAAGTTAGCACCCAAGGTACACCCACATGGGCAGCTGGGTACAGGGTTATGTTTTGGTGTTGGGTGCCCTATTGATTTCAGTGGGGATTCTCCGGTTGCAACAAGCACTGCAGGCTTGGGGACGCAGATCTTCTGGAGGTGAACACCAGTTGGAGAGGTAAGTTGGGATGCCTGGGGATGCTGGGACACTGTCGGTTGGGCCACCCGAGGCCATGGGACGTCAGGTGCTGGGGTGTCTTTAGGCATTGGGTTTTCTTACCAGCTCCGGTCGGGGGGAATCCTCGAGAAAAGGGCTACAGGCGTCAATTGGAGATTCGAGGCAGGTCAGAGATCACCAGAGCTCAGGTCAGGATCACCGTGGAGACCTCCTCATGGTGTTGGGCCACTCAAACTCAGGCCGTGGGTGACGGGTGCAGAGTGGTGCAGACTTGTGGATTTGGCCAGAGCCAGAGTCTGTGGGTGAGCAAATCCGGTGCTCACAGGAGACAAAGTCTTGGTTTTGGAAGGCAGGGCAGGTACAGAAGGTTCTTGAGGGCTGCTGGCTGCAGGACACACCAGGATTTTGCTGGAGCAGGTTCAAGGTGGGGACGGGCCGGTAGGGCTGGGGCCAAGTCAGTGGGCGTCCTCCTCTTCTTAGTTCAGCACTGCTTCTTTGGCCCTTCTTCTTCTCTTCTTCTGGTCGGTTCTTGTCTGAGGAAGCAAGGATCGAGGTTGCCCTTAAATACTAGATTTAGGGGCGTTACAGGTAGGTAAAGGTGGGGACCAATAGGTCTCTTCCTTGGGGTGGGTACACCCCCTATTATGACAAAGCACAAGAAAAGGTAGTGGTGGTACATAGAGTAGAACATCAATTTTCAAACAGAATGTTAGCCCAATTTATCTATTAACAGCAATCAGTATAGGTGCCACTCAAGGTAATCACAAACCAAAACAACACCCCATTACCAAGGGTGTCCACTGCACAGAGGTAACAAGGAACTTCTGTGCTGAACGTTAACAAAACCACTATACCTCGGCACTCTGTATGTTTTTTTGTAAACACAATTTTACAAACTATAGTCAGTTTATGGTTCACCAATATAGCTCCTTCCAGGAAATGTAGTCCAAAAGAATATTTACAAAAGAGTCAATTTAATACCAGCTCACACTGTTACATTCTATATGGAGAGTCCTAATTATCAAAGTGCAAGGCAAAGACACATGACATATCACAAAGGTGTTCAATTGCAGTAAAAGTCCCACGGAGGTCCTATTCGTGTGTTGTCAACGATGGAAACAGCCGACATGTGTTTCGTTACAATTGTAACTTCTTCAAGGCTTATACCGCCAAAGACGGGTATTTCAATTTAATCCCGGGTTGTTCCAAGTGCACAAAGATCCAGTAAATAGTGTACTAGAAATGTTGGACCATCTGTTTGACGTCGATCACCAGCCAGTTGAATAATAGGTGCAAAGTAGAGAGCGGAAGGGTAGTTTCAGCATTTGTCCTTCCCAAAGCAAGTATGTGCCACCTATCACTAATAGTATACGTGTCCTATGCCATATAGTTGATATCGCACAATTCAGTACTCTAGTGATGGTCTTTTCTTTTTTTTTTAAATATTGTTTTCTTTTTAGCACGGCAGCTTATCCAAAAAACATACAGATATTATCTGAGACATATCCAAACTTCACAGTGCAAGAAACTATGGAGAGAGACATAAAACAAAAAAAGAAGATGATAACATCCACAAAAGAGAACATTATTAATGCATCAATAATCATCCTTATTCAGATACCTATTCAAAAGGAAAAAAAGAAAAAAAAAAAAAGAAAGGAAACAAAACAAAGGACAGACCAAAAGCTATCTGCTGAAACAGTCAATACTGCTGATTTTCCTTCCATATATAAATGGGCCCCCAAATACGTTTGCCAAGCAATCTCCCCTTTTTTCCCCTTTCTCTCATAGATCTCCTTCTCGAGATTGTAGGTAGACACCAACCTGGCAAGCCATTGTTGGAACGTTGGAGCTGCTTTATCCAGCCAGGCTGTGGCAATACAAATGTGCAGTACTGACATGGCCACAAAGAGAAAACTTTGACAAGGATCTTGCCTGTCCTCACTATTTATCCCCAGCAGAATTATAGAAGGAGTAAGACAAACTTTAATTTCTAATGTTCTATCCAAAAAGAGTTCAATCGGTTTCCTTAAAGTTTGCAATTGAGGGCATGATTCAAACATATGTATCATTTCAGCATCCATACTATCACACCAAGGGCATCTAGTTACCGTCTTCCCCCCCACTGCGCAATCTTTGCAGGAGTATAGTACAAGGAAAAGATTGTTTTGTACTGTTGAGCTTGGAGCCCTGCAGGGTATAGAATCATTTGGCATAATTCTAATGAAGCTCTAAAGCTATCCTGGTCTACGCCAAGTTAATCTACCCATTTCTTCACGTATTTTTCAAGATCGTCATATTTGAATAAAGAGAGCTCAGCATATATCCTCCGAATAATGCAGTCTTCCCCTTCTCTAACAACAGCCATCATTTTATTTTTAGTAAATCCACAGGGCCCCCCCTTTTTCCCCACCTATAAAACTACGAATTTGAAGATACTTAAAAAAAATCCTATTATTAATCGCATAGCTATTCTATATGTCTATAAACTGCCAGATTCCATGTGGCCCCATTAAGTCACCCAGGCTCTGGATCCCACACATTTCCCATTCCGCCATTATAGAATCTGAGAAGATTTCCACCGGAAAAGTGGAGTTCCTAAAGAGCTGAGTATACCCATTTAGTCTACCAAGACCAGTTTTTTTTTACAAAATGCTGTCCAGATCTTGTATGCAGCCATCAGGGTCTTAAATCTAATTCTTTTTTAATAACTGGGCTCAGTGAATTTTAAAAAACAGTTCTCAGCATCTTCTCCCACTAAAATTGAAAACATTTCGATTGATCCAGACTTAACCCAGGTATCAGTCGCATCTCGCCGATTAGCCCGCTCATATACTGAAAGGCTGATGCCCAGTAATACATACTAAAATCTGGAACAGCCCATCCTCCCCTTTCCCTTGGCAAAGACATGAATCACAGTGCCCTCCTAGTTGTCCCATGTGCCCAAATAAACCTATTAACCATGTGCTCCAGTGCAGAAAACTATTTTTTCTCAAATTCAAGCGGAATAGCCCTAAAAAGATGCAACATTTTTAGCAGAAAGACCATTTTCACCATATTACACCGCCCAACTAGCGACAGATGTAAATTGTGCATTCTATCAAAATCCTTTTTAGCTTTGGTAATTATTGGCTCAATATTTATATCTACAGTCTTCCCCAGATCTGCTGATATATTTATCGCCTGTTAGACAGCAGAGTCAATTACCCATGTATCATCACACACAGCCCCCGCATTCTTGACTATCTGAGTCTTAAACCTATTTAAGGCATACCCTGATACGAGACCAAATGTTTGAGCTTCTGTCTCAATTACAGCTAGGGCATCTTCCGGGCTTGGAGTGACCAATGCAATGTCGTCTGCATATGCCAAGGTTTTATATTCTAGGCCATGATATCTTATGGGGACAATGAGTCCATTTTCTTCCAGCTTCCGGATTAGGGGATCAATGTATATCGCAAAGAGCAATGGCGAACATGGGCAGCCCTGCCATGTACCATGCTTGATTGTTAAAGATGCTGTGTATCCTCCATTCACTCTAAGACAGGCTGTCAGATCTTTATATAAAGCCTGACTTGCTCTGACATACCCCCCCCAATCCCAAACCGCTTCATAGCTGCCCAGAGATAGTCCCAGGAGACCCGGTCAAATGCCTTTTCTGCATCCATTATCATGACCACCATAGGATCCCCTGAGATTTCAGCAGCGTCAAAGAGAGTTATAACCCTGCGGTCATGCTGCGTTGTTTCTCTCCCTGGAATAAATCTATGCTGAGTGGGGTTGACCATCTTACTGATGATGTTACTTAGCCTGGCCGCCAGGATTTTAGAATTTTTTTTAGCATCACAGTTCATTAGTGTTATCGGCCTGTAAGACCTAGGCTCTCTGGATCGTTTCCCCTTTTTCAGAAAGATTACTATATCTGCCCCTGCCGATGACGGAGTTACCCGACTGGGCCTGAAGTACTGTTTCGACTAAATCAAGCCCGATTATCTCCAAGAAGGCTTTATAAAATTCTAAAGGAATCTGATCGGATTCGACTGCCTTGACCGAGGGGAGGCTGCCTAAAGGGGCATAGATCTCTTCCGCAGTCAGTGGGGTTTCCAGTACCTGACTCAGTGATAGACTATATAAGAGTTTCAATAAGAAACCTTTGAATTTCAAGAGGATCCTTCGCCTACTCTTCATTATGTAATTTATCAAAGAACTGCCTAAATATCTCTCAGATCCTTACTGGATTGTCGACTATATTCTCATTTCCATCCGATATATCCCTAATCTGTCCGGTTGCAGTTTTCTGTCTCAAACGCACCGCCCGACCCGTTTACTGAGCTCATAACATTGCTCCTTTCTTGCAAGAAAAGTTGCTGCTGCCTTGGTGGCTATAACCTCCTGAGCTTCAGATCTGGCTAAGGCCAGTCTAAGCAAGATATCATCAAGTTATGTACCCATAGCAATTGCAGCATTCAGCTCCTCCTCTATATCCATGATTACCTGACATAACTTTTTCTCTAACTTTGCCTCACATTTCTGTCTATGCAGGCTATAGCTCAGCGTTTCCCTGCGTATCCCAGCTGTAAATGCATCCCAGACTACCCCAAACAGTTTGTCGTACTGGGGACACTACCGCTGGATACAACGTCTGCACCGGGATTAGATGGGCATATCACAGCCCTGGTGTGCATACATGATTGAAAAGACCATCACTTGAGTACTGAATTGTGCGATACCAACTATATGGAATAGGACACGTATACTATTAGTGATAGGTGGCACATACTTACTTTGGGAAGGACAAATGCTGAAACTACCCTTCCGCTCTCTACTTTGCACCTATTATTGGACTGGCTGGTGATCAACGTCAAACAGATGGTCCAACATTTCTACTACGCTATTTACTGGATTTTTGTGCACTTGGAACAACCCGGGATTAAATTGAAATACCCGTCTTTGGAGGTATAAGCCTTGAAGTTACAATCGTCACGAAACATGTGTCGGCTTTTTCCATCATTGACAGCACACAAATAGGACCTCTGTGGGACTTTTACTACAATTGAACACCTTTGTGATATGTCATGTGTCTTTGCCTTGCACTTTGATAATTAGGTCTCTACATTTGGATTGTAACAGCGTGAGCTGGTATTAAATTGACTCTTTTTTTAAATATTCTTTTGGACTATATTTCCTGGAAGAAGCTATATTAGTGAACCATAAACTGACTATAGTTTGTAAAATTGTGTTTACAAAAAAACTTAGAGAGTGCCGAGGTATAGTCGTTTTGTTAACACCCCCTATTATGCCACCCTCCAGTGGGAGGTGGGCATAGGCCTCTCTCTGGTTGGCTGGGTCCCCCCATCTGCAAGATGGCAGGGACTGAGAGTTGTGCTTCACCTCGCCTCCCCCACCTGAAGGGTGGGGTTGGCAAAATGGGCACACCTCCCTTCCTCACTTGGCTTTCCCGCCAATTCTCCCACCCAACGTGGGGGGTCAGAACCAGTGGGGACCTGTTGCTGGAAGCAGAAAATGGCTGGTGGTAGCTCACAAAGGTGGCAAGCCTTTGAATCTTCCATTTCGTGGACCCTGCCTATCCTGGGGAGGAGGCTTGGCACCTCCTCCCAGGATGTGCATTGCTTCAGACCCCTGATAGCAGCAAGCTCTTGACCAGGGGTCCAAAAACATGTCTGGTGGTGGCAGCTGGCGAGCAGCCACTCAGCCAGGACACTAGTGTTAGGTCGTTTTCCCGGGGGCATCTCTAAGATGCCCTCTGAGTGTATTTTTCATTAAATCCCACACTGGTATCAGTGTGGGTTTAATGTGCTGAGAAGGTTGATACCAAACTTCCCAGTTTTCAGTAAAGCCATTATTGTGCTGTGGAGTTCGTTATGATAAACTCCCAGCACCATAAACTCTTAATGACATTACTTCACTTACAATGTCTAGGAATTGGTTTAGACACTGAAGGGGTACATGACCCATGCACCTGTACCCTCACCACTGCTATAGTGCACCCAGCTAGAGGGGAGGCTGACCTATGCAAGGGCAGTGGGTTGTAGGCTTGGCACACAGGTATGTGTGCCATGTTGACTCTTCACTTTGTTCTGCTCCAAAACACTCAGCCCTCATTGGCAGTGTGTGTGTTAGGTAAAAGGCCTCTAAGGGTTCTACAATAAGTGCTGCAGCCTTTAGAGGCCTTCCCTATGGTACTATTTGCAAGGGCCTGACATGTGGCCAAAGAGTGCCAATTGGGGGTTGTTTTAATGCAGTTTAGGGAAAGAACAGAGGCCCTGGGTACCAGGTTGGCAGGAACCCATTGCACCTTCAGTCAAAGTACATCAACAGTTTGGCAAAAAGTGGAGGCAACACATGGGTGGGGAAAATGTTCAATTCATCTTTGGGAGGACTGCACATTATATCATCCCTTGGGTGTGAACTATGATTGTGTATTTCCTGACTTTTTGAAAATTTGAAATTTGAACATTTAAAATTAACTTTTGATTAGGTTTTCTGAAAACTCTATACTGTGTGTTTAGAAAATGTTTCAAAGTGACTGAAGAAAACCACAGTTAAAGTGCAGTTATGCTTACAAATCAAAACCTACAAATCACTAAAATTTGCCATTTATGGTTCAATAAATTAACTATAAATTGCATACTAGCATGCACTGCTTATGATGTTACATACAGCATCACTCATGACATGTTAAATGGTAGCCTTGCAGACATCCCCTATACAACTGATTCTGTGAAGCATGCACATGTTAGTGCTATACCTTCGAAGGCCTTAGTATCCGGTCCGCAGCAAACTCATTGAGTCTGTGAAGCTTGCAACGTATAGTGGTGTAGCAGATGGGCGGAAACAGCACCTCTGCAGCTGTGCCTCTTGAGTGCTTGAAGCTTGCAACAGGTCCCTAGTGCTCACAACCATCTTTCCAGGAGCCAAGCAGTATGGTATGTGGTAAGACTGTGGGCCGCATTGATGCCAGCAGTGTTGGGCCTGGGGGCAGTGGGGTAGATAGTGGGCATGGGGGATGCAAAGCATGTACATGGTGTGCACAGTGAGTTTTGGAGTTATTTTGAGGGTTTTAGTCCATAATCCCATCTAAATTAAGCCTCTAGTATCTAGAAGAGTCATAGACTTAACAATATTGTGCTATGCAGTATCTGAGCCGCTGGCCCTCCACTGCACCTTGGGGGTAGCCTTCTCTGTTTCCTGTCACTACCTTTGGTGAGCCTAGTGCAAAAAGGAAGTAACCTGAATTTTGAATTGCAATGAAAGAGAATCATAGGCCTCACAATCACGTTATGCTTTAAGTCTCTTATCTGTAAGTATTAGGAGGGCTCAGAAACAGGCTCTGTTAAGACAGCAAATGCTACACGAAACTCATGACAAAGACCCCCAACAAGGTGTGCAATTCTCTGAGGTGTGCAGACACAAACACCTGACCTCCACCACTAGAACTGGGACAGTGGGAAAGTTCAAGCCATATCGCTATGAGACTTAACATTTATCCCTGGCTTTACCACTTTACCAAAATATGCTAGGTCTGAAATCTGTATTTAAAGTCTGGGCAGGTTCCACAGCACAGTGGTGTATCTTTGATCACAGCAGTCTCTGAGTCTCGGTATCTGAACCACTCACACCACAGTTGTTCTGTAATGAGCAAGATGAAACCTATAGAAACAAAAGGCATTTTAAAAGAAAATAATGTTGGCCTACACTTGTGACAAATTGTGCACTTTTAGGTACTCACTTTCTGAATATATTTCTGTGCAAACGTTTCAAACAGAGATAGAAAAACACTGGAAAGTATGCGCTAGGAAAATTGAGTGTCTTTATGTGTAAAGAAATCCTGGGAAAATTGAATGAATTAAGTGTAAAAGAAATCACAAACAATCCAATATTTTAGAATACACTGGAAAATATTGTCTAGGTGGGGAAAATGTGCAATTCTGCAAAAGTTACGTCTCATTGAGCACTGCAAGTTAGATCATCTCTTGGGTGTGAATAATTATTGTGTATTCCTGATCATTTTTGAAAATCTAACTTGCGTGGATTTATAGATTTTTGGAGCATTTTAGTAACTTCAGAGGTAATGACAATATTGTTCTTTCCCACACATCTGTTTTGAGGGTTTTCTTTAAGGCAAGATACATTTTAAGTTAACACTGCGGTTTTGTGGTTAAGCACTCAAGATTGCCCCACATAGTGACTAATATTGCAAATGATATTGAATTCCCAGTTGCAGTGTTCTGTGTCGCTTTCTCACAGAATACTGCAAGATCAAGAGGAAAGCCATAATAAAATAATTTTAACAGTGTTAGTAAATATATGACTGTAGTTAAATTCCTGACTCTGCTGTGAGATCAAGAATTGAACAATGGATCCACTTTTATTTGCAGTGGTTTCTGGGGTTAATTAAATCCAGGAAAGCAAAAGCCATTGAAAACAGTTTACAAGTGACCTTTCATTCTCCAGCATTCACAATTCATCCTCTTTATTTTCCGCTGCCAACAGATGCTCAACAGAGAAGGTGCTAAAGAAGGAAATTGAAGGCAATTTTATAGAGAGGGGCGGACTTGGGGGGTTATCATTATGCGAAAGAAAACCATTAGTAACATACAAGATGTAATCAATAAAATTTAGAACTTAGAAATTGAAAATTCTTGAAGATCACTGGTCACATTCTTGTTAAATTATGAAATAAATCCTGAATCCATCTGCAGTTTATGTAAATTAGCTCCACTAAATACAAACTAAATGTTTAAAAAACATGAGAATTAAGCAAACACAGTGGTGACACAATATGTGATATGTACACCTGACGACCCATCCCTAAAAAGAAGTTAATTTAGCCCAAAAAACATCTACAGACACACACCCTAGAATACATTATTGAATAAGACTCATCAACGCCTAAATTCAATAGATGTCCTTCAGAGCATAAACATGACACATTGCCATGAAACAGACTACCACTAGCCATAATATACAAACATAAAATATAGCCCATAGAAGCCAAACTAAGAATACATTGCCCATGTAATGAAAATAATACAAAGAGTCACTAGGCATTAGAAATGAAATAACCAAACACAGATACCAACATGAGCATATGACAACCAGCCTACTGAAAGATAACCATGAGTCCCAGCCAAAGCAAACATCCAGTCATTAAATTCTATAATATTGATTAAGCAATATATATATATATATATATATATATATATATATATATATATATATATTTTCTTGAACTCCGTAGGCTTTGAGCAGGGTTTGACAGCAACGAAGCACAGACCACAAGATAAACCAGCAAAGATTTATTCGATAGTTCCCTCGACCTTTACAGCCATATATATATATATATTCACTGAAAAAACCATAGGTTTCACACATGTTATAGTTAGCTGGAGATTTTACTCATAAAAAACCAATGAAATTCCCCCGTTATAGTTAGTGCAGGCAACTATAACTCACGCGACCGCAATCCTCTGCTGATGCTAATATTGTATTTAGACACTTATTTGCCCATGTCTTCTTCCATTAAATTTTAGCTATACATATATATCAAATTTTTTTTCATAAAGACACATATGTCATCAGCAGAGGATTGCGGTCGCGTGAGTTATAGTTGCCTGCACTAACTATAACGGGGGAATTTCATTGGTTTTTTATGAGTAAAATCTCCAGCTAACTATAACATGTGTGAAACCTATGGTTTTTTCAGTGTATTTGTACGGTTTTTTAAATGCTAAGTTACTTTACGCCTTTCGTGGCGTGCGCGCCCACTTAACGCAGTTCGTTCCGTGCGCGCACAGTGAGCACGCGGTGCGCTTCGCGCACCGCGTGCCCACTTTACGCAGTTAGTGCCGTGCACGCACGGTGGTAGCGCACCGCGTGCCCACGTTACGCTGGATGGGCAATGTACGCACGATGCGCTTCGCGCACCGTCCGCTCACGGAGGACATATTATGCGCTTCGTTATGAAAGGTAATCTATTAAATGTTCAATTGATATATAAGCCATGAACAAAAGGGGCCCTGCGGGAACCTTTTGCACATGGGGGTGGGAAATTGTGGATACTGGTTTTTTTATAATTAATTTTTACCGTACGCGTACGGTAAGCGTAATCAGCGTTTTTTCGAAAAAAAATTAAATTAAATTTTTTGCCTTGGAGGTTCTTTTGGGACACCTTAATCAAGGCTAGGTGGTTGGGAGCTGTCTAACCTGCCCCTTTACATGTTTTCACCCTTTGTTTTTCCTCCCCCCCTCAGAGTGCGAGAGAGAAAATGGCATCCGCCGCTTCCTGGTTTTGACCGATTCGAATGTTTACTAAGATCTAACAGCCAATGAGAATCGCGCTCGCGCACGGCACCGTACGCGTACGGTAAGCTTACGGTAAGCGCACCGTAAGCTGCCACAGATATATATATTGATTTAAATGCTATTTTCTCAGGAACTACTGAACAGATTTACACCAGACCTACAAAAGGCACTTCCTTGACCTGTAGACTACCTCTCTGCCAAATTTCAAGTAACTCTTTTCAGCCGTTCGGGCTGGAGCTGTGTCTAAAGGTCCTATGGAAAAATGCATGGGAAAAACGCGTTTTGGGACCCCCCTTTTTTCTCAGCCCCCGCTTGACGAATCCCCCCGAGACTTTCAGGGTAGGAGTGGAGCGTAGCGCCCCATTAGTTTTGAAAATTTCGTGAGGATTCGTCGACCGGCGCCAAAGTTATTCCAAATAGAATGTTGCGGTTTTCCTATGGAAACAGGGTCCTAACTATAACTACCTACTGGCGACCGCCAGTAGGTAATATATATATATATATATATATATATATATATATATATATATATATATAAGAGGTTAAAATGAATTTATGGTTAGGTTTTTTCATAACACTATAATGTATGTTTAAAACATTCTCTAAAGCTCACTAAAAAAAACACAGTTTAAGAGACGTTATGGTTATGAAACATACATACAAATCTCTGAAATTTGCCAGCTTTTGTTTAATAAACATACCATAACTTGCACCCTTTTATGCACTGCTTATGATGTCACATATTACTTCAATCATGACATGATCAATGGTGTCAATGATAACATCCCCTCCACAGCCGGTCCTTTGTTTCTGTAAAGCGTATACATAGTAGTGATTTTCCAGGCAGGCTGTAGTATCCAATCCGTAGCCAGCCCTGGAGTCTGAAATGTGAAGTTTGACCCCTATGGTGCTGTACCAGAGGAACAGAACTATCCCCTCGCCAGCTGGGCCACTTGAGTGGGTGAAGCTTGCATCATGGCATGGGCACTGCTAGACTTGACACCATTGGGTGGTAGTCCCCCAAATAATTTTCCTTCACCCCTCCAGTTTTGCTGAATTTGTTTTGTTGATGTGGGAGTCAAATCCCCAAAATTATCTGAACCCCAATATTTGGATGCCCTGAAATTGTACCTAAATGATTTGGCTCCTGTATTTCAAATTGATTTAGCAGTTAGAGACTACACTTCTCATCTGAAAAATAAAGAAAAAATGAATGTTTTTTAAAGTGACAGACAAAATATGCATGAAATGCTTTAAAGGCTCAAAATACAGAAATACAAAATAAATGCAATTCATTGAACATATTATTCCCAAATAAACAAAATTCACGAACATTTTCGAAGTGTCAGACACATGAAGAATATAGACACATCCCACTGAGAGGCAATGCAAATGAACATAGAAAAAAAGTCTTCTGTAGCAGCAGTCTTAACAGCTGTAAAATCCCACAGATACCCAACAGCATCAGCCTAATAAAGCTAAGACCAAACTTGAACAGCTAAAGTCCAAGAACTTTCATACACAAACCACACTTTCTTCAAATAGATTATGCAAATTCAGCATGGCAAGACGATGGCTAGGGTTGCATTGGTTAATCAGGAACATTTATGTAATTAAAAAGACATTAGCATTAACTTATTCCTTAAGGCAATAGAAATTGTTCATCTTCTTCCTCAGAAACAACCCTCCGGAGATGATCAATGCAAAATTAAACATACCACTAATAATGGCTGATAGATTCTGCATGTCTACATCCACACTCAGAGTGTAAGTCCTTGAAAATGATTTGGGTACATGGTGGAAGCTTCATTGACAATGCAGTATTTCAAATAACACTGTACGTTACTATCACATTTACGTCATTCACTTGGTGTTTTACAGAGACAAGGGTAGAGATAGCTTTACAGCGGAACACCGATGGGAGTCGGGAATGAGCATGTTGAACAGAACATTAGTGTAGGAGAGTAGGATCTGCTTCTTATGGTTACCCCCACTTTTTGCTGCTGTAACACTGTTTTTCAACTTTAGTCTGGCTGAGGCACTGCTATTCAGGAGCCCAGTCTAGCTGCTTCCTCTCTAAATGGATTCCTAGTACCTTAGGTACACCACAGATTGGATTCTGGGGTGCCCTTATAAGTCCCTAGTATATGGTAAACTATGTGCCCAGAGCATAGGTACCCCAGAGGCCTACCAGGGGCTGCAGCATGTATTATGCAACCCCTGGGAAGCCCTCCAAAATGACACCACAGGTCTGCTACTGCAGCCTGGGTAAGGTGGTGCATGCACCCCTTACAGAGATATAGGTTCACTATATCTCACCTATCACTGCACATATAAACCAGTCACCCCTATGGCAGGCCTTATCAATCCTGAATGCAGGGTGCTTGGTTTTGTGTGAGAGGGTGCCCATGCATGAGCAGAGGCCCTCTACAGCCTTCGGAATCTCTTCTCTGGGGTTGTCTGTGATGCAGCCTGACCTAACCAAACGGTAAATGCTAACTTTGTACTGGCTGCACGGAAACAAGTCGTGTTTGGTGTCAAACACCTTGGAATCATACCTCCACACCAGTAACTGGTGTGGGAGTATGATTCCACCCTTCTAGAGGGAGAGACATGACAGCTGCAGCTACAGACACGAGTCTGGCCTCCTGCTGCTGACCGAAACTCCGTCAGGGGAGGCCTGGACAATAGGTTTCCTGTCACAGGGAGGTGTTACCAGGCTATCAGATCATTCCACCGCTAGAGGACAGAATGGTCTCATTAGTAAAACAAAAGCCTCTCTGGGCAAAAGGGGGTTTAAATCCCCTTAGGCTCAGAGAGGCCTTTGTTCACAGCAACAGATGTGAACAAAGTCAAACATTGGAATGTTGGAGCTCCGGGTTTCTACCAGCCATTAGAAACCTGGAGCACTCCATTGTTTTCAATGGAGCTCGCAACATTCCAATGTTCTAATAAGTCAAAATACATTTGTGGCAAACTTCATTTAAGATCTTGTTTGCAATTGTAAGACCCGCTTGGCTCAAGAGGAATCATCTGTTCATGGTTCATAGGGCTTACCTATCTCCGATGAGGCTGACTAAAATGTCAAAGGGGTCTCCAGTTAGTTGTAGGAAATGTGATTTGGTGGGAGCCTCTGACATACACATGTTCAAGGAGTGCAGAATTTTGGGAAGGAGTAGGGAATTCTGTGGCACATATTCTAGGCCTGCCAATTCAGATAAAATTGGTTTTGATCATTTTTGGCATATCTAACGATATCACAGGTCCCGCCAGAGCCTTCCTGTTTTATGCTATGCTGCTAGGCAACTATGTAAACCATGGGTAGAAGCCACACACCCCCAGCATTCTGAGTGGTTGGCCTCACTGTTTGAGATATCTAGGATGGATATACGTAGATCTCGGGGCAGGAAAAAGAAAGCATTTTGGGACTTTTTGTTAAAATTGTCCAATTCTTAGTCTGGTGAGACATATCCCCCCCTCCTCCCCCCCCTCATTTAAATCATATTCAAGCTTTATCATCTAACTATCCAATTGTTCAATCCCTCTTAAAAGGATTTGTGGGTCCTATGATTATGTCTCTTTGGAACTCTTCCAGTTTCCTTCCTCCCTCGACACGCCAACGCTAATAGACGCCAGGTTTACCTGGGTTGATTGGAAGAGCGACCACCCCCTCTACTCTGGGGTCAGTGTCATTCAAGCCTGTTGTGGTACCAGTAGGCATGGCGCTCCTCCTTGTCCCTATCCGATAGCCTACCTTTTTTTCAGTATTGAATTCTGGTACGGGCCGCTCATTTGTTCATTGCGGTCTGAGGCGAATGAGGACAAAAAAAAAGAAACATGAATTCAAAACTGTCTACAAATGGACATGAAACCAAGGAACTACAGAAAGAAAGAGTAACTAAAGGAAACAAGAGTTACTACAAGAAGCAAGTTTGAAGCTACAGCCAAGCCAGCCCCCCCAGTGTCCTTGCCAATGGACAGTCCTAGCCTGAATATGCTCCATTGGACATTTTGAAAGAAATTACATTGAATCTAGTGAGCAAGCTGCATGTTATTCACTTCTTCTACAACTCTATTTGGGTACCTCACATTTCAGGATGGATTCACTGAAGTAAAGGAAACCATCGTTTGGTATGCTCAATTGCTGCACACTGTCTTAACGTACTTTCTGAGCACTGTTGTCTTGTGGATTCTGGCAGTAGTGCCCGCGACAGAAGCGGAAAAGATGTGGTGAGGAGATTTTGGTTTGCCAACCTGCATTGCTGTTAACTTTGACAATAGAAAAACGCTTCCCTGCTGGGAATGTTTTCACACGTTGTTGCTTAGCATGGAGCATGTCTCTTGTGTGAACCGTCTTGTGCGTGGTGTTTCCGCACTCAAGTTGCGTGTGATGCGTTTTGTCTTGTGAAATGAGCCAAGATTCCCGGTGCTGGTGTAGACTTAAGGAGGTTAAACCATTTTTGAGATTTTATTTGCTTGTGTATGGCTGGCCCTTAACTTTTGGCAGTTCAACTGTTGTGTAGTGGTTTGAAAAAGAGGCGCGTTGCGTTGTCTGTGCATGCGCTCTTACCTTTAGGAGGATCGGGGAATCTTCTTCTATGACGGACCAGCCTTTATGATCTTCATGATGTTACAGCTGCCCAGTGCAGCAACGTTGAGTGCACGCACACGCCGTGAGCCACCCTGTGCTGGCGTGAAAGCGTGCCGCCATCTTTGGGTTGGAGGCTGCATGCATTCAATCTATCCTTGAAATGTACAGTGATGTTCTTTGATTGACAATATAGTTAATAGAAAGTTGAAGATGACCGGGAATGTCGTGGTGTGAAGATCGGCTGCACTTCATCTCTTCTTGCTTGTCTGTGGATGGTTTTGTGGAGCACCGTGATGCTACAGGTACTCTTTCTCCTCTCTATACCTGCTGCATGTGCATGACTGAAAACGGTGGACAGTCATGGGGCAGCCACTAAGTTCCTTGTTTTGACACTAGCGCAGCGGTTTCTGAGGATGCCAGTCTTTGAGTTTTGTAGACTGCTGGAGGCATAATTCGTGCAGGAGAAGCCCGTTTCTGTTCCTCCTTCATCCTGGAGTGGAAGCTGTATTCCATATGTGGTAAAAAATTTAAAGGAACTTGATCGCGGCAGCATATACCAGTGGAACACTTTGGTAAAGCTGCAGTGGTGCATATGATGACAGTGGTCTTGCTTGTCATACAGCTAAGTTACCACAATGTATGGCAATTTATCTAGGACTGCTACATGTAGTATACATGTGATGGTGTCAACCTGTCGTGGGTGTGGCTATAGTGGCATTTCTCACCGGCGAAGGGTTTCCATGTTTAGGGTCATTGTGCTCTCATTTTACGATGTTCTTCATTGTTTCATTGCTTTTTGCTTTTCAGGTCTGGTGGACGTTTTCATGACATTATTCATTGACTCTGGCTAAACATATCCTACATGGATTGTTTATGGGTAATTTTTGCCCATTTAGTTCTTTCATTGTGCTTTCTTACGCAACCTTACAGGAGGGTGGTCGTTTGAGCTTTGTTGTTTGTGTAGTTCCATGTCCACATTGTTAGGCCATTGTACCCTTACGTGAGGGGAGGCTTAAGGGGATGTTCCCTTTTTACTCTCAGAGTGGGTTTTAGTCACATGTCAATGTTGTTAGTCAAATTACACTTATGATGTTAACCCGTACACTATGTTGGGTTATGGGGTGTAGCACCATTTACATGTTTGCGGTACATTCCTACTTTGGGTGTGTGTTTTTGGGTGTTAGCCCCACTTACACGTTTTACGTTATGTTTTTCATTTTGTGTGTAAGTCACCCTGCGCCTCACGTGTTGTAGTTTTGTGTGTAAGTCGCTCTGCGCCTCACGTTATGTCTTGTGTGTTAGTCACCCTGCGCGTCACATGTTGTGAGTTTAAGTCACCCTGTGCTTCATGTGTTACATATTGTAAGCCACTCTGTGCTTCACGTGGACGTATTGTGTGTGTAAGTCACCTTGTGCTGCACCTTGGGTCATGTTGTGTAGTCTTCTTGTGCTGCACTTGTTCTTATGGGCGTTGGTCCCATACAACGCAGGTTGCTTATCATATTTTAATTGTGTTTTTCCCTTACATGAGGGAGGTTTTAGGTCATTCTACCCTGTCTAGAGGGATGACTTAATGGGTTTTAGTCCCGTTTACCCAGCTTACGTTATGGGTCCCAGTCCCATTTTAACATGTGTCCCTTACATGAGGGGTGGTAGGTTAGGATTTAGACCCTTCCCCACAGTTACTATGGTCTGGTTCCTTACATCAGGAGTACTTTCTTGGGTGCTGTCCACCCATAGTCTTAGAGTTCGGGGGTGCGTTATTCCCTTTACTCTTTTCACATGTGTTCACATGTCTTTTCATGTGGTGGTAGCTCACATTGTGTTTGTGAGCTGTACATTCTCTTTCTTTTTGTTTCAATATTACAGGAGGAGGATGGTGATTATTTGTATCTTTTCATTCTCCTTTCCTCCTTTGTTTGGTCTGTGTTCCCTCTCGTGATGTAGTTTTACCATTCATCCCAGGGTTGTGGACCATTGTCTTCATGTGTACATTGCTGTGTATAGTTGTTTTCGTATGTTTTTTTTAGTTTTTCAATTTAAAAGGTAGAAGATAATGTAGTATCCTCATGTTATGTTATAATGTTCCCTTTCACCTTGTTCCTAGCTGCTCAGCCAGCGTGAGTGTTCTGTGTGGAATGTTGGTGTGATTGAAATGAGTGGAATGCTTGGGTGCCTGGTGTGAGTGTTGACAGTTGGAAGATGGGCTGAGCAGCTAGCAGGTTGCTCCTGGTGGGGCTGTTACTACACATCTTATGGACTTAATAAACTTCCTTAAAAGACACTGCTCGGCTACGTCTATGTCACTTCTATGCATGGACAAGACCACTACAGTCGTGCAGGCTGCAGATGCCTCCCAAAAAGGGCCTTGGTACTTATTTTGTTTTTTACAAATTAAGCACTGGATATAAACAAAGAAATGAAGGATTGTTCATGTTTTGTCCATGCTTCAAGGACAGTAATATATGCTGTTTATGTTTCACAGTCTCTTGTACAAGATTTTCACGTTTTGACTTTGGCCATTCTAAAAGGAGTGGAGTGCTCTGATGTAATCTTGAATATGGAGATGCAGGCCACATTTCTTTTGGATGTGTATTGTGGTATTCTGAAATCAACTGCAGTTTCTATGGTTTCCAATTTGGCTGCTAGGTGACAGATTTATTTGAAGAATTTTAAAGCAGAAGGGGACTTAGATAGCAGATTTACGCAAAATGCCCCTTTCTAGTTTTAAACTGTTCAGGGACCAATTAGAAGATATGTTGCAAAGGGATTTTCAGAACCAGAAGCATGCACCAATATATAGAGCTCAAGCAGAAGAAAACGTCAAAAAGTTTCCAACTTCAGTTTCATACTAGAAAAAATAAGTCCAAACAGTCATTTTCTGACAGGAGCCAGAACCTCAAACCCCCTCCTTGGCCAATAAAGCTTTGGAAGCGCTCCTGGCTATGGCAAGCCCCTAGTTGGAGGACCGCCTACTTTTCTTGCTGCATAAATAGAAAGAAACTTATATTGAGTGCTTGGTTTCTGCAAATCTTAGATCAAGTTTACTTGTTGGGATTAGAGAAAATCCCTCCATACTCAGGTCCATCTAATATATTCAAGGAATCCAGTGAAGACGTTGGATCTAACTCAGGGAATATCAGTACTTTTGATGAAAAATACAATATGTCCAGTTCTAGAAATCCACAAAGGAAAGGGTTTTATTTCAATGTTATCCCGGTTCAAATATCTCCAGAAAAATTCAGACCGATAATCAATCTAAAAAAATTTAATGTGATTCTGAAAAAGACCAGCTTCAAAAAGGAGGCGCTCCAGAAAATGATTCCTCTTAAAACTCCAGGGATGGGATGTCAGCACTGGCGTTAAGGGCTGTCTAGCTGCACATCCCAGCATATCCTTCTGATCAAAATGTCCTCATTTCAGGTGATCGTTTTATTCACCATCGTCACTAATACCTGATCCATTTCACATGAGATTGTCACTAGAGATGTGTGTTTTGTGATGTTTTTACCTTTTGATATAACACTTAATTCAAGTCTGTGCTCTACTAGCTAGGGAGTGCAGATATTCAATGACCATGATTTTAAATGTGTCATGATCGATAGAACTCTGGAGAAAGTTTTCTCCTGAAGGTTTTTTTTTAATTGCTTTGTTTTGTTTATTTTAGTTTTTCTCTAAGGTGGAATCCACCCCACTGCATTGATTTAGGTTCAGTATCTTTCGCTCTAATGGGCCCCCATGATTTTGAGGGTGGCAACATAGGCATGAAACATGTCGACCCCACCTTATTTCTCACATTCGCAGATATCGGGGTACATTGTGACCTGAGGATAGCACCAATATTTTTAGAGTCAATGGACCAAAACCTGATAAATACTTCCTCGGTTCCCTTAGACTATTTTACTCTCACTTATGTCACCACCCTATTTGTTAAAACAAACCCTGACATTGACTCATCTAACAGCATCTATGGATCAAAAGATCTCAGATAAAGGCCCTCAGGCCTGTTAGGCATTGCACCACTTTCTTGACGAGGAGCTCCCTATTATGGAGTATGACACCTTACAAGGTGTGTCAGGGCATTAAGATCTGACCACTCAGATCAGCTGTTATCCTTCCGGTTGGTACTGTGATTGCACCAGTCTTAGGGTTTAATCTTTCGATAAATATGTCTAACCAGATATTTTTCTGGGTTTGTACTTTTTTCATACAGCACAGCTCAGAAACAGAAAGTGGCAAACTTTGCTCACTGTTCCAGTGTTGTGCTATCTGTAAATAAAGTTGTTAGACCTGGCACCTTGGTGTGAGTCTCCCTTCCACTTTTTGTCACTGTGCCTCATGTGTTTTTATGGTGTTGGCCGCTCAGAGCACTGTGCCACTGCCAACCAGTGCCACAGTGCAAGTGCTCCCTATGTAAAATGTATATGTTGCTTGGATTCCATGATTGGCTTATTTGGTTTACTATCAGACCCCAGTAAAGTGCACCAGGAGTGCCAGAGCGTGTAAATACAAATACCGCTGGTGGGCTCGCAGCACTGGTTGTGCCACCCACAGAAGCGGCCTGGTAAAATGTATCTAAGGTCTGCCATTGCAGAACCTGCGTGCAGTCTGGTACTGACATGCTGACTGGGCAAGTGCACACACTTGCCAGTCCCTAAAACCTTCCCTTAACTTCATATTAGTCACCCCTATGGTAGGCCCCAGGGCAGGGTGCATTGTAAGAATAAGGTAGGACAAGCCCTGATGTGTGTGGCATATCCTAATAGTGAATTACAGCCATTTTCGTTTTTTACTATTGTAAGGCTACCCTGCTCTCATAGGCCAGAATGGGCTGTTAAGATTGTTACACCCTATGATCCTAACAGGCCCAGGGAACATGGTAGGAGATCGAGTTTAGTATGCCTGAACTCAGAATAATAAGGTACACCTTTTAGTAAGGTTTATTTTAATATTCCGCGTTTGCAAATGCCTCTGTTAGAAAGCTGGCCTAACCATTTCAGCCCGCCTCTGCGTGATGTGTATCTGCTGTCTGGCTTGCGTGAGTGACAGGCCTGGGCAGGGCTAGGTAGCCTGGTGGAGAATAGGACGATTGGCAGGTAGATGGGTGGGAGGAGCGCACCTGGGCTCTGAATAGGACGGTGCTCTGCCACCACAATGCCGGCTCCGCCCCCTGTGGAGCGTCTGATGGCTCTGCCCTGCACCCTGAATGAAGAAGCCTGCATCGCGTAAACAAAGTGCTCCAGAACTGGAATGAACTAGGCAAGGGCCCCCCTGGCCTGGGAGAACAAAAGAAATGTAGTATAAATGTAGGAGCCCTGCTCCTAAGAAATCAGATCCTGCTACAAGACGAACCTCTGCCTGAGGAGAAGGAACCGGGAAAGCTGTAGGAGGAGGACTGTCCCTGACCTGGGGGATTGGCCTGCAGTGGTTGCCTTGCTGCTGAAGGAGAGGAGAAAGATTGCTGATAAACTTTACTTCAACTTGTGCTGTTTAAGGTCTCCAAGGGCTTGTGCTGAGCTTGCCCCCTGAACGAAGTCCCAGGACCAGTGGTCTTCACCGCCTTTGAGAACCGCCGTTCTCCCCATGAAGCTGACGCCGAGAGAAGTGTGCGCCTCCCAAACCGGCACGTACTTTCGCAAGCCTGTGCCCCTGCCCGGCCCAAGCACCGTGACTAAGGCCCCCGAGCCGTAGCTCGCAACGCAAAGGAAGGACTGTGTGACACCCGATTTGCCTCTCTCCATCGTGCCACTTTGCGTGCCCCCCTACCCTTGCTGAGGGGAGGCTGTGACTCCTAGAGTGGTTGGTTCGTAGCTCTCCACCGCAGCGTGTTACCGGCATTGCCTCCTGCTGAGAACAAAGGCGCCGCCCTCGAAGGTACGGCTCGAACGCCGCAACTAAGAGCCAGCGCACCGTACGTCTGCATCATCCCCCTGAGCACCGCGACTGAGGCCCCCTTCGAGCCGGAGCTCGCACCGCGATTGAAAGGACTTCGCGCCGTATTCGCGCGCTGAGGATTTTCTGCGCCGTCCCTGACAAACTTCTACAAAGACCAAGGTACTGTGACCCCTTCACACCATAAGGTGCACACATCACCCGGAGTGTCTGCCGACGCTTGTGAGCCACGCTCGCAGCCTCTTATACCGCACGAACCGGCCGACGCGCACGAAGCGCACAGACCTCCTGAACTAAGCTTTAACCAAGAACGCTTGAACTAAATAGTATTGTGGGCCCGTTTTTACACGTTATTGGGTCTTGTGATAAGTCTGCTTACATAAAGAAGTATATTTTTGATAAACCAGAGTGGAGTCCATTTGTGGAGGGTATCATTGAAGTGTTGTATGTAGTCACAAATGCTTAACCATTATGCCTGAGATAACGCCTTGTCTGCTCGCACCAAGCTACCTAGAGGGTGAGCAGGGGTTATTGATAGAGTGTAACCCCTTACCCTGACTGGAGGAAAGGTCCCCTGCTTGGTATAAGTACCTACCTGTGCCAACCAGGAGATCTGGATTCTAACGTTGGTGGTCAGCGGTGAGGATTCTGAATTTGCATTTGTGATTTATGTACAGCAGTTTTTTGAGACACCACATAGTGAGTTCAGACCCATAACGTAGCCACATACTTTTTAATTTTCGTTTTGCTGAAAATCGCCATTGTTGGAAGAAACCATGCCTGATTCAGTCATTGTGGAGAGAGCAGCATCTGCCGTCTCTGAAATTGAGGATGTTGACTGGGAAGAGGAGAGACTAGAAAGCTACACCAAGGCCCAGCTGAAAGGCTTCTGTAAAAAGTTCAAAGTCCCCACTGTTGGATGTAAGCTCAAGGCAGATCTATTCAAGGCACTGAGAGCCTGGATTGAGTCAAGGGCACCTGGAGATGTGGTAGTTGTTGAACCAGCAGAAAGCGTCCGGAGTTTTGGAAGAGGCCTGTCGCCAGGAGAATTGGCAGACAGGAAAGAAACCCGGATGCATTAAATGGCAAAACTTACATTGAGTGGGCAACTGGAGCTAGAAAGCAAAAAGCTGGCTCTGGAAGAGAGAAGAATCCAAATGGAGCATGAAATGAAGTTGAGGGAATTGGATCTGAAAGCTAAAAGTTTAGAGTAACCCCGGGCGTAGCACTACGCTTCGCCCACGTAGTGTACGTAGCGCTGCCTGCTTCGCACTTTCCGAAGTAGGCGAAGCAGGGCAGCGCTACGCACACGCCGAGGGCGAAGCGTAGCTGCTTGCCACCCGCCACCCACCTCCCGCCTGCCCTCCTTTTAATAATATAAGCATTGAAAAATAAATTAAAGTAAGTCGACTTACCCGTAAGCGCGGCGTCTCCGGGGCTCCCTCTTTCTGTTTCTAATTTCTTCTGGCAAATGCGCATGCGCGGACACCCGCGCATGCGCATTTCTCGCGAGAAATGCGCATGCGCGGGCGTCCGCGCATGCGCATTTGCCAGAAGAAATTAGAAACAGAAAGAGGGAGCCCCGGAGACGCCGCGCTTACGGGTAAGTCGACTTACTTTAATTTATTTTTCATTGCTTATATTATTTAAAAGAAGGGCGGGCGGGAGGTGGGTGGCACGTAGTGGGGCTACGCGAAGCGCGTAGTGTGCGTAGATTTGGGCACACTACGTGCTGCTTCACGTAGCCCCACTACGCCCACTACGCCCACCCTTAGTTTAGAGTCCACTCCCTCTGGTGGCAGCACACCGTCAGTGCAGGCAGAATCAAGGGTGTATAAACTGTACATACCCAAGGATGTGGTTAAGGAATTTTTTAAGAATGATGACATAGGGCAGTGGTTCAAGACCTATGAGGTAGCCATGTCTTCCCACCGGGTCCCTGAGAAAGATTGGGGAGCGGGGTTGTGGGTACGGTTCCTTAGTGAGGGGCGGGACACACTGCTAGACTTACCTTCAGATGTTTATAATTCTTATCCCCATATGAAGGCAGCATTGATGTCTAGGTATGGGTTGACCCCTGAGTTGTATAGACAAAGGTTCAGGGGTTGCACTAAGATTCCTAACAGTACGTATGTGGAGTATGTAACTTTTTTTTGCAGAGCACTGGATGGTTGGGTGAAGGGTAGCAAGGTTGATGATTTTCAAGGGCTTCTTGATTTAATGGCTTGGGAGCATTTGTCCAGTAATTGTTTTCCTGAGCTACGCCACCACCTGATTGATAGTAAGCTGACTAACCCTAGGAAGCTTGCTGAGGAGGCGGACCGCTGGATCAGTACCAGGGTCCACAAGGGTGGGAGATTCCGCCAAAGGTGGGCAGGGTCCCCAGCAGAAGAGTGGGGGGGATAAGGGTAACCAGAGGGAGTTCCCAAAAAGGCCCCAAAGTAATCCCCAAGGGAACCAAGGGAAAGGTTCTCAGCCTCCCCCACCCCAGAAACCGACCGGGGCCCCGACAGGTCCTCCTGTTCAGAAGGGGCCCGTCAAATGTTACAAGTGTGGTAACATAGGGCATTATGCCTCTGATTTAAAATGTCCTTTGTTTGGTAAACCAGCACCCACTGGTGCT
The DNA here is from genome assembly GCF_964204655.1 of Triturus cristatus. Lineage (NCBI taxonomy): Eukaryota > Metazoa > Chordata > Amphibia > Caudata > Salamandridae > Triturus > Triturus cristatus. Next base: position 379,635,074 of record NC_140587.1, read on the forward strand.
CCACCCCGGCAGGTGACTAGTGTAGCCTTGGGCGCGGAGATGTGTGTCCAAGGGGGGTGGGGTCCCACAGAGATGTCCCTTGTCTCATTAGGAGACTCTGAAGTGGTCCTCCAAACCCAACTGCCTGATAACACTAAAAAGTACAGGCAGTGGGTGACCATAAATGGCCATAGGGTGGAAGCTCTGAGAGATACATGAGCCAGTGTGACAGCTGTCAAGTGTCACCTGGTGTCTCAAGAGCAGGTTGTCCCAGGAGCATTCTATCCAGTTGTTGCCGCTGACAACACAGAGAGTCAATGCAAGGTGGCTCAGGTTCCCTTTGAGTGGGGGGGGGTCTCTGGTACTCTTCAGGTAGCTGTGAGGCCCGCCATGCCTGTAGACTGTCTGTTAGGGAACGATTTGGAGAGCTCACCTTGGGCTAAGGTGGAGTGGAGTGCTCACCTGGAGATGTTGGGTATGCCGGATTGGGCGTGTGTCACCACACGGTCCATGGCAGCGAGTAGAGGTGCTCAAGAGGTCCTGGAGCCTGAGAGGGAGGCCCAGGGACCGGCCTTAGAGAGAAGGAGCAGGAGGCGCGAGAAACCGGCCACTAAAGTTCCCATGGTCCAGGAGGAAGCAGACCTTGCGGGGGATGCCCTGGAACCTACAGGGGAACAGATAGCTAAACTGGGAGACCTGCCTGAGCTGACCCATTGGCAGCAGGAAGGGGGTCCCACCAGGGAGGACTTTTGCAAGGCGCAGAAAGAATGCCCTTCTCTCATGGGTATGCGGCAGCAGGCTGCAGACTAGGCCGCAGGTAATCAGTCTGGGTCACATTTCATTTACTGGGAGAACGACCTCCTGTATACAGAGCCTAAAGTTGCTGATCCTGGGTCAGCCCGGGCGCTGGTGGTACCCCAGGACTTCAGAGCATTCCTACTGGGGCTGGCTCACAATGTGCCATTAGCAGGGCATTCAGGGCAGGACACGACCTTTGAAAGGCTTGTCACCCACTTTTATTGCCCTCAGATGCGCAGGAGTTCAGACACTCACTGCAGGACGTGCCAGACTTGCCAGGCAAGTGGGAAGAGGGGAAGGAAGCAGAAGGCTCCACTCCAACCATTCCCTGTGGTCGGTACCCCATTCCAGCGAGTGGGGATCGACATTGTAGGGCCACTGGACCCCAGGACAGCGATGGGCAATAGGTTCATCCTGGTCCTGGTGGACCATGCCACCCAGTACCCGGAAGCCATCCCTCTGAGGACAGTGACGGCCCCCGTGGTGGGACGTGCACTGATGGGAATTTTATCCCGAGTGAGATTCCCTCTAGAGGTGGTGTCTGACTGGGGTACCAGCTTCATGTCCAAATACATGAAATCTCTTTGGCAAGAGTGTGGTGTAACCTACAAGTTCACCACACCTTACCACCCCCAAGGAAACGGGTTGGTTGAGAGATTCAACCGAACCCTCAAGGGCATGATAATGGGCTTAGAAGGACCCATGAGGCGTAAGTGGGACGTCCTCTTACCATGCCTTCTCTTTGCTTACCGTGAGGTGCCACAGAAGTCTCTGAGGTTCAGCCCCTTTGAGCTCCTGTACGGCCACCCAGTGCGAGGACCTTTAAGTCTGGTCAAGGAAGGCTGGGAGCAATCTCCCAGGAAACCTCCCCAGAATGTATACAGTTACATGCTGGCCTTCAGGAATCAGACTAGGCGATTCAGGCAACTTGCTGAGGCAAACTTGAAGCCAGCCAGGAGAAGATGAAGCGGTGGTACGACCAGAATGCCACTCTGGTAGAGCTTCAGCCTGGACAAAAGGTATGGGTCTTGGCCCCCGTGGAGCCATGTGCGCTCCAGGATAAGTGGACCGGTCACTTTGAGGTGGTGGAGCGCAAGAGTCCTGTTACCTACTTGGTGGACTTGCGGTCTCCAAGGAACCCCTTAAGGGTCCTTCATGTCAACCGCCTCAAGCCCCACTTGGAGAGGTCCCAAGTGGGCATGCTCTTGGCAACAGATGCTGGGATGGAAGAGGAGACCGAGCCTCTTCCTGACCTCCTGTCAGCCCAGGAGCAAGATGGGTCAGTGGATGGTGTCATCCTCTCTTCCGCCCTGACCCCTGAGCAACAGAATGATTGTCGCCAGCTGCTGGGACAATTTTCTGATCTGTTTTCCCTGGTTCCCGGTGTCACTGATTGGTGCGTCCATGATGTGGACACTGGGGATAGTACCCCTGTGAGGCACAAGGCCTACAGGGTGACTGACAGGGTGAGGGCCTGCATCAAGGAGGAGGTCTCCAAGATATTTGCCCTTGGGGTAATTGAGTCCTCAAGCAGTCCTTGTGCCAGCCCTGTGGTCTTGGTACCAAAGGCTGCAGCGCCGGGAGCCACACCCGAACTCCGGTTCTGTGTGGACTACAGAGGACTCAATTCGGTCACCAGGACTAACGCACACCCCATCCCCAGAGCTGATGAGCTCATAGATCGGCTAGGGGCTGCCAACTACCTCAGCACGTTTGGTTTAACGTCTGGGTACTGGCAGATCGCCTTGACCGATGGGGCCAAAGAGAGGTCAGCATTTTCCACCCCAGATGGGCACTACCAGTTCCGGGTCATGCCCTTTGGGATGAAGAATGCCCCTGCTACCTTCCAGAGGTTGGTCAACCAGGTGTTGGTTGGACTGGATTCGTTCAGCGCAGCCTACCTGGATGACATCGCAGTGTTCAGCTCCACTTGGGAAGAACACCTGTGCCACCTCTGGGAAGTGGTAATGGCGCTGCGCAAGGCAGGCCTCATGATCAAGGCGAGTAAGTGCCAGATCGGGCAGGGATCCGTGGTATACTTGGGGCACCAGGTTGGGAGCGGCCAGGTGGCACCCCTTCAACCCAAGATAGAAACCATCCTGAGTTGGGAGTCGCCCAAAACCCAGACAGAGGTGAGAGCCTTCCTAGGTCTCACCGGGTACTACAGGAGGTTTGTCAAGGGGTATGGCAACATTGTTGCCCCCTTGACAGCGCTGACTTCTAGGAAGCAGCCCAGGAAAGTGATTTGGACTGACACCTGTCAGAAAGCTTTTGAGGCCCTGAAAGCTGCTATGTGCACGGCGCCCGTGCTCTTGGCTCCTAACTTCTCCAAAGAGTTTATCGTTCAGACAGACGCTTCAGAGCATGGTGTGGGGGCTGTTCTTTCACAGATTAATGAAGAGGGCCTAGATCAACCTGTAGCCTTTCTTAGCAGGAGGTTACTTCCACGGGCATAGAGATGGAGTGCTATTGAGCGTGAGGCATTTGCTGTGGTCTGGGCACTGAAGAAGCTAAGACCATACCTGTTTGGGTCTCACTTCCAGGTTCAGACATACCACAGGCCCCTCAGATGGTTGATGCATATGAGGGGTGAGAATCCAAAGCTGTTGAGGTGGTCAATTTCCCTACAGGGTATGGATTTCACGGTGGAACATCGCCCTGGTACAGATCACGCCAATGCTGACGGTCTGTCCAGATTTTTCCGCCTTATTGATGTGGAACTCCCTTGGGTAGGGTAGTTCTCCCCACTTTTCAGCTGGAGGGGACACGTGTTAGACCTGGCACCTTGGCGTGAGTCTCCCTTCCACTTTTTGTCACTGTGCCTCATGTGTTTTTATGGTGTTGGCCGCTCAGAGCACTGTGCCACTGCCAACCAGTGCCACAGTGCAAGTGCTCCCTATGTAAAATGTATATGTTAGTTGGATTCCATGATTGGCTTATTTGGTTTACTGTCAGACCCCAGTAAAGTGCACCAGGAGTGCCAGGGCGTGTAAATACAAATACCGCTGGTGGGCTCGCAGCACTGGTTGTGCCACCCACAGAAGCGGCCTGGTAAAATGTATCTAAGGTCTGCCATTGCAGAACCTGCGTGCAGTCTGGTACTGACATTCTGACTGGGCAAGTGCACACACTTGCCAGTCCCTAAAACCTTCCCTTAACTTCATATTAGTCATCCCTATGGTAGGCCACAGGGCAGGGTGCATTGTAAGCATAAGGTAGGACAAGCCCTGATGTGTGTGGCATGTCCTAATAGTGAATTACAGCCATTTTCGTGTTTCACTATTGTAAGGCTACCCTGTTCTCATAGGCCAGAATGGGCTGTTAAGATTGTTACATCCTATGATCCTAACAGGCCCAGGGAACATGGTAGGAGATCGAGTTTAGTATGCCTGAACTCAGAATAATAAGGTACACCTTTTAGTAAGGTTTATTTTAATATTCCGCGTTTGCAAATGCCGCTTTTAGAAAGCTGGCCTTTGCTTGCCTAACCATTTCAGCCCACCTCTGCGTGATGTGTATCTGCTGTCTGGCTTGCGTGAGTGACAGGCCTGGGGAAACCCAGATGGGCAGGGCTAGGTAGCCTGGTGGAGAATAGGACGATTGGCAGGTAGATGGGTGGGAGGAGCGCACCTGGGCTCTGAATAGGACTGTGCTAGGGTATTACCTCTGGCGACATTCATGTCACTCTTAAATTTAAATATATTCAACATTTGATGGGATGAAGTATTATGAATAATGCTGGATATGTATTTCACTGGGTAACACTCTACTACCTCAGTGGACACATAAACTACATCTCCCATCGGCCGTGAGAACTGGCTATTAAGATCGCCGTCTAATCTGCACGAGTAAAGCATACACACTATGTTATGCCGTATCCGTAGGTAAATATACACTAATCAAAAATACGAGCCTCTGACGAAACACATTACATTTCACGAGTTTGTGTTAACAAGGACGCCAATAATAATAAACAGATTAAATCCACTATGTTTATTTCGGCGTTGTTCGTGCTTTACCACTTTTCTATTGGCTGACAACTTGGGTCACAGGTCATGACTAACCAATCCTGTTCGGGATACATCTCCGATCACGTGTTTGCGCAGACCAATCCAATCTTCCGCCTCAAACAATACGGAACTATAAACTTCCCGATCACCGTAACACGGCGCGAAACGCCGGGGATCGGGTCCAAATAGGTGGCGAAGCGGAGCAGGACTCTTGACGAAGTAAGTTTGTTACTCCAGGAAGATTAGCTTAGCATTGGGTCCCCCACCAGAGAAGGTATCATCGTTATTTACGTTTGATCCTGGATTCCTTATCGTGATATTTTTCAAACATTACCTCTTCATATTTCCCCTGGGGCAAACGTTAGGGTTTGACTACAGAGCTACTCCATTAGCCCTTCCATCCCCTGAGAAACGACTACCATTCGAAGTCCGGGTAAGCAAGTATGCAGGAGTGAGAGATACTTGCACAATTACCCATAGGCTTTACGAGTCACGCATGGTTTTTAATACGGTGTTGAATCACAGATATGGTGTGAATGATACGTGTGTGGGATGATTTTATGAGAGGGCTTTTTCATTGATAGTATCCACGTTTTGGCGTCTGGACTCGGATAGAATGCGAGCATAATCGCCACCGCACAATATATCTGACACGCCGATTAACTGTACTCAGATACAAGTCTTGAGTGACACATAAGTGGATATAGCTGCACACTATTATGCCATTATGACCACCTGGCACATATAGGTGTGGCTCCTGATTCCAAACACGATTACGAAACACGTCACTTTGGAAATACCATGATGCAAACCGATTTGTATAAGTTGGATATGTGTTTCTTTGTGTTTTTTCTTTCAGATGGATTCACAACGCAAGACAGATTAATTAATCAGTCTTCCACACAAGGAGTAGCTACTCTACCCTTGTCCATAATTAAACAGAATAGGGAACTCCCCCTTCTGTATCCCAGGGTGGCCTAATTTGCCCTGAAGAAAGTCCTGGACCTTTATGGCCACTGTGGACTGAAACATGTTGGCACTAGGGTCATAGGACCATAATACTCCTATATTTACCCCTACTCTTATTATTTTTAATCAACCCAGACAGACCCAATAATAAAGGAAAACTGGGGATCTGCCTGAGGTTTTTTATCTTATAGCCTCCCTGGTCTGCAAACTCTTCAAAGCGCTCCCAACACTGTGGTTGAGCCCACCCCGACTTTTAGGCGTCGGGGTGACCCGATGATGAAGCATGACACCACTAGGGTGTGTGAGGGTACCTAAATCAAAAGGAATTGCTTCCTTGCTCACCTAGTGGTGAAGTTATAAGTTCCCCTGTTCATCATACTAGTCCATCTACATGTACTAATAATGACCACCGTATGGTCAGTTGGAGTAAAATTATTGTGTAACTATTGGTATTGGGAGGTGTTACTCTGACCTATATCCTCTCTACCCTTTGGGCACGAGAATTCAACTTTTTCTCAACAGCCTTTGTGTAATAAAAAATAGGACTGTGCTCTGCCACCACAATACCGGCTCTGCCCCCTGTGGAGCGTCTGATGGCTCTGCCCTGCACCCTGAATGAAGAAGCCTGCATCGTGTAAACAAAGTGCTCCAGAACTGGACTGAACTAGGCAAGGGCCCCCCTGGCCTGGGAGAACAAAAGAAATGTAGTAGAAATGTAGGAGCCCTGCTCCTAAGAAATCAGATCCTGCTACAAGACGAACCTCTGCCTGAGGAGATGGAACCGGTAAAGCTGTAGAAGGAGTACTGTCCCTGACCTGGGGGATTGTCCTGCAGTGGTTGCCTTGCTGCTGAAGGAGAGGAGAAAGATTGCTGATAAACTTTACTTCAACTTGTGCTGTTTAAGGTCTCCAAGGGCTTGTGCTGAGCTTGCCCCCTGAACGAAGTCCCAGGACCAGTGGACTTCACCGCCTTTGAGAACCGCCGTTCTCCCCGTGAAGCTGACGCCGAGAGAAGTGTGCGCCTCCCAACCCGGCGCGTACTTTCGCAAGCCTGTGCCCCTGCCCAAGCACAGTGACTAAGGCCCCCGAGCCGTAGCTCGCAACGCAAAGGAAGGACTGTGTGACACCCGATTTGCCTCTCTGCATCGTGCCACTTTGCGTGCCCCCCTACCCTTGCTGAGGGCAGGCTGTGGCTCCTAGAGTGGTTGGTTCGTGGCGCCCCTCCGGAGCGTGTTACCGGCTTTGCCTCCCGCTGAGAACAAAGGCGCCGCCCTCGAAGGTACGGCTCGAACGCCGCAACTAAGAACCAGCGCACAGTATGTCTGCATCGTCCCCCTGAGCACCGCGACTGAGGCCCCCTTCGAGCCGGAGCTCGCACCGCGATTGAAAGGACTTTGCGCCGTATTCGCGCGCTGAGGATTTGCTGCGTCATCCCTGACAAACTTCTACAAAGACCAAGGTACTGTGACCCCTTCACACCATAAGGTGCACACGTCACCCGGAGTGTCTGCCGACGCTTGTGAGCCCCGCTCGCAGCCTCTTATACCGCACGAACCGGCCGACGCGCACGAAGCGCACAGACCTCCTGAACTAAGCTTTAACCAAGAACGCTTGAACTAAATAGTATTGTGGGCCCGTTTTTACACGTTATTTTATTTATTTATGGTTTTTATAGAGCGCAACACTCATCCCATGGGATATCACGGCGCTATATACCAAAGAAACTACCACTGGCATGTGCTGAGATCATTGAGGGTTGGGGAAGAGATAGGTTTTTAATTTTCTTCGAAACTGGAGGTAGTTCGTGGTATGTCTTAGGTCAGAAGGTAGTTCGTTCCAGCTTTTTGCCGCCAGATATGAAAAGGAACGACCACCTGTTCTGGCCTTGTAGATACGTTTCGTTTTCGCCAGGGCCAATTGGCAGGAGCGTAGGTTCCTGTTGGGTATGTAGAATTCAATTTTTCCATGAAGAATTGAGGGGCCAATCTTGTGTAGGGTCCGATAGGCATGGTTAAGCAGTTTAAAAGCAGCCCGCTGACGCATCGGAAGCCAATGAAGTTTGGTTAGGCATTCCGATGCAGAATCACGATAGCCTTTATTGCAGATGAGTTTAGCCGCCAGATTTTGCAGAACCTGTAGACGGGAGAATAGAAATTCGTTCATCCCTACGAACAGCGCATTGCCATAGTCCAGACGACTGACCAATAGGGCCTGTGTCACTGACCGTCTGCAATCTAGGGGTATCCAGGGAAATATCCTGGCAAGGAGTTTTAGTATGGCAAAGCCCTTGCCAAAAAGGGATCGAACGTGGTCTTTCATGGATAGTGTGTCGTCCATAATAATACCTAAGTTCCTGGCATGTTGTTTAGGAATGGGGGCCACTCCCAATGAGGGTGGCCACCAGGTATCATCCCACATACGTTTGGCGCCTCCGAACAAAAGAATCTCTGTTTTGCCTGCATTTAGCTTTAAACAGTGATCGTGCATCCATCGTGCCATTTCAGAGAGACAGTCGTGTAGATTGCTTTTGCAGGTTCCTGATCTCTCATCCATCGTCACCATCAACTGCGTATCATCCGCATAAGAGCAGATTCCAATACCCCACTTCCTTCCAATGTCCGCAAGAGATGATACATAGACATTGAAAAGGGTGGGGCTCAGTGAGGCGCCCTGAGGAACCCCGCAGTCGATGGGATTGGGCCTTGAGTGGAATTGGCCCATGTGTACTGCCTGGGTGCGGTTGCTCAGGAAAGAATGTATCCATTTCAACGCTGTGGATTGGACTCCTTTATCCTGGAGTATGTTCAGCAGACATTTGTGTGATACCGTATCAAACGCCGCTGACAGATCTAGCAGTATCAGTGCTACTGCTCCACCTTGATCGGTGGAGGATCTGATACTGTCTGATACTGCCAGCAGCGTTGTCTCGGTACTGTTATTGGCTCTAAAGCCGGTCTGGGAGATATCTAAAAGGGAATTGTCTTCCAGGTATTTAGTCAGTTGCTTATTTACCAATTTCTCCAAGGCCTTGGAGAGATATGGGAGCTGGGAAATTGGTCTGTAGTTTTCAGGATTGGAAATATCAGACCCAGCTTTTTTCAATAGTGGGGTCACGGAGGCGTGCTTCCAGGCAGCGGGGAAAGTAGCAGTAGTAAGTGATTTATTAAAGAGTCGAGTGATCACAGGACAAAGTGTAGACGCAATTTCTGCGAACACAAAGTGAGGACAAGGATCTGAGGGTGAACCTGATTTAACCGTGTTTAAGACTGCTCGAACCTCAGCTTCTGAGAATGGTGCGAAACTGGTTAGCCGAGGTGTGTTTCCTGGCTCTGGTAAGACTATAGATGTTTCTGGAGACATCATAATTTTGGGTAAGTTATCTGAATTGTTGTGGGTATCTTGGGGGGTGAAGGAAGAGTATATTTTCTTAATTTTTTCAGAAAAGAAAATATTGATACGCTCACAAACCTCAGCAGAAGGAGCGAGGGTTTGTGAAGTGCTAGGTGGTTTACTAAGCTCCTTCACTATCCTAAACAACTCTTTCGCTGAGTTGTTATTTTCTTGGATGCGCTTGGTGAAGTAATCCTTTTTTGTGTTTTTAATTGCAAGAATATACTGCTTTCGTTTGTGAACGTAGGTTAGTCTTGTTTCATTATCTTTAGATTGTCTCCATAAGTGTTCCGTTTTTTGGCATTCCTTTTTGAGATTTTTTAAATGAGGGGTATACCATTTCTCTGTTGGAGGTTTTTTTCTGGATTCCCGTATTGGGGCTAATTTATTTAAGGTTTGTGATATTTCGACCTCCAATCGGGCGGCATCATCGCAAACGGATGAATTTTCCGATGTTTTGACATTGGCCACTTGGAAGTGTTTCTCAAAGCTGGATTCATTAATCAGCTTCCAGGCTCGTTTGGAAATGTAAGAAACAGCCTTAGGTTTCAGAGGTTTAGCGAGAAGGCCCAGTGAAAAGGTGATGAGGAAATGATCTGTCCAAGGCAGAGGTTTAATCTCTCTTATGCTGGTGGATTCAAAATTAGTGAAAAGTAAATCTAGAGTATGGCCAGCTGTGTGAGTGGGGCCCACTACCCACTGTTTAAGATTGAGAATACCCATGTCGTATTCAAACTGGGAGACGATCGGGGAGTCAGTATTTTCGTAATGGATATTGAAGTCGCCAATTATTAAATAATTTTTGTGTGTCAAACAAAGTGGCGATAATTGATTTAGTAGTTTGGCACCGAGAGTAGCTTGTTGTCCGGGAGGGTTGTAAATAACGGCACCAGCTAAGATGGTAAAACCCTCGTGAGATACTTTAAAGGGCAAGATCTGATGTTCAATGTGTGCAGTTATGGGTTCCACTAGGCAAGTTAGTTGTTCCCTGAATATCACAGCGACTCCCCCACCTCTTTTCCCAAGTCTGTCTTGTGAGATGATTTTATAGTTGGGGGGGAGGGCATTTGCTAGTTTGCTATTGGGTCTTGTGATAAGTCTGCTTACATAAAGAAGTATATTTTTGATAAACCAGAGTGGAGTCCATTTGTGGAGGGTATCATTGAAGTGTTGTATGTAGTCACAAATGCTTAACCATTATGCCTGAGATAACGCCTTGTCTGCTCGCACCAAGCTACCTAGAGGGTGAGCAGGGGTTATTGATAGAGTGTAACCCCTTACCCTGACTGGAGGAAAGGTCCCTGCTTGGTATAAGTACCTACCTGTGCCAACCAGGGAATCTGTATTCTAACAAAAGCCATGACAAACAGAAATGTAGGAATTCCTGAATTTTGTTTCCACCCTTTAGGTGTTTAAAATAGGCTCCGGAAAAGTCAGCCAACATGATGTGGGCCCAGGTCTTCAATTTAATAGCCCCATCAAATAACATGCATAGAGTGATTTATCAATAGACTGTTAGTTATACAGAAGTTCCACAAGCTTGATAAACTATGTTGCATTTGAGCAGGAGTGTATTTTAAAGGCACTATGAGGTCCTCATCAAACATGGCAGGCATTATAATTTTACTCAATTCAATTCAATCAAGCTTTATTTGATTAAAAGAATAATCATAAAAGCATTTTACTCAATTTTGGGTAATGCTCATTCAAAGTTTTAAGGGACAAAGACAAATATGTTAAAGAAAGCTTAAATGCTAGGGTAGCTGGCACACATTTCTGCATAACCCCGTGGTCTGCAGTTATTTTCCTAGCCGGCACATTTGTACTTGTGTGTGTTGGATACCATTACCATGGTATGACTGTATAGTATTTGCACGGAACTCGGCAGACTTCACCAATACAGAGGGTTTCCAGTTTGCACCAAAACAAGAGTGAGGACACAGTGCTCTTAAGGATGATTATGTGCATAAGAGATGAGGGTGTTCTTTTCCAGAGAACCAGTTTGACCGAAATCGTGAGAGCATGATGACTCTGGACAGTTGAATACTTTCATCTTGACCTGGGATGTTATTTGTTACAGTGAAATATATACATGTAATATAGGCATTGGCCAGCACCTTGCACACTGAAGATAACTTTTAAGAGGTTCCATTTGATCTTTCTGTTTCAATATGGCAGTTAATGAGGCACCTCTCAATGCAGTATCGTTGCAAGGATTCCATGGGCTCTGGTGCAAGCGAGCAAAATTACATCTTTGACTGCTATTCAGTTAGTAACAAATATCAATTATCAATGTTCAATGGGCCCCCCAAGGCTCTGAGTTCCGGTGCCCCTGCATATGCTAAAGCAGTGGTAGCTACAGCTCTGCCACATGTTTCTGGCACCAGCATAGTATTTAGGGCAGACATACAAAGTAGTTTCAGAATGGATGCCCATCTTTAAGGTGCAGCAATGAAAGCATTAAGAATAAGGGTAGAGTGTTCATGAATGTAGGTTAATGCTTCCTTCAGCATAACATCTGTTTAAAGTAATGTAGTCCAGTTTAATTCAAATATTCACATTAAATGCTAAACATTGGTCAGTGTTAGAGGTAGGATTTGCATAAGGGTTAAATTAATTGTATATTGTTTATGATTAGGGCTGACATTAGTATTAGTGTCATGAAAAGGTTTTCTCAACTAATTCAATATATTTGAATTCATAATAATTTAATATAAAACAAATTCACCTTTTTCTATAAGGTGTAGTATATGGCTTGAGGTTAGAAATTAGAGAAAATAGGTTGTATGCCAAGTATCAAGGTCTATAACATGGGTACTCACAAACATTTTCCCGGGGGCCAAAAAGTTTGGTGTGTGATGTGACTGAGGGCTGCACTGATGCCAGCAGTAGCGGTTGGGTGGGGTTGGGGTGTGGTAAGGTGGGTGTAGGGGAAGTGAAGCATATCATCTAGTGGCTAAAAGTCAGATGCAGAGGCATAGTTCCATTGCTGCAAGTAGGGAAATGCACCAGGGCCCAGATGTGGGATTGGCCCAGCCTGACCTAAACCAGCTTATGTTCTCTCAGAGGTTTCCAGGGTCAGGGTCGTAGACATGTGGCTGCCAAAGGGGGCCAGCATACCCTATATGTGAGAAGTTGGCCTGGTATATGCGGTCTACTAATTAAAGTGGGCACCTTGCACCAGTCCAAACAACCCCTATGGTGATTAAAGATGTCAAAGATAACCTTAGAAAGCTGTCCAAGTGGTAGCTGTGGAGAGCAGCCTTCAGGCTTAGTCTTGAAGGCAGGTTAATCAGCTTGTTTTAACAGAATGTAACCATGTAGTATTGCTTAGATGAAAGGAGAACCACACAGTAGTTATAAAAAAATGTATTTATTTTTTATTTTATTTTATTTGAAGAGTTGTATATAGCACTGGCTAGACCCGGAGGTATCAGAGCGCTTTACATGAGGTTAAACAGTGTTACAACGTTATATCAGTTACAATTACATCCGTTACTGGTGCATTAAATAACATACAATAACAATACCAATGGAGCAAAGAGGGTAATGGGGGAAAAAGTAAAGGGGTTTGAAAGCAGATCAAGTTTTAGCAGAAAAGGCCATGGAGTAAAGTACTAGCAGGGAACACCAAAAAAGTCAGAGTCAAACAAACCGTTGGTGTTCCCGTGATCACCCACATCAAAGCATCAGGTTGCAATTAGAGATGGAACGGGTCCGAAGGATGGGGTGAAAAGGGTGCCTCACCGTGATCATGCAATGAGAGAGGGGTGAAAGTGAATCAAAAAGGGGGTCGACTGAGCGTGATGGTCAATTTGGCGGTACAAGGCACTGACCAGCGGCGTCAATCAAGTCTGGGAGATTGTTGAAAACCGCAAGATGGAGGATCCAGGTCATGGACCCTAAATACCTCGCAACAAAATGGTGGAACAGTGGGCAAACAAAAATTCGGCTGAAAAACCAACTAGGACACCTACCCCAGGAGCATGGATGAATGGGGAGGGCAGTCACCAGATCTGGATGGAGGAAAGGCTGGATGTCGTGGAACCCTCACAAGTTGTCAATAGTCAGGGGAAAAGTCAGCACGGGCACCCAGGCAGCAGCCCCGCAAGGAGAAGGCAGCTGCGGGGTCAGGAGGGCGCGAAAACACTGAGAAGAGTGACCAGGGGCTCGGTAGATGAATGTCGGCCGATGTCGGGTGCTTCAGGTGCGCTGATGGAGTTCTTGACTCTGTAGCCACGGGGACCAGGAGATGTTGAGGGCAACCAGGAGCTGGATACGAGCAGTCCAACGAAGGATGTCGGGTGCTGAGGGGTCGGCGGGAGCACCAACAAGCCTTGGCAATGGTAATCTACACAGAAGATCAAGAAAATGTATGGTTCGGACCAGGAAGGTCCAGGAGACTCCCCACAGCAAGGGGAGTCAGTGAAGGCCTGGAGCAACCAGGAGAGCCCAAGAGAAACAAAGATGACCCTCAAATGGACTCACAGGCCGGAGGCACTGGAGGCATGTGGGGACCTCAAGCGATTTCACCAGACAACAGCCCACGGAGCACTCGAAGTGAGGAGGCCGGAGTTCTTGGTAAGAAATGGTGCCAGAGGTTGGGGCTACTCGGAGAAACACCAACAGGCATATGCACTTACAAATGTATGCAGTGCACAGGGGTTCGGGTATTGCAGCCCCCATGAGGGATTCTGACCTCAAACTTGTTGACAGGGCAGCTTGGGCCTCAAGGTATCTAGACACCCTTCACCTGTGTTGCTAAAGCCTTCTGAGTCCATAGAAGCTCAGAGTCAGTAGACCAGACAGCAGTGTTACGATGCCTGCAAATGCAGGGGAGTGACACCTTCCCTCCAAGGGAGATATCTTTGGTTGTCCTTGATGCTCCACAGATCCTGTATGGTGCACGGGCACAGACAATGCATCATACTGAGAGGGAGATGAAGTCGGGCCCAAGCAAAGTCCAGAGTGTCAAGACGAGAGAAGTTCAGTGGTTTCTGGTTCAGAATCTTGTCCATGTCGAATCAAGGGTCCTACAGCCAGGTAAGTCCTTTTGTACCCACGTAAGAGGATTGGCAAGTTTCAGGGGACCCTCCCAGGGGAGGTCTGGACAGTGGGGAGGTTACTTCCATGTCCTTTGTCCAGTTTCGCACCAGAATGGGAGCCAATGGCTCCCAGGACTGGTTTGAACTGGACTATGCACAGGGACACCAAATGTGCCCCTCATGCAGACTTTCAGTTGCTGGCAAGCGTACCCACCCAGCCCAAAAACACTAAATCCTGTAAATCCTGTCTGGGAGGTGGTCACACCTCCCTGTGACAGGATGCCTATTGTTCTGCCTTCCCCTGCTCGAGCTTGGCTCAGCAGCAGCAGGGCAGAAACGTGTCTCTGGTCGGCAGAAACCATCTTGCGCTGTCTGAGACTAGAAGGCTGGTACCGGGATCACCAGGGACCCCACAAAGCTCACTGCTGAGGGGTGGAACCATACCTCCCACACCAGTAACCGGTGTGGGGGTATGATTCCAACATGTTTGATAGCATATACAATAGGGTTAGTTTCAGCCATTTTAGAGTTGGTCATCCCGCCATCGCATAAGACCACTCTATATGTTGTAAATGGCTATCTCACTGACAACCCGGGAGAATGGATTCCGTAGGCTGCAGGGGTGTCCTGCTCCTGCAGTGGCACCCTCTCACTTAGAACAAAGAAACCTGCCCTCAGGATTGTAAATGCCCGCTAGAGGGGTGACATATGTTTTAAGTGCAGTGACCCTTAGATATAGTAAACCTATATCTTACATAAGTGGTGCATGCACCAAATTACACAGGCTGCAATGGCAGGCCTGTAGGTTCCATTTTGCATGGCCTCTCATGGGTGGCATAATAATGCTTCAGCCCATGGGAGGCCTCTGGGGCACCTATGCCCTGGGTACATGGGTACCATATACTAGGGACTGACCAGGGTCCAATCTGGAGTGTACCACAGTACATAGAATAACAGTTCAAGGAGAAAGCAGATAGACTGGGGTCCTGATTAGCAGGATCCCAGTCAGACTAGTCAAAAACAGTAATACATCTAGCAAAAAGTGGGGGTAACCATAAGAAGCAGATCCTACTTTCCTACACTATATTTTTGGCTAGCTCCCATAAATCTGAGGCCACGAGGTTATCTTTGCATGTGCTGTTTAATATCCAATATGTGCAAAGCAAGCACCAGCAAGGTCTGTGTTCTGTTCCCCGGCTCTAGAATATAGTAATTCCTGACACAGAGGAGCAACACCACTGCCACAATCACTTCAGTGGACAGACCTGAACTCTGAGCTGTGTCCCATTCCAGCAGCAGCACAGTCCAACTGTAGCTTACTCCCTAAATGCTGCATGTGTTGTAATTCATCTGCCTGACAGCACAGTTAACATCCTTGTGGGTGCTCTCTTGTTGAGTCTTCTTCCCATTGCCCCCCCTGAGGCCAAACGGAGTTGATGTCAGGCTGTTGTTACCCTAATGGAGTTCTAGTTGAGGGACCCGGAGTGTTGTGGGACACTGGACTCACATCCCTGAAACTCCCTTGCCAGTCCCAACATGAAGGATAGATCACTACTATTACTTATATCCATAAGGCTACGGAGTCGCAGTGTCCAGGGCACTTAAAACATGGGACTGTTGTGCATGTGTTATATAGTGACTTTAAAAAAAACAAATAATAGTATGTAATTTCTATACATTGAAAGTCACTCCTCTTTCAAACAATGTGCACATTTATTTGGCCACACTTAAATTGCAAACGGTACAGTTTTTAAGCGTACCTAATTATGGTTCTTAGAATGCATGGTCTGGTCAGGGCTACTCACAATAACTTCGATAATACGAGAAATACGCATCCCTTATGGTGGAGCATGGGACCTTAATAAATATTTGTTTTACAATTCAGTGTCTCAGCATGCCTGGAAAAAAAGCTGCTGCGCTTTCTGGATCA
The DNA here is from genome assembly GCF_964204655.1 of Triturus cristatus. NCBI lineage: Eukaryota > Metazoa > Chordata > Amphibia > Caudata > Salamandridae > Triturus > Triturus cristatus. The sequence continues at coordinate 379,651,194 of NC_140587.1, forward strand.
TTGCCATAGGCAAAGAATTTATCAGAAGCTTCAAATCAAAAATTCAATTGCACGTTACAATTAAATATCAATTATTTGGAGTGTGAGTTGAAAGGAATTTATTAAAGTCTTTTAGTAAGTATTTTTCTTTATTTCTCATCAATAAGTAATCAATAATTTAGGAACACAATACAGAACAATTGTATAAAGTGCGTTCCATAAAGGTAAAAGACTATTCTAATTTTATTAAATGAGTTAAAGGTATATTTTATACCCATAAAGAGTTCCATATTGAGAGTTGAAAGAAGCAGAAACCTTCAAGCAATTCAAATAACACTTTTCATGAGGAGAAGTTAAGAAAATTCATTTCAGTCTTTGAAATATAGCATAGATTCTGGCTAGGGAAATGAATGGGTCTCAGCTTGTAGCTCAGCAAAAGCTTAGGAAAGTCTGCTCTGAGCACAGAGCTTCAGAGTGTCTGGGTGGTTTGTGAAGGAAAAACTCTCCTCTAGTCTAGGAATACACACTAATATAATATCTTGATATCTACAATTAAAACAAAATGTTGCAGCAGTCCAACTCTTCAGCTAGTCAGATCATAATGTCTTCATAGGAGCGGAAATCTTCCACCATCTATGCTTTCTTGAAACAAAGACTTACAAATCTCAAGTGGTACATGCGACATTATTAACAACATTGTACATGTCATGGCTTTGGGTCCCATTGGCTTTTTCTTCTACAAAACAAAACAGTTCACAGTTAGATCAGCCATTCCACAAATGAAATCATCTCTTTTTCATCTATCTAACTAACAAATCTTATTCATGAAAAAACATTTAAGTAAAACTGAACTACCTTATTTAATATACTATTGTATTCTATGAAAAATATCTTCACGGGAAGGTCAGAAACTATCTATGTCTATTAAACCATGTTGGTTCAGCACATTTGATCATTGAACTCTTCACATTACAATGAATGTTGACCTTAGGTTAGTAAGAATGAATAAGAAAACTGTGATCATAATTATTTCTAACTTAACCTAGGCAGATATGGAAGCCTAGTGCTTCCCTTTGCCTTTTAACATGTGGCTTCTTGTTTTAGGCCTGCATGTAATTTCTACACATTAATTGCAATAATTTGCGTTTATTAAAGCACTTTATCAACCTCTCCCCTTGATGGTTCACAACTATCACAACATTCACAAGTCACTCTCTTCCTCTGTTCAGTCCAGTCTTTTTCATTTCAAGTTTCACCTCTCCTTTAGTTTGTTCTATTCCTTGTTCATGTGGTCACTTAGTTCTAAATTCTTTCATAGTTGCTTATTTCTTTTTCTATTTCTTCTCTTTTGTAGCAATGTTTTAACAGCTCTTTATGCTCCTAGTGAAGTCCGGAAACAAAAAACTATGAATAATACTGGTACTAATGGGGGGGGGGCGTGACTACCGAGCCGCGCAAGATGGCGGCTACTGTTTGAGCTCCGTCGCATCGCGGAGACATTAAGAGGATTCTGACCGCAAAAGTGCCCCGCTCCGGTGCTCAGAATTAGCGAACGTAACTCCTTTCATGGCGGCTACCATCTGGTGAGTTTTCCGATCGCGGAGGACCCGTCCTCATGCATTTTTAACCAAGAATCTGTTTGCCTCACTAAACGCCAGCGGCCGCCATTTTGTGTGCTCGGCGGCCGTTGCGTGTGAAGTAATTTTTATGGCTGACTTCTGGTAATGCTGTGGAGGTGCCGCTTTTACATTTATGCATGAGTTTTTCCTCTTCTCTCACCTACACGACGCCTCTTTGGGAATGGTGAGCCCTATTCTGAATGAACATAATTAACTGCTTGCTGGCATCACTGAATAAATAGGAGCCTCTTTCCTCAATTGACAACTATCAATTGCCTTTATCTCCATTACAACCAACATGCTTGCCTGTGTCCACCTTTATTATAAGTGCTATCATACATAGGTCTGTCTGTCTGCCTATTGATATGCCGTTTAAAGGTTCTGGTCATTGATACTCTACTTGCAACAAGCACTTGCTGATGCGATAAACTCCTGGGACGGATGTCAATGTTCATTCACTGTTTTCTTTTCATTTTCAATACTTGCCTATGACTAATATTACATGGCTTCTTTTTTCTCTCACCAATAAATGGTTGTTTGGCGAGTTGTACTGGGTCATGATGTTGTACATTCAACCAGTTGCTCTCCTGAGTGTTCTTCATAATTTTGGTGTCTATTATATTTGTGAAGGATCTCTACTCTCAAAATCACCCTATTCTCCATCGTCAAGTTCACTTTGTAAAGATGGCTAACGAATTTACTTCTTCTGCACGATCATCTTCATCTGGCGCCAAACCTAAAAGAGCTAAGAATGACCATCCTTCGCCTGTTCAATGATCTCCCAATCCGGTCTTAGATTCCATCTTAGAAGAAATTTGCACCTTAAGACCATTCAGGACTGCTACCAACGAAACATTACAGCTAATTGAAGATCGATGGATTAACATGAAAGGTAAAATGACCGAAATGGAGCAACAAATCAGTAACCTTCAGGATGCGACCACTAAAATCCCTTTGTTAAAACAAGAAATTCCCAAGTTCAAACTCCACACCGAGGATTTGGAAAATCGCAGTAGAAGGAACAATCTTCGCCTGTATGGCTTACCGGAGGAGGTCGAGGGGTCGGATCTCCTTTCCTTTCTGAAGAAATTCTTGACTGACCTTCTAGATCTTCAATCCAGAGCTCCACTCAACATCCAACGGGTTCATCGTCTTGGTCGTCCTCAACCTCATTCTACCAAGCCACATGGCATAATTATGCTGTTCCTTGGATTTACTGACTTGATGCATGTTCTCAAAATTGCAAGAGAAAAACGTTGTCTTATTTGGTCTGGCCACAACATCTTTATATCACAAGACCTCTCCAATGCCACAAACGCCAGACTCAAAGAATTTCTTGCCCTACGTCCTCAGATGAGGTCTATGAATATTCGCTATGGCATCCTTGCTTCTGCAAAATTTCCCATGAAGGTGTCTCCCGTACTTTTGAAGATCCGCTCCACCTAAAATAATTTCTACATTCTATTGCTCAACTTCCTATGGAAACTGCTGTTCAACGTCCCTGAACTATCTATGCCAGGGGTCTCCAACCGGTCGATCGCGAGCTACCGGTAGCTCGCCAAGGCCCAGTGAGTAGCTCGCCCGGTAGTATCGCAATTTTATAGCCCATTAACATCGTTGAGAGCATTTCGGCCTTTTTTTTATGTTGACCTCCCTCACCCAAACCAGCTGCTCAGATTAGCCTGAGTTTAGCTGTGGAGGGGTGGGCGGGCCAAGGAGGATGACGTTCCTCCAGAAGTCTCAGAGCCACCTGCCATCCACATCCTGGCACCGCGCTTTTCATCCTGCGCGTGGAGTGCCGGTGGAGAGCGGAGCGGAGCGGCCGGTGCTGGAAAACGTGCAGATGGTGCAAGCAGTAATAAACTGCCACAGAGACCCGTACCACCTGCCTTGTTCAGCATGCCACCAGTTTGACCGGAGCAGCAGGTAAGCTAAAGAACCCTATACAGGCCTCATAAGCTCCACACCCGTAGCGAGCCCCTGTCAGGTCACATGAAACCATTAACGAAAGAGAAACGGAGATAAACGCTGCGGACTCTATTTATGTGATGATTTCTCTCCTGTTTAAACTAACTTGATATTTGCACACTGCAAGGAAACAGAAAGTGATTTATTTTTCCGCTTGAAGGAATAGTTTTAAGAACTGAAAAATGTTAAATGTAAACAATTAAAATGGTACACATGCAATTCTTCATTTGCAGAGAAACACTTCAATTGCATAAAATAGGCAGTGTAAGTGCTCACATTCCCAGGTTTAGCTGAAACGTTATAAAACAGAGTGCAACTTTCAAAGGCTCGCTGAAATAAAACATTAGGCATGCTTGCTACCATGTTTGTGTTCAGTCTTATGCCAGATCATTTTTACGGTGAGGCAATGCTTGTTAGAATATCAAAAATTGTCCACCTGTGGGACGTTGAGGGAAGTTTTGATGCCAGGGGTTGTTGAAAAGTGTGTGTATTGTCAGGGGTGTCACGCTGCATATCCATTATGTACCAAGTGTCTGTGCTGTCAGGGGGTGTAAAATGCTCATCATATACATTACCTCTGCCTTACTGGAAGGTCGGAGGCCCCAAGGCACACTCTGCCCCACTGTTATCTTACAACTCAACAACATTACACAGGAGATGGCAGTCAAGGTGGGTTACACATAGTGGCAGTTTGTCCGGCCAAGTTCATAAAAACAAGCCCATTCTCTGCGGCTAAGGCAGATGGACAACAAGAACATAAAATTACGTTTTAAAGAGGGTTTTTTTATTTTTTTAGATAGCAACCCTTCGAATCACAAATAATGTAATTTAAGTAATAGACTAAAGAAGGCTGGAAAAGCAAGGTGTAAATGTGTCTTCATGAAAATATATGTCCATCTTCCATTTCCAGAAATGCCACCAGACATGTCACATGCGACTCTCATCCAATCTTGGTTTTCTGCCCAACAGCACGTTGCATTCTGGGCCTTGTGTATGTGCTTTTAGAATTGGAAGTTTGGGCTCTAAATGTCAGCATGCAAGATTTAATCCAAAAGCCAGGACTGTGTGAACGTGTTACAACCGATATCAGGTCACTTGGATAGCCATGATATTATTGTAGTAATGTTAGTAGAAATATTACCTTCCTGCCCTCAACAATAAACAAACGACAACAATCTGTGGTTGTGCAGTCAACTGTAGTTCAAACACTAGTGTAGCCCTTACAGATGGGCATAGGGGGAGGTCTCTTAGAAAAATGCGCAAGCTGCTTGGCCTTAAGTAGCTCACGATGATTTTCACTGATTAGAAGTAGCTCTCACTACAGAAAAGGTTGGAGACCCCTGATCTATGCTCTAATATTAATATACTGTTCATTGCTAATGTTTTACAATTGTTACTGTTACCTTTTAGATGTTCCTCTCTTATTGGGGTTCTTGCTGGTCCAATCAAATAATTGCTTTTTCATTATATTATTGACACTATATTTTTATATTACTTTCCTAATGATTTTCTTATCCTCTCCCTCTCCGCGTTTCAGTGTTTTAGTGTTGTCTACCTTGCCTTTGTGTGCGGACATGCCCTGTTTTTATTTCTTATTTTGCTTCTTACAGATCTGGCTTTCTGTCTTTGATCTGTCATTCCTTTCTCTCTCTTTTTTTATTTCTTCTCTCTTCCTTGTTTTGTTCCTCTTTCCCCATTTTTCTTATTTTTGTTTATCTTTAATTTTTTTTCCATTCATATGAATACTTCTTTTTTGTATTTTTGTGTCATCTCCTTTATTCTACATGACTCTTTATCATTCATTATTTTTTGCTATTTTTTGTATTATTCTCTATTGACAAATGGTGTCTTTTTGTTTTCATGGTTCCTCTTTCTATGTTCTTCATTATTCCCTCATTACTGTTAAACAGTGTCCATTTTCCTCCCATTGTTGTCTCTGCAGTATGTCATCATTGTTTCTGTACCCCTGTCTATAAAGTAATACATGTTTAATGTTGTATCATGGAACGTTCGTGGCCTGGGTCACCCTGTCAAGCGCCAGAAGGTACTCTCCCACTTATCAAAATTAAATTGCCAAATTGCTTTTCTGCAAGAAACCCATTTTAATGATGTTGAGTCTCTCAAAATTAAACGTCAATGGGTGGGTCAGGTTATTTTTTCGCCTGCGGTCAACCACAAGGGTGGGGTTGCAATTCTCTGCCATAAACCTTTACAAATTCACATTTTATCTACTAAACTGATACAAACGGTTGATGGGCAATACTTCAGGCCAAGGTCCATAATAAAGTGACCACTTTCTTTAATATTTATGGACCAGTTAAACCTGACCCTGATTTTTGTAATACGATTAAACTCAAATTATCTTCCATTTCCAATCCCAATATTATTGTTGCTGGAGCCTTTAACAATTGGCTTGATCCTTTTTCTGACAGAAAATCAAATTGCAAATTCAAACCAAACAAAACCCAAAAATCATTTCAATCTGCTATTGCCTCTCGTCCACTTTTTGATGAATGGAAAACCTTCAATCCTGATCAATATGAATTTACTTGTATCTTTAATGTATCTTTAATGTTCATCACACAATATCACGTATTGATTATATTTTGGTTTCAAACTCACTTTTACCCTCTGTTCAATCCTCAGAAATTGGATCCATTTTTATTTCTGACCATGCCCCTGTTTCTTCGTCATTCGATCTCTCCCATACTAACTCTAAACACGCCCGATGGAGATTCAACAACTTTCTCTTATCCGACCAATCCTATATATCTGAAGCCACCTCTTTTATAAATTAATTTTTTCTGTTTAACAAAGCTAGTGATACTTCTATCCACAATAACTGGGATGCTTTCTAGGCATCCTTTAGGGCTTTCACCATTGCATACACGGCCAAAAAGAAGAAATTGCTAAACTCTAACTATCTCTCTGCCCTCAAACACATTAAATCTTTAGAACACTCTTTCTTTACATCTAATGCCCCCTCACACCTTCGCGACCTCATTAAGGCAAAATCTGACTTAAATAAATTAGCTACTACTGATGCATGCAATATTTTACTTAAAATAAAATCCAAATACCATGGGGGTCAAAATAAAGCAGGTAAAATGTTGGCTAACTATTTAAAAATCAAAACAGAAAGAAAAAACATTGGCCCTATCCGTAACACTGCTACTAATAAATTACTTCACTCTGATTATGAAATTGTTAATGCCTTCCAATCTGAATATCATTCTCTATATACGGACGACACTTATCCTTCTGTTAGGGATACTCATTCTTTCTTTGATGATCTTCCCTCTCCTCCGTTGGTGCCAGATGAAATGTCTCTTCTTGAAAAAGATATATCTCTCCAAGAGATCCTCGATGCCATTAAATCCTTGAGGAAGGCCAGGGCTCTGGGTCCTGACGGCTTTTCCATTGAGCTAATCCCTACTTTCTCCTCCATTTTGTCTCCAAATCAAAACCTGAGGGATCCTTTTTAGATGCCCTCATTATAGTCATCCCTAAACCAGATAAGGACCATAACTTTTGTCAAAACTATCGCCCAATCTCATTAATCAATTATGATTGTAAAATGTTTGCAAAAATTCTTGCTTCAAGGTTGGATACTGTTATACCCCTGCTAATCAAACCTGACCAATCCGGTTTTATTAGAGGTCGACTTGCTTCTGATAATGCTAGGATGCTATCTAATGTTATTACATTGGGGATAAATTATCCCAATCCTCTAGCCGCACTATCCCTCAATGCTGAGAAAGCATTTGATTGTGTAAATTGGCCATTCATGTTCAAAACTCTTCACTGGTTTGGTTTTGGCCCTAAATTTATATCATTTATTAATGTTGTTGTATCTTGAATCCCGCACATCTATTGCTATTAACGGCCTTTTATCCCCCTATTTTAACTTACACAGAGGTACCAGGCAAGGTTGTCCACTTTCCCCTCTTTTATTTCTTTTATGTCTTGAACCTTTTCTTGAGCGTATTCAACATAACCCCCTAATACAGGATTTCACCATAAATCTCATGAAATCAAACTATATGCTTATGCAGATGATATTTTGATCTATCTCTCTAACCCCTCTACTGCCTTGCCCCCATTCCTACAAGAAATTGATTTGTATTCCAAAGTTTCTGGATACAAATTACATTTCTCTAAAACTGAGGTTTTACCTTTAAACTTCACCTGTTACCAATACATGTTTTCCAACACCAATTTCAAATGGTGTCCCTCAAAAATTAAATATTTGGGTGTATGGTTCTCTCCTAATATCTCTCATACTCTCCTCCATAACTTTCATGCACTCAAACTTAAGCTCCAAACATCGTTTGATTCTTGGTCCCCTTTTTTTCTTTCTTGGTGGGGTAGACTGAATTCTATTAAAATGATGATTGCTCCTCTCATTCTTTTTTTACTCTCCATGTTACCTTTCAAAATCCCTAATTACTATTGTAAACAACTCAATTCTCTATGTTTTACATTTTTGTGGAATAATAAACCCTCTCATATTGCCTTAACTAAGTTAATTAAACCTAAAAACGAAGGAGGTGTAAGATTTCCTAACTTTAAATTATATCATACCGCTTTTTTATTAGACAAATTTATGCTTTAAATAAACAGACTCACGACTCACCAACGCCTAGATGGATTGATTTTAAACACTCTTTGCTACACGACTTCTCCTTTTCTGATATTTTCTCCATGTCTAATTGTTTCTTTATTTCTCATTATCTCATTTTAAAGTACTCCCAACATTTGGTACACTCATTGCTCACTGAGGATGCCACCTTTCAACATGAGTTCCTTACATCCTCCATTTGGTACAATAAAGTCATTAAATTCCGAAACAAATCATTTTACTTCAAACATTGGAAAGAGAAGGGCATTTTTTATGTTCATTAACTTGTATCCCGCAACTGCATTACAAGAATTTTACAATCTACCTCTATCCAATTCTAATACTCACAAATATTCAATGTCCTGCAACCTTTTTTATCATCAACATTTTCTTCTGATGACACCATTCCATCTAAACCATTTACACCATTGTCCCCTTTGGCTACCTTAAACCCCGACTCCAATTCCAAAGCTTCTATCATATACAAGCTTCTGTCCACCCCGTCATCTGATAGACCAAAATCCACTGTTGAATTAGCTTTGGAACAAGACCTTTCACTGTCCCTTTCCACTAGCTTATGGAACAAATTATGGGCAAACATTTTTTACTACTTCAAAAGCTGCTAACATTACTCAATCATTATTTTTTCTATACAATAGAGCTGTTTGCAATCCTATTCATATTCATAAAATGTATCACTCTTCCCTTTGTTGGTCTTGTCTCTCCTTGGATGGCACATTGTTACATTTAATATTTTACTGTCCCAATGTTTTAAACTTTTGAAAATCCATTTGGTCAATATCGTCCAAGATATTTCAATGTAACATACCATTATCAATTCAAAATGTATTTCTTGGATCTATGTCTGCTGATTTTCCTGACGTTACACCAAATTTGAAATTGTTTGAGTTTTCATTTCCCTTGCATTCAAAGTTATTCTAGCCTGTTGAAAAGATAATTCCAAAGTCTGTACATTAATGTGGTGGAACCTTATTTGTAATGAGCATAGAATTTCTACTGGCTCATTATCATCGTTATCTCAGCAAATCTAATTCAATTTATTTTGGATTACCTTCACTTCTTATTTATCCTCTCACCCTTCCATATCTTAGTTCCTTATCCCATTTTTCCCTCCTTTACCCTGTCTTTTCTTTTTCCCAGTTTGTCTTTTCTTCTCTTTCATCTTTCTCTTTTTCCCCTTCTTTGTCCCTTAACTTCAAAATTTCCTCTGCTTTAACTTGTTTTACTATGTACCCTTATCCTTCTTATTCTTGTCTTAATCATAAGATGATCTCCCTTCCTTTCTTCTTATTATCTCTGTATGAGATCGCTCTTCATTATAATTTTTGGTCATGTTATATGCTATATTATTCTATGGTTTCATCTTATGCTCATTTGTAACTTTGGTATTTATGTTATTACATTAATAAAAAGTATTTAACTCAAAAATACAGGTACTAATATGGCTTTGAGGATTCTTCTTCCTGCTGTTGCAATCCAGTTGCCTATTGCAGAAACACCATGGTTCAAGCTTCATACTATACAAATGGTTTCTAAGGATTCCAGGTCAAGCTTGATGTCTGAAATGTTTTTTGCATACTCTTCATTTTTCTTACTTTCATCTGGAAGTCAGGTGCAGCGATGTTCTGACTTCAAAATCTTACAGACTCCACCTCTTTCTGCCAGTACAATGTCTAAAGCATATCTATTCGGCAAAGCAATTGATCTAACCACTACTAATTCTGTGTGTGTGACTAATAAAGATCCAGATGTACTGGTTGCAAGCCTTTCCAAGTTGAAATCTTTCCAATTATACTCATCATTTCCATCTCACTCCCACAGCTGGGACAATAGCTCCAAATATGTCTCTCACCAATTGTGTTCCTCATTTATTCTTCCAGTATATCAGCGTGCAGGTGCCATTGATAAAGCCTTTAAGCAATTTACATGATACCTCTTAAGAAACAATAAGGCAAAATAGCAAATACCCTCCCAGTTTACTGCTAATTCAACATATGTGTCTTATCCACAGAAAAAATAATCCCCTGGTATTGCTGGTTCGTCGCCTTATAATATTTGCTATTCTCCTCCTGATAATTCAAATGCATGCTCACAATTATTTTTCCATATATGTCTCCTATTTTGAAATCTTCTGCTAAAAATACAAACTGTCCCTTTTTGTCTTTTATTCAGTTTTAACTTTGGGTATATCATTTTTCTCTAAAGTCACCTTCTTCCCTCTTCCAAGCATCCTTCCAAACATCTGCATTCTGATTCTTACAAAGTGCAATGTGTGCTCTTATCCCTTCTAATGTCATGAAAATATATTCTCTAAATGTCTCATTAAACATGTTAAATTAGTTGTGTAAGCTTTTACAGTGTAAATAGGAATGTAAGGTCTAAAATATGCCAAGCTGTCTCCATTTGTTGAGCTTGTGGGTGTAAATTCATGCTCTTCTGTAACTGTAGTTTTAAAAGAACCATATCAACATTCAAATAATAGAATTCGAAATGTTGCTGTTGCACAAACACAGGAGAAAATCCACAAAACAGAATAGCCCCCCCACTCCCCGGAGCTCCTATAGTGTTAGGGATTTTTGTGATTTCTACCGGAGATCTTTGGTACAGAGTACTTCTACATAACTGATGGATACTAAAGACTTGTTATGTCTCCTGAAGGTAATCGAGTATGATCTAGACAAAAACACATCATTAAGCCTAGATGTTGGAAGTCTTTACACGAGTCTCCCACAGGAAGATATATTGATAGTCATTCTGGAAGCCCTGGAACAAATGGAATGGCAACACGACACACCTAAGGAGTTCATCCTTGAATAAGCCCGTCTGGCGCTAACAATAAACTATTTCGAATTTAAGTGCACACTGTACCTACGGACATTTGAGACTTCCATGGGGATTACATTTGCCCAGAGTGTGGCAGGATTGTATGTGTATATCTTTGAAACCAAACATATCCTAAACGACAATCCATACAAGCAGCCCATAGTTCTGTGGAGAAAGTATATAGATGATGTTCTCATCATTTGGTAGGGCAATGACACATCTATAACCCCGTTCCTCACTTGGGTAAATAACCATGATAACAATCTGAAATTCACCCACACAATGAATAGAGAACGTTTCTGAACATTACCATTTTTGCAGAGCAGGGCAAGCTTTACACAAAAACCTATCACAAACCAACAAACAGGAACACACTACTAAGATTTGGCAGGTTCCACCCCAACCTCAGAGAAAGAATTTACCCTATGAGTAATTCCTCAGATTAAGGAGAAACTGCAACAAAATGTTCAATTTCAATCTCCAAGCTAAGGCACTGACAGAAAAGTTTCACGGTCGCAAGTAGCCCGAAAGGATGATAAAAAGCCACACTAAAACAGGGAAAAAAACAAAACAGAGAGGCACTTTTGGAAAGTCACACATGTGACAATGCCATCATCCCACACGTCACTACCTATAACACGATCTCCAACCATGTAAAAAAAAAGTAATTAACAAGCAATGGGGAATGCTCCAAACAGTCAAAGTGAAACGTGAAAAAACAATTTTTTCCTTCAGAAGGGCAAGGAGCCTCACGGACCCCTAGTAGCCACTTATCTGAAAAAAAGCTCTGAAATCAGAACCACGTAATGGACACCTGGGGGTTACCCAGTATCACAGGACATTTCACATGTGGGAACTGAAGCGTTTGCCACCTGACTTGCACCTCAAAAACACTGAAACTAGAAAAGTGGAGGGTGTGGACAATCAGGATTACAACAAACAAATGATGGACGGAATGCTGACAATGCAGACATTCTCCCCCAGTCAAGAGATCTGGGTTAAATCCATCATTCTTTTGCCCACTATGCCACCCCAGTTTAGACATGGCCATATGCAAATCAGTCTTGACCCTGTGCCTCATGGGAACAGTCCAGCCCGAACTGCCAAGCCATGTCTTCCCTGGACCGGAATCAAGCATCTTAGGACCGGTTTCTGGCTATCAGCCGTCATCAGCCAGGATAGCTTGACTCCAGTGGCGTAGTGAGCACGGGTCCCACGTCTGGGAATACCCATCCCACTTAGGGCGAAAAGAGTTACAACAAACAAATGATGGACGGAATGCTGACAATGCAGACATTCTCCCCCAGTCAAGAGATCTGGGTTAAATCCATCGTTCTTTTGCCCACTACGCCACCCCAGTTTAGACATGGCCATATGCAAATCAGTCTTGACCCTGTGCCTCATGGGAACAGTCCAGCCCGAACTGCCAAGCCATGTCTTCCCTGGACCGGAATCAAGCATCCTAGGACCGGTTTCTGGCTATCAGCCGTCATCAGCCAGGATAGCTTGACTCCAGTGGCGTAGTGAGCACGGGTCCCACGTGTCTAAAGTGGGGTGGTGTAGTGGGAAAAAGAACGATGGATTTAACCCAGATCTCTTGACTGGGGGAGAATGTCTGCATTGTCAGCATTCCGTCCATCATTTGTTTGTTGTAACGCTTTTCGCCCTAAGTGGGATGGGTATTCCCAGACGTGGGACCCGTGCTCACTACGCCACTGGAGTCAAGCTATCCTGGCTGATGACGGCTGATAGCCAGAAACCGGTCCTAGGATGCTTGATTCCGGTCCAGGGAAGACATGGCTTGGCAGTTCGGGCTGGACTGTTCCCATGCGGCACAGGGTCAAGACTGATTTGCATATGGCCATGTCTAAACTGAGGTGGTGTAGTGGGCAAAAGAACAATGGATTTAACCCAGATCTCTTGACTGGGGGAGAATGTCTGCATTGTCAGCATTCCGTCCATCATTTGTTTCTTGTAACGCTTTTCGCCCTAAGTGGGATGGGTATTCCCAGACGTGGGACCCGTGCTCACTACGCCACTGGAGTCAAGCTATCCTGGCTGATGACGGCTGATAGCCAGAAACCGGTCCTAGGATGCTTGATTCCGGTCCAGGGAAGACATGGCTTGGCAGTTCGGGCTGGACTGTTCCCATGAGGCACAGGGTCAAGACTGATTTGCATATGGCCATGTCTAAACTGGGGTGGTGTAGTGGGCAAAAGAACAATGGATTTAACCCAGATCTCTTGACTGGGGGAGAATGTCTGCATTGTCAGCATTCCGTCCATCATTTGTTTGTTGTAACGCTTTTCGCCCTAAGTGGGATGGGTATTCCCAGACGTGGGACCCGTGCTCACTACGCCACTGGAGTCAAGCTATCCTGGCTGATGACGGCTGATAGCCAGAAACCGGTCCTAGGATGCTTGATTCCGGTCCAGGGAAGACATGGCTTGGCAGTTCGGGCTGGACTGTTCCCATGCGGCACAGGGTCAAGACTGATTTGCATATGGCCATGTCTAAACTGAGGTGGTGTAGTGGGCAAAAGAACAATGGATTTAACCCAGATCTCTTGACTGGGGGAGAATGTCTGCATTGTCAGCATTCCGTCCATCATTTGTTTCTTGTAACGCTTTTCGCCCTAAGTGGGATGGGTATTCCCAGACGTGGGACCCGTGCTCACTACGCCACTGGAGTCAAGCTATCCTGGCTGATGACGGCTGATAGCCAGAAACCGGTCCTAGGATGCTTGATTCCGGTCCAGGGAAGACATGGCTTGGCAGTTCGGGCTGGACTGTTCCCATGAGGCACAGGGTCAAGACTGATTTGCATATGGCCATGTCTAAACTGGGGTGGTGTAGTGGGCAAAAGAACAATGGATTTAACCCAGATCTCTTGACTGGGGGAGAATGTCTGCATTGTCAGCATTCCGTCCATCATTTGTTTGTTGTAACGCTTTTCGCCCTAAGTGGGATGGGTATTCCCAGACGTGGGACCCGTGCTCACTACGCCACTGGAGTCAAGCTATCCTGGCTCATGTCGGCTGATAGCCAGAAACCGGTCCTAGGATGCTTGATTCCGGTCCAGGGAAGACATGGCTTGGCAGTTCGGGCTGGACTGTTCCCATGAGGCACAGGATCAAGACTGATTTGCATATGGCCATGTCTAAACTGGGGTGGTGTAGTGGGCAAAAGAACAATGGATTTAACCCAGATCTCTTGACTGGGGGAGAATGTCTGCATTGTCAGCATTCCGTCCATCATTTGTTTGTTGTAACGCTTTTCGCCCTAAGTGGGATGGGTATTCCCAGACGTGGGACCCGTGCTCACTACGCCACTGGAGTCAAGCTATCCTGGCTGATGATGGCTGATAGCCAGAAACCGGTCCTAGGATGCTTGATTCCGGTCCAGGGAAGACATGGCTTGGCAGTTCGGGCTGGACTGTTCCCATGAGGCACAGGGTCAAGACTGATTTGCATATGGCCATGTCTAAACTGGGGTGGTGTAGTGGGCAAAAGAACGATGGATTTAACCCAGATCTCTTGACTGGGGGAGAATGTCTGCATTGTCAGCATTCCGTCCATCATTTGTTTGTTGTAACGCGTGGACAATCAGGAAGCACACAAACTGCAACTCCGCCAACGTAGCCTATTTAATAACTTGCCCATGTGGTTTCCACTATGTTGGCATGTCCACAAGAAAAATAAAGACATGGATAGGTGAACATCGCAGTAAAATCTGTTGCAAAAATAACACAACAAAAATTATGGATCATTTTCTCAGAGAAGGCCATACTACCAACGATATGAAATGGGTTGTCCTAGAACATCTGGAGAGTAACAACAGCAATGCAGAAAGACAGTTGTTTGAAAAGGAACAACACTGGATATACATGCTACCTGCACATAAAACCGGGCTAAATGATAATATTTCAAGGAACACTATACAGCTATGAGCCCTAACCACATATTTATTAATTTAACCACTGAACAGAGTGCCTCATAATATCTCAGCACTCAATCCTGTTACTACAAATGTGATTACCTAACCTCTTACAATATAGATATATTGCTACAAGCTTTATTGTAACTCAGCCCTCTAGCCTCTGAACACATATGTTCTTTTTAAATAACATAGTACTCTACCCTCAGAATATAAGGGGATTTTAAGACCAGTTTCCAGTAGTCCACTTATTTGGAAAGAAAACCGATTAGTCGCCTGATGCCATATTGCCGCAGTTGGCCAATGTATCGTCCCTTTCGGGCCTTTGTGTACAGCGCACCCAGATATCTCTCTCTGCCCATCTGATACCTATCGAGCATATACGCTGGATCTATCGGAGAACGGTATATCCAAGTGGTTTACCACCGCCAGCTGCGAGGCCCAGTAGTAGAGTCTCACATCTGAGAGAGCGATCCCCTCATCATACCATCCCTTAGTCAGCATTCGCAATGCAATACGAGGCGGCCCTCCGTTCCACAGTAACGTTCTGACTTCGCTTTCCCCGTTTAAAAAATATGCGTCCAGAACCTTGTTTGGACAATTTTGAAGGGCATATAAAAAGTGTGGAAGGGCTAACATCTTAAACAGGGCCACTCGACCCAGTAACATTAGGGGCAGGGATCTCCAGTGTGTAACATCATTGCGTAACCTGTCCAAGGGTGCCACCAGGTTTCAATCATAGAAGAGTTGAGGATCCGTGGTTATAAAAATCCCGAGGTATTGAAATCTGTCATGGGCTACCTCTACTGTGCAGCCCGGGGAAGCCGGGGAGTCGGTCCACGCAGGGTGAATAATACCGATATACTCCAATTGATAGCATACCCAGAGTATTTCCCAAAGTTAGTAAAAAATATTTAACACACTATGAAGGGACGCGTATGGGGATGCGAGATACAGCAGGATATCATCGGCGTATAGCGATATTCGCTCATCGTGCCCTTCTATTTCAACCCTCTCACCATTACATCCCCTCTCACCCAGGATGTCAGTGGTTCCAGCCTCAGGGAGAAAATTAGGGGAGACAGAGGGCAGCCCTGCCTGGTGCCTCTCTTTAGCTGGAATACTCTTGACGTGTGGTTATTAACCCGTACCTGACCTGGCAGATCTGTGTACAGCAGTTTTACCCAGCCCCAAAACTTCGGGCCAAAGCCCAGGTGTCTCAAGACTTCAAACAGATACGGCCACTCTATAGAGTCGAACGCCATTGACGCGTCTAGGGAGAGCACCACAGCGCCTTCTTCAATGTATTGTCGTCTTGCTAGGACATTATGTAAGTGACGAATATTTTGCGCCGTGTTCCACCCGGACATAAAGCCCGATTGGTCAGGGTGTACCAGAGCTGGAATCACTGAGACTAAGCGCAAGGCCAGCAATTTTACCAGGATTTTTGCCTCAATGTTTATTACGGCAATTGGCCTGTATGAGACCCAGTCCTCAGCAGGTTTCCCCGACTTACGGATAACTACTATCTAAGCCAGCCTTTGGTCCTCTGGCAAGACCCCTTTCGCATAGCTTTCATCATACATGGCCCGCAGGTGAGGCGCAGCATGGGAGACAACCATTTTCAAAAATTCTATTGGCATCCCGTTTGGTCCCATCGCCTTCCCCGACTGAATAGTGTTAATAGATTTCCGAATTTCTTCATCCGTAAGCTCTTCTTCTAGAGGATCTCTGTCTGCTTCTGAAAGTATAGGCAGATGCATGTCTACTAGCAGTTGTCGAGAGTCTTCTGCCTGTATAGGTTGTTGATGGGGTATATATTGTTTCCAAGTGGTCTGCAAATGCATTTGCTATATCTTGTGGGTTTGTAATCTGCTTTGTACCATGGAGGGTCAGCCTGGGTACCCACCTCTCCCCTCGATCTCTTCTCTCCAGCCAGGGTAGCAGCTTCCCAGCCCTGTCCTACATTTCATAAAGCTTGTGTTGGGTATGCAGAAGTTTGGCCCTCATATGTTCCCTCACTAAAGTCCTATATTCTAGCTGTTTAATCGTAAGTCGGTGTATAGCTGTATCTGTGGGAGATCTAATGCTTTCTTCTTTCAGTTGTTGGAGTTCGCTTTCCAGCTGCAAAATCTATTGCTGTCGTTGTTTTACTATAGCCCACTTTTAGCGCCAATGCTTGCCTCTTCACCACCACTTTAAAGGCCTCCCATATGGTCTGTGCTGAATCTACTGATCCGACATTTTCTTTGAAGTAATTAATGGTCTCTGTGAGTAGGTTCACTCTTATATCTGGGATTTTTAGCAGCCATGGACTGAGGACTATGGTGGCCCGTGGACGTTGCATGAAGTATGTAAGTTCGACCCATACCGGGGAGTGATCCGAAATACCCCTCGGTAGAGCATGGGGATTGCGGAAGTACCCAATTTCTGCGGACCAGGTCAATTAGTAGTCAATGCGGACATACTCTTGTGGGCGTTAGAATAGTAAGTGTATTGGGTCCCGTCTGGCTGTAGAGATCGCCATATATCTGTGAGGCCCATGGCCTCCGTAAACTCTGCCATGCATGTATGAGGTCGTGCCTGGGTTCGACGTGGATGCCTATCTCTTTGATCATCCATTGTCATGTTGAAGTCACCCCCCACGATCAGGGAACCCACTGGGAGGTCTGCTATGATTTTCCCCAGATCTACCAATACTTCTTTACCTAGCGTCGGCGGGAGGTACACCGAGACTACATTAAGTGCTTTCCCTTCCCACTGCCCCTCCAATACTGCAACTCTTCCCCCCGGATCCGCCCATGTACATGTCTGTGTGAGTGTCACTCTTTTTAACCAGGGTACCCGTCCCTCGGGATCCTTAAGAATAGTCTGCATAAATCAGGAGCTTGTATCCCCACCGTGTGAGAGCTTTGCATTTGTTACCTACTTAGTGTATCTCTTGCAAGGCCTGTCTTTTAAGATAGTGTTGTACAATACCCCTTTTAATTTTGTCCGCCATCCCATTTACGTTCCATGTCAGCACCATGAGTGATGCTTCTTTTTAAGCTTCCATCATACTGGTGGTGGGTACGAAGATAGGAGTATTCAGCAAGACCCTGGGGCACATCCCCTGTATTTTGCTGTTTCAGCAACCCTTGCATATCCTTCCCCAGGTGATTAGGCGCACTAATATAAAGGAGATCCGCGACTCTGCTGCCTAGATGGCTAGTAGCAATGACTGTAACTACGCATCACTTGTTGACACACACATAACCTTTAACCCCCTTCCCCGCTCCCTCAACTCCTGTGCCTCCCCCTTCCCTGCCCCCCTGCCAGTGGATTTTAAACTACCTACTCCCAAACCAGGCAGAGTGCCTTTTGCCCCTCCAAATACCAATAGGTGTTGGCAGTCAGCCCTCTCTCCCCCGCCTTAAGCTGAGATAGCCTTTGTTCCATTTCGATTAGGGGTGTGAATCCGGCCCCCCTCGCATCAATAGCCATCCCTTCATTCCGTAGCAGTTCACAGGCAGCCGGCAGGGACACCAGATCACCAACTGTCCAACTGCCCAAGTCCCCGAGCGAAGGGGGAAACACCCAGGCTTCCCTGGTGCACATTCACACTCTCTGAGTCACTTATCTGTGTTTGTTGCTGCCCCTTCCGAGTTCGGAAAGTCATCTTTTCAGCTCCGTGTGTTCAATTCCAGCCCCACCCGGGAGGGATCTTTACTTTGTTCAATTTCCTGGTTGGATCCATTTGATCGGAGGCCATCATTTCCTCCTCTGTTTCGCTTTTTGATTCAGAGCATCCCTCCAGCCAGGCCCATGCGTCATCTGGTGGGGAAAAGAACCACGTCTTGCCATCCAACTCTATTCTAAGCTTTGCTGGAAAAAGCATGGTGTACTTCACCCCCTTGTCTCGCAATGCTCTCTTCACTGCGAGGAAACACGAGTTTGGACCTTCGTGTTGAAGTCCCGCTTTTTCGAATTTGAGCGGAGGGTTGGCTTGCGCGGTTTGAAGTATTTGTCCCGATCTCTATAGTTAAAGACTCATGCTATAATTGGCCACAGGGGCGCCCCCCGTTTAGGTCGCCCTCCTGGGACACGATGGGCCTGCTCAATAGAGAAGTAGTCCAAGTGTTTCAGGATCAGATCCTCCATGAAGAGATCTACCGCCGGTCCCTCCACCCGTTCCAGGACCCCAAGGATGCGTACATTGTTTCTATGGGCCCTGCCTTCGTACTCATCAAGTTGTCTCTCCATAGCAGCGTGCTGGTCCTGTAGTTTACTCACTTGCTGTTGGAACAAGGAAGTGTCTTTATGAAGTTCTGTGGTTGTATCTTCCAGGTCTTTCACCATGGCGTCCATTTTGCGAAGGTCTGCTCGGATAAGGGACACTTCAATGTAAACTGTATCAATGCAGGCTTCCAAGGATGTGCGCACTCCTGTTATTGCCTCCATAATGTTGTGGAGTGTTAGGTCAGGTTGCGGTTGGGGGTTTAACGGCTTATCTGGGTTTTCTAGCTGTGTGGTTTCCTGCCCCTCCCCCGCTTCAGTCCAAATTTGGCCAGTTTGTTTTGGCCCGTTGGTTTGTGCCTCCTTCTGCTCACCATTGCCAGGCGGCGTTTTATCGCTGTGTTCAGGTCCTTTGGGCCCAGTCCCATTACTCCCCGCCACCTTCCCAGGGGGTTTCCATCTCTCTAGCAGCCTGTCGGATTTCCTGGGATCCGGTCCCCAATCACCACTCCCGGTGCCTTACGTGCCTAATGTCTCTTGGGGTAAGAGCTCTTGCTGCGTGATGCTCTGACTCTCACTCCTTTCACCCAATGCTATTGTATCACTCAGCTGGGTCCTGGATGCCGTTCAAGCTGGAGAAGTCTTTTGCGCTGCACCCCGCTGCCCACTATGAGCCTGGGGGTACTTCGCTCATACAGTCCAATATGCTTTGTCGTACCAGCGTCTTGTGGGGTCACACTATGGTTGTAGACGATCTTAGTGAGCGCGCCTGCCAATACGTCCCCCTGCAGCCTCAGGCTTCTGGTCTGATGATTGTTCCTGCTCTTGGTTGGGCAGAGAGCATATGCCTGGCACTGGCTGCTGTTGGCGAGTGTGTGGGGCAACCACGCCCGGAGCGCCGATGCACTGGGTCCGGCCAGCTCTAAAGGCCGGGGCACAATTCTACTCGCCGTGGCTCACCTCACCTCCGCCTGCCGCTTCGAGTCCTTCCCCACAGTGGTGGTGGTCTATTATTTTGGAGCGCCGATGCACTGGGCCCAGCCAGTCTCCCAAACTGGGGCCACAATTTCACTCGTTGCGGCTCACCTCACTGCCTCCTGCCGCAACAAGTCTGTCCCGCTGTGTCGAGGGTCTCTTATTGGTTATGCTCCCAGTGCCTCCACCATACACTGTGTGCATCCACGCCCAGATCGCTGATTGAGTGGGCCTCGCAGGCCTCTAAAGCCGGGGCCTCGATTTTTCTCATCGCGGCGCACCTCACTGCCGCCTCCCGCTTCGGGTCCACCTCCGCTGCGTCGGCGGTTCCTTAGTTGTCGCGCGCTCAGCACCTCCAACAGATGCTATATTTCGGCCTCTCTGATATGCGGGAGAGCCAGGGAAGCCTTGCGGGGATCTCTGTTTCCGCTCCTCCTCTGCTAGAACGCTGCCATTTTCTTCGGCGCCCCGGCCGCCACAGCCCGGCAACCTCACACGTGTCGTATTTTGGGACGGCTTTGGAGTCAGGGACCGGGGATCCACCTGATTTTCGATGAATTGCAGCTTCACTGACAGGATATCTGCAGGATATATACGGCGAGGGCTCGGGAGCCTCACTAATGCGCGGCCATTCCTGTCGGCTTCTAGCCATGCCCCCCCCATCCTGATTTCCATCTTTGAATTTTGATTTTAATTTTAACCCCAACAATATTCCATTATGAGAATTGGGGTGCCCAGTTTCTAAAGTGATCTATGTGCCACAATCAAGTTCTAAGTGCCACAATCATGTTCATTTTCCCTAAATAAAAGCACACTCAAGCAGCATTTAGGGACGCTGCCAGGTACATGACACAATGTAAATGCCCACAAGCGGATGATACGCACCCGGAAGTACTGCATCGTACAAACTAACAGTATTTAGTCGGGCGCGGCATGGGACAAGTAACAGACGAGCTCCAGAGGTCTAACGTAGGTAAATAAGCGGGTGATCACCATTGACGAAGTAAGTGTGGGCCAGGGGCAGACAACCTGAATACAGTGTTTGTAAACCCTGCAAGAATTGGGCATGGCATAATATTACATATGATCCTTACACTGTGTGACTACCGGGCTTGCCCCCTCGGAGCCTCCATGTTATGAGAAAATACTGAACAAGTATTATGCTTTCTGATCCTTAAGAAATGTAAAAGTGCATGGTAATCATGTCTTTTTCTTTACATCACTTTTTAGAACGTCAGTATTACCACTTTAAACCTGATCACAATAAGCCTAATTACCTCACACAATGCAGGTTCCTCATACCTTGCGCTGTCAGTGTAACACATCTCCTGAGGCTTGAGCCGGGAGATCGAGGCTGCTGCGCTGCGCGAGGTGTTGGAGTATTTTATTCTCACAGCAAAGTGGTTTTTATTGTCGTTTTTACTGTGCTTTTTTACTGTGTCTTTTTATCCATTGATATTTTAAATCACACTCATCCTACTGAGGCATACTTACTACACGCTCCTCTTAATTGACGCATACTAACGCTGTACTTACGATTCCTGCCCGCCCGCCCGCCATCTTGGAGGTAGCGTGGAGAGCAGTCTAGTGTCTGCTTCCCACACGCTACAAAGAGGGCCATGGCGCAAGCGCGCAGCGGACGCGCACAGCGGCGGCGCGCCAAAGGCAAGCCCGTCTGCACCCGTCCGCGCCAGGCCATCGCCAGGCGCCAGGGATTATGCCAATTTTACAGCCAATCACGGTAAGCGTAAATTCGCATACAGTGGGGCTGAACTCAGGCTCATTCATGCTGAGTGCCGCCCGATCAGCTTGAAATGGGGGGCTGCAATTTCTGGAAGGACCCATCTCCTGCATACAATGTAGATTTCAAAGTTTCTTCGATACTGAAATCCCACATAACGCCCCTTCTGTATCGACTTGTGGACAGTGTGATACCGCGCCCTATGTCCCCCTGGATATTAATACTGCCTGCCATACCCAAATCCCCGAGACTACACAGGGCAACTTCTGGACGGGCTTTCTGGGTAACGTGAGATCGCTCCCAAAACGCGCATTAGAGATTTGGGATATATTAAACACCGATTCACCAGAGGTGGGTTTCCTGACTGTGACTTGGCTGAAACCCACCAGTGGCCCCGATATTAGGATCGCCATTCCAGAAGGGTACATAATCTTGCGGCTTGACAGGCAGCTGAAAACTGGAGGGGGAGTTCCAATCATCCATAAGGAGCGTGTACAAATTATGATGCTAGACCAACGTATTAACGCCCAATTAGAAATCTTAATTTTTAAGATGGAAATGGCCCCACATGATCTATGGAGAGGGGCATTGGTTTACCGGCCTCCAGGCCCCATAAAGGATTTTTCATCACAATTAATGGAAATAATAGCCCCTCATGTGATTGCCTCTAATAGCTTCCTAATATTAGGAGATTTTAACATACACAGCGAAAATCTTTCGCTTCCTGAAATATCTTCCTTTCTCGCTGACCTATCTACACTGCATCTCACTAAAAAGAATGATGGCCCTACGCGTACAGCTGGCCACACCATTGACATTATTTTTTCTACTACCGATCGGCTTACCTGTAAAGCCCCCCGCCCTATGTGCTGGATGGACCATGCTTTCATTAATTTTCAAGTGCAGTGTCCCCATTCATCCACTACAACGGCAGCACACACCCAATTTTCCTACAGACAATGGCACAAAATTAACCCCGAGTCTTTTTCTTCAGTCTTTATACCCCCTAGGTATCCCCTGACCAACAACACTGAAAAAAATCTTACCCTCTTCAACACTGCCGTCCTAGCGACCATCAATTCCATCGCCCCTGTAAAGAATTGCACTAAAGCCCCTAGGAGCACTCTGGCTATTTGGTTCACCCCCGAACTACGCATGACGAAAAGCCGCTGCAAAAATTTGGAAAGAAGGTGGCGCCGTACCAATCGAGATACTGATAAAGCAAGCTATAGAGCTGCGCTCACTCTATACCATAATGAAATCAAACAAGCTCGCAGAGCATACATAGCCCAGCAACTAAGGCAGGCAGGCAATACCCCTAAAATTCTTCATCAAATCCTACAAGATTTCATTTGTCCTAAAGCATGTGACTTGGACAATAACCTCTCCCAGCCTCTCTGCAACAAAATTAGTTCCTTTTTTATACAAAAAATTGACACCATTTACGATAAATTTTCAATAACTTGCCACACACCTATGTCTGATGACACCTCTAAATCGCATAATGCCGACCACCCAACCCTGCTGACCTTCCCACCCCTCTCACGGGACGAGACCATTACACTTTTGTGTAATGTTAAATCTGGCTCCCCCTTAGATGCTATGCCTGCAAAAATCTCGGCGTCTCTCACACATGTACTCGCAGACGCTGTCAGTCCTCTTCTTAACTCTTCTTTAGGAAAAGGTCTGGTCCCCCCCCGCTTGGAAAGCAGCCCAGGTCATTCCATTGCGTAAAAACAACAAACTTCATATGGATGACCTCTCCAACCTCCGTCCTATCTCCCTCTTGCCCTGTCTGAGCAAGGTCCTGGAGAAGCATGTGAACAAACATCTCTCAAACCATATCGAAGCGACTGGCTACCTGGACCCGTCCCAATCAGGATTCTGAGCTAATTACAGCACAGAGACCGCCTTGGTAGCCGTCACCGACTACATTAGACTCACACTTGATCAGGGACAGTCTGCCATTCTGGTCCTTTTACATCTTTCCGCCGCTTTCGATACGGTTGACCATCCGACCTTGCTCGGAAGATTAAGGGAGACTGGACTTGGGGCAATGGCGCTGAACTGGGTAACCAGCTTCCTTTCCAACCATACACAAACACTTAACTTAGGTCCATTTCGTTCTACCACCGAAAATCTGACCAAGGGTGTGCCACAGGGCTCCTGTCTGAGCCCTACGTTGTTTAACATCTATGTGGTCCCCCTTTCCTCTCTTATTAGATCCCTCGGGCTCATCCCCTTGTCTTATGCGGATGACACCCAACTTATCTTTCCATTCGACAAATCTTCTTTGACAGCTCAAACATCTTTCTCCCTAGGTATGCTGGCTATTTCGCGGTGGATGAGCGATAATTTTTTTTCAGCTGAATGCCAGCAAAACGGAGATTCCCCCATCATGTGGCCTCCTACCTTGTGGCCAAATGAACTGGGCCCTGCTCCCCTGCCCAAACTAACAGTAAAAAATCTGGGAGAGCGATTTGATCAGGCCTTGTCCATGAAGGACCATGTATCTCATACAGTTAGCGCATGCTTTTTTACACTGAGCCTCTTGAGGAAATCCCTTCCTTATCTCCCGGACTCTTTCCGCAAGACACTTGTTCAGGCTCTTGTATTGAATAAATTGGATTATTGTAATGCCCTTTTGGTCGCTGCTAATGAATCTGCCCTTAGCCGTCTGCAAGTGGTGCAAAACACCGCTGCACGATTAGTTACAGCAGACTAGACTACGGAAACACCCTCTACGCCGGTACCACAGCCAAGCTTCAGAGAATACTTCAGCGTATCCAGAACGCCTCCGCCCGACTCATCCTGGACGTACCCCGACGCAGCCACATCTCAAGCCACCTGAGAGACCTGCACTGGCTCCCTGTCAACAAGAGGATCACCTTCAGACTCCTCACCCACGCACACAAATCCCTCCACGACCTGGGCCCAAGGTACCTCAACGACCGCCTGACCTTCTACACGCCCACCCGCCAGCTACGATCTGCGAACCTCGCCCATGCCGTCGTCCCTCGCATCAAGAGAGCCACCGCCGGGGGAATATCCTTCTCCTACCTGGCGGCTAAGACATGGAACTCCCTGCCCGTCCACCTACGGCTGACCCAGAACCACCTCGCCTTCAGGAAACAGCTCAAGACCTGGCTATTCGAGCAGTAGCAGACCCCCTCCCCCAAGCCCCTTGAGACCCTTCCGGGTGAGTAGTGCGCGATATAAATTCCTTGATTGATTGATTACTAATGCACCGTATAGATCAGCCTCATTCCCGCTGCTTCAACAACTTCATTGGTTACCTGTGCGGAAATGGGTCAAGTTTAAGCTCTGCTGCTTGACTCAAAAAGCACTGTGGGGCCCTGGCCCCCCATATCTGGCTGAGAGGCTCCACCAATATACTCCCAACTGCGACCTGAGATCCTGTTCCAAATCTCTGTTACTTGTTCCCAGGATAAGGAGAATACGGTTGGGAGGTAAATCCTTCTCCTATCAAGCTCCTATGATCTGGAATCAGCTCTCCCTCCCTCTAAGGTAATGTCCTACTACTTAAGGTTCAGAAAGATACTGAAGACCATCCTCTTCGTAGAATGACATCTCTTCATCCATCCTGCACAGCTCTGCTAGCGCTGAGAGACCCCCTTGGGGGTGATTCACGTGCTTTATAAACTATTAAACTAAACTAAACTAAATGCAATCCATGCATTATCACATTGTGCTGACAACACGACACATATACTGACACTATGCAGGAACACGCCTGCATTCTGTAATAGCCTGCTTGAATTCCAATGCAGTGTACAGTTAGCAGTATTTACTGCAAATTATTTCGGGCGCAATGGAGGTTCCATCACGCTTGGAACTTAATGCAGGAAGTAAGCGCGTTGCGAGGTCTATGCCAATGCTCCCTTGAATAATCTGCTACCGTATAACCATGATGACTTTCTCATTTTATTTTGAACACAGAAACTCAAAGAAAGTAACACAGATAACCATATGTTACGAGCTGTGATGCCTATGTCACATGCCATAGCGTGAACATGACACTGGTCCCAAAGAAAGCCATACTGACCCAAGAGGGGGTTGAAATATTATGGCTGAAAGATGTTGATCGAGGATGTGAGAGTTCATTGCTTTCTCATAGCACTTCAACCACTGTTTGTAAGCCTTGCCCATGGTCACCACTAATAAATATACCTTTACTGACTGGCAACCTGGAGGCAATTTTAAATCACCTTATTTTTCACTTGCGAATCACCCAAAAATCTGCTCCCCTGTAATCAGGCATTGCAGCATCCCCATTGATGAGCTAGGTGTCTCGGTGGACCTCAGTGATGAACCATGCCACCAACTAGGTCAGTGGGTGAGAGGTCTTTTAAAAAACGTAAGGGTTTTTCTACACGAACAAGGAAGGTCATTTCAAGTAGACAAACAGAGTATGGTAGAGTGCTCGCTTTTAATTGTTTAGTGTATAAACTAAACTAAGCAAAATGATGCAAGAAATTGCTTAAGACAATGGAATGTGATTGTATGTCACCTCTTCAGTCGAGGAAGGCAAATGTGCACACAAATAATCTTTAGCATTCATAGCATGTATATGTTCTTGTACTAATCTAGTGTAAACAGTATAATATTCTACTTTCAGCTGGTTTTTAGATTAGTTTTTCAACTCATCCACATTTACAGTGAATTTCACTTCTAATTACATTTTAATCATCTCAGGTCAACACGTTGTGAGTTGATGTCTGAGACTGCTATTTTCTTTGAACTTTTTCTATTTTGGAGTTGTTGTGCTAATCCTGTTAATCACGCTCCCCCTGTTCCCAGGGAGCAGCTTACCTCTCTGAGTTTTTGCTCAACTCTTCGGTCCACCGCGGGTTCTTCCCTTTTTGTGTGGAGAGAGTTCCTTTTTCCTTTCTTTCTGCTCCTTAGCTGGCCGCCATTTTGGTGGCTGACGGACCAGCTTTTCCCTACTTCCGGGTTTGGGACTCTTAAGCAGATGCAATCCTGGGCACGCAGTGGTCGCACCGCTGGTGCGGCAAAGGCAAGTGCGTCTTCACCCATCCGCACCTGGATGGGGCCAAGGCCAAATATGCTGCTCGTTTCAATCCTTGGAACACAGGCACTTTGTATAGAACCTACTCTAGAGCCTAACTGCTCCAGCTGCACCCTGAGATACAGCAGGAGGCCTGTAGGGAGAAGCTCAACCTGCTTACAGGGCAAGCTGAGTACTGTCGGCATTGCCAATTCAGCCCTAAAAAATGAGGTGAGCTACATCCCAGGCTCTTCCAATAGGGCCCAGGGGAAGAGAAATGGACAGGGGCGGAGCCCAAGGTGGATCCCAAGGCTAGTTGTATCCAGGGGGCACTAATTAACGGTCGCTCCATGCCCAAACAGAAAGCTGAAATTGCTTTGACCATTCAAACGTTGAACTTGGACTGCCTTTTCATCATGGAGATGTGGGCTAGGGACGACTCTGATCCCGACTTGGTAGACACTGTTCCTCGTGGTCATATTATTCTGAGATGTGACTGCTTAGGTCATAGAGGGGGCGGCTTGGTCGGTCCCAGTGGCTTGAGACATCTTCAATTGTAACCTGTGTCCACAGTGGACAACAAACCAGGCATCTTAGTGGCGGCAGCCTTGTTTGGGATTAAAGTACCTGAGACTGCACTTTCCCAGGCCTATAGATATACCGCCTGCCCGGTCCGCAATCTAGGTTCATAGAGACCTGGTGTAAAACCTTGGAATCATTTGTGACCATTGTTCAATATACTATCATAGGGGATTTCAGTTTCCATTTTGAAAACAACCAGGATAATGATTCAGCTCTCTTGTTAGATCTTATGACTTTTCTGGGTTACCCAGACTGCCGGACACACTTTGGACGGCATTTTACCAACCATAATAATCTGGCTATTGAGACAGTTCAGCCCCTTAGTTGGGCTGATCACTGGCTGATTAAGTTCAAGGTTTTCTACTGTGCCCTACTAGGGGTGGTAAGGATCTCCCCCCCCAGGCATATACTCTGTAGGTGCATGAGTAAAATTACAGCTGGAAACTAGGTGACGGCTTTGGCCACGGTATCCGATGGAAGGAACAATATACACCCTCCCACAGCACAGGGTTTTTGTGAATGAGGCCCTAGACATTTTCAACCCCTACAAAAACTGTGCCATTGAAAGAACCAAACCCTTTGCCCCCTGGTTCTTGGAAGAGGTCACGTCCCTTTGTCGGGAATGCTGCAGGCAAAAGCGGAAATGACGTGTCAGCCCCTAACTCAGTGAAAAAGGAAATACAAATCACGCTTTTTCCCTGATAAGATTAAGTCGGCTGACAACTCCTCCAGTATGCTGTTTAAGGTCATAAAGGAGATATCTGAGCCACCGAGTACACTATTGCTACACCCTTCTCAAGTTTTCTGTGACAAGGCTGAAGCCCACTTTCAGGACAAGGTCCTGAAGATTGTTCATGATCTTACCCCCCTTGGAGGGGAATTACTGGCCATTGGGGACCCCACTCAGGACTCCGGGAAGAATCTTTTTCTATTTTTCTTCACAGATTACAGTTCAACAAATGAAGGAACTTTTGCTGGGCCTAAAATCAGGCGGTCCTTTGGACCCATGCATGCCTTCCATACTTAAATTGGCCCTAGACCCAGTGGCCAATATCCTGGGCAAAGTGTTCAATGCCACACTGTAATCTGGCTTTTACCCGGCCATCTGGAAGGAAGCCATTGCTTCACCCCTTCTCAAAAAACCCAATGCTGACCCTCAATATCTGAAGAAGTTTTGTCCAATCCCTCTTCTCACCTCCCCTGCCAAGATCCTGGAGAAATTCATCAATAAAGAACTGATGAACTATGCTGAATCACAGGAGATCTTGGATCTCTCTTGGAAAGGGTTCCACACCGGTTACAGCACTGATTCTGCCCTCATTGCGGCTCCTGTTTCAGCGTGCAGGTCGATCAGGGCGGGGCGGCGGTTCTGCTAATGCTTGACCTGTCTGCAGCCTTTGACACCATCTCCCTGGTGCGTATGACTCAGCGCCTGCGGTAAGTGGGAATCGTGGGGAGTGCCTTACAGCTTTTCCACTCTTTCATGTCAAACAGGGCCCAGATCATCAGTTATGCAGGCTTTAGAGCAGAGGCCTTTAGCCTCCCTCTGGGAGTGCCTCAGGGCTCGTCTTTGAGCCCCACTCTTTTCAATCTCTATGTGACCCCATTGGACAATCTGGTGTGATCTTTTGACTTTCAGGTGCTCTGATATGCAGATGATATGCAAATTATCATCTCCATCTCTAGGTATTGGTAGAAGAGTGGTTCAATCAGTGTATGCCTAGGATTATCTGTTGGATGAAGGACAACTCAGTGAGAATAAACCCAGACAAGACTGAAATGCTAGTATTTGGTTCGCAAAACTCCATCTGGCTGGACTCCTTGTGGCCGGCAGTTTGTGGTCCTCTCCCTGTCAAGACAGCAAAAAATCTGGGGGTCCTTTTTGATTATGGTCTGGGCTTTGACGCGCAGATCAGTCGCACAGTGAGCATTCGTTTTTACAAACTGAGGATTCTGAAAAAGGTTTTACCTTTCATTCCAGCCGAATTGCATCAGCCTATCATCATCGCTCTAGTCGCCTCTCAGTTGGACTATTGCAACACTCCGTACCTGAACATCAATGCGGTTTCCCTTAACAAGCTCCAGGTGGTACAGAACGCAGCGGCGTGGTTGATACTTAAAATTCCCAGGTGTCAATCCATCAGGAATGGTAATCGCTCCTTGCACTGGCTCTCCATCAGGAAGCGTATTTGCTATAAGACTTTGAGCATGGTATTTAAGACCATGCATAGTAAGGGTACACCATACCTGAAAACTCTCTTCCAATTGTACACCCCTGGGAGGCTCCTGAGATCTTCCTTACAGAAAAATACGTGTGACTCCCAGATTTCACAGGACTAGATGGGGTGATTGCTCATTCTCAGTAGCGGCCGCCAAGCTGCGGAACTCCCCTGCCCTCCTTCATTTCCAACATGGACTCTTACCTAGTTTTCAAAAAACATCTGAAAACCTGGCTCTTTACATCTTAAGTGGCTGTTGGTGCACTTTCGTCTCTGCGTCATGTTTTGTACGCTTAGCGCCTTGACACCCCTCAGGTATAAGTGTGCCGTACAAATTTCAGCCTATCCTATCCTACATCATGTCAAAGTTGCATGTTAGTAGAAAAAATGATAGATTTCTCTTTGTCAGGTGTAAAATATATGGGCAATATTAATGCAATAGCTAGAATTACTATTGCAAAAAATGTAATTCCTACAATAATTTTGCACCTAGTTCTGGTTAGAATACACATCTATATCCAAAGTCAGATCTCCTAAATAATAAGTGTAGCAGCAATTTAACTTGTTTCTATTTCCATTGCACCACAGTATTTGTTTTTTTCTTTGTAATTGTTAGTTTTTTGCAACTTTAATTACAGCAGTCCTCCTATAGTCTTCCTTAACCCTGAGGTTCTGTAGCAATCCGAACCCGTGTGTTCGGTATCGTAGTACTGACACGATTTTGGTACCAGTGAACCGTAAATGATCCATTTAGTAGGTGACAGTGTTTTCGCTGTGGGCCGAGCATGGATTCACTGAGAAGTAGGGCATTCTGTTGTAAATTCATGGCAGCCATCTTAGATACGGCATCCATTTTGTTTCTTGCCCTCACATAGTCAATGGACAAGCAATGACCCTGGCTGAATCACCTTGTTAAGGACACGTAAGCTTTAGTCCAAGGAAGCTGATGCTGCGTGACTAAGCAGAAGCTACCTCCCATGCCTGAGGCCAATCCTGCTATACTGGTTCTTGTGTTCGTTGGCCTGATCACGATTAGGAGGCCGAAGACAGTAGCCATGCCCGTTTATGACCCACAAGCATCTCTTATCCTACTTATCAATCTTCCACACCTGGCTCCGCTCCTCTCCTTCTGGGCTTTTACTATGGGGAGGATACAATTTTTATGATGGGGAGGATCGGTCGAAGAATGGAAAACTGACATGAAGACTTGATCGAACACTGGAAACTTACAAATAATTATCGTTTGGTATATGTTTATTGTTTGTTTGGGATACCGGGCTAGGCATGAAAGATATTTTTGCAACACTGCCTGAGGACCCATTTGGTGTATTTAAGGGGCGACCCACTTTATACAATTCGAACAGTCTCCTAGATTCTGCCTTTGTGTGGTTCCTACGAATTCTGTGTCCCTGCAGTAAATAAATCTTGGTCTCTGACGCCACCATCGAGAAGCCCGTGTCTCTGTTTATTTGTGCACCAAGGCAGGAAGGAACTCAGGGGTCTTTCGGGTGTTGTTTCCCTGACACCTCTGGACTCTAGAAAAGTCCAAAACCTCAATTGGCGCCGAGCGTGGGGCGACGTCAACCGGTACCGGTCCAAAGCCTGAAGATTTCGAGGAGCCTCGTGTGAAGATTCCGGAGGGGGGTACCCCGCTTCATCGATCCCTGTATGTCGTAAAAGTGGCCCGACGATCTCTTCCACGAAGGTTCCCGCTCCCAGACGGCTACAGAGGACCGCTGCCCTGACTGTCGCCCTGTCTTGGACCCGAGGTGCAGACCTTAGTACGGCGAGACGTAGGCGGGTTCTCCTTGGTGACGTCTTCGACATTTCAGTTAAGTATTAAGTGGGTCGCGCCCAGTTTGATTGCTCTTAGTTACTCTTGTAAGGATTTATCACTGGTTGCTCTTGTTCGGATAATCCTTGTGCTCTCGTTTTGGATTTGTAGATTATCATTGGTTGCTCTTGTTAAGATAATCTTTGGTTTGGTATTGGTTCATTTGGTAGGCCTAAATTCTTTGCGCATTTTGGTTAGAATTTGTCTTTAGTTTGTAATGACTAGCCGTAGTAATTGTTTCCTGTCCTGGTTAAGTTGCAACACGGATTCCCGGTTGGAGGACTCGTGTCCGGTTCCTCCAATCGGAACTCCTACATATGAGATCTATTGTAAACATGGTGTGGGTCCTATCACTTATAATGGAGTGTGGGTCTGTTACACCAGGAAAGATGGTGTCCTTAGTTGGCCACCACATGGTAGCTTCGAAACTACAATTCTAGACAATCTAGAAGTGAAGCTGTTTGAAAAGAAAGACCGGCCGGCAATGTTCGATTCTTTTCGCTTTTGGCGTAAAGAAGCTAGACAGAGAGGAATTAGAAAAATGAAGAAGGAACAGAAAGAGAAAGGGTTGACTTTAATGCAGTCTGCTAAGCAGTTGTATGTCAACGAAACTGAAAAAGCGATAGAGGTAGCGAATAGAGAACATAATTTGGCGATTGATAAGTGCTACCCCGCCTTGCCATCGTGTCCTGCTAAGCCAATAGAGGACTGTGAAAAGGATCCCCTGTTGTCTTACCTATTGAGATCACCTCCACCGTATGCACAGGGTATTACAGCACCACAGTTACCACCTGTTGTGCAGCCGGCTGCTGGTTAGCCTGGAATAGTTGTTCCTTTTCCTTTGATTCAAGCTCCTATTCTTCCTGTTCTTAATGTTCCTCCGGCACCCCCTCTACCTGGGTTGCCTATTCCACCTTTGCCTGACGTTTCGCAAACTACTTTACCTACTACTTCTACCCTTACAATTTCATCTGCTCCAGCTTCCTTGTCCCCGAACTCTGTAGACATTCTGACTCCGCTCTCTGTTCGTCGGAAAATAACTGACTCTGTAACTAATATCTTAACTCCTCTCTACAGGTCTTTAATTAAGACACCCGTTTCTGACTCTACACAGAGACGTAGTCAGCTTCCTGGTCCCCAGGAACGAGGAATATTAGATTCGACAGCTCTTAGGTGGATGTCGAAAGCTGCGAAGTATGATGCACGAAGAGTGTTAGATAAATTTATGCAATGGAATGAACCAACTCAGCGTTATGTCTTTGACATGATGTGTTCCCTTTTGCGTGAGGAATGGGATGATGATGACTTAGATTCCGTTCCCGCTGACTTGATACATACTCAGAGAAGGTTCGCTGCAGGAATGGTAATAGGTTCGGAAGTAAAGGAAGCGATAGAACTGATTTTAGCATACAGGTCTGATTCTCCTCTTCGAGCACCAAGGGACTCTGATGGTTCTCCGATTACTAGGAAGAAGCAAGGTCAGTATCCGATGAGGGAAGTTCCGCCGATATGGCGCGATGCAGTTCAAGCTGATGCGGCTAATAATATTTTAGCTGCTCCAGCACATTTCCATAGAGTGTGGATACATATCCCTTGGAAGCTGGCCGAAGTATTAGCAGTAAAACAGGCGTTGCCGGACCCGCGTAAGAATCCTGCTGGGTATTATAAAGAGTTAACCCAGACAGTTCAAGCGTGCGTCATGAATTTGGCAGACATCGAAATGCTATTTGGCAATGTAGTGCTACAGCCTATATGGGCCAAAATTCGCCATGAGAATCACCAGGTTACTTTAGGAGATGATTGGCCAGCTATTATAGCGGCAGATGCACAACACGTTGGTGGTGCTAAACCTGAGCCTCTGATTGCTGCTTTGCCTGGCAGAATAATCAATTTGATGAAAACGCTGATGCCAGCGTTACGGGTCAACTGGGATAAATTATCAGCGTGCAAGCAAAAGAAGGACAAAAGCGTCTCCGATTTCTTCACTAGATTTGAAGAGACCTTCGTAGACCACAGTGGGCAAGATATGAGTACTGAGGGAGGTCAGAGGTTGTTTGTCGACAAGTTTGTGTTTAATTTATTACCTGAGCTTAGTAACAAGTTGAAGGATTCTGAGAGTGCATGGGCGGTGTCGACGACAGCACAGATACTCGCAACTGCTCAGTACTACGAAAATAGAGAAAAAGAAGAGAAGGAAAAGTCAGAAAAGAAGACAAAAGACTTGAAAACTAAAGTTCTTTTGCAACAGGCGTATCCGCCTCGCTCGAATCAGTCAGATTCACAGCAACGACCCCAGTTTCAGCAACAGCCACAATTCCAGCAAGGGATGTCCCAAAGATTTGACTATGGTTTTCCCCGACAACAGTAAGCATGGAATCAGTGTGCCTATTGTAAAAAGGAGGGTCATTATAAGAATGAGTGTCCAGTTCTGCACTCACAAACTAGTGGTGTCCCAGCTCAGAGAGGTCGTGGTGGGTCTATGCAAGCTCTTAGAGGTAGAGGACGTGGTGCTATGCCTCCACAGACTGATCGCCCATCTAATTATTTCGATCAGCGAAATGTACAAACTACACAATCAGGTAGATCTCCCCAATACCATGTCGAGGATTATTATGAAGGTAGCGAAGAAGTTCAGCAAAGTGAGTACTAGGACAGCCACAGGCAGAGAGAGGGAGTAGTATCAGTTCCAGTTGATCAGAGTGGACCTTATGTCGCAGTAGCTACATCAGGCGTGATTGAACCGTTTCTGTTGGATACTGGTGCAGCAAAAAGTTCAATTATGCACGCGAAACTCCCTGGCGCACCTTTGTCTGGCTCAACGAACATTTCAGTAGGTTTCTCAGGCGCCCCTGTTCACAACCCTGTTTCTGGTCCTTTGTCAATTTCTGTGGGGCCATGTCAACTAGAAGCACCC
Source organism: Triturus cristatus (assembly GCF_964204655.1). Lineage (NCBI taxonomy): Eukaryota > Metazoa > Chordata > Amphibia > Caudata > Salamandridae > Triturus > Triturus cristatus. The sequence goes on from NC_140587.1 coordinate 379,685,669, forward strand.
CTTATTCTGACGACCGGTTGTAATGAGAATCTGCTTGGTTTAGATCTGTTGAAACGCCTGCATGCGACATTGTACTGTTCTCCTTCGGGAGTACAGCTCACGTTGGGTAAGAGAGTCATTTCTCCAATGTACTTGTCGATGGATAAGCTCCCACCGGAGCTGCGTTCTCTCCCTGATAATCTTTGGGCGACTGGTCCCAATGATGTAGGTCTTCTGGAAATTCCCCCTTATGTGGTGAGTCTGAAGGCAAATGTTAGATTCCCACGAATCCCACAGTATCGGATTTCAAATGAAGGTGAACGTGCGCTTTTACTGATCGTGCAAGATTTGATACAGAAAGATGTGATAGAAGAAACTAGAGGAAATGTCTGCAATAGTCCTGTCCTGCCGATTTTGAAACGCACTGACCCTTCCAAACCTCCAATCTACAGATTTGTGATTGACCTCAGAGAGGTTCATAAAATAGTGGTTCCACAGTTTCCTGTGGTCCCAGATATCACTGCAGTATTGACGTTGATTCCTGCCTCAGCTACATGGTTTACAGTGATCGACTTGAAGAATGCCTTTTTCAGCATTCCGATAGCCGAGGAAAGTAGGGATATTTTTGTTTTCTCCTTAGGTGGTCGTAGTTTCAGATTCAAGCGCGCCCCACAAGGTTATTGCGAAAGCCCTTCAATTTACAGCCAAGCATTGAAAAGACAATTAGATGCTTTTGTACTTCCACCTGGTGTTGCTCTGATCCAATATGTAGATGATCTTTTAGTGGCCGCTGACGACAAGGAAACTTGCAAAACAGCTACAATTTCTTTGCTGCGTCATTTATCAGACTTACATCACAAGGTTTCACCTTCTAAACTACAATATTGTTGCCAAGAAGTGACCTACTTAGGTCATCTTTTGTCAAAGGAGGGAAGAAGGTTGACCCCAGAGAGAATCAAAGCAATTTCACAGATGACTGTACCAAGCACACAGATAGAAGTACGTGCGTTTTTGGGTATTACGTCATATTGCAGACAATGGATCCCAAATTTTTCTCTCATGGCAGAACCATTGGTGGCTCTGACTGGAAAAGGTGTTCCGAGTCCTTTGCCATGGTCTGATGAATGTCAACAGAGCTTCTCGGAATTGCGTGATGCGTTGTGCTCAGCTCCTGTGTTAGGTACTCCTGACTACAGTAAGCCGTTTACACTATATGTCCATGAAAGAGAGGGTTGTGCGTTGAGTGTCTTGATGCAACAATTTGGTGACAAGCAGCGACCCTGTGCGTATTTCTCATCCACATTAGATCCGGTAGCCAGAGCGTTGCCAAGTTGTTTGAGAGCTACAGCAGCAGCTGCAGTGTCTATTCGACAGTCTGCTGGATTGGTCATGAACAACATGTTAGTAGTCATGGTTCCACATGCTGTGGATACACTCATGAATCGAACGAAAACTCAGCACCTCACCAGTGCTAGACTATCAGGCTATGAACTGACACTTTTGGCAAGTCACATTCAGATCAAGCGATGCAGCATATTGAATCCAGCAACGCTGTTGCCGACTACTCAGGATTCGAGTGATTCAGAGTCCCATGACTGTTGTTTTAGAACTGAGGAAGAGACAAAAGGTAGGATTGATTTAAAAGATACTCCGTTACTAGATCCAGATGGTACTTTGTATGTCGATGGATCGTGTTTCAAACTACAGACTGGTGATGTGACGGCTGCGTATGCAGTTACGACTTTGAGTACGGTTGTCGAGACTGCAAGAGTGAGTCAGAATTCTGCCCAAGCTGCAGAATTAATTGCATTGACAAGAGCGTGTATTTTAGCTGAGGGAAAGAGACTGAATGTGTTTACTGACAGCCAGTATGCCTTCGGCGTAGCACATAGTTTTCATCGCTTGTGGAAAGAAAGAGGTTTTCTCACGTCCCATGGGACTAAGATCCAACATGGACAGTTAGTCAATGACCTGTTGGAATCTCTGACCTTACCGAATGAAGTTGCGATTGTGAAATGCAGTGCTCACCGGAGGATTACGGATGATGTTGGCCGTGGGAATGCGTTTGCTGATGAGGTCGCCAAAGAGACGGCCAAGAACATGATGAGCCGAATGTACGTTGCAACGTCTGCAAGATGGATTGCTGAATCAGGAATGTGTGAGAATACGATTGAAAGTGTGAAGGCAATCCAGAATGAAGCAACTGAAAATGAGAAGAATGCATGGAAGGAGAAAGCTGGTAAAATGGATTCGAGTGGATGCTGGATTGATTTGTCTGAGCATCAGCGTTGGATGCTACCTGATGCGTATGTACTTGCGGTAGTCACTATGGCGCATGGAGCGGCGCACATCAGTTCGAAAGGGATCTGTAAGATGTTAGCTCCAGTATGGAAGAACGATGGAATTACTAAGTGCGCGGAGAGAGTGGTGAAAAATTGCATGGTATGCCTGATGCATAATCCTGGCAAGGGAACCCCAACCCCAGCTGGTCACTTTGCTCCCCCTTCTTGTCCCTTTGAAGTGATTCAATTGGACTTTATCCACATGGACAGATGTAATAATCTCAAATATGTCCTAGTGGTAGTCTGTGCTTTTTCGAGATGGATTGAAGCGTATCCGTTAAAGGATAACACTGCTATGTCCACTGCCAAAATCCTCCTCAAAGAGTACTTCCCCAGGTATGGTATGCCACGGATTGTATGGTCGGACAATGGAAGTGAGTTCGTAGGGAAAGTTATGCAGAGTGTGTGCACGGGTTTGGGAATTAAGCAAAAATTCCATAGTGCAAATCACCCACAGTCAGCAGGTTTGGTTGAGGGGTACAATGGTACCTTGAAGCTGAAACTTGCTAAAATCCAAGCTTCCACTGGTTTATCTTGGCCAGACGCACTGCCTTTGGCTTTATTGTCCACCAGAGCGACTGTACACTCTCGAGTAGGGCTTAGCCCATATGAGATTGTGTTTGGTCGCCCTGCTAATGTCTGGGGAGTCCCTAGGCCTAAGGAGTTCAAACAGATCGAATATCCAATGTTGATTGATTACCTTTTTGACCTGACTGCTAAATTGAGTCTTATTCACCAACAGGTTTTTGAATCCTTGCCTAAGCTGCCAGAGAGTCCAGGTCACACATTGAAACCCGGTGATCTGGTTGTGGTGCGGAACTTTGGACGGACCCGGAACCTCCAGCCAAGATTTGTGGGTCCGTTTCAGGTGCTCCTGGCCACAAGAACTGCTGTACGCCTGGCTGGCAGGAAGAATTGGGTGCACGCTACCCATACGAAGCGTGTGCCTCTCCCACTCCCCTACGACAACTGGGTTAGACAGGGATTTGGTGTATCCGAGACAGAACCTGTTCCTAGGCTTATCCCCTTCAGTGATGCAGAGTACAAGAGGGACAAACGATCTGAAACACAGAACTCTGATACTGCACCAGGAACTGTTCCTTTGAACCCTGAACAGAGTGTTGTACAAAGTGAACATTTGCCACCTGTGGGTTTGAACATTACTGCACCTACAGATCAGCTGTTTCAAGATCAGACAAGGCCCGGAAAGTACAGATATAACCTACGTTCTCATTCCATGAACCAATAACATTGCAGAATCACCTTTCCGTGTGATAACTGTTTTGATCTTATCACATTGCATTCAGTCAGGAAGTTTGCTCTATAATTTTTTTGTCCTTTTGTTTTTGTTGTTCTCTCGCCTTGCCATCTGGGTTGCCGTAGGGTCATAACGTGTGCCTTGTTTTAACTTGCAGGGGGCCAGACACAAGGTCGGTCTCTTCTGCTTATTTTGGGAACTCCCAGGGTAAACAGAGGCAATTTTTCAACAGGTACAAACCATCCGTTGCGAATGGTTGTAGAAGATGGAGCTTCCTGAACTGCGACGAGCTAACGCCATAAATGCTCGTAAGACAAAACTGTTTGAAATCTTGCATAGCAAATGTTTCATGATGCAATGCGCTCTGACCTTTCTGATTGTTTTGATAACTTTGGTAGGCGGAATCGTTTTTGGTATCCAATTGATTTTTGCACCTGTCACATCTACAGTACCTCCCCATGTTTCTGTTTCTCCGACTGTTGTTTCTCTTCATTCTTTTCACCCTTTTCCTGCACACGAGCAAGCTCGACGCTCTGAGTTTATAAATAACACTTTCATTCAGCTCTTGCACCAACACCAACTAGTAGTAAATACAACGAACTGCTGGGTGTGTGGTCTGATACCACATACCATGAACAAGGGTATCCCCTATCTGGTTCTGCCCTTTAGTTATAATGGATCATTTTGGGCATTCCAGACCATGTTCGCCTCTGCTCTAGAGACCTATCCCCCGCGACCTCCGCGTTCCACTAGGTATACCTCTGCTAATAGAGCCTTGGTAAAGGGAATTACTGACATGGTTAGAGATGTCAATAACACTCCGTTTATTCCCAAGGATGAGTTACGAGTTTATATGGGTTGGAATGCTACGGAGTATGGCATTAGTTTGGGTGAAAACAAGCGTAAAAGCTCGACTCCGATTTGGGTCAGGTCTGTTTACAAGGGAATGGGAGGAATCCGAAAGCTCGACTAGGGAAGAGTGGCTGTACTGAAACGTACGTTTTTCCATCACAGTCTTCCCCTGCATTCTTAGCTGCTAAGGGTACCTATTTTGTCTGCAAAGACAGAGCATATACATGGCTGCCTGCTGACTTTTCAGGCTCATGTTATATCGCCCAACTAATACCTCCGACATACACCGCTGCACCGGATTATCACAAGACTAGAGTTGTGAGAGGTGTCTTCGACGAGGAAGATACAGCTGGCCAAGAAGCAGGAGACTTTTTCAAAGGTTTCCTTCCATTCTGGGGGCCCATGGCCAATAGTAGGAACTTGCGTCAACTAACACGGGTAGTTGAATCCACCATTACTGAAACTGCTGGTGCCCTTAGTAACCTGACAGCTGAGCTTCAAGCGGATCGCCTCATGACGTTGCAGAACCGTATGGTCCTTGACGTATTACTTGCAGATCAAGGTGGAGTATGTAAGATGATCCAATCGAGTTGCTGTGTCTTTATCCCAAATAATGCGCCAACAGTATATGAGGCCATTTCTAAGTTACACAAGATCACTGACTCTATTCATGTAGACAAAGGTGATTGGTCACTGATGGGATGGCTCTGGAATCTGTTATCTGCGTGGGGATGGAAGGTTCTGATAGTCATTGGTGTTTTGTTGGTATTTTTATTCTCATGCTGTCTCATCGTTCAGTGTGGTCCTGCCTTATGTGGCCTTTGTGCTGCAACATGCGTAAGAAGACCACCTGCTTTAGGAGATACGCCACGGGATAGAATAATGCTCCAACAACATATCAGTGACCTGATGAATATAGAGATGGATTCTGACTAGAGTAAGGTATTGCCTATGTAAGGGCAAAAGGACGGTCTGAGGTTCTGTAGCAATCCGAACCCGTATGTTCGGTATCGTAGTACTGACACGATTTTGGTACCAGTGAACCGTAAATGATCCATTTAGTAGGTGACCGTGTTTTCGCTGTGGGCCGAGCATGGATTCACTGAGAAGTAGGGCATTCTGTTGTAAATTCATGGCAGCCATCTTAGATACGGCATCCATTTTGTTTCTTGCCCTCACATAGTCAATGGACAAGCAATGACCCTGGCTGAATCACCTTGTTAAGGACACGTAAGCTTTAGTCCAAGGAAGCTGATGCTGCGTGACTAGGCAGAAGCTACCTCCCTTGCCTGAGGCCAATCATGCTATACTGGTTCTTGTGTTCGTTGGCCTGATCACGATTAGGAGGCCGAAGACAGCATGTGTTATAATCTTAGAATACTTGGTATGTTCCAAACCCCCCTACCCTTTCTAATATATGGTATATCCCCAGGGAGCTCACCTTGGAATGTTCAGGTGAATTCCATCAGTGCTGTGAGAGCGGATGGTCAGAGAATAAAGACTACTCAACTTACCTTTGTGTGGGACTTCTATCTTTGAATATAACACTGCCGACGAACTGTGAAGGGGGCAGCTGACCATGCCCGTTTATGACCCACAAGCATCTCTTATCCTACTTATCAATCTTCCACACCTGGCTCCGCTCCTCTCCTTCTGGGCTTTTACTATGGGGAGGATACAATTTTTATGATGGGGAGGATCGGTCGAAGAATGGAAAACTGACATGAAGACTTGATCGAACACTGGAAACTTACAAATAATTATCGTTTGGTATATGTTTATTGTTTGTTTGGGATACCGGGCTAGGCATGAAAGATATTTTTGCAACACTGCCTGAGGACCCATTTGGTGTATTTAAGGGGCGACCCACTTTATACAATTCGAACAGTCTCCTAGATTCTGCCTTTGTGTGGTTCCTACGACTTCTGTGTCCCTGCAGTAGATAAATCTTGGTCTCGGACGCCACCATCGAGAAGCCCGTGTCTCTGTTTATTTGTGCACCAAGGCAGGAAGGAACTCAGGGGTATTTCGGGTGTTGTTTCCCTGACACCTCTGGACTCTAGAAAAGTCCAAAACCTCAACCCTACTCAGTGTTCTTCTAAAACGTTATTGCATCTCTTTCACTGCAGCCTCTGACCTAGGTAATCATAATTCTTAGCAACTTTATTTTAATTCTATTTGCACAGTTCTTTCAATGAGTTTGTCAACAACTTATTTTCTGTCTCAAAGGCTTTTTGAAATCCAAAAGTCAAACAGTTTTAAGGGGGTTTAGGCAATTGTCTGCTCCAGACAAGTAAATCTGAAATTGGAACATTTAGGACTTGGCTCACATATTAAGTCTATATGGGTGCAGAATACCTTCAACTAGGTACTCGTTCTTTTGGATTTTCTTCACACTTGATCACTTTCAGTGTCACTCAGAACACTTGACTCGGCTTCTTCAATGATTGTGGGTGATATTGATCCAATTGAAACACTTTATTTTAGTTTCCTTTGCTCATAGACTTCTGGCTATTAGCACCGAGAGTTCTTTCTGGGCTCGATATAGTGCTGGTGCCTTCACCTTTATCTTCATGTTGCTCTGGGAGTGTCTAGACGTAGCTGTTGCAGCAGTATTTACTCCTCCTCCTACATGACCTCCAATGCCAATATGCAAGACATCAGGAAACTCATTTTCTTCACCTGTCTGTGGTTCTTTACCCCTTCCACCTTGCTGCTGTGCCTATAGCAGTCTTGCATTCACTAATGATCTCGGTTCTGGCTCATAGACTACTATTTCTTTATTAGGGTCTCTTGTTCTCTGGGTATGCGAGGCGTGCACTTAATTTGGCACTTCAGCACACTAGACAGCAGTATTTGTGATTAAAATCTACCTGGTAGAGATCTTTCCACCTTAGCTCCAGACAGGACTTTTTCAAATCACGGCACTTTTCTTGATGCAGATTTGCAGGAACAGCTTCAACCTGTCGAGAAACAGAGAACTCACCATATCAGTCAATCCTTTGCAGTAGTCGAGTACCATGTGATCTGTAATGTTCACAAGTGCATTAGCAGGTACAGAACGCAGTCTCATTGCTCTACCCATCAAAACCAAATGTGTGGATAAACCTGTCTTCCTGTCAGGTGTACTTCAAAGAATCATAAAGACCAAGGGGATAGAATCAGGCCATTTCAGTGAAGTGGATGCACAGACTTTTGCCAATCAAGACTATGGTCCCATTCAAATACTCTACTAGTCCAGAAGCTTGCAGTCCATAGCTCCATTGCAATTTCTATTCCACTTGCAATGATGCACCAACATCTTGAGAATCTACATTTTAAAATGAGTTCCTCATTCCTGAATCAAGAGAAGCAGGCCTTCTGTACCGTGGGACTAGTTCTCTCAATTTAGCCACAGTGAGACTGTAATTTCTCAGTGTTGGGTAGGCTTCCACCCATTGGGGGAAAAATGCACACTATGACCAGGATATATCTCAGCCAATTATAAATTGGCATATCGATAACATCCATCCATTTGCATCCTGTTGAAAGGACCACCTGATCTCACTATGCGACTCAGTGTAACCTGTGTTCGTTTTCCTACATTCATCTGTTGGCATGTTACAAAACAGTGACATAGATCCTCATCTAGCATCCTGAATCTGGTATTAAGCCAGTTCTGCTTAAGTGTTTTGACCATAGTATCCCTGCCTAAAAGAGTAGGACCATTTAAGTGTTGTGCTATGTGCTGTAACAAACTGTCTGGTACCACTGGTCTTCCATCTGTCAAAATCCAAATGTCATTTACATTGTTTCCATCTCCTACTCTGATCCAACACTGCTGTTCTGCCACAGTGACATTTTCTTGCATACTCTTAAGGTCTTCCCATGTGTCAGTTATAGAAATCAACATTGAAAAGGCGGAGTCCACATGAAATTCACCTGTGAATATTCCGTTAAATATGCAAGCCACTTCGCCAGAGTATCTATTGCCAACTGCTATATAAAAGCGGTCGCTTCGGTGAGCTTCACACTTAACTACAGCAATTTTGGTGGGGACAAAAAACTTTTTCACAAAGGAAGGTGCACTCAAATAACCAAGTCCAAATTGATGTGTATTCCAAAGATTTTCTCTTGATCTTCGTATTTATTAAAGAAAATAGGCAGCCAACGCGTTTCGTTCCTAACACACAGGAACTTCTTCAGGGCTGAAATCAATACATAGAGTAACATATATAAACAACAACATGTAAATATACAATACACTTACATCACAACATATAAAAAAACACTAAAGATGCCACAATAACCACAAATCAAAAAAGAAACACAAAAGCAACCTAAGGTACAACATGTATATACATATATGTCAATAGGTTAAAATTCTGTGAATATAAAGTTTTTATACAGTTAATCTAATCTGTATTCTTCTATGTCAAAGATTAAAAGATACGAAGTGTTAATAACAACTTAGTGTATCACGAAAAATTGCAAACGGAGAAAGGAGAAGACAGAGAAAAAGAAAAAGAAAGAACCAGAAAGATCAAAAAGGACTCATAATAACAAGAACAAATAATAAAAGTACCAAGCACCTATACATTCCTATATATATCCCAAACGGTGACAGTTTCATAAAGGGGCTAGAGCTAAATCCATGCAAAATAAGCAGAGAGAAAAGAGGATGTAGAAACAATGGCTTGGGCTCACCATAAAGTAGGTAACACAAGTAATTCTATTCCATATTCGTAGAGTCAGGGGAAACCCAAATCACAAAATCGTATCGCACAGTAGGTGTGTAATAGCACATCTGAAACACAAATGTAAAAAGCCCAATAATATCATGGGCAAGAAAGACACCAATTGCATCATAAGTAAAGGGCATATCGTACATGACCACAGCATATGATTAAAAAGCTGAGATCACTAAGGGGTACACTCACCCACAAGTTTAAAAACGAGGGCAAGATCTCTTTTTACTAATACGTCACGTGTCGTACAAAGTATTCAATCAAGTTGGTTAAGAATCCATTGTTGGACCAATTAATCTGAAAGATAATCAAAGGAAAAAGAGTCTCACCACCTGTTGTGTGTCAATATAATAAAAACATAATTTGAAACATCATATATATCACTTCACACGGTCAAAGAGAATGTGCATGTTAACACATACGGATGAAGAAGGTAAAAGCAAATATGCAGTAAAACACATAAATACCCATAAGAAGCATTGTGGGCGAAAACATTGTCGATATCAGCCAGGAAATACCCGTTAATGATGTGGGCAATGTTTCAATATCATATATATGCATGTCAGATAATAAAAGATCTGCATAAGAGGGAGCCTTAACCTGGTCCCAAAGGGGAAACAAATCAAAAGTCAGAGCCAACCGGGGGGTCCGTGTATAGCGGGCAAGCCCGTGTACGTGTGTTGAAAACCTCCATAATGTTGGAAGCCCGTAACGTAAGGGATAAAAAACGTGCACCCCCTCGTCCTAATTTTAAAAACAATCACATAAACCGAATATAACGAACATCATACGGCGCAAATGTAAATAAACGGCACATCGTAAATATATGACAGGCAACAAAATAAAGAGCACTGGTCATCCATCATTTGAAATATTTGAAACCAAGGGAACAGCGTAAGTATATGCGCTAAATCGACCACAACGGAAACCAGCTTGTCATAACCCAGGTTAGTAAACGGCACAACGTAAATATATGACAAGCAAGAATAATAAAGAGCGCTGGTCATCCATCATTTAAAAAAAGGAGAGCAGCGTAAGTGTATGTGATAGATCAACCACAACGGAAACCAACTTGTCGTACCCCAGGGTAAAAGGACGTATGTTTAAGAAGTCCCCCCCCTTTTTTTTGCACAAAGCATGCCCCGCGTAAGAGGACTCACCCTAGTGTTCTCAAGGAATCCGACGGCATGATAACCGGCAGAGGAACAGCACAACAAACGGACCCACATGTCGAGGTCGGTTTAAATATACCGGCCAAGTGTAGCCACGCGTAATTCATTGACAGGTGAAGTGAACATGGTGGAAGGACTTTAATAATAAGGTAAACAGTAGGAATCTAAGTGCTTGACCTTGGTCCGTCGTTGGGTTTGCTTTGTTCATGTATGATTTTTCTGGACTGTTTTGCACTGGTTCCTCTTCTTATATTTAATTATTACAATGCAGAAATTTCAAGATGGGAGGGAGGAAATGGCCCTCAACCTATTTGGTACTGACAATACGAAATCTACATCACAACCAAACGCTCCCACCAGCACTAGCCTTAAAACACTATTTCTTAGATTGGAGCGGTTAAGAAAACAAGAATTATCCCGTTGGTGGGATGGGGTCACGCTCCAACAATACCTAGACAATAAAAAAGTTCCAAGAGGCCTTAGAATATTAATCTTCCCGACCTTTGAGGATCTCAGCAGTGAGCTTTTAAAAGATTGGGAGGGTAACCTTGAAAGTGCATCGGTTACTATGATGCAGATATTAATCAAACATGCCAAGGAGAAAGGTGAGAAGCTTCAGTCCGAGATAGAGAACTTTGAAAGGGAGATTAATGAAATTGAACAAAAGGATTTTTAATTGAAAAAAATGTTGCCATCTTGAAAAAAGTTATGGAGGACCATCAACTATACCTAAAGGACAAAAAATTGAAAAAGATAAAAAGAGATGATCGAGACTACAAAGATGGGCGAGTTTATACATTTGCAAGAAAATTTGATAACATACTAGGCTCAGAAGACAAAAAAAGAATAAGAGAAAGTAGGGAGGAAAGTGATGACACCCGTTCCATCAGCGGTGTCTCTTCTTCCTCCATAGAGAGTACTACATCAGATTTATCTCGTGAGGTCCCTTTAGGAGAAGCAACTTCCTCATTTCAAAAGGAAATGGCGAAGTTGCGAATCAGCAGCAGATTACAACAAAAGAGAGAAATGCCAAAACCCGGCGGGGAGGTCGGAGGCGCAAAGGCAGGTACAAAGGGAAAAGGGAATACGGTGGGACAGGTCAAGAAATAAATGATACTCATGTTCAAAATTTCTCATGTAATGATGTATAGTCTGGTGAAAAAAATTTGGAAATCGTTAATCTGTCTAATAAAACTTTTGATAAGGATGAAGTGGCCGTGTTAAGGCGGGGTTTGAATTTTTGTCCAACACAGAGCGGGGATATTACTAATGTACATATAGACCTATTTAAGTTTGTTAGGATCCTCAAATTAAAAGATCACTTTTCTCAAATTTTCCCCCAGAATCCTCAACTTTCTGCGTCCTCAAGACCTATGACCCATACGGTCGCAGATATAAGGGACATCCATTGTCTTATGACACTCGATGATGATGAACAATGTGATATGCTCTCTTTAATTAATGACTTGGATATACCACAGAACTACACATTAGATAGTGGTTTGAAACCTAAATCTAAATTTACACCGGTCATTAATTGTCACCGTAACATAGATGTTTTTTATGAGAAAGTAAGTGAGGATCTGTACAAGATGGAGACTAACAAAAAATTCACACCCTGGTTTAATCACAACATTACTGCACAAGAGAGAAAAGCCCTCAATCGCTTGAAACAGGATAAGAGTATTGTTATCAGGGAGGCGGATAAGGGCGGTAATGTTGTGATCATGAACCACGATGACTATATGAATGAGATCTACCGCCAGGTCAACAATGAGTCCTGTTATAAGAGGGTTGTGGGTAACCCGATTGTGAAATTGACCATCATGATTAACATTAAATTGAATGAATGGAAGGATGTTATGCTACTTACAGAAGATGAATTTCGATACCTTAGAGTGGACTGTCCCAACTTTCCATGCATATACATCCTTCCAAAAATACACAAACCCAATGCCTTTCCACCTGGGCGTCCAATTATCTCGGGGGTAGGTTCACCCACTGAGAGGATATCAGAATTTGTGGACCTGAGATTGCAAAAATATGTTGTAAACCTCCCGTCATATATCAGGGACAGTAAGGACATACTGGTTAAATTTAAAGATTTTGAATGGTCGGAAGAATTACTCTTCGTAACTTTTGATGTAGAAAGCCTTTACACGTGTATCCGCAAGGATCTTGGGCTTTCGGCCATCCAGTCCTTTTTGGATAAAGAGAATGCTGACCAGTTTTCCTTCAATGAGATGATCATGGAGATGATTGATATTATTCTTTGTAACAATTTTTTCCTCTTTGACAGATGTTGGTTCCAACAAACTCTTGGTACTGCGATGGGCTCCAGGTTTGCTCCCTCGTATGCCTGCCTTTTTATGGGGTGGTTCGAGAGGGAGCATGCCTGGGGCAGAGGTGCCTCCCCCTGGACTGACCATATTGTCTTTTGGGGGAGGTACATCGATGATGTTATCTGCCTCTGGTCGGGGTCAGTGGAAGAGTTGAATGATTACTTTACATACCTGAATGATAATCAATATAATGTTAAATTTACAATGGCTTTTGGGAAAGACAGTATCAATTTCCTGGACATCAAATTTTTTGTAAAGGATGGGAAAATACACAGTACCCTTCATAGGAAAGATACAGCCTGTAACGGGATCCTTCATGCGGATAGTGCCCATGCTCGGTCTGTTGTCAACAACATCCCCTATGGGGAAATGATCAGAATCCTTAGGAACTGTAGCGATGATGACACTTTCCTTAACAATATCTCGGAATCCAGTACTAGATTCCTACAGAGGGGGTATACTAGAGAAGTTGTGGACAAAGCCATCGAAAAAGTAAAATGTCGGACTAGAGAAGACACTTTGCAACCATCTTACAAAAGGGATAAACCTAATGCAAATCCAGTTAGGTTTATTACACAGTACAATGCAAATAGTCCGAAGGTCTTTACCATCCTAAAGAAAAACTGGAGTATACTTGGAGAAGTACCATCCCTAAAGAGTTGTCTCACTAATTTTCCGTCCGTAACATACAGAAGAGGTAGATCATTGCGTAACTTCCTATGTCCCAGTTATGTTACCACTCCAAGGGAAACGTGGTTGCCAATTAAACCCAAAGGCTTTTTCACCTGTGGAACATGTAATATGTGTCCACATGGGAAGAATAAAACTTTTAACTTCTGCTATAATACCTGTGTAAAGTATGATATAATGCACTTTATCAATTGCAATACTACTCATGTTGTTTACGTAATAGGCTGTAATTGTGACATCATTTACGTAGGGAGTACAATCCGCCCATTAAAAGTCCGAATACAGGAGCACCGTAGGGCTATTGTAAATAAAGACCGGAGATATCCCTTGAGTGAACACTACAGACTTGCACATGTAAACAATGACACATTCTGGTTTCATGGAATAGACCATGTCCCTATTACCAACAGAGGAGGCAATAGGGAACTTTTGGTAAGACAAAAGAAGGCAAAGTGGATATGCAGACTTAGGGCAACTGAGGCAGGACATAATACTGATAAGGAACTGCATTACTTCCTGGGTTAGTGTTGTTCCCCCAACGGGTTATGTAAGCACTCTGGTTGCTTTATATTTAAATCATATTGTCTGAATGGAACTAGTAATGCTTTGCATGCATTGTACAATTTGTTATTATTTTCAATGCATACTTCCCATGACCTTATGTGTTTTGCATTACTGAAAAAGATGCAGTTTATATACATATACTTCTTAATGTAATGTGGTTCTCTGTTCATTTTCGCTTATGTCCTTTTCTTGTGCCCCTTCTCTTTTCATTGTGTTATTATTTTTTATACATATTTTTTCATTCACTTATTTTTTCCAATGTCTTTTCTTCTTTTTTGTCCTTATATATGGTCCTTTAATAACTTTTTTTGTGTTTTACCACTTCAAGATGGCTGCTGTGTTCGTTAAGATATACAGCTTTTGCTGTATTATTTGCATTAATGGTGCTATATCCACCATTATGTTCTTCCTTTATAATTTATATTTTAGTTTTTGAGTATGTCCGTTTTGATTTTGATTACACGACATCATTGTGTTTTCATTGGGAGGTATTGTGTTAGATTGCTATAGGACTTCTTATTATATTAGCCCATTCCAAGATGGCGGCGTCTTTAGCGATTCTCGCATTGTCCTTCCACCATGTTCACTTCACCTGTCAATGAATTACGCGTGGCTACACTTGGCCGGTATATTTAAACCGACCTCGACATGTGGGTCCGTTTGTTGTGCTGTTCCTCTGCCAGTTATCATGCCGTCGGATTCCTTGAGAACACTAAGGTGAGTCCTCTTACGCGGGGCATGCTTTGTGCAAAAGGGGGGGGACTTCTTAAACATACGTCCTTTTACCCTGGGGTACGACAAGTTGGTTTCCGTTGTGGTTGATCTATCACATACACTTACGCTGCTCTCCTTTTTTTAAATGATGGATGACCAGCGCTCTTTATTATTCTTGCATGTCATATATTTACGTTGTGCCGTTTACTAACCTGGGTTATGACAAGTTGGTTTCCGTTGTGGTCGATCTAGCGCATATACTTACGCTGTTCCCTTGGTTTCAAATATTTCAAATGATGGATGACCAGTGCTCTTTATTTTTCTTGCCTGTCATATATTTACGATGTGCCGTTTATTTACATTTGCGCCGTATGATGTTCGTTATATTCGGTTTATGTGATTGTTTTTAAAATTAGGACGAGGGGGTGCACGTTTTTTATCCCTTACGTTACGGGCTTCCAACATTATGGAGGTTTTCAACACACGTACACGGGCTTGCCCACTATACACGGACCCCCCGGTTGGCTCTGACTTTTGATTTGTTTCCCCTTTGGGATCAGGTTAAGGCTCCCTCTTATGCAGATCTTTTATTATCTGACATGCATATATATGATATTGAAACATTGCCCACATCATTAACGGGTATTTCCTGGCTGATATCGACAATGTTTTCGCCCACAATGCTTCTTATGGGTATTTATGTGTTTTACTGCATATTTGCTTTTACCTTCTTCATCCGTATGTGTTAACATGCACATTCTCTTTGACCGTGTGAAGTGATATATATGATGTTTCAATTTATGTTTTTATTATATTGACACACAACAGGTGGTGAGACTCTTTTTCCTTTGATTATCTTTCAGATTAATTGGTCCAACAATGGATTCTTAACCAACTTGATTGAATACTTTGTACGACACGTGACGTATTAGTAAAAAGAGATCTTGCCCTCGTTTTTAAACTTGTGGGCGAGTGTACCCCTTAGTGATCTCAGCTTTTTAATCATATGCTGTGGTCATGTACGATATGCCCTTTACTTATGATTAGGGCTCTCGGTTATATGGTATTTATTTTTTGGGCATTTCCGTCTGTATTTATCCATATTTATTTTTTGCTAATTTTATCTGTATTTATCCATATTTATTTTGGGTTTTGTGGAAAAATGAAGCTGAAATTAGTATATTTACACATTTATTTAGCCGATAAATATGCACTCATGCTTGAATCTCTGCTAGGTTTCAATGCCTGGAACACCTACAGAAGATAAATAAATGCACTTAAATGAAAATATGCAAATTTCACTATTAATCTAGTGCATATCTACTGCTGATAAAGCCTCTTTACTAAAATTCCTTTCTATTTTAATCCCCTTACCTATCAATCCACAGAGCTATTGGCCTGGCAGTCATGGCAGACAGTATTTAGAATTACTCAAAAATCAACCCAATTTCCGTTTTTATCCACATTTAAAAATAAATACAGATAAGAAAATAAATATTTTCTGTCTGTATTTATCTGTAAAAATCAGTAAAAACGGAAAACAGGGAGCCTTACTTATGATGCAATTGGTGTCTTTCTTGCCCATGATATTATTGGGCTTTTTACATTTGTGTTTCAGATGTGCTATTACACACCTACTGTCCGATACGATTTTGTGATTTGGGTTTCCCCTGACTCTACGAATATGGAATAGAATTACTTGTGTTACCTACTTTATGGTGAGCCCAAGCCATTGTTTCTACATCCTCTCTTCTCTCTGCTTATTTTGCATGGATTTAGCTCTAGCCCCTTTATGAAACTGTCACCGTTTGGGATATATATAGGAATGTATAGGTGCTTGGTACTTTTATTATTTGTTCTTGTTATTATGAGTCCTTTTTGATCTTTCTGGTTCTTTCTTTTTCTTTTTCTCTGTCTTCTCCTTTCTCCGTTTGCAATTTTTCGTGATACACTAAGTTGTTATTAACACTTCGTATCTTTTAATCTTTGACATAGAAGAATACAGATTAGATTAACTGTATAAAAACTTTATATTCACAGAATTTTAACCTATTGACATATATGTATATACATGTTGTACCTTAGGTTGCTTTTGTGTTTCTTTTTTGATTTGTGGTTATTGTGGCATCTTTAGTGTTTTTTTATATGTTGTGATGTAAGTGTACTGTATATTTACATGTTGTTGTTTATATATGTTACTCTATGTATTGATTTCAGCCCTGAAGAAGTTCCTGTGTGTTAGGAACGAAACGCGTTGGCTGCCTATTTTCTTTAATAAATACGAAGATCAAGAGAAAATCTTTGGAATACACATCAATTTGGACTTGGTTATTTGAGTGCACCTTCCTTTGTGAAAAAATTTTTGGTCCTGCCCTGCATCTAACAACGACGGATGCTGGAAGTTGTTGCACCACGTACACAGACACAGTGTACTTTAATAATAAGGAAAACAGTAGGAATCTAAGTGCTTGACCTTGGTCCGTCGTTGGGTTTGCTTTGTTCATGTACAATTTTGGTGGGGAGTTGCAATGCATCCACCAACTTTTTCACATTGTCACCATTTCGTATAGGTGAACCAGATGAAGTAATGAATCCTCTTTGTGACTATAACTGCCCAAAGCTGTACTGACTACCTGTAAATATAGCCACTTTCATTTGGGCTGTTATATGGCATGCTCTGGTAAGGGTAATCAATTCTGCAACGTATGCTGAGTTTATACTTTGAAGCCAGGAAACTTCAACAATATCTTGGACACTACAGACAGAATATGCTTCTCTCAGGAAGTTCTCAAGCATGATGCATTCTCAAGCAACACATAATTGGGTCTCATTAAGGGCTCAACCTTTATTTCAGGTCTTGGCTTGGTGCATAATTCCGTGACATCTTGACAGTCATGTTCAAATTCCTCAGAGTTTTCATGAAGGGGCATCAGTGTACTGGGATTCGATTCAATTGAAGAAACTTTATTCAGAGGCACTCTACCTTCCATAAAAGCATTACATAGTGCAGACAGATAAAAACTATACAATTTATAGCCAGCACAGATAAATATACAAAAAGGCAATAGACATATTTAAAAACAATAGCAGAATTTTGTTAAAAATAGTAAAACAGCTGAGTGCTTGAATAGCAAATTTTCAAAAGCAACCAACCTGCAAAACAGCTTCCTCATTGTTTAGCAACATTAAAAAATCTAAAAGCGATCTGTATTAGCCAACATTACAACAGTTTTTTTTAATTGAATTAAAAATAATCTAGTGTACTTTGCATATAAATTACAAACAAACAAATTGATTGTCAAAGAACATCATCACAAGAACAGGGCTTTGTTTCAAGTTTATGTAGAAAGCCCAATGGGAAGCAGAGCAAATATTTTTATAGTGTCTGATCTAAGATGAAAAAGCAGAGAACATTGCCAGTGGGTACGAGCATGCAAAATATAGTAGGTAGTACACTCTGATTCGCACAAATTAAGGTATTGAGATACGCCAGTCTTTCCCTCCATGTCACTTAGCTGCCACAATTCCTCCTAGTTATAAATAGCTTTGGCCTCAGCCTTCTTGTCAACATTGTGAGAAGATGGTGGGCCCATAAAAATAGATTGCATCCATATTTTGCAGACTTCAGCCTTCACAAACACAAGCCAAGGGATTAATAATCCTTTGTCTAAAGAGAAACAATCCATTACTATCCCTCTTGATAGAACAGCCTCAGAATTTCTCCAAATGGCAAGCCACAGTAAGACTGGCCACACTCTAATCAGATCTGCTATGTAGGGGAGCCCAAGTTCTTTGTGGCAAACAAAAGGTGAGACTGATATAGGGATAGAGAAAAGCATTCTGCAGAATGTATTTTCTTCATGCTGGATGGCCATACACTTACAGATACCCTATAACTCAGCCCCATACATAGCGATGGGCAAACATTATGATCTATATTATTTGTAACATGAGGAGGAGGGAACCACCCTCTCTAGGTTGCGGGAGGTTGCATAGCAACCCATTGGCCATGGAAATTGTGGTTGTTCCATCCACAATATTAGATGACCATGATCCTTTGGATGAAACAATAGTGCCTAGATAAGGGAAGTTGTTAATATTGCTCAAGCAATGGGTACCAATTGTCCTGTTCGAAAGGGGTCTGGAGTGGCCCGTACTAAGTAGGAATGTAAATCATCAATGTTTAGAATTTATAAGCGGGAGGCCAGCACGCATTCCTGCCTCACTTAACAATGGATGCCAATATCACCTGGGACCTCCCCCTGCATACTAATAAGGACCCTGATCCTCAGTCTTTGTGCAGGTAGGCAAGGAAATTAACTAAGACTTTGTCCATGCCTCGTGCAGCAAGCAGGTGACACAATTTAGGCTCGTTCACACAATCAAAGGCTGATGAGAAGTTCATAAACACTAGATAGAGGGGATATTGATTTGCCACTGTGTATTTCCCTAGGAACAAATTTAAATTAAGGCACTGTTCAATAGTTCCTACTTTGTGCCTAAACCCATATTGGCATCAGTGTAGTACAGACTCATCGCACACCCAATCCATGATCCTATTGTAGATGATTCTACAGAGTATTTTAGCAGTAGTGTCAATCAGTGAAATTTGCCGGTAACTACCTGGAAGTGAGCAATCCCCTTGTTTAAAAATAGGGACTATGTGTCAGGCAAAGGAAACTTGGCAAGATTGTTAAAAATATTCTTGAGCAGGGGGGGCCCAAAAGGTGTATATGTTTTAATTAAGTCAATAGGAACCCCATGAGGGCCCGGTGCTCTGCCACCAACACTTTGGTTAATAGCATCCTCGACTTTCATTAAGATTGTCTGAAAAGCCAGATACTAGGCTGAATTCTATAGTAAAGATGTCAGAGGACTGCCCCACTGCATATATTTTACCAACATGCTCCTCCCAAATATTGCAAAAAAATATGACATTAAATGGAGCAAGATTGTCTGCCATATTGCTTTAGTTCAGCTACAGAGTTCCAAAACTTTTTATTATTGCCCAGCTGTGTGATGCCTGAGCTAACGTTTCCCGTTGTGCCACTGAAACCTCTTCCCATTGTTTGGCAGTGATTTTTTTTGTATTTCTTACGCTGTAGGGCAATAGTGCAAAGTCCATGGGTTTAGATGCCAAGGTTAAGCGTGGAGCCCGATTTGCTGCTGAGCATTCCGAATTAAACCATCTGGGTGTGTCAGGTATTGGCCATTACGGGTTTCAGGAGAGCTTTTCTGATCCCCAAACAGAGATCAGTGAAGGCACTCACCACCTGCGAACCATGGGCATCCTCTATCAGACACATGTTTTACCTCCAAATTAGGCCCTATTATCACTTTAAAAAATTGAGCAGGGTCACGCTATCTTCACACCAATCTCAAACTATCAGCTGCAGGTTGCAGGCCCCAATATCCCACCAAACCTTTCCCTTAGGACAGAGTGATAGTGTTACGTCAATGTGATTGTGGTCACTATAGCATGATGGAATGACCATGCCATGTAAAAGTAAATCCTCTAAGTTGGGAGTGACAAACATATAACCTATTATTGATGGGCTGCCATTGCCCCAACAAGTAGGAACCTCACAACTACACAAACCAGCAATGGCCAATACATTGCCAAGTCAAGTGGGGAAAGAATTTAGTTCCACACTCTGTGGATCAGTGCTAGAGGGGGGACAAGGCTCTAAATGCGGGTCCTCAAAAATCTCTTGGCATACACATATTAAAGTCACTAGACAAGCAGAGATCCAGCATGTGCCCTGAATGTGCAAAGTCATCTGCTATTTTGGAGATAGATTTAAATAATTGTGGGAATTCATGTTTTGTATACAACTGAAGTCATTATTATAAAAATTCACGATTTGCAGGCTAAGATCTGATTTAACTACTATAATTTGAAAGCTGCAATCATGGACTCAATGGGTTTAACTTGCTCCCCTAATGCAGTGCTCACCCAGAGGGCCAGCCCCCCTGATGCGCGCCTGCTATTTGAAAGGATGACAGGGACACTAAAACAATAGTACCCATCCACAAATGCAGGCAATAAGTCCCATATTTCTTGACACAGGACAATATCACACCCCCTAATAAAGCCAACCCAGTAAGTTGACCTTGGATCTGAGGCCAGCCTCATTCCATTTAAGTATTTTGAGGGACTCTGTTACTCTGCCTTTGGCATTGCTCCTTTTCCCAAAAAGGGCCCCTGACTTGACACTGGCTGGATAACTTGTTGGCTCCTCATTACGGGTAGTTGGCAGATGAGGATCCAATGTCCTTCTCTCAGCCTCTACAATGGGGTTAGTAATACTAATGCGATCTAATTGGCATGTCATTACGATAGGTACCTGATTGAACATTGATGAACTCCCATAAAGTCAATCTACATTACCCAGATCACTGAGTGAGAAAAACATGCAGGGAACACTACAGGGGTTACTCAGGAACTGGGTATGAGAGACTAAAATAGAGGGTTGGCAGCCTGTAGAAAAAATCCAGGGGAAGGTAACTTTAATTTCAATTAAGCTGTGGGATTCATTTATACAAAAGAACATATTGAGGGGGAGGCTCAAAATATCTTGACAAGGGGCAACAGCAGAACTAACAACAGGTGTGGGGGGGGGGGGAGTTGGGTCAGGATATAACACAGCATGACAAACTGGATTACACAAAGCACCTGTATTGAAATTGTCCTCGGTCTGAGCCCCATCCAAGCTGTTTGAAGAATGTCCATGGATATGCCCAGTGAGTGTAGGTGGATTCTTAATTGCGCTCTTATGGACTATGTTGCGGATAATACTCAAGGAACATTGATCGGGTGCTGGTGAGCCACTGCCTTTATTGCTCATGTTCTCAGTGGGAACATTATTAAGAGCTCTACCCTGGAGGGCCTCAAGCTAATCCAAGCGTTCAGTCAATGGCTTGAGTTTCCCCTCAAGAATATTCCCAAACTTCATGCAACGTGCTTCAAATAACAGAGAGTCATAAGGTGGAGAATAGCACATCTGGCAGGCAGAAGATTGTGATAGAGGGTGGGGTTGTGGAGCCGACAGGGGGTGGATCCAGGAAAGTAGCTGGCTATTATTCCTGGGAGTGGGAGAGGGAGCTGTTTCTGCATTACAGCCTCAGTCTTTCTCCATTTCCTTCTATGCTTGACAACCAATACAGGAACAGAATGCGTCGATGAAAGTGCACCTCGGTTGGGTATGAACCCACTAATAACATCGTCATCAGGAAAATTACCGGGGCAAGGAGGTACAGGCTGATGACCAACCCCATTCTCAAATGAAAAGCTGTTAGCTGTGACGTCTATAGCAGAATCAGCATTAGAATGTGGAGCCGGGAACACTCCTTGATCCAAAGTCAAAGCTCTGTTAATTCAATTTCATTCATAACAATCCTGACAACCCTTTCCAGCATGCTGTCAATATAAACAGAAGGATGCATTGCACTGCCACCCACAGCAACCTTGCACTTCCCCACAATAGTTAGCAATGAGACTTCTCACCTTCCTATAGGTATTGATTCACTTGTAAGGCAAGTGGTTCCTTATGAGACAAAAAAAATTGAAGAGAGGGGTACCAACCCAGCTTCATCTGGGTGCAGAAAGGCCTGCCCTTGGTCTCGGCTTTGCCCAGGTGTGGCCTGTGCGTATCCCACGCACTGATTATGCTGAATGTGCTATATAGCGCTTAAAAGGTGCAGGTGAGGGGGATTGCAGGGAACGCTTCCTGTAGTTTCTCCCCCACGTGGTAGCTGAGCTCCCGCACAGTAGCCTCACGTCACGTGTACTAGGATTCAAAATCTGGCACCTTTTCAATTGTACATTTTCAGAAGTTAGAATTTGTTGTTCATATCTAGCCATCCTCGGGTTGGTCAGATATTGGGTTTTAATTCTTGTAAGCTAGATTTCCATTGAATGGATTACCATAACAATAGCCGCAACCAATTTCAGACAACTAGGCAGCCTTGTAGCTATGGGGTCAAGGGGAATTGAAAAATATGCCACAAGCCTTTTTGCTTCACCATGCATTTGGGTAAACACAGAGAGCACAGCCCTCCCTCTCACTGTAGAACAAAGTAAATCTCTTAATATAATCTGGCATTCCTATTGTCGGGCATATTAGAGACTTTCTCACAGCTCTAGGAATGCGTTCATGCATTTGTTATCCCATGTACGTAAATCACGCACATCTCTGCTGGTCACCATTAGCAAAGGCTTTCCCATCAGGGAATAGTTTGGTCTCCACTGTCTAAAGTAGCCAACCATTCCCAAAAACATTCTGATATCTTTCTGGTTTTAGGTGGACCCATTTTTAAAATTGCATCCACTCTTTTTTGGGATGCTTTTCTCGTTCCCTTTTCAATGATATGTCCCAGGTCTTTTTTGCAGTATTGTAATTTACTCAGAGACACTTTATTCAGCAAGATGATTCAAAAGTGCCATCATATCTTGCTTACAAGCTTCTTCGGTTTCTGACCTCACAAGTAGGTTGTCAATGTATTGAACAAGTACTGAAGCACACAGCATTTGCAGTGCTTACAGATTCTTTTTCAAAATTGGTTAAAAATTGAGGGACTGTGAGTATACACCATGCCATAATTCTCTCTCGAATCACAAATGAAAACAGAAACTGTCTGACTTCATGTAAGGGAATCAATAAGAAAGCTTGGCAGAGGTCAACAACAGTGAACCATTCTGCTGTGCATGGAATCTGGTATAATATGGTGGCTGCATTCTGCACCACAGGACATCATGGGATTATGAATTTTTCTCAAATTCTTCACTATTCTGAATTTTCCATTTAGTTTCTGTAAACCCATAATCTGTGAGTTTCACAGACTACTGATTATTTCTGTCACAATTTCTTACTGGGACATGTTAATTAAGGATGTTATTCCTGTTACTATTTCTGGTATCATGTGATAGGGTGGTGGTCTCGGAAGTGTTGCATTGGTATTGACTGTGATTTGGCCTGGCTCTACACCTTTAATTAGTTTGATGTCTTTCCATGTAAGATCCCACACTTCTGGATTTACAGTCTCTTAAAACTAGGGGCAACTCTTCAACTGTTTTAAAAGGATAATTCTCTACAGAATTTCGTTGTATGGATTTAGCCTATGTCTTTGGCTGGCTTCTCCTCTTCGTGGTACAGTAAATTGTGCAATTTAACTTGCACAATAAGGCACATACTAAAAGGTCTACAGGACCTGAATTGAACACAACAAACTGGTGATTTTCTTCAAATTAATCTACTTTTACAGGCAGTTCATTCGAATTAGGGTTTGTAACTTGCTTGCTTGAGACTCCTACAGCTTGGATTGTCATTCCTGAGAGCGGTAGGTTTGGGACATCTGCTGTTCTAACAGTGAAATAGGTAGCACTGGTGTCCATGAGAAACAACTCTTGATGGCCATTTACCTCACCTTTTACGGATGTTGCACTTTGGTCTACATTTAAGACTGTGACAAGCATGCAATCTGCCTCCCCCCCCCCCCCCTCAGGCAAAGTCATGGTGACAAATTTAATTCAAAATCCTCATTCTCAGTCTTTAGGGAATTGCTGATAAGCATTCTGGTTCTGAGTCTGAAATTTACTTCTCTTTACTTTTTTATATTACCCACATTCTGTGGGAATGGCATCCTTGGAATCTGTGTCGGCATGGGCACTTTCCTGTGCTGGACAGGAGTGTTCTGTATTTGAACCTGATTTCCTCCCTACATCTGATTAATAGCATTCATTATATCTGGATTAAGCCTACAGCCACATTTCCAAGACACTATTTTGTTACAAAGACGACATTTTCTTCAACATTGCAATATCTATCCCTGTACCTGAATCAATCGGAACTCCTCAACCTCTTACCTGACCACTGACCATACTTCCTTGTACACCTTGGCGAATGACGCACTGCAACTCATTCTGGAAACCGACGTTCTGCATTGAACCAACATTTACTGCAAATAACTGATTTTGAAAACCTTCAGGCGCCAACATTATTTGTGCCACCATGAATTTCTCTTTAATTTTTTCTGCTTCATTTCTTGTTCATTACAACAATACTTTACATATTTCAAGACCACATCTAATGACTTTGTCTACCAACAAATCACATTCTGTGGCATGTGCTGGCTTATCTCCAGTCTCAAAACAATCATGAACTGCAGACTAAAGAATCCCATACCAGTTCAGTCAAGATGCGTCTGATCTGTATGCTGCTGAAATGCCTTTAACAATCTTTCATAATAAACATGAACAGATTATCTTACCTCCTGCTTAATTCTGTTCAACCTCACAATCTAAATCTTTAGGAGGCACTGTGCCCTTCAAAAAAGTATTCATCTCCTTGTATTTATTCATCAAAACTTCTCTCTGCATCTCTGCATCTGCCAATGTAGAGCAATTTTGCATTCAGCCCACAAATCATTACGGACAACACTATCAAAGAAAGTGTTCAAATCAATCCACTGCACCTTTGACATCTTGGTAAACCCTTCAACCTGTGCATACCATTGCATTGGACGTTCTCTCAGTTTGGGCACATTTTTCGTAAATGATATCAGGTCTCCACTACTCCAAGGCACATGTACGTACCCTCCACCTGGTATTTCTCTAAATGGAAAAGCTGAAGTTTTTTCATCATCCGGAGGACCCAGAGTTAGCTTTCATTTAGCCTCAGCTGTTTCTGGCTGACTCTTTTTTTTTAATGTTTCTCAGCCCATTTTTTTTCAAATATTTCAAATTCACTTAATTTATGAACTGTTTTTACAGATTCAACAATGTGTACCTGCATTCCTGAACAAGGCATAGTTTTATCAATTCATCATCTATCTGAACTCTAAAACCTTTCTGTAATGGGGCACTTTTTAAAAGATTGACATTGTATTTATTTGCCAGTTCAGACAGTTTTCAGTGTACTGTAGCTGCTTTGCAAGTGACTTCTTTGCACAAATAAATCAGCTATTTTTCTTGATAATGATTGATGTAATCCAGATCCAAACATCCTCTAATTATTTCCTCTAATTTTATTTTTATTTTCGGGACATTCAAAAGTTTTTCTCTTTCTGCATTCTTACTAACTTCCAAACCTCCCGCACATTCTGTCTTGGCGCTAGCTCTGGCAGCTTCCTCAAACCATGGGGGAAAATCCCACCCTCAAACAAGTTTGTTTCTCCCTGTGTCACTTGTGTTGTAAAGGCCAATCTCTGTCCTTCTCTTAATGATTGGAAAGACTGTGGGGGTGTCCAGACCACAATCTGTGAATTCTGTGAAGATGGTATAAATCCTGTCACTGGTGCTCCTTCATCAGCTCCTTGAGCTGCTGTATTTGTAATAATACAATTGTGGCATTTGGCATGCACTTCTTTACTGGCTGTGCTGTAATCACCCAAGTAACGGGAGCTGGTGTAGTTACCCTGTAAGCATTACCACCTGAACAGTCCCGTCTAGAGCTGGCACGTTATTTGTTATGACTAGTTGTATAACAGGTTGTATCATTACAGGTGCTACAACAGTCTGCGGTATCGGTAATGGTCTATCAATTTGCTATGCATTTGTATCAACAGGGGTTGTAGCCACTGTCTCATTACTTGTTGTTGATCTTTCTATATCAGTCACAGGACCCACATAAGGTGGTGGATGTGTAGTCAATAAATCGTTTAAAATGTAATCTCCTGAATCAGTCTCAGTATTTGATTTTGTTTCTTCTTTGGTCTCTATTTTTAAATTTTAATTAAATTTAGTTCCATCCACTACCGCTTTTCTCTACCTTTGCTATATTTTAACGCATACCGCATCTGCATAACTTCTTCACAGCTCATGTTTGTCTTTGGTATTTCTCTATCTCATGCCATGTTCTTCCAAGCCCTTAAAGTTTCAAATTGTGTAGGTCTAGGAGGTGGCTTCATATCACAAAGTATCTCTCTCAAATGTCAATAAGTCTCAAATTAAAAGTACCTCATCTAGGAAAGCTCAATGGACCCTCTTTCTCAGTGATCTTGCTTCATTGGCTAATCCATACCCATGTGTGTAGCCCTTCCTCAATCATCATGTGCTAAGAAGGTGAAAGTACCCTAAATTGCGTGCCTTTTCACCTTCCTCATTAAGTCTTTATTAGCTTTGAAAAATGTCATGATTTCAATTTTAATTCAGCAGATGGAAAAGCACACACAAGAAGTCTGCATAGTTAGGATAAATCAAAGCATGTAAACTGAAGTAAATAAACTTGTGAGGCCCAAAGCGTTCTTTTCTCGTGGATGGCTTTATTCCTTTAAATTTCCACTATCTCGGTGTGCAAAAAGACAGAAGCAGTTGACACGTGTTTCATCAGTTGGACATTTTCAAGGCTGCAGAATATATGTACATATCAGTATACAGCATAAATCACAAAAAAAGCAAAAGGTAATGATATTGGAGGGCCAGCTCATGAGTAAGTGGTGAAAGAAGTTAGAACTGAAGTATGTCAAAAAAGTAACCAAATGATAATTAAGAATAGAATTAAAGTGAAATATAAGTGAGTTTGTGACTGGCAGATGCAGAGCCAAAATGTAGGGTAAAAATATACCCCAAAGATGAAAACCATAGGAAGCCAATAATAGTTTTGTGCAACAGGTTACCAAATGAACGTCACATGCATGAGTACTTATGTAGGACAGACCCAAGTTTTGTGTTGGTAGGTGTGTGTCTCAATATGTGAAAGAAAAGGTATCTAGTGAGAACAGAGGTGTAGAAGAAAAACCCAACAATAACTAAATGTCTCGTCCAATAAGCGAAGAAACAGTCTGTAAGAAAACACACAAAAGGCCATCTAGATCAGAAACAATGTTTTGATTCTGCTCTGTATACATCAGATTTCAAAAAGCCCTTCTCCCATTCTCAACACTGCTCTGTAAGTTAACCAATAGGAGCGTGACTCTTCAGACTGCTTCAACCAATCTCAGCACGGCATTTCACACCAACTGACCAAAAGCAGCGCGGCCCAATATAATGTAGCAACCTGCTCCTTGCAGCACCTCGCCCACACACAAAGCTTAAATTCTACAATTATATGCGACATAAAATAACAGTCTCTGTCTGCTGCTTCTAAAGAAAACAATAAAATTTAACAACTGGCAATTTCAGGTTTTTGCAACTTCCAAATTATCTCAATCAAAACAGTTTGACCCACACCAACAATATCTCTACAAGCGAGAAATCACCTAATCAATGCAGTGTCACCTTTGCACAGCAGGTTTTACTAACACTGATCAATATTAGTTCAATCACAAAACGTTTGTTGCTGTCCCTATCTCAAATGTGCAGTCGACAACTTCTCATGACCTGCACTCCAAATAATTAGCAAACTAGTGGGCATGGGAAACCTTTCCTGGAAACCAAAAATATATTTGGAATATTTGCTGCTATCCTTTAAGAACCTCAGAGTTTTGGTCAATTAATGTGAAACTTGTGCTGTTAAGTGCATCATTTGTCCATGATATGGTAAAAAAAAATCCCCCATTCCCCACCATCATAAGCCCTAAAAGAAGTTTGATGGCTCGGTTACTCGGTTCAATTCAAGGCAGGTATTTATGCACCACTACCTTAGAAGTACACCACCTTCCAATGTCTTCTGCTCAGATTGCACATACTGATCCATTTGCCGGGTTCCAATCCTGGTGGGTTCACTCAGTCTGCCTCTTTCCAAGGCCAATAAAATGAATATAATTGACTTGGGAATAAATAAACCTCTATTATTCAGGGCCATGTTGCCCCAGCAGGTACACATGAGTTTTACAAATACATGTTGTTTTATGTCAATTTACCTACTAAACTATGGTTCCTTATATAGAAGAGTTTCCTATGAGGTAGCATGTTTTGCCTCAATGCTTGTAATAACAATGTCCCAGCATATAAAGCACACATTGCCATGACAGCATGCACAATGATTTAATATTGTCAAATTGCTGTTTCTTTTATGTGTAAATAAGGATGATAATGACAGTTTGCGCAATGTGCAATCAAACCAAACTCCTTGGGGGTAGAACAACGAAGCCTTTTCACAGTTGTGTATTCAAACCATCCTCTTTGGATTGCTACAGGCACAATGTGCTTTAAAGTGCATCACCTGCAGCACCCTTAAATAATATTCAGGTGGGGGAGAAGAACAAATACCATGTCAATTTTTCTACCATCTCACTGCAGATCTCACTAAATTTGATTCAGTTTCGATCAAGGGTGCTGTCCAATGTACTCTATACAAAACTGAACATTAAGCCGCACAAAAGTATATTGAGGACAGCCACAGCTCACAAAGGTATCCTTAATGAGTCTTGCTTTTTTATGGATGTTCGATGCCCAATATGCTTTAAGAAAAATCTTTGTTCACATATCATGACAAAAATACCTCCTGGAAAACATTAACTTACTCAAAACAAGAAGAAAGAAAATTAATTGTGTAGTTTACAACTGCAGCAAATTGTAGCAGTGTCTCAAATATTTTCCTTATGTAAACATCATGCTTCTTTTAAGTTGAGTCACTAATGGGGCACCACGGCCCAAAAATATATACTGATGGCAATGGCCTGAGCTGCCTGTTCTGATTTGTGTTTTAGACACAGTGCATGACAGGGGAGAAAAGAATACAGAGCGAGTAGGATATAAGATAATAAAGGAGAGAGGGATAAAGGATGAAAGAAAAGGAAAGGATGAAAGGAAAGGATGAAAGGAAAGGATGAAAGGAAAGGGAAGGATGAAAGAATAGGAGAGGGTGAAAGAAGGGGCAGGAGGAACAAGTGACAGAACATAAGAAGGATACAAGGTTAAGTGAAAAAGAAAAAGGAGATAAGGACAATTGGCAAGGTAAAAGGAAGAGAAAGGAACCAGAAATAAGGAGAAAAGGGCGAAAGGAGATGAGATGAGGATGAGTGAGAAACAGAAGAAGGGGAAGGGGCAGACTGAGGAAGATGATAGAGAGAGCATAAAATGGATAAAGGAGATGAGAGGAAAGTGAGGTCAAGATGGGGAGGTAAGAAGCAAAGACAAGTAGAATGTGGAACTTGAAGTACATTAGTAAAGCAGGTATGGTGGCACCAGGTTCCAGGGACGTGATGGGTGTGCTGCACCTCATTTATCACAATATTCTAAAACCGACTGGGGGTCATTTTTATTACTTGTATTAGAGCTCATGACCACAAGAATACGCCACTGAGCAGACGGTACATCTGCCACATTTGTGATGGTGTATCCCATCTGCCAAAGTCTAACTAAAGCCCAGTGAGACACATACTGCCTTCTCCTCACTGAGGGTGTTGAGGCTCCTAGACCTTGGGATTCTAGGGTAATGCTTGTATACATTGATCTGCCAGAAGTGAAACAGCCATGTCTTTATACCTAGACAATAACCTACTCTGACTATTCTGAACTTCCAAGGATGGAATTCATGGAATGCTGTGCAGGTATCCCTTGAGGCTGATGCAGTGACTAATGGCCTACTCCGGAAACTGAACAAAAACACCCTAGCAAGCTCTTTGTGAGGGCAGTGTCCTCTAGTGCAGGGTTCCGCTCGTCATTGACTTGCTACACCCTTCTGGCCTTATGTTTCTTCACCTCAGCACCACCTGCATTGGTGCACTCCCTCTCCATTGTTGCTGACTCAGCACTCACCTTTCCATGCCTCTCGAGAATTTGACCCCTGACCCTCAGTGACAGTTTGTGACTCCTGCCTCCTTTGACTGTGTACTTTCATAACAAGACTAGAGACTGTATTACGAGTTCTCTGTTCTTGCTGTACATTTCAGTGGCACATCTTGAAATGCCAAAGACATGCTACAATTACAATACTTATTGCCTATGCAAGAAGTAGAAAAATAAAGAAAGGGCACAATAACATATATTTCGCAGTTAAACCAATCAACGTCCTCTTTTTGTAATGCGGTGATGTCAAGTGATTTCACTCTGAGTCTATATTAATTGGACTAAAGATGAGAGTTTCATTATACTGAGCTGCTGGCTGGAGCTCATTAGTTTGGTGGGAAAGTGCCACTTTGTATCCATTAACAGCTCAGTTAAGATTTGCTACTTTGCATTTATTTCACCAGGCTGGGGCACAATTGTTTTGTTAACATGCACGTGCTACATTGTATCTATTTTTCCCCACTGGGGAATGTTTATTTCTTTATTAGGCCAAGACTTGTAAGGGTCTAGCTACTTTATTGCCTTTCTCTTGGGCCTTCTCTGTTTTTATCTTTATCATGGAGTGACATTTTGCTACAGTGTTTATTTTCCACTGTGCCATAAATTAAAACATCGCTTTTTTGACTAAAGTTAGAGCTCAGTTTATTCTTGGGTTACTTGTTTAAACTGAATGCATGGCGATGGTTCAAATCCCTATGTTTAATTGCAGGGAAAATATTGAAAGCAATTTGAATATGGAGGCTGATGAGGAGAAATGAAGTGGAGGATAATGAATTATTTGTTTTAAAACTCAGATTTTAGGGATGTGTCAGTGGCTAGTTTCATACAAAAAGCTGAGTCCCCCTCAATTTAGAATGCTGCTTCTCACTTTGCAACTTTGGTTAGGAGCAATTTCAAATACTCTGTCCAAGTCAACTGGTGGGAACAAATGATATCCTCAGCATGTGGGCATGGTATCTAAACGTTTAGCAGTAGGTGCATGGGTACAGATCCAGCATGGCAAGAGTATTGATAAAACTAAGCACTTGATGCCCTTTAATGATTCATGTTAGGAGTATTTATGGATGTGGCAGCTCAAATCTGTGTACCTATCATGACCTCAGATCACAAAGCCTAACTCCCAAACTTAAGAAGCTTGTTGTTTTGCTCAAAAGACTTTTGATGAACAATGTTTGGATGATTATTTTACAGATAATAAATATATGAGAATGAAAATGGTAGAGAGAGAGATACCCATCCCAGGAAAATGAGAACGCATGAAACTTAGTGACTTGGGATGCAGGGGGGGTGACCCCTTGTTTGACCTCAAGTTTCTTCAGCACACTAAGTCTTCCAAATGGCCACCTCCTCTGTGTGGGGAGGATTATATAAAATCCAAAATTGTGTCTTCTGGAGATGGCAACACAATGTAGGATCACAACAGAATGTTCCATGCTGACTTTAGCAAACTGTGCAGTTATAACTCCTTATTTGGACCCAATCAATCAATCAATCAATCAATCAATGCATTTGTAAAGCGCACTCCATACCCGTGAGGGTCTCAAGGCGCTGGGGGGGTGGGGGGAGCCGCTACTGTTTGAAGAGCCAGGTCTTGAGAAGTCTTCTGAAGGTCAGAAG
Organism: Triturus cristatus; assembly: GCF_964204655.1. Taxonomy (NCBI): domain Eukaryota; kingdom Metazoa; phylum Chordata; class Amphibia; order Caudata; family Salamandridae; genus Triturus; species Triturus cristatus. The sequence goes on from NC_140587.1 coordinate 379,717,596, forward strand.
GTCTTCGGTCTGCCGTACGTGGATGGGGAGGGTGTTCCATGTCTTGGCGGCGAGGTGGGAGAATGATCTGCCCCCGCCGGTCACTCTTCAGATGCGGGGGACGGTGGCGAGGGTGCAGTCTGCGAAGCGGAGCTGGCGGGTAGGGGTGTAGAGGCTGAGTCGGCTGTTGAGATACGCTGGTCCGGTGTTGTGGAGTGCCTTGTGTGTGTGGGTGAGGAGTTTGAAGGTTATCCTCTTGATGACTGGGAGCCAGTGCAGGTCTCTCAGGTGGGGTGTGATGTGGCTGAGGCGAGGGATGTCGAGGATCAGGTGTGCTGGGGCTCCAGCGTAAAGTGCGTTCCCGTAGTCCAGTCTACTGCTGACGAGGGCCTGGGTGACCGTCCTTCTCGTTTCGGTGGGGATCCACTTGAGGATCCTGAGAAGCATGCAGAGGGTGTTGAAGCAGGAGGAGATGGCGTTGACCAGCTTCGTCATGGAGGGGGTAGAGTCGAGGATGACCCCTAGGTTGCTTGCGTGGTCGGTGGGTGTTGGGTGTGTTCCTAGTGCAGTTGGCCACCAGGAGTTGTCCCAGGCCGAGTGGGTGGATCCGAGGATGATGACCTCCGTCTTGTCGGAGTTCAGCTTCAGTCGGCTGCTCTTCATCCAGTTGGCGACGGCCTTCATTCCTTCGTGGAGGTTGGTTTTGGTGGTGTGGGGGTCCTAGGTGAGAGAGATGATCAGCTTGGTGTCCTCAGCATAGGAGATGATGTTGAGGGCGTGCCGTCGTGTGACGTGGGCGAGCGGCGCCATGTAGACATGTAGGCTGAGTGATGAGCCTAGGGGTACGCCGCTGATGATCCCGGTCACTTTGGAGTGGAAGGGGGGAGGTGGACGCTCTGTGTTCTGCCGGAGAGGAAGGAGGAGGTCTAGTCCAGGGCCTTCTCTTGGATTTTGGCGTCGGAGAGGCGTGTTCATAGTGTGCGGTGGCAGACCGTGTCGAAAGCGGCTGACAGGTCCAGGAGGATGAGGGCCACGGTTTCTCCATTGTATAGCAGGGTCCTGATGTCATCGGTGGCGGTGATGAGGGCAGTTTCTGTGCTGTGGTTGCTGCGGAACCCAGACTGGGATGGGTCCAGGATGCTGTTCTCCTCGAGGAAGCTGATCAGTTGTTTGTTGATGGCCTTTTCGATGACCTTTGCCGGGAATGGGAGCAGGGAGATGGGTCGGAAGTTCTTGAGGTCCTTGGGGTCCGCCTTGGGCTTCTTGAGTAAGGCGTTGATCTCTGCGTGCTTCCAGCTCTCTGGGAAGGTCGCTGTCTCGAAGGAGATGTTGATGGTTTTCCGGAGATGGTGTGCGATGGTGCTGCTGGCTTTGTTGAAGATGTGGTGTGGGCATGGGTCTTCCGGGGATCCGGAGTGGACGGTGTTCATGATCTTGATGGTGTCATCATTGATGTTGGTCCAGGTGAGCAGGTGGTTGGTGCGGGTGGTGGTCATGGGAGTGGGGCTCTCAGTGGTTGCCAGGGTGGTGACGGCGTTGAAGCTGTCATGGATGTCCACGATCTTACGATGGAAGAAGATGGCCAGCAAGTCGCACAGGTCTTGTGAGGATGGGATGTCGTTGGTGTTGGAGCTGGGGTTAGAGAGTTCCTTCATGATGTTGAAGAGCTCTTTGCTGTTGTGTGCGTTGTTGTCTAGGCGGTCTTTGAAGGAGGTCCTTTTGGCAGATCTGATGAGGTGGTGGTGTCTGCAGGTGGCGTTCTTGTGGGCTGTGTAGCTTTCCGGAGTTCGTTCATGGATCCAGTTTTTTTCGAGTTTTCAACAGGTTCGCTTGAAGGCCTGGAGGTCTTTTGTGAACCAGCTGGCTTTCTTGCTGGTGTGGGTGATGGAGGGCTTCTTGAGTGGGGTGAGGGTGTTGGCGCAGTTGTTGATCCACTGACTGAGGTTGCGAGCGGCGGTGTCGGGGTCAGTCGGGTCTCCGGGTGGGCTCTGGGAGAGGGTGGTGGATAGCTGGTCTTCGGTGACTTTGCTCCAGCAGCGGCGCGGCATCTGTTGGGTGTGGTGGTGCGTGGTGGGTTTCCGGAAGGTGAAGTGGATGCAGCGGTGATCAGTCCAGTGGAGCTCGGTGGTGTGGTTGAAGGATACGTTTTTAGTTAGAGGTGGCAAAGACTCAAGAAGAGGACTGAACAAAGCCAGGGCATCATGTCTGGAACAAGCAAAAGCCCTTTGGGCACCTTTGGATCCTGAGGTAATTTCCAGTGGGCCTCAAATAGCTGTTTGTTGTCTGGGGAATGCATATTAGGGACTATTATATGAAAGGCATAAAGGTCTTTGGATTAGAATTGAACCTGAAGCTCAGGGAGCTAGGGCTTCATAAACAGAGCCGTATAGCCAACCCTATTGCTTAGAGATGGTTACATCAGAGAAATAGGCATATAGGTCCAAGTTGTTGTTTCCCTAGCATAGGCACATTCCTCCCTGGTAACAGTCTTTGGTGCCCTGATCTCCCCCAGGATGGAGGATATGGGGTTGTTTAACTGGTTGTTCTAACTATTATAGACCCTTCTTCCAACATGCATACCAGTACACCCATAAAATGTTCTTTCAACAGAAAAGTCTTGTTTTTACTCCTTTTGTAAAAGAAGGGGGTAAATTAGCTCTCTTTGCCCAAAATTGATTAAATATTTAAAATAACTTCTGGGTGTTGCAAATGGAGACAATGGATCATCTCAGGGAGATTCTTGTTCATGTGATTAGATTGGGTAGTTGGACTTGAAAAATAACCTGCCTCCATTCCAAATCTTTTGGCCACACAGGCAGTACAATTATTTTGCCAAGGGTGAACGTTTGGGTTCTCCTTCCTTCCTTTTGATTTGTGTCCTGCTCCTTTGTGGTTCATCAATCTCCAGATGCCACTGAACCCGCTAAGCAGAAGGACTCAGGATGGCCACCTTATTCTTAATACGAACATAGAGTGCCACAGTCCTTGAGGGTGCATTGTGAATTGTGAGAAATTCAATCTGGTCCCATCTCAAAAAATGGAAGCCCTCGGATTTATGGAAGATTCAGAGATGGAACACCTTTTATTATGGAGATAACATTGAATTTGTTTAAAAATGAGCTAAAAGTTACTCTAGGCCTTCAAATGGTTTATTTGCACCATTTAGGGAGACTAGAGTGTCTACTGTCATTCTCGATTGAGGTGATATCTCAAGGTTTCTTTTATTATCGGGCTCTTCAGCACCTACAAATAAGGGACCTGCACAGAGGCTTAGCCTATTCAGAGGTAGACCCTTTTGATCAAATGGGATGAGATGACCTGGTGGTTGGCTCACATAAATGCATGGAACAGCCAGGCTGTTTTTTCCTAGATCTAGTATTGAAGATCAGATGAAAGTCTCTGGGGATGGGGAGCCAAGTGTGGTAGGCTCTCAACTGGGGGATGATGGTTAAAGATAGAGTCATTAATGCATACTAATTATTTGGAGCTTCGTGCAGGGTCATTTGAGAGCCAAAGCAGGGCCAATTAAGCAATTCTGCTGTGTATGGAGACTATAGCCAGGGTAAGGCACATCAATCGATTGGGGGAGAGGGGGACAAGATCAAAACTATTAGACGTACTATTAGACGTACTAGCCAAATCTCTTCAGGAGGTCTGTCTTCATCACCGAATAACATTGATGTGGTTTATTTTCTGGGTCTGTGCAACCCGCTGGTGGATTGGTACTCCAGAAGAGCTTGGGATGGCAGATATTAGCAGCTGCATCCTGGGATCTTTGAGGTCCTCAACAGATATTGGAGACCGTTTGCAACTCCACATCAGAAGATCTTCAGACCAGATGTGGAGGCATTGGCAACATGTGCACTTTGCAAGTTTGGTCTTGTGGAAATTTGTGCACTTTTCTCCTTTGTGACCACTTTCGGGTGTCTTGCACAGATCTGCAGGCAGGTTGCATGAGTGGTCATGATAACTTTCTATGGAAGACGCAAATTTGTAATCCTGCCCTACTAGTCATAGGATTGGATCTCCCAAATCTATTACCAGTCAGTTGTTGGTGTACCCAGAGAAAAGTAGGATCACAATCTAGTCCTATGAAGCAACCTTGTTCTGTTTGCCTAGAGCAATTCAGAGGATTTACAGGAATCCCAGCAATTCGGAATCAGCTTATGAATACAAAAGGGCATCTAAGGTAGCAGGAACAACAAAAGCATACAAATCAGCTTAGGATATCAGGTCTGGCTGGTGCATGGAAATGCCTAGCATTCACAATTTATCGGATGTCTCTGCGTATTTGGCATCTCCTCAAAAATCCTATTGTTCTATAAATGGGTACAGATCAGCAATTTCTGTAGGGCATCTGAAGGTAGACAATAAGCTGGTAGGTAAACCTCCACTTGTATGCAGCCTGCTAAAGGTAATTCAGTATTCAAATGCACTCTATTTTTCACTGTGGGTTGTCAATGTGGGGTCACAATTTCTTGAATCCTGGAAAAATAATGATGAACTATTTTTTAAAATGTTAATCATTCAGCTGGTAATATTACTGCGTTTGGTATCTTTTAGAAGAGTTTGTGACATTCAAGCAGGAATTTCCGCAAATGGGGTTCATGTTATTATTACTGGTCTTACAAAAAATGCTTCTAATATTGAGTTTCCTGCATTTCCATTGGGAAACATCGGTTACATCACTGTCTTCACACCGCAATACCTTTACAATGTGGGCATTACAACGCAAGTCATTGCAATGACTTGCGCTGGATGGCGTTCTAAGCTAAGGAAAAGTATGATTTACTATTCTAGCACCTTCCCTACTGTAACGTAGGCTGGAGTTGGAATAGTAAATCATACTATTCCTAAGTCCAGCGCCCTCCTGCGCAAGTCGTTGTAACGACTTGCGTTGTAATACCTGCATCGTGAAGGTATCACGGTGTGAAGACCGCGATGTAACATTGTATATTTATTTCCATTACATCCTAAGTTGTGGGTGGTGAGATGTACTAAGCAGCCTTTGCAGGTGACAGAAGACTTGAAAACATCTTCCCTTCAGGTACTAATTTCTATTTGCATGCCTAACGCCCCAGATTCATTTGCTACACTTAGAGGATATTGTCAGGTTGGTTGACTGGTCCAGGGTGACTACTTGTAGGATGTTCTATAATAAGAAACTATATCATGGGATATTGTCAGTATTGAATCAGCTTTAAAAATGCATGGATAGTGCCTTTGATCTGCTATAAATTTGCAGATTTCCCTAGTAATTTCATGAAAGAGTCCTGATTTTATCATTGACACAGAGGCAATTGAACTTCATCCTGCCATAACTGTGATCTCATGTTAAATTATTTAAATTTTCCAGTTCCAGTTTCGACTACCCACATGACATCCTAAAGTGCTGGAAGTGACCCTTTCAAAGTGGGAAATCTGTGGGTCCAGGCTGATGTTTCAGTGTTGTCTGAGGGAAGTCAGAAAGAAGAAGCTCTATGGATCCTCTTGGGATTTATGCTATGATTCCTGTTTATTCACTTCTTTCAAGGAAATTGGTCATATGCATCAAGAAAAGAGGATGTTTATTGGTGTAATTGCTATACTTACAATATGGTGTACTTACTTTGTTTTTCTACTTTGCGACAAGCAGGATTGTGATAATTGTTTCTGTTTTTGGCTGTGAATATGTGCTACTGAAATAAACAGTAAGAATACAAACTGCATAATGTTGACCTCGGTGTCTTTAATAAATCAGGTCTCTCCTTCACAAATGGCTAGGATAATCTGCAGTTCCACACAAGTAGAAAGCATTTTAAGTGAAAGTGCTTTTCATTGCTTTCTGTTCCTTTTCTGTAATCCTTGCTGTCTTTGCTCTAGGTGCATAAAATTAACTCGAATGAGTTGTGAACCAGATGTTGTTGCGGTGTCTTTAATCTACCACCGAGCTAATGACGGCTAGAAAAAAAAGTGCATTAAAAGTTAATTGATCACAGGCAAAGAAGGCCTTGTTAAATCCTTAATTAAAAATGAACTCCAATGAAATGTAGGAAACAGATGAATAACGTCTGCTCCTCAATTGAGTGGGGAAATTTGATCGGACAAGGCAGGGACAGATGGACACACACAGGAGATGTTTTGATATTGTTCTTTTTAAGCCTGTGGTAATAAAAGTAGAACCTGAGTGCACTAAATACTTTGTTGATTCAGTCTCCAAAATGTGCACTCTAGACGACAACCGAAAACTTGTGATGATGGATTTTCAATAGAATAAAATTATTCTAACAGTTATATATATACTTTAAGCCAAGAGCACTCTTAAAGTGGAAATAGAGGTGTAAGACACAGGTAGGGATTTTCTGATTTCTTTGAGAAATAAACACATGACAATGCTCTCAATAATACAAAATAGTATAAATGTACACATTTGAGTAGACAGAGCAGCACATTAATAATAGTAAGTCTGCTGCAAATGATGTTTGACTAGATTATCCTGTCTCTGGTCTTCACATTTATTGACCGTTGGATTAAACAGGTATCCAAGAAGATTCAAGTTGGCAGGGACAATGTGGAATAGAGTATAGTTCCAGGTAGTAGTCATCATACCCCATACCTAGACCAACTGCCATGTTTAAACAATTTAGTACTCTCTGATATTGGACCACAGCATTGTGGTTTAACTGCAAGACCGAATAGGACATACCGTTTAGTGTAATTAAAATATATGCAATTGTAAAGATGTGTCAGAGACTGACAATATTAAGCTTTCACAGTTTTATGTTCACTTGTAAATGCATATGTGCATGTTAATGTATAGGCTCAGCAGGAATTGAATATGGAAACCAAACAAAATGACCATCTGCAAATCAAATTATCCTGACTATTTTACATGTAAAATTATTCTTAAGTGATTGGCAAGTCTGTCTGTGTTTTTCAGTTTACCAGAGTTTATTCCATATTCAGCTACACATAGCATGGCCTACAATCATTCAGCCAGTGAAGAACTATGTCAAATGAAAACAAAAATATTTTATACCCCCCTTCCACCTCTCCCCTCCCCGTATGTTGGTATCTCTGAATACGGTTCAAAGAGGGTAATCACACCTCCAGAAGTGCAAGTGTCTTTTATTTCATCTCCCTAGGATCTATGCCAGGGGTCTCTAACCTGTTGTCCAGTGAGACCTACTTCAGTTCAGTGCAATTCATCATGAGCTACTGAAGGCTCCGAAACTCGAGCAATGTTGCCAGACGCTCCAACACCCATCTTAATTGACTTTAATTAAGTCTAATGTCTATAGAGCCAGATGCTATGGCTTGAACAAAATACTTTGACTAGGGGCTCTATGACAGGGCTGCCATGTGTGTCAGTGAGAGCATAGTCTTTCGGGATGTATGAACATGTGCTCTTATGAATGGGATATATGTGTAAGGATGACTGAGAGACTGTGTTTTATGTACCTGCATCACAGGACAAACTTTTCACCATATGTGCAAATTACATGTATATCACAAATGGGATACATTTAAAGTGCAGCAAAAATGTTCAGAGCATAAAACCTTTTTCTGCACTTTAAATTGCTCCAAATTAAAATAATGGCTGTATTTGTCACTCATAAGTATGACACTGTATCAAGAAAATGAAACTGAAGAGTTAACTTTGTTTATATGGATTCCATAAAACTCATCATTTCTAAGTGTCACATTTACAAACACCAAGCATCTTGCTCCCAGTGGCCTGTAGACATGGTGCCATATTACTAAAAGAAAAAATGGATTTGTTTAAATGGGAGAAATTTTAAGTGAATAAACATGCATAACAATTAAGATGTGTTTGGCTTAATTGGAAGTGGAGAAAGACAGTAATACTTAACTTTTTACAGAAAAAGCTTTCTTCAATTCAAATTTCTACCATTTGAAAAAGAAAATACTATTTTTCAGTTATAAATATGGCATGGTGTCTACTGGTCACTGGGAGCAAAAAGCCTACTGCTTGTATATTCATCATTTTAATATGGGAGTAAATTCAAATGAAGAGTTAATCATTAAGGTAACTTTTCATTTTAATTTACTCCCATTTAAAAGCATTCAGAAACATCCTTTTGTTCTCACATGAGCCAAGCCAAGTACCAGCTTTAGTTAATCTAAATAAAGAAGACCAGAGAAGAACACCAAAAGAAGTACATAAAATTCAGTAAACAAATCCCACGTCATTGACTACAATACATTTTAAAATCATTTTCATTTACGTATTCGTCGTTCATATTGATCCCCAATTATCTCAGCCCGATTAAGTTTTTAACAATAAGTTTAAAACATAGAAAAAGAAGAAAAGGAGTGTAAAAACCTCAATTTAGGGTCCACCATATATTCCTATTCAATATATTCCTATTCAAATCTCTTATTAACAGATTATTTAAAGATTTGTTAAAAAACATATTTTATGATATATATCATTTAAAATGATAGTAATAACCAGTTATTATAGCGTCATAAATTATTGAATCACTTATCCAATATCATTCAGTATGAATCCTATCATCTATCAAAATGTTCTTTCTAGCATAAAAAGCAGCCCATAAAAAACTTGACATTCTACAACAGATATCAATGGCGGGCAATGTTTGTAGAAAAAGATAGAAAGGCATTGAGTAAACTGTAATGGCTTTAGGAGGCTTAAGAAATAGAGTTTCCTTTACTTTTTATAGAATTCAAAAAAAAGTACAACATGCATAGTGCTCCGTATCGTTATATTATCACAGGGACAGGTACCTATGTTTGATGACCAGTCATTGGGGTCAGGAAAGCTAACCATCTGATGAAAAATATCCATTCTAAAACATGTTAGGACAAATCTGTGCCTTGAGTTGGGTACAGCTTTCCAGTATGACTGCATGTCATAACTGATTAAAATAACCTGATTTCTTAAAACAGTTGGCTTTGTTAATCCATGTCATCCTTATGTTCTCTAAATGTGTAATCCATTTGTTTTTTAGATCTTTCCTGCTAATTTCTACTAGAGAGTCAGGGTTATTAAAATAGTATGGATGCCCCAAATCTCAACAAAAACGTTGTATGCATGTCAGCCATGGCATACGTGCCTGTAAAGTTGATTTTGAACAGTCCCCTATAATAGCACAGTTTAAGGCAGTGTGTTCTGATGTCCAGACTTTGTGCCAAAGTAGAAGAGGTTGGATCCTAATTAGGTCAGTAAGAAATGGGGCTCCCAACTCTGCGTGGCAAACAAACGTAGATGTGCTTTTGGGTGTGGTAAGCAGATACCTCAAGAACTCATTTTCCACCAGTTGTTGCGTCGCACGTTTTAGGTGTCCCAATGTACCTGCCCTGTATGATGTTCTGCCAATACATTTGGCCTTATAAATCGTAATGATCTCTTGAAGGGGATTTGTACCCAACCTGATAGCAAACATTCGTAGGGCCATACAAGCACTTCTAAATAATAGTGCCCTGGTCAAGATAGCGCAATTCCATGTGCATGCTTTATCAAATAGGACTCCCAGATATGAAAAGTTATTTTCAAATTCTATAATGGTGTCCACATGCCTGCCTGTTCAGCTATTACTGCTCGCGCTCTCCCCTTTGCAGCGTCTCTGCTCCTCTGCGCATGCGCTCTGGAGTAGCGATCTCGACGCTTGCTCGCGCACCACGCATGCGCGCACAACTCGCAACCCAGGCTCACACATGCGCAGACCTCTTGGCTACACCAGAGCCTACTGGACACCCAGCACGTAAACCATGGCCCCTACCACTATTTATTCCCCCTCCGCCTTGGACACACCACCATCCGGGATCCGGGAGCCCTGAGTAGGTGGAATACGGGTGCTGCTACTTGACCAAGTAAGGTGACGCGCGCTGTTTTTCTGTCGGTCTACATCTGTCGTTGATGTCCCGACCTTCATGCCTGATTTGTTCCTTCCTCCCCACAGAATTTGTGATTTAAGGAGCGCACTCCTCCCCTTTCCTGAGCAGCGACCAATACTCAGCCATAGTGTAATTCCTTTTTAATTCCTTCTGTTTGTCATCCCCTCCTCCCGTTACCTTTAGCGCGTCTCACAGGGGTACTTCCCCTTCGTGTACCCAGCACCTCACTTGTATTACACACTGTCACCTGGATAGCCTATGCTAGCCAGTGCGTACTGGGTATTTACATCTAAGTCTGACCACTCGGTGGCCACACAGCACCACCCTTTAAGGTGCCCACAGCCTCCACCAGGCACCCCATGAAAATAGTTCACTACCCTTCCTGCCTGTCTTGTTGCCGGTCTTGCTGTTCACCAATTTAACGATAGAGTCCACAGGACACACAGCGTCCTCTCATTAGTTATTATTGATCAGTGTGAGACTATAGCAGCATGCCACACCAGTATAGTATGTGTGTGGCCATAGGCACAACCGACTGCAAGTGTTGGATACATCACAGCACGGAAGATTGCATTTTATAGTTGCGGCGATACTCAGCACAAAATGCCACTGCTTTATATGTCTTTGTGCTATGTTCTTTTCTCCCACAGGTTTTTTCGCTGCGGTGTCCGCCAATGTGCAGACACCTCTTCCACACACCTTAGCGAGTGTGTAGGTAACTAAACCATTTTATTTTTTCACTAATCATGTGGCACTCCTCACTTTGCCACTCACCTCACACACTGGTCCTGACGAAAGCCCCTGACACTACTAAGTGGGCTGAAACATGTAGACCTACCACACATACAACTATTAGAAACTAATCTCTTTCGTAGTTGCACCACATAGTTTAATTTTAATATATCCTGAGCCGCCAATAATAAATTTACCTCGGCAAGGACTCTCAGAGATATTTTTAAGCCTTCACGACATCACACTTCTGCACCACACCAGCTCCGCTGTAGCCAGGCGTCGCAGCACAACCGGGAGGCACTCGGCCACCCGGTTGGGGCCCCTATGATGAAGCATGACACCAACCAGGTTGGTGTGTGAGGGGCCTTTTAACTAACCTAGTGGGTTCTCTATCGCTGCTTCTCAGTGATTGTACCAACACCTTCGGGTTCGTCCAGCTTTGATAAAACTGACCTATACCACAGGGGATACGGACGTACCCCATGTCTCCCTAGCTCTCTCATTGATCTCTACATTAATTCGCAGCGCACAGCTGTGAGAGCATCCTCTTGTTACGACGCTCTTCCCTCCCCCCCCCTCTCCCCCCCTTTTTTTGTTCCGGTTTTTTCACTATGGCTGAGAACCCGGGCCTAGGGTTTACACTGGATGATGTCAATAGCATACTTGACAACCCCCCCCCTTTTGGCAGATTTCAATCTGGCATCCTCTATCGCACAAACAGCTGACTGGGATAATCTCAACGAAAGAAAACGCAACCGAATAAGAACTATACTCCATGGAGTAATTCTGACCGAATACCTAAGGAACAATACCGCACCCAGGGGCCTAATCGTCACCAATGCCCCACGCATCTTTCTCGAAGATCCCACCTTTCGAAAAGACTGGGCACAGATAGCATGGAGATGTACCCGTGACTGGATGATCCTCATCATCCAGACATCCAAACGCCTCTCCGACGCCTTTCTAATCGAAATACAAGCCACAGAAACACATTTTAAAGCCACACTCTCCTCATTCAAGAAAAAACTGGAAGAAACTAACAGAGAAATTCATGAATACAAAGAGGGCCTTACCCAAAGTAAAATTAACAAATTCCAGAAAGATCTGAAAAGATTTTCCTACGCAAAGACTTACCCTTATGCCGAAGCTGACTACCAGCCACCCCACCGCGCTGACACGTCAGGTACCTCATCAGATGAAGACTCATCAATAAGCAGTGGCTCTAGCAACAACAGCTACCGCAGACGCCAACAAGGCAGAGGTGGACAGTCAGGTTGGCAACCACCCTGGTCTCATGGACCCCAGGGATCCAATATGCTATACCCACCTCTCTACCCCCCCGTACATCCACAATTTGGGTACGGTTGGAACCCACAGTTCGGCCCGCCTCCACCATATATGAATCAAAACCAACCACAGCCTTTTTTAGGAAGAGGCCGACGAGGTCGCGGAAGGAGACGCAGAGGGAATACGGTACACTGGCAAGACAACCCACAGCAGGGTGCTCAGACAAGGAGCCAAACCAGAGACCTACAACCAGGCCCGAGCACACGCTGAGCCTTGTCTCTAACCTTTCAAAACATGTCTTAACACCCACTGAAGTGGCCACCCTAGAAAAAGGACTTGGCTATGCCCCTACTACCAAACTAGACAAATTCAAGCTGCACTGCGAACTAGCGGAATTCTTTCGCAAACTGAAAATCAAGGCTTTCTTTCAGAATGCACCCGCACTCACTGACCCTGGAGATCAAGGGGACACGACCCTTAGAGTCAAATCAACATTCATACCTCCACCATGCTCCATACCACCTGAGATCTTGGTATACGAGCAGACAGTGTTCAAAGAAATTGAAGCCCTCCAAGAACCCCACATGTTCCAAAACACCAGCAAGGCGGAACGTATGGCCCTACAATCATTGAAGCAGAATCCAGAGATCATTATCAAACCAGCGGACAAAGGGGGAGGCACGGTAATACTCATTAAGAGGACTACCACCGCGAGTGTGAGCGCCTACTTAATGAAACCAAAAATTATGAGTTGCTCACACATGACCCCACCCCCGCCCTCAAGACTCGCATACAATCCTTAGTGGATGATGCGGAAGACTCCGGCCACATATCCAAGAACGAGGCCAAATTTCTCAACCACACAAGGCAAGATACCATATTTTTACACTGTGCCTAAGATTCATAAGAACAAAACCCCTCCTCCGGGACGCCCCATCGTCTCCGGCATCGGGTCTCTTTTAGAACCCCTTTCACGTTTTTGTGATCATTTCTTGCAACCATTGGTTCAATCCACCAGCACTTACCTTAAAGACACCAAAGACCTTCTAGGTCTTCTAGCGGACATACGCTACGACCCCAACACTTCCTTCTTGGTGTCACTTGATGTAGAGAGCTTGTATACTAGCCTCCCTCAAGACGACACCCTCAAAGTATTAGAACAGGCTCTCAACAACACCGACTGGCATTATCGCACCCCTCCTTCCTTTGTACTCAAATGCGCAACACTAGCGCTCAGAGAGAACTACTTTGAATATGAAGGCAAGCTATATCTTCAGAAGTACGGCACTTCAATGGGCAGCGTTTTCGCCCCAAGCGTAGCGGGCCTGTATGTCTTCCATTTTGAGAGCAAACACCTCCTCAACATCAACTCAACACGGATTCCCCAAATCAAATTCTACAAGCGATACATTGATGATATCCTCCTAATTTGGGAGGGATCAGGAGAATCATTGTCCTCTTTCTGTGAATGGATCAACACGTGCGACCCTAATCTTAGGTTCACACACAGTTCAGACAGGCATCGGACCACCTTCCTAGACCTGGACATAAAAGCAGAATCAGGAGGCCTGGTGAGTAAGACTCACTTCAAACCCACAGATCGTAATTCCCTACTACACTTTTCCAGTTTCCATCCCCGAGCCCTCCGTGAGAACCTTCCATATGGCCAATTTCTGCGCCTCCGCAGGAATTGCAGTGACACCAAGGACTACAAGGCACAGGCAACTGACCTTTGCCACAAGCTGCACCAACGTGGTTATCCACGCAAGATAACCAAGACAGCTAATAAGAGGGCCAGAAACCAAAATCGCGAGGGCCTACTGGAGAACTACATTAAGGCACCTATCAGTCCGCCACTCACATGTGTGACCACCTTCAACACAGTGACCAACAAAGTTGCTCAAATCATTAAAAAAAACTGGAGAATCTTGAATACAGGAAAACTCAACTGGGAACCTCCCCTCTTGGCCAACAAAAGAGCCCGCACCATCAAGGACACCATCGAATCCACCAGACCGATCTGCTTTCCCAAACCCACCAACACGGTCCTCAACGCATGGGGCCTCCCCAACGTCAAAGGGCATTTCCCATGCGGCAATTGCAGTGTCTGCCACATTACTGAGACGACCAAACAACTGAATCTTGAACCCGGCAAAACTTGGGAACTCCGCAAACATACGAATTGCAACTCGGAAAATGTTGTGTACCGGATCACTTGCCCTTGCAACCTCACCTACATAGGCATGACCACTCGCAAAATAAAAATAAGGATCTGTGAACATCGCAGTACACTACGATGCAAGAAAAATACCACCAAAATGACTACCCATTTTCTAGAAAAAGGCCACACGACCAATGACATGAGATGGGTTGTTGTAGAGGCCCTGGACCACAACCTTCCTAATATCCAGAGTCGCCTTTTGGAACAAGAGCAACGTTGGATATATCGTCTGTCCAGCCATACCACCGGACTCAACGATAATATCCCATGGAATAGCCTCAGGCGAACCTAATGCCAGCACGTCCTCGTGTAGCCTCCTATGCCAGCACTGTGTTCTCCCACTCTCTTGACAGACCCAGTAGCCCCCATACCTCCGTGAGGCTACCCCAACTGTCCACCTATTCATAGCCAAATGCCAGCACGACATCTGCACCCTTGCATGTTTCGGTCCACCTCACGCCTTTCTCACGTAAGGCTTATCTCTGGCACCGATTCTTTACACTTGGCATCCAGTGCCCACATGCCTGCCTGTTCAGCTATTACTGCTCACGCTCTCCCCTTTGCAGCGTCTCTGCTCCTCTGCGCATGCGCTCTGGAGTAGCGATCTCGACGCTTGCTCGCGCACCACGCATGCGCGCACAACTCGCAACCCAGGCTCACACATGCGCAGACCTCTTGGCTACACCAGCGCCTACTGGACACCCAGCACGTAAACCATGGCCCCTACCACTATTTATTCCCCCTCCGCCTTGGACACACCACCATCCGGGATCCGGGAGCCCTGAGTAGGTGGAATACGGGTGCTGCTACTTGACCAAGTAAGGTGACGCGCGCTGTTTTTCTGTCGGTCTACATCTGTCGTTGATGTCCCGACCTTCATGCCTGATTTGTTCCTTCCTCCCCACAGAATTTGTGATTTAAGGAGCGCACTCCTCCCCTTTCCTGAGCAGCGACCAATACTCAGCCATAGTGTAATTCCTTTTTAATTCCTTCTGTTTGTCATCCCCTCCTCCCGTTACCTTTAGCGCGTCTCACAGGGGTACTTCCCCTTCGTGTACCCAGCACCTCACTTGTATTACACACTGTCACCTGGATAGCCTATGCTAGCCAGTGCGTACTGGGTATTTACGTCTAAGTCTGACCACTCGGTGGCCACACAGCACCACCCTTTAAGGTGCCCACAGCCTCCACCAGGCACCCCATGAAAATAGTTCACTACCCTTCCTGCCTGTCTTGTTGCCGGTCTTGCTGTTCACCAATTTAACGATAGAGTCCACAGGACACACAGCGTCCTCTCATTAGTTATTATTGATCAGTGTGAGACTATAGCAGCATGCCACACCAGTATAGTATGTGTGTGGCCATAGGCACAACCGACTGCAAGTGTTGGATACATCACAGCACGGAAGATTGCATTTTATAGTTGCGGCGATACTCAGCACAAAATGCCACTGCTTTATATGTCTTTGTGCTATGTTCTTTTCTCCCACAGGTTTTTTCGCTGCGGTGTCCGCCAATGTGCAGACACCTCTTCCACACACCTTAGCGAGTGTGTAGGTAACTAAACCATTTTATTTTTTCACTAATCATGTGGCACTCCTCACTTTGCCACTCACCTCACACACTGGTCCTGACGAAAGCCCCTGACACTACTAAGTGGGCTGAAACATGTAGACCTACCACACATACAACTATTAGAAACTAATCTCTTTCGTAGTTGCACCACATAGTTTAATTTTAATATATCCTGAGCCGCCAATAATAAATTTACCTCGGCAAGGACTCTCAGAGATATTTTTAAGCCTTCACGACATCACACTTCTGCACCACACCAGCTCCGCTGTAGCCAGGCGTCGCAGCACAACCGGGAGGCACTCGGCCACCCGGTTGGGGCCCCTATGATGAAGCATGACACCAACCAGGTTGGTGTGTGAGGGGCCTTTTAACTAACCTAGTGGGTTCTCTATCGCTGCTTCTCAGTGATTGTACCAACACCTTCGGGTTCGTCCAGCTTTGATAAAACTGACCTATACCACAGGGGATACGGACGTACCCCATGTCTCCCTAGCTCTCTCATTGATCTCTACATTAATTCGCAGCGCACAGCTGTGAGAGCATCCTCTTGTTACGACGCTCTTCCCTCCCCCCCCCCCTCTCCCCCCCTTTTTTTGTTCCGGTTTTTTCACTATGGCTGAGAACCCGGGCCTAGGGTTTACACTGGATGATGTCAATAGCATACTTGACAACCCCCCCCCTTTTGGCAGATTTCAATCTGGCATCCTCTATCGCACAAACAGCTGACTGGGATAATCTCAACGAAAGAAAACGCAACCGAATAAGAACTATACTCCATGGAGTAATTCTGACCGAATACCTAAGGAACAATACCGCACCCAGGGGCCTAATCGTCACCAATGCCCCACGCATCTTTCTCGAAGATCCCACCTTTCGAAAAGACTGGGCACAGATAGCATGGAGATGTACCCGTGACTGGATGATCCTCATCATCCAGACATCCAAACGCCTCTCCGACGCCTTTCTAATCGAAATACAAGCCACAGAAACACATTTTAAAGCCACACTCTCCTCATTCAAGAAAAAACTGGAAGAAACTAACAGAGAAATTCATGAATACAAAGAGGGCCTTACCCAAAGTAAAATTAACAAATTCCAGAAAGATCTGAAAAGATTTTCCTACGCAAAGACTTACCCTTATGCCGAAGCTGACTACCAGCCACCCCACCGCGCTGACACGTCAGGTACCTCATCAGATGAAGACTCATCAATAAGCAGTGGCTCTAGCAACAACAGCTACCGCAGACGCCAACAAGGCAGAGGTGGACAATCAGGTTGGCAACCACCCTGGTCTCATGGACCCCAGGGACCCAATATGCTATACCCACCTCTCTACCCCCCCGTACATCCACAATTTGGGTACGGTTGGAACCCACTGTTCGGCCCGCCTCCACCATATATGAATCAAAACCAACCACAGCCTTTTTTAGGAAGAGGCCGACGAGGTCGCGGAAGGAGACGCAGAGGGAATACGGTACACTGGCAAGACAACCCACAGCAGGGTGCTCAGACAAGGAGCCAAACCAGAGACCTACAACCAGGCCCGAGCACACGCTGAGCCTAGTCTCTAACCTTTCAAAACATGTCTTAACACCCACTGAAGTGGCCACCCTAGAAAAAGGACTTGGCTATGCCCCTACTACCAAACTAGACAAATTCAAGCTGCACTGCGAACTAGCGGAATTCTTTCGCAAACTGAAAATCAAGGCTTTCTTTCAGAATGCACCCGCACTCACTGACCCTGGAGATCAAGGGGACACGACCCTTAGAGTCAAATCAACATTCATACCTCCACCATGCTCCATACCACCTGAGATCTTGGTATACGAGCAGACAGTGTTCAAAGAAATTGAAGCCCTCCAAGAACCCCACATGTTCCAAAACACAAGCAAGGCGGAACGTATGGCCCTACAATCATTGAAGCAGAATCCAGAGATCATTATCAAACCAGTGGACAAAGGGGGAGGCACGGTAATACTCAATAAAGAGGACTACCACCGCGAGTGTGAGCGCCTACTTAATGAAACCAAAAATTATGAGTTGCTCACACATGACCCCACCCCCGCCCTCAAGACTCTCATACAATCCTTAGTGGATGATGCGGAAGACTCCGGCCACATATCCAAGAACGAGGCCAAATTTCTCACAACCACACAAGGCAAGATACCATATTTTTACACTGTGCCTAAGATTCATAAGAACAAAACCCCTCCTCCGGGACGCCCCATCGTCTCCGGCATCGGGTCTCTTTTAGAACCCCTTTCACGTTTTTGTGATCATTTCTTGCAACCATTGGTTCAATCCACCAGCACTTACCTTACAGACACCAAAGACCTTCTAGGTCTTCTAGCGGACATACGCTACGACCCCAACACTTCCTTCTTGGTGTCACTTGATGTAGAGAGCTTGTATACTAGCCTCCCTCAAGACGACACCCTCAAAGTATTAGAACAGGCTCTCAACAACACCGACTGGCATTATCGCACCCCTCCTTCCTTTGTACTCAAATGCGCAACACTAGCGCTCAAAGAGAACTACTTTGAATATGAAGGCAAGCTATATCTTCAGAAGTACGGCACTTCAATGGGCAGCGTTTTCGCCCCAAGCGTAGCGGGCCTGTATGTCTTCCATTTTGAGAGCAAACACCTCCTCAACATCAACTCAACACGGATTCCCCACATCAAATTCTACAAGCGATACATTGATGATATCCTCCTAATTTGGGAGGGATCAGGAGAATCATTGGCCTCTTTCTGTGAATGGATCAACACGTGCGACCCTAATCTTAGGTTCACACACAGTTCAGACAGGCATCGGACCACCTTCCTAGACCTGGACATAAAAGCAGAATCAGGAGGCCTGGTGAGTAAGACTCACTTCAAACCCCCAGCTCGTAATTCCCTACTACACTTTTCCAGTTTCCATCCCCGAGCCCTCCGTGAGAACCTTCCATATGGCCAATTTCTGCGCCTCCGCAGGAATTGCAGTGACACCAAGGACTACAAGGCACAGGCAACTGACCTTTGCCACAAGCTGCACCAACGTGGTTATCCACGCAAGATAACCAAGACAGCTAACAAGAGGGCCAGAAACCAAAATCGCGAGGGCCTACTGGAGAACTACATTAAGGCACCTATCAGTCCGCCCCTCACATGTGTGACCACCTTCAACACAGTGACCAACAAAGTTGCTCAAATCATTAAAAAAAACTGGAGAATCTTGAATACAGGAAAACTCAACTGGGAACCTCCCCTCTTGGCCAACAAAAGAGCCCGCACCATCAAGGACACCATCGTATCCACCAGACCGATCTGCTTTCCCAAACCCACCAACACGGTCCTCAACGCATGGGGCCTCCCCAACGTCAAAGGGCATTTCCCATGCGGCAATTGCAGTGTCTGCCACATTACTGAGACGACCAAACAACTGAATCTTGAACCCGGCAAAACTTGGGAACTTCGCAAACATACGAATTGCAACTCGGAAAATGTTGTGTACCGGATCACTTGCCCTTGCAACCTCACCTACATAGGCATGACCACTCGCAAAATAAAAATAAGGATCTGTGAACATCGCAGTACAATACAATGCAAGAAAAATACCACCAAAATGACTACCCATTTTCTAGAAAAAGGCCACACGACCAATGACATGAGATGGGTTGTTGTAGAGGCCCTGGACCACAACCTTCCTAATATTCAGAGTCGCCTTTTGGAACAAGAGCAACGTTGGATATATCGTCTGTCCAGCCATACCACCGGACTCAACGATAATATCCCATGGAATAGCCTCAGGCGAACCTAATGCCAGCACGTCCTCGTGTAGCCTCCTATGCCAGCACTGTGTTCTCCCACTCTCTTGACAGACCCAGTAGCCCCCATACCTCCGTGAGGCTACCCCAACTGTCCACCTATTCATAGCCAAATGCCAGCACGACATCTGCACCCTTGCATGTTTCGGTCCACCTCACGCCTTTCTCACGTAAGGCTTATCTCTGGCACCGATTCTTTACACTTGGCATCCAGTGCCCACATGCCTGCCTGTTCAGCTATTACTGCTCACGCTCTCCCCTTTGCAGCGTCTCTGCTCCTCTGCGCATGCGCTCTGGAGTAGCGATCTCGACGCTTGCTCGCGCACCACGCATGCGCGCACAACTCGCAACCCAGGCTCACACATGCGCAGACCTCTTGGCTACACCAGCGCCTACTGGACACCCAGCACGTAAACCATGGCCCCTACCACTATTTATTCCCCCTCCGCCTTGGACACACCACCATCCGGGAGCCCTGAGTAGGTGGAATACGGGTGCTGCTACTTGACCAAGTAAGGTGACGCGCGCTGTTTTTCTGTCGGTCTACATCTGTCGTTGATGTCCCGACCTTCATGCCTGATTTGTTCCTTCCTCCCCACAGAATTTGTGATTTAAGGAGCGCACTCCTCCCCTTTCCTGAGCAGCGACCAATACTCAGCCATAGTGTAATTCCTTTTTAATTCCTTCTGTTTGTCATCCCCTCCTCCCGTTACCTTTAGCGCGTCTCACAGGGGTACTTCCCCTTCGTGTACCCAGCACCTCACTTGTATTACACACTGTCACCTGGATAGCCTATGCTAGCCAGTGCGTACTGGGTATTTACGTCTAAGTCTGACCACTCGGTGGCCACACAGCACCACCCTTTAAGGTGCCCACAGCCTCCACCAGGCACCCCATGAAAATAGTTCACTACCCTTCCTGCCTGTCTTGTTGCCGGTCTTGCTGTTCACCAATTTAACGATAGAGTCCACAGGACACACAGCGTCCTCTCATTAGTTATTATTGATCAGTGTGAGACTATAGCAGCATGCCACACCAGTATAGTATGTGTGTGGCCATAGGCACAACCGACTGCAAGTGTTGGATACATCACAGCACGGAAGATTGCATTTTATAGTTGCGGCGATACTCAGCACAAAATGCCACTGCTTTATATGTCTTTGTGCTATGTTCTTTTCTCCCACAGGTTTTTTCGCTGCGGTGTCCGCCAATGTGCAGACACCTCTTCCACACACCTTAGCGAGTGTGTAGGTAACTAAACCATTTTATTTTTTCACTAATCATGTGGCACTCCTCACTTTGCCACTCACCTCACACACTGGTCCTGACGAAAGCCCCTGACACTACTAAGTGGGCTGAAACATGTAGACCTACCACACATACAACTATTAGAAACTAATCTCTTTCGTAGTTGCACCACATAGTTTAATTTTAATATATCCTGAGCCGCCAATAATAAATTTACCTCGGCAAGGACTCTCAGAGATATTTTTAAGCCTTCACGACATCACACTTCTGCACCACACCAGCTCCGCTGTAGCCAGGCGTCGCAGCACAACCGGGAGGCACTCGGCCACCCGGTTGGGGCCCCTATGATGAAGCATGACACCAACCAGGTTGGTGTGTGAGGGGCCTTTTAACTAACCTAGTGGGTTCTCTATCGCTGCTTCTCAGTGATTGTACCAACACCTTCGGGTTCGTCCAGCTTTGATAAAACTGACCTATACCACAGGGGATACGGACGTACCCCATGTCTCCCTAGCTCTCTCATTGATCTCTACAAAATTTTAATATCACAGCCAATGCCAAATTTCCTACCGCACTTCACTATTAATGTTTTTGATTGATTTACTAGTAAATCAAGATCCTGCATGAAGTCCACAAAATCATTAAGTACAGACTGTAGGGCAAGAGGGTTGTGGGCCAACATAACGGCATCGTCAGCGTAGTGGAGGGTAGGCACGGGCCAATGGCCCACCTGGGCCAAATCTTTGGGGTGTAAAGTCAGAGCTGAGCCTACGTTATTTATGTATAGTGAAAAAAGAAACGGTGCAAGGACACTGCCCTTTCTCACCCCTCTCTCCACACTGAAAGCCTGTGTACATTCTCCCGTAATCCCGTATCTGAGCCTAGCTTTCGTACCTGTATACAGGTCTCTCAAAAAGGTAATAATCTGTGTCTCCACTCCCATATCGGACATAATTGTCCATAACTTAGAGTGATTGACACAACCGAAAGCAGAAGACAGGTCTACAAATCCCAGATATAAATTCCCTCCCTTAAATTTAGTATATTTTCCCAGCAACATACTCAGATTGAATCCCTGTTCTTTTGCCCAGACCCCAGTGTGGAACCCTTATTGGAGGTCAGACAAAAACCCCTTACTCTCAGCCCACTCTTGAAGTCTGTTTAAAAAGATATGTTCCGCTATCTTCACTAAGGAGTCAAGCAGTGAGATTGTTCTATAGCAGGCAGGGTTATGTCAATCTCCTTTTTTATAAATCGCTACAATTATTGATTCCGCCCATGTGGGGAGAAAACCTATATTACAACAAGTCCTTAAAAGAATGGTTAATACTGGTTCCCACAAAGTAATATTGGCTTTATACAGGTCCACTGGGATAGCATCTGGACCTGGTGCCTTTCCATCTTTACTAGCATTTATTGCACCATTGCATCAGACTAAACTGAATAATTGTGAAAGTTCGTCTAAGAGCTATAATATCATTAGATTTAAGTGCCTGAACAGAATCTGATGTAAAGGTTGGAACAGAATAAATGGCAGAACAATGTTTTATCCAGTCATCCTCTGGTATCGCAATCATGATCCCAAGGCCAGTTTTCTCTCTCAGTGGTGCGGAATTCAAAAAGCATTGTTGTCGTTGTTAATACTTTCTTCATGTAAGGCGTCCCATGCCTCTTCTCTTAATCGTGTTTTCCTTTGTTTCACCGCCTGTTAATAGGCTTATCTGCAGGACTGGACATCAACTCTACATCTTGAGTTTTTATGTAATGCCTCTTATTAGCCTTAGTGCATAATGAGTCGAACCATCCACTTATCTCCTTTTTGGATTTACTAGTAGTATGGAGACTCTCCTTCACACTCTGTACAATTGCCAAAACGGCATCAATAATCTCCTTGAGCTGTTAAGAGTCATCTAGACAGATCCCAAAGGCTTCCACTTTGCTACAGATTAGTTGTTTTAGAAACCCCTCAGGGACAATCTGTTTGCACTGCAGGGAAAAGCATTGAGAGTAGCTAGCTTAAGTTCACCAGTGTGGATCAAGCTGTGGCTACGCTGTTTCCTCGATAGCAACGCAGATGAGATTTGTACAGATTTTGGAAAATGGTCACTTAGTGGAATGGAGTGAGTATGAAAGTTAAAAGTATGATTAGCAGAATTATTAAATAATAAAACATAATCAATGATACTATTGGCTTCTCTCCCATTTAAGGGACACCTAAATGGGGCATACAGGGGATGAAATTTCATTAGAAAATGATACATCAAATTTGTATATGAGTTCATTTAATTTATCCGCATATCGATTATGAATGAAATGTGTTTGGCCCTCATCATCTAAATTAATCATACCACATATTCTTTCGGAGGGTAGGCTGCATAATTAAATATTAAAATCACCCCCCCCCACAATATGGAGAGCTTCTTCCTTCCGCTTTTATCCAGACATTCCAGATCCTCATCCAATTTATGTAAATTTGATATTATATCGCAACTTGGGGCATTATTATGCAGATTAATCACTGCTGGCCTAGCCAAACCTGATCCTTCACACACAATTACTTGATAGTAGCGATTAACTAATTCTTTAGTTAGTCTTACAGATTGTAGATTATTGGAAACAAAGATACATAGGCCACCTGTTGATCTACCACGTGATGTAAAAGCGGCAGGGACAAAGTATGCTCTAAACCCATTCATATGCACAGGTTCCGTGATTGAGGTCTCTTAGAGGAAAATAAAATTGAAATCCTCGACAAATTCTTGCCATTCTGGATTGTTAATTTTGTTACGGAGACCTACCACGTTCCAGAACAAAAATCCAATATTATCAGGAGAGATGTCGAAACAATTCTCGGCACAGTTAATTAGCGTGATATGTGTGATTGAGTCAATGGGTGGCTGTATAGGGACAGCAGTTAGCAAAGTCCTTAACCCACGTGATTCTTGAGTGAGTGTCTCATTTTCAGAGTTAAATGAAGCAATATCAATCTCTAGTCTCCTCACAGGACCTTCCCAAATGCTCCACGTCAAATCAGTCTAACCCATCAAGGTTTGATAAATCCTGAAACCGATTAAAAGTTGGAACATTGGTCAATTAAGTTCCTCAGTCAATCTCAGTTGAAATAAATAACCTAAGGGGAGAGCAGAAACGGTATTTATAGTTACATGTGTGGCCCTGGTTCTGTTCAGAACTGCCTCTACCAATTTTGGTGTTTTAAAAGACAGCACTGCACAATCTCCTGGCAGAGTTCTCACACTCCAATTTTAAGTGAACAAGGACTTTTATTTAAGAGTAAAATACTTCAGTTCCTCACCTCTGTGACTTTCTTCCTCCAGTCTAGTATGAATTTAAGTTAGACAGCCTGGAAGTATGATGTGATATGAGGGATTGTTGCTCCTCCCTGTACTGTTGATAGGCTTGAAATCATGTTGGACATTCATTAAGTTTATCCTGAAATATGCAGGAGTTAATTAACTCCTAAAGTTGTTTGAGAGAGTTGGGGCACAAATGGCTATTGTTTGGAATGAATAAATACAAAATCTAAATAAGAATTCTCATAATAATTTCTGAAATTCTAGAATTGTTTCATAGGCCGCCACTGAAAGTCCAGATGTGTAGCTTGAGGAGATTACCTATCTGAACGATGCCCTAAATCTGACTGTTCAATGGCTCGCCAACAACCAGCTCAAATTGAATGCCCACAAAACTGAGTTCCTTCTCATCCCCACCCAAAAAATCCAATGACATCTCTGAATGGATTAACTTGATCACAGCAATCAGCTGCACGCCAACCATAGTGGATTCTGCCAAATTGCTAGGGATATCAATTCGATGGCCAAAACTGCCAGGTTCCATCTGAGCTACTTGAGAAAACTAAAACTTTCCTTGATACGGCTGATCTAAAAACTGCAGTTCAAGCGTTAGTAATCTCCAGAATTGAATACAGCTGCTCTACCATATCTGGCCTACCAGAGACTTTGACAGCCCCACTAAAAGCTTGCCTCAACGCAGCAGATAGACTCTTAACTGGCTCCAAAACATTTGAGCCAGACATCTTGAAGGCAGAATCCAGCTCAAGCTGGCCTGCATCACTCACAAAGCCTTGTACACGAACACCCCAAAGTATCTCGCCCAGAAAATTGTGATATCTGGGAGAACCTGAAACTCCCGGTCCGCCAGAGACCGTATGCTCCAGCCACCCCGCTTCCGCAATGTAAAAACATATAACCGTGCGTTCTCTGGGGCTGCATCAAGAATCTGGAACTCGCTACCTCCCTCCATTAGAAGAATTTCTACTTTGTCGCGCTTCAAAAAGGAAGCGAAAACCTTACCAATGAGCAAATTCCTCCAATAACTCTCCTTTATTGCGCATTCTGCCTTTTCATGGCCTATGTTTCTTTGCATAATCTCCTGTATTGCTTGGCCCTCTCCATGTATCAATTGTTCCCCTTGTTTTATTGTCGGCATGTCGCGCGCTGATTTTGGTACTGTACTGTTTATTGTATATAGCTCTGACTTTTATCCTACTGTAGTCAACTCCCTTACCCCATCCTTGCATTTTGCCTATGCTTATACTGTGCGCAACGTGTTTATCCCTGGAAAGCGCTCTGATACCCTAACGGGTCATGTTCGCGCTATATAAAACCTCAAATAAATAAATAAATGAATGAGGTTAGAGTAGAATAGTGTCATGTCCTATGTGGCAGTAGTATCTATCAGTGCACCCAAATATTTTATTGGGTCCAAGTTCCAGAGGATGGGTATGGTCTACTGAAAATGCTCTGCTTGATCTGTTGGGGTGAATCTAGAGTGCCTCTGATTTTGTGATATTAATTTGAGACAGCCTTGAACAGTTGCAACTCCACTAACACTAGAGGTATTGAGGTCAATTGTCTTTAAAAAAAAATGTATGATGTCTTTCATGAATAAAGTGAGCTTAAAGTATCTTTGCTGTTCGTTACCCCAGTACTGTCCTCCCTGTGTCTAATTATGTTTGCAAAGGCTTCAAGTATGAATGTAAATATGAGTTGTGAAAAGGGTCAACCATGCTTGGTTTCACATTTAATTGTACTGTGCTGTGAAGAAGTACCATTCACTATTACCTGGGCTCTAGAGGTTTGCTAATTCCTCAAGGTGCAGTAATGAAATTGGGTCCCATTCCAATTTCTGTAACACCAGTCATACAAGTCTTATTCACTCCATCCAATGCCTTCTTGGTGCCCATTAAGAGTAGAAGGGCATTCTGCTGCTTTCTTTGGGAGTTTTCCAGGATATGGAGGAACTGGTTAGTGTTGTACCCACATTGGCGACCTCGGATAAACATTGACTAATTTGAACTGACTATCTCTATGAGAAGGGGTCCCAGCTTTGCCACCAGGATCCCACTGAAGAGTTTACTAGTAATCTTTAGAAGACATATAGGAATGCACCAAGGTTCACTTTGCTAACTGCTTACACAAGTTAGAAATAACTACCACTGTCACCTCACACTTCATATCAATTAGTACAGCTGTCCCTCCAATATTGTTAAATAACTGTGGAAGGACTGAAGTGAACTTACTAGAATACAGCTCGTAAAAGTTTACTCTAAAGCCAGCTGGGCCTGGAAATTACCTGATTTAGATCTGTTAATTACTAGAAAAATGTCTTCAATCATGAAAGGCTCTCCTAGTACCTTCCTCCACCGACGAAGGAAGCATCTATCCAAGGTGTTTGTGGAGAAATTATGAGACTGCCTTTGGAAATATCTGTTCTTTGACATACAGTGGTTAATAAAATATGGAGAAATGTCGTGTCTCTCCAGAATAGTTGGTGTTCTTTTGAACCCTGTTAACATTTGCCCCAGCATTCAACTGTGCAGCTAGGAGTCTCCCCACTTTATTAACTGAGGAGTGATATCTTTGTTTGGTCCTCAGCAAGGCATACACTGCTCTGCAACAGTCTAATGTTTTAAGTTGGGCTCTAAGCACCAAACCCTTGCATCTGAGTTTATTTGAGGGGGATTTTGTATGCCTCCCTTCAGTGTGTGTCAATGAGAATTCTATGGAAAGTCATGCTGCAGTCCTTGCTCTTTTGTACTGTGCTTCTACTGTAATAAATACACCTCAAACATAAGCTTTAAGCAAATTCCCAATGACTGGATGATGAGATATCTGATGAATCACTCTCCTTTAAAATCCTCACTATTTCCTCCTCCACCTCTATCCGAATTGCTGTGTCATTGAAGAAAAATTCCTTGAGGTGCCAGACCAAATATTTGGTGGGGTGGAAATGTGTGTTCAATGTGATTTTGATAGGTGTGTGGTCAGATAGAGCAATGTGTTCTATTTCTGTAGCTGCCATTGCCCTGCAGAGTTTGGCCCCCACTAGAAAGTAGCCTAAATATGCATATTGTTTGTGTGCTGAAAAGTACTTGTAATTTTTATCGTTTTTATGCATATCTTTACTAGCCCAATTACTTCAAGGCACTCCATGAATTGTGCAGGGGCTGAGCCTCCACTATCACAGTGTTGGTGTAATGTGCAAATTATATTTTCAGAACACCCCAGCCACAGATGCATTCCCCAGGACAGCAGACTTGGTGACAATAAGAAGAAATACATTTTGTTGCTTGTTCGGACCATATAATTTAACTGCGGTATAGATTATCACACTCACCTCTATCATCAGTCCCAACATTCTACAATACTTGTGTGAGATGACCTTGGTTACTACTACTTCAAAGGATTTGCTGCAGAAAATATCTAATCCAGATCAGAAGTTCACACACAAATGCATAGCAACTGTTCCTGTAGTTACCAAGTCCTTGACAGAATACTTTAAATTATTCTATCATCTGGCCATTAATACCCTATGATATCTTTCTGTGCTAGTCTCTGCTAAGCCTGCACTACACAATGTGCTCCTGTTAATATTAAATCAAATTTGAAAGACCAATTAATACGTCCTGATTAGGGTCTGGAATGCTATACTACTGGAAAGAACTTGGAGCATGCTAAATTATTTTTACCTAGGACTCCTCATATTAACTACAAAGTTTGTACAAATGTTCTAGGCATGCATATTTATGGCCCTATAACTCCAAAACATCTCAAACTCATATCTAAGAAATTCATTTTGCCTTTCTGTTCTCTGAATTAACAGGTGGAAGCAAGGCTGCCAGTCTGGAGGTCTTGGCCTGGTTTGAGTTGCCAAGCGAACCTGCAGCATTGAGCTCTTAGTTAATATTGAGGTTTTATGGTCTCTCTTTCCAGAACACATCTTTATTGTTACATTTATCTGTACACTAGATGACCAGAGAACCCATATAAATTGGACCCTCCTATGATTTCAGCAACATTGGCAGACCAATAATCACTCTATATATATTTTTAACTAAACATAACTCAAATTCTACTCACTGAATAAAGACACCATTGCTGGCATTGTTGACTAATTTTACTACTCTAAAATCGAGCACTTTAGGAGGTCCACATAGTCAGTTTAGTGAACTTCGATGAACAGTTGCTACCACTTGCCAGTGATTACAAAACCCTCTCTGACAGATTGTGACAGCCTCTTCTTGACGCTGCCTCATTCCCGGTATTTTTCTGCTGATGTTGTCAGGTAAGCACCTGCTAGTTAGCTATGACATCGCAATCTAAATATCACCTCGCACAGAGGCCTGTGGGATGTTTTGACCTCTGCCTTCTTTTCTGTTGCACATTATTCTAGGTGTTATAGCCCTTCACCGCTCTTCAAACAACAACCATGGTTTGAACCGACACATTTCCTAGAAGAGATTCAGGCCTTCTAGAAAACAGTAGCACTTATCAAACCCATTACATGTATGCCACCCCCTTTTACTCCACAAAAAATGAAGTGAGCAACTCCTGGTCTCAGCTCTCCAACTGCATTGGTGATTGTGAACAGTGGATCTCCATCCGCCTGGGTTACTCTGCACTGAACCCACAAAATGTCTTACTATATCTGCCTGTTTCTGACCTCAACTCTCCAGAGAACTGATCTCATCCACATTTCAATATACAATAACTGCATATATGTGACTATCGTCTCTCTTTAGCTCTGCTCCTCATTGCTTGGAGATGCAGATTGTATCAGTCAAATGATCATAAATTTAAAAAAACTGTTGTGAAGAATCAGCATCCAGAATATCAACAGAAAATAATCAGTCTCAGCATTCCTCCACATGTCCAGAGAAACAACCTTAATGAAATGTACGATTACAAATGAATTCCACATAGATATCTGATCTACTTTTTTGCAAATGAGACACTTGAACTTCTCTTCATCACATAAACTGATTCTTGACAACATTACCTTAACTCACTGGCTTCCTCTACTTTCAAAACCCTACCATAGTGTGATCCATAGGTCATGACTGTGAATCTCATCACTGCTTTCTAGTCATACAAAGATGGGTAAATGGAGTCCAATAAATTGTGTGATAGAGTCATCTGCCATTTGCAGTGCATTCAGTCTGCGGAAGTTTAGTATGAAATGCAACATCCTAAAAAAACTATTTATTCTTACTAGAAATCGAGTCTCTAGTTGGCAGAGCTCTGCACCCTGTCCAAGTCGGGACACAATTCTAGTCAGGGTAAGCCAGATTCACACCCTAAATTATCCTGTGCTCGCCCTCTGGTAGCTTAGCACACAGCAGGCAGGCTTAATTTAAGAGGCAATGTGTAATGTATTTGTGCAGCACTTAAAAGAGTAAAACTGTGATAGCGCCGCTCAAACATAATCCATACCAGGTTAGAAAAATAGAATTTCATTTAATGATCAAAACCACAAAAATCCAATAAGTTGAACCGGAGTTATACATTAATATCTTCAAGTATATTACTTAGAAACCTAAGGCACGCTTGACTGGGTCAGATCTGAAATTTCAGGCCAACCATGATAGAGCGTGGGTTGGACACGGGAACAAACTTGTTCCACTGCAAAAGTACCTTGGATAGAGGGAATGTGTTGATGTTGAGACCCAATGCAAGGAGCAGGCAGAGGAGGCGATGTGTCAACATTCATCCCTTGGGATGCAGGCAATGCGTTGGTTCTGATCCGTGCAGTCAAAGATGCATAGTTGTTGAACCCCTATCAATGTAGGCAATGCGTCATCATTGAGTTGCGCAATTGGCGATGCGATGTCCATGTCTTCGGCTGTAGCGGCAACCGTAATGGTGCGATAGGTTGGTTCAAACCAGCAGAATGAAGGCCATGCATGGATTCTGCTGCCAAACTCCAAAAAACCATCTCCATGGGCCTAGGACTGGATTGGCACCACTTGGCAGGGTAAACCCACAGTTGACAGAGCCCAAACGTTACAAGAGAGCTGATGGAAGTCTTTCATATCCCTCAGACTTCAAAAGAGGAGGCAGGCCAGCAATCCCTTGAAGTCACTTAAGTTCTTGAGGATGTAAAGATGCAGGCCCAGTCCTTCTCACTACAAGGAAAGGATAGCAGCAGGCAGAAGGGCAAGATTAGGAGTACGGCACAGTGACAGTTCTTTCAGCAGCACAGCAGTCTTTCTTCCTGGCAGAATGTTCTCAGGTCCAGATTAACCCTGGGCCAAGCAGGTGTAGTGTCTCTACGCGAAGTTGGAAAGCAACTCCGTGGAACTTCGCTACGCTCCGATCCACAACCTCCCCTCTCCCAAAATAATTAAAAGTAAGTAAAAGGCACTTACCTGCCTCGTGGCTGCCTCCTCCTCAACATCGTCGCACTCCTGCCTCCTCCTTGCCGGCCTTCTTCACTAATAACCCCTACATTGTACGTCTTGGGCTGGAGATGTATAAGAGGCAAGCTGAAAAATTGTTCTATAGATTTTAAGCAGCTTCTGTCAATTGTTGTACTGTCCCGCCCCTTGAGAGCCTCGCTACCATAAGCCAAGGTCGGGAGAATCTTTGCTTGGGCCACCTGGAGGATAGGCGTAAGTGTAGGGCCGTTTAGTTTTGGAAAAAGAGACCTAAGCGCAAAGGATAGGGTGATGCCCTTCTTCCTAATTTCATTCAATTGATCAGTGTATCTCCCACTGTTATTGAAGTGGACTCCAAGATACGTAAAACGTTTAGTTGACCCTAACTATTCTTGGCCCAGACAACATGTTTGTTTTTGTAGTCTGGACCCTCAGACCACGAGGATCTTACTTTTCATTATGTTGATCGTCAGGCCATTCCTAGTTGAAAAGGTTGAGGTGGCATCCAAAAGACGTTTGTTCTCCTAACAAGTACTAGATTGTCTGCATACAGCAAGTTTGAGAGTCGGAAGCCCCCAAGTTTGGGTGGATGGAAATTGACTAAATTCAGTGTAGGAGTCAAATCTGATAATAACAGGTTAAATAATGTTAGTGCAAGGACTCAGCCTTGCTTGAGTCCTTGCGTGGTGTTAATTGGCCTAGGCAGGTGAGACCCATCACCGATTTTTATTCTGACCCATGTTGCTTGATGCAGCAGTTGCAAGGCCCAAAGCAAGCCTGCTGGGATGTTGATATGTGCCAATTTCTGCCAAAGCTCCCCCCTATCGCCCCTGTCAAAAGCTGATTTGTAGTCGACAAAGCCCAGATATACTGGTTGGCTGTTGAATTAAGCCTGATCAACTAAAAGGGAGCGTGCCATAAGGTTCAAGAAGTTCCCTGTGTACTTGGTGAAGCCTGTTTGGTTTGATGAGATGATCTTATTTGTCTTGGCCCATAGCTGTAGCACTTCCAGAGCACACCTGGGATGTATTTGACATCATTGTCAATTAATGCTACCAGACGGTAATTTCCGGGAACCCCTTTCTTACCCCCCTTAAATATCTCATAAGTGCTACTTTCTGGCAATCTTTATAATACTTTTTGTTGCATATATCTACCTAACACAGAACCAATCTTGCACACAATAGAGAAAAAAAACACATACATACAGTGATGGAAATTCTATTGGTGGATTCTTCTGCCAAAGTAATACTCCACAAATCTAAAAATGTTTTATCATCGCCCAACTCTAAATGAGACTATCAATGTCCATCTATAAAATGGATGGAAATTGATTTTTGTGGATATATCACATTGTATATTTAAATCATTAGCTAAGTATTAGCAGGAATTGCATGCACAAATGTACCCGTAATCAGAGACAATTATCTAAGTAAAGGTTTTTCAAGCTACATACAATTCTGCAGTTACTAAGAGAAACAGAATGTTGCAGGATTATCTCATATTTTGCGTACCCTAACATTAACGACAAAAAGGTGATTTGTTTTTTGTTTGGTTTAATTTATTGCAGATAAGCAACTGCTACAATTAGCACTTGTCATATGACAAGCATCTGATTATCTTGAGGTTGATCATCAAAGTGATTCATTTTATTTTTTATTGTGTCTTTCAATGTTACTAGCTGCCTAATTCAAGCAAATTATGTGTTTGGCAATTGCTAAATAGTGCAATACCATTCTTATAACCAGTGCTAGTCCAGAAGAAACAGAACAGGCTCTTCCTTTCTTGTGTAATTGTAAGGCCGCTGCCCTTTTGGGCTTGATCATATAGTTAGCTGACTCACAAACGTTTGTGTGCCCGTTTGTGAAACCTACAGGCACACAAACGTTAATTTCTTGATGCAAATGGGAAATCCTTACTCGCATTATGAGGGTTTGTATACTGATCTAAACTTATTCAAACCCAAATAATCACCAATATGAGAAATTTTTCAGTTTGAATAATTTTAAGAAAAT
Source organism: Triturus cristatus (assembly GCF_964204655.1). NCBI lineage: Eukaryota > Metazoa > Chordata > Amphibia > Caudata > Salamandridae > Triturus > Triturus cristatus. Next base: position 379,750,022 of record NC_140587.1, read on the forward strand.
TTGGGATGAGAGGAGGAAAGGGGTCAGTCTTGTTGTAGGAAGGAAGATGACACACATTTTGTAAATTCCTATAAAGTCAGAACTTTGAGGGAGGAGGTACAAAGATGTTGTAGGTAGATTCCCACTGAGCCAACACATATAAATAACTATTATGATGATATTGTGTTTGGAGAGGAGTGATGGGGAAGGGACCACTCCCAAACTTTTATAGGTGTGTATGGAGCTTTGCAATCTCACTCATCCCTAGTTCTGACAACAGAGCTACTGCCATGGTTAAAGAGTCATCCAGCAGGCATTCTTTAGGTTACACCTGTCTTATCAGTAAACCAATGCGAATATTGTGAGCCAGCAGCATACATTACATAAATGAAGCACTGTCTGGAACAACCTGCTAGATACTCCAGACTTAGAGGTGATGGTGTAAAAATAGTGTTGGACGATTTAAGAACTTTGTGAGTGCGGACTGAAAAATTGTATTTGGACTCAAGTGAAACTGACAAAAGACTGCATGTGTATAATGAATTTATGTCACGATTGATGGTACATATTAAATATAATCACAATACTCACTATAATCAGGTACAGTTTGCACTGCTACCTGTAGTGTGACCATCCTGTATGTGCGGTACCTATTATGGTGTGTGACACTATATGCTGTGTGCAGCTAGCTTGCACTTTTTCATATTTGTTGGCTATATTCCCCCAGTGATTAGAGGCACTACCAAGGATTAAACGTGGCTTGTCTAGGATAGAGTTTTGTCAGACAATAATTCTAAGGACTCATTGTAGCTTTTATTATATTCTCCACACTAAATGATGTATTTTCTACCTCCTCCAGACTCTGGCAAGTCTTTTGATTGCATGAAGTGTTTCTTTTTGCTACAGGGCTTTGAAGTGGAGGGTGCTCTCACTTCTTAAAGGTCTGTATAATATCTGTCAGACCCAAGGCATTGTTGTATAAGCTGATGATGTGTTACCCTAGGGCTAACTGTAAAAGTTCAGTCACTAGCATACTTTAAAAAAAGTTATGTTTGTTGATATTTACAATATAATGCATCACTCAAGCATCCATTAGTAACAGAGGGGTGTATAGAAAACTAAAATAGAACCAAGAGCCAAAAGAACTCTCATAAACTTCAGAGAGTAGCTATGCCAATAAAATGACGAGCATTGTCAGTTGTGTTGGGGCGCACACGTACCACGACCATGAACATTCCATAGTTGCATACAGGTGTAATACATGTATATGCTTCCATAGGAGCCTACATCCTGTGTACAATCAATGTTTCAAGAACCTGAGAGCTACTCTTGAAATCCAGAAACCTCCCAGTCCTGCCTTCTTCTAACTCCGCTTTCCAAATAAACCTCGCTGGTGTTCCTTGCTAAAGAGATTTTTCACCTGCCCATCGCTACCTGATGGGTAATTTACTTTCACGCACTTCTGATAGCCCAGCTATGTTTGTTACCCTCGATCTGGGGCCTTTTGCTTTTCCAGTTTTTCAAATAAGTTATTTCCTCATTGTGTCCTATATGTCTCTAGGGTTGGAGGTCCACACCATGAGCCTCACATGTCTTACATAGTTCATTACAGTGTAGCATGTCTGATGTCCATTTCTTAAGTGTTGGTTTTGAGGCCCTACTCCAGCACATGACAATGACACTTTTGGCTAGCAGCAAAACCATATCACTGAAATGAGTCAAAGCAATTGGAAAGTCTTTAACCCAACCCAGCAAAGCCACTTGCAATGAGGTGGTCACCTGCACTTCTTTCATCCCACACAGTTAGTGAACATCACACCCCACTAGGACACAAAATTGGAGCATGACCAGGACAAGTGTAATATGTCTGTGCTGGGATGTTGACATCGCCCTCATTTGGGCTCCACAACTAGCCTGAAGGCTTGCAGTAATACCAGTGACTACGTACACACTTTTTAGGAATTCAAAGATCAATAACCTGTGTCTGCTGCTTATGGAGATAGCCTTCATTTGGGAATAGCAAATGTTTCCCTGTTCATCTATGATCAGGCAGCCTATATATCTTCCCCTCACTGCTCTGTGGCCCCCACCACAGACTACACTTTAGAATTAAATATCAGAGTAGATCAAGGGGTATCATACTTCTGTTTGTGGGGGTGAAATTAGAAATGTAAGGGCTACCTGTTTAATGGACTCCCATGATGTATGCCTACATGGTATGCTTCAGCCTGTAATACAAAAATATGTCACGTGGGGATATTTCTTTCAGTGATTTAGACTATGACAGGGCCAGTCCTTAATCTGTGAAAGAATCAGTGCCAGTGCCCAAACTCTGATATAAACCCGTGACCAGTGCTATCAAATGTTGGCATGCCTAATACCAAGGCTGCTTGTCTTGTTCCACCTCATGCCTTTTAAATCCACTACCAGACACCCTCTGCCCCTTTCGCGCACATCAGGTTCCTGCTTTTTGTTTTCCCCCATAGTTTTATATAGCGTGAACTTGACCTGAATGTATCAAAGCACTTTACATGACCACAGTTACGTTACACAAGGACACATTTATTTTTTTTGTTAGGCACGGAGAGATTAAATGATTTACCCAGCATCACAGGATGTTGAACGTCATTGCAGAGACTCAAACCCGGTTCCCCAGACTGGAGATCGACCATCCTAGCTGTTAGGCTACATCCTCTCCCCATACTTCTATTTTATTTCCAGAACTGCAAGGTAGATGACTCCACAGCTGTCTTTCCTTAACTATGCTTGAACAGTGTAGCTGTCTCTTCATTGGGTGTTCTTTTCCTCTCTCAGACTGCATCTGCTGTCAGCAGCTTAGAAGAGCAATGGGGTTAAGCAAACACCTGAGTTACTCTATACCATAAGCCATATCTCTCGGAATAATTTTAGAGCTGTTGACTTGAGTGCAGCATCATACAGGGACTCTTAGCACTTGGCAGAGGGTACTTCAATAATGACTTTGCAAATAATTGGTGCTCCATATAGGGCCACATCTATTAACGATATGGTCTACTGATGATGCACTTGCATTTTGATATTATTGTGTTTGCTGTTTTGCCTTGTGTTCTGCTCCTTATTCGGCTTTCTCATTTCACTGGACCTGGGTATTTTTGAGGAATTTTAATGGACTGCATGAGGTCTTAAGAAGTACCTCCGATATTCTTTCAAGATGAAATGTGTGCTGATCCATCGCTGACTCTTCTCTCATGTGTCCTAACAACGGAATTGCCTTCTCATTGGAAGAGTGGGTAGTTACTTTTCCTGCCCTTAGAATCAAAGAAGGTGAGGTTGGTGACAGATTTTAGTTGTCTCTCACCTAAATTTCACAAGTGTCTCCAGAAGCATTTGCATCTATTGCTAGCAGATAGGATGTTTCAGGGTTGTATTTCTAATAGACCTGACATAACCTTTTGAAAGGGCTCGGTCCCAGCTATCCCAAAAGTAAACGAAAGGACAATTGGCTGACAAAACACAGGGCAATGGAAAAAACAGAGATTCAGAAATGGTGATCTTGAGGTGTATGATATTAAGTGTAACATTAACTGGAATATGACATTTGTTGTATACATTGTTTGTAAATGTGAACGTATATATGTTGTCAACACACTGAGTGGTAACTGTTCCTAAACAAGGGGAAATTACTACAACTTTTTTGTTGGGAAGAAGTGTGTCTAAAGCTAGAGTGAGTAGAATAAAATAGAGATAGGGGAATTCCTCCTTTTGACATTGGTGCCCTCACACACCCTTGCGGGTGTCGTGTTTCAGCATCAGGCGTTGCTCCTCGTGAGGGTGGTGTTGCAGTCCCCCACTGGCCCCACGAGAGGGCTGTTTGTCAGAGATCTTTTATAGGAGGTGCCGCAGTTGGGCATGCGGGTGTGTGGGCCTCGTGAAAAAGATTTTTGTTGAAGATAAAATTACCTCGTCGGTACCCAATACAATTTTATTCAAGGGTCCAGAAGGTAAATTAAAATAAAAGAGGACTGGAACCTATCCTAGAAACAAATGTGTAGGGGGGATAGATATGCTCCCATTGCTCTCAGTCCGTGCAAGTGATGTGAAAGTGCAAAAGGGTCAACATGTTTCATGCATCAAGTGGGTCCCTAGTGGATCCGCAGTGCGCTTTGTCAGGACCGTGTCAGTTAAGATAAAAACTGTGGGAGACAGGGAAAGACACCCAGTACTCTCACCATAACCAAGTGTAAGGTCAGATGCGTCTGAGGCACTGGGAGACTCATATTGATCGTAGTCTCGTGAACCCAACCTAGCAAAAACACAAACAAAAAGAAAAGCGGAGAAAGAAAGTACATGACATAGAGAAAATATCACTATGATCATACATACTTGTAAGTCATACTACAGAGTAAAAAGTCACACACAACTACAAAACATGCTCAATGTAGCAAGCCTTGGTGTTTAAAACCAAGCTCTATTATGCGTGGCAAATGTAACCAGTAAGAAAAAGAATACCCACATGGAGGATAGTAGAAACATGCAGGTTTTACAAGGACATGGAGGCTGGGTGGCTAGAAGAGCAAGCATTTGCAATGGTCTCACTTCTGGGACCTTATATGTATTTAGCTATGCAGCACATTAGCCTGGGTGCTGAAACATCTACCGTTCTTGAACATGGAGGGAAAGTAAGCACCAAACTGTGGGACACACCAGGTATGGGAACACATAGAGAGAAATATTGCCTTTCAGTGGGAAATGGTATGGTCCAAAGCTCGGTTTTAATATAAAATCAGGGCCTTCTGTGGTCATATCACTGAAGACACAAGATTTGAAAAAAATATTATTGTCTACGGGTGCTCGCGGAAAACAATTTCTATGTACTGGAATCTAGAGAATGCTAAGGTGATTCTGGTATGTTATTGACCTCTGCTAGTTGTTTTCTATCAAGAAAGTTAAATAGAGGCAGTTGCCAGAAAAATGAAAAAAAGAAAGTCCCTCAGCAAAAATAAATTCTGGTATTTTACTGACCTCTGCTGGTCAAGACAGTTCAAAAGAGGCAGTTGAACAAAAAAAAAAGTCCCTAAGCGGAAGCAGACAAGTCCTAGGGCTGATCTCCAGAGCCCACAAAGTACATATACATATAAGTATATACTAAAGTATATAAGTATATACTAAAGTATATACAAGAGGTCTCGAATGCTCGACCTAAAAAAAATTGTATGTTTATGTAAAATATGCTTATAGCACAAACTCAGCTAAGAAACAACAAAGCACTACACAAAAGTAGGGTTTGTGAAGAGGGTGCAAGGGGGCAGGCTCAACATGCTCCCAAGAGACGGGCTGTAAGGATAGGTGGGGTATAGGGAAGTTGCGTTAGGAAGGGAATGGGTTTTGAGTTGCACAAATAGAGACAGGGATAGTGGAAGTGACAGTGCAGGCTGAGGAGCGACAAGATAGATATTAGGACTCTTGGTGCAACGGAGAAAGCCTTTACAAAACTGTCTTAACAATGAAGTCTTTATTACACAATGTCTTTATCACCCATTGCCTTTACCATGAAAATGCCTTTACCACAAAAGGTATGTATATTTAAGGTAAGTAAACTGCACACTGCTAGGGAGAAGCCCAAGAGTTTTGGGTGAGCCCTTAAAGAGGAAACCCAACATGGTGCCCATACAAAATGCTGTGAACTACACACTGCTAGAGAGAAGCTCAAGAGTTTTGGGTAACACACTATTGGATTATTGCCTATGCATTTTAACATATGCATGGCAGCACTTTATTAAATAATAGGAACTTATCATGTGGTTACTCATTAAAGGGTCATCTAGAACACGGACTCCGATAATTGTGCCACAACCTGCCGTGTACCTGCTAAGGTTGCATTGCCTAAGCTTTGGTGAGTCTCAACTTTTTAGCATTTAGCACTTACGGTGTATGGTGGCAATTATCGTGTCTGCAGGGACCTACAATACTGTGATTTGTTGCAGGAATTGATTAGACAGGTATCTGGGACTTATATCCATACAACATTGAAATTACTCTATACTGCGTGAGGGTGAGTAGAACTTGGTTAGTTGTGGGACACAATCACACTATGGTGATATTTGTAATGCGTACTTTTTTTTTGTAACGTTTCTTTGTAGGTGGAACTGTGGTTTTTGTAAACTTGGAGCATTGACGCCCGCATAAAGAAAAGTCTGCTATAGAGGTAAAGGGATATTGTACCATACTGATAATGGTCGTGAACTATTTCTGTGATTTGATTCTGTACTTTTAAAAATGAAGGTGGCTGCATGTAATCAGCCACTTGTTTAAACTCTCATAAAGTCTTCTTCTGGCATGGTTTTTAAGTACATTAATATATTGTTCTTTTTTTTGGCGACCGGTGTATGACCTTATTGTGGATTAACTTTGGGCAAACATGCCCAAGATTGTAACAAGTTCACAATATGTCCACTGTATGTGCATTAGAGCAATAATATTGTCACTTTAAAAGTCACTGGTGGCGGTATACAAGTGATTAACCTTTTGAGATGAGACAATGTCTGTTATCTCTTTGGTACCCTTAGCTCTGAGGAAGTCGTGATTATGATGAAGCACGTGTTAGCTTTTGTGGAAGTTATTGTGAATATAAGGGAATTAAATAAATCACTTGGGAAGAGCAAGACTTGAAAACATCAATTGAAGACTGTATTCTTACTAGGGGTGGGCGGAATTTGCGAAATTCAGTTTCGCAAATTATCGCGAAAATGCTAAAAATCTCCGCAAACACGCGGAAATATCGCAAAGATGCAGAAGTTTTTTTCCCGCCCGTTCGTGGTGTTTTCTGCTTGGTCGCGGCTCGCCAACTTACCCATGCGGTTGCTCGTGGGCGCGGCCATCTTGTTTTCACTTGTCTCGCGGTGCATGATCGCAAGAAGAAAGATGTGATCGCGCGACGCATGACGTTACTACGGGCGCGAACTGTCGCGAGACAGCGCAAATGGCTAGCAACAATCCAAAATCTCATGGAGAACGCGACCGGATCAGGAAAACTTGTCGGCGAACGCTTGGATTCAGGTAAGGCGATCGCCCACACGTGAGAATGTATTATTTTACAGTGCGAGCAAGAAACAAATTATCGCTAAGCTGTGAAATGCGGAAATTGACATTTTCGCGCTTTCCGCGGAACGCGAAAATGCCAAATTATCGCAACTTCCGCGAACGGAACGGAATTTTGGCCCAGGCCTAATTCTTACCAATATTGCAAAATATAGGTATATTGCACTCAAGATGCATTAGCATTTTTATTATTATTATTATGGGCACTCCCTGGCCTCTTTCTCTGCTTATCATCGATATGCTCTCTTCTCAGTAATCAATCAATCAATCAATCAATCAATCATAGGCATTTATAGAGCGCTCTACTCACCCGGTGGGTCTCAAGACGCTGGGGGGGGGGGGTGCTGCTACTGCCCGAACAGCCAGGTCTTGAGCTTCTTCCTGAAGGCGAGGTGGTCCTGGGTCAGGCGCAGGTCGGGAGGGAGGGAGTTCCAGGTCTTGGCGGCCTGGTAGGAGAAGGACCTTCCTCCTGTTGTCGTTCTTCGGATGCGGGGGACGGCGGCGAGGGCGTGACTGGCTGAACGGAGGTGTCGTTTGGGAGCGTAGAAGTTGATGCGGTTGTTGAGGTAGCTCGGGCCTTGGTCGTGAAGAGCTTTGTGTGCGTGGGTGAGGAGACGGAAGGTGATTCTCTTGTTGACCGGGAGCCAGTGCAGGTCTCTAAGGTGTCCGGAGATGTGGCTGTGTCGTGGGATGTCGAGGATGAGTCTGGCTGAGGCGTTCTGGATCCGTTGGAGTCTCTTCTGGAGCTTGGCGGTGGTTCCGGCGTAGAGGGCATTGCCGTAGTCCAGTCGGCTGGTGACGAGTGCCTGGGTGACAGTCTTCCTGGTTTCGGTGGGGATCCACCGGAAGATCTTCCGTAGCATGCGCAGGGTGTTGAAGCATGACGAGGAGACGGCGTTGACTTGCTTGGTCATGGAGAGGGAGGAGTCCAGGATGAAGCCCAGGTTGCGTGCGTGGTCTGTCGGTTTGGGTGCGGTGCCCAGGGCGGGGGGCCACCAGGAGTCGTCCCAGGCGGAGGGCGAGGATCCCAGGATGAGGACTTCCGTCTTGTCCGAGTTCAGCTTCAGGCAGCTGGTCGACATCCACTCGGCTACCTCTTTCATTCCTTCGTGAAGGTTGGCTCTGGCGGCGGCGGGGTCGTTGGTCAGGGAGAGGATCAGCTGGGTATCGTCGGCGTAGGAGATGATGTTGAGGTAGTGTTGGCGTGCGATGGCCGCGAGGGGGCTCATGTAGACGTTGAAGAGGGTTGGGCTCAGCGAGGATCCTTGAGGGACGCCGCAGATGACTTTGGTGGCCTCTGACTTGCACGGTGGTAGACGGACTCTCTGTGTTCTTCCGTCGAGGAAGGAGATGATCCATTCCAGTGCCTTCTCCTGGATTCCGACGTTGCTGAGGCGCTGCACTAGGGTGCGGTGGCAGACGGTGTCGAAGGCCACGGAGAGGTCTAGTAGGATGAGGGCCGCTGTTTCTCCGTTGTCCATCAGGGTTCGGATGTCATCGGTGGCAGCGATGAGGGCGGTCTCGGTGCTGTGGTTGGCTCGGAAGCCAGACTGTGAGGGGTCGAGGGATCCGTTCGTCTCGAGGAAGGCGGCCAGTTGCTTGTTGACGGTCTTCTCGATGACTTTGGCTGGGAACGGGAGCAACGAGATGGGGCGGTAATTCTTGAGTTCGGTGGGGTCCGCTGTTGGTTTCTTGAGTAGAGCGCTGAGTTCGGCATGCTTCCAGCTCTCAGGGAAGGTGGCGGTGGTGAAGGAGGTGTTGATGATGTCCCGCAGGTGGGGTGCGATGACGGCGTCGGCTTTGTTGAAGACGTGGTGAGGGCAGGGGTCGGTCGGAGATCCGGAGTGGATGGAGTTCATCATGCGGGCGGTTTCTTCGGTGCAGATCGGGGTCCAGGCGTGGAGGGTGGTGGTGGGGGGCGGTGGTTCGGTCGAGTTGGACGTGGCATTCGTCGGTTGGGTGTTGAAGCTGTTGTGTATGTCCGCGATCTTGTTGTGGAAGTAGGAGGCGAGGGAGTTGCAGAGTTCTTGCGATAGGGTGATGTCGTTGTTTCCGGCGTTGGGGTTGGAGAGCTCTTTCACGATGTTGAAGAGTTCCTTGCTGTTGTGTGCGTTGTTATCCAACCGGTTCTTGAATGCAGTTTTCTTGGTGTCGCGGATCAGTTGGTGGTGCTTCCGGGTGGCAAGCTTGAGGGTGGTCATGTTGTCCGGTGTTGGCCCCCTTCTCCAGGCTTTCTCGAGGGCTCGGCAGTTCTTCTTGGAGCTCTGGAGTTCGTCGGTGAACCATGGGGCCTTCTTGCTGCCGGGTCTGCTGGGCGGGGTCCTCAGTGGGGCGAGTTCGTCCGCGCAGTTGCTGATCCACTTCGTGAGGTTGTCGGCGGCCTGGCTGGGGTTCGCTGAGCTGGTGGGAGGGTGCTGGCTCAGGGAAGCGGCGAGCTGGTCGGCTGTGATCTTGCTCCAGCTTCTGCGGGCGACCTGTTGCTGGTGGTGGTGGGTCGTCGTTCTTTTGAAGGTGAAGTGGATGCAACTGTGGTCCGTCCAGTGGAGTCCTGTGGCGTGGCTGAAGGCGATGTCTTTGCTGGAGGAGAAGACGGCGTCGAGTGTGTGTCCGGCGAGGTGGGTGGGGGCGGTCACCAGTTGCTTGAGTCCGAGGTTGGCGAGGTTGTCGAGCAGGGTGGTGGTGTTGTGGTCGTTGTTGTTCTCCAGGTGGAAGTTGAGGTCCCCCAGGAGGATGTAGTCAGTGGAGGGGAGGGCATGCGGGCTGACGAAGTCGGCGATGTCCTCGCTGAATTGGGTGCGTGGTCCCGGGGGTCGGTAGATCAGGGTGCCTCTGAGGGTGGTCTTCGGGTCGGTGTGGATCTGGAAGTGTAGGTGTTCGGCGGTAGTCAGGATGTTGTCGGTGTAGGTCGTGATGCGGATGGTGTCCCTGTGGATGATGGCGATGCCACCACCAATCTGGTTGGCGGTGCGGTCCCTCCGGGTGATCTTGTAGCCCTCTGGGATTGCGATGGCGATGTCGGGCGCTGAAGAGGCGTTCATCCAGGTCTCCGTGAGGAAGGCAACGTCAGGAGCAGTGGTGTCGATGAGGTTCCAGAGTTCGATGGCGTGTCTGTGGACTGAGCGGGTGTTGAGCAGGATGCACTTGAGGTGGTTGCTGCTGGTGTTCGGCTTGGCGGGTGCTGGTGTGGGGCGGGTCCGGATGCAGGTGAACTTGCAGGTGTGGCAACTGAAAGGTCCTTGGGTGCGTCTCGGGGTGGCACGGTAGCATCCCGGGACTCGTCCGTCGTTGAGTGCGATGAGGGTGGTGGCATCGTACGTCCGGCGGGTGGGCTGGGGTCTGCGGGGGCCATGGGTCCTGGCACTGGGCACGGTCCAGGCGCGGACGGGCGTAGACGGGCTTACCTTTGGCGCACCTTCGGCGCTCAATCGGTGCTCCCGCTGCGCGCGTCCGCTGTGCGGTCGCTGAGGGGGCGTCATAAGAAGGGAGCCGGGAGGGCGGGTCAGCTGGGAGGCGGGGAGCGCGTGGTCCTATCAGCAGGCATGGGGGCGGGGTCGCGGCAAAAACCGGCGCGAAAATCGAATCGGGCGGCCCAGCGGCGGCTGGGGCGCTGGGCTGGAACGGCGATCGAGGCGGGCAGCCCTGCGGCGGCTGGGGCGCCGGGCTGGAGGCGTCAGCAGGTAGCAGGTAGGCAGCTGAAGGAGGCAGGCAGCAGGCAGTGGGCGTGGGGGCAACCAGGCCGAGGGCACAGTGGTCGCTGCTGAACCTGGGTCGGGGTCCCCTTAAGAAGGGAGCCGGGAGGGCGGGTCAGCTGGGAGGCGGGGAGCGCGTGGTCCTATCAGCAGGCGTGGGGGCGGGGTCGTGGCAAAAACCGGCGCGAAAATCGAATCGGGCGGCCCAGCAGCGGCTGGGGCGCCGGGCTGGAACGGCGATCGAGGAGGGCAGCCCTGCGGCGGCTGGGGCGCCGGGCTGGAGGCGTCAGCAGGTAGCAGGTAGGCAGCTGAAGGAGGCAGGCAGCAGGCAGTGGGCGTGGGGGCAACCAGGCCGAGGGCATTAGGGTGTTTTTGTGGAATTGTGCATGAGCAGCAGCATAGTGTTACCTCCTTTTTGTTTTTAAGACTGCAAGGTAGGTGCTTGTACTTTCCCTAGTAGCTTAGCAACCTCCCCATTACAGGCAGGGCATTTTGTCCTTCTTCTTTGCCCTCAGAATAAATTAGGCCTGGGCGGTGAAGTTCGCTACGTTCGTGGAGTTTTCTGCACTCCGCACTCTGTGGAGCTAGTGGAGTGCAGAAAACTACGCTTCGAGATGTGCAGCGGAGTTTTTTCCCCACTCATGATCGCTAACAGTAGGTTTGCAATTGCGAACGGTAAGTTCGCGAGCGCGAGCTGCCGCTCGGGTAGAATTTCTACCCGAGCAGCAGGAATACCAGAAAAAACTGCAGTTAGCACTGCACTCTGCCACTCGCAGAACTTCGCGGAGTTCTTTTATAACTTTGCGGAGTTCTGTGTAGCAAATCTCCGTGAACTACACCCAGGTCTGGAATAAATACAAAGGATGCAGTTTATTGGGCTAGTCATGTAGGGTGACTCGCTTTTTTATACTTGACTTTCAATCTTTGGGTTTCCAGCTTGAATGGAAGAACTCAAGGTTAGGTTGTGTTCCAGTACCATCTCTCCTGTTTGAGCCTCTTGAAGCCAGATAGGCTCCTGAGACTGAAACTGTGCACATATCAGTTCACCCTGGATATTTTTAAATGTTTGTAAGCTAACTGTATATTCTCCCACAAGGTTTCTGATTATAGTCTAGTCACTAGTTTAAAAATGTAAATAGTCTTCTTCTACCCTCGAACAATACCAAACCATTTTTTTTTCTTTTTTTACTGTGACTCAGGTTAATCAAAGTACCTTTGAATGAATTTGTTTTATTGTGAGTATTGGCGCTTTTAAACAACAATTTTAGTCTTGCTGTGTAATGCCCATGAACATAATTTTATGGTCTGACGACCTCACAAACTAGAAATACACAGGGTCATCAGAGGTTTAATCAGGGAAACTTTTCAAGCTAGAGTCCAAATCTGCATCTACCACCAGAAGCAACCCCTTAGACGGTTTTACTGGCAAACGTTCCATCTTTATCACCCAATGCCTCCGAACACTGGTCAACACTAAGGAACACGTCGCTACATTAATTGAGCGCAAGGACTGGTATAACTAACACGCTCTTTTTAGAATTCAAAATGACTCGAAGAATCGGTTGGGTGTGTAAAGCAGCTAAATCTTTAGCGGGTGACTGTGTAGTTCTAACCTTTAGATGCCCAGGTTTGGTGCAGTCAATTCTTGACAGGGCTGGTAATCGGACTGTACTTTCTTCAGGGCATAAACATACTGCCACTGGGATATTTTTACCAACTCCCTAGAGCTCCATGGTATACTTCTGTGGAGGAGAGATTCCCAGGGAACAGACAGCCTAGGTATGCGGTCCCAGTAAGTAACCGCTACATTATCTTGAATTCGTTAGAAAATATAGACTGATTCCTTTGAGTCTTGCCTCCTCAAATTATATGTTTAGTCGTATGGAGATCAGGGTGATAAGGTCCACAAGCAAAAAATCAACTCTGGCCTAGCCCACTTAATAAGAGATAACCATCTGCCCCTTCCAGTTCTCAATGAGCAGGAGGAAGAGGGCTGAGGCACAATTAAGTTAACTTTGGGTGCCTCACCTAAATACCTCGAACATACAAGCCCAGCCCTCGTACTTTCCAATAGTGATGGACCATCAATTAGTAAGGCAGCAATAACTAGTTCCTCAAGTAATGACGACACAGCCCTATGTTCTAAGCTAAATAGCCCTTTATGGTGCGATTTTGTAGCAAACTTTGATATATTATGTTTCCAGGAAACATGGGCTAAGGAAGCAACCCACATTAATGGATTTAGAACATATCATACCCCAGCCATTGAGGGGCCAAGTGGAAGGGCAAAGGGTGGGTTTTGCACCTATATATCAAGCAGTCTGAAAACAAATAAGGTAGAGATGATTAGAGAGGAAACATTTTACCTTGTGATTATAATCCATATAGACACAAAGCAAGGTATTACTGTGGCTAATTTTTATACTAATATCTCCCCAGATAAAGTTGGGGTTATTGCGAAAGAATTGAGTAGGGATTTGAAATCTGTGTGCAGTGATAATGTTAAAGATACAATGCTAATCTTGGGTGGGGGGGGAGATTTTAACTGTGCTTTGTGCCCTAATATTGATGGCAAATCATGTGGATTTATAAATGAAGAAGGGAGAAGTAATTCCCACTTTCAACACTCTACACTGGGAGAGTTATTCAATGAAATAGTTTTTAGTCTTGATTTGGGTTTTGCAAATGAATTATATTCAACACCTGCTCCCATGCCCTATACTTTCAATGGCAGGGGTTTATGTTCTAACATAGATTATTTATTAATGTCAAATAGTCACTCGTGTAGCCTTCACTCTTTTTCTGTAGCCAACTACTCACTGAGTGACCCTTTTCCACTGTGTCTTTCTGTCCTACTACCGACAAGTAAACTTGTTAGACATGATAAAGCTGACCAGGTGCTAGCAAATATTACAATTGATAGGACAAATGGCTACACTTTGTGCTGGTCGATGGAAGATCCATCAGTGATAACTAAGCAGGTGGTAGAAAAATGTAAATCTGCCTTTGAGACATGCTTGAGTGGAACAGCTGCCCCAGATAGTATTTTATTTTCCTTTAATTCGATTGCAAGTGCTATAAGGGAAGCGTTGTTTGTTCAGAATCGAAACAAAAGAAAATCTCAGGGATGGCTCGACTCTAAGTGTACCCGAGCTTACACCAATTAAAAAAATGAGCTACATAAGACACCTAGAAATCCAAATGGCGTGAGGCAGGCAAGAAGGGAATACAGACTAGCACTCACAGAAAGGAAAACTGTTCTGAGAAATGATGCATGGGATGCCCTGCATAAAGCCTCTCTATCGAAAGATAGTTTGGCATTTTGGAAAGCAGTAAAAACACCTTTTCTAACTCCTGGAGGTGGTCCAACAATCAAAATCGCTATTACTGAGGACCAATGGATTAACCATTTCTCTAGGGTATATAACGGTGAGGAAAACCTTGATGTGACGGTTAGTAATAACCAAGGGGAAGCCAATTTGGATCCCTTGGCCCATTGCTCGGATTTGCAGTTTACTCTGGAGGAAGGGAACTGGGCAATTTCTGCAAGTCAGGGTGGCAAGGGCCCGGATGAGGTACCTGTAGACTTATTCAAGCCAAACACGGCCTTATGGGAGCCAATTATCAACCAGGTAATTACCACCAGTTGTCGTGCCCCTTTTTTACGGACCTGGGAGGAATTCATTATCTTCCCAATCTTCAAAAAGGGAGACCGTCAGGACCCTGGATGCTACAGGCCCATTTCATTATTGGATTCCCTAACTAAAGTAGTGGGCCGAATAATCTTAGAACGCCTACATGATTGGGCAGAGGACAATAAGGTCCAATCTGACTTACAATATGGTTTTCATGAAGGTTTAGGGACGATTGTACAGAGTCTGAATTTATCTATTTTAGTGGGGAAATGCACGCGGGCGAAGAAGGGGAGGTTGTTTTTAGATTTTGTGGATCTCACTGCAGCTTCCGATACTGTGAGGCACAGCAAGTTCTGGAGGATCCTTGAAGCTACGGTTGTGGACACACAAATTATCCACTTCCTTAGACGCCTTTATAGTGATGCCAAGGTGCGAGTGCGTTGTGGCTTGGGCGGTGAGCACTCTGCCTCATTTCCAATAAGGATGGGGGTCAGGCAAGGATGTGTCCTAGCCCCCTTTCTTTTTAATCTTTATATTAATGGTTTGGGGGAAGTGCTGCTTAAGGATAATCAAGATTTTCCCCAAATAACTGGACGTCCAATACCTGCCCTTCAATATGCGGATGACGCGGTATTGATGTCTCGCACGCAAAGAGGTCTCCAGAGGGTTTTAGATAGTTTTTCCAAATTTATGAATAACCTTGGTGTTAGAGTGAACACCTCGAAGACCTTCGGTTCGAGAGAGGTGTGGCCGTGGCAGTAAGAGGTGCAGGAATATGTTTGTAGAAGGACAGAAGATTAGGGTCACAAAGAGATTCTCGTATCTTGGAATACTCTTTGACCAAAATGATTCCTGGTTCCAAGCTGTCTCAGCAAAAAAAAATGCATTTTTAAGGACAACAACTGCTCTTGCCAACTTCGCGAAAAAACTGGGTAGGAGACAACCAGTAGAGCTTACTCAAATTTACAAAGCAAAGTGTATCTCCACTGAGATGTACAGGTTATGGGTGTGGGGTCTTGCTGATATACACCCGTTACAAAGGGTGGAAAACTCTTTTCTATGATACATTCTGTCTGTTCCGAATAGCACTTCCTCATATGTGTGTCATGCCGAATTGGGCCTACCTTTCATCTCTGATTTAATACAAATGGAGCCTATTCTTTTATGGCATAGGATATGGACAAAAGAAGAAACAAAGCTAAACAGAGATATCTTAATGGATAGTTTAAAATTGGAAGGGGCCCTAAAGATCCCTTGGGTAAGGTGTGTTCGAGACTTTATGTGTGATCTAGCTCACAGAATATTTTACTAATCCAAGAACTATTCAGATGATTACGAGAAAGGAGTTAAAAAAAAGGGGGTCTCCTGTAATTGGACACTATAAGAATCTCGGCACAATATCACAAAACCCACCGTCCAGCATAATCAGATGGTTTTAACTACTTTTATTATGCAGCCCTATTTAATATTTGTACCAGGTGCCTATGACAGGTTTTTACTGACCAGATTTAGGTTGGGTGTCTTTCATAGACTTGTTAGTTTCCTGAAAATGAATGACTGGGCCCAAGAAATACAGTTGTGTCCTTGTGATAATCTTTCAGTACAGTCCACCATACACATTGTCCTTTTTTGTAGATTTTACAATAAACTAAGGAAAGGTTGGATCTTGTCAACTCTAAAATCGCTTGAGTTTCGACAATGCCGCCCGGCGTTCATTGTAATACAGTTCCTGGACAATGAACACAGACTATGTAGGATAGTAACATTTTTAAAGAAAGTACTCAGTCTAAGAAAATGTATGGTAAACGAATGCACTGACTTCAGAAAGAGGCACAGTTATCTTATTAATTTTAAAAAAATTTAATGAATTGTACATAATATTTATTCTTTTTGTCTTTTATTATGTGCAATGAATTATGTGCTTTTTATGTGCTTTTATGATTGTCTGATCATCGAATAAAGTTGTCTTTGATTTGGTTTGATTTAACAAATGTATTTGCACTTTAGACAAGGGACACTGCCACTTTGCACAGTAATCTTTGACTCGTTTGTGGCATGAAAGCTACAAATTATATGATAATTGTTGTCCTTAGGTATCCCATTGCCTGCTGCCACAGCATTTGAGAACCAGTGTTATCTCTTAAATGTATTCCTTTTAAACATTTAAGGGTTTGTTCCCTCTTAAATTGGAATGTATGATGTTTACCCTGAATGTATGTCTCTTTTATGGTAGTATACCAACATAAAGAGTTTCAAATGTCACTCTATTGCTGATTAACATCCATTCAGTGATCTGGGACACACTTCTCTGGTTGGCCAGTTAGAACTAGTTTGGTGAGTTCCATATTATGTGGTTATCCATAGTTCAGTGCCTCCTCCGCTCCTGGGTGAATTCAGTAGGCATACTACTTTAGGTTCTGAGGTAACACGGTAGCAACACTTGTACTTCTGGGTAGACCCTATTGTCCGTTTACTGTGATTTATGTAATTATCCCAAGGACAGTGACACACATATCTTGTGTTGGACCCCATTGTCCTAATACATGTTCTGTGGTTACCCCAATGTTAACATCTTTTTTAACCCGATTATACCCATAGACCTTTAATGACGGTTATTTTCTGTGACTTTCTTAAAGTAGCACCCCTGTTTCTGGGTGGATCCCCTTGATTTACTACTGTAATTTATAATAATACATTGGGTATCAACACATCCACCTCTGGGTTGACTCCATAGCACCATTACAGTGGGTTTTGTACTGCTGTTTATATCCCTGGTATAGCAACAATTTGTTCTGTAATTCTCAAAAGGACAGCACCTCCTTCACTTCTAGGGGGACTTCATGGACCTACTACAATGATTGGCTGTTCCTTACCATCAGGGTAGATATATCCTATGTCACATCCATAGAACTGCCACCTAACACTTTAGTTGTAATGTTTGTTACTCTTGAGGTACGAATATTTCCTACTTGGACCACATGAAGTATGGTGGTGTGTGGTAGTGTCATCACCTCCATTTTGAAGTAGACCCTGTATACAAAATGTAGTGGCTGTATGTCTGTGGCTGTCCTTGATGCCTTTCTTTTTCATTTTTACTAATATATCACAGATATCCCATTTCAAAGTCCTTCCTGAAGTCACAGACTCTGAGGCGTTGACTTTTAAGATTGAACTGAATAGCCAATACCCCTTTAATGGATTATTACTCTATCGCCCGCCAAGGACCAAAGCCTCTTTTTTATTAATAATATTGGCCACCTCTTGGAATGCAAAGCTGAATCCCCCAATTGTTTTTATCCTTGGGGACTTCAATTTTCATTTGGAGAACACTAACGATTCTGATACGGAAACTCTCCTTGATCAGATGACCAGTGTTGGGCTATTCCAGATAGTAAAGGGCCCACCCACAAAGCAGGGCACTGTCTGGATGGGATTTTTCTGATAATCCCAATTTAAGATGGACTTGTTCTCTCCCTTTAACCTGGTCCGACCATAATGCAATTATGTTTGAAATCTCAGGACCACCTAAATCCTCTCTCAAACGCCAAGAGGAAAGAGTTCCCAGCATTCCATGGAATATGATAAAAGCTGATCAACTCAATGCTTTACTCAATCAGTCACTGCCTGAGACACCTCTTAATCTCGACCAAGCAGTCACCAAATACCACTCTTGGCTAGAATTAGCAATAGCTCAATTAGCTTCCCCGAAGAATCATTGGCAATCCAGGACTTTTCCACCAAACCCTGGTTCAACTATATATTGAAATCCCAGAAACAAACGTGTCGGAGACTCAGAAAAAAATGGAGATTAGACTACAATTCGCGTGATAAAATTATATATAGAGCCTCTTTTCAAACTTACAAGAACGTAATCATGAAACAAAAAGTCTCTTATTATACAGAGAGAATCAAAGCTGCTAATGGTTGCTGTAATGTATTATGTGCCACTGTGAATAAACTTTCTAAATTTGCAGAACCAAAAAAATCATATAATAAGTCAGCAATTCTGCAATTCCCTGGCCAACTCCTTTTAGGACAAGGTAAAGTCCGCATACAACACCTTCTTGCTTCTGCTTAAGCGTTCTGCCCAGATACCTATCCAACAGCAAAAACCACAACATTGTCTGCCTCTACATTCAGGCCCTGCAATGCCCACCACAAACACCCTTTTGACCTTTACTTTATGTACCAAAGAACAGACCCTCACTATACTAACCTCAATCAAGTCAGGATCCCCTTGGGACCCATGTCCACTGAGAATTATGCATTTGTCCTCTGAGACTATAGCCACCTATTTTACACTTCTTTTTACTAGGATGTTCACTCTGGGACTCTTTCTTAATGGGTGGAAGAAGGCCTCAATACTCCTACTCCTAGAAAAGCCAAATTGGGGTATTAGTGATCCCCATAGTTATAGACCAATCACAAGACTTTGTTTCCCTTAAAAGGTAGTAGAGAAAGCTATAAATATAGAACTAACTACATTTATCACTATAACTCTATCCTGGGTTCATCCCAATTTGGCTTTTCATCATAGTACAGAGCTAGCCCTGATCACCGCTACTAAATAGCTCAGACAAACCCTAGACAATGGAGAAAGCGCAGCCTTGAGCTTATTAGATCTATTGGCCGCCTTTGATACGGGCAACCATAAACTCCTGGTTGACCGTTTAGTAGGGGTGGCCAGCAAATTCCGTTCCACTCGCGGAACTTGCGAAATTTCGGCATTTTCGTGGAACGTGAAAATGTCAAAGCTTCCGCAATCCGTGGCGGAACGGAATTGGATCATTAATGAGGGTCTGCTCCAATGAGTTGGTTGGTGATTTTTCTCACGAGTTGGTGTCTGTTCCAATGATAGGTTTCAGTTCCCATAAGCGAGTGTCTGTATGTAGCTTGTGTGTGTGTGTGCGCGTGCATAGTAAGGAGTGGGGGTGGTTAGAGGCAGACGGCTATCAGCAACTGTAGAGACCTGGGGCATAGAGTGATGTATGGTTGTTGAAAAAGTGCCATACACAGTCCGTGGCTGCCCAAAAAAAATGTGAAAAGATATGAGCAGCAGCAAAGAGAGAATTCCGTAGTATCCTGTGTGGTACTTCAACAAGGATTAGGGGTAGGGGCAGATGGGAGTTGTGCACAATTATCGGGACAGAGGGAAGAAGAGGGTGATGGGAAAGAATGCCCTGTCTGAACTCATATAATAGAATCTCTTACTAGAATATAGGGAAGTCAGAAATGATCCGGTTTCTAGTCACTGACTGTGTGTAGCACATGCGTACTGTTTTGATAATGAAAAAATACATTTAAATCAATAAATAAAGAAATTTAAAATTTTGTTGTTTTCAGTTCCCCGTCTTGCCCATCCGGCAGCACCAGCAAGTTCATTATGTGCCCAGTCACATTGGCTCTTCATAGGTGGGGGAAGGGACCACTCCAGGATGGGGAACCATAGGGACCCCACGCACTAAGGGGGCTGAGGGGCCCCTTGTTACACCTCTGATCCCTAGAGAAATATAATTTTTTCTTTCACTGGGAACAATGAAAAAAAACAGGCCCCAGTGTTTATTTATATGGTTTGCCAATAGTCAAGACGTTCCATGTAGGTATTACACGTGAATGGTGTGCCACCTGGTGGTGGGTATACTACTCTAATTTATATTATCTCGACTGTGGGACCATGGCGCACTGCTCAATGGGATCTTATCAGTGTCTGGCGATGGAGCGAAGGTGCGGGTCTAGTAATATATCTCATTCTGAAAGGGAACAAGACGACAAGAGCAACTAAGCAATGATAAAGCCAGTAGGTCTGGCTTTTGATTATGAAGAGACTTGAATATACATGAACTAATAGGGAAGGGGACAACACATATGGAGTCATGCAGGTGGACATTGGCATAATAGAAGCACGTCACGGTGCAAAATGTTTTGATAGGTATTTGAAGATTGGTTTGTTATCTGTCCATAATTCTTCGTGCATGCTGATATTTTCCACTCATTAATCCTTATTCTATGTTGGGATTTACACCACCGCTCAGCAGTCCTTAATGAATGCAGAGATTTATATGGTTACTTAGTAACTTGTACTGAATGCTAAGATTTGTAACAACACACAGTAAACCATAGGGTATGTTCATATTAGTACACTCAGTAATCCTTAGTTTGTGTTCAGATTTGCACCACTGCTCACTATATCTTCGAGCATATTCACATTGGCACCATTACTGAAACCTCATGCATCTTCAAATTTGCACCCTCATTTTTATTCTGTAGTGCATGTTCCCTGAACCTAAATAATAGGCATGTGAACTCGCATAGAAGCCCTGCCCATCGGACCCGCCCCACACACACTAACGGTATGCAACGTCTTCCCGCCTTTTCTCCCACTACGATGGACAGCTCGCTCATGGGACCTAGACGCCTTTTGGCGAGGTGGCAAAGTTGCAGACACCCATGCCATGGTCACTTGCAACAACTCTTCTGGCCCTTACGCAGCAATCCCCATGTAGTTCCTGTGACCAGGAGGCTGCTTTCCCCTCATCTGCTGCTCTGATCTGTCTATGACCCTATCAAGAGACTTGATAGGAATCGGATAGGGACCGATCAGAGCAGCAGATGAGGGGAAAGCAGCCTCTTGGTCACAGGAACTACACGGGGATTGCTGCAAGAGGCATGTGAACTCGCAAATAAGCCCCGCCCCCGAAATCTCCGCGAGCACGCGAACATTTTTGCCGTTTCGCGGTATTTTGCGAAAGGCAATTTCGCAAATACCGCCCACCCTCGCTTGGGAACAGGGACAAAGCATTATCCCTACTAGTTTCCTTCCTTTCAGAGTGAGCTCAATCTGTGGCCTTGGGTGATTGTATCTCACCCTCTTTCTCGCTTCTTGTGGAGCCCCCCACAGATCATCTTTGAGTCCTACTTTATTCAACCTTTCCGTCTTCCCACTGGCCAAACTATATAAAGTTATGGATTTGCTTTAGTGTCATATGCGGACGACATGCAAAAAATCATTTCAGTAACCAGCTCACCAAACTCAACAGCGACCCACTTTCATGACTGTATGTGTCATATTAGCAACAGCATGCTAGATAACTGCTTACAGCTTATCTCATCGAAAATTGAGGTGCTACTTTTTGGGAATAATCCTTCATTCTTGACAGACAACTGGTGGCCCTCCCAACTAGGCCCCCTCCCAATTCCAACAAACAAAGCAAAAAATCTAGGAGTGCTATTCAACACCAAACTGTCGGTTGAAGGACAGATCAATCATATCACCTCCTCATGCTTTTTCATCCTCAGAGTCTTGCGGAAGATACTTCTCCTCATTCCCTCCGACTTGCAAAAAACAATAGTCACTGCACTCATATACTCTAGACTTGACTAAATAATTGTGATGAGTCTAGATGAAGCATTTACAGTATCCCTTTCCCCCTAAAAATACATTAAAGGCTTTTGGTAAGGACAGATTGTAAAATGTTTACTCAACACATAGATTTTGAACTTTTGCATATCCCATATGTATGCCAAAGCTTCTAGGACTATACCTTCATTTGGTGCCATTGAGTGTTCTATAAGAAAAAAATTATTGTATTTTCAAAATTGCCAACACATTGACACAAAACAGCACTCATGCCAACTGAACATGCATTGCCAGTAATATTGTAATAATTTCCAGATCAATATGCTTTAACTGCTGGTGCTTTTGGCCAATAATTACTTAGTGTGATCAAAAGCAGATTATTCTTTCTTAGTTTATGTATATTTTTCTTCTTTTCTAATGACTGGTTCATTGGTTCCATCAGTGTGGCATACCTCTCCAAGAACCTGGAAAAATAGTCACACAACCGAATAACAAACCTTAGCTGATTGTTCTCTAAAGGGGGAGGAACTTTATTCACCACTTTAACAAGATCTTCTTTTGGCTTTATGTCATCCTACAATATTTTGTGAATAAAACAATCCACTGATTTCAACATGTGTCATGACTAAAAGTCATGCCACTCTCCTTTAGATAAATAAAGCTTTATGTAAAATTAAATTATTTTGAAGTGTAGATTAAAATGTCATCATGGAAAGCTTGCACCCCTGTGGTGTCCTTGAATTAACAATACATTCGTTTTTGGAAAACAGTCACCACAGAGGCCAAGTCAAAGCTTAAAGTATTGACATCTATATGCACCAAATGGCATGATAAATGTAGATAGCAATTGCATTTTTTCCAAACCAACTTGGTAAATAATTGTAAGTCTATTGTAGTGAAACATTTAGCATCACTTACTAAGGATAACATCTTACCTTGGGGAGAGAATGGCAATCCACAACAATATTTTGTTTAGAGAGTGCAATCACCATAGCACTAAGCCATTCAGATGCACTAACAGGTTCAGCTCAAACTATTGTACCACAGAAACTATGCCGCTGAACCCTTGATTGTATTAATTCAAAGTATTCTCCAAATTATCATCAGGATTGTGTTCTACTAGCACTCCTAGTTTGAGTAATATTCCCATTTGCCTTGTCCCACGCTTTCCATTATGTCCCTGCCATCATTGGCAATGTAAATATTCATAAAAATAGACCTTACAGCAAATTCCATGCCATCTGAAAATACCTTAAGGTTTTATTCTTGATAGTCAACAGCATTAATATATGAAGTTTGATTATTCCAAACTTGTTAAAGTGTTTTTCGAATTCCAGACATACGTTTAAGTTGGTGCCGATGGAAGACAGATTGTGTGGTGCCCTATGCTTCATACACCCGCATGCCACCTCTGCGGCCAACACCAGACCCTAACTGCAAATATTAAGGTCCAGGAGATGTAGTGAACTGCCAGATTGGACAGCGACCACCCACCTCACCCAGGTGAAAGAGATAAAAGAGCAAAAACAAAAAGGGAGGGCTGAAGGAGGTGTGGCCTTGCATTGCGCTGCCGACGCAACACAGCTGGTAAGGGGGGGGGCAACAAGAGAGGCTCAAGCATCCGCTCAGGTCCTGGAATTGGCCTGTGGACCTAGGACAGTGATAGAGGACAACCATGGCTGAATTAAGATGGCAGTTAGCACGTTGGAGGTGAGAAGTGCAGGAAGATACCAAGTTGGGCAGGGAGGCGAGCCCCAAAATGGGAGCAGACCTACCTTTTTCTATAGGCCAATGTTAAATAAAGCAACAAAACAGTACAATTCCTTTATGGGAATACTTCCAATGATGGTAGTTTCACCAAAGTACCGTTAGTATGAACAGGCGAATTGCCTTGAAGAGAGACAAGCTCAGCAAGCCAATCAGGGGTGGAAATAAAGAAATAGTGTCTTTATGGGGGCCAAGAAGGTAACGGTTAGCACTATCAGTCAATTTAGTACATGCTGCAACCACACCACACAATCAAAAGCAACCTAATTCAATAACAAAATACATTCAGTTTTCTTCAAACAGCAGAGACCAAGACCATACTAGGTCAAGAATCATACCAACAAAAAACAGCTCCAATCATAAAAGACATCTTACAATCATGCTTATTGGAAATAAAAGCAGATTTGGAGAAAACCTTCCCAGACAGACTGGCAAAACTGTGCACTGAGCATGGGAAGGATGCAGTAGAAATTTAGAAATCTCCAACACATGGCTCAAAGGCTGGACCAATCTGAAGCATTTATCAAAAATGCAACTGATCCAGAACAAATACTACAACAATCTGCCAATTGGAAGCACATACTTGATATCTACTGGTAAAATGTGAAATCTGGAAAAAAAGGTTCAGATGGGAAAACATCTGTTTTAAATACCCGAAGGAAGGGACAGAGTGCAATGACATGAAAATACATGGAACTGTTCAGAATCATTTTGAATGAAGTGGCTGACAACCCTATAGGAATTGAGAGAGCCCAGAGAGTCAGGAGTAGGACAGCAGAGAACAAGGACAAAACCAGGGATAAAGTTTTTCAGCTGTCAGTGACAAAACAATGAAAAACATCACCTTCTGAGTTTGCCCAGTTCCAAGACTTGTCCTCAGCTATGCTGTAAAGAAGACAAAATTAGAAGATCATGTCAGACCTAAGGAAGCGTCAACTTCAATACAGATCAACCAAGAATAGCACAGTTTATGTGAGGCCTCAAGAAAAATGATGACATTGAAAGGGACAGATCAGCACCAGTGGAACAGACATCAAAAAAGTGTTAACAGTGACTAGCTCTTCTAGAAAAGCAGCAGGGAATAACTTGTAGGTGACAACGGACACACAGATTAGTGTGAACATAATCTATCAGAAACGATACATTCACATGTGACTGTCTGAAGAGAACTACTGAGGTCAGCGATTCATTATTTGCTAATGAAAATATAGATGTGTAAAAATGTTTTATTTTATTGTGGATTTTGTTGGCGACCCGGGGCAGGGAGATGAGGGCACGGGGTTGCCTGAAATACCTCAGGATATAAAGTAGATCAAAATAGCCTTACAGGGAGGATTTCACGGACAGTTATGTTATGTTATGTTATAGTGTGTTTATATAGCGCACGGCTACTCCAGAGGAGTGTCCCGGCGCTTTCCACGGGCAGCTCTGTGTAACACAGCAAAACAAACAAACAGCATAGCACAAGGCAACAGGGGAGAGAGAAAAACCTAAAGGTTGAAAAGCCAGGTCTTCAATCTCTTTCTGAACTGCAGCAAATTAGCAGAGCTGCGTAGAGCCAGCGGAAGCGAATTCCAAAGCTGGGGCGCCTTAAAGCTAAAAGAGCGCCCCCCAGTGCGCGCCTTCCTAACCCGCGACACCACGGCCAGAAAGAGAGAATCTGACCGCAGTGAACGGGCTGGACGGTAAAAAAACAACCTCCGTTGCAAATATCTTGCACCAGTGCCAAAGAGTGCTTTGTGCATCAGCGTCAAAGATTTAAACATAATCCGCTTCCGGATAGGGAGCCAGTGGAGCGTCTGCAGCAGCCCAGATACTCGCGCTCACCTATGAAGGCCGAAAATGGCACGAGCAGCAGAGTTCTGGGCCACCTGCAGGCGCTGTACCAAATAATCCGGGAGACCAAGGAAAAGGGCATTCGCATAATCCAGCCTGGATCCAATCAAAGCTTGCACAGTAATCCGCCTGTGCTCCACAGAAAGTAATGGTAAAAACTTGCGGAGCATCTTCAGAATGCCAAAACAGGAGCCAGCCAAACCAAGAACATGTGCTCTCAGCAAAAGTTTATTGTCCAGCTTAACTCCCAAGTTTTTGGCAACCAGCGATGACTGTGCAGGAGGACACATATCCGGCGGCCACCAATCCTGCCACTCCGGGTCGGTGGCACAGCCGAAGAATAGGACCTCCGACTTACTGGAATTGGCCTTCAGGCTATTCTGTTGGAACCAGTCGAAGACCATCCCCAGGCAGCCCCGAATGCTCTCTCCATCAAATGCCTGATCTTTCCCGCATGTGAAGAGGAGTTGCGTGTCATCTGCGTAGGACACGATCTGGGCCCCATGAGCCACCACCAAGGCCGCCAGGGGAGACATGAAGATGTTAAACAATGTCGGGCTCAACACAGAACCCTGTGGAACTCCGACTCCCAATGGCGGCATCTCGGCGGCGCTCTGGAAAACCCAAATCGTCTGGCGGCGGCCCTCAAGAAAAGATGTAAACCATTTGAGCACCGTCCCCCTGAGGCCGATGGCATGGAGCCTGGCGAGGAGCGCCACGTGGGGGACGGTGTCAAAGGCCGCCGACAGGTCCAGCATGACAAGCATGGCCTTACCTCCAATATCCAGAGTCTCACGAATAACCTCCGAGACCTCCAACAGAGCCGTTTCCGTACTCAAATTAGGGCGGAACCCAGATTGGGATGGGTGTAGAAGATTATTGGTTTCGAGAAAACCCGACAAGATGCCATGCACATGTTTTTCTGTGATCTTCGCCAGAGCCGGAAGAAGAGAAATAGGCCTGTAATTGGCCAGGACCTCAGTATCCAAACCAGGATTTTTCAGGAGGGGGATCACCATTGCCCTTTTCCAGGTGCGTGGGACACTCCCTTCCCTCAAAGAGGCATTAATAAGAGGATTAACCAGTGGATTCACCACCGCTGCCATCCTAGCCAAAAATTTGGCAGGGCAGGGGTCTAACGGTGAGCCTGATTTCAGGCCGGCCAGCAGCAGGGACGCATCACTGGAAACAGATGGAAAAACCGATAGTGCAGCGGCAAATATGGGCGGTGGAACGCAACCAGCCCCAGGGCCGCAACACCCCTCCTTCGGCCTGTCCAAGAAAGAAGCCTGAATCGCCTTAATCTTGTCAGTAAAGAAACTGGCCAGATCACGCACCCACAGCTCAGGTGAGACTGATAGGGGTAGGTTGGAACTGGGGGTCGTGAACTCCTTCACAACCGTGAAGATCTCCTTACAGGAGTTCCCCGACTCCTCAATCCTCCTAGCGAGATAATCCTTCTTAGCACACAGGATATCCTGAGGATACGCCTTCATAGCCAGCCTATGGGTGGATTTGGCCTTCTCGTCATACTGACGGCGCCAGGCCCGTTCGGCAACCTTACATTGGCTGCGCGCCAATCGCAACCGCTCCGTAAACCATGACGAAGATCGCCGGATTGCCGTGGACCGGGGGGCCGTTCCAGGGGCAAGATCATTTAGCCTTTCAGTCAGCCAAAGCTGCAGAGCCTCAGTGTCCTGTTCCAGAGCGCCCGAAAAGGGGCAAGGATGATTCACAAGCGCCTGCTCCAACATATCGGGCGTTACTCTATGCAGCGCTCTCGCAGCTGTTCTGGGCAGTATGGGGGCACTACTGTTCGTTCGCCCGTTCTCCAACACGGAGAACCTGATCAACCTGTGATCCGTCCAGAGCACAGGCAGAGTCTCAATATCCGCAATCGGGACCGACGAAAACACTTGGTCCAGGGTATGCCCTTTCTCATGTGTAGGACCAACCACAAAAGGTACAAGGCCCATCGAGGATGTGATATCCAGCAGTTTAATTGAGTCCGCATCCCCCGCCACATCGAGGTGGCAATTGAAATCGCCTGCCACCACACAATGCTGTGTGGACAGCGCCAGATCAGAAATAGCAATCTGCAGGTCCTCCAGAAAGGAGCCCATAGGACCAGGAGGCCTATAAACCAATAACCCCTTCACGGCTTGGGATGAAGACAATCTGAGCGTGAAAGCAAGGGACTCAGAACCCCCGATAGAAATCTGGGGGAGCACAGAACAAGACACGCTCTTCTTCACCACCACAGCAACCCCACCACCCCGACCCTTCACTCTGTCCTGCCGAAAGATATTATACGCCGGCGGGATGGCAGAGAAGATGTCCGGATTAGATGCCTCGCCTAGCCAGGTTTCAGTCAGTAGCAGACATAATGGATTTTCCCTGACAAGAAGATCATAAATGTACAGGGCATGGCTACCTACTGACCTCGTGTTGAGCAGCAGGCAGAGATGTTTAACACGAGCCGCGGCTGCTCGGCAACCGGTGACCGAAGTCCACATAGGGGACCATCCACAGCCCGGGCAACGCCTTTTGCCCTTAACACGGCCCGGAAACACAGAGCGACAGGAGCAAGAAAATGTCTGTAGGGCGCGCAGCGTCACCGAGGAGTAGCAAATCATCTTCAGCTGAGGCTGGCCGGGCCAGAGTCCACCCTCGCTCCGGAGCTTCCGAGACGCTGACGGGCGCAGATGGGCAGGACTCTGGCGCGACTCAGGCGCAGCGAAGGCGCCCACCGCTGCGCGTGCAGGTGGCTGGCTTATATGCACCGACCGAGCATAGGCTGCAGGTCTCCTCCCCCAATATGGCGCCCGGCAAAGTCCCACCACTACCCCAATCCAAGATGGCGAGCAAACACTCCCCGACGCTACCCCAGAAGGACAGGACCCGCCAAACAGCGGTGCTCAAACAATTTAAGATGCAGGTAAGTGGACAACGGCGCAATTAAAAGCAAGGAAAAACGAAATAAAAGTTAAACGCAAATATTAAAGAGGAGATTTAAAATAGTACTACAAACAGAGCTGCGCTGAGCTGTGCGCTAATATCATGCCGGTCAAAGCTGAAATACCTTATCTGGCTGACCCGTGCAACTTCCCGCCTTATATGCACCAACCGAGCATAGGCTGCAGGTCTCCTTCCCCAATATGGCACCCGGCAAAGTCCCACCACTACCCCAATCCAAGATGGTGAGCAAACACTCCCCGACGCTACCCCAGAAGGACAGGACCCGCCAAACAGCGGTGCTCAAACAATTTAAGATGCAGGTAAGTGGACAATGGCGCAATTAAAAGCAAGGAAAAACGAAATAAAAGTTAAACGCAAATATTAAAGAGGAGATTTAAAATAGTACTACAAACAGCACTGTGCTGAGCTGTGCGCTAATATCATGCCGGTCAGAGCTGAAATACCTTATCTGTTGGGGAAATCATGTATACAATCTCATTAGCAAGACAGACATGGGCATTGTGGCAGTGAATGTTTCATTATTTGTTTTTAATGTTACCATACCAAATAAGTTTTTTTTAGTTATTGACTATTGTACCTGACACATTACAACAACAAGGGTATAGCAAAGATGTTATCCACAAATATCATTTTCCATACAGGCTTATAGTTCTAAAAGTAAAGGGCCTCATTTCTCCCTAAATTATGCATGGAATGGAAATACCTCAGACAGCAAGATGCTGATATCATTTACCTTCAGGAAAACCATCTGCCGCGAGAGG
The DNA here is from genome assembly GCF_964204655.1 of Triturus cristatus. NCBI lineage: Eukaryota > Metazoa > Chordata > Amphibia > Caudata > Salamandridae > Triturus > Triturus cristatus. Next base: position 379,779,102 of record NC_140587.1, read on the forward strand.
ACCAATTTAGAGTGAAAAACAACGGCTATCTAGTCATAAATTGAACCATACTTTCCTAACAAGACATTGATATCCAACATAACTGAACACCCTTACGTCAGGTATCTTAAACTTCATGCACTAATGCAAAATACAGCTTATACACTGGTAAAGATTTACACCCCTAACACACAACAGGACCAGCTCTTCACCAACGACGTTGAATCTTTGGTGGGGCCAGCGGAGTGAGTGGTCATTTTGGGAGGAGATTTTATCGTTTGGACCCAGATGTAGATAGAATTCCACATCGTACTCATTTAGCCAAAGCCATTTCCAAAATCCTAAAAGCTAAATTTGAAGAACAGGGACTGTTAGACATCTGCAGAGACTTCCCCTCAGACAGGAAAGACTATTCTGTTTTCTCGCATGTGCACAAATAATTTTTTTAACCAATTTGATTGAATTTCAGCAGTTATATTCATAGAGTATAATCATAGCTGGATCAGTGCGATGTATGGATAAATGACATTCCCATCCCACACAGTGCACATGTATTGTGACACAACATAGTTGGCAGGAGTAGTTGGTTCTTTACAAAACCTTTTGGACAGTTACAAACAACAGGCCAATTCAGCGAGATTATCACATTTCTGAATACTCTAAATTGTTTGGTAGGTTTTTCATCTTCCCCGATATAACCATTTGCACCTTCACATGACGACATATGTTGCGATGTTGTTTGTTGAAGCATTACTTGATCATTCCGTGCTATGCGTGGCTCTCTTATACAAGAAGAAAGGGGGTCTGAGGGAGGTGGAGGGAGAGAAGGGTATAGGGGTGAGCGGGACGGGGGTGGAGGAAGCTTTGACTGTACCAAGTGCCAAGGGTGGGACCGCAGATGGACATGCTAGCATGCTAACCAGGAAGTTCCTCCTTATCCATTTACAAGTCATGGAGCAGTATCTCCCAATCCACAGCTATGGGGATTATGTGTGTTCAGCAAAGCTTCTCGCATGTTTACGCCACAGCTTCAGGCACTAGTGGAAAAGACTTGGTAATGCCTAGGCCTTCCAATGCATGGCGATGAGTTTGCAGGCCATAAACTGCACTAGGCCAATGAAATGATTAGTAGCTTTAGCAGTTTTCGAGTGCTTATCCAGTCGTAATATTGAACCCTCCATAGTTTACATGTACACCAATCATATTCCTGAATTGACATGCTTTTCACCTCCAAAGACTTACTAGGTGTAGTACTGGGCAAAGCAAAGAAAGGTGGCACAAATTCAGATCATAGACAGGTCATCCTGAATATGGGGGGGAGGCTGCCTTCCAGGGAGAGACATTTTTCCTTATATCAGGGCATACATGGGTGGGTTCTAAAATGATTCCCACCCATTTGTACACAGATGATGCAGTTTTGATGGTCTGCATGGCTAATGGACTTAAAAACAATATTAAAAGAATTATATCCTACAGTGACGGGCAAGATTTTAACTCAAAATATTCAATGTTTTATACCTCATTTTTAGTTAGGAGGCTTGTTTTTGCTAAGCTCCAGGCCTTCTCATAATCTGCACCACATAGGGTTACATTATACAGCCCAAAGTGTGCTTCTCCGTCGCATTAAAATGCATGTGTTTGAAGCTTTGCTGGTCCCTGAGTTTTACCTGTGGAAGAAAAATAATTTTGTAGATGGCTGCTAGAACTCCCATAGCTTATTCCACATTATTCATGTTATTAGTAATTGGTTGTTTCTTATGCACAGGATAGCCTTAAGCTTGCCCAGCTCCTGTTGTGGTTATTTATCTAGTTTGATCCCCGTGCAGGCTTAAACCGATGGGTAATCAAGGACTGTTTAGCACCTGATTCCATCTTAATTCCAAATTGTTAATTTATAGCAGATCACTGTGTCAAGACCTGGGCGGAGCCAAACATTGTGCTAATCTGAAGACCATTACAAAATCAAATCAAATATAGGCTAAAAACACTTTATACCATATAAGAAATTCCAACAGAGAGACTCTTGAAAATCTACGATAAAATCAGTGTTTTGATAAAAACAAAGGCAGCCTTATTCAATTGATGTTCAAAATACCTGGGACCGTTCTCCTTTTAACTCATTTTAGAGTTTGTTTTGTGCATTACTCCCCTGCATTTCCAAATGGGATAGGAATCTGATGTTTTGAACTTCTGTCCTTGCAATGTAACTACCTCACAAACTACCATGTCTTTAATGTTTTTTGCAAAACTTATGCTTTGCCTAGAACTGGATTTCTTATTCTGGATAATAAACTAATAAAGCTGCTAATCTGACCTAGTGGAGACCTGCATGTTTCAGCTACAATCACATGAAGCTCCCTCGGTGTGCATGTGTGTCAGTAGCTCTTTGTTTGCTGCTATTAGAATCAAGAATAAGATGGACTCATAAATTCCATGATGTCGTATGTTCCCTTTTGTACATCTGCCTGTTATACTGTATTACCTGCTTGTAGCTTATTTTATGTGTTTGCTGATACATTTTATGTTATATTATTTGTTGTAATGCCTGCTTTTTGGTTTTCATAAAGTGCAAAGCTTGAATTGATTGACTTGATGATTGCCCTTACTAAACCTGCTTCAAGGTGGTGCTAGTGTTTGATGCAAACCCGGCTCTGTCTATCTTATTAGACCAAGCTTTGTCTCAAAGCCCATATGCATTGATCTGCTCAGGTGGCTCCCCCTTGATGCAAAGCAATGTAAAAGGTCACAACTCCAGTACAAAGTGCCTTTCGCCTTGGAACTTTGATACCAATGTGCCGCTTTGAATCACTTTGCACAAACTCATAGTAAATCTGGGCCTAAGCTTCTAAATGTGATGTATATATTGGTCACTGCTTTCATTCCGTCTGAAGTCATTTTTTTTTTTCTCCAAATGTATATAGCGCGAACTCGACCCGATGGTATTGGTGTGCTTTACATGAGCACCGGTTACGGGACACAAGGACACATTCATATGTTGTTGGTAGGCACGGGGAGATGATTTGTCCAGAATCACAGGATGTGGACGCGGCCACGTGGCACGAACCTTGGTTTTCCAGCTCCAAAGTCGGCAGTCTAGCCATCAGACCACATCCTCTCTTAAATTCGAGGAAGAGAGTTCCAGAAGCGAAAAACACAAATGAGAAAAACTTTGGTATTCAATATCAAAGTGTAAGATGGGTGTGGAATAGTAGCCTCAAGCAAAAATACACTTTTTTCTGTGTAGAGAAAACATTTTTCCTGTGGTGATAGCCTTTCCATACATTCCAGCTTGCCATCCTGTAAGGGGAAGTGGAGTACATCTCTGAATATTTCTAGGGTAGGAAGGGGTCAGATTGGAGTTTGAGGATTCCTACTGACCTGCATGTGTGTGGATGCTCACAAACCTCCAAGGCAAGCTATATCTGGGAGAAACGCACTTCCCACCTCTTGAGTAGGATTTATTTCTGAGAATTTCTCCTAACTTGCTGGCAATGCAATCCACAGTAGTAAATGTAAATCCCTCTGTGGGATTCCAGAGGTGTTTCAACAAATATACCTATTTGGATAGGATCCGAAGTGAACATACCTTCCTGTGTCAGACATTCTAACCATTTGTGTTTCTATGAGATCTGTGTCTGTGTATCTAGAGATGCAAGTGTCTCTATGTACGAGATTATTTTCATGTGTGACACTCAGTGGAACTCACCGCATGTGTAATACTTCCGGTAGTTGGCAATGTCTGAATGTCATAATTTGCACATATGAGATTCTTTCAGCATGAGACTCTCCTATGTGACACGTACCGGACTGCTTGAGACTGCATGTAAGATCTGCATATGTGACAAACTCTACATGTCTGATACTAGCTCTTTATGTGCTAGACTCTGCTTGCATGAGTGAGACACTGCATGTGTGGCATTCTCAGTCTGCATGAAACATGCTGCCTGTGTAATACTCTGTTTTGTGTTCAACTATATGTGGAAAACCTGTCCACGTATGAAAATGCCTGTGTACCTTTACCCTCATGTTTGAGACTTCGTTCTGTGTTTGTTTTAAGCCCAGCCTCGTTGATTGTGTGTGTTTAATTCTGCACTAAACTCTAGCTTGAATCTATATGTGTGTGGGGGGGGGGGATCCTGCATGTGCATGAAGCTTTGGCCATGATTATGAGTTCAGGTGAAAATAGGAGTTTGTGCAAAGACTGAATTATGAGCAATGCCACACCCCTGCAATTTTAGTTTGCTGAAGTTTCAGCGTGCCTAATCTGCTGAAATTAAACCAGGAGGCAACGCAGAGGGAAAATAGCATGTGAAAAATCGAAGCAGTATACAACTGCTTGCACAAGTAATTCCAAATTTCCTGAATGCCAATTCGGAATATAATGCATTTACTGCACTGATATTTACCGGATACAATTCTGGCCAAAGCAGACTCAAGCCCAGTCTCTAATTCTAAACCACTTAGTCAGATTGCATATATGAAATTGTTTGTGTGAGTAGAAAAGGAGAGAAAGACTCCGTGACAACACCCCATGTGTGGCTCTTGGTTCCCACCGAAAGCCCTTCTAAACAGTAAGATTGCTTTATCTACTGAAGAACGAGCCTCCAAACACTTTATAAAATACATCCAGGAAGGAGACTGGCCTATCTCTCTACCATCTACTTAGCAACTCCTTTCAGGCGCGACTTCAATGAACACCGCTTAAATTCATGCCAGAGCATTAGAGTGAAACCTCAAAATAGACTTTGACAATCCAAGTGGAATGCTGCCTCTACCATTGGTTGAGAGATATCTAAGCGTTACGCTTCAGTTTAGCCTGAGGACGAAATTCATTTTGCATTTTTTTCCATCGAGCATGTTCTATATTTACAGAAACAGCTACAAAGGCACACATTTTGGCGTGGCAGATTGTGGGATGCATATCAATGAAAGTGACTGGAGATAAACGAGCTATCATTTTCTGTATTTTTCGTTTCCATGGGCCACATGTATAAAAGTTTGAAATACCGAGTTCCTAATTGCAATTTCCTGCGAATCGCAATTAGGAAATCGCTGTTTCAAATGCATGAAACTCGTTTGAGTTTTAATTGCGATTCCCAGTGGGTCGCATATAGACCTACCTCGTGAATATTAATGAGGTAGGTCTGGGTTTGCGACCCAGTGGGAATCAGTAAAATCACAGGCATGGTGGCCTGCTGGGGACAGCAGACCACCATGTCTGTGATTGCTTTTAAATAAAGCAATCTATTGATTTTGAAATGCAGCCCTTTTTTTTTAAAGGAAAACGAGATGTGTTTCAAAAACAAAAATGAAAAGTTTTCTTTTCATTTTTTAACAGTAGGCAGTGTTCCGTGCGACCACTGCCTGCTCTTAAAAATGCTGTAACAAACACAAATTTGTGAATGGGTTACCACCTACTTGAAGTAGGTGGAAAAATGTGAATGTTTTGCGACCGCATTCACTGTCACAAAATATTCATACATACCGCAGAGACTGGGTATTTGGAAGGGACGTCCTAAACAAGCCCCTTCCAAATACCAAATCGCAAACCCATTTTGTAATTCGGTAACAGGTTACCAAATCGCAAAATAGGGTTTGCTGCATCATAAAAGCATTTTTTGTGTTCGTAAACAGGCCGATTCTGTGAATCAGCCTGGTTACGAATACAAAAAAAGCTTGATGCATGTGCCCCTAAGCCTTTTCTCTTAGGGCCAGATGCACGTTCACTTTTGCGACTCACAAATTGCGTCGCCTTGCGACTCGCGAAAGTGAATGTACAGCAGTGTCTCAGACACTGTTTGTGATTACCAATGGGGTCGCAAATTGCATGCCTCATTAAAATTATTGAGGCAGTCACAATTTGCGAACCCATAGGTAATGGCTAGCAGTCACAGAGATGGTGTCCTGATGAGGTGAGCAGACCACCATATTTCTGACTGCTTTTTTAATAAGCAAAATAAACAATTCAGAGACGGAATGTTGGACAATGCAAATATTTACCCCCAGTCACAAGGATCTGGGTTTAATCCATCATTCTTTTGCTCACCACATCACCCCAGTTTGGACCCAGCCGTATGCAAATCAGTCTTGACCCTGTTCCTTGTGGGAACAGTCCAGTCCAGCCCGAACTGCCAAGCCAGGTCCACCTTGGACAGGAAACAAGCATCCTGGGACCGGTTTCAGGGCATCACCCTTCATCAGCCAGGCTAGCTTGAATCCAGTGATGTAGTGAGCACGGGACCCACGTCTGGGCATACCCTTCCCACTCAGGGTGACTTATGTAAAGGAAACAATTGATGGACGGAATGTTGGACAATGCAATCATTCACCCCCAGTCAGAAGGATCTGGGTTAAATTCATCATTTGTTTGCTAACCACACTACCCCAATTTGGACCCATCCATATGCAAATCAGTCTCGACCCTGTTCCTTGTAGGAACAGTCCAGTCCGAACTGCCAAGTCACGTCCTCCCTGGACAGGAAACAAGCATCCTGAGACCGGTTTGAGGGCATCACTCTTCATCAGCCAGGGAGGACCTGGTTTTGCAGTTCAGGCTGGACTGATCCCACAAATTTCATCCTGTCTTTTGTAATTGAAGATGAATATGAATTCTGTTTTTTGTTGGGATGACGTAGAACCTTTTGGTTAACATCAATGTTTGGATAACATTAAGTCAATTTTTGAGGCAGTGAACATCACTGTCTCACGGGACTTCCAGGTATTGTTAGGTTTTGCCTTCGCTGCTAGGCCTTTCCCCCCCCTGTGTTAAGCCTTTTTTGAGCTAGTTGGGGAAATGAGCGCTTAGACCCCTGTAACTTTTTGAACAACTAATGGTATCCACGCCAAATTGCGTCCTTTTCTTCCAACATCATGGGGATCCTAAAGGTACCCAGGGTTTGTGGATTCCCCTGGAGGGGTCCCAGAAATTAGCCAAAATACAGCACATTTTTTTTTGGGGGGGGAAATGGGAAAAACGGGCTGCAAATGAAAGCGTCTGGGTTTTTCTCTGCAAATGGAATCAAAAAAGAGTTTGTGGGGCTGAAATCACCATTTTCCCAGCTTTTAGGGAATGACAGACTTTTGACAGAAAACCAACATTTTTTACACAGTTTTGGCATTTTTCTGGGACATAGCCTATTTAGCTATTTTTTGTGCTTTCAACCTCCTTCCAGTTAATGGTAGAAATGGGTGTGAAAGCAATAACGGATCCTGGCAAGCTATACATTTTAGAAAAGTAGATGAAATTTTGAATTCAGCAAGGGGTCATTTTTGTAGATCCATCAAGGTTTCTTTATAGAAACTAACAGGTAAATAGAGGAAAAATTGAAAATTATTTAAAAAAAACAGCCTTTTGTGTCAACGTTTTTACCTGTAACTTCTTCTAATTATGACAGCTCTTTGAAAGCAATATGCCGTTACATCCGCTGGACCTTCCTGGTTGTGGGCATATATAGGACGTGTAGGTTCACCAAGAACCCGACGAACCCAGAGCCAAAAACTGAGCAGCAATTTGCAACGGTTTTTTACTATGTTCCGGGTATAAAGCAATTATTGTGGGAAAATGTATACATGGAAAAATCGGTATGAGAGACACCTATGTATGGGGACAAATTGTAGAGTTTAGAAACAGTACATATTTGCACATTTTCGAAATTGGGAATACTCATACTAGCATGAGAATTATCGGTCATTTTTCAAAATGACTTCTTTTTTACACAAAGTCTTTCATTTGGAAGGCAGAAATGCATCAAAAAACAATAGGTAATAACAGTTGCTTTACAAATCTGAATTACCCCAAGTCTCCCGATAAAAATGGTACCTCACTTGTGTGGGTAGGCATAGTGCCCACGACAGGAAATGGCTCAAAACCCAACGTGAGCACACCACATTTTCACAATGAAAATGTACCCTTTTTTTGCGAAGTGTCTAGCTGTAGTTTTTGAACACTAGCTATGCTGGCACCTAGGGAAACGTAGCAAACCTATACATTTTTTAAAACTAGACACCCCAGGGAATCCAGGATGGGGTGACTTGACTGCCTCCCACCAGGTTCTGTTACCCAGAATCCCTTGCAAACCTAAATAATTGTCAAAAAAACCACATTTTCCCCACATTTCTGTGGTGGAAAGTTCTGGAATCTGCGTGGATCCACAAATTTCTACCTACCCTGCGTTCCCCAAAGTCGTACGAGAAAAATGGTACCGCACTTGTTCGGGTCGGCCTAGTGCCCGCGACAGGAAACGGCGCAAATTGCAACGTGGTCACACCTCAATTTCGCGGTGAAAAATTACCCTTTTTTGGCAAAGTGCCTAGCTGTAGTTTTTGAACCCTAGCTCTGTGGGCACCTTGGGAAACCCAGCAAACCTATACATTTTTGAAAACTAGACACCCAGGGGAATTCAGGATGGGGTGACTTGATTGCCTCCCACCAGGGTCTGTTACCCAGAATCCCTTGCAAACCTAAAGAATTGTCCAAAAAAAACACATTTTCCCCACATTTCTGTGGTGGAAAGTACTGAAATCTGCGTGGATCCACAAATTTCAACCTACCGTGTGTTCCCCAAAGTCTTACGAGAAAAATGGTACCTCACTTGTGCGGGTCGGCCTAGTGCCCACGACAGGAAATGGCACAAAACGCAACGTGGTCACACCTCAATTTTGCAGTGAAAAATGACCCCTTTTTGGCAAAGTGCCTAGCTGTCGTTTTTGAACCACAGGTCTGCCGGGACCTAGGAAAACTTAGCAAACCTATATATTTTTGAAAACTAGACACCCAGGGGAATCCAGGATGGGGAGACTTGACTGCCTCCCACCAGGTTTTGTTTCCCAGAATCCCTTGCAAACCTAAAAAATTGTCAAAAAAAACACATTTTCCCCACATTTCTGTAGTGAAAAGTTCTGGCATGTGCGTGGATCCACAAATTTCCGCCCACCCCGCATTCTCAAAAGTCTTACGAGAAAAATGAAACCTCACTTGTGTGGGTCGGCCTAGTGTCCGCAACAGAAAACGGCGCAAAACGCAACGTGGTCACACCTCAATTTCGCAGTGAAAAATTACCCTTTTTTGGCAAAGTGCCTAGCTGTAGTTTTTGAACCCTAGCTCTGCGGGCACCTTGGGAAACCTAGTAAACCTATACATTTTTGAAAACTAGACACCCAGGGGAATCCAGGATGGGGTGACTTGACTACCTCCCACCAGGGTCTGTTACCCAGAATCCCTTGCAAACCTAAACAATTGTCATAAAAAGCACATTTTCCCTACATTCCTGTGGTGGAAAGTTCCGGAATCTGCGTGAATCCACAAATTTCCACCCACCCCATGTTCCCCAAAGTCGTACGAGAAAAATGGTACCTCACTTGTGCAGGTCGGCCTACTGCCCGCAACAGGAAACGGCGCAAAACGCAACGTAGTCACACCTCAATTTCGCAGTGAAAAATGACCCTTTTTTGGCAAAGTGCCTAGCTGTCGTTTTTGAACCACAGGTCTGCCGGGTCCTAGGGAAACCTAGCAAACCTATATATTTTTGAAAACTAGACACCCAGGGGAATCCAGGATGGGGAGACTTGACTGCCTCCCACCAGGTCTTGCTTCCCAGAATCCCTTGCAAACCTAAAAAATTGTCCAAAAAAACACAAATTCCCACATTTCTTTTGTGGAAAGTTCTGGAATCTGCGTGGATCCACAATTTTCCACCCACCCCGCATTCCCCAAAGTCTGCCGAGTAAAATGGTACCTCACTTGTGTGGTCGGCCTAGTGTCCGCGAAAGGAAACGGTGCAAAACACAACGTGGTCACACCTCAATTTCGCAGGGAAAAATGACCCTTTTTTGGCAAAGTGCTTAGCTGTAGTTTTAGAACCCTAGTTCTGCCGGCACCTAGGGAAACCTACCAAACCTATACATTTTTGAAAACTAGACACCCAAGGGAATTCAGGAATGGGATGACTTGACTGCCTCCCACCAGGGTCTGTTACCCAGAATCCCTCGCAAACCTAAAAAATTGTCAAAAAAAACACAATTTCCCCACATTTCTGTGGTGGAAAGTTCTGGAACCTGCGTGGATCCACAAATTTCCACCCACCCCGTGTTCCCCAAAGTCTTACGAGAAAAATGGTACCTCAATGGTGCGGGTCGGCCTAGTGCCCGCGACACGAAACGGCGCAAATCGCAACGTGGTCACACCTCAATTTCGCAATGAAAAATGACCCTTTTTTGGAAAAGTGCCTATCTGTAGTTTTTTAACCCTAGCTCTGCGGGCACCTTGGGAAACCTAGCAAACCTATACATTTTATAAAACTAGACACCCAGGGGAATGCAGGATGGGGTGACTTGACTGCCTCTCACCAGGGTCTGTTACCCAAAATCCCTTGCAAACCTACAAAATTGTCAAAAAAAACACATTTTCCCCATATTTCTGTGGTGGAAAGTTCTGGAATCAGCATGGATCGACAAATTTCCACCCACCCCGCGTTCCCCAAAGTCTTATGAGAAAAATGGTACCTCACTTGTGCAGATCGGCCTAGTGCCCACAACAGGAAACAGTGCAAAACGCAACGTGGTCACACCTCAATTACGCAGTGAAAAATGACCCTTTTTTGGCAACGTACCTAGCTGTCGTTTTTGAACCCTAGCTCTGCGGGCACCTTGGGAAACCTAGTAAACCTATACATTTTTGAAAACTAGACACTCAGGGGAATCCAGAATGGGGTGACTTAACTGCCTCCCGCCAGGGTCTGTTACCCAGAATCCCTTGCAAACCTAAACAATTGTCCAAAAAAACACATTTTCCCCACATTTCTGTTGTGGAAAGTTCCGGAATCTGCATGGATCTACAAATTTCCACCCACCCCGCGTTCCCCTAAGTCTTACGAGAAAAATGGTACCTCACTTGTGCAGATCGGCCTAGTGCCCGTGACAGGAAACGGTGCAAAATGCAATGTGGTCACACCTCAATTTCGCAGTGAAAAATTACCCTTTTTTTGCAAAGTGCCTAGCTGTAGTTTTTTAACCCTTGCTCTTGGGCACCTTGGGAAACCTAGTCAACCTATACATGTTTGAAAACTAGACACCCCGGTGGAATCCAGGATGGGGTGACTTGACTGCCTCCCACCAGGGTCTGTTACCCTGAATCCCTTGCAAACCTAAACAATTGTCAAAAACCCCACATTTTCCCCACATTTCTGTGGTGGAAAGTTCCGGAATCTGCGTGGACGACAAATTTCCATCCACCCCGCTTTCCCCAAAGTCTTACGAGAAAAATGGTTCTTCACTTGTGCGGGTTGGCCTAGTGCCCACAACAGGAAATAGCGCAAAACGCAACGTGGTCACACCTCAATTTCGCAGTGAAAAATGACCCTTTTTTGCAAAGTGCCTAGCTGTAGTTTTTGAACCCTAGCTCTGCGGGAACCTTGGGAAACCCAGTAGACCTATACATTTTTGAAAACTAGACACCCAGGGGAATCCAGAATGGGGTGACTTTACTGCCTCCCGCCAGGGTCTGTTACCCAGAATCCCTTGCAAACCTAAAAAATTGTCCAAAAAACCACATTTTCCCCACATTTCTGTGGTGGAAAGTTCCGGAATCTGCATGGATCCACAAATTTCCACCCACCCCGCGTTCCCCAAAGTCTTACAAGAAAAATGGTACCTCACTTGTGTGTGTCTGCCTTGTGCCCACAACAGGAAACGGTGCAAAACGCAACGTGGTCACACCTCAATTTCGCAGTGAAAAATGACCCTTTTTTGGCAAAGTGCCTAGCTGTAGTTTGTGAACCCTAGCTCTGCCGGCACCTAGGGAAACCTTCCACACTCATACATTTCTGAAAACTAGACACCCGGGGGCTTCCTGGGAGGTATGGCTTGCATGGATCCCCCAACGTTTCCTTACCCAGAATCCCCTGCAAACCTCAATTTTAGCTGAAAACATCACATTTTTCACACATTTTTGTGAGGGAAAGTTGTGGCATCATCGGGCTCACACAAATTTACCACCACCCAGCGTTCCCACAGGTCTCCCGGTAAAAATGGTACCTCACTTGTGTGGGAGGCCCAAGTACCCGCGACAGGCAAGGGCCCAAAACGTAGTGAGGCGACATCAAAATTGGCTATCTCAAAACCACCTGGTTTTGCAAGGGGGGTCACCTGGGTTTTTGGCCCGGTGCTCGGCGGCCATCTGGGGAAACCTACAAAACCCATACATTTCTGAAAACTAGACACAAGGGGGCTTCCAAGGAGGTATGGCTTGCGTGGATCCCCCAACGTTTCTGTACCCAGAATCCCCTGCAAACCTCAATTTTAGCTGAAAAAAAATCACTTTAACACATTTTTGTGTGGGAAAGTTGTGACATTACCGGGCTCACACAAATTTCCCCCCACCCAGCGTTCCCCCAGGTCTCCCGGTAAAAATGGTGCCTCACTTGTGTGGGAGGCCCAAGTACCCACGACAGGCAAGGGCCCAAAACATTTTTTGATAGGCAATGTTGATGTCGCCTCACTACGTTTTGGGCCCTTGCCTGTCGCGGGTACTTGGGCCTCCCACACAAGTGAGGCACCATTTTTACTGGGAGACCTGGGGGAACGCTGGGTGATTTAAGCTTTTTAGTACATGACGTTCAAAATAGATCAGATCTTAATTTAAATAGTAATACTGCAAGTGATCAGCATCACAAAACAAAAATTAGTTAATGCACCGCAAGATATTCCTTATGTTAACTGTAAACTATAGAAGGTAACACTTTCAGTAATTGATGCAGGTAATTGCTTACTTGGTCCTGCTCCCTCTCCCACAACCACAGTGAGAAACTTGGGCCCTCTGTTAGTTCACAGGTTATCTATGTAAAGACTGGGTGAAATCTACCTGCGGCATGTTCTTTTGGGACAATGCGTCTTCTTAGGAGGATCTAACAGTGGCTTTCGCTGTGCTCTCGGAAGACCCTCATCGAGGCCCTGATAAGCAGCTGCCTGGACTATGGAAATGCGCTTGTTGTAGCATCAAATGAATCCCTTCATTCCTAAAATGCAGTTGATACAAAATACTGCAGCTCAGCTGGTTAACTAACAGCCTCTGGACACATCCTCAGCTCCTCTGCAGAAAGACCTTCATTGGCTCCCCTTAAAGAAAAGAGCAAGTTTTAAACTCCTCTGCGTGACGTATAAAGCCCTGTCAGGTAACGGACCCACATATCTACAGGACAAATCTCTGTTGAAGAAACCTCAGATCAATTAGTCAACTTCTTCTTTGTCCCTAGTGTATTTGCTCATTCAAGTATGGCGGACGGGCCTTCTTGTACCTTGCTCCGTATCATGGAAACAAGCTTCCCCTCTTTATCAGGGCATGTTCTCAGTTTTAAAAACCATCTTAAAACCTGCCTGGTCTAATGGCTGTTTTGTGGCCTATCTGCTGCCTCAGCACCAAGATGAACCTCTGGGGTAACTCGTTTTGCTATATCAAATATCCATTAACCCCTTCGCTGCTAGGCCTTTTCCCCTCCTGTGCTAAGCCTTTTTTGGGCTATTTGGGGTAGTGCGCGCTTAGGCCCCTGCAACTTTTTGACCACATTAGGTATCCACGCCAAATTTGCGTCCTTTTCTTCCAACATCATGGGGATTCTAAAGGTATCCAGGGTTTGTGGATTCTCCTAGAGGGTTCCCAGAGATTAGTCAAAATACAGCAAAATTTTGTTTTTTTTGTGAAAAATGGGGAAAAGTGGCTGCAAATGAAAGCGTCTGGGTTTTTCTCTGCAAATGATATCAAAAAAGGGTTTGTGGGGCTGAAATCACAATTTCTCCAGCTTTTAGGGAATGACAGATTTTTGGCAGAAATCCAACATTTTTTACACAGTTTTGACATTTTTCTGGGACATACCCTATTTTTGCAATTGTTTGTGCTTTCAACCTCCTTCCAGATAATGGTAAAAATGGGTAGAAAATCAATAATGGATCCTGGAAAGCTATACATTTTTGAAAAGTAGACAAAATTCTGAATTCAGCAAGGGGTCATTTGCGTAGATCCATTAAGGTTTCTTTATAGAAACTAACAGGTAAATATAGAAAAAATTAAAAATTTGTTGAAAAAAGCATCCTTTTGAGTCAACGTTTTCACCTGTAACTTCTTCAAATTATGACATCTCTTTGAAAGCAATGTACCGTTACATCCGGTGGACCTTCCCGGTTGTGGGGATATATAGGACTTGTAGGTTCACCAAGAGCCCAACGAACCCAGAGTAAAAAACTGAGCAGCATTTTGTTTTTTTTGTTCCGGGTATATAGCAATTATTGTGGGAAAATGTATACATGGAAAAATCGGTATGAAAGACACCTATGTATTTCTGAAATGGGAACAAATTACAGAGTTTAGAAACAGTGCATATTTGGACATTTTCGAAATTGGGAATACTCATACTTGCATGACAATTATTGGTCATTTTTCAAAATGACTTTTTTTTTTACACAATGTCTTTCATTTGGAAGGGAGAAATGCATCAATAATCAATAGGTAATAACAGTTGCTTTACAAATCTGAACTACCCTAAGTCTCCCGATAAAAATGGTACCTCACTTGTGTGGGTAGGCATAGTGCCCACGACAGGAAGTGGCTCAAAACCTAAGGTGAACACACCACATTTTCACACTGAAAATTTACACTTTTTTTGCGAAGAGTCTAGCTGTAGTTTTTGAACCCTAGCCCTGCCGGCACCTTGGGAAACCTATCAAACCTATACATTTTTGAAAACTAGACACCCAGGGGAATCCAGGATGGGGGGACTTGACTGCCTCCCACCATGGTCTGTTACCCAGAATCCCTTGCAGACGTAAACAATTGACAAAAAAAACACATTTTCCCCACATTTCTGTGATGGAAAGTTCTGGAATCTGCGTGGATCCACAAATTTCCACCCACCCCGCGTTCCCCAAAGTCCTACGAGAAAAATGGTACCTCACTTGTGCGGGTCGGCATAGTGCCCGCGACAGGAAACGGCGCAAAACGCAACGTGGTCACACCTCAATTTTGCAGTGAAAAATGACCCTTTTTTGGCAAAGTGACGAGCTGTAGTTTTTGAACCCTAGCCCTGCCGGCAGCTAGAGAAACCTAGCAAACCTATACATTTTTGAAAACTAGACACCCAGGGAAATCCAGGATGGGGTGCCTTGACTGCCTCCCACCATGGTCTGTTACCCAGAATCCCTTGCAAACGTAAAAAATTGACAAAAAAAACACATTTTCCCCACATTTCTGTGTTGGAAAGTTCTGGAATCTGCGTGGATCCACAAATTTCCACCCACCCCATGTTCCCCAAAGTCCTACAAGAAAAATGGTACCTCACTTGTGCTGGCCGGCATAGTGCCCGCGACAGGAAACGGCGCAAAACGCAACGTGGTCACTCCTCAATTTTGCAGTGAAAAATGACCCTTTTTTGGCAAAGTGACGAGCTGTAGTTTTTGAACCCTAGCCCTGCCGGCACCTAGGGAAACCTAGCAAACCTATACATTTTTGAAAACTAGACACCCAGGGAAATCCAGGATGGGGTGACTTGACTGCCTCCCACCATGGTCTGTTACCCAGAATCCCTTGCAAACGTAAAAAATTGACAAACAAAAAACACATTTTCCCCACATTTCTGTGATGGAAAGTTCTGGAATCTGCGTGGATCCACAAATTTCCACCCACCCCGCATTCCCCAAAGTCCTACGAGAAAAATGGTACCTCACTTGTGCGGGTCGGCATAGTGCCCGCGACAGGAAACGGCGCAAAACGCAACGTGGTCACACCTCAATTTTGCAGTGAAAAATGACCCTTTTTTGGCAAAGTGACGAGCTGTAGTTTTTGAACCCTAGCTCTGCCGGCACCTAGGGAAACCTACCAAACCCATGCATTTCTGAAAACTAGACACCCGGCGGCTTCCAGGGAGGTATGGCTTGCGTGGATCCCCCAACGTTTCCTTACCCAGAATCCCCTGCAAACCTCAATTTTTGCTGAAAAAAATCACTTTTTTCACACATTTTGGGGTGGGAAAGTTGTGGCATCACCGGGCTCACACAAATTTACCACCACCCAGCATTCCCCCAGGTCTCCCGGTAAAGATGGTGCCTCACTTGTGTGGGAGGCCCAAGTACCTGCGGCAGGCAAGGGCCCAAAACGTAGTTAGGTGACATCAAAATGGCCTATCGCAAAACCACCTGGTTTTGCAAGGGGGGTCACTTTGGTTTTTGACCCGATGCTCGGCAGCCATCTAGGGAAACCTACCAAACCCACACATTTCGGAAAACTAGACACCCGGCGGCTTCCAGGGAGGTATGGCTTGCGTGGATCCCCCAACGTTTCCTTACCCAGAATCCCCTGCAAACCTCAATTTTAGCTGAAAAAATCACTTTTTTCACACATTTTGGGGTGGGAAAGTTGTGGCATCACCGGGCTCACACAAATTTACCACCACCCAGCGTTCCCCCAGGTCTCCCGGTAAAAATGTTGCTTCACTTGTGTGGGAGGCCCGAGTACCCGCGGCAGGCAAGGGCCCAAAACGTAGTGAGGTGACATCAAAATGGCCTATCGCAAAACCACCTGGTTTTGCAAGGGGGGTCACTTTGGTTTTTGACCCGGTGCTCGGCGGCCATCTAGGGAAACCTACCAAACCCACACATTTCTGAAAACTAGACACCCGGCGGCTTCCAGGGAGGTATGGCTTGCGTGGATCCCCCAACGTTTCCTTACCCAGAATCCCCTGCAAACCTCAATTTTAGCTGAAAAAAATCACTTTTTTCACACATTTTGGGGTGGGAAAGTTGTGGCATCACCGGGCTCACACAAATTTACCACCACCCAGCGTTCCCCCAGGTCTCCCGGTAAAAATGGTGCCTCACTTGTGTGGGAGGCCCAAGTACCCGCGGCAGGCAAGGGCCCAAAACGTAGTGAGGTGACATCCAAATGGCCTATCGCAAAACCACCTGGTTTTGCAAGGGGGGTCACTTTGGTTTTTGACCCGGTGCTCGGCGGCCATCTAGGGAAATCTACCAAACCCACACATTTCTGAAAACTAGACACCCGGCGGCTTCCAGGGAGGTATGGCTTGCGTGGATCCCCCAACGTTTCCTTACCCAGAATCCCCTGCAAACCTCAATTTTAGCTGAAAAAATCACTTTTTTCACACATTTTGGGGTGGGATGGTTGTGGCATCACTGGGCTCACACAAATTTACCACCACCCAGCGTTCCCCCAGGTCTCCCGGTAAAAATGGTGCCTCACTTGTGTGGGAGGCCCAAGTACCCGCGGCAGGCAAGGGCCCAAAACGTAGTGAGGTGACATCAAAATGGCCTATCACAAAACCACCTGGTTTTGCAAGGGGGGTCACTTTGGTTTTTGACCCGGTGCTCGGCGGCCATCTAGGGAAACCTACCAAACCCACACATTTCTGAAAACTAGACACCCGGCGGCTTCCAGGGAGGTATGGCTTGCGTGGATCCCCCAACGTTTCCTTACCCAGAATCCCCTGCAAACCTCAATTTTAGCTGAAAAAATCACTTTTTTCACACATTGCCTGCCGCAGGTACTTGGGCCTCCCACACAAGTGAGGCACCATTTTTACCGGGAGACCTGGGGGAACGCTGGGTGGTGGTAAATTTGTGTGACCCCGGTGATGCCACAACTTTCCCACCCCAAAATGTGTGAAAAAAGTGATTTTTTCAGCTAAAATTGAGGTTTGCAGGGGATTCTGGGTAAGGAAACGTTTGGGGATCCACGCAAGCCATACCTCCCTGGAAGCCGCCGGGTGTCTAGTTTTCAGAAATGTGTGGGTTTGGTAGGTTTCCCTAGATGGCCGCCGAGCACCGGGTCAAAATCCAAAGTGACCCCCCTTGCAAAACCAGGTGGTTTTGCGATAGGCCATTTTGATGTCACCTCACTAAGTTTTGGGCCCTTGCCTGCGGCGGGTACTTGGGCCTCCCACACAAGTGAGGCACCATTTTTACTGGGAGACCTGGGGGAACGCTGGGTGGTGGTAAATTTGTGTGAGCCCAGTGATGCCACAACTTTCCCACCCCAAAATGTGTGAAAAAAGTGATTTTTTCAGCTAAAATTGAGGTTTGCAGGGGATTCTGGGTAAGGAAACGTTGGGGGATCCACGCAAGCCATACCTCCCTGGAAGCCGCTGGGTGTCTAGTTTTCAGAAATGTATGGGTTTTGTAGGTTTCCCTAGATGGCCACCGAGCACCGGGTCAAAAACCAAAGTGACCCCCCTTGCAAAACCAGGTGGTTTTGCGATAGGCCATTTTGATGTCACCTCACTACGTTTTGGGCCCTTGCCTGCCGCGGGTACTTGGGCCTCCCACACAAGTGAGGCACCATCTTTACCGGGAGACCTGGGGGAACGCTGGGTGGTTGTAAATTTGTTTGAGCCCGGTGATGCCACAACTTTCCCTCCCCAAAATGTGTGAAAAAAGTGATTTTTTCAGCTAAAATTGAGGTTTGCAGGGAATTCTGGGTAAGGAAACGTTGGGGGATCCACGCAAGCCATACCTTCCTGGAAGACGCCAGGTGTCTAGTTTTCAGAAATGTGTGGGTTTGGTAGGTTTCCCTAGATGGCCGCCGAGCACCGGGTCAAAAACCAAAGTGACCCCCCTTGCAAAACCAGGTGGTTTTGCGATAGGCCATTTTGATGTCACCTCACTACGTTTTTGGCCCTTGCCTGCCGCGGATACTTGGGCCTCCCACACAAGTGAGGCACCATCTTTACCGGGAGACCTGGGGGAATACTGGGTGGTGGTAAATGTGTGTGAGCCCGGTGATGCCACAACTTTCCCACCCCAAAATGTGTGAAAAAAGTGATTTTTTCAGCTAAAATTGAGGTTTGCAGGGGATTCAGGGTAAGGAAACGTTGGGGGATCCACGCAAGCCATACCTCCCTGGAAGCCGCCGGGTGTCTAGTTTTCAGAAATGTGTGGGTTTGGTAGGTTTCCCTAGATGGCCGCCGAGCACCGGGTCAAAAACCAAAGTGACCCCCCTTGCAAAACCAGGTGGTTTTGCGATAGGCCATTTTAATGTCACCTCACTACGTTTTGGGCCCTTGCCTGCCGTGGGTACTTGGGCCTCCCACACAAGTGAGGCACCATCTTTACCGGGAGACCTGGGGGAACGCTGGGTGGTGGTAAATTTGTGTGAGCCCGGTGATGCCACAACTTTCCCACCCCAAAATGTGTGAAAAAAGTGATTATTTCAGCTAAAATTGAGGTTTGCAGGGGATTCTGAGTAAGGAAACGTTGGGGGATCCACGCAAGCCATACCTCCCTGGAAGCCGCCGGGTGTCTAGTTTTCAGAAATGCATGGGTTTGGTAGGTTTCCCTAGATGGCCACTGAGCACCGGGCCAAAAACCAAAGTGACCCCCCTTGCAAAACCAGATTAACTATTGTTCCGACAGCATGAGAATTTTGGAGTAAAATTGCAAAGAAAATGTGGCAGACATTTTGAGGTTTGCAGGACATTGGGGATAAAAAAAACTTTTTGAATTCACAAGAGTGACATCACCATGAACTCCCATGGGTTTTTGACAATATCTACAGTTGGTGGGTTATTCTTACATGATAAGTGTACCTTGGCAGAGAAACTAAAGACAAAGATTGCTGCACAACCATCTATTCCTCAAACACACACACATACTGGTTGGATTTGGCACGAGGGCGAGTCATGGTTCAGTGTATTAAATTTTATTAACTAGAGATTTCACAAAAATGAAATGCACTGTCAATAATTAAATTCACAAAAAACCAAACCAATGACTCGCAGCTCGTGAGCTGTAAAGCCACGTCAAGGCACCAACCACTTTACAGGCCATTCACACACCTTTCATATGTGATACAAACAAGACCATTCGCACCACCAGGTACAAAAGCAACACAGTACAAAATTCACCAAAAAGGGACAAGGTACACTCTGCTTCAGAAAGACAAATATTACTGCACAGCCATCTAATCCGCAAGCACACACACATACTGGTTGGATTTGGCACGAGGGTGAGTGATGGTTCAGTAGATACAATTGTATTAGCAAGTGATTTCACAAAACATGAAATGCACTGGTAATAATTGAAAGGGCGAGAAACTGAACCATTGACTCACAGCTCGTGAGCTGTAAAGCCACGACAAGGCACCAACCTCTTTACAGGCCATTCATACACCTTTCATACGTGTGAGACATACAAAACTATTCACACCGCCAGCCGCGGGCCCATCACATAACAAAACTCACACCAGCACACAGCGCCATTCAAGGGCCCATCACTTTCACACGCCCACAATCCAGACACAGCAACTACACATGCTGATGGATTGCGTGGAGTGGCACTCAGCTAGCAGTGTGTGTAGTAACCAGCAGAAAGTCACTACTCACACACAGCCAGCCGAGCTCCAGTCCACACACACCGCTAGCAGAGCGCCAGTCCACACACACCGCTAGCAGAGCACCAGTCCACGCACACCGCTAGCCAAGCGCCAGTCCAGGCACACCGCCAGCAATGCGCCAGTCCAGGCACACCGCCAGCCAATCGCCAATCCACGCACACCGCCAGCCAAGCTCCAGTCCACGGACACCTCCAGCCAAGCACCAGTCCACACACACCACCAGTCCACGCACACCGCCAGCCAAGTACCAGTCCACGCACACCGCCAGCCAAGCACCATTCCACGCACACTGCCTGCCAAGCTCCAGTCCACGCACACCACCAGCCAAGCTCCAGTCCACGGACACCACCAGCCAAGCACCAGTCCGCACACACCACCAGTCCACGCACACCGCCAGCCAAGTACCAGTCCACGCACACCGCCAGCCAAGCACCATTCCACGCACACCGCCAGCCAAGCTCCAGTCCATGCACACCACCAGCCACGCACCAGTCCACGCACACCGCCAGTCCATGCACACCGCCAGTCCACGCTCATCGCGTACCTCTTCGCCAACAGACTCTACATCTCCTACTGGGAAAATCTTTTGAGGGTGTGGGAGGAATGTGATCTGGAAAGTGGCGATCTTTCAATCTAGCAACATCCTCCACCACTCCAACTCTAGGAACACTTGCCTGTTCCACTACAACAAGGCTGCCTATTACAGACTCCTGAAACTTAGCAAAAGTCATCTTTGACTCAGGGCAAGAATCCTGGAACACAACAAAAGCATTAAACATTGCCAAGTGGAAAAGATGGATAGCCAACTTCTTGTATCAAATGTAAGCCTTACGAAGAGCAGTGTAAGGTTCCAACCTCTGATCTACTCTGTCAACACCACCCATGTGCCTATTATAGTCTAAAATGCACACAGGTTTGCGCGCTTCAGCGACCTGACCCCAAACAGTCACAGGTGCAGTGCTTTCATCATGGATGGTAGTCAGCATGTAGACATCTCTCCTGTCTGAAAACTTCACAGCAAGAAGCTCCTGGCAACGCAACGCACTGCACTGTCCCCGCACAAGCTTTTGACAAACAAGTTCTTTCGGGAAACCTTTACGGTTAGAGCGGATTGTGCCACAAGCAAGAGTGTCCACTTTGGCCAATTCCCTGAACAACTGCACACCAGTGTAGACGTTATCTACATATAAATGGTGGCCTTTGTTAAAAAATCCTCTACCAAGTTCCCAAACAAGTTTCTCAGTCACTCCAAAAATGGACGGACAACCAGGGAGGTTAATCCTAGATTCCTTACCGGTGTACACCCTGAAATTAGACACATATCCAGTCCTACTGTCACACAGCATATACAGCTTTATTCCATAGCGTGCCCTCTTACTAGGAATATATTGCCTAAAAACCAAGTGGCCCTTGAACAACACCAAAGACTCATCCACTGCAATTTCTTTCCCAGGGGCATAAATCTCAGAAAATCGATCAACAAAGTGATCAAGGACAGGCCTAATCTTAAAAAGACGGTCACAATCAGGGTGATCTCGTGGCAACGCTAAACCATTATCAACAAAATGCATCATCCGAAGCAGAAGCATATACCTGTCACGACTCATGACTGCCGGAAAAATAGACGTTGCCATCAAGGGACTGCTAGACCAATATGAAGACATTGATGGCTTCCTTAGCAAGCCCATCAAAAAAGTTAAACCCAAGAACTTCTTCATCTCTTCAACATTTGTGGGAGTCCACCGGGTAGCTCTAGTGTAGGGCCTAAGTCTGGCACTGTTGTCCCTCAAAAACTGTTCGGCATGCAAATTAGTCTGCTCAACAATCTCTGTCAAAAACACATCGTCCATAAACAACTGAAAAAAAATTACCGGCAAAAAGTTTTCAGTATTCACTCTAGACCCTGGAACACCAGTAAACTCTGGCAATGCCGGCTGCACCATGCCAGGGGCAACCCAGAGTTCATCACTTTCAAAGGGAAGCCTTGCAGCCCCAGCCTGCAGCCCAGATGCCTCTTGCCACACTACACCAACGGGAAGCCTTGCAGCCGCAGGCTGCAGCCCAGAAACCTCTTGCCGCACTACACCAACGGGAAGCCTTGCAGCCCCAGACTGCAGCCCAGATGCCTCTTGCCGCACTATCGGCACATCAGTCTCCTCTTTTAACACAGGCACTTCATCCGCACTAAGAGTATCTTCATCATCCGATAACTCCATACAGAGAGAAAACTCACTGCCAGTATCGTCCCCTGCCTCCTCTCCCTCAGATGCAGAGTCAGTCTCTGAACCAATATCAGAGGAAGACTCAAACAGCAAACCAACAACCTGCTGAGCAGTAATCCTGCGGCTAGCCATTATACTTACTAAGATTGAAGACTGCACAAACAAGTCAACAACAACCAACAATGTGCAAACCAAGTAAGTAAAGAAATGTGTACCTTTATCACAATGATCAATGTACTCAAAAACTATAGTATTCAATTACAAGAGACAGCTACACTCACCAGAACCTACTTTGCAGTGACACAGCAAAAACCAACGATATCCAACTAGAAAGAAGAATTAAAAAAAATAATTACTCACAAGACAACAAAATATACATCGAGCACAAATGCAAACAGTTTTTGCCAAGGGGTCGCTTCCTCGTGCAGAAAAATACATCCCTGGTGTCTAGTGGGCTTTTCTGCCCCCCTTGGGAGCAGAAACGGACAGAAAGACGACCGATCTGCCCCCAGTCTTCCCATTATTTATGCCCCAAAGGAAGCGACCCTTGCCCAAGGGGTCGCTTCCTAAATAAAAAAGAAGACATCCCTGGTGTCTAGTGGGCTTTTCTGCTGCCCCCCCTGGGAGCAGAAACGGACAGAAAGATGACCGATCTGCCCCCAGGGGGGGGCAGAAAAGTCTTCTAAATAATTAGGCCGCAAAGGAAGCGACCCTTGCCCAAGGGGTCGCTTCCTACATAACGAAAAAGACATCCCTGGTGTCTAGTGGGCTTTTCTGCCCCCCCCAGGGGGCAGAAACCGGCAGAAAGACGACCGATCTGCCCCCAGGGGGGGCAGAAAAGTCTTCGAATTATTTTGCCCCCCTAGGAAGCGAACCTTGCCCAAGGGGTCGCTTCCTACATAACGAAAAAGACATCCCTAGTGTCTAGTGGGCTTTACTGCCCCCCTGGGGGCAGAAACGGGCAGAAAGACGACCGATCTGCAGAAAAGTCTTCGAATAATTTTGCCGCCCTAGGAAGTGACCCTTGCCCAAGGGGTCGCTTCCCACATACCAAAACACACATCCCTGGTGTCTAGTGGGGCATCCCTGCTCCACGATCGCGACGCTGTGCGCGATCGTGGAGCAGGAAGGCCCTGTATTGAGACATCAGGGGAGAGGAAATACTCTTTCCTCTCCCCGATGCCTCAATACTAAAGAAATCACCCCCGCGGCCCCCACCGGACAAGCAAACGTACCTCTGCTCCCTTGGACGCGCTGGAAGAAATGGATTCCAGCGCGTCCAACGATTCCTGATGATGTCGGCGCGCGCTGTGCGCGCTGACATCATGGGGAAGCGTGGGGGGGCTCGGGGGTGGCAGCGGAAGCTCTTCCGCTGCCATCCCCCTCTGTGGGGGCACGATCGATGCCCCAGGGGGGAGCGCCAGCACTTCCCCCGGGGGCCCATGACGGAGCGGTTCTGTCATGAGCACAGCCCAACCGATGCTCATGACGGAACCGTTCCGTCATGAGCATCGAAGGGGTTAACATAACATAACATTATTGCAGCAAGAAAGTGAGTTGTACCCGGAGACCCTTGACCGAGAAGAAGTGAGATCCTGAGAAACTGCCCAACTGAAAGACGAGTAGCGCAAACCATTCCTAAAAGCTCCAAGCAGTCCAACTAGAGTGACAGTGATGAAGAGTGAATACTTGTAAGGAGATTGAGACACTCAATCCGTTGAAAAGGGGCATTTCAATAAAGTCCATTTGCATTCAGTTAAAGGGACCTGCTGATCTCCCTTATAGACTCATTGTAACGAGTGTTTCATCCACTTACTTAATAGGGCCCGCATGTTTGAAAATGGACCATGATTGCAACTATTTGTTTATTTCGATGTAACAGATTTGGTGCCTGTGTGCGTCAGCTGCCGCCCTGTTCATTAAACTCTGCCATAACAGTAATTGGGTGGTGGTTAAGTTTAACTAGATGATAGATCAGTAGGGATGGATCGGATGTTAATACTCTAGTATCATGGGGACGTATAGTAGATAAATGAAATTGTGATTATCTCCAGAGCCTTACTATGAATAATTTTGGACGTATAGAGTGTAGAAATTTGCACTGTGGCCGAGGGCACTAACACTTGGTGTCAAATGACTGTGGTCAGTCTGAGGCTTTATGAACTGATTTAAAAGTGAATAATTGGACTAAAACAAGTTAAGTTGTTGGTGTAGGGTTTACCGCTCAATGGTTTGGGTGAGAAGGAGTGATGTTCTTGCTTTACCTCCAATAGGGACATAAGTGAGGTATATGAATCTCACTCAAATGGAACTTTCTCCCTTTTCCTTTAAAAGAATTCCCCCCTTGGTGGCTTTGTAGCATATTGTGGGGGGGTGTATTGAAAATTTGAAAATGTTATAATAACGGCAAAACAATTCTGGTAAGCTGCTAGAATCTTTGTATGTACGCTGAGTAACCATTCTTTTATATGAGACTCTATAAAACCTTTGTCAGTCATGTGCTAACTAAGGAGAGACCAGAAGGAAAATAACAAACAAAATAAACACTCTTTAGAAATTTTGTATGGTAACTGAACAAATCACAGTATAGATGTTTATACTATGATGGGTTATGATAAAGAGGAATCGAACTCAGGGAAGGCCATGAACGTGGATCATAAAACGGATACCCCGCCTTGGGAACTTTTGGAACACTACAAAATACACCTTCGAACAAAGCTTCGCAGAGACAATCATGCTGTTAAGTTATAAGCGATCAACATAATCAATAATATCCTTTCTAAGATCATGTCAGTGTATAGAGCAACATGCTAAATAGGTTGCAGATAACTTTTGACACTAGGATGATTAATTCATGTGTACACGTTTTTTCCATATTTCAACCCAGGTGAATACGGAGCTGGATCTTTGCTGTCGCATGTCCAGAATTCTAGATGTAGAATGCGGGGGGGGGGGGGGGGTTTGTGGGGGGTGTTTTAGTCTTTTGTATGTTATGTTAGTATTGTTTGTCAGGTACTCATCCTTAGCTTCTACCTTCTGTACCCCTTTGTCTTTTAAACGTTCCACCTACACTACTGCTCACATTGTGGAGATTGAAACCAGGTCACGGGTGAGAGCGGGGAATGGCACACGAAGAGGTCTGAGGCAGGGAAAATTCTCACGAAGTCCCAGAAAGAGCATGAGTATTAACATACAGAGAATAAACATGGCCTTGATTAATCAACCGTCTCCTAGCTTCGCATAATGACTTCTAACCCTAAAAATTCATTATCGTCCAACCTAAAGATAGTCTCCTTAAGTGTTAAATGCCTCAATCACCCAGTTAAAAGGAAAAAAATGCTTGACTACTTAGCTAAAACTAAAGCGGACATCTTTCTCCTTCAGGAGACTAGGCTATCCCGAGACGATGCAGAACGGATTAGGGCAAGATGGGTTGGCCAGATGGCTTGCTCTCCGGCTGTAGGGAAGAAACGAGGAGTGATCACCTTGATAAGTAGGAACTCATAGATAACTATAGAAGGTCATCAATGCGACTTAGAAGGGAGAATCCTTTTAACACAGCTGAAAAGGGGGGATGAAAACATTCATGTACTCAACATATACGGACCTAACACAGATGACTCCGCCTTCTGGGACAGCATCTCGGGCAGGATGGAGGCACTCCCACAAAATGACCTAACAGTGACAGGTGATTACAAAATGGCACAAGACTACACTATAGACAGGCAATCACAATACCACACACTACCCCCAGGGGGGCCCAAAGTACTAAAAAATGTATGTACCAGATTCAATCTGAAAGACACCTGGAGACTTCAGCACCCGGACACGAGAGACTACACCTTTTACACAAACCCACACAACTCATACAGCAGAATTGACTACATACTGATCTCAGGCTCACACACCCACCTAATAGAGAACACGGACATAGCCACAAGAACTATCCCAGACCATTCCTGTATCAGCCTCTTACTAAGTGGTCGCCATAATGAGGATCACCCTCGTAGATGGAGATTCAACAGTGATGTATTAACAGAGCAAAACAACAGAACCAAAATAGAGAAGGCCATAAAAGATTACATTAACCTTAATGACACTTCAGACATGGACCCAAAAAACATGTGGGACGCCTTGAAAGCCACAGTTAGGGGGACAATTATGGACATTAAAGGCAAGATGAACAAGACCGCCAAGGCTCAGTTGGACCAACTAGAATTAGATAGACTAGAGCCAACACATATCTCAGACTCAAAGAACGTAGGGGTCCTTACAGAACCCACAAAAAAGAAATACGAATTCAACAGAATTCTGAGTGAGAGAGCTGATCTGTGGATAAACAAATTCAAAGCAATAAACCTATGCGAGACCAACAAAGCTGGGAAGACCCTGGCATCCTACCTAAAACACAAAGACAGCACACCATCTCCGCAATCACAGGCTCACATAACATCACACACACACACAACATAAAGAAATCCTACGCACATTTAGTGTATTCTACCAGGAGCTCTACAATAAAGACCAAACACTGGACGAAAAGGGCTGCACCGATTACCTTAACAGTTTAAACCTCCCAAAAATAACCCAGGAAGATGCACTCACTTTAGGGGAAGAGATTAGCTCAGCCGAAATTGAGTTGGCAGTTAAGTATCTCAAAGCTAATAAGGCTGGATGGATACACAGCCACTTTCTATAAAACTTTCATAGCCCTACTTCAGCCAACGATGAAAAAAGTTTTTAACCATTGCGAGGGGACAGGGATAGTCTCACATACCATGTCCAAAGCGAATAGTATAGTTATCCCCAGGGAGGGCAAAAACACCCAGTTCCCCAAAAACTACAGGCCTATATCCCTAATTAATGTTGACTGCAAGGCATATGCAAAAATCCTGGCCGTGAGGCTTAATAAGATACTCCCACACCTTATAAGCAACGCACAAGTTGGCTTCCTCAAGACACGCATGTCGCACGACAACACCAGACTTTTATGCCACATTATCGACAGAGCGGCCAAGCAAAACAAGCCGGCAGTGGCTATCGCACTTGGCGCTGAGAAGGCTTTTGACAGGGTATCGTGGCATTTCCTAGAACAGTGCATGTGGGCTTTCAACCTGGGTAGCGCCTTCACAAAGAAAGTTATGGCACTATACGATAATCCTACAGCTCACATAGTGGTCAACGGGGCTGTATCTGAGCCTTTCAGGTTCCATAGAGGGACAAGACAAGTTTACCCCCTGTCCCCCTCACTATTCTTACTAGCACTAGAGCCTCTGATTAAAGACATCGAGACCAATGAAAAGATGAAGGGGTTTGCCATCAATGAGGTCACAACGAAACTAGCAGCATATGCGGATGACATTCTTGTTGTCACGGAAAGCCCTTAAGCCTCCATCATAGCCCACTCAGGCTATAAAC
Source organism: Triturus cristatus (assembly GCF_964204655.1). Lineage (NCBI taxonomy): Eukaryota > Metazoa > Chordata > Amphibia > Caudata > Salamandridae > Triturus > Triturus cristatus. Next base: position 379,807,107 of record NC_140587.1, read on the forward strand.
TTAACAGGGATAAGTCGGAATGTAAACCTCTCAATTTACATACCACTAGAGACATATTGGGAGACTCGGGCCTCACTTGGCAAACCGGTTTCATTAAATACCTGGGCGTCTACTTTGGCAATGATCTTAAAAACACACTGGAATACAATGAAAAAATGTTGTTGGACAAGATAAAGAAGCTGCTTGAGGGATGGTCGCCGAAATTTATTACGTGGTGGGGGAGGATCGAAACGATGGTAACCCCAATGATCAACTACCTGACTAATATGCTCCCTCTAACCCTCACTCTCGATTTCCATCGCAAAATAGATAAGATGTTAAATAACTTCATCTGGCGAGACAAAAAAACAAGGATTAGCCTTAAAAAACGAAGACTGGCGAAAATTCTGGGGGGTTTAAACTTGGCAGATTTCAAGACCTTCCAAACGGCCTTCTGGCAAAACAAGGTAGCTACTGGATTCTACCAGACCAGGAGTACACACCGGTTTGGCTGAAAGTAGAAAGAGCTATACTAAATAACCTTGAGCCACTAGCACTCCTAACAACCAGCAAACACAAAACGTTAGGAAACCCTATACTCACAAACACCAGAAATGCCTGACTGAAGGTAGACCAGAAGTTGGAACATAGAATAATAAATTCGAGATGGGAATCATTATGGACAAATAATAAGATAAAATACAAAGGCAAAACACTCTCTATGAATACATGGTTGAAAACAGGGATTTCCCTTCACATTCAGCTCGAGGAGGGAGGGAACCCTACCACTTTCAGCTCGCTTAAAACCAAACACAACTTGCCAGATATTGAGCATTATAATTTCCTAAAAATCAAAGCAGCACTGTCCAAAGCGAGACTGTCTAATACAAAGCCCTCAATCATCCAATATATGTCCAACCTCAACAAAATAGGTCACCAGGTGTCACACATTTATAGACTCCCGCGACCAAACACTTCGAAACTTAACAAGAAGACACAAATTTACTGGGAATCACAGCTCGGTAGCTAATTCAACGAGAAAGAAACCCAAGTACTATGGTCCTCCCCTACACATAGTAAGATATCCCCGGTACTAGCTCAGACAAAATTCTGAACCCTGCACAAACTACCCTGGACCCCAGCGCGCCTGGCGAAAATAGGCTTGAACACAAATGACCAATGCTGGAATTGTAATAACGGGAGGGGAGATCTGGCTCACCTCATTTTTCACTGTCCTAAAGTCAAAACCTACTGGGAGAAGATCTTTGCCTTTCTAAAAGACATGTTAGTGTGTTCCCTTAAAACAGAGTTTGCCTCCCTGGTAACAGCCCCTATTAGGACAGAACCAATCACACAACTAGATAGCGAGCTACTCGACCTCCTACTAACAGCAGGTGTTAAAATGGTTCTAAATAAGTGGAAAGACACATACAAGGCATCGTTTAAGGGGTGGCTCAACTGGGTTACATACCTTAGAGGTGCGGACGCGATGTCCCTACGAGACTCACCGTGGAGGCAGCCCGACAGAGGAATGTGGGCATCTATGGACAAGTACCTAGACCCCTAAGAACCTCCATGAAGAAAGCGAGACCAGCGACGTGTCTCATACCTTTCTGAACAATCGCGAGCACGTTTTTTTTCTTCTCTCCCCGCTCTGGCCCCTTATTTCCACTCAGGTCCTTTCTCCCCTTTCCTACCTGTGACCACTTACTAGAATAAAGGGTGTGGGGCAGCCTATAAAGAAACAGAAGAGAACGATCTGTACCCCAGACGTTACACCTTACAGGCTTTTGCCAGGTAGCATCATGCGAGAAAAAGTGCATGTTATATGTTTTTTATGTCTACTTGTTTAGTTTTGTGATTTTTTGTTTGTTGTATATGACAAAACCTCAATAAAATCTTGTTGAAAATTTTAAAAAAAATAATTGTATCTAACAAATAATTTAGATCAAAGAGGTGCAGAGATTTCGTAAGAGAGCTCATATAAAAAATGAAATGCACAGTATTGTGTCTTTTCGGATTGTGGTTACCTTGTAAAGTGAGTATATGTTTTGGTTTTTGTATTAACATTTTGTAAAGATGTTTTTAATGAGTAATGGTGGCAACTTATTTGTATGTGTATGGCGTATGTTATTGTGTATTGGAATTTTAGTTTGTCTGTTGTCCAGCTTTTGTTTAAAGTGTATAGTTATGTTTTTTGACAGCCCTGAGAAAGTCCTTATGTATATGGATGAAATTCATTGACTGTGTATGTGTCCCCGTTTGTTTGTGCAAGAAAATAAGAAAATAAAAGATGAAGTTTCTAAAAAGCACTATGTATCATGTAATGTCTATTTTTGGTGCTATGTTGTTATAGCTTTCCCTTTTTGCCCTACTTTTTGAGGAACTATCTTATTGTATATAAAAAATATTATTGTTTGTATGGGCTCCTCCTTTTCTCTTTTGCAAGTGTTAATATTGGGGCTTTTTTGGACGATTGGCCCTAGAAGTGAGCATATCCTCATTCAAGGGAACAACATTGAGTATGGTGAAACTTTATCATTGAAGCTTTGTTTTTGTAGAATTGCAATAGTATCAGTTTTGCAGGCTTCCTAAGTCTTTGACACCACCAGCAGGTAGTCAATATACGTACTTGCTCTGAATGATTTGCCATTATCAGAGACTCAAGATCCTTTTTGAGAATCTGATTGAAAATTGAGGGGCTGTCCGTATAACCTTGTGGGACTCGGCACCATGCCAAGATATGATTGCCAAAACTGACGGCAAAGAGGAATTGACTATCTTCATGCAAAGGGATAGAGAAAAATGCCTGCCACAAGTCAACAAATGAAAACCATTCGACCTTGCATGGAATCTGAAACAGTATCATAGCTGGATTTGTTACCACAGGAAAACATGGAAGAATTATTGCATTCACCTTCCGCAAATCCTGCACATTATGATACTTGCCATTCAGCTTCTGCAAGCTCATAATGTGAGAGTTACATGAACTCCCCACAATCTCTGTTAGGATCCCTTGCTCAATCATTGGGTCGATCACAGGAGTAATACCCGGAATAGTATCTGGAGTCAAATTGTATTGTGGGACTCTCTTAAACTCTGCATTTGGTTTGACAGTGATACAGACTAGTTCAACACCTTTGATTAGTCCACTATCTTTACCTGTAAAGTCCTAGACTTGAGGTAACACAGTGCTTCTCATTTCAATAGGCAAGTCATCTTTCGTCATTCCCATGTCAGATCTTTGTTGGACGAGTTTAAAAACGATTTTGAAAACGACATGCTCATTATTGGTATGAAATTTAATACCCTTTGGAGTGCAATAGATGGAACAATTAAGCTTGCACAATAAGTCACTTTCAACTATATTCAATGGACTTGAATCACACACCACAAATCGATGTCGATCCTCAAAGGACCCTATTGTAACAGGAACTGCTTGAGAAATTAGGGTGGACAACATTTTATCTGAAATTCCTTCAACTTGAATACTTTCTCCTGAGAGGAGTAGGTTGGGAATCTTTGCTGTTCTTAGAGTAGAGTGGGTAACACCAGTGTCAATGAGGAATGAGACATGAATCCCATATACCTAAACTTCGATATATGGACCACTCTAGTCTACCTCTAAGGCTGTGCCAAGCACGCAGTCCTCCTCATCCCTCATTCAATCTTCAGTTGATGAGTCCTGATTGAAATCGTCTGTTTGAATCAAATACTGTTGTGATGCATTTTGATTTGTGACAGATTTTCTCTTCATCTGTTGACACTGATTCATAATGTACCTTTGTGCCTGAGCATTCTGTTGAGGCATCTGTACTTGTTGTATCTGCATTGATTCGGATATACTTGGATTTTTAACCCTCTATCTTTGTGCCTGTTGAGTCTGGACCATGTTTTTTCCCTGAGACGGTGTATACACTCCATTCTATATCTGACTTTCAGCATTGTTCCCAGCAAACCTACACTCATGTTTCCAATGCCCAAATTTTCTTCAGACGAGACATGGATTGTTTTCTTCGAAGCTGACACATCAATACCAGTTCTAGAATCTACTGGAACACCATATCCTCTAACCTGTGACTGAAAATTCTGCTGTTGAAAATCGCTGAGACCTTGCATCATTGGAACTTGATTATATCCTCCCTGTACTGGAAACGTGTTTTCAAAACCTGACTGATTCTAATATTTCTGCACAGCTATCATTTGTGCAGTTATTAGCTTTTCATTTAACTTCTTGTGCTTTACTTCAATCTCGCTCTCCCCAATATTTGGCATAACACAAAATCTCATCAAGCGGTCTACTTTGCCAACAGATCAAATGCTGATAAATTATTGAAGAAATCTTGAGTCTCAAACCATACACAAATCTATAAACAAAATTTCCCATATCTTTCTTTGCCACATTTTCCATTCCACTGTACAGTCTGAAAACCTGTATCAATCTCTCGTAATAGACATTTTCTTCCTGCATCATTTTGTCAATCTTTAATAAATCAATCTCTTTAGGAGAAATCTTGGTTTTCAGGTAATTTATTACCTTTTGGTATTTCTTTAATACTACTGGAGATGGTGTGCCTGTTTTAGGATCACCATCTGGTTCTGCATCAGGCCAATCCACAGACATTTTACATTCAGTCCATATGTTACCTAGAACCACAATGTCAAACAAGGTATTCAAATCAATCCATAAAATGTTTGAAGTTTTAACAAACCTTTCAATCAGTCTGTACAATTCCACTGGATTTTCTTTGAATTTTGGGAATTAATTTGTGAATAACAAAATATCAGAGCTAGTCCAAGGCCCATGTACATATCCTTCACCAGACAATTCCCTCATAGAAAGCATCTGTATTTCTCTATCTCCTCCGTTGATAACAACTGAAGGTGTCTGTATTCTAACTTTCTGTGTTTCCTTCATTTTCAATTATCTACCTTCCTGTTTCTCTCTCTTGCTCCATTTCTTGATCAGTGCTATTAGTTCCTTAATCTGTAATTTCATTCCAGCTGGCCTAATGTTAGCAAACTCTCAGTTGCTAAAGTCTGATCTGTATGTCCTTTGCAAAACCTTTGATCTCTGAACATCAATTTAATATTTCTGAGCCAATTCAATCAGCTTCTCGTATATCTGTCTAACTCATCGGGTAATAGTACCTCCTCCTCCTGGTAGGTATCTGATTGAGATGGACTAAGAGTTCCCAAAATAATTTCTTCTAAATCTGCCTTTAGCTTGGCCACATCTAATGTCCTTCCCTGGAACTGGAACTGGAACAGGTTCAGGACTTGATTATTAATCGAGGTACTAAACCCCTTTAGTCAATCATCAAATTCTTAAGGATTCGAAGGTACATGCATAAATGTAGGCTTTTGCGATTCCTAAATTGCGATTATTAAGGAATCGCAATTAAGGAATTGCAAAAGCCTATGCATGTAGCAATCTCTATAAAATTAGCGATTCCCCAACATTCCTTAATTGCGACTCGCAAATTGCTAGTCACAATTAAGGAATGCCTTCCCATTAATTCCTATGGGCCTTCAGGCCCATAGGAATGAATGAGAGATTGCATGCGCAATTTGCGAGTACCAATAAGTACTCTCAAATTGCGCATGCAATTTCAAGGGTGCAAGGGTGTCAAAAGGACACCCTGCTGCACCCCTGAAATTGATCTGTGCACACATGTTGTGCACACACATGCCTCAAGGGCATGTGTGTGTGTAACCTATAACTTTGAAAAATGCACTTTTTGTGTATTTTTCAAAGTTTTTGCAAATTACCATCAAGTACAAATTTATGGTGATGTGCGCCCCCTATTAGCAAAATCGCAATTTCCGATTCCATCATGCATTGCATTTAAGGAACAGCAATTTGCAATTCCTTAAATACAATCACAATTTAAGAAATCTCAATAATTTGCGATTGCTTAAATTGCGAGAAGCTGACAGGTTGATGCATCGCAGAAGCCCTTTTTGCGGGAGCAAACTGCCAATTTTTGCGAATCGCACCGTTTGCGCTCGCAAAAATGGTTGATGGATGTACCTGTACATCCTGATTGTTTTTTGGAATATTTGAATGCAAATCACCATTGGTCAAATGTTTACTCGTTTCAGGTAGCATATTTAATGCGGATGTATCAGGAACTGAAATTTCCATGGGCACTGTAGTTTCAGAAGCATTGTGACTTATTTTATGAGGCTCACTTCTTCTGGGGACATAAAAAGGTGACAAGCTCTGAACCATTCTGCCTCTAGAGTCAAATGGTGTCTGATTTAGAATGATACCTGTGCTTGTAATCCTGTAGTATGCTTCGAATCGGAACCATAGGCATTTAAACAAAGATTTTGTTGTCAAGTGGATTACCTTGTGCAGTATTTACTCCAGCAGGTATAGTCAAGGTATGGACAGTACAAAAGACACAGGTGGTGGTGCACCTCCCTATTAAAGTAGGCACTATGAGAAAAAAGGATAAAAATGCCAGTGGGAAATAGTGCTGTTTTCCATTTGTTACTAGGTACACTGATCATAGTAATAACATCTACAAGATTCTACTAAGGAACTGGCATTAGTTACAAGAGATGCCTGGGGTTAAGGATGAAATGTCCTGTAATCCAATAATTGCATACCGTAAGGGTAAGAATATCAAGGACTGGCTGTGTACGAGTTGCGTAACATCTCCAAAGTGAGGTGGCTTGAACTCGTGAAGGTTTTTTTGGTATATGTAATAACTGTAATGTTTGCAAAAATGGCAGGAATAGGACCAAGCAGTTCTGTTATAATGTACTGGTGGTACAATTATGAAGGTACTGGAATCTCAATAGAATTATTATAGTCTTTTTATGTCTTTTGCCCACAATTTACCCCTTGCAACTAACTTAGCTCTGGCATATAGGTATACTACGTTGTACTATACCGGTCCATTTGAACTGATGTTCCACTATGACCTTGAACGAACGGGTCATTTTAAAGAGGGGTGTGGCTTATGGTCAAATCAAACTGTTTGTCTCTCTATGACATTAGGATATGGTGCTTCTTTAAATAACGGTGGGGCCTGCACGCACCTGGTGATTAGAGATTTGGGTACAAGTAGGTGCCAGAATGCAGTGGCAGGCCTTTTAATCACTATTTGCAGGACGTGGAGCTGTGCATCACAGAACCAGAGCACTGAATGACACATATCAAGGTAGGAGAAAGACTGAGTGCAAAATACGTGGGTTACTAACGTGCTGTTAAGAGGGATATGAGTTGAATAGGTGGCCCCTGGGTGTAAAAGCGATGATTCTATGAGCTTACAAAAGTGTTATTTGTGTTATGCAGGAGAATGGAAACTGGGAAGTGTAATGTGACCTTTTCTTGCCTTTGCAATTTATCCTTTAAACGTTTAATATTTATGTGAGTGCAGACAGGTTAAGCCCGACACCTGGAAGATGCAGAAGTCAAAATTTGGTATTTGAAATTATGTGGCAAGGTGACCTTTTAGTCATGATGCAGGTCACAGACAGCAAAGCTGGTGCTAATCCTATGATATTTTAAACTACGTAGTGCCAACAAGATAACAAATCATATGGCTGGGGAAATGTTTGGTCTGATACTGGCCACAGATAGCATCCGCACCCGCTGCATTATGTAATTTTAACTATGTGCCATGACTATGGTAATGCAAATTATGCCACTGAGAGACCAGGTCTTTAGCATACGGTTTGCGAACAGTGCAGCGGGACTGACACTATGCTATTTTAACAATGCAACATCAAGATGCCTACCAAAGCCACAAAATTGCAAATAACTATGTGGCCCCATGATTGGTATGATACTCTGGGATGCTGCTATTTGCCCACTGGGGAGTTTGACTGGAAATCATATATATATATATTTAGAAGGAAAAAAAAGGATGAGCTGCTTTTGCTGTAGTCCCCATGCATAGGGGGTAACCTTCCGAGTGGGCGCCCCCACAAGGGCAACCTTTTTGTTGGATATATAGCATATCAGCCCACTTGAATTTAAAATATAGTGACATTTGGATCTACAGCATTACCACTGGGGTTTTATTTCTTTGTAGGAACTGCAAAAACCATGATGCATTGGGGCAAATGCCCACTATGGCACGCCCATTGGGGCGGGATTTATCAATAAAACAGGTGTCCTACATTATCTTTGCTGCATTTCTATGAGGTAATTCAGTTTCCGATCTCGTTCGTATTTAGCCACCATTTTGTGTCTTTCTGCCATTTTGTGTTGCCCTCACTCAGGCGGCACGGTGAACGAAGAGTTGTTTTTCCTCATCCTACTGCAACGTGTCAAATAACCTCCTGCCTCTGTTTATAGCTGGTGTCAGGGTCCAGCCGACTCCACTAATCCTCGTCTGGTCTGACTGATCCCTGTTTCAACTATCTGTTGGTTCGCACCATTCTTTCCTTACTTTATCTTATCCTCTGGCCTTCACTATTCTTTACTCGTATTCTCTTATTTCACAACTGTCCTCTAGGCCATACAAATGTGTCCTGTCACCTGCAAGTCGACTTATAAACACTAGCACTGATTTACTTGTGGGGAAGGGTGACAAACATAGTTGGGAGAGGGGCTTATTTGAGTTACTTAATATATTGTTTTCACATTCTTCTCATTGGTTGACCCTGTATGCATTGGGAGTGTTCTTTGCAAATCTGTATGTTATAAAAGATTGTGTGCCACGAAGTAAAGTGGCAGTCTCCTGAGAACATACCGAGTGTACTTCTGGGACAACTGTACTTAGCTGCAGCTAATAAACCTTATCTTCTATGCCTAACGGAGTGTCCCGTGTCTCTGTTTGACAAAGTAGGTGAACTCAGGAGATTAAGGCGTACCCTGCGCCGCCAGGCTCCTAAGGTCTTGGTTCTTCAATTGGCGCCCAACGTTGGGCGTCTTCAGAGGTAGCAGTTCTTGCCCGAGGATCGTGAGGAGCCCCGCAGGAAAATTCTGGAGGAATCGCGAACCATGTCAAGTGACCCCTGTATGTCGAAGTGGTCCGAAGGTCTTTTGCAGCGCGGTTTCTCCTTTCTGATGGCTGCTAATGACTGCTGCCCTGACTGCCACCCTGCTTTGGTCCCTTTGATGATGTTTGGTATCGCGAGACATTAGACGGGCTTCTGTTGGAGTAAGATGACACTTAGGTAAGTATTGGTGGGTAGCTCCCACTATTTTTGTTTTGATTTGGGTCTTTGATTTGGCTATTGCAAAAGCCGAAGGGTGAGTACGTTTGTGCTATAGTATTTGATTTAACCCCTTGATGTTTGTGAACAGTCCAGTGAAATAACGATGCCTGGTCTGAATAAGTTTAAGAAGTTCTGTTGCTTTGGTTGTAATAGGGATTCCCGGCTGGAGGACTCTTGTCCGATTCCTCCGGTTGGAACTCCCACCTATGAGCTTTATTCAAAACATGGTGTCGGCCCCATTGCCTTTAATAAGGCATGGATCCGATACACAAAGAACAATGGCATTCTACAGTGGCCACAAAATGGTAGTTTTGAGCCTGACATATTAGACAATTTGGAAGCGATATTGTTCAAAAGACAAGCTCGGCCGGCAATGTTTGACTCTTTCCGCCTCTGGCGTAAGGAAGCCAAACAGAAAGAAATTAAACAGGCAAAACGAGATGAGAAAGCACAAAATATGACAATCATACAGGCTGCCCAGCAGTTTAAAGATAATGAGATTGATAATGCAACGGAAATCTCAGAAAGACAGCATCGTATGGCAATAGATAGATGCTATCCGGTGTTGCCTAGTTCCCCTTCCGATAAAAGTAAGGATCTGGAGGAAGACCCTTTGATGTATCACCTATTGAGATTGCCTCCACCCTATGTACAAGGTGCTAATGCACCTCCGTTCTTACAACCTGTTCAGCTACCTGCTGTCCCCCCACCTGTTCCGGTTCTTCCACAATTGCCTCTTCCGGTATTGCCATCCCCACCTCTCGTGCTACCGATTCCTTTGTCCCCATCTCCTGAACCTCAATCTTCTTTGCCTTCGGCTCCCCTTAGAACTGCCAGTCCCTCTCCTGTATCGCCTAATACCTTGTCCCCTGTCCTTATGTCTAATTCTCCTACTGTGCGCAAACGAATATCTGGTTTCTTGTCCTCTTTCTCTGAGACTCTGAACATGTCTCCGGCTTTCTCTCGAAGACAGTCTCGTAGTCAACTTCCAGGTTCCGACGAACGGGTGGTATTGGACTCTCTTGCTCGCAAATGGATCGGGAAGGGTCCCCAGTATAGTGTGAAAGATATCATGACCACCTTTCATCAGTGGGAAGCGCCCACCCAGAGATATGTATTTAATGTTATGTGTGACACTCTCGCTAAAGAATGGGAGGATATGGATTTGGGTTTACTTCCCCAGGGTTTGTTGGATGTTCAGGCTACTTTCGATAAAGGACTCATTGTGGGTTCTAAGGTTGAGGACGTCGTAAGGACACTTGTTACATTTAGATCGTTGTTTTATTCACAAACTTTTCTTGATTCTGACCCTGCTGTTCGGCAGACATTGAAACATTACCCAATGAGAGAGGTTCCTCCGATATGGAGGGAAGAGGTTGCGCAAGCAGGTAATAATCCAGCTATTCCCGCTCACTTCCAGTGTATATGGGTACATGTGCCCTGGAAGAGATCTGATGTGTTGGCCCTCAAACAATCTTTACCGCATCCCTGTAAAAACCCTGCTGGGTACTATAAAGAATTGTCTCAAACTGTTGATGCCTGTATTATGAACTTAGCGGATATTGACATGCTGATGGGAAATGTAGTCCCACAAGCGTTATGGGCTCGGATTCGTAGAGAGGATCACGCTCAAGAATTGGGTGGTACATGGAATGCTATAACTGCCTCAGATAGAGCACAAGTGGGTGGTGCTAAGCCTGATGTTTTGATCACAGAACTCCCTGGTAGGATTATTGCTTTAATGAAAACAATGATGCCCGCCTTACGAGTTAATTGGGATAAATTAGCCGCGTGTAAACAGAAGAAAGATGAGTGTCTCCGATTTCTTCACTCGTTTTGAGGAGACGTTTATTGATCACAGTGGTCAGGATATGACTACGGAGGGTGGACAGCGATTATTTGTGGATAAATTCCTATTCAATTTGCTCCCCGAGTTGTCACATAAGTTAAAAGACTCTGAAAGTTCATGGGCTGTTTCTTCTTCGGCTCAGATATTGGCTACTGCTCAATATTACGAAAACAGGGACAAAGAGGAAAAAGACAAGCAAGAGAAAAAGACTAAAGAATTAAAAACAAAGGTTCTTCTGCAACATGCTTATCCTCCTCGCCCTGCTCCGCGCCAGTTCCAACAGCCTCCCCAGTTTCAGAGGGTGTTTCAAAAGCCTGAGCCCTATATTCCGTGGCCTTTGTTAGGGCCCAACCAATGCGCCTATTGTAGGGAGGAAGGTCATTTTAAGAATAGCTGCCCGGTTTTATTACAGCGTAATGGAGGACTATCTACTCAACGAGGTTGTGGTGGTTCCCAGTTAGCGCCCAGGGGTAGAGGTCGAGGTATGTCGCCCCAGACACAGCGTTCCCCTCCACCTCCACATTCTATGAACTACTTTGATCAACAAAATACTCAGTCTACACAGTATTACAATGATGATTACCATGTTGAAGGTGAGAATGACGGTCTTCATGCTATCTAGGACAGCCATAGACAAAGTGAGGGAGTTGTATCGATTCCAGTAGATCAGAATGGGCCTTATGTTAATGTCACTACAATGGGTGTTTTTATGAGCCATTTCTTTTAGATACTGGTGCGATGAGAAGTTCTATTATTCACTCTAAACTCCCTGGGGCACCTTTGTCTGGCTTAACAAACGTATCCATAGGATTCTCTGGCGCCCCAGTTCATAGCCCGGTTTCTTGTCCTCTGCCTATTTCAATTGGTTCTTATGATTTGGAAGCTCCGCTTCTTTTAACGACTGGTTGCGGTGAAAATCTGTTGGGTTTGGATTTATTAAAAAGACTGCATGCAACGATATATTGTTCTCCTTCTGGTCTACATCTCGTTTTGGGGCAGAAACTGACTTCCCCAATGTATTTGTCTAAAGATCAATTTCCACCTGAATTGCTCTCTCTCCCTGCGACACTTTGGGCTACGGGTCCAAATGATGTTGTTTGTCTTGAGATCCCACCCTATGTTGTTACCCTCAAGCCCAATGCTAAATTGCCACGCATCCCTCAATACAAAATTCCCAATGATGGTGAAAGAGCACTTTTTGCTATTATTTATGATTTGGTTCAGAAGGGTGTGGTCGAGGAGACAAGGGGAAATGTATGCAATAGTCCTGTTCTTCCGATTCTTAAACGCACTGATCCTTCTCAGCCTCCTGTTTATCGCTTTGTTATTGATCTCCAGGAGGTTAATAAAATTGTTGTACCACAGTTTCCTGTTGTTCCAGATATCACTGCCCTGTTAACTATGATACCTGCCTCGGCAGCTTGGTTTTCTGTTATCGATCTGAAAAAGGCTTTCTTCAGCATCCCCATTGCTGAAGAGAGTAGGGATATTTTTATCTTCTCTTTAGGAGGCCGAAGTTTCCGGTTCAAGCGCGCACCACAAGGCTATTGTGAGAGTCCCTCCATCTATAGCCAAGCTCTGAAATGCCAGCTTGATGCTTTTCCTTTGCCGCCAGATGCTACCCTTATTCAGTATGTGGATGATTTATTAATTGCTGCTGATTCAGAGGATATTTTTAAAAATGTGACTATTGCACTACTGCGTCACTTGTCTGACCTTCACCATAAGGTTTCACCTTCTAAATTACAATATGCCCGCCAAGAGGTTACCTATTTAGGTCATCTCTTGTCGAAGGAGGGAAGGCAACTGACCCCAGAACATATTCAAGCAATTGCACAAATGTCTGTGCCATCCACACAAAGAGAAGTGCGTGCCTTTCTGGGCATTACCTCTTATTGTAGACAATGGATTCCAAATTTTTCTTTGTTGGCTAAACCTTTGTTGGCACTCACTTTGAAAGACACATCCCAACCCCTCCCTTGGACTGATGAATGTCAGAAGAGTTTTTCTGATTTATGTGCTGCCCTGTGCTCTGCTCCTGTGTTGGGTACTCCAGATTACAGTAAGCCCTTCACGCTCTATGTCCATGAAAGAGAGGGGTGTGCGTTGTCAGTCTTAACACAGCGATTTGGAGACAAGCAGCGGCCATGTGCCTACTTTTCGGCTACATTAGATCCAGTAGCCAAGGCATTGCCTAGTTGTCTTAAAGCTACAGCAGCAGCAGGAATTTCTATTCGTCAATCTGCTGCATTGGTGCTTGATAACACTCTTATTGTCATGGTACCACCTTGCTAAATAGGACAAAAACGCAGCATCTTACAAGCGCTCGCTTATCTGGGTATGAACTGACGCTCTTGGCTAGTCACGTGCACATCAAACGATGTAACACTTTAAATTCAGCCACATTGTTACCTCTTCCAGAAGAGAAAGGTATTCAGGAACAACATGATTGTTTTCTCCGTACTGAGGAGGAGACAAAAGGTAGGATTGATTTGAAAGATACACCACTAATGAACCCGGATGGGATCCTATGGGTGGATGGCTCTTGTTTTAAACTCCCTAATGGTGAAACAACTTCAGCTTACGCTATTACCACCTTGCATACAATCGTGGAGACAGCACGCATTAGACATAATTCAGCTCAGGCGGCTGAACTGATAGCTTTGACCAGAGCATGTGTGTTATCTAAGGGGAAGAGAGTGAATGTATATACCGACAGCCAGTATGCGTTTGGTGTGGCAAGGAAAGAGGATTCTTTACCTCCCACGGTACCAAAATACAGCATGGCCAGTTGGTAACTGATCTTCTTGAGTCACTTGCTTTGCCTACCCAGATAGCAATCATAAAGTGTAGTGCGCATAAGAGGATTACTGATGATGTTGGTTGCGGGAATGCTTTTGCGGATGAGGTAGCGAAAAAAACAGCCAGAGATGCTATGAGTCGCATGTATGTTGCGGGCCCTGCTAATTGGGTCAAGGAAAAAGGAATGTGTGAGGATACAATAGAAAGTGTGAGATCGATTCAAGGAGAGGCTACAGAGAAAGAGTTGAGTAAGTGGAAAGAGAGTACAGGAATGTTAGACGCGATGGGATGTTGGATAGAATTGTCAGAACATCAGCGTTGGCTGTTACCAGATGCCTATGTACTGCCTGTAGTTGCTATGGCACATGGTCCAGCCCACATCAGTGTGAAGGGAATATGTAAGCTTCTGGCTCCAGTGTGGCTGAATGAAGGGTGTTGGAAACCCACACTCCCACTCTGAAAGGGTGGTGATGGTCTTCCGGACACACTGTGGTAGCTTGGCTCGAGTGGTCAGGAATCAGGCTCCGTGCTAAGCATACAACATACCCAAACAATAACCATGCGTGCATCCGTTCCAAAAACGACTCTACACCGTAAAAATTATGAAAATAACTTTCTTTATCTGCTTTTTCTCTTAGTTGCTGATTGGGAAAATAAATAACAATCACAATATACAAATAGTGCAGGTCAAATAAATACTGGCTTAATGATTCGATAAATAGGGGTGATCATAAATAATGAAGACATAAATATAAGTGCAATACATACAGGCGATTAAATATTCTGAGGCAATAAATACTGTAAACCAATAAATATTGTGCATCAATAAATACTGTGGACCAATAAATACAGTGGAACAATAAATAGGTTAAATACAATAAATACAGTGCCCCTAATAAATACTTAAAAGCTGACAGTGACACTCATGGATTCAGATCACTTTTGAATTCCTAAGGGCTGATTTGGCCCAGGCACAGCTTGTGGGGTTGTGGAAGGCTTGAGGGGGTCTACTCCCTGGCTGGGTCAAGGCTGAGGCCTAAACTGAGGTAGATAAAAGGGGGGGGGAATACCAGAGACCTGGCTCTCTCTCTCCACACAACTTCTCTAGGTTAGTCCCAATTCACCCCTGGCACAGTCAGGTTGGTTCCAGCACCTCCCTAGCCCCTTAGAGCAGTCTCTCAGGTCTCCACAGGGCCTTAGGCGCCCTCTACTCCACTTACTGCCCTTTTTCTGATGCTCCGACGCCGCTGGAGTCGGGTCGATGCCGTGAGGCGGTTCCAGCTCGATGTCGGCGGCCTCGGCAGAATGTCAGTTCTTTGACGACGCCGGCGGCGGCTCCGGTCTCGACGTCAGCGGCCTCGGTTCGATCTCGACCTCCGATTCGACGGCGTCGGGCAGTCTCTACTCGATGTCGACTTCGGGCGGCTCCGGTCCGATGGCGCTCTCGGCTTCGATGACGTCGGCCGGCCTGGCCTGGATGTCGACTTCCGGCGACTCCGGGGTGCGATCCTCACCCCCGACCTCCGGTGCTCCTCCTCTCAGGTTCCGGGCGACTCCGGAGTGCGATCCTCACTCCCGACCTCCGGTACACTTCACCTCGGTCCCCGACGACTCCGGAGGGCGGACTTCACTCCTCCGATGACGCCGCTCACTCGACCTCGGTTAACTTCCTCCTCGACCTTTGGTATTCCTCACGACCTCCGTCGGCGCCCTCTCACGACCTCAGGCGGCTCCGGGTACGACGTCTGCTTCTTCAGTCAGCGCCGCTTCTCCACCTCGGGCTCCAGGTCTCAGGCTACTCGACGCCGGACTCCAGGGAAACCAGTTTCCAGGTCAGGATCTTGCTGCTTTCTGCTTCTAAGGCCTGTTCCTGCTGTCCAGGTCCTTAGGATGAGTTTTTCTGGCTTCTTCCCACACAGGGCTACAGGCTGGGATCCATCAGTAGGGACAAGTATCAAGGGTGGGTTTATGGACCCCACTCCAGGCACAAGTTTCCACCCCTGCTGCTTCACTCCTTCCTCCTTCACTGTTGTGCTGCTCTCTCTTCACCAGTCAGGTGCCAACTGCCAGCTCCAACTGCCAACTCTCTCTCTTAGCTTCCCAACATTCTAAACCGCCTCCAACTGTCACAGGGTTCTGGAATGTTCTGGAAGGTGCTGGTAGGTTCCAGTGGATGCTGGTGATGTCACAGGTGGCCACCATTTTGTGCTCCAGGCCCTCAGACAGAAGTTTCAGGGTTAGCTAAAATGGCTCCCTGAATCTGTAGCAACACGAAAAAGTCTGGTGGTTCCCAAAAAGGAAAAATTCAAACAAGGTTTGAGGCAAAAGTGGGACAAAATAAATAATGATGAGGAGGGACCACCCAAAGGGCTGACAGGTCTAACAAAGGGATTCCAAAATGTGCAGATAATTTAGTGAAGCAATGTATCGTTTGCTTGATACATAATCCAGGAAAGCGAACCCCAACTCCAGCAGGTCATTTTGCTCCCCCAACATATCCTTTTGAGGTGTTGCAAATTGATTTATATTCACATGGAACGATGCAACAATCTCAAATATTTTTTGGTGGTGGTGTGTGCCTTCTCCAGATGGATAGAGGCCTACCCCCTGAAAGACAACACTGCTTTGTCCACTGCCAAAGTTCTTCTGAAAGAGTTCTTCCCTAAGTTTGGTTTGCCGCGCATTGTCTGGAGTGACAACGGAAGTGAATTTGTGGGCCAAATTATGAGAAAGGTGTGTGGCGGTCTTGGGATCGTCCAAAAAATCCATGCGGCGAACCATCCCCAATCAGCGGGTTTGGTAGAGTGCTATAACGGCACTCTCAAACTTAAGCTTGCAAAGGTACAGGCTAGCTAACTGTCCTTTTTTATGTTTATTATTGTCCAGGTCTCCTGCCCTCCCCGTCCAATCCTCTCCCTTCTTTATCCCTTTTCTGTTTCTGTTGCCCTGTCCTTGATGCGCATGCACACCCTACGTCATAGCAACACCCTCGCCTTTTCTTCACTTCCTGGTTTTACCCCGACCCATTCATTCAATGCACCGGACCACGGCTGAGTGAGACGCCTCCCGCCGTGCCTCTATTCATTAGGTACGCTATGCTCTCCTCCCAACAAACCCCCTCCCCCCGTTCCTGAATCCGGCCCGTGATGTTTCCCCTTACCCTTCTTTGGTTTTACTTCCAGAGTTTCTGAATCATCACGCATTGTCCGCATCCTGGATCACGAGCCTTAATTCCATTACCTCAAGGTACACATTCACTATACCTGTCCTTTCATGCCTCCTATTCATTATCTGCTTTCGGCCCTTCATACCACTTCTCCCCTCCCTTCCATAGATCCTGACAGTACAAGTCGAATTACCGATGTACTGATCCTTTCAATTTTACCGGTTAACCAATTAAGGTAATCCTTCTCACTTGGCGTCGCCTTCCCTTTTCTTTCCTTCTTCCCTCCCCCTTGCGCCCCCTGTCCCACTTATACCAGCAATTTTCGTATGTCATCACTTGCTGGTTATCCTCTGTAACTTACAATATCTTCACAGACTTTTAGATTAATTCCTTTTTTGATTGATCGCCCCTATTGATTGCTTTTTATCCTGTCCCTACACTTTTTACCTTCTCTCATTCCTCCCTATCATGCCCTTCCCTTCCTCAACCTTACCCCCTCTTATGTTTTTCCCCCTTGTGCAGCACCGCTTGAATATTCCAACCCGGTCCTGATGATGTTCCCGATTAAACCGGATCGAAACGCCGTCGACCTGTCGGCTCAATTGATGGCTTAGCTTTGTCTTATGGTTCTATGAATAATCAAAACTAATCCGTTTTTATTGTTTAAAATTGAGACCAGAACCTTTGATTTCATTGTATATTTACTCACCTTCACTTCACTTTGCGCCGTCCCGTGCTGATCTCACTTTGTCACTTGCGTCGCTATTTCTTTGTGTCACGTACACCTTTAAGCACCAAGTACAAATTCGGGTTGTTCCTATGCTAATTGATTTTGCTTGCAGTGCTGCTACAACTGTAACATTATCCTGCTCATTTATGGTGTTCATCCCCTTTTTTAATAATTGTATCTAATACAAGATGCTCTTTAAAAAAAAATTCTAAACTTATTGTTTGAGAGTCTTCCTTCTCTTGACTGTAATGTCTCGTACATGCATCTATTAACTGTCTTTTCTAAATCATACCAGTTGAGATTTTTTGTTGTCTCTTGCAACTGTAATTATGGCCTACTACCAAAATGTTAAAAAGTACCTACCTGCAAACTATTCAGAAAAATCTGTAAATTCTTTTATTGTGTAAATCAATTAATCTGTTGTGTTAAGAATGATCAATTTTTACTCTGTAACAAAGGCTAAGGAACTCTACCTTGTGTGCCTCACCATAGAAAATAGGGGGTTCTCAACGACAGATACACTTGCCCTAAAGGGCTCTACACCTTACACAAATCAATGCACATTTCTTCAAATTAAAGCTATTTTCTATTCTTTATCATTTATATTTTTTGATTTCTTATTGTTTGTAAAATGCTATGACTTGTAAAATTTGTAATAAGCTAAAGTTTGGTTTCTTTGCTAGCAAACTTTGTTAACAAGCTAACTATTTCATTGTATAATGAATGCATGTGTTTGCTTGACAAATAGGAAACGTTAGTATTCATTAAGCGCTCCCTGATGCCAAGAATTCTGAAAAGTTATCACTCTTAATTTTCTAAAGCCTGGCATAAACTCCGACACTACACAGAATGAGTACCTGTACAGTTCTTGCAAGAAATGGGGCAGAGCTAAAGAGTTCTATGCTTTAATATTTACCATTGAGAAAACGCATTGCATTGATTTGTATCCTGCCAATGTAAAATGTAGAAATTACTGGTTTATTGTTTTGGTGTTGACCATTTACTTTAGTTGGCAGAAAGAAAAGAAATATTTTGATATTTAGGAAAGCTAAAACAATTATGTAAGAATTATGTAATACATTTCGGCAACACATTCACTTGTCTGATTGATCATTCACTGCTACTTTTAAGGTTGAGCCTAGACAGCCATTACACTGTCTTTTCGAGACATGTTGCATTCTATTTTGTGGGCTTACAGTCCGCCCCTGCTTTTCATTTGTCAGTGCCCTTTAAAACCCTTGCTTCTAAGTTGATATTTTTCCAATTTGTCCCTCCACTTTAATTTTTGCTCCCATATCATGGAGCAGGCCCCGATTTCTTGTAGGCATCCACTTGTCCCATCTTAGTTACTAGCTCAGGGACTTTTTCTTTACACTTGAAGGAGCATTTCTACCAAGTGGTTGTAGTTTGACTAGCTACATGCTTTTCTGATAACAGGTCTGTAAACTGTGTTCTTAGCTCTGAAATTGAGAGGATTTCCCTATCCCTTAATCCCCTCCTTCCTCGCTGCTTCAGCCGCCCCCCCCCACCGTCCACCTTTCTGTGTGCATCCAGTGAGGCAGCAAGAGGCCTGGGTCATTTTCGGTTTCCATTCATAGCTCTGCTCTTGTTTCAACTTGTTTGAAAAACTGGAGCTGTGCAACACAGGAAGTGGCCAAAGCTGGAGCACTGTCTGCCTCCCATGCCGAGCAAGCAACTCTTCCCATTATCTTTAGCATGTCAGGGCTTCCTCCCCTCCTCTGTATGCACAATAGTACATACATATCCCCAACTCAGGGTGCACCAGCACCTGCTTGTCTTCTTGCCGCACCCACAGGTGATGGGCATACCTTGAGAGTTTCAAGTTCCTGTGCCTCAGCCATTGCTTGTTTATACAGTGCTTAAAAGCAGACTTCTCCATCTCTAGGAGCTGTGAATAAACAGTATGGGCGGAAGGAATAAAAGAGGCAGGGCACAGCCAGGTACTATAAATCTGGGATTTTACCAATCAGTTTTCTCCCATCAAGCTTGTTTTAAATCCTCGCTATTATTCTTTTTGGGCAGCTACAGCTCTGAGACTTCATCTGCGTTGATGAAGAGAGGCAGGGAAGACACATCTGTGGTGTTTTGGACCTCTGAGCACCATCCACCATCCACCATGTACACAATAGGCAGGTTTAAGACATCTAGCTGCATTTGTTTTGGTCCGAAGACAGCCCATGACGTATGTAATATGCCCTTCCTGTTTTGCTGGGAACACCATTGTATCATATGCACATGGCTACTCAGAACTGCACTCACTGCAGTGTGTGGTGCATCCATGCTTGAAGCTATGGGAGATCTGTGAAAAGCTAGTCTCTTCTTACTTTCACTGTTTATAATTTGTGTCTTTCTTTCTCCTGCTTATCTCCCTGTGCCCCATATCTCTTTCCCTTTCTTTTGCCCACTCTAGCTCTCTCCTGTTATGTTAATTGTTGATTATATAGTGCATAATCACCAGCAGGTCTCTTAGTGCTTGAGAGAGTGGCTGAACCCTACCATGGGCTAGCTGTCTGTACAGCTGATCAAAGCGTGTGTTATTCCCGGGCCTCCGTGAAAAATAAGGTCTTAAACTTCTTCCTAAATGGAAGAAGAGCGGTTTCCCTACGTAGGCTTTCAGGTAGCTTGTCCCCTAGGTGGAAGATCAGAACTGAAAAAGCTTGACCGCCAGTGGTAGTTTTATTGAATCGCGGACAGGACAGCAGGCCTGCCTTGGACGAGCGGAGGATACGTCTTGGCACATAGCTCCTGAGGAAATCCTTGATGTATTCTGGAGCCTCCTGCCAATAGAGATCTTTATGAGCGATGCAAAGGCCCTTAAACTTGGCTTGCTGCTTGATGGGGAGCCAGTGCAGCTGCTGCAGAAAAAGTGCTGCATGTGAGAGTCTTGTGAGTTTAAAAATCAATCTTGCTGCATCGTTCATTATCACTTGCAGCTTACCTAACAGCTTCTCTGGTCAGCCGATGTACAGGGCGTTACCGTAATCCAATTGAGACACAATCAGTGCCGACACCACCATGCGCAAGTTTAAAAATAAAAGGAGAGGAGACAATTTCTCCAGTTGTCTCAGCAGGCCCACAAAGGTCCCAACCATAGTGGTTACTTGGATTTAACAGTGTGAGCATGCCGTCTATTTTGATGCCTAAGCTCTTTACAACCAGTACTGGTGTGGGTGTGGCACCTAACTCTTGTGGCCAGAAGAAGTTAGTCCAAGGGTTACTTCCTGTGGTAATAGCTAGTACCTCTGTTTTGTCAGGGTTAACTTTGAGCGAGTTGACCGTAATCCAGTTGACTGTATATCTGAGAATACTTTGAACACACGATTGGGCTTGAGGGGATCTGTCGATTCTAAGGATCAGTTGGGTGTCATCCGCGTAATTAAACACCTGACAGTCCATTTGGGCTAGAGCTGCCACCAATGGCTGGAGATACATGTTAAAAAGCAGTGGGGACAGTGCAGAGCCTTGCGGAACGCAACAGGTCAGTGCACCTCCACTTTACTCCTCCTTCTCCTGCCTTCTCCCTGTTGTTCTCCACTTCCATATCTATTTAGAGAAGGGCAGACAGATCTCACTAGTTTAACATATCCTTACCAACCCATTCCGGTTTCTTTGACAAAAACCTCTTTCATGATCTACTGGTTATTTTTTTTTAGAGGGAATGGGGAACCTCTCATTGTAACAGCAAACTATATCAATAAAATATTTGTGAGAATATTTTCCCTTTCTGTTCCTTTAAATGGCAGCAAAACAAGACTATCATGGATGCTTCAAATGTGGAACAAACTGCCCTGCGGATGTCTTGCAGTTTTATAAATCGTCTGCTGTGCTTTCCTCAAGCTTCTGTCTTGTTTTCTTAAAGGGGACTGGTCCCGATTTGCTTGTTCCACGTAGTGTAATTTGAATCAACTTAGGCGCTAGAGCTGGAGAGTCGGTGAAAGCTGAAAAACTGTAGGTGCTTCCTGTACTTAAGAGTTTTTTTTATGTGCCCAATGCTTCTAACACCCTGTTCATGAATTCTAAACCCCTGCTGTCCTCACTTGTTCCCTAAGTTCAGAGGCAGAAAAGTCGGAAAATGAAGTACCATCAGAACTGCTGCCATCATGTGCCAAGGTTCTGGCCTTATAATCAGGGTGACCGGCTGACTCGGGAATTACATAGGGCACTGATGCTCACATTAGGTCGATAGGCACTTGTGATCTAAGTGCTGCAGTAGTTAGCAAGATGAACCTTGAGCAGGCATTTGAAAAAGGTTAAATCAGAGCAAGATCCGATCTGTGTTGACAAACTGTTTCACAGTAGGCCTACCTGGGTTAAGAGGTGGCAGTTGCCTTTCAAGGTTGAACACAGGCACATAAATAAATAGCCTTGACGTGATCCTTGGCCACAGCGTTGGATACAACTAATTCTTCATCCTAAGAACAGTGATGTAACCAATGTTCTTTGAAGGACTTTGTAGGCCCTAAACAAGACATATTTGGGGCACCCAGTCTGGAATAATTTAGAATTGTATTACCCATTTTGTGGTAGCATAGTACTCAAAAATACTTACACTTTCAGAAACAGAATCCATAAAAACAGCAGATAGATGCCTTGCCATAGGCCCCAAAAGTCCTTAAGATTACACTGGATAGTGGGAGTGTCTGAGATCGAGGAACAGACAGAGGTGACATAGTGAGAGGTATCACCTTCTTAGGAAACTCTTTTAAAGCTGGTGGCCCTGGGCAATTGCTCAATTGCCTATATGTGTAGACAATTGAAAGGCAAACACAGTACCATGAAGATAAGCTTTTCCTTCACATGGAGCCAATGTAGGAATGGCCTGGCCTCTGACACAGGATATCTCCTCTTGAGTTCCACACTCTGTGTAATCTGTGGTTTGTGCAATAGATACTTATGGAGACGAGCATAGCGAGCTTTAGTGTACTCTAAGCAAGCATTACCTAGGGCCCCTACTATCAAGGCAAGTGTGCTGCTAGGTCTCTTGGTGCTTACATATGCCACATATGCTTACATATTCCACTGCTGCTCAGTACGAGGACACTGCTCTTTCACAAAGCGGAAACTGCTCTTGTGCCAAGTTTGGTTTGCCCTTATTTCAGATTAAGGTCGCTTATGTGCCGGGCTTGGACAGCGGATCATTTGTGAAAGTTGGAGCTGCTCCAGTGCCACGCTGTGCTGCTCATGTGCCAAGCTGGACTGGACCGTGCCAGATGCAAACCCCTGTATGCAAAGGTGGTTTGCAGATGGGACAGTAGTCTCTACCTTCCTTTGTTGCTGAGCTCCTTTCTCTGGAGCATATAGTGAGTTCCCTGAGATTCTTCTTAGATCAGGATCTCTCTCCGGAATGTACATAGTGACTTGGTGGCCTGACCCTGTCTCCACATGTTGAGCATTTTGAAGTAAACTCTTCCATATCTTCTGAAAGATCAACATTTGACCCTAGTGGCTGAGTGTGTTCTTTCAAGGTTGGATTTCTGTAACAACCTATATCTAGATTTGTCAGCATATGCCGCCACTAAGAATTTCAAAATGTACACAAAGGGCCTGATCACACGTATCCTGGTAACTTACGATCAGGCCTGTGCAGGTATTGCAATTATAAATCGTGCTATGTTCATCCCACCTGTTAATGACTGGGTAGGATTAAAAGTCCACTCCCTCTGTCAAATTTTGGAAGGTCAAACATTCAAAAATGTAATAGTTGGAAAATGCCTGGTAAGTACCGGGAGTTTGGGATTATTACATGGTTCATAGCAAAATCCACATACTATGCTCCACTTTTTAGTGCTGAACCCAGATTAGGTGGTATTTTTCAAACTTCATAAATTCTGAATCCCTCAGTACCAGTTTTTATTGAGGGCGATTATTACCAGGTCACATGTGATCAGGCCTTGAGAGTAATCATGCACCTGAAAAAATGTGAACATACCACTAGGGGTGGGCGGAATTTGCGAAATCCACTTTCGCAAATTATCGCGAAAATGTTCAAAATTATCGCAAACATGCGGAAATATCGCGAAGATGCGGAAGTTTTTTTCCAGCATGTTCGCGAGATTTTCTGCATGGTTGCGGCTCGCCAACTTACCCATGTGGTTGCTCGCGGGCGCGGCCATCTTGTTTTCAGTTGTCTCGCGGTGCATGATCGCGAGAAGAAAGACGTGATCGCGCGACGCATGACGTCACTGCGGGCGCGATCTGTCACGAGACAGCGCAAATGGCTGAAAACAATACAACATCTCATGGAGAACGCGACCGGATCAAGAAAACTTGTCGGCGAACGCAGGGATTCAGGTAAGGCGATCGCGCGCGCGCGCAAGAATGTATTATTTTACAGCGTGAGCAAGAATCAAATTATCGCCAAGCTGCGGAATGCGGAAATTTTGACATTTTCGCGCTTTCCGCGGAACGCGAAAATGTCAAATTGTCGCAATTTCCACGAACGGAACGAAATTTTAGCCCAGGCCTACATACCACCAGTTCTCGCATAGCCTACACAGGCTGCCTGTCAAGACCTTTATTTTTGTTCAACAGTTCTTTTTTCTTTCTCATAACAGAATAGCACAATGACATCAACTTCATTGAGCATTGTATGTGCACTTAACATGGAAAGTGAAACTGTCTTATCTTTGTCACTTTCAAGTGTATGGTACTGCACTCTAATGCTTTAATTATTTACTTTGCACAGTTTCTAGTCATCATGGCGTTGTTTAGATTTAACAGTGAGTCTGCTAATACTTAAAAAACAGAAAGGTTTCTTCCAACTTCTTTCTTGTCTGCAGCTCTATAACATTAACATCAATGCTAAACATTATGCGTTAAACATTGGAAATAAAACAGGCGGTTTTTATTATCCTTCCAGTTCTTCTGCTTTAGATAGTCATACTTTGGATCCGTTCATTTTTCTCCCTTGGTTTCCTTCTCACTGCCCCCCCCCCCCCCCAATGGGTGTAATGTGTGTAACGCATCTTAAACTAATGGTACTTAAAGAGGACATGGTGGGTGGGCTGTGTGTGTAATGTTAGAATGATAACAGATCCTTTGGTTACTACTAACTGTACTTGGTTTTGTCAGGTAGGTTCAGGGTGTGTTACTAAGTTCAGATGAAATAGTCACAATTTGTGTAACTTCCTATCCACTGGTGTGTTGGGATTATGGGTGCCTGCTCAGAATTGCCCCATGTGTCGTTAGATGTGTCTAGCGGTCATTAATATCATTTGTTCGCAACTTGCAAAATAACGAACCATAAACTGAAGTCCTAAACTCCGGTACCTTAGTCAGTGCCAGCTTAAGATGATCAATTTTCACAGAATGGCCTTCAGCATCATGTGGAGAACGCTTCCTTGAATCGTGACATGTCTGCCCTTCCAGAAGTCAACACTGATGTTTTCTCTCTCTTCCAAACCCATTTTCTCCTTTCTGTGCCACTTGAAAAATATATATATATATTATTGATCTAGACCTCTACTGAGGTCAACAGCAACATACAAGGAACAAAATTGCTGATTGGCATGATTAACAATTTAAAAGCACAATATACCAATTTTTTTCTCTCAAAACCCTTCTAATGGAGGTTGAGAGATAAAGTGCAACAGGTCTTCATGTGTCAATAAATTAAAGTTCACTATCATAGGATATTTACAATGTTTCCTGGCATCATTTAAAAATGGACAGAGATGCAATACGTGGAAGAGAGCTTGGTGACCCAAATTGCATAACATGCATGTCTCAGAGATCAGAACTATGCCTATTCATTTAGCTTTTAAGTTGTTAAGAGGGAAAGTCCCAACTTGCAGGAGGAGAATAACTCACTTTTCTTTATGGCACATTTGACAGAGCAAATGCGGTTGTAAAGTTCCCAAGCTATTCCCTGTAACATATTTTCCTTCACTGTCCAAACTTGGTCTGACAATTTGTACCTTGAAAAAATGGCACGTCTAACCTGGAGCCAAAAGTTTTAATAGGTCCCTGTTACAGTTAAATATTTCTAGAGCAGTTTCAAGATTCCGATTATACTTCATTCCCTTTCTGTGGCACTGGAGACTGGAACCAAGCTTATGCAAATCACCCTTGGTTCTCCCCAAATGTGACTCTACCCTGCACTCCACGTTCCTCTATGTTGCCTGACTGCTTCGGCCCCCCATCCTTCCGTTTGTGCTCGCCTGTGTGCTCCTCTGCATTGCATCCCACCAGCTCACTCTGTGTTGATTTCCCTCAACCTCTGTGTTGCTTTCGCTCCACCCTCTTTCTCCTCCAGCCCCCCTTCTTGCTTTTGCTCACCCTGAGCTGTTGCTTTGGTATTTAACCCATCCTCCCTCGTGTTGCTTCATTTCCTCCCACCCAATATCTAAAAAAGAAATTGAAAAAAAGGCTTTTGCGCATTTTTTCTTTTTTACTTACCGATTGAAGTTTTTATATATGGGCTCAACACTGCCAAATGTACATACACTGCCTAGTCACTAATGTACTTTCTCTTCCTGGTTACTTATTTAAATACACTTTTCTCACTTTTGTGTGCTCCCCAGCCCACTTCTATATGCTGCCACTGCCCCCTTTGATGATTGATCCCTTTTAATATATATCTGCCTGACTGACTGTCAGGTTTATTTTACCCCCTGTCTCCCTTTATAAGCCCTCCGTGGTTCCTTGGATGTACTCCTCCTAGTTGTGATGTATACAAGCTTCACATCTTCATTGATACAGTCCCTAGTTCTCCACGGTAGCTCCCCCTTATTCAAATGAGCAATTCCCCATACCCAGGCACATCCCAGAGTGGTATGATTAGTGCCTTCATCTTCATGTTTACTGTGGTTCACAGGTCATGTGCCTGTAATTTGGCATACACTTTGTTTTGCATACAGTTTATTTATTTTTCTTTAATTAATGCAATTTGAAAGAACCATAAACGTATTAAGGAATTATGCTATAATTGAACCACCCAGGATAATGTGCTGCATGGCTAAACACTTATATGTTCCCAAAGAGGAGACCTATTGGCTATGCCAATGCTTGTTTACAATTTACTGCTCTGCCTGTTGTCTACACTACTTAGCCTGCCACCTGCGTTGCCCACCAAGCATTACAAACTGCTTGCCATTCTGTATTAACAGTTCAACATGCCTCTTTCACTAGACACTCAGTTTTGCTATTTTGCCACTTTCAATGTTCAGCTTGTTCGATTCTCCTCTGATTTGAACACCTTCAGCCCTCAGCCTACCACATTAACGGCCAAGCCATTCTCTCACACCTCAACCTGTTTCTCTTCATCACTTGTCTTCGTCGCTGTTATTCACTGATTAATCTGTGGCACACATGTGCCTTATCTACTATATATTTTTCTGCCTAATGTACTATCAGTATGTTATTTTTTGCTGGTGATAATGGCTCCAAGTTTTATTGTCATACTTTCGCATTTTTTGTCATTAGGGCTAGCGCAGCGTGATATTGCTGGGCAGTGCGTCATTGCATTTTCCATCACAGTGTGTGTGTATATATATTCGTCACATCATCTGCTATAAATGTAAAACAGACTCCAGCACGCTCGGGGATACTGTAATTCCGTGTTTATTAAAGGCTATAAGTCTGGTAGGTATATATATATATATATATATATATATATATATATATATATATATATATATATATATATATATATATATATATATATAAAAGTTATGCATTGGCAATTCAGTTGTAGTCACTTATGCACTTAGAATCTCACAATCCATTAATATTTAGCAATGGCTCTCTGGGACGCAAGACGGGAGAATAATGTCAATCATATATAATGAACATTGACTCCTTCCTCCCCTTTTCTTAGAGATTGGCTTTTACGACAACACAATGACATCATGGGTTTAAATTTAATGTGTACTTTACCTTAAATAGATTACGGACCCATCATGTTTCTTTGCACTAGCCACTTTATCACAATATCTCTTGTACTTTATATGTTCCTCTAGATTTATACATATATATTTTATAGAAAATGTATATACATCAATTATATCTTGTTGTTGATCTTAACTCTAATTCCTCATGGTATTCTTCTTAATAATTGCTCCTTTTAATGATCGCATCTTATACATTGATTGTGTTCATAATGGTTTTGAAATTGAATTGCCTGCACGTGATGTCCGCACCAGCACTTTGTCATTTGAAAGGATTCAATTTTACTTCACATTATGTGTAAAAGCAAAAATATAAAGAAAAAAGAGAAAATGAAAGAAATGATTTACAAACAATTGCAAAGTACATTGTAAAATTGTAAAACTGATATAATTGTTTGAATTATCACACTATGTACAAGTAGCTGCAAATGGTGATAGAATTTGCCATTACGTGTATTTGGGGATGTACAGTCTAGCTGCTGAATGGCAGTAGAAAGTGAAGAGGGATCAAGCACTTGTGCACTTTAAGAGTTGCTCTAGACAGAGGGACTTTATGGTCCACTAGAAGGCTGGGAAGCCGAAACAAGTAGACCGTCCTTTTAAACCTTGTTTTACACTTTGGTGTGCCAATAAATATTTAATGAGAACTGACCTCTACTGTGGTACCATAATTCTCGCTGAGGAGAAAAACGTTTGGGCGGAGAATTAATCTTCGATATATTGATGCAGTGGCTGCACTGCTCACCACGAGCACTTGATAAGTGAGACAAAGCGGTGGTGAACCTTGCAGCCAATTGAGCAATGGAGACGTAAACCTGCTGATGCCTCTGCTTGACATGTGAAACTGACTGTGCGTCTGTTGAAGCTGGTATCGGTGCACGGCTACCAGTGACATTCTCTGCAGTTAGTACAAAGGCATGGGGAGGTTTAGTGGGCGGCAAACCAAACGCTGCAGGGGTGGTGTATGGGAGGCGGCTTATGGATGAACCACGCAGATAGGAAAACCGCTTTGATTGCACCGAAGGAAGGATAGGCGGAACTGACAACAAACGCCAGTGTTCCCCCTCCTTTTGGTTCACGTAGAACTACTAATTAGGAACATCATGAGCATTTTACCACGCAGATTATGAAAAACTGTCTTGGTTGATTCCAGTAAGGAGAGGAAATAGTGGAGAAATGAAATAAAAAATCCACCTGTGTAGTCACCCTCCTCTCTGTCTCCGTCTTTTGAATATCCGCGGAACTTTGTGACCAGAGTATACAAGCATTAGCTCGACTTCTTTAAACCGTTGAACAGTACTGCAAGAAGAACAGAGAAGGGTGCAATTTTCACCAGGAAGAACCGTTGAATTGAAGAGCACACCATCTTTGCACAACAAAGGAAATTGTTATAAACTTTCTCATCTTCTCCTACAATATGGCAGAGAAAAGCAGGAACAGAACATTGCATGTTAGGGAATTACTAAATGACGATGCAGCACCATCAACTAGTACTTACACAAATACAAATCTAGGCAATGGAACAAAGAGAACAATCGCAGTGGTGATTACAGAATTACAAAATCGGATCTTTCAAGTCAACAAATGGTGGGAGAAGGCCACCTTAGAAAAATACATAGAATTCAAGAGAGCACCTAGAGGATTGAGAATCCTAACAATGCCTACTCTGAATGACCTGGATACCGATTTGATCGAACAATGGCAATCTGACACCAATTATTGTTCCCTGAAATTAATGAGAACCTTGATCATACATGCAGAGAGGAAACTTGAGATATTAATAACAAAAACTAAGGAATTAGAGAAAGAATTAGATCAATATCCCTCTAATGATGAGAAGAAGGATTTGATTGAATCAATGAAGAAGAAAATCAACAAACATGAACCTGATGTAGAAAAAAGAAAAGCTAGTAAACTCAACAGAGACCGACTAGATTACGCCAACGGGCGGATTTATACTTTTGCCAGAAAGTATGATCTATACAGAAACAAAGCATTAATGGACAAATGTGCTGAATATGAGACCACAGGCACTGTGGACAGTTCCGATATAAGTTCAGCTGATGACGAACCAAGCACATCCAATTTGGATTTTTGCGTGGAGATGCGATTAGTCCAAATGATAAGAAGAGGGAGAGGAACAATACGAGGGAGAGGACAAACCAAACCAAACACCAGAAGAAGCCGAAAACATAGTAAAATCCAAAAAAGGAGGAGGAAAGAACAAGTAAAACTAAAGAAGACCCTGATCAAAAAAGACTTAGTCATTAATATCTGAGATAAGATCTTGAGTCCGGATCAGATTACTCTGCTTAATAAAGGTCTTACTTTTTGTCCGAATCATGATATTGATATCCCTAACTTTCGTATTGACCTTTAAAAATGCTGTTGCAAGCTCAAGCTAAAAAAAAAAAAACTTTGAAAACAAACCTCCAACACGAATATCATCAATGAAGACAAGTATGGAAACATCACCTTTTAAGCCCAAAAGATATACCTGCATTAAGAGCCCTGATAGAATTGGAAACAGAGCAGGCGTCTGGTGATATCAAACAACAATGATCTCAGGAATCAGATAAACAACTGTGTTTCCGGTTGGGCATTGCCACTTGGAAAGGAGGTGAGAGTGGATTAAGAACACAATCCACCTTTTGCCCACAACTTCCACTGGGCAATAAAATTGACCTCTTCCAAGAAATCATGGTGGATTATCTGAATCGCACAATACTTATTCACCCCTCAATTAAGAGGAAGAAGAAGAAGAATTGGAATTTAACGCCTGGAGAATAGTGAGCACTGCAGGAAATGCGAGATGATTCACAGATCATTATCAAAGCCTCTGACGAAGGTGGAAATATTGTAGTACAGAAACTTAACGACTATATTAAAGAGGCCAGCAGACAACTGGGGAATGAGGATCATTATGAGAAACTAAAAACCAATCCAATGGAAATTTGGACCAAGGAATACCATCAAATGATGTTGCACTGGAATGATTAAGGCCTAATTGATTATGAAGAATACATGTATCTCAAAATTGACTACTCCATTGTTCCTACGATCTAATTTCTGCTGAAAGTTCTTAAATCTATACTTAAACCACCATGAAGACCAATTTTCAGCTCTAAGGGTTTTCTTCTTGAAAACACATCACGTTTTATTGACATATTCTTAATGAACTATGTGACATCTTTGCCATCTTACTTAAAAGACACTATGGAATTTCTAAAGATTCAAAAAAATCAAATGGAAAGAAGGCTTTATTATGGCAATAAAAGATGTCACTTCCCTCTACACATCGATCGACCATAATGTTGGAATTGCTGCAGTCAAACACTTTCTGAACACAAAATCTGTGTTACCATTTATCATTCAGAGATGTTGTTTGACATGTTGACATATTGTCTTATTCACAAAATGTATTTTTAACTGTGACTTTTTCCATCAAAAGCAGGGGACAGCAATGGGGATATCTTTTGAGCCCACTAATGCTTACCTTGTGATGGCAGCATGGGAGATAGAAACTCTAAAAATGCCAGCCAGTTGCAACATAAAAATCTGGAGTAGATTTATAGACAATATTTTTGTGATATGGGAGGGAAGCCACACTGATTTTGAAACCTTTAGCCAAAACCTGAATATCAATACATTTAATCTCTCTTTTATATCTACTATAAATGAGTCCAATGTCATCATTCTGGACATAGAAGTCTTTATCGACAATAACAAACTTTATACTAAAATGTACAGGAAACCAACATCACGCAACAACTTTCTCCATGCTCACAGCGGGCATCCACAAACCTAAAATGGAGAATACCCTATGGAGCTGCTACGAAACCGCTGACCTGGAAGCACAGCAGGATTAGATGAGTGACCATTTCCTGGAAAGAGGATATCCATTGAAAGTCATTGAGACTGTGAGAACAAAAGTGAAATCCAAAATAAAAAAAGATCTTCTAATAGTACGTCAGGATGGTCTAGAGCCAAATCAAAATGATGACATCACAATTCGACTGATCATTGATTTTAACAACCAAAACAAAGAACTGAGAGAAATTATACAAAGGAATTAAAAGATACTTTTGCTTGATGAAACTTTACAAACTTCTCTTCCTTTGCATCTTAGTATCACATACAGAAAAATAGTGTCCCTGAGTGATATTTTAACACACAGTCATCTAATGATCAAACAACCCACAGCCTCAACTTGGCTTAACAATCCAGGCTTCTGGAAATGCTTGAAGTGCAACGCACGTATTAATGGCCAGAACACCAAAACATTTCAACTCCAAAATGGCAAAATTGAGCACATTATGGATCACATCAACTGTGAGTCCAAATTCGTTGTTTACCTATTATAGTGTCCCTGCAAACAATCATATGTTGGAAGCACGATTAACAAACAACAAATTGAGAATCATTAAAAATGAAGACTTTACTTATCCAATGGCCAAGCATTTTTATGACTTCCACTCTAATAATAGCCACGAACTGATCTATTCTGGCATGAAAATTATTAAGCAAAAAGTGCCATTGGCACTGAGAATCCACGAGGGCACAATCTGGATGCAGAACTGCATATACATCTATAGTAACCAAATAATCTCCAGATATCTTTGTGCCATGATATTTCATCATTGATCATATAGGGGTTGAGATCCTGTGATTTGACTGCATTTGTGCGTGTATATATTTTTTATTTACTTGTGTTTTGGAACCAAAACGGATATGTTTACTGATGCAATCAAAATGCAAAAATGCAGGATTTAGTCCCCTTGATGAACTTTAAATAATATAGACTAACACAGGTTCATTAGTATGTACTGCCCATCTAGAAATATATTATTATGGGGATGAACTACAAATGAATTCAACAGTTGGGTAGTGTTTAATTCATGAAGCTGAATGCCTTTGCTAACAGCACTTTACTGTTTTTAACATTATGCATTGGCACTTCAGTTACAGTCACTTATGTACATAAAATCTCACAATC
This sequence comes from Triturus cristatus, assembly GCF_964204655.1. Lineage (NCBI taxonomy): Eukaryota > Metazoa > Chordata > Amphibia > Caudata > Salamandridae > Triturus > Triturus cristatus. The sequence continues at coordinate 379,839,720 of NC_140587.1, forward strand.
CATTATCATTTAGCAATAGCTCCTGGAACTTGGGTCCTCTCTGGGACGCAAAGATGGGAGAATAATGTCAAAAATATATCATGAACATTGTGATAGTGCATTCATTGACTCCTTCCTCCTCAATTGTTAAAGATTGGCTTTTACGACAACACACTGACATCATGGGTTTAAATGTAATGTACTTTACCTTAAATAGATTACGGACCCATCATGTTTCTATGCACTAGACACTTTAATGCACTATCTCTTGCACTTGATATATTCCTCTAGATATGAACATATATATTTTATAGAGAATTTTGATACATTAATTATGATATCTTGTTGTTGATCTTAACTCTAATTCATCATGGGATTCTTCTTAATAATTGAACCTTTTAATGATCACATTTTATACACTGATTGTGCCCATAATGGTTTTGAATTTGAACTGCCTGTACATGATATTCACACCAGCACTTTCTGTCATTTAAAAAGATTCAATTGCACTTCGCAGTATGAGTAAAAGCAAAAATATAAAGAAAAAAGGAGAAAAAGAAAGAAATGATTTATAAAAAATAGCAAAGTAAATTGTAAAATTGTAAAACATCAAGAAAACTGATATAATTGTTTGAAGTATCGCACTATGTACAAGTAGTTGCAAATGGTGATAGAATTTGCCTTTAAGTATATTTGGAGATGCACAGTCTAGCTGCTGAATAGCAGTAAAAAGTAAAGAGGGATCAAGCACTTGTGCTCTAGACAATGGTACTTTATGGACCAGTAGAGGGTTGGGAAGCCGAAACGCGTAGACCGTCCTTTTAAACCTTGTTTTGCACTTGGGTGTGCCAATAATAATATAGCGCAATTCATCGAACTTGCATTAGTCATTTTCCAGCACGTCAATACCTAGTTTTCCATATTCAACTGCTTATTGTGATTTTATGGCCCTCTACACATAAATAGTGGCACACAAGTGCCTTGGAGCCTTCAAACGCAACATGTGATCAATAGTTGGCTAGCCCACAATAGCACTTGGCACCTCTCGAGGGGAGGGGAGATATTGTGTGATCTCTTGTGTTAACCCATTTTCTTTAGGGTTGCTAAGTTTAGCCACACTGATTAAGGGTAGTTGTCACACACAAATACTCTCGCATCTTCAGACCTTGCACCTTTTTGAGTTTAGAATGCTTTATTAAGAATATAAGCAATGTAAAACATCAGTACAGAGTCCAGTATTAACAGGACAATTTATAAAATAGAGCATATGATGAGAAACATTATCAGGCAATATGGAATAGAACTATACTAAGTGAAGGTGTATTTTTTAGAAGATTTTAAAGTAAAAAGAGTGAAAAGAAAGAAGAGGGAAAAAGAAAGGAGAAAGAAGAGGGAAAAAGGAAGGAGAAAGAAGAGTCCTGAAAAAGATAGAACATTAAACATATTAAGAGCAGTATTCAGCATATAATAAACAACAATGCAATATTTAACAAAAGGAGTTAATTTGACTTTCTAGGTAAAATTAGTTAACGGTAACCATTGTAAATCTCTTTTAATCAGCAAAGAAGTAGAAGTGGTGTAAACTGTGTCCAATCTATGATGATGACATAGTAAATTTCACCATGCTTGATAAGAGATTTTTGAGGTATCTTTCTAATTAGTAGTAATAATCTGAAGTGTAACAGCTAAAAATAAGTTAATGAAATTACCTTCATTGTTGTGATTAACCCAAGCGGGGGAGAGAGAAAAACATGTTTAATGAGGAAGGGGATGTTAGACAATAGAATGTCATTTAATTTAGACCAAATACGGGACCAGAAGGCTACAACAAGGGGACTATGGAAAAACATGTGGAGAAAATCCCCTTGCTTGTGAGGGCAGGACCACCATTTAGGAGAGTCCAATAGTTTAAATCTGTAAAGGTCGCTAGGAGTAAGAAATAGTCTATTGTAAAAATAGTATAAGGTCTGCGTGGTGCTGGCTGAGCATGAAGTAGTGTGCATTTTGGACCAAAGAAGATCCTATGTGCGAAAGGGAAGGTCAAGGCCTAAGTCTTTTTCCCATATTAGTTCCAAGGGGGATTTAGTTCAGACAACAGGGGAATGAGATAATAACTTATAAATGATGGCAGCTTTAAATTGGGTGGAAAAGTCAGTAGAATCAGAAGAAGGAGATGAATGTTCAGGTATAACGATAAGGTTAGGGTTTGCAGGGAAATAATAGCGAGTAAGGGCATTCTTGAGTAAACTATAGTGGGAGGCATGTTGCGAGGAAATACTATATAAAGATTGAAGTTCAGAAAATGACATGAAAGAACCATCTTACATTAGTTGTTGTGGAGTAATGACACCTTTATCAATCCATTTTCTTCCAGAATAAGACGCGATTATTAATCTTAACATTTTTATTATACCAAAGCGGGATGCCTAGGGAGCATTGAAAGATGTATGCCAAGCGAAGATACAACTAGAGCCCTTGAGTGAGTGACAGTAGGAAAGGACATGCGCTTCAGAGGTAAAGTGACCTGGATAGCAGAAAGAAGAGAAAATGGAGAATATTGGGCCTGTTCTAAGGCACTCCATGCTGGTAGTGGATTCAGACAAAAAAGTCCAAATTTGTTTCAAGGTGAAAACTGTATGATATCGTCTGAGATTAGGAAAGTTAACCCCGCCCAATTCTTTAGGAAGTTGAAGACGAGCCAGTGAGATTCTGGGTTTACGTTTATTCCAAAGGAACTTAATAAGTGAACTGTTAATGGTACGAAAGAAAGTATTAGGGAGAGAAATAGGGAGCATAGAGAGATAGAAGTTAATAATTGGGAGAAGCATCATCTTAATCGTAGCTAATCTACCCCACCATGAAAGGAAAAGTGGAGATCAACCATCAAAGAGGGCTGAGAGCTTCTTAAGAATATCAGTATGGTTGAGTTTAACAAGATCTTTGATAGTGTTACAGTATAAAATTCCAAGACATTTAATATGAGAAGAGGTCCATTCAAAGCCTGAATCAGTAAACATGGAGGGGAGACAAAATGTATTCAAAGGTATGATTTCTGATTTATCAACATTCAATTTATATCCAGAAACACAAGTGTAGTCATGCAATAGGGAAAAAAAGGCCGGTAAGGAAACAGAAGGGTTAGAAATAAATAAGATATCATCTGCATAAGCAGTGAATTTGATATCAAGGTTTTGAAATTGAAACCCCGTAGATTGTGTTGAACATCTAATAGTCTCTAGGAAAGGTTCAAGGGAAAGGATGAAAAGGAGGGGAGAAAGAGGGCAGCCCTGTCTAGTACCCCTGAGAAGGGGAAAATATCGGGATTGACTTCCATTTACCCAAACGGATGTAGTTGGTGCTGAGTATAAGAGTTTCACAAATTTAATGATGGGGGGACTGAAACCATGCCGTTTCAAGTCGCCGAAAATAAAATCCCAGCTAACACTATCAAATGCTTTTCGGCATCTAAGGTGATGGCTGTGACAAGAGAAGCAGACTTTGAGACTAAATGTACGATATTAAAAAAGGTACGTGAATTATCTGTGATAGACCGAACTTTCACAAAACCAGATTGATATATGTTAACTAAGTTGGGAATAACCTTATTGATGCGAAGAGTGAGGAGTTTTGCGTACATTTTACAATCAGTGTTTATTAATGAAATTGATCTATAATTCTTGCACAGAGAGGGATCTTTGTCTTTCTTGGGTATTAGACAAAGCATCGCTTGCGTAAAAGAACCCTGCGACTCGCCAGTGAGCAGAAAAGAGTCAATGACATGAGATGAGGGGTCAAAAATGTTTTACAATGTAGAAAAAATCAAAACGGTCAAGCCGTCCGGCCCCGGTGTTTTATCTTTGGGTAGTAAAGCCATCGCCTCTCTAAGTTCCATTACAGAAATGGGGGCATCAAGAGATGAGAGATCGGGGCTACTATTAAGGGATTTAGGAATGTTTTGGAAAAAGAAGTAGATGAGATCTGAAGAAGGATAAGTTTCAGGAGTATAAAGAGAGGAGTAGTATTTAGTGAAGCATTTAAGTATGTTAGAATCTGAAACATGTAGATTCCCTGAATCATCTTTTTATGGCCACGATTTTAGATTTTTGTTTCTTAATCTTGAGATAGTTTGCTAAAGATCTCCCTGCTTTATTATGACCACCATACATTTTAGCATTAAATTTGAGAAGAGAGTTGCAGGCTGAATCCCAAGATAATTTGTTATATTGCTTGAATAAGAAGGGGTAGTGTATCGGGGCAATTAGGAGTGAAGTACTTATGTTCCAAAGTTTTGATTTGTTTTAGAAGCAGTGTTGAATGAGAGAGAGCTTTCTTTTTTTTCCGAGACACGAAATCTATAATAAAACCCCTAGCGGAAGCTTTGAAAGCATCCCAGACAGAGAGGAATTGAGAGACAGAGGAGAGGTTATGATGAAAAAAACTCCTGGGCAAATGGGATAAACTGTTCAGGAAATTGTGGGTCTAAAAGAAGGGAATTATTAAAGCGCCATCTTCTGGAAGCAGGAGAGGGTGTAGGGTAATCCATATCAAGGATAACAGGAGCATGGTCAGAGATAAGGATGGAGCCGATTTCAACCTTGTTCATAAATTGTAAGGCAGGTTGTGTGAAGAATATGTAATCAATCCGTGAGTTTGATTTGTGGACAGGTGAAAAGAAAGAAAATTCTATAACGTCAGGGTGAGAGGTACGCCAAGTGTCTATCAATCCCCTATTAGTAATGGTTTTGAGAAATCCTTTCTGTATCTTATTTGGGATGTATCTGGTCTGGGATTTCCGATCAAGAAAAGGGTCCATAAGTTGGTTACAATCCCCACCCAGAATCAAATGCTTAGCCGAGTGTGAGGAAAGGAAAGTGGAAAGGTCACTCCAAAAAGATAGATCGATACCATTTGGACCATAAACATTACAAAAAGAAAGTTGGTGATTATTAACTTTAACATCTAATTCTATCCATCTACCATTTGTATCTGTAAACTCATTTTGTAATAAAACATACAAAGATTTATGAAATAAAATTATCACACCATTCTTATTATTGACAGCAGGTGAGCAAGAAATTTCGCCCACCCATTGTTTACGTAACGATGATAAGTCTTGTAACTTGAGGTGTGATTCTTGCAACATTCCAACATGACCTGTTTTTTTACAGGGTTGCGCAATCCTTTAACGTTCCAAGTTATAATGCGGATTCCTTTCATGAGTAAGAGGTATAGAAAAATAGGTAATTGGAAAGTAAACTAGATTGGAGAAGAACAGTGAGTAAGAGTGACTTAAAAAAATCAGTGGGTAGTTAGAAGGTATGAACAGGAGATCAAGAAGGTGTAAAAAGAAGAAAGTACAAGGGAGCTGATGGGTCGTAAAGCAATGAAGAAGAGAACGTAATGGAAGAAGAATACGGAGTTTAAGTAAAAGGAATAAAAATAAGAGACAGAGGAAGGCACATGAAGAAGTACGAAATAAAAAATAAAAATTACAAGTCTAAACAGAGGAAGAATGCTTGAGGACCCAGAAATGCAGAAGAGGAAAAGGAAAGAGAATAAAGGAACAAATAGAATAAGAAGAGCAGGAGGATAGAACTCCACCAAAATAGATATCCAGAAAAAGATGACCAAAAGCCCACAGACTTTAGCCATAGGACCATTCAAGGAAAAGGACACTGAAGTGAGAGGGGGGGGCGGCGAAAGACAAGACAACCACACAGAAGAGAAACACCGAGGAGAAAGAAGTGACAGAGTGGGACTGAATAAAAATTTAGGGTATGAAATAAAAGGATAGGGGATGTATATATAAAAGGAAGATTGAGTGAGGCAAAATAAAGGGACCTTTCCATACATTAGGGTAGAACGAGGCCAAGAAGTTGTACGGCACATACGTTACATACATGAGGGCAACAAGGGTAGAGAACATCATCAGCCACACTGGGAAGGGAAGACCTAGAGAACATGAGAGGGGATAAAGAAGAAAATATGAAACAATTATAACGAACCTGCCAAACATTGAGCAAAACACATCAGAAAAACAGTGACAAACAATCATGGTTTGCTAAGTTCCATTAGTTCTCCTTTGTGAGAGTGAATAAACTTTTGGAGGTCGGCTGGGTCTTCAAAACACACAGTTCTGTCTTTGTAAGTGACTTTAAAGAAACAAGGATGAATTAATCTGTATCGTGCATTCATAGATCGCAAGGCGGGTCTGAGGTCAAGGAACTCCTTCCGTCGTGTTGGCAGTCAAGATTCTGTGGCCAGACCATAGCAATTGTTTGTGTTGTTTTGCAGCGTAGAGAACTGAATAGAGAAGGAAATAATACCTCTTGGTTTTGAAGAGGAATATGCACTCTGGGCCCGATATTTATGAGCCCTTTGAATATTGAACTCCACAGATTTTGGAAGGCCAACGATTTGAATAACTTGTGTTTTCAAGAAAGTAATCATTCTCAAGAATACCATAAATACACAAAGTATTGCATCTGTTGCGATTTTCCAAATCCTCCGTGGTCTTTTTAAGTTGGCTTACTTCTTTTGTAAGACTTTCAACTCTGGCTGCGACATCTTGAGCGTCACTGCTTTTCTGCTCAATGTCTGAAAGTCTGAAGTCGAGACTCGTCCATTTATCTTCGATACGGTGAAGGGTGGCAGCAATGTCAGTCATGAAAGGCCTAATAAGGCGCAGTTCCTCCATGATGTCCTCCAATATGAGAGGAAGTAGTGATTTGGAGGGAGAAGGTGGGTCTTTTTTGAGGCGTTTACCTGCTCCAGCATTTGCATCCTTGCGCTCTCCAGATGAGGTCCCCTGAGACTTGTGTGGATGCTCCATCGTCGCGTAAAGGCTAGGAAAATGTGAGTGGTGGTGAGCAGCCGTGAGGCGGTTGTCAAGACAGAACTAGCAAAAAGGGGAAAAATACCAGAGGTAAAAGTCACGACAGATTGGCAACAGAGGAGAATAATTAGATGCCAGCCAAAAACGAGGTATAAAGCTTATCATGAGAAACAGTTAAAGAAGGCGCTGAAAAATACTGCAGGAGAAACGTTGTAGCTGCCACCATATGAGAGAGGCTGGAGGTGGTGTGTCAACCATTACATGAGGCAGAGCACAGTTCCTTGGTAGCAATGAGGAAAGAAAAAAAGGAAAAGAAAAGCAGCAAATGACTTTCCTGCGCTCCTCAGGTAATGAATTCAGGCTGCTTTGAAAATATGACGAAGTTTGGAAGAGAGATGGTGGCGTAGCAACATCGCGCTAATGAAAATTACAGCGCAGGAGGGAAAACATCTAAAATGGTGGCCGCTGTAAAATGGGAAAGATAAAGTAAAATAAAGGACTGTTCAGACCGTGCCATGGTGTAAAACTCTCACAGAACTCCCCCCCATGTGGTCCGGCGCCGGAATCCGTCGTCTGGGTGAGGCTATAACTCCTGAAAGAGGTCACTTCTCGTTCGAGCGCAGCTCGATGTGGAGGAGCTCCTCAGGTGGCGGCCATCTTGCGTCACTGCGCCATCCCCAGACCTTGCACATTTTAGGCACCAGATTCGAGTTAGCATAATCATGACACTGCAAATACTGAAATTGTTTTAACGAGCATGCGCACATTGCTTCACTGTGTGACTGTCCGTATGTTTCACTATTTGTACAAATGCACTTATTCACAGCAGTATTATATTTTAAACACATCAAGGACACTATGACAACTATTAATGCACACTATGGCATAGGTTACCAAAACGTAGTCTCTTCCATGGCATACCGGAGCACACATCCCCCAGCAGGTATGCCACGCAGATATTGACACATTAATGGCTTTTTTAACTTACTCTTATCTTCACACCGCACTCGAGCATGTCCGCAGCTCTCCATGCAGCACTTCAGCGTGCACTAGATAGTGATCACTAGTGTTCATCGGAGGAGCTACTGCACTTCCAGTCGTGAGCATATTTTGGCTCCGACTCACATAAGATGCAGACAGGGACCCGGCATTGACAGGTAGACTATCCTTTACTGGCCAATCTGGCCCTAATGTTCCAGGTATTTGCCACTCTGAAGCCGTACTGAGCACACACAATCGCTTTCAACTTATGGGTTACATTATAGCCATGTCTGCACAAGTTATTTCAGTACCTAGAAGAGCGGTTATTTCTCTACTAATAGGAGTCTGTTTACTATATCTTTAGAGTAAGTTTCAACCATTTCTATCTATATTTTTTTGACTTACTGCCTGCAGTAAAGCAGCACACCTAAGCTTGCTAGTAGAATGAGGTAAAATGCCTACCCATAGTGCAAACATAGAAAAAATACTACTGCGTATTTCTGTGTATATATGTCACCTACTTTCCATCAGCACACCTTGTGATCAAGACCGCATGTCCGGCGGCCGAAACGCATCATTTGGACTATGATGTGTGAATAAACTACCACGTTTATAACCCGCTTTTGGAGTCTGTGCCCTGGTGTTGGCAATTATTTCTCTGTTTGCTGTCGTACTCATTTTGAAATAACTTCGATAACCATTAAAAGCTCTAAGTAATGTCTTCGTTAGTTTGCTATTTTAGGTTTCTATTCCAAAGGCTAAAGAAAAAGGATTTCACCTATTTTCTCCATTTTCTTAATGGCAATAAAAATAAAGGTGAGGCTGGTAAAATACCAGCCAGATGTCAACCTTGTTAGTGGTTTTTGAACACGCTACCTTAGCAGAATGGGGTCTGCCTGCTCCGTGGCCGTATGTTGGTCGTGAGTCTGGCCTGTAGATGTTATGGTTATATGGGCATCCAATCCTCCACTTCTTTGCAGAGTGGCGACTATCACATGGGTGCCAATTTAAATGCAATTTGATGGATGAAGTGCGAGGTGTACAGCTGTTGAAATATTGCAAGTGGAAAGAAAATGCAGTGTTTTACTAATTGTAGGTGTGCGTGCATGTGGGCCTGCCACTGCCAGAGAGAGAAGTGAGGAAGCGCAGGAGACGCAAAGCAATGAAGCACACGCAGAAGTGAAGCGAAAATACAACAATGAAGAGATAAAACATTAAGTGCACGGATGGAGAAATTCACAAAGAACAATGAGAAAAAGGGTTGTGACTAATGCACAGAGAGTGATTGCAGAAGAAAATGATGTGAACAGGAGTCCAGGAATGACTGAATTCCCAATGTTATTGGTTATGCGTGCCCTAAATTACATAGATGAAGCCTCTTGTAGAGGATCCGTTGTTACACTTCTTGGCATGGCCCTTTTAGCGCTGCCCCGCCCCCCACACACACTTTTTCCATCCCATTTAAAACAGTGGTGAAGCCACCACTTTCTTTTTACCTCAAATGACTGCGGTGCCATTTCCCGGTTTCAGTACTATTCCCAATCCACCTTGGCCCACCCATCACATTATGTTCCTAACATCAATGGCCAAATGATTCTTTGTAAAAAAATAGGCCTCCGAGCAGATTCCAAGACATCTGAAAATACCATAAGGTTTTAATCTTATATTTCCCATAGGCAACAGCATTCATATCAGAAATGTGATTAATCCAAACATTTTAAAAATGGTTTCCGAGTTCCGGACTTCCGGTTATGATGGTACCGATGCAAGACAGATTGTATGGCGTGCCAGAAACACGCTCGCCACCTGCAAGTCCAACCCGGAACACTGACTGCACCCTTAAGGTCTGGGAGATGTAGTGAACTGCAAGTGTGGACAGCAAACACCCACCTCACTCAGAAGAGTCAGAGGAGTGAAAAAAGGTGGGAGGTAGTATGGACTTGCATTGTGCTGCCGACCCAACCCAGCTGGAGAGGCCACCAGCGTGAAAGGCCAGGCAGCGAGAGAGGCTCAAGCATCAGCCCAGGTCCCGGAATTGACGTGTGTACGCAGGACAGTGATAGAGAGCACACAAGGCTGAGTCAAGATGGCAGTAAGCACGTCAGAGGTGAGAAGTATTATGGAATATGTCAGGGCGGGAGGTGAGCCCCAAAAGGTGAGCAGACCTACCCTGTTCTTTATAGGCCAATATTAAACAAAACTACAAAGAGCACAATTCCTGTATGAGAATAATTGTGATAAAGTAGCTTTGGCATGAACAGGTGACTGGCTCCAAAGAGACAAACCAAGCAAGCCAATCAGGGGTGGGAAGAAAGAAATACTGCCTGTATGAGGGCCAAGGATTGAACTGCTAGCATTATCAACCAATTTAGTACATACCATAAACTCTTAATAGAAAGCAATATAATTCAGTAACCAAGTACTTTTAATTTACTACAGACCACGGAGCTCAAGACCACACTGGGTCAAGCACCATGGTGATGAAAACCTTCCCATTCACAAAAGACGACTTACAACTATGCCTACTGTAATTTAAAAAACCTTTCAAGACGGACTGGCAAAACCATGCACTTAACTTGGGAAGCACGTAGCAGAATGAATGCAGATCTCAACACATGGGTCAAAGGCTGGAGTAAGCAGCAAGGAACAGCTGTGCGAAGACATGAATAGATGTGGAATGGTATTGTTCAGAAACGTCTTGAAAGAAGTGGCTGGCAACTCTATCGGAATTGAGAGAGAGTATCTGCAGAGTCGGATATAAGACAGCAGACAACAGGACAAAACCAGAGATAGAGTTGTTAAGCTGTCTACTTATCCTCAGAAACAGAAAATCCTGGTAGCAGCTTACACAATTAAAAAAAGAAAATCACCTTTTGTGACTGTGAGCTCGCCCTGTTCCAAATTCTGCCCTCTGCTATGCTCCAAAGAAGATCATGAGAGACCTAACCAAATGACAAATTTGACATAGATGGATAATCCCAGAAGGCATATAATTCTGCTGGAAAGGATTGGAAAAAGCTTAAAAAACCCAGTGGAAATTCGATCCTTTTTGGGTCTTTAAAACAAAACAATGACAGAGAACAAAGACCCAAAAATAGCACAGCACATCTGAGGCCTCAAGGAAAATCGATGGCATTGAAGGGGTAAGATCAGCACCGGAGGGCTAGATCTCAAAAAAGCATTTATGGTGATTAGCTTTTCCAGCAAAGCAGCAGTGAATGACTTGTAGGTGACAACAGATAAACAGAAGTTTAGTGTGAATACAGTCTAACGGATACTAAACATCAACTTGTGACTGCCTGAAATGAACTACTGAGGTCAGAGAATCATTATTTGCTAATGAAAATATAGATGAGTAGAAATGTTTTATATTGATGGGGTTTGTGTTGGTGACCTGGGATGGGGGGTGATACGGAGGCACCCGAATCACCTCAGGATATGAATAGAACAGGATAGCCTTACACAGAGGTCTTCACAGACAGTTGAAACCATGTATACGACCTCATCAGGGTGACAGACATAGGCAATGTTGCAGTGAATGTTTTTGTTTGTTTTAAATTTTATCTTACCAAATAAGGAGATTTTAGTTATTGACTATGGCACGTGACACAACACAAATGGTACAGCAAAATTGTTATCCTCAGGTATTATTTTCCATTCAAGCTTATAAGCCTAGAATAAATTGGCCGTAAGTCCCCTAAATATTGCATGGTATGGAAATATCTCAAGCAGCAAGATGCTGATATCATTTATCTTCAGGACACCTAACTACTGCAAAAGGAACAATTTAGAATGAAAGACAAGGACTATTCACAGTCTGAATGTGGACCTCGGGGAAATTGAAAACTGTTGGGATAGCCATACTCTCCAAACAAGAGTTTGATTTCCAAATACTAGACATAACTCGAGATCCTAAAGTCAGGTATCTTAAACTCCATGCACTGATACAAAATACAGCATATACACCCATAACACGGAACAAGAACAGCTCTTAGCCAACACTATTGAATCTTTGGTAGGGACCACAAAGGAAGGGGTCATTGTAGGCGGAGATTTTATTATAATCTGAAATCCAGCTGTAGATAGAATTCCGCATCTTATCCATTCAGACAAAGCCATATCCAAACACCAATAAGAAATATGTGACGAACAGGGTACTGTTAGACATCTGTAGATACCTTAACTCTGACGGCACTGACAATTCCTTTTTCTTGCATGTGCACAAATCGTACTCCAGAATTTATATGCTTTTCTTCGCCATGACTTATTAGGTCGAGTACTGGATGCATGAATAAAGGGTGGCACTATTTCAGATCATGGACAGGCCATCCAGGATATGATGGGAGACTGCCTTACAGGGAGAGACAGCTTGGGAATATCAGCCGTAATCTACAAGGGACCCACTTAACAACCAAAAACTAACCACAATTATAAAGGAATACTAAAAAAATGGTCCATCAGATACATTCCTTAATAACAGCTTTTAATGCAATTGTCAGGGAGAAGGCTATCTAAATGATGGCAAGACTAAGCAAGGGAGCATACTTATGCAAACATAAGCATGTAAAAGAATTAGAGAAAGTGGCAAAGGAACACAAATATAAACCAAGCAAAGTTACGGATAAGGAAATGACATACCTACAAGGTCCGTTGAGGACTAATAAAGCAGAAAGAAAATTACCAAGACTGGAGAAATGTTTCTATAAGAAAGGCAATACATTTGACAAATTATTCACTAGTATACTGATCACCCAAAGAATGACACAACACACAGAAAAATTAAAGTTCACCGACAGGACCAAGATAACTAATGAGAAAGAGAAATTAGATCTTCTGGCTTTTTATAGATCTCTGTATTCATCAGGACAAGAGAGGAAATAAGATACCCTGCCTTTTTCGCGTACCATCCCCCTGGTATGGGGAGTAGAACTAAGTAAACCCATCTCCATGCAAGAAATCTTCCAAGCAATCAAGACAATGCAGCCAAAGCCCTAGACCTGAATGGGCTCACAATACCTTTTTATAGGGATTTCATACCACTGCCCTTTGGCCACCGTACTGGGCTGTTGAAATCCTTTAAAAAGGAAAACGGGCAGTCCCCCTACCATGAGGGAGGTGGAGGTTGTTGTAATTGCTCAAGCTAGGTAAACCAACAGATGAGGCTGATATCAAAATATTCACCAAAAGTCTGATTGAGCGACAGAGCAAGCTTCTTTTCAAGCCAGACCAAGTAGGCTTTGTAAGAGAAAGGCAGGGGGCTGATCATGACAGAAAAGTGTCTCATATGAGGAGTGATGTAAACAGAAGGAAATCTCAAAGAAGTATGGACAGGGTAGGTTGAGCCCCATCTTACACACAAAAGCCCTTGGTAATATCCAGGGCAGGTAAGTAGAGGGTACGGGGTCTCCAAGGAAACTGGCCTCCAAATCTGCTATGTACACATTATAGAAGCAACCCTAAAGTTGTGGTTACTTACATCGCGGTAATGTGATGTAAGTAACCACAACTTTAGGGTGGCTTCTATAGTGTGTACATAGGTTCAGCCTCAGTCATGAAAAAGTGGATATTATCAAAGTATATACACCTGGTGGCTAGAATCAAAATTAATGGTGTAAACACCGATACATTTAAATTGGGTAGAGGTTGTTCCCTGTCACCCATTCTCATTGTTTTCACCGCCAAAGTACTAGCAGCATTTTTAAGGTCCCACCCAAAAATCAAAGGGGTACGATTTCAAGTAAAGCGGCACAATATCAGACTTATTGCAAATATTATGCTCCTCCTAATAACAGACCCTGAGACCATTCTTACTGAAATCATGAAATACCTGGCAGTGTTTGAGAGCGCCTTGGGCTTCAACATTAATAAAGCCAAATCAGGGATACAAAATAAAACAATACAGAAAGACGGAGAGATACAGGAAGGATCCCCTGCCCGATGAAATAGTTGTTCATTAAATACCTGCCAGTGTACATCACAAGATCTGTATAGATATGGACAACGGCATAATGGATCCTGCTTATAACTCAGATAATATCAGATTTACACAGGTGAAAAGGTCACTGTATCTCTTGGCCTTAGAAGAATTAACATGGTAAAATTAATATTCTCCTCTGATTTCTCTACTTATTTCAACCTTTGCCCAATGCTGATTCAACTTGCAGATTTGAAAGCTCTGTAACTCAGGATTACTGACACAATATTGAGGTGGACAATATCGTTTGACACAAAAATTTACCAAAATATTGTGTCCCTATACTTATAAAGGTAAGTACAAAAATATTGGAAAAAATATCATCGACAATAACATCGTCCAGAAATATTGATCTGTTTTAATATAAATAGAGTTAAAAGTAGTAAATGTAAATATTTTAATATATAAAGTTAATATAATGTAAATTAAATACATTATCCTAATATTGAATACTATGAATAAATATATAATATATAAAACACACATATATACATATGTGCGCTTGAATTTATATGATATCACAATGTAATAATTAATAAACATTGTTTAAAAAAATTTCACTATTTAAAATAAATTACTATGAAGATAAAACACACACATATATATATAAATAATAATTAATTGAGCATATATTAGTGTGGGGTATCAACTACCAATACATGTCATGCAGTTGTAATACTGCTAATGATAACATTTATAACTGCGTAAATTTCGGAGTCCTAAACCGCTTAAAACCACAGATCGACGTGATGCGAACATGAAGGAAATTGCACGTATCTATAGCGAACTGGATATTTTGACAAATCCCAGCAATAAAGATTCCATTGAAAGGAGCATCAAGGAAATGAAAGAGCGCCTAAAAAAAAGAAGAATTGATCAAAAATAGAAAAGCGTACAAATTTTCGTGCGATAAAAATTACTATGAACAAGAACTGGTGTTCACTTTCGCCCACAAATATGATTCACTCAAAAAACCAATCGAGATCCTAGTCTTAAACAAGTGATCCCCAATATCAGCAATGACACACATGCCTCCACATCCGATGTCAACACAATACCTAATGACACAGAATCAGAACATAGTGGAGATTCTGCACTTAACCCAAGAGCGGATATGGGGCACTTAACTTTAGCCGAGGAGATGGATTTTATAAGGGAACAGCGGAAACAGACATTATGATCTCTGATCACAAATATGACCCAAAACAGAAAAGAAATATCCGAAGGCGCAAACGGCGCAAATGCCTCAGGCTCCAAAGGAAGAGGGCAGCAGAAGAAACGTTGGCAACAACACTAACCTCAGTGGACAAAACCACAATCAACATGACAGATATTGAACTAAACCAGGGAGAAAAACAACTGCTTGCCTTAGTTTTAAGTTATTGCCCGGAAAGTCATTTTAATTATTATGAAACCCGTGTTGATGTCTATAAATTCATTCGGAAGCTTAAGCTGTTGAAGTACTACACGATCAAGAAACAAACTACAATAGAAAAAGAACCACAAATTCAGATGCCTAGCACTGGGCTAACAGCCGGCGAAATTCCATTGTTGAGAACATTACATGCATTACGGGAAGAGTAGAATAAAAACCATCTAATGACAGCACTCGGAACATAGCAGACAATGAAGGGTTAATATTTCGTCACCCGGGCACAGTCCCTTCAAGGCCCAATCAACATTCGTACCAACTATGCCCCGATATGTGATAGATCTCTTTCACGACAGAGAGACAGAAGAATTGAAAAGACTCTACCGTAATACAAAAAAGCATTAAAAAAAAAAAACAATTATCGAACGACACAGTACTTCCAACTTATGGCTAAACTCAAAAATAACTCCACGGTTGTCATCAATAAATCGGATAAAGGTGGGAATATTGTTTTGTGGAGTAAAGAGGAATACAAAGCAGAGGCATACCGACACCTAAACAATCAGGAATGCTAAAAAAATATCAGTGCCTTGGAGGTCAAAAAGATTATCAAAAATTGACTTCCTGGAAAAGAGGGAATGATATCAAAAGATGAATTTAGCTTTTTAAACAATGAGTTCCCTATCACACCCGCAATCTACTTCACTCCCAAGGTCCATAAAGGATTCAGGCCTATACAGGGGAGACCAATCATTTACGCGAGTAAAAGTATCTTTGAGTACACCTCCAGATATGTTGATTATTATTTACAAGAACACGTAACCAATCTGTCTACATATGAACGCTACACCAATTTCTTCTCAAATTGAGTGCACAAAAATGGACTGATGAATATTTGTTCCTTACCTTAGACATTACTGCCTTATATACCAGCATCAGGCATGACAACAGTTTGATTGCAGTAGAGTTTTATTTGACAAAAAGACCAATTTCGATGTAGGATCACAATATCATGCCGCTCAAAACAATCCGATGGTGCCTGTTTAACAATGTGTTTACATTTGACGGTAGTATTTTTCAACAACTGCAGGGTGTGGCCATGGGGGCATGCTTCTCCCCCAGTTAAACCTGCCTACACGTAGGCTGGTGGGAGGAGCATGTCCTACAAGTAGAACATGATAATGCTTGGACAAATAATGTAGTCAAATGGTGGCGTTACATTGATGACATTTTTGTAATTTGGCATGGAACACAGGCTCAGGCTGAATCGTTTGTAGATTATATTAACTGTAATGACATGAATTTAAATTTAACAGCACACATTGATCAGCTTACAACCAATTTTTTAGACCTCACGTTATACATGGCAAAATAGAAACCTGTCTTTATAGGAAACCCACAGCAGGAAACACATTGTTACACGTGACCAGTTTTCACCCACAACACACCATAACCAGCATACCATATGGTGAATTTTTAAGAATACACAGGGCCTGTAGCTCTACTAAAGATTTGGAGTACCATCAAAATGAAGCCAAGCAAAGGTTCATTGAAAGAGGTTACAATCCCAAAAAATTGGATATAGCTATCAGAAAAAGGCCAACAGCAAGGACAGGCAGTAGCTGTTGAGTGGAAACAATAGGAAAGCCACACCAGAGGTTCCTTTAGAGAATATCGTTTTTAAAAATGTTTTAGTTAACAATGCAGACACTACACAGTGTAGGCTAATAACCACTTATAACAAGCAGGCCAATGCCATCCAAAGAATCATCAATACACAATGGCCTATTGTTCTTACAGACAGTACAATCAAGCAAATACTGCCTCATAGACCTAATATGACCTTCCGTAAAGCATACTCCATGCACAAAGACCTAATTAAAACAAGCCCAGAAATGGATATAAAAACTAGCTGGCTATCGCCGAAAAAAGGATTCTATAAGTGCAGTTCTTGCAGTGCGTGCAAATTCGGAACAAATACTACCACATACTCCACGGCTTTCTCCGACACCTGCATAGAACTTAAAGGTTACTACACTTGTAGATAGGAATATGCTGTATATGTCAGTGTGGGCTACAATATATAGGCAAAAAACTACAGGTTTATGTAGGTATTCTACAACATCTACGCGCCCTTGTCAATTCAGTCCCTGCATACCCAGTGGCTCGACACTTTAAATTGGAACATATTAATCTAGATTGTCTCCAATATTTTGTGATCGACACTGTACCAGCTAATAAGAGAGGAGGTAATTGAGAAAAAAAGCTCAGACAATTAGAATCAAGATACATTGTCGAACTCGATACCAAGTCCCCACAGGGTCTTAACCTAGGAGAAGATTTACATAATTATTTTTAGTTTTGCACTACCCTAGAAAACAAACTTCTGTGGTCCAGAGTGTACATTATGCTGGCTGGTTCCTGTTACACAACACAATGCCCTTGCTCAAAACCAATTTTAGTATTAAGATGAGTTTCTAACATATCAGCACTTTACTGTAAGGGGGCTCCCTTACAATTATTTTAATGAGTTTTAATACTTTTGAAATATGTTTACATATCAAATATATCAATCTCTTTCATCTTCAGCTGCTATATTTATTTCATTTAATCTTAGCACTTTAGGCACTTGTAAATTTGCACATTTTTGCACTTACTTTGGACATAAATCTTGCACTTTGGAATAGCATTCAATCTGACTGAGCGCACTACTTGAAGCCAATAAGGCTAACATACAATGTTTATCAAATATGTTTACATTGCAGTATATTTGCACAGATAATTTTTTAGACATATTTTATCGATTTTTAATGTGGTATGGTGGTTGTTTTAGTCTTAAAATCTTTTATTGCCATTTTATAACGCAGACAAGCACAGTTTTCATGATCATTTTTAGCATACACAATACCTGCATTTGTGCATTTTATACTGTATATGTAACCAATGTGTATTTAATTGACAAATAATTATTAATTGCGTATATATTAGTGTGGGGTATCAACTACCAATATATGTCATGCAGTTGTAATAATGCCAATGATAACATTTAGAACTGAGTACATTTCAGAGTTCTAAACCGCTTAAAACCACAGTTTATTTAGTATTCTGTCTATTTCCATTGTGTTGTAGCCAGGTTGTTATGTGCCTATCAAATATCCAATAAATCACTAACCTTCACGTAACGTGATCATGTGACCAAGGCCACTGAGTTGGCCAAAACGCATCATGATCGACTATGCACCGAACTGAAAAATACCCACTTGGCAAAAGAAGTTGTCCGTATCTCTTTGAGTGCGTGAATGCACGTTGGAGTGGTCATTGGAGATATATATATATATATTCTTATCAATCAAAGTAGACACGCACTACTTCAAGGTGCTTTGAGAATATTTATTGCCTTAATGCATTATATTATAAAATGCATTGTCCATGATGCGTTTCGATTGCAATCACATAGCCATTATCACATGTATACGCTGCGAGTATTAACATGCTTTTAACCCCTTACACCACATGAATTGCTTATTCATAGATATGGGCAACATACCATGATATTCATTGTGCGTCGTTCGGCAACATTTTGTTTCTTGTGTGTGGTTGATATTTCCATCAATCTCCTACCACAAATTCTTTTAAATAATTTAAGACAATCATCACCAACGGAAGTATACATAAGACTGAAGTCAATCGCTTGATGGAGAGACATTCAAATATACCAAACCTATGTTAAATGTCTAATGCATATATCTTTTAAATTCAATTGTTTTTTCAAAATGCTCACCCTCAATCGACATAAAGGTTTTACTGTAAACAAAATTTATTTTCTGTTGCAATTGTCTTCTACTAAACCATATTAAAGTGCAATGTGCTAATAAAGTGCCAAAATATAACAAAAACTGCTTATCTCAGGAAGTCTAGCAGCTACAATATCCTACAACAATACAAACATGATAATATGAGAATACCCAACATATCTTAACCATGGCTAACTGAAGTACTAATGCTGCTATGTGTTGACCACTTGCCAAGTAACAATATGGGTGTCGTTATACTTCAAACTTTCAATTGCATGGATTTATGCCTTACCATATCAGTTACTATGTAACCAACCTCCCAGGCCTGGTTCCCCCACATTATTGCACTAATGCATATTTATGGCTGGGTACCCCCCCATTGGATTTGCCTTTGTTAAATAAAGTGCTAATGCTATTTGTCAAGTGGCGCGTGCAAGGTTCATAACAAGTAACATATTAAACTCCAGGGTCACAGACTTGTAAGTTTGTACTTCAATTGCAGTGATTGCCTCAATGCTTTTGAACTGGGCTTGACGTCTTAGTCATAATTCTGATTTTTAGGACTTTTCCTATAGATGTTGCTGTAATTTTAAAGTGGCTGTGCAATAAAGGAATTTACAAAGAAATACATATAAAACATTCATCATCATTATTGCAAACTTATTGAACACCACTTACTTCCTACCAGATATATCAACCTTTCCATTGATATAACCAATCCCACAATCAAATATATTGTTAAAATTCTGCTGTTACGGAAAGTTATGTAAGTCCTCACTCATATTGAGCCCATTTAGTATCTTGGAGTCCAACTCTAAAATGAATCTAGATTCTAGCTGCCTTAATTGGTTTTCCCTGTTACCTCCTCTTCTTAAAACTGCAACTGCTCCTATCACATAATAGTTAATATCACTCAAATTATTATCATGAACCAGTTGAAAGTGCCATGAAACAGGATAAGATGGGTCAGAGTTTACAATCACCCTGAGGTACTGCAGTATTCTACTATGTACCTGCAGTTTAGAGCTTCCAGCATATTTTAAACCACATGAGCATTCTAGAACATAAACAGCAAACTCTGTTCTACACGTATAGTGAACCCTAATGTCAATTTGTTTTTCCAAATTTGCATGCTCTGCATTATCTACATTTAAAAAATACATTTTTGAGGGATAACAAATTTGAATTAGATTCCAATTCAGGCACACTACTAACCAAAGAATCCTTCATAAAATGGGCACGTCTGAAAGTCCGAATTGGTTTCTCAGGAAGAACTTGACCCAATGTAATGTCCGTGAGGACTAACAGTCGCTGTTTATGAACTATTGATCTTATTTGTTTTGCCTGTTTGCTATATGCTGTGACGAGTCTAATGTTGTTAATTTCATCTGGGGTCATAGAATCGCTCATATTATCTTGATTGGCACTATTTGAGGTTTTAAATTAAATGGACTCCCTGGATTTGGAATTTGTCTTTGTTCCTGCTTGATTAGTACAATCCTCATCATAGCCTTGCTCTAAGAATCTGTCGGTCATTTCTTCCTGACATACAACCAGATCGTCTTCTGAACTACAGATTCTTTGCGCTCTAAGAAATTCCCCATATGGTAAACTCCTGATTAAATGCCTTGGGTGAAAACTAGACAGGTATAGGATTGAATTTCCTGTTTTTACCTTTCTATGTATTTTGGATTCCAATTTCCCTTCTTTTAGATATAATTGAACATCCAGGAAATCTATAACTTTCCTGTTGATCTTTGCAGTAAATTCCAAATTTAGTGTGTTATTATTAATGGAATTCACAAACAGAGTAGCACTTTCCTCTGTGCCTCTCCATAGTAGAAGGACATCGTCTCTAAAACGCCACCAATTCACCACATGACCTTTACAAACCTGTCTATGGTTGACCCGGAGAACCTGCTCCTCCCACCGCCCAACGTGCAAGCACGCATAGCTGGGAGAGAAGCTGGCTCTCATGGCGACCTCCGCAACAGTTGGAAAATGTCCTTACCAAATAGAAAATAGCTATTCGTGAGGCATAATTTGATAATTTTAAGCAGCATTTGATTGTGATTATATAGATAAATTGGCCTCTTGTTTAAAAAATATTCAACCGCCCTGAGACCATCCTCATGTACAACAGTGTAATATCCATTGTCATCAAGAAATAGTCATCTGGCCAGGCATTTAATGTATTTTCTTTAGGGGTGGGCGGAATTTGCGAAATTAACTTTAGCAAATTATCGCAAAAATGCAGAAAATCTCCGCAAACACGCCGGAAATATCGCGAAGACGCGGAAGTTTTTTTGCCGCCTGTTTGCGGTATTTTTTGCGTGATTGCGGGTCGCCAACTTACCCAGGCGGTTGCTCACGGGCGCGGCCATCTTGTTTTCACTTGTCCCGCCCTCTCGCGATGCTTACTTCCTGTTCCGGGTCGCGCAATGCATGTTCGCGCCTGTTCGCGGTCGATATTTCCTGTTCGCGACCGCTTTTACTTGATCGCGTTGCTTTTTGCTTGTTCGGGGAGAAAATATCGCGCGAACTTGCGCACGTGGTCGCAATGGGCGCGGCCATCTTGTTTTTCACTCTATTGCATGGTTCTGGGGACTGATTTTCAATCCTCCCTAAATCTTTTCAATCCTTTGTTTATAGCCACTTTTTTTGGATCTTTATTACTTATTATTTCTCTAACTATTTTCCTGCTTCTATATTTTTGGTTTTTGTCTACTTTTTTTTTTTGTTTTTTAGCTACTTTTTCTCTTTCTATTGCCTGCTGCCTGCTATTTATTTCCTTTACTCCTTTATTTATTTTACCTTTTCTTTCCCGCCCCGTCCCCAGAACCATGTCCAAGGGTAGGGCTGTTCGCCGGGGCAGCCAGAGCCGCGACCGCCTTCCTTGCGGAAGGCGGCGCCCACAAGGGGTGCAGGCACGGGCCTTATTTGGGGAGGTGGAGTTGGCTGCACTAATTTTCTTTGTGCAGCGCCACCTCCCCTCAACCCTGGCAGCAGGTGGCAGGCCTGGGTCCGGGTACGGCCTCCGGGAGCGTCGGCAGCGGTGGGGGAAGGTGCGCCGGGCAGTGTCGCGCATCTCTGGGGTCCGGCGCACCCAGGCACAGCTGAGGCACCGGTGGTCCGACATCCTGGACCGTGAGCAGGACCTGCTGGACCTGCTAGGAGTGGAGGTCCCGGGGCTTGGTGAGTACCTATTTAATTATTACAACTTTGTGTCTGTTCTTCTGCTCTATGTTATATATTACGAATATCTTTTTTTCCTTCCAACCAGCTAGAATGTTGCTGCTTACAATACATTCTAGGTTAATAACGTTTAAAAGTCTTCTGTGATTATGACACAGGTGCTCTTCTGCGCTACTACTAATCTTACTTGTTTGCAGCTTTGCGTTTGCGCTTGCTTAGCGTGATTCTTTACGAGTTTATTTTAGAGAAATTAAGTTATGTAATGCTACAGTGACTCACGTCCACTCCTTACTTTGTCCTGTCACTAATAGATAGGGGCGGATTGATACTTAGGTTTAGGTACTTTGTATGAGCTTCTAATTGGTTAGTGGTATGCGTGATGCCCCCCCTCACTCAGTTACGTGACGTGCTGCTAGTACGGCAGTCTTTAGAACCTTTTCTAGTTTGTTCAATGAGTGGAGGTAGGCTTAGCAGTTACTTAGCAGTAGCAGATCAGCATCAATCAAACCAAAATGTGGTGTATACAAAAAATGTAGTCATGTTCATGTGTCCTCCATGATTGGACCATACGCATTGTTGAGGAATACAGTGGAAATGCATACTTAATGTACAATTGGCATGCGTGGAATAGGTGGGCTAGGTTGGGTGGTACGTTGTACTACTACTTAGGCTTAGTTGTAACTAAGTTTTCTGGAATCAGAATGGAAGACTGGATTACTGTTGATAAATAGTAACTTAAATAGTCGAACTGCGAATCCCCCGATATTACATGTTGACCAGATGAGATCGGTCAATGTAGTTATTGCAATTGTTGTTTACATAAGTTTTTTTTGACCGTTGTTGAAAAATATTGTATTTGTTTGACACCATCCATCAATGTTTGTCTCTTTCTTATATCTTTCCTGTTCATCAGCACCCAGGGGCAGACCGACAGGGACTGGGCAGTCGGCGGGACAGGAACACCACCAGGAGGACACCGCTGAGGGCTCCTCTGCTGGCCCCAGTAAGTCTTCTTGTTTTAATAATATTTCTTATTCCATAACTTTTACTGCCCCATTTTTCCCCGAACTATAGTGTGTTTCCAAATGCTATTTTTTTACCACCAATTATCCTTCGATCTGTACGGTTTCAAAAATCTTATCCCTGCCTCCGCTATGATGACTCTGAGTACTACTACTACTACTACATACTATCAGTCTGTCTGTACTGTAGTAGCTAGTCTTGCCCAGTTGGCCAGTGCCACTCTTTGTGAAAGGTTGTAATATAAAACTCATATTCACCAGTAGCTCGTACAATCCGTTGGGGTCGTTGTCTTGTACTACTTTTACTCTTATTGATGTTGAGGCTTTGAAAATTCACAGCAACATCAGCCCTACCAGATTTCTTAATATTTTGATATGATACCCTATAGGACATACCACTGTTGTAGGGATCTTGCACATATATTTGCACCAGAAAATAGGATGTTGGTGATGGTAGGTTGGACCTTCCTTGCACACCTCAATCAGAAATTCCGCACCCACCACAATTCCACTGCTTGACTATAGTACTGTCTTGTCATACCTATTAGGTCTCGGAACCCTCCCCCCAAGATACCCAACAAGTAGACAACCCAGAACATAACACACCCAACCTCTGTCGTGGAAGCAATTCACATGCACACCCTTACTTTAATTTGCTCACTCGTGTAAGTTAGTCCACACCAAATACCACCAAGTCTATGTAAGTTTAAAATGTTTATTTCAATTTGAGAAGGTCTGTACACTGTTTTCTTAGCAGCACCAAGCGGCAAATCAATAACATTAAAACAATATACATTGTTACACTTATACAGTTGGGAATTAAATCATGATAACTGAACAGTGGTGGAAGGCAGCACCACCATCCCATAGCAATTTAGTTTATATAAATTTATAAATGAAGATGTGAGTGAAGGGACCCCTCACCTCAGAAGAACCTAGTACTGGTAGTTGGTGTATGGTTCAGAAGCTCTGGTTCGTAGAAGGGAATCTTGCGTCTGTAATGCGAAAAAAGAAATGGTGTGCGTTAGTATATTGCAACTTGCAAGCATTTCTCAGCCGTGCCAAAAAGTGTAGCATCTATGGATAAGCAATATGGACTAACAGTAACAGTAGTACACCAGTTCTTCCTAAAAAAGTGGCTTGTTAATGTTTGTTGACCGCTTGTACGCAGCGGGTAGACTAGACAGTAGCAGTGTGAGGCAGGTCATGTGGGCTCAAAGGTGTCTTAAGAAGCTGCAAGGTAAAGGTAACGTCACATGTGCATGGCTAGGGCTAATCAAGCAAAGGCTACAATGATCATATAACTATTAGTGTCTACTCTACTACTACCTGATTTGTACTAGTGATGTATGTTAGTATTAACTCATTTTTCAACCTTGCTACTGATCAATAGGGGGGAGGTGTATATGACGCCTAATAAATGTGTAATGTTTTCTAGGCGCACTACCGACCACCATTGCCGGTGCCAGCAAAGGCGACGCGGAGGGCGAGGATGCGGCAGTTGCAGATAGCAACGGAGCGGTAGGGGGAGTGGCAGCACCAGTGGCAGGCGGTGGTAAGTTAGATTCATAATCCTTAACTATTGTTGAACTTGACAGCACACTCACTGCAAGGGTGTACTGTATGTATATGTATACTGTACAGTTGTGACTTAGGGCCCCATTAGGATGGTGGGCGTATTGCCCCCGCCGGGCCGGCTGGAATTCACTGCCGTCACCGCAGGGGCAAACCTCCCGCCATCCCTGTAGAAAATATTCAGACATGTCGACCAGGCAGAAAAGGGTTCAATATGGCGGTGGTGTCTCTCTCACCACACCGCCAGCCATATAATCTGCATTTTGGAATGCCTTTGCGTGGCGGCATTGCCGTCCGCCACGGAAAGGCATGCACACATTGCAGAGTATGCTTGGGGGCCCCCATGGAGGGTACCTACCTATGCTATGGTACCCCCCCACCTTTCAAAGCAAAACGTGACAGGCTCCGTGCGGGGCTCGTCATGTTGTGCTTGGAAAAGCAGCACAACATTTTAGCATTGCTTTCAGCAAAGCCAACCAGAATTTAAATTAAAAAAAACAGGGTGCGCCCGCCACTGTGCCGGGCACATCATCCTAATTAATTGTCCCCACGGGACCCCCACCCTTTTTAGCAGTCGGATGGCGGGCGGACAAAGTCCGCCCGCTATCCGATGTCGTAAGTAAGTATGAGTTGTTGGGGACGTTTGAAGAGTGAACTAGAAGACTAGAATTCCCTTTAATTGGTATAGGACTAGGAGCCGGAGTATTGAGTAACCAATGGCCTCATCTATCTGATTTCAACTCCGCTTTGAAAGTTTTATGGAGAAGAGCACCTGGTGCACTGTTCAACTAAAAAGTGTAAGACAGGTGGAAGGAAGAAGGACAGGCGACATTTAAAATGTTATGTACTACTGGGCTTTATTTTATAGTGCTACTCTACCATGCCACTATGTGTATAAATAATTACCTTGTCCTACTGTTTTATTAAGACTATATTTTACAATTGTCTTGTTTTTTTCTTTTTGATACACAGCTACTCCGAAACTCAACCGGAAGGAGTTGGCCGCCAAGGCACGGCGCCGGAAGCTGGAGGCAATCCAGCAGGAATACCGGCGGCTGGTGGTCCTAGCCGAGGAGGAGGAGGAGACTGCAGCAGCAATTCAAGCCTCCTCCAGTGCCCCGGGCCCCAGCCACCGCCCTCCAGCGGTACGGCGCCACCGTCTGGCGGCTGCCAGCCGCCACCATGCCATCTCCGGTGCCCCCCCCCACTGTGGCTGCAACTGCCGCAGCCTTAGGCGCCGCGTCGCCCATTTAGAGGACGAGATGCGCCAGATGCGTGTCCTCCTCCAGTCCCGCCCCACCAGTTAGTCCCTGTCACTGCCCCTTTTTTAATTCCTGTTCTTTACTCGTTTGGCCCTTAGACTTTTTTCTACTGTGGGCAGTGGTTGGGGTTAGGGAGGGGGGTGGGTCAGCTTTTGTGGGTTTAGTTTATTTTTGTTAGGGTAAATTAAATATATTTTTCTATGTTACATGCAATGTTGTTAATGTTTTGTAGGTGGGGTAACTGTTTTACATCACACTGTTTCCTTGCTGGTGCATGGCCGCCCATAGCCTGTGTTTGATTTCAATAATTTGCTGACTGTATAAGACACAAACAGATAGATGCGACACACCTCACTCATTGACTGGTCCTTCTAGTACTTTCAGTCTGTCCTCTAGTCTATGCATTCTTTGGAGTGATGTGTGAAAATGAAATCATTGACAACATGTCCATTATTAATTCTGCCTCCCCCAAACTTCTCTCTTACCGGTGCTTGATGTTTATGTCCAACTGTGGCACAGCACTGGCTGCATGGTGAAGATGGTTTCCTTTTTCATACATGCCATGATTGGGGTGGTGGTGGTGGTAGTATAGTAGTAGTAGTAGACACTGGCAGGGTGGCAGCATTTCCAAAAAAAGAAAAGGAGACAGTCAATCGCCTTTGAGAGACTGTTAGAGGAGTAGTTGAATGAAGTACATCACAGAATTTACCGAGCAGCAATTATATGCTCAAATATTTGACAAAAAAACGGAATGGTGGTTAGGAGGATAGCCTACTAGACAGAGTTACAAACTATAGTTGTGTCGACTCGAGTCACTTGACTATGCCTACAGTCTAACAGTTAGTGCTGTATATGAGGAATGACAACAAACAAATCCAATCAATGCCGGCAATTCATGCTGAGGTATATGTTCCTTTGTTAAATAAAATAACCTCTGAAATATCCTACTCATGGGTGGGCAAGCAGAAGACGATCATCCCTCTGCATTGAAATTGAAGTAGTGTTGCTTTCACCACATACGCCCCAGCAAGTGTGTGATTAAGTATTGGTGTACATTTAATTTAGTTACACCTCGACAATAAGTCACACAGCCCGGGGTAAGAGGGTTAGGGTTTGTTGAATGGATGGGAAGGGGGATTTTGGGAAAGGTTTGACATAGAAAAACAGTATGCATACATAGACAAACAAACGACAATCATTGAAGACTACCATATCCATATGTTAAGGGAGAAAAAGGCAATGCATGCATGATGATGAGAGACCCGGATTACATACACTTCTAGTTCTTGTTCTGTTCCGGCCTTAACACTTTAACAGATAGCAAATAGAAATTTTAAATATTGGTAGTGAAGAATCGTAAACACAGGGCAAACCTAATGATGATTGATAATAACTCCAAGAACACACTGTTGTAAAGATTGTATACAAGATATTAATCAAATTATTTAAAAGAAGTTAAAAGTGGATACTGTTACTGTCTTATCCTGGTCTAAAATGTGGACTGGATTTTTGCATCTCGGCATTCCTCTTGCTCCTCTCGTCCATCAATCTTGGGTGTGTCGCCTCGCCACTGCCCGGCTGGAAAAAAAAGGTGATTGATTGTTAAGGTAATTAATATGCATTGTAATGTTTTACAAAGTTTTGGCCAAGGCCCGGCCTGTAATTTTAGATGGAAAAGCAAAGGGTATATTGAGAAAGAAAGTGAAAACAAATGCACAAGTGATGGTGTAGTGCAACAAGAACACTTTCCGAGGTGGCATGTATGCATATGCATCATCTCTACTCTAGTCTGTTTCCAGCATTGACCTTCAACAGTAACAGGAGAGATCAGGCCCACAGTGCTTAGCATTAGCACATCCTACATTAACACTTTAGAGTCCTTTTTTTTTCTCTCAAAGAGTTGGACAAACGCAAAGCACATTATCCATTCCAAACATAGCATTTTACAGTTTAAGTTAGTAAAATCAATGCACTGCAGTCATCCCACCGCTACACTCTATTCAACTTCTACACAGACATTTGGGTCTGCTGTGGTTGTTGTTGACGTGTTTACCTTTAGGCTTTTCTGTTTTATGCCACTCCTGAAACATCCTCCTCCTGACTTCATCATCATCTCTGATACTTTTACTGACTGAAGATCGGCCTGCAGTATAAGTATAATTTTTATGACACAACAAGAGTAGAAATATAAATATTACTGACTTGAGTCATTCTTTATTGTGTACAGAAAGATAGATTACTACTAGTACACTTTGACATCACTTTGTGCACAACAAACAAACAACGCAAACACAAAGACCAATAGCTCAGAGTCAGGTGTCCAATGCATGCCATTAATAGTCATCATTCATTACCTGTTCCTTCTCATCTTAAGTTAACGGGCCATCTCTTTCGCCATCATCATGATGGACGGTGCTGTTAAGTCACAGTCATTTGCATTGCGCAGATTGAGTGAGTCCCCTTCCTGTATTGAATTAAAAGCAATGTATCACCAAGATGCAGGAGAAGTACACATTTCTTGTTTGCAAGAAGGGGAAAATTAGTGTGTTCTGTAGAAAGTTGATTAGTGGCAGTGCACAATTACATCAATTCATGCGCAACACACACAACAAAATCTACATCATTCAGTCTGCGATTCTGCGGCCAATGCATGGCATCAATCATTACCTGTTGCATCTTATTTTCAGTTAATGGCCAGTCTCTCTCGGCTCTGAAAGGAGGATAGTTATAGTAGTCATCTGATTCATGGTCCACTTGTTTTGAAAGGACGAGGAAAGTTTGAATTTGTTGTTACCATCATCCAATCATCATTCATGAGGGAAATGGAATTGAGCAGGAGATTCAGTATGATCGAGCAGAGGAGCTGGATTCTGAGGACTGTAGTGTCAAATGGCAGACACCTGAAACTTGTATCTTAAATTAGAAGAGTAGAAGACGGTGATAATGGATTTGTTGCGATTCACAAGTTTATAACCGGAAAGACAGACACATAAACAAAGGGGGAAAAAAGGTAGGAAGACAGTAAGTGCGAGCCTAATTGTCAGGGAAGTATAGCTCGTCCTCAAACTCTGGGGGTTCTTCCAGTAGTAGGTAATCATCTGACACAATACTTCCGTCACCTGAGCCGCTGTCCTCATCTTCCTCTGTTGATTCATGCATTGTGTAATTCGGTGGTATGAAGTGCTGATTCATTTTGATCATTGTTAACCTCTCCACGTTTTTTGGAGATAGACTGGTCCTTCTCAATGTTACAATGGAACCAGCAGCACTCAAAACACGTTCGGAAGAGACACTTGCGACAGGGCAAGCCAGATAGCTTATCGCCAGCCTGATGAGCTGTGGCCATTCAGACCTTTTCCTATACCAATACTGCAATGGGTTTTGATCAACGTACACCTGTTGGGTCGTCCAGATAGGTCTGGACCATCCGCTCACTGTTCA
Organism: Triturus cristatus; assembly: GCF_964204655.1. Lineage (NCBI taxonomy): Eukaryota > Metazoa > Chordata > Amphibia > Caudata > Salamandridae > Triturus > Triturus cristatus. The sequence continues at coordinate 379,869,150 of NC_140587.1, forward strand.
GGGTTGCTGCTGGTAAGCTTTTCTGCTGTTTTTTCTGTGCATCAGCACTGTGCTTACAATAGCCCATCTTTACATACCAATCTGATAATGATTGTACTCGGCCTAATGATCCAGTTATTGTTTCTGTAGTCGATGGTGATGGTGAGTGTTGTGATTGTGAGGCAACCGCACTGCCCTCAGCCGACGAAGTTGCACTTGATTCTGCATGGCCTGCTTCAGTATCAGTACTTGTTGTGGGTTGATGTGGCGGACTTTTAATTAGCAGCCCTTCCTTTTCAAACTTAATGGCTGCTTCAGCTATACAACTTTTGTAGCGGGCAACATCATTGTCGGAAAAAGCAAGGAATGTCTTCACTAGTCCTAATTTTGCACGTGGATCCAGAATTGTGGCACAAATGTAATGTTTTTGTGACAAAATTTTATTTTGTATCCTTACATTTTCAGTTAAGCGCCTGGATAAGCTCTCCACCAAGTCATGGGCTTGCCTTCTGTCCTCTACACCTTTGTAGGATTCAGACACATTATTCAGCTCATGCTCTAGCATTTGCAACAATGGGATAGCTTGGCCCATTGTACAGTCCTCCTTGCTGACTTCACGTGTGAAGAACTCAAAAGGAGACAGAATCTCAGTCAGGCATTTAATTAGGGTCCATTGCTCCCGCTGAAGGGTCATGCCTTTAACACAAGCATCACTGCTTCTGTAACTGACATATTCATGGAGTGACCTGTGCTGTTCGTACAGACGATCAAGCATGTAATACGTTAAGTTCCAACGTGTTGCCACCTCCTGGATGAGTGCCTTGACTGGCATCCTAAATTCACGTTGGATGATCCTCAGCTGCTTCCGAGCTTTAAAAGAATGGCTGAAATGAGTGCATATTCTTCGGCAGATGGCCAGTAAATTGCTGACTATGGGTTCTTTTTTCAGAAAGTCTTGCACTATAATGTTTATGCAGTGTGCCAAACATGGAACCCTGAAATAGGAACCAAGTTCCATGGCCTTAAGTACATTACTGCCATTGTCTGTGGCAACAAAGCCAATACCAAGCCCTCTGGGCCACAGCCATTCCAAAACCTTGGTGCGAAACTCTTCTAAAATGTTTTCAGCCGTATGAGATTTCTCCATGGCGAACATGGCTACAGTTGCATGTTTCCGAGTACCTTCAAAAATCGCAGCTGTGTCAACAACACCTCGTGCAGATAGTTGATCTCTAACCCCCACAAAAGAGATCCAGTGTGCAGTGATGCACATGTAATCTGTGGCTTGGCAACTGCTCCACATGTCTGTTGTCAGGTGGATATTGTGCACAGCACTCTGCTGCAAACCTTGACCAACCAATTCCAGCACATCATGATGTGGTGCCGGAACAGCAATTCGTGCAAAATAGGACCGGCTGGGAACCTTCCATTTAGGGCAGATGGCAGACACAAATTCAAGGAAACCCACCCCTTCCACAAATGAAAAAGAAAGAAGGTCCAGCGCTAACATTTTAGCCAGCTTCGCATTGTACAATCGTGCCGTTGGGTGGTTGCGTTGGAACTGCCCCTCCAACCTAAACATGCTCTCAATGGTAGGCTGGCTTACTGTCCTTAGTGGTGCTGTTTTCATTAACCCACTAAGGCTCAACGACACAGATTGTCTCATTGAGGTAGTCGCCGGTCGCCTTGGTGTCTCAGCCTGACTCTGAGTATGGCTCTTACTGCGGTGCCACTATGATGTTACTGAGGAGGATGTGGGCGTTACCACTGCAGTACTGGGGACAGGGTTAGAAATGCCTCCCTCTTCTTCACCTTCCACCACAATAATATCGCTCCCTGATTCACCTTGACCAACTTTAATGGGTTGAGTTTTTCTACTTTCTTTTAACTTAAGTAGGTGAGCCTCCTACACGATATTGTGGTGTATTCTGAGATGACTTGCTTGTCCTCCGGTACCATAGTTTGTACTAAGCTTACCACGCCGAACACCTTGGCGACAAATTGAGCATATAGCAACGTTCTCCTCCTTGGCGCTAACAGAAAAGAAGTCCCAAACTGGGGAGGAGAACTTTCTGGCACTGCTGGAGGTGCCACTTTCAACACCAGATGAACTTGAGGGGGTGCTTGAAAATATGTGACCCTGTCCACCTACACTGTGACTTTCACTACCACTACCTACTGAGATGGTTGAGCTGGATGTAGGTCCCTGCCGGGCCTTGGAAAATATGGCAGGTGGAGGTAGTGGTGGTGTAACCTGTGTTGGTGAGATCCGTGCTACATCCCGCTCAGTAGCAGCCTTTCTGGATAGGGTGAGAATGTCGGTCTCCAATCCCTTTGGGGCGGGAGTAATGTGCGTGATGACTGGCTCGTCTTCATCAACATCATCACCCCCCTCTTCTACATATACCTCCATAACTCTAAGTTTTTCTGGGACCTTCCTTTTCAGAAGCAATGTCTTGTGTCGTACATCACTCTCAGACCGAGCTGGTGGGACCCAAGTGTCATCACGATCATCAGAAGCGGGGCTTGAAGAAGAAGATGATGGACTAAGCCTCCTTTTCCTTGCTGGTGGTCTGGAAGACAATTGATCTTCTGAAACAGTGGTTTGACTTCGCTCCACTTGGTCTGCAGGAAGCTCGATTTCCTGAAATGCCCCTACGTCAGGAGCAACAACTACTATGGTGGGCTGTTGCGGCGGCTGCTGCTGTTCTGGTTGCGGCGGCTGCTGCTGTTCTGGTTGCGGCGGCTGCTGCTGTTCTGGTTGCGGCGGCTTGACACTGATCTGCTGAGTTTGCGCCTGCGTTGAACTTGATTGTGGACTACTTTGCGGTAATGACATTTCTTGAACATCGCTGCTCGTTAGTAGACTGGCTACCTCTGCGACACTAAAGCCCTTGGGCCTAGGTTGGTGGGTTTGGACCGCTGTGCTGCTCCCAGCTTGGTTCCCGGACAATGCTTTGGTGCCAAAAAAAACATTGGCCGGCACACCACCAGTCATGGTTAATGGCACTTCCTTTTTCTGTTCCTTCTTCTCACCGGCAACTTTCTTGGTACTGGACCTGGTACCTTTCTTTGGGGCCATCTTCTTCAGATGTCAGGCAGGAGGCAGATGCACAACAAGTTCTGGTCACACGTGGGCGTGATGCGCAGCAGGACTTCTGTCTGGCTGGCAGTACAACGGGTAGCCAGGTGATGCCGATGACACCTCCTACTCTGTCTTTTGTGCACCTAAAAGCAAAGAAGACAGGAGAAGAACATCAGTGAAATGTTGCATTTGTTGTTGTGGTTCAGTTACTTAGTACTGTACTAGTGCAAACAAAAGATAGTCTAGCCATTTATGACTATTTTTTTTAACTAGAGCTATGTTATACTACTAGTACTGTGTACAGCCACACACTACACTCTCAGGAAGGATAGGAAAGTTAATAATAAACAACAAAATAAAAATCTAATGGAAGTGGGGTGGACCATTGCATTATTTGAGCTTCTCAGCATCCATGGAGCTGCTGCTGGCAAAGGGGGTGGATGGATGGAAGCAGTAAGCCAAAGAGCCAATAGGAAAACAATGCAGGCCTATGGCAAAAGCAGGACACTAATAACTCACAGTCCAAACACCAAAAAAGGCCACCACCCACATGGACACACACAAATCACAAAGAAGCCGGGGGCCTGGGAAACACCAGGAGCTGACAAAAGGCCTATAAAAGCCAGGTAAAGGATGCCTGCTAAAGCACACTGCTCTCACTTTTTAATGCAACAAAATGTAGGAACATTCACAGGCCCCAAAAAGCTCTGCAGGGTGCATGCATTGCACACCAACACACCAGTGACCAGACACATAAAAAAAGCATGGATTGTCTTTAAGACAACCAACATCAGCAAGTCCACCCCCCAAAAAGCACACTTCCCCAACTCAATCCAATGCCATCCATGCCCTAAATGAAGTCTAAATTCAACAGATCGCATAGAAAACACTCGATCAATAAAGCTGTGGCTACCTGCTCTGATCCTAGTGGATGAAAAAGCAGGCCTGTTGGCAGACAAGGCCAGGCAAGCTTGCAGGCCTAGGCCTCAAAATGGCCACCAGCCACATGGCCAGGCCCAACAACATCAGCAAGGCCACCCCCAAAAAGCACACTTCCCCAACTCAATCCAATGCCATCCAAGCCCTAAGTGAAGTCGAAATTCAACAGAGCACACAGAAAACAGTAGATTAATAAAGCTGTGGCTACCTGCTCTGGTCCTAGTGGATGAAAGCAGGCCTGTTGGCAGACAAGGCCAGGCAAGCATGCAGGCCTAGGCCTCAAAATGGCCACCAGCCACATGGCCAGGCCCAACAACATCCCAAAGGCCACCCCAAAAAACACACTTCCCCAACTCAATCCAATGCCATCCATGCCCTAAATGATGTCTAAATTCAACAGATCACATAGAAAACACTTGATCAATAAAGCTGTGGCTACCTGCTCTGATCCTAGTGGATGAAAAAGCAGGCCTGTTGGCAGACAAGGCCAGGCAAGCTTGCAGGCCTAGGCCTCAAAATGGCCACCAGCCACATGGCCAGGCCCAACAACATCACAAAGGCCACCCCAAAAAACACACTTCCCCAACTCAACCCAATGCCATCCATGCCCTAAATGTGCTTGAAAATGAAATACATTCAAAAAACAAAAGGAACAGTTGCTTCATCATGCACACACACACCCATGAGGCCATGCCCATGGCTAGCTCGGGCCTACTACTACAACCCACAAAATAAAAAAAATAAAAAAAGGAATGATGATAATTAATTAATTATCAAAAATAAATTGTAGTTACAACAACTGCAATGCCCACAATCAAACACAACAACCACTTACTTGTAAAATATCCTATTCCAAAAATCCTGAAATCCAATTGCAATGATGCAGCAGACAAAAAGAGTGATCTTTCCAGCTCCAAAGGCAGAATGAGCAGGAGATGGACAAAGCACTGGGAGGAGCCTGCTGGACAGGAACAGGAAGTTGGAGATTCTGTGTCACTTCCTCCCTCTCTCCACCTTGTAAAAAAATGACTCCTTGTACAAAAAAGAAAAGCCAAATGTCAATGTAAGGAGTTCTTTTCATCCAAAATCAGCATTTGCAGATGGTTTCATGCTGCTAGAGCCGATATTCCTCTCCAAATTGAAAATTTTACGTTGTTGAGTTCTCGAGCTTCACATTACTTCCGCCGGCGTGACGAAAACGACATTATCGCGTTCTCTTCTTTGTCCGTGTCGCGTTGGTTATGACGTGTTCGCGGTCTCTTTCTCCTGTTCGCGTTCGATTACACGTGCCCGTGTCCTCATCCTCTGGCTCGCGATGTAGAATGACATGTTTGAGATCTCAATCTTCTCATACTCGCGCGGTGCATGATCGCGAGAAGAAAGACGTGATCGCGCGACAAATGACGTGATCGCGTGACAAATGACGTTAATGCGGCCGCGAACTCTCGCGAGACAGCGCAAAATGGCTACCAAAATCCAACATCTCGTGGGAACGCAGGGATTCAGGTAAGGCGATCGCGCATGCACGCAAGAATGTATTATTTTACAGCACGAGCAAGAAACAAATTATCGCTAAGCTGCGGAATGCGGAAATTTTGACATTTTCGCCCTTTCCGCGGAACGCGAAAATGCCAAAATATCGCAATTTCCGCGAACGGAACAGAATTTTGGCCCAGGCCTAATTTTCTTGAGGAAATCTCCTGTATCATTTATGTAAGTCGGAAGTCTAACAAAAAATTCCAGCAGATAAAAGTCCATTTATTAGGAGATTTTCTCAAAAAGACATTTCCATGCCGAGGTGATAGACCATCCTGGTATCGGTGTGATCCCTTTGAGTACCTTGGGGATGAAGTATATGACCGCCAAAATCAGAAATTCTTTATATAGAAATGTAATTTCATCCTTTGTGATGAATCCTGCATGTTTCCACTGAGCCAAATCCTCTGTAACTGCATTTTTAACAGCCTTAACTTGTTGCCTTGTTGATTTCTTGTAACAGCTAATGTCATCCAGGTGCCTATAGGCTTCTTTGACCACAGCACAGCACCACATTGCAGCCTTTGTCCACTTTATTTATAATGAATTCATTATTGTTGCTCAGTTTCTTCTTTAGGTTGTGTGTATATATATGTGTTCAACCAAATGCCACTCTAAAATTAAGGGTGGGCGGAATTTGCAAAATTGACTTTCGCAAATTATCGCGAAAATGCGCAAAATCTCCGCGAGCATGCGAAACCTTTGCGAAGATGCGGAGATTGCTTTTCCCGCCCATTCGCGATGTGTTTTTGCGTGCTCGCGGGGAAATATATCTCCAACTTGCCCATGCGGTCGCTAATGGGCGCGGCCATCTTGCTCGCAATGCTTATTTCCTGTTTGCGATCGCAATGACGTGTTTGCGATCGCGACCGACTACCAACAATCCAATATCTTGTGGCACACGCGCACAGATAGGAAAACTCGTCGGCGAACGCAGGGACTCGGTAAGTTGTGACCACGCGCGCGAGAATGCATTTTTAAAGCTCGAACTAGAAAAACACTTCCGTTTCGCGGCAGGTTGTGAAAGTTTTGACATTTTCCCGCTCTCCGCGGAATGTGAAAATGTCAAAATATCGCAAATTCCGCAGGCGGAACGAAATTTACCGCCCAGGCCTATCTTAAAATTACCGAACACCATTAAATGGGTGCCTCTGTATCGTGAGAGTGGCTTCACATCGTTCAATTTCCCATTAACATTTCAAAAGGAACACGGAGCACTCTGTGGGTTCCTAAACGTCCACTTTAATTACCAATGTCACCAGTAGACGCGTTTCGGCCAACTGCCATTCTCAATACCGGCTTCCAATACCAATTACAAGAAGTATGCTCGAAGGCGCCGGTCTTAGTAGCTATCGCCTATACATTTCGTAATGTCCCTTCTTGCAATTGCTATTTGCGGCAACGAGGGATGAAAGTACTATGTATACACTGCAAAGAAACATCGCTCCCATGGCTAAGCGAAGGAAAACAAACAAACAGCCAGCGTGTGATGTAAAAATGATTTGCGTGGCTAAGTGACATTGTGGAAGTAAAAGCTACTTACGCTGTATTGTGCCAAATCACTCTGCCACTAATACTGATCTTAAACAAACTTCAAGATGGCAACACACCGGCTGGGTTAAGAGAAAGGAGAAAGCATCTCCATGGTAACGGATATCTGATCCAATGGGAGTAAAAGCAAGTTTATTTAAAAAACAATCATGTGATTCCACACGTGAAGCCAGTATTGAGAAAGGCAGTTGTCCGAAACGCGTCTACTGGTGACATTGGTAATTAAAGTGCACTTTTAGCAACCTACAGAGTGCTCCGTGTTCCTTTTGGAATGTTGATGAAATATATATATATATATATATATATATATATATATATATATATATATATATATATAATATTACGTTATAATGCGTACAAAATAAAACCATTAACCCCAAGGGGTTACATTTACTATTCCCACTCCAGTCTGTACAACATTAAGGAAAGCATTTGACTTTGGAGGGCAAGATTTCATATTCCCATCCGGTCTGTGATACATTTGGAATTTTGTTGGACTTCAGAAGGGTCAGATTTACTTTTCCCACTCCAGTCCGTGCAACAGTATGGAAAGTGTTGGAGTTCAGAGGGATAAGATTTACTATTCCTACTCCAGTCTGTGTAAGAGTAGAGAAATCATTGAACTTTGGAGGATTACATTTACTATTCCCAATCCAGTCTGTGCAAAAGTAGGCAAAGCGTTGAACTTAGAGGGATTGCATTTACTATTCCCACTCCAGTGTTAGCGAGGGGGGGTGGGAGGGGAGTACTTCACTTCAAACACACTACACATTTGAATAACCCTACTCCTTAAAAAAAATATATAAAACTTTAATAAAAATATTAATTAACATAAACATACATCAATTAAAAAATAAAGCAATTAAACAATGTGCAGAATTAATATACAATTTAATAATTATCAATTAAAAAAAAAATCTTTAATTATTACTTAATTTCCCACCTGATAGTCCTGTAAACCTAAAAGCCCACATTTAAAATAAAGAGGTAAAACAATTTACATAATTAAAATAATCCATTAAATAATCAAATTGGTAATTAAAATTAATTTGTCAATTAGTTATTTCTTAATACTATTTCCACCCTATAGCCCTACACACCCAGCAGCCCTCAACCTAAAATCAAACTGAAATATATAATTACACAATATACATAATTATGAATCTATCAAATATTAATACAAATCAATAACTGGTTATCATCATTACTTACATTCCCATTCTATACTCTACAAACCTACCAACCTGCACCTGAAATAAATCAGCATTACGTAGTGTATATAATTAATATCAGTCACATAATTAATGTTCCTTAATTAACTTTCTACCCTATCCCCCTACAAACACTAACTCCCTACAAGACTATAAATAACTATTGGCAACTCAATTAAAAAAGTTATGTCACTGAAAATTACAAACTAATTTATAAAACAATTATACAAACAATACAAACACAAAATTAATATATAAACGAAAACACATTAAAATAATTAAAAAATGATTGTGATGTTCCTAACAATATTACTTACTTAAATAAATGATATTTACGACAATGATATTTCTGCATCACAATATTTTTATATAAAAGTTCCAATATTTGTCTCATAATATAAAAAACTCAATATTTTGTCCAACCACCATAAAACCAGGTATGGGGAGGAGAATGGGCAAGACTAACAGTGCCATTGGTAGTTTCTTCTTTAAGTATAGTATATTTGACATGCCTAAATATAATTCAGTATTACAATGCCACAAAGATAAGAATACTATTTGATTGCTCTTCAAGAGAATAAGAGAAACGTTGGCTATTTATGGACAGATCTGTTTAATGAGGTCCTACACCCACCCTCTCAGGAACTCAAACATATCTCTTCGTCGCTCTATTGATTATATACAAATGTACGGCTGCTGTGCCGTGGGACAATTTGTAACCAAAAACAGCTTACACACATATTTTTGCCATATATACCATCGTGCTGATGGCCCACAATTCGAATGCCAGCTACTACAGATAAGGGTAATGGACTAGAACTGACACCCTTCTATGTTCAATAATAACCATGGATACTCAAGGGTTAAGCTATAGTGATGATATGGTTGCTGAAATTCTAAGAGCACCCTCTCTACTAGGGGCAGATGGGGGTGACCCATCCAGTAATAAGGGGGAGGACTAGAATTCAGTAGCAGCCCAAAAAGCAACAACTTAAGATAGCCTATATGGTGCACTCATGACTTAGTACCTACGGGCACACATTGCCCTTAGTGGCCTTTTGGTAACAACAGCACCCCGGATCTTTATGGAAGACATAGGATTCAGATGAGAGTGGTCACACATAGCCTGGAAATGCACACGGGACTAGCTAAGTCTAATAATCAATACAGCAAAGCGCTTATCTGATAACCTAATTATTAACATAACAGTCGCAGAATACAATTTAAAAACAGGAATGAACATCTCTACCTTCAAATCCTGCTTAGCAGAGATTAACTCAGAAATGGAAGAACATGAAGATCACCTGATGAAACAGAAAATCAATAAGCTCCTGAAGGACATAAAAAAATGTGATAAAGGAAAAGTATACCCCTACACTAGGGAAGACCATCAAGCGTCAGGGGGGCGATAGCTCCAAAGAAGATGGCTGCACAAATGATCTCAGCAAACAAGGGTCTTTCAGCAGCTCTTCAAGTGAGGATAGTTGTAGCAGCTACAAGAGTAAAAGAGACATGCTTCCAATGTATGTTTACCCTACTAGCCCTTTACAAGGCCTCCCACCAGTTTGTAACCCCATTTACCACATACCTCAACAACAACCACCACCTCCAATTTTCCAACAGAACTTTCCCCACCCACCTATTTTTAGGGAGAGGCTGGGGCAGAGCAAAAACTAGAGGTGGGAACAAACGAATAAAGTGGCAGGACCAACCTGAACCCCAGACACAACCACAAATGCAACTCAGGAGCAAGATTAACAAACAAAATTAGTGGTGAATCTGTTTCTGAAAACACTCACTCCGCTGGAACAAAAAGTGCTGGAAAAGGGTTTAGGCTTTGTACCAACCCCATGTGAAGACACTTTCCGCCTGACTAAAGAATTACACAATTTCTTCAGGAAACTAAGACTTCGAGCCTACTTCCAGGCCAAGACCTTACCTGATACGGAAGACTCAGGCTTACGTCCCCCATCTAGGTTCACCGTCCATGAGGGGATGACACCATGCAAAGTGTTTACCTTTGAGCAAGCTGTTATGAAGGATTGAACAATGACATATCGTTCTACAACATTATGTCACAAGAGAAAACTGCAGTCCAGAACTTTTCAAATGATGAGTCGATCACTAGCAAACAGCCTGACAAAGGAGGAGCCATCGTGATTTCCAGACCAGTAATTACAACCAGGAATGCCTCTGCCAATTGCAAATACTATCATCAGATAACTGTAGATCCCACAGTAATGTTAATGACCAGAATTCAAACCTTTGTCACCTTGGCTGAGTCACAAGGATGGATATACCACAATGAAGCAGAATGTTTTGTAAATACCAACCTGAGATCACCATATTGTTATACCTTACCAAAAATACACCTCCACCTGGCAAACCAATTCTATCAGGTATTGGATCTCTCTTGGAACCACTGAGCAAATTTGTTGATCATTTCCTACAACCACTAGTGAAAAAAAATTCTATTGTACTTGAAAGTCACCAGAGATATCCTGAATCTGATAACCGATCGGAGCCACCTTGATAACGTCACACTCCTGATGACTTTGGATATGGAAGCCCTATATACTAACAACCCTCAGGAAGCCAAGTCTCATTGTCATTGAGACATGCCTACGAGGCGAAATGTGGACTTCTCCCACTCAAGTGGATTTCATAATCAAATGTTCAACCATCGTCCTGAGAGAGAGTTTCTTACAGTTCCAAGACCTTATGTTCCATCAGGTCCAGGGGACTTTGGCCAAGTTTGTACACCAGCACATTGACAACATGAACCCCTACCAGTAAACCATCAAGTTATGACATCAGTTTATAGATGATATTATCATCTTCTGGAGTGATGATCGCAACAGCTGTGAAACCTTCTATGAATGGATTAATTCACTTAATCCTTTTTTTAAATTAACTAAAACAGTTTTGGATAAGGAAATCACATTCCTGGATCTCCGGATCACAATCACTGAAAGACACCTCATGACTACCACCTTTAAAAAAAAAAACGATTGCAATAATTTGCTGTTATATGATAGCCACCATCATAAAGCCTTGAGGGACAATCTCCAATTCGGACAATTTCTACGCCTACGCAGAAATTGCAGTTCTACTGCGGATTATGACAAAGAAGTAATAGCACTAAGCTAGAACTTTGAAATCCGCAACTATCCCTCGATGATCATCAAAAAGGCATGCATGAGGGCAAAAAACAATCACAGGAAAGCATTACTTGAACCCAGAATCAGAGAGGAGGACGACACGATCACATGCATCACCACTTTCACACCCAATTCCAACAGGACCAAGAAACTTATACGGAAACACTGCTGCATCCTAGAATCTGGACCAGTGAATATTCCCAAGTCACTTTTTTCATTTAAGCGTACAAATAATCTTCAAGATATTTTGGTGCACACCAGACCTCAAATGAAATCAAAACAAGAACAAAGGAGCCTATGGGACCGACCACTGGTAACAGGACATTTCCCGTGTGGCAATTGTGGGATTTGTCCACTGTCAGAGCCAACCAAGACAATTATGCTAACTCAAACACAGATCTGGACTCAAAGAACCCACATGAATTGCAATACCAGGAATTGAATTTACTTGATAGAATGCCCATGCAGACTTCGATATATTGGAATGACCACCAGACCTCTGAAAACACGTTTCATCAAACACGCAGCAACATCCGCTGCAAGAGAAGCTCTACCAAGATGAGTTGCATTTTCTTAGAAAAACAACATACCCTGGATGACCTCAAATGGACTATTCTTGAAGCAAACAATCAATGGAATAAGAAGACTCTCTTTCATAAAGAACAACATTGTATTTTCCGCTTCTCTACAAATAGGAATGGATTGAATGACGAAATTCCATAGCACAAACTTGACCTGTGAAAAGAACCTCCTGTGTGAAGCCCACATAAGACTACAGACAGTAATATATAGATAACACCTTCAAATAGATATGGGCCAATCACAACTGCGAAAGAATTTTAAGGTATGGGGAACATACACATACCCCCCCCACAATAGCCAGATACACTTTGTCCCATGAATAAAATGGAAATAGGTAGACACACCGAGTCCATTGTCTGACAACAGGACATACAAACCATACAGAGGTGTGAACTCACGATAATCAACAAGTGGCTGACCAATTAAGGAACATTAAACACAGCAGATAGAAAGATATATAATGCCCTACTTTGGGCAACTGACTTTCCAAGTGAATACACAAATTATTTTTTACCGCTCACTTGCCTCAGCGATGACCATCTTATTATGAGAAAGACGTGACTTGTGATATTTAAAAAAAACCATATGGTTTGAAATAGGAATAGATAAACAAGCGCTGTCTCCGAATGGGGGAGCGTCTCCAAGTCGCACTCTGGTTTTGGTTTTCAATGAAATTCATACAAACAGTTCATGCAAGTTTCAAATGTTTATTATTCTTAATTCCTATGCTTCTTTCTTTTTTCTTGTATTTCATGACTACTTTCTTCAGTAATATCAATGTGTTTACACAAAATTTTTGTATTCTGCCCAATGCATTTCGGGCTTTGCCGTTCGTCAGGGGCCTTTATTCTGAAAACATAGAAGTAACATTCAGCATGGCACTGGAGGTGCGTAGGTAATATTACACATAATAATCAAAACAGGGTGAAGTAGGATGCAAATAGTAACTGAAATTTGATTCCTTTTACAGAAGTGGGTGCCATAGAAATAGTAGAGAGTGACCATGTTTCACTAGGTACGTGATAATAACAACTGTTGACAAAATGAACAAAAGTGGATGTTCGTGGCAATAACTGTTTGCAGTATGCCGATAGTGAACGGGTGAACAGGTTGTCGATGTTTGCTATTGTAGGAGATTTAAATTCAGAGGTATTAGATGCGAAACATGAAACATGAAACGTGAAACAAGTGGGTCGAGGCGGAGAGATAGTCAGCCCACTTAGTTTAAATAAACGGTTTGAAACGAAGTTGAAAATACCAAGAGAAAGTAAAAATAGATTAAAAATAGTGCTTCACATGCATGATAAAAAAAGAATAAATCAAAAAATTGTGCTAGACATGCATGATGAACAAGAGTGTATCGCAAACTTTTGGGACTTCAAAATGCTATTGCAAGTCATATTCAAGCTACGTGTTATGAAAGGTATAAACCTGTGAATGCAAGTCTATGTTAATCACAGGGAGCCTGTGAGTATATGTGGTGGTGAATTACGATTAAGAGTAAAGGCTTACCTTAAGATTCAAACTGAGAGGATTAATTCCCACGGTTTTCTCCATCGTGTTGTACGCATACCTACTGAAACACCATATTAAGCCGGGTCTGACCCGGAAGTTCATGGTCATGTGCCCAGACGGCAGGGGTAAAAATGGTGAACAGACTGTTGTGATGATCACCCAGTAAAACGCGAGTGTAAAATAAATTACAATTGGGTACGTGATGTGATGTGCATAACCAAAACTTTCAGTGGTGTATTCCTAGTCAAGTTTTATAGTGGATAAAAAATCAGTTATAACGTGTGATACATGGGTCTAATCAAAGTGAAACCCAAGTCATGTCCTATGGTAAATAAAAAAATCGACTTAGACATATCAAAAAAATGAGTAAAAAATTGGTGGCTATGTGTGAGTTCCAAATTCATCTAGCAATTAAAGAATATGTGTGTGCATGGAAGCACATATCAGTCTGAGCATTGCATGGTTTGAAAATAACATTTGTTAACCCTGTAGGTTGAGAATAGGTTATGAGTGGAAAATAGCTGTAACCTAGATAATAATGGTACTCTGAAAACATTCACACCCACCTGTACATTACATTGTAGGTGGTCAAAAACGGGATGGAGTTTATAAAAAGCAACTTAAATCTACTCGTTCATTCAGTCCTTTGGGGTTCACTGTGTTGAAGTGATTTATCCAGTACATTTCTCTTTCTAACAGATAGTGTGTGTTGTCTCTTCCTGGAAGAATAGGTACTTGCTCCAGTACCAAGAATCTAAATTAACTCTTATTGTGGTTATGAGAATTGAAATGGGTGGCCATGGTAGATTGAGGATTTTTGGTACGGATGTTACTTTTGTGTTCTGTTATACGTACTTTAAGTTTACGTTCCGCTTTCCCCACGTAAGCATATCCACAGGAACATTTCAACATATATATCACGTTGTTACTGTCGCATGTCGCTGTTACTCTTAGTTTGACTTGTGTTCCTTTGGTGGGATGGGGGATCTGATTCCCCTTAATGATAGCATTGCAGTTTCTGCAGTTCAAAAAAGGAGGAGTTCCCCGATAGTTGGTATCCTTCTTATCTTTTTTGTTGAGTATTTCCTTTAAATTGTGTGTGCGTAAAAAAGCTTAATGTGATTAACATAGACTTGTATTCACAGGTTTATACCTTACATAACACGCAGCTTGAATATGACTTGCGATGGCATTTTGATGTCTCGTAAGTTTGCGATACACTCTTGTTCATCATGCATGTCTAGCACAATTTTCTAATTTATTCTTTTGTTCATCATGCATGTCAAGCACTATTTTTAAACTAATTTTACTTTCTGTAGGTATTTTCAACTTCGTTTCAAACAGTTTCTTTAAACTAAGCGGGCTGACTATCGCTCTGCCTCGACCCATTTGCTTCATGTTTCACGTCTCACCTTTGGTTGCATGGTCACACGCATAATACCTCCGAATTTAAATCTCCTAGAAAGCAAACATCGACAACCTGTTCACCCGTTCACTATCGCCATAGTGCACACAGTTATTGCCACGAACATTCACTTTTGTTCTTTTTCTCAACAGTTATTATCACGTACCTAGTGAAGCATCGTCACTCACTACTATTTCTATGGCACACACTTCTATGAAAGGAATCAAATTTTAGTTATTTGCATCCTACTTCACCTATGATTCGATTATTATGTGTAATATTACCTATGCACCTCCAGTGCCATGCTGAATGTTAATTCTATGTTTTCAGAATATAGTCCCCTGACGAAGGTCAAAGCCTGAAATGCATTGGGTAGAATGCAAGAATTTTGTGTAAACACATTGATATTAATGAGGAAAGTAGTATTTCATGAACAAGAAAAAAGAAAGAAAAAACAAAGAAGCATAAGAATTAAGAATAATAAACGTTTGAAACCTCCATGAACTGTTTGTATAAATTTCATTGAAAACCAAAACCAGAGTGCGACTTGGAGACGCTACCCCATTTGGAGACAGCGCTTGTTTCTCTAGTTATGACATCCTCATACTCAGGAGGATTAATCAACCAGCACCAATGAACATATTTAATGTAGGTTTAACAAGAAATTACATGATTACCATATACCCATCAAGGAGTGCGAGGACCCAATTTCCATTTGGAATAAACAAATATTCGTGTTCTGAGTAATCTGGACCACGCACCCAACATTCAACATGATCTTTGAAGACGTATCAAACCTGACGGAACATGGAGCTGAAACATTTTGTTTTACCAATGATGAAACCCTACGCATTTATTCACTCAGAGGAAACAGACAGCATAAGTACCGGTACTGGATCCACACAAACCAACATCAAACAACTTTTATACATGTCAAAAAGTATCATCAATCAACGCCTACATGCAAGTACACTCATTAAATATCACAAGGCACAACGAATACCCCGGGGTTTAAGAATATACTTAAAATCTACTCTTTGTGAAAACAACACCCGTTTCACTGACAAATGGTATGCTATACTGAATAAGTGCTATCTAGACTTAGTATTTCTAATTATTGAGGAATTATCAAAACTATTAGAGGATTTAAACAAAGAAGTCAATCAATTAAAACAGGAACTCACCGATAGTATTACTAAAGAAGACTGGGAAAAAACTCTTAACGACATCAACAAACAATTGGATACTTACACTAAAGAAATAAACAAACAAAAGATTAGAAAATTCAAAAGAGACCATAGATTATAAATTTATGAAGTTTATAATTGGGCAGACATATATGCAAACCCTCGACAACAGAAACCTAACACAGGTAGATCAACGGATAATGATACATCATCGTCAGTCGATTCACAATATCAAAAGAAGCTATCCACTCAACGTGAAAATAAAAGAGTAGAAGATGAAACACCTTCAACTTCAAGTATAATCACCACACAAACAAGTACAACTGCCAGTTCCTTTTTAGAGAAGGGCCCAGGACCACCAGGAAAACCTGGAGAGGGAGGTCAAATCACAAGAATACCACCAGATCCAGTGGTGAAAAATACGAGAGATCTTAGTAATCAACATTTCAAAAGAAAAATTTACAGAATTCAAACCAGAACATTACAAAAAGAAACATCTTTTGTCCCAACCTATCATTCAAACATCTTGGAAACTTAAATCAGCGTATATAAATTCATACGATCTTTAAGACTAAGACACTTTTTTGAAAATACAGAAGAAATACCAGAACAGCCAAAGAAGGATACCTTAGAAGGATTACACAACAAAAGTAGATTTACTGCACCTATTAGTCAAAGTATTGGACGCCTTTGAAGAAGTCACACTTAAAGATATGGATACCATTTTTAACCCCTTCGCTGCTAGGCCTTTTCCCCTCCTGTGCTAAGCCTTTTTTAGGCTATTTGGGGTAGTGCGCGCTTAGACCCCTGTAACTTTTTGACCACATTAGGTATCCACGCCAACTTTGCGTCCTTTTCTTCCAACATCATGGGGATTCTAAAGGTACCCAGGGTTTGTGGATTCTCCTAGAGGGTTCCCAGAAATTAGTCAAAATACAGCAACAAATTTTTCTTTTTGTGAAAAATGGGGAAAAGTGGCTGCAAATGAAAGCGTCTGGGTTTTTCTCTGCAAATGATATAAAAAAAGGGTTTGTGGGGCTGAAATCACAATTTCTCCAGCTTTTAGGGAATGACAGATTTTTGGCAGAAATCCAACATTTTTTACACAGTTTTGACATTTTTCTGGGACATACCCTATTTTTGCTATTTTTTGTGCTTTCAACCTCCTTCCAGATAATGGTAAAAATGGGTAGAAAAGCAATAATGGATCCTGGAAAGCTATACATTTTTGAAAAGTAGACAAAATTCTGAATTCAGCAAGGGGTCATTTGTGTAGATCCATCAAGGTTTCTTTATAGAAACTAACAGGTAAATATAGGAAAAATTAAAAATTTGTTGAAAAAAGCAGCCTTTTGAGTCAACGTTTTCACCTGTAACTTCTTCGAATTATGACATCTCTTTGAAAGCAATGTACCGTTACATCCGGTGGACCTTCCTGGTTGTGGGGATATATAGGACTTGTAGGTTCACCAAGAGCCCAATGAACCCAGAGTAAAAAAGCTGAGCAGCATTTTGCAATGTTTTTTTTTTGTTCCGGGTACATAGCAATTATTGTGGGAAAATGTATACATGGAAAAATCGGTATGAAAGACACCTATGTATTTACGAAATGGGAACAAATTACAGAGTTTAGAAACAGTGCATATTTGGACATTTTCGAAATTGGGAATACTCATACTTGCATGACAGTTATTGGTCATTTTTCAAAATGACTTTTTTTTTACACAATGTCTTTCATTTGGAAGGGAGAAATGCATCAAAAATCAATAGGTAATAACAGTTGCTTTACAAATCTGAACTACCCTAAGTCTCCCGATAAAAATGGTACCTCACTTGTGTGGGTAGGCATAGTGCCCACAACAGGAAGTGGCTCAAAACCTAAGGTGAACACACCACATTTTCACACTGAAAATGTACACTTTTTTTGCGAAGAGTCTAGCTGTAGTTTTTGAACCCTAGCCCTGCCGGCACCTAGGGAAACCTACCAAACCTATACATTTTTGAAAACTAGACACCCAGGGGAATCCAGGATGGGGTGACTTGACTGCCTCCCACCATGGTCTGTTACCCAGAATCCCTTGCAAACGTAAAAAATTGACAAAAAAAACACATTTTCCCCACATTTCTGTGATGGAAAGTTCTGGAATCTGCGTGGATCCACAAATTTCCACCCACCCCGCGTTTCCCAAAGTCCTACGAGAAAAATGGTACCTCACTTGTGCGGGCGGCATAGTGCCCGCGACAGGAAACGGCGCAAAACGCAACGTGGTCACACCTCAATTTTGCAGTGAAAAATGACCCTTTTTTGGCAAAGTGACGAGCTGTAGTTTTTTAACGCTAGCCCTGCCGGCACCTAGGGAAACCTAGCAAACCTACACATTTTTGAAAACTAGACACGCAGGGGAATCCAGGATGGGGTGACTTGACTGCCTCCCACCATGGTCTGTCAGAATCCCTTGCAAACGTAAAAAATTGACAAAAAACACAAATTTTCCCCAAATTTCTGTGATGGAAAGTTCTGGAATCTGCGTGGATCCACAAATTTCCACCCACCCCGCGTTCCCCAAAGTCCTACGAGAAAAATGGTACCTCACTTGTGCGGGTCGGCATAGTGCCCGTGACAGGAAACGACGCAAAACGCAACGTGGTCACACCTCAATTTTGCAGTGAAAAATGACCCTTTTTTGGCAAAGTGACGAGCTGCAGTTTTTGAACCCTAGCTCTGCCGGCACCTAGGGAAACCTACCAAACCCACGCATTTCTGAAAACTAGACTCCTGGCGGCTTCCAGGGAGGTATGGCTTGCGTGGATCCCCCAATGTTTCCTTACCCAGAATCCCCTGCAAACCTCAATTTTAGCTAAAAAAAACCCCTTTTTTCACACATTTTGGGGTGGGAAAGTTGTGGCATCACCGGGCTCACACAAATTTACCACCACCCAGCGTTCCCCCAGGTCTCCCAGGAAAAATGGTGCCTCACTTGTGTGGGAGGCCCAAGTACCCGCGGCAGGCAAGGGCCCAAAACGTAGTGAGGTGACATCAAAATGGCCTATCGCAAAACCACCTGGTTTTGCAAGGGGGGTCACTTTGTTTTTTGACCCGGTGCTCGGCGGCCATCTAGGGAAACCTACCAAACCCACACATTTCTGAAAACTAGACACCCGGCGTCTTCCAGGGAGGTATGGCTTGCGTGGATCCCCCAACGTTTCCTTACCCAGAATCCCCTGCAAACCTCAATTTTAGCTGAAAAAATCACTTTTTTCACACATTTTGGGGTGGGAAAGTTGTGGCATCACCGGGCTCACACAAATTTACCACCACCCAACGTTCCCCCAGGTCTCCCAGTAAAAATGGTGCGGGAGGCCCAAGTACCCGTGGCAGGCAAGGGCCCAAAACGTAGTGAGGCGACATTTGGGATAGGCAATGTTGATGCCACAACTTTCCCACCCCAAAATGTGTGAAAAAAGTGATTTTTTCAGCTAAAATTGAGGTTTGCAGGGGATTCTGGGTAAGGAAACGTTGGGGGATCCACGCAAGCCATACCTCCCTGGAAGCCGCCGGGTGTCTAGTTTTCAGAAATGTGTGGTTTTGGTAGGTTTCCCTAGATGGCCGCCGAGCACCGGGTCAAAAACCAAAGTGACCCCCAATGCAAAACCAGGTGGTTTTGCGATAGGCCATTTTGATGTCACCTCACTACGTTTTGGGCCCTTGCCTGCCGCGGGTACTTGGGCCTCCCACACAAGTGAGGCACCATTTTTACCGGGAGACCTGGGGGAATGCTGGGTGGTGGTAAATTTGTGTGAGCCCGGTGATGCCACAACTTTCCGACCCCAAAATGTGTGAAAAAAGTGATTTTTTCAGCTAAAACTGAGGTTTGCAGGGGCTTCTGGGTAAGGAAACGTTGGGGAATCCACGCAAGCCATACCTCCCTGGAAGCCGCTGGGTGTCTAGTTTTCAGAAATGTGTGGGTTTGGTAGGTTTCCCTAGATGGCCGCCGAGCACCGGGTCAAAAACCAAAGTGACCCCCCTTGCAAAACCAGATTAACTATTGTTCCTACAGCGTGAGAATTTTGGAGTAAAATTGCAAAGACAATGTGGCAGACATTTTGAGGTTTGCAGAACATTGGGGATAAAAAAAACTTTTTGAATTCACAAGAGAAACATCACCATGAACTCCCATGGGTTTTCTACAATATCTACAGTTGGTGGGTTATTCTTACATGGAAAGTGTACCTTGGCAGAGAAACTAAAGACAAAGGGCCATATGTAGGTAAATGTATTTTACCGATTCATAAATACCGATTTTTACCGAATCGGTATTTATGAATCGGTAAGTTATATGTAGGTAAACATTCGGTAATAATTACCGAATCGGTAACAATCGGTATTCAAGAATCGGAATTTACCGAATCGGTAAATACCGAAGTGTTATTTACCGATTCGGTAAATACCGAAGTGGTAGTTACCGAATCGGAAATTCAAAAACACATGACTGGATGATTCAGCCAATCCTGTGCAAACAAACCCCACCCAACCAGGAAGTGGCCACACCCAGGCAGGTGCACACAATCATCAGACTCTGGAGAGGCTGGGAGTGCAGAGGAGAGGCAGGGAGCAAGTGCCTGATTGTGCAGCTCAAACTCACATTGTCCAGCCAGGAGACACAGAGAGATGGAGGGGAAAGGAGGAGAAAGCAGAAATTTAGCCCTAAGGACCTGCAGGTACTAGTGGAGGAGGTGGTCAAGCAGCACCACAAGCTGTTTGGGAAGCAGTCCCTGCAAGTGCCTGAGTCGGAGAAGTGGAACATATGGCTGGGAATCCAGGCGCAGGTCAATGCAATTGGAGTGACCCCCAGGGACATTAAGGTGCTGAAAAAGCGCTGGTACGACCTAAGGATCGTCACGAAGAGGAAGATGGGGGAACTGCAGAAGGAGGCCAGCCGGACAGGAGGTGGAAGGAACAGGGCACCTGCCCTTACCGAACTGGAGGAGCTGGTGGAGTCCACAATAGAGGCCAAGAGTGTTGTGGGGATTGGGGATGCCGACAGCTCTGCCAGAGCAGCCACCCAACAAGGTAAGATGCATGCACAGCAATGTTGCCCACCCTACCCCTATCCCACATCCCCAATTGTGAAATGAGTATCCCACTCCAGTCCATGTGTTAGTGCATACTGGCAATGCATCATGGGAGATGTAGTCTGGGAAACCCCAACCATGAACTGAATAGCACAAAACAACAAGGCATGGTACACACATTAGTGAAAAGCAGGCAGAGGACAATGTGAGAGTGTTACAGAAATGTATTGTGATGCTTGCAATGCAGGGCTTCAGGTACACTGAGCTGATGTTGCATTTCTGTCCACAGATGATACATTGCGCAGGACTGCACATGCAACGGGAGAGAGGGCACACCGGCAAGACAGTTCGGGGAAGGCCAGCACAAGTTCTTCCCAGAGATCAGTACCACATGCAGCCTCACCACCAGAGCCAGCATCACCACCACAGCCAGAATCACCACCACAGCCAGCACCACCACTCATGCTGGAGTCACCAGCATCATCACCGCCTGCATTGGTGAGGTCGAGGAGGCATGCAGCTTCCAGGTTGCGAGTGTTAGAGTCCTCATCTGACGACTGCAGGGGGCCGGAGCCAACCACTGTGCCCCAGGATGTGAGCCATGCCACTGTGCCCTCCACCTCAGAGGGAGAACACACAGGTGCCAGACGTCGCCGCAGGTCTCGGGTGCAGAGTCCACCAGCACACGATGAGAGCCATGGGGTGTTCTCGGGGCTCGAGGGCACCATGTTAAAGATACAGCGCCTACAAACAAAGGCAATGATGTCAGTTCAGCGCCAAATGCGGGGACTGAAAGCTACATTTGAAAACATGGACAGGGGCATCAGCGCTATGGCGGTGGGGATGAGTGAGATGGCTGCGGGCATGCGGGACATGTCCCAGTTCGTCATGCTGTTGTGCAGTAAGTATGATGCGGACAGAGCTGCACAGCGCCGGGAACGGCAGAGGAGAGATACTCATACGAGGGCACTCAACCGGCTGGCAACTGCCACTTCGCTGCTCTGCAGGTGCTCTGTGGCTATGCAGGAGGGCCTGACGCACTGCAGCACTGACGTTTCAAGGGGGATGGTGCAGGTCACCAATGCACTGGAAGTGCTACTGACAAGCCAGACAGCCACAACTGGTGCTGGGGATGCTGTGGAAAACATAGAAACCAGCAGCAGGAGCAGCATTACCCCCCCTGTCTCAGATACATGGAGGAGCAGCAGGCGGCATGGGGCTGCCACTAGTGAGGATGCACAATCTGTGGCATCCCACACTGTAGTGCGTGGCCGCAAACAGTAATGCTGCAGAGTATAGCCTAAGACAATTGGGTGCAGTAACCCTGGACTTGCAAGTAGTCATTGCACAATGTTGACAGAGCAGCTTTTTCTTGTTCTTGTGGTGTAGTGCCGCATTATTAAACTACGTCATGACATCCAACAACTGGCTGTGTCCCCTTACTTACTCAGAAATTGTTGCATGTGATCTCTGCCCGTCTCTCTCTCCCATCTGTTGCTGTTGGCACTCCAGCTGCGTTGGCCTCTGGCTGTCCTGACTCATCCTCATTGTCCTCAAAATCAGTTAGTTCCACCTCTGTACCTCTCTTCGTGGCAAGGTTGTGCAGCATTGCACAAGTGGCAATGATCTTGCAGCAGATGATGGGTGTGTACTGGCGTGCGCCTCCGCTTTTGTGGAGGCAGCGGAACCTGCTTTTCAATAGTCCAAACGTGCGCTCCACCACGTTGCGTGTAGATTTGTGTGCCACATTATATCGTCTCTCACTCTGGGTTGATGGGTGTAGGTAGGGAGTGAGGATGAATGACCGCACGGCATATGCACTGTCGCCTAGGTGAGTATGAGAGAACCATCAGTCACATGCCTCAATACACAATGATTTGCACTAAGTAGAATGGAGCGTCACTGTTACTTACCTAGCAGGTATCCTTCTCCAAATTCTCCCGCAAGCAGTCGTGTGTAGATCCCACTGTTCTGGAAGATGAAGGAGTCGTGGGTGCTCCCAGGAAACTTAGCTACGATATCTGTTGATGATGTTCCCTGCATCGCAGATTACCTGCACATTTATGGAGTGGGTGGACTTTCTGTTCCTGTAGATGTGCTCAGTGGCAGCTGGTGGGCAGATTGGAATGTGTGTGCCATCAATACAGCCTATGACATGGGGGAACTGTGCCATGTGATAAAAGTCTGTTTTGGTTTTCTGCAGTTCAGCCTGTGTGTTTGGGAAGCTGATGTAGTGGTGCATTCTCTGCATCATGGCATCCAGGAACTTCCTGAAGAAACGGGACAGGGCAACTCTGGGATACACCGCCCACCGCAGCTATCACCCCCTGGTAACTGCCAGATGCGAGTAGATGTAGGCTGCAGAGAACCTGCACATGTGGTGGTATGGCATGCACCCTTCTTGTTGGCTGGTCCAGGAGTGGGTGCAGGTCCCTTATCAGGTCCATGATGGTTTGTGGGTGTAGCCTGTACCTTTCATGTATCTCTGCCTCAGTCTGTTGAAAGAGTGTGATGCGCTGTCTGTAAATGCGTTCCTCCCGTCTCCAAATCCTCAGACCTGCTGCCTGTAGACGTAGGCGCCTTGCAATGACATACAGAGCGGCCATGTTGTCCACGCTGTTGCATTTTGGGATTGCTTACATGCACTGTTGATGCTTACCACCTGCTTTCAATCTGTGTTAATTACCGACTCTTAATTACCGAATTTCATGGATTTCTTAAATACCGAATTTACCTACATATCTTTTCTCGTTTTACCACTTCATATTTACCGAATCGGAAAATATGTATTCGGTAAATATGAATCGGTATTTTAGAATTCGGTAATTATGAATCGGTATTTACCGATTCATATTTACCGAAAACTGGTTTTTGGCCTCCTACATCTCACTTGACTACATACCGGTCGGTAACGGGATATTTACCGAATTTCGGCCGTTACCGACCGGTATTTAGCTACCTACATATGGCCCAAAGATTGCTGCACAACCATCTATTCCTCAAACACACACACATACTGGTTGGATTTGGCACGAGGGCATGGTTCAGTGTATTAAATTTTATTAACTAGAGATTTCAAAAAAATAAAATGCACTGTCAATAATTAAATTCACAAAAAACCAAACCAATGACTCGCAGCTCGTGAGCTGTAAAGCCACGTCAAGGCACCAACCACTTTACAGGCCATTCTCACACCTTTCATACGTGATACAAACAAGACCATTCGCACCAACAGGTACAAAAGCAACACAGTACAAAATTCACCAAAAAGGGACAAGGTACACCCTGCTTCAGAAAGACAAATATTACTGCACAGCCATCTAATCCGCAAGCACACACACATACTGGTTGGATTTGGCACGAGGGTGAGTGATGGTTCAGTAGATACAATTGTATTAGCAAGTGATTTCACAAAACATGAAATGCACTGGTAATAATTGAAAGGGCGAGAAACTGAACCATTGACTCACAGCTCGTGAGCTGTAAAGCCACGACAAGGCACCAACCTCTCTACAGGCCATTCATACACCTTTCATACATGTGAGACATACAAAACCATTCACACCGCCAGCCGCGGGCCCATCACATAACAAAACTCACACCAGCACACAGCGCCATTCAAGGGCCCATCACTTTCACACGCCCATAATCCAGACACAGCAACTACACATGCTGATGGATTGCGTGGAGTGGCACTCAGCTAGCAGTGTGTGTAGTGACCAGCAGAAAGTCACTACTCACACACAGCCAGCCGAGCTCCAGTCCACACACACCGCTAGCAGAGCGCCAGTCCACACACACCGCTAGCAGAGTGCCAGTCCACGCACACTGCTAGCCAAGCGCCAGTCCAGGCACACCGCCAGCCAAGCGCCAGTCCAGGCACACCACCTGCCAATCGCCAATCCACGCACACCGCCAGCCAAGCTCCAGTCCACGGACACCTCCAGCCAAGCACCAGTACGCACACACCACCAGTCCACGCACACCGCCAGCCAAGCACCAGTCCACGCACACCGCCAGCCAAACACCATTCCACACACACCGCCTGCCAAGCTCCAGTCCACGCACACCACCAGCCAAGCTCCAGTCCACGGACACCACCAGCCAAGCACCAGTGCGCACACACCACCAGTCCACGCACACCGCCAGCCAAGTACCAGTCCACGCACACCACCAGCCAAGCACCATTCCACGCACACCACCAGCCAAGCTCCAGTCCACGCACACCACCAGCCATGCACCAGTCCACGCACACCGCCAGTCCATGCACACCGCCAGCCAAGCACCATTCCACGCACACCACCAACCAAGTGCCAGTCCACACACACCAACAGCCAAGCGCAAGCCTACACACACCGCCATCACATTTAGGATTTTTTTTAAAAAAAATAAAAACACAAACAAATCGCAAATAGATACAAATCTTCTAACAGAAAATCAGCAACTAAATACATTGCACTAACACCAACCTTGAAACAGAATCAAATTATCCAAAGAATACAGACCAGGCAGTTCACTTTACCACTCATGAATGCTCCCAATAATTCTTTTGCGTGTGGTACGCTCTAAAACAAGCAGGGAGACACAGTGCAGGATGAGAAGGACAGTCGGGGCAGTACATACGACTCTCCTTCCGCGAACCTCTTCGCCAACAGACTCTACATCTCCTACTGGGAAAATCTTTTGAGGGTGTGGGAGGAATGTGATCTGGAAAGCGGCGATCTTTCAATCTAGCTACATCCTCCACCACTCCAACTCTAGGAACACTTGCCTGTTCCACTACAACAAGGCTGCCTATTACAGACTCCTGAAACTTAGCAAAAGTCATCTTTGACTCAGGGCAAGAATCCTGGAACACAACAAAAGCATTAAACATTGCCAAGTCGAAAAGATGGATAGCCAACTTCTTGTACCAAATGTAAGCCTTACGAAGAGCAATGTAAGGTTCCAACCTCTGATCTACTCTGTCAACACCACCCATGTGCCTATTATAGTCTAAAACGCACACAGGTTTGCGCGCTTCAGCGACCTGACCCCAAACAGTCACAGGTGCAGTGCTTTCATCATGGATGGTAGTCAGCATGTAGACATCTCTCCTGTCTGAAAACTTCACAGCAAGAAGCTCCTGCCAACGCAACGCACTGAACTGTCCCCGCACAAGCTTTTGACAAACAAGTTCTTTCGGGAAACCTTTACGGTTAGAGCGGATTGTGCCACAAGCAAGAGTGTCCACTTTGGCCAATTCCCTGAACAACCGCACACCAGTGTAGAAGTTATCTACATATAAATGGTGGCCTTTGTTAAAAAATCCTCTACCAAGTTCCCAAACAATTTTCTCAGTCACTCCAAAAGTGGACGGACAACCAGGGAGGTTCATCCTAGATTCCTTAGCGGTGTACACCCTGAAATTAGACACATATCCAGTCCTACTGTCACACAGCATATACAGCTTTATTCCATAGCGTGCCCTCTTACTAGGAATGTATTGCCTAAAAACCAAGCGGCCCTTGAACAACACCAAAGACTCATCCACTGCAATTTCTTTCCCAGGGGCATAAATCTCAGAAAATCGATCAACAAAGTGATCAAGGACAGGCCTAATCTTAAAAAGACGGTCACAATCAGGGTGATCTCGTGGCAACGCTAAACCATTATCAACAAAATGCATCATCCGAAGCAGAAGCAAATACCTGTCACGACTCATGACTGCCGGAAAAATAGACGTTGCCATCAAGGGACTGCTAGACCAATATGAAGACATTGATGGCTTCCTTAGCAAGCCCATTAAAAAAGTTAAACCCAAGAACTTCTTCATCTCTTCAACATTTGTGGGAGTCCACCGGGTGGCTCTAGAGTGTGGCTTAAGACTGGCACTGTTGTCCCTCAAAAACTGTTCGGCATACAAATTAGTCTGCTCAACAATCTCTGCCAAAAACACATCGTCCATAAACAACTGAAAAAAATTTACCGGCAAAAAGTTTTCAGTATTCATTCTAGACCCTGGAACACCAGTAAACTCTGGCAATGCCGGCTGCACCATGCCAGGGGCAACCCAGAGGTCATCACTTTCAAAGGGAAGCCTTGCAGCCCCAGCCTGCAGCCCAGATGCCTCTTGCCGCACTACACCAACGGGAAGCCTTGCAGCCCCAGGCTGCAGCCCAGATGCCTCTTTCCGCACTATCGGCACATCAGTTTCCTCCTCTAACACAGGCACTTCATCCGCACTAAGAGTATCTTCATCATCCGATGACTCCATACAGAGAGACAACTCACTGCCAGAATCGTCCCCTGCCTCCTCTCCCTCAGATGCAGAGTCAGTCTCTGAACCATGCTCAGAGGAAGACTCAAACAGCAAACCAACAACCTGCTGAGCAGTAATCCTGCGGCTAGCCATTATACTTACTAAGATAGAAGACTGCACAAAACAAGTCAACAACAACCAACAATGTGCAAACCAAGTAAGTAAAGAAATGTGTACCTTTATCACAAAGATCAATGTACTCAAAAACTATACAATTCAATTACAAGAGACGGCTGCACTCACCAGAAACCAACTCTGCAGTGACACAGCAAAAACCAACGATATCCAACTAGAAAGAAGAAAAAAAACCAAATTACTCACAAGACAACAAAATACACATCGAGCACCAATGCAAAAAGTTCTTGACACTCAAAAACCAAACATACTGCTATTATTACACCATTTGCAAAAAAAATTCATGCAGAGAAATCAAACACATTTACATTGTACAAAAAAAAGTCTCTTACCAAACTAATCAAACAGCAGATCCAACACTAACAAAACGGCAAACTGAAAAGAGCAAAAGCCTTCACCTAGAACAAAAAAGTAAAAAAAAAAAAACATTACAAATGCAATTCACAAAAAATATAACAATAAACATTATAACATGCTATGTCACTACCCAAATGGTCAATCGAGTTGTGTGCCAGGTGGGGCAGAAAACAGCAGGAAAAAAAAGGCTACTTAGTCCCGGGGCGGGTGAGCCAAATACATATTATAAAAAATTGCACCCTGGAAGCGAGGGGTCACTTCTATTTTTATTTCAACTAATTCCCTGGTGTCTAGTGGGCTTTTCTGCCCCCCCCCCGGGAACAGAAACGGCAAAAAAATTCAACCGATCTGCCCCCAGAGGGGGCAGAAAAGTCTTCAAAAAAAATTGGGGGCCCAGGAAGCGACCCTTGCCCAAGGGGTCGCTTCCTACAATAATAATCAGATCCCTGGTGTCTAGTGGGCTTTTCTGCCCCCCCTGGGAGCAGAAACGGCGAAAAAATAAAACCGATCTGCCCCCAGAGGGGGCAGAAAAGTCTTGCATGCATTATGGGGCCCCAGGAAGCGAACCTTGCCCAAGGGGTCGCTTCCTTTACTACAATGAAACATCCCTGGTGCCTAGTGGTGGCATTCCTGCAGCACAATCGTGACGCTGTGCGCGATCGTGCTGCAGGAATGCCCTGTATTGAGACATCAGGGGAGAGGAAATACTCTTACCTCTCCCCCGATGCCTCAATACTTAGAAAATCCCCCCCGCGGCCCCACCGGAGCACAAAACTTACCTGCTCCTTGCTGGGACGCCTGGAAACAAATGGCTTCCAGGCGTCCCAGCGGTTTCTGATGACGTCGGCGTGCGCTGTGCGCGCTGACGTCATGGGGAAGCGTGGGGGGCTCGGGGTGGCAGCGGAAACTCTTCCGCTGCCATCCCCCTCTGTGGGGGCACGATCAATGCCCCAGGGGGGGGAGCGCCAGTGCTTCCCCCAGGGGCTCTGCTCATGACGGAGCGGTTCCGTCATGAGCACAGCCCAACCAATGCTCATGACGGAACCACTCCGTCTTGAGCATCGAAGGGGTTAAGCAACCCAGACCAAAATCAAAGAACATCGTGCAAAAAGAAAGGGAGGCTTTAAAACAACTGGCTTCCAATAAAAGAATAACCATTCGCAAAGCTGACAAAGGGGGAGGATTGGTTGTCATGGACACCGACTTTTACCTGGAAAATGTAAACATTCATGTAAATGATGAAAACACATGCACAAGAATAGCATCTAATCCAACCAATGAATTCCTAAAAATTATTTTTCAAATCATTGATAACAAAATAAGCAAAAACGGTTCTGTCGGGTAGGACAAATGATTTGTACACAGTATTCAATACATAAAAGGCATTTAAAAAAACACAACAAGTAAAATCACTTAGATAAGCAGTAAATGGTATTCTTTACTATTCAAAATATATTGGATAGGCTGTTGTGTGACGTAATATACAAACAACAAAAACTACATAGGGTTCAAGTGTATAGTAAGTGACTTATCGTGATGAGTGACATTTGTGCTATACAAAGGTGACATGGATGACATATGAATACACATGGGAGGAAAAAACATTTTATAGTCAGGTCCAAAGTACAAACATAAGCCTGCGACAGGGATTGCGATTTCCTGTTCAATTCAGGGGGATTGTGTGGACTTAATAATGACTCTAACATCTATGTTTCGACCCTAGGTATGGGAGCCTATTCATTGGCATCCCGGGCGGGTCTTTTTCAGGACAAGGGGTGGGGATTTAAGCCTGTTGGGTAAAAGCCAAACTAAAATCAGAATGGTGTGTATGTGATTTATAGGTCGCTGTAGGAGAGTAGGATCTGCTTCACATGGGTACCCCCACTTTTTGCTGGTGTTTCACTATTTTTTTTACCTTAGCCTAGCTGCTTCCTCTCTAAAATGGTTTCCATTTACATTAGGTACATCTCTAATTGTATTCTGGAGTGCCTTATAAGTCCCTAGTATATGGTATACTATGTACCCAGGGCATAGGTACCTCAGAGGCCTACCAGGGGCTGAAGCATGTATTATGCCACCCCTGGGAAGCACTCCAAAATGATACCACAGGTCTGCTACTGCAGCCTGGGTAAGGTGGTGCATGCACCCCTCACTGTGGTATAGGCTACCTATATCACTACCATTGCACACACATATAAAACCTATAAGTCAATCCTATGGCAGGCCTTAACAATCCTGAAGGCAGAGTGCTTGGTTTTTATGTGAGAGAGTGCCCTTGCATGAGCAGAGCCCCTCTACAGCGTTCGGAGTACCTCCTCTGATGCTGTTTGTGGTGCAGACTGACCATATACTCTTAAGTGCATTATAACCTCGCGGTAAATGCTAACTTTGGACTGGCTGCACGGAAACATGTCGTGTTTGGTGTAAAACACTTTGGAATACTACCCCCCCCCACCAGTTCTGGCGGTGGGGGAGCATTCCACCCTTCTAGAGGAAGAGACATGTTCACACTGGTCTACCCAGTAAAGACTTTCTAAAGCCCTGGCATCACAAAATGGATGCCAATGCCACAGACACGGGTCTGGACTCCTGCTGCTGACCGAAACTCCGGCAGGGGAGGCCTGGACAATAGGTAGTCACCTCCCCAGACTGGAAGATGTGTATTGGGGCTGGGTGGGAGCACTCTCTGGTGCTTTGAAGTCCTGCACTGGGGGCACAGTCCAGTTCAAACCGGTTGCAGGGGCTACCTGCCCCTGCTCTGACATGAAACTGGACAAAGGAAATGGGTGTAACCACCCCTCTTTCCAAACCCTCCCACAGGTGGGTCCTTAGAGTATGTCCAACCTCCAAACTTAGTATAAGTATGGGAACCCAGTCCTTGAGACTTTAGATTACCCTGGACGAAACTCTGTAACATATATCCTGGACCTTCGACTTTCTATTTTCGCTAGAAGACAGAAGAAATCTCCCTTGGGGTCAAGGAGTGACTCCCCTGCTTGGCAGGCACCAAAGAAGCAATTGTCCGGTATGTAACTCTGAAGCTCCCGCTGGACGCCGAATTCTTTGCATCACCAGACATGGATTTCCAGACTTTCCAGAGGCTACCCTGAGTCCACAGAAAAGCTGAGGCCCATGGCTATCCTGGGTGATGTGGAACCGTGACCCCTGGACACTGTGTACTTTTGCCGGTCCATCATCTTCCTGGTATTCCTCGGAGTTGTGCTTTGGACTCAGAGTAGCCCCAGGCTTGGGCATCTACAGCACTGAAGATGTCTGGCCTCCACTCCACGAGTGACCCGTGGGCCAGTTTCTAGTGCGACTGCTTGAGGCTCCTTCGCGATCGCTAGCCCGTTGGCTAGTGGGTCCCCACAAAGGCAACTCCTCTTCTGATTGGGCTTTCCTGGTTGCTCCAGACATGCCCCGACTTACCCTTGCTGGGAGAGTCCCCCAGACCTTGCTGGTCTGCACCGACGTCCTTCTTCTATTTCCACTTGACTTGCCATTGCTTGTTGGGTCCATTCTGGTCGCCAACAACGCAACTTCGTAGGTCAGCTCGAATCCAGCTTCTGGTCATTGTCGACACCTCCTGGACCTCGTCGCTGAAGAGTCAAGACACCCGTCAACTCACCTTAAGCACCCGACATCTGTGGGCATTGGACTATCGTGCCCCTGGTCACTGGTAAGTGACCCAGAGTCTGTCCCCTCTGCTTTCAGGTTCCTTCCATCCTCGATCCAGGCTTGGATCTCTCCGGACACTTCTCCTCTTGACGGCAGCAGCACTTCTTTGCTAGCTGCCATTGAAAACGACGCCGCGACCCGACACCATTTGACACCTATGCACCCGGCTTCCATGGGTGAGGTAACTCGAGTACTCTGGTGCTCCCGTGGTTGTTGGCCCTAGACACCTCTAAATCCAAAAGGCTTTACTTCTAGTCGTCCTCTAAGTGTCCTTAAACTCCTAATTTCCAACCGCGACTTTCCCCATAGAAGTTAACGGCGATTCGCGGCTGTGTTCTCACACTGTCCCCTGTGTCACTACCTTGGGTGGTTCCATGTGGTTCAAGCACTTCTACAAGCTCTAGGCCTAGTGTCTAGTTCAGTCGTGGTTCTTATACCACTTTATTGGTATATGGTTTGGTACGCCCCTAGGGCTCAAACATGTATTTGTGCTTTTACTGTTGAATACTGGCTTGTAACTTAAATACTTCATACTCAAGCCTCATAAAGAGACTAGAGGGGTGTGTTTTATCTTAAATACATATATTTTAAATATACACCTGGTGTGGTTGTCCTTTCATTTGGTCATTCAAGAGATGATAGACTGGTAAAACAAGCTGCTTTACATTCCTTCAAAAAAGACTTAGCCTGAAGGCTGCTCTCCATAGCTACCACTAGGATAGCTTTCTATAAAGGTTGTCTTTAACATATCACCATAAGGGGCTGTTTGGACTGGTACACGGTGCCCACTTTAATTAGTGGACAGTATATACTGAGGAAATTCGATTTTCAATCACGATCGAATTGAGCCCCCATTTTGTGCTCCGCCGCCATTTTGTAATGCCCTCACTCAGGCAGCACGATGAACGAAGTCTTTTCTGCTTTTCCTGCAATATTGTGTCAAAATAGCCTTGTGCCTCTGTTTACAAAGCTGGTGTTAGAGACTGGCCGAGTACACTAATCCCTGTCTGGTTTTTCTAATCCCTGTCTTAACTATCTGTTGGTTCACACTATTCTCTTCTGACTTTACCTTATCTTCTGGCCTTCGCTGTCCTCTGCTCGTATTCTCTCATTTCACAACTGTCCTCCAAAACACACAACGTATCTTGCCACCTGCAAGTCAGTTGCGGACACGTTAATACCTTAACCTGTGGGAGGGATGGCAAAAACAGTTGGAGGAAAGACTTCTTCGGGTTACTCGATACTTATGTTTTCCAATCCTTTCTATTGGCTCTGACTTACTTCCAGACTATTCCTATTGGTTTTTCATGTATGTCTTAGGTGTGTTCTTGGTTAATGTATATGTCACCTATGTCCTATAAAAGATTGTGCGCCACGGAGTGAAGTGGCAGTCTCCTGAGAACATACCGTGTGTACTTCTGGGACAACTGTACTAGCTGCAGCTAATAAAATCTGATCTTTTACGCCAACAGAGTGTCCCCGTGTCTCTGTTAGCTGAAGCAGGTGAACCCAGGAGATTAAGGCGTACCCTGCGCCGCCAGGCCCTTAAGGTTTCTGGTTCTTCAAATGGCGCCCAACGAGGGGCGGCTTCAGAGGTAGTGGTTCTGCCTGAAGGTCGTGAGGAAACCCGCAAGAAAATTCTGGAGGAATCGCGAAACACGTCAAGCGACCCCTGTATGTCGAAAGTGGTCCAAAGGTCTTTTGCAGCGTGGTTACTCCTTCCTGACGGCTACTGACGGCTACTGACGACTGCTGCCCTGACTGCTGCCCTGCCTTGGCCCTCTTTTTTGGTGATGTATGGTAAAGCGAGACGATAGACGGGCCTCAGTTGATGTAAGAAGACATCTTAGTTAAGTATTGGTGGGTCGCTCCCACATTTGGTTCTTTGGTTCTTAGGTTCTTTGGGTCTTTGATTCGGGTATTGCAATAACCGAAGCCGAGGGGTAAGTACATTTGTGCTGTGTTAATTGAGTTAACCCCCTTGATGTTTGTGAACAGTCCAGTGAAATAACGATGCCTGGTCTGACTAAGTTTAAGAAATGTTGTTGCTTTGGTTGTAATAGGGATTCCCGGCTGGAGGACTCTTGTCCGATTCCTTCGGTTGGAACTCCCACTTATTAGCTCTATTCTAAACATGGTGTTGGCCCCATTGCCTTTAACGAGACATGGATACGATACACGGAGAATGATGGTGTTCTAAAATGGCCAGAAAATGGTAGTTTTGAGCCTGACATACTAGATAATTTGGAAACTATTTTATTCAAAAGAAAAGCCCGGCCGGCAATGTTTGACTCTTTCCGCCTTTGGCGTAAGGAAGCCAAACAGAGAAAAATTAAGCAAGAATAACGAGATAGGAAAGCACAGGGTATGACAATTATACAGGCTGCCCAGCAATTTAAAGATGATGAAGTTAACAATGCGATGGAAATTTCAGAGAGACAGCATCGTATGGCGATAGATAAATGCTATCCGATGTTGCCAGCTTCCCCTTCTGATAAAAGAAAAGACTTGGAGGAAGATCCCTTGATGTCTCACCTATTGAGATTGCCTCCGCCCTATGAACAAGGTGCTAATGCACCCCCGTTGTTACAGCCTGCTCAGCCGCCAGTTGCGCCTCCGCTTGCTCCGGCTCTTCCACATTTGCCCCCTCAAGTATTGCCTCCTCTGCCAGCTTTGCCTTCGACTCCTTTTCCTTTATCTTCTTTGCCCTCTGTTCCCCCGGTAATTACTGATTTTTCTCTAGTTAGTTCGCCTAATACCTTGTCCCCTATCCTTATGTCAAATTCTCCGTCTATGCGTAAACGACCCACAGATACGGTCTCTGGTCTTTTATCTCTTTTCTTTGAGGCGTTAAATGTGTCTCCGGCATTTTCTCGAAGACAGTCTCGTAGTCCGTTCCCATCTTCCGAAGAACGAGAAAGGTTGGACTCTCTCGCTCGCAAATGGATTGAGAAGGGTCCTCAGTATAGTGTACCTGACATTATGCCTACCTTCTCACAGTGGAATGCGCCTACGCAGAGATATGTTTTCAATGTTATGTGTGATACTCTTGTTAAAAGTTGGGAGGATATGGATTTGGGTTTGGTTCCTCAGGGTCTGTTAGATATTCAGGCTAATTTTGATAAGGGACTCATTGTGGGTTCCAAGGTTGAGGACGCTGTAAAAACACTTGTTTCCTTTAGAACCTTATTTAACTCACAGACTTTTCTTGACTCCGATCCCTCAGTTAGGTTGACACTGAAAAATTATCCAATGAGAGAGGTTCCTCCGGTATGGAGAGAAGAGGTTCCAGCAGCAGGTGCTAATCAAGCTATTCCTGCTCATTTCCAGCGAATATGGGTACATGTGCCCTGGAAAAGATCTGAAGTCTTGGCTCTTAAACAGTCTCTACCGGATCCCCGTAAGAACCCTGCAGGTTATTATAAAGAATTGTCACAAACTGTTGATGCCTGCATTATGAATTTAGCAGATATTGATATGTTGATGGGGAATGTAGTCCCACAAGCGTTATGGGCTAGGATTCGTAAGGAGAATCATGCTCAAGAATTAGGTGGAGACTGGGATGCTATAATTGCCGCAGATAGAGCCCAAGTGGGTGGTGCGAAGCCTGATGCTTTGATTTCAGACCTCCCTGGAAGGATTATTACATTAATGAAAATGATGATGCCTGCCCTGAGAGTTAACTGGGATAAACTAACTGCGTGTAAACAGAAGAAAGATGAGTGTCTCCGATTTCTTCACTCGTTTCGAGGAGACATTCATTGATCACAGTGGTCAGGACATGACTACAGAGGGTGGACAGCGATTATTTGTAGATAAGTTCGTATTTAATTTGCTACCCGAGCTGTCGCATAAGTTGAAAGACTCCGAAAGTTCGTGGGCTGTTTCCTCTTCAGCCCAGATATTGGCTACTGCTCAATATTATGAAAATAGAGATAAAGAAGAAAGAGATAAGCAAGAGAAAAAGACTAAAGAATTGAAAACTAAGGTTCTCTTGCAACAGGCTTATCCACCTCATTATGCTCAGCCCCAGTTCCAACAGCCTCCACAGTTTCAGAGGGTGTATCAAAAGCCTGAGTCATATACTCCGCGACCTTTGTTAGGTCCTAATCAATGTGCCTATTGTAGGGAGGAAGCCCATTTTAAGAATAGTTGTCTGGTTTTATTACAGCGCAATGGGACACTATCTGCTCCACGAGGTCGTGGTGGCCTCCAGTTAGCAAACAGAGGTAGAGGTCGAGGTATGTTGACCCAGAACAGCGTTCCCTTCCTCCTTCTAATTCCGTGAACTACTTTGATCAGCAAAACGTTCGGTCTACACAGTATTACAATGAGGATTGCTATGTTGAAGGCGAGAATGAAAGTCTTCATGTTAACTAGGACAGCCATGGACAAAGTGAGGGAGTTGTGTCGATTCCAGTAGATCAGAATGGACCTTATGTTAATGTCACTACAATGGGTGTTTCAGAGCCATTTCTTTTAGATACTGGTGCGATTAGAAGTTCTATCATTCATTCAAAACTCCCTGGGGCACCTTTGTCTGGCTTAACGAATGTATCTGTAGGTTTTTCTGGCGCCCTAGTTCGTAATCCGGTTTCTTGCCCTTTGCCTATTTCAATTGGCCCTTATGATTTAGAAGTTCCGCTTCTCTTAACGAATGGTTGTGGCGAGAATCTATTGGGCTTGAATCTATTGAAAAGATTGCATGCAGCGAAATATTGCTCTCCTTCTGGTGTATATCTTACTTTAGGACAGAAACTGACTTCTCCAATGTATTTGTCAAAAGATCAATTCCCACCTGAATTGCTCTCTCTTCCTACAACGCTTTGGGCCACATGTCCAAATGATGTTGGTTGTCTTGAAATTCCACCCTATGTTGTTACTCTCAAACCTAATGTTGAATTGCCACGCGTTCCTCAATATAAAATTTCCACTGAAGGTGAAAGAGCACTTTTGGAAATCATTCATGATTTGATTGAGAAGGATGTGGTTGAGGAAACGAGAGGTAACATATGTAATAGCCCTATTCTTCCTGTTCTTAAACGCACTGATCCTTCTCAGCCTCCTGTTTATCGCTTTGTAATTGATCTTCGGGAGATAAACAAAATTGTTGTACCACAGTTTCCTGTTGTCCCAGATATCACTGCGTTGTTGACGATGATACCTTCTACAGCGGTTTGGTTTTCTGCTATCGATCTGAAAAATGCTTTCTTTAGTATTCCCATTGCTGAAGAGAGTAGGGACATTTTTGGCTTCTCTCTTGGAGGCCGAAGCTTCCTGTTCAAAGGAGCACCTCAAGGCTATTGTGAAAGTCCCTCTATTTATAGTCAAGCTCTGAAATTTCATCTTGATGCTTTTTCCTTGCCGTCTGGTGCTGCTCTCATTCAGTACATGGACGACTTGTTAATCGCTGCTGATTCAGAGGATTTATGTAAGAATGTGACGGTTGCATTGTTGCGACACTTATCCAATCTTAATCATAAGGTTTCACCTTCTAAGCTGCAATATGTTCGCCGGGAGGTTACCTACTTGGGTCATCTCTTATCAAAGGAGGGAAGACGATTAACCCCAGAACGTATCCAAGCTATTGCGCAAATGTCTGTGCCATCCACACAAAGAGAGGTACGTGCCTTTCTGGGCATTACTTCCTATTGTAGGCAGTGGATCGCTAACTTCTCTCTGTTGGCCAAACCTTTGTTGGCACACACCTTGAAAGATACGCCTCAGCCCCTTCCACGGACTGACGAATGTCAGAGGAGTTTTACTGACTTACGTGCTGCTCTGTGTTCCACTCCTGTACTAGGTACTCCTGATTACAGTAAGCCTTTTACGCTCTATGTTCATGAAAGAGAAGGTTGTGCGTTGTCAGTCTTAACACAGCGATTTGGAGATAGACAACAACGACCATGTGCCTATTTTTCGGCTACGTTAGATCCAGTAGCTAAAGCATTGCCTAGTTGTCTTAAAGCGACAGCAGCAGCAGCAATTTCTATTCGACAGTCTGCTGGAATGGTGCTAGATAACACTCTTATTGTTATGGTGCCACATGCAGTGGATACTTTGCTAAACAGAACAAAAACACAGCATCTTACGAGTGCTCGTTTGTCTGGATATGAGCTGACGCTCTTGGCTAGTCACGTGCATATCAAACAATGTAATACATTAAATCCAGCTACTTTGTTGCCTCTTCCAGAAAAGAAGGGTGTTCAAGAACAACATGATTGTTTCTTCCGTACTGAGGAAGAGACAAAGGGTAGAATTGACATAACAGATACGTCATTAGTGAATCCGGATGGAACCCTATGGTTAGATGGTTCTTGTATTAAGCTTCCTAATGGAGAGACAACTTCAGCCTATGCTGTTACTACCTTACATACAGTCGTGGAAACAGCACGCATCAGACATATTTCAGCTCAGGCAGCTGAACTGATAGCCTTAACCAGAGCGTGTGTGTTATCCAAAGGAAAAAGAGTGAACGTGTATACCGATAGCCAGTACGCTTTTGGTGTGACGTTCAATTTTGGATGTTTGTGGAAAGAAAGGGGATTCCTTACTTCCCACGGCACTAAGATACAACATGGTCAGTTGGTGACTGACCTTCTTGAGTCACTTGCTTTGCCTACCCAGATAGCAATTGCGAAGTGTAGCGCACATAAGAAGATTGTTGACGATGTTGGTCGCGGAAATGCATTTGCGGATGAGGTAGCGAAAAAGACAGCCAGAGATGCTACAAGTCGCATGTATGTTGCAGGCCCTGCAAATTGGGTCAGAGAAAAAGGAACGTGTGAAGACACAGTAGAAAGTGTGAAGTCAATTCAAGAAGAGGCTACAGAGAAAGAATTGAGAAAGTGGAAATAAAGTACAGGAATGTTAGACGAGATGGGATGTTGGGTGGAATTGTCCGAGCACCAAAGTTGGCTGTTACCAGACGCTTATGTACTACCTGTAGTTACTATGGCGCATGGTCCAGCCCATCTAAGTGCAAAAGGAATATGCAAGCTTCTGGCTCCAGTGTGGCAAAACGAAGGAATCCCAAAGTGTGCAGAAAATATAGTGAAACATTGCATTATTTGCTTAATGTACAACCCGGGAAAGGGAACCCCAACTCCAGCAGGTCATTTTGCTCCTCCGACCTATCCATTTGAGGTGTTGCAAATCGATTACATTCACATGGAACGATGCAACAATCTCAAATATGTTCTAGTGGTGGTATGTGCCTTTTCCAGATGGATAGATGCTTACCCCCTGAAAGACAATACTGCTTTATCTACAGCCAAAATACTCCTAAAAGAGTTTTTCCCTAGATTTGGTTTGCCGCGCATTGTCTGGAGTGACAATGGGAGCGAATTTGTGGGCCAAGTCATGCAAAAAGTTTGTGCAGGTCTTGGTATAAAACAGAAGTTCCGTGCAGCAAACCATCCACAGTCAGCGGGTCTAGTGGAATGCTACAATGGTACTTTAAAGCTTAAGCTTGCGAAAGTGCAGGCTAGTACAGGCCTTAGTTGGCCCGATGCCCTACCTTTGGCTCTCCTATCCACCAGAACGGCTGTGCATTCTCATTTGGGACTTATCCCTTATGAGATAGTTTTCGGACGCCCAGCTAATGTATGGGGAGTCCCTCGCCCTAAAAAGTACTCTGATATACCATACCCGATGTTGATAGATTATTTACACGACCTCACAACTAAATTATGTGTTCTCCACCAACAGGTTCAGAGCGCTTTGCCAGAGGCCTCCACAGACTCAGGTCATTCCATCCAACCAGGTGACTGGGTTTGTGTGAAGAATTTCCAAAGGACGAAGAACTTGGAGCCTCGCTGGAGAGAACCCCGTCAGGTTCTCCTAACTACTCGTACAGCAGTAAAGGTTGAAGGAAAGAAGAACTGGATCCACGGCGTGCACTGCAAGAAGGTTCCTTTGCCTTTGCCCTTTGATCAGTGGGTCCGTAAGGGTATAAGTGACTCTGAAAGCGAGAATGTTCCCCGATTCATACCTTTTAGTGATGCACGCTTGAATGGAACACTGTCAGAAAAAGAAAACGACGACATTCTCCAAGAAGCTGTACCACCACATTTTCGTCTGAACACCACAAATCCACGAACATTGTTTCAGGATCAGACTGTACCTGATAAGGCTCATTACGATGTAAGACCTAGATTGAAGAAGAAAACTTGAGATTCTCTCTTCCATGTAGTTTCTATCCCGGTTGCAGGGTCACGGTAGGAGTCTTGGTTGTAACCCGAGTAGTGGCAATAGGCCTTCAGGACTTGCAGTGTCATAGGACGGCAGACAATCGTGACCAAGTGATTAAAGAAGATTGCCGTGAGCATCCATTTAGAAGATGGAAACTAAATTAGGCGAAAGAGAGAGAAAGAACAAAATGAAAGACAATTATTATAAAATGATATACAGTCATTGTGCC
The DNA here is from genome assembly GCF_964204655.1 of Triturus cristatus. Lineage (NCBI taxonomy): Eukaryota > Metazoa > Chordata > Amphibia > Caudata > Salamandridae > Triturus > Triturus cristatus. Next base: position 379,909,267 of record NC_140587.1, read on the forward strand.
TTCTTATTCTACTATCTCTCCGCATCTATTACATACACTTCCTCAACATGAACTCGTTAGAAGAATTGAATATTACAACAATTCATTTATCCAGTTATTACACCAACACCAATTAGTAATTAATACAACCGATTGTTGGGTGTGTGGACTAATGCCTCATACCACAGAAAAAGGGATGCCATATTTAGTCCGTTTTCTTATGAAGGTTCTGCTTGGGCTTATTTTGTTATTTTCTCTAACGCTTATCAAAGCCGATTTAAACGACCTGTCAGTTCCTATATTGGTGGACAAGATTTCAGTCATAGTTCATTGATAAAGGGAATGGTAGCTATGGCCAAAATCATGGAAAACAGTAAAATTTCTGTTGATGAGAGAAAAGCGTATACTAATTGGAACGTCACTCATTATGTCACTAGCCTTAGTGATAAGGTTAAACAGGGAAAATATCCACCAATTTGGACTGTACCTCATCAAGGCAATTTTTGTTTGCAAATAAATGGCCAGACTACTGACATCGGACAGAGAAAAGTTTTAGTTCCCATACATACATCCACTCATCTCAGAATTCGCCACCATTAGTTCCATCTCAGGGCACGTATTTTATCTGTCAAGATAGAGCCTATACGTGGTTGCCAACTGATTTTTCTGGAACTTGCTATATAGCTTTTCTTCTTCCCCCTACATACACTGCTTCTTCAAATTTTCATAGAAACAGATATGGCAGAGGAATTATTGATTCCAAAGATATAGCAGGACAAGAGGTAGGAGACTTCCTTAAAGGATTTCTTCCTTTTTGGGGTCCTATGGCAAACAGCAGGAATATGAGACAATTGGTTCGTGTTGTAGAGACTACCATAGACATCACTGTAGGAGCTTTGAGTAATATTCCAGCGGAACTACAGGCGGATCGTCTTATGACTTTGCAGAACCGAGTTGCCTTAGATGTTATTCTTGCAGATCGTGGTGGAGTCTGTAAATTGATCAAATCAAGTTGCTGTATTTATATACCTGATGATGCTCCGACAGTATACCAGGACATCTCTAAATTACACATAATCTCCGAATCGATTCATAAGGACGAAGGAGATTGGTCGTTATTGGGATGGTTTTGGGGACTACTGTTCAAATGGGGTTGGAAAGTGCTAACATTTCTTGGTATGGTTTTAGCCATCATTTTCTCTTCTTGTCTTTGCATGCACTGTGGTCCCGCCATCTGCGACCTTTGTGCTACTATGTGCATCCCAAAACCCAAGACACAAAGAACAAAGAATATTAGAATGATGTTACAGCAACAGCTCGATGACCTCATGGCTATCGACATCGACTCAGATTAACGTGAGTCTGTGTATCTTGCCTGAGTTCTGGCAAAAGGAGGGTCTGAGGAAGTTCGATTTTCAATCACGATCGAATTGAGCCCCATTTTGTGCTCTGCCGCCATTTTGTATTGCCGTCACTCAGGCAGCACGGCGAACGAAGTCTTTTCTGCTTTTTCTGCAATATTGTGTCAAAATAGCCTTGTGCCTCTGTTTACAAAGCTGGTGTTAGAGACTGGCCGAGTACACTAATCCCTGTCTGGTTTTTCTAATCCCTGTTTTAACTATCTGTTGGTTCACACTATTCTCTTCTGACTTTACCTTATCTTCTGGCCTTCGCTGTCCTCTGCTCGTATTCTCTCATTTCACAACTGTCCTCCAAAACACACAAACGTATCTCGCCACCTGCAAGTCAGTTGTGGACACGTTGATACCTTAACCTGTGGGAGGGATGGCAAACACAGTTGGAGGAGAGACTTCTTCGGGTTACTTGATACTTATGTTTTCCAATCCTTTCTATTGGCTCTGACTTACTTCCAGACTATTCTTATTGGTTTTTCATGTATGTCTTAGTTGTGTTCTTGGTTAATGTATATGTCACCTATGTACTATAAAAGATTGTGCGCCACGGAGTGAAGTGGCAGTCTCCTGAGAACATACCGTGTGTACTTCTGGGACAACTGTACTAGCTGCAGCTAATAAAATCTAATATTTTATGCCGACAGAGTGTCCCCGTGTCTCTGTTAGCTGAAGCAGGTGAACCCAGGAGATTAAGGCGTACCCTGCGCCGCAAGGCCCATACGGTTTCTGGTTCTTCAATACCAGGCCAACTTCTCACAGTCGCAGAAAAAGTGATAGCAATTGTGGGCTCACCGTCGATAGTGGATCCTAATGATTCGGAATACAACTGGAACATGTAGGTGTCAGCCGACACCTATGACTCACGCTGGTAGGTCATGGTCTAGATGGACAATGATGAAGGGCCATGGTAAGTCGTGGTCTGGAAAGAAAATCATGAACAGCAAGTAAGATGGAGCGCTTGCCTCGGTTGGCATGTAAGTCATAATATTTCATCCTATTGAGCCACTGGGCCAACATACCTTAATTATTGCAAACTTCACCAGCCGGTTGAAGTTGATTAAAGAGACGGCCGCCGAGGCGATCCAATTCTCTAAAGAGAAAGAGAGAAGGGGGGCTCAACATAGTAGTGAATCCGAGAATGTTGATGCAATACTGACGACAATTTCACATGCTTTTGAAAAGTGAAAGCCAACTTCTGAGGCTGACCGTGCGCTCTGTGAGCGATCCTGATGGGTTGTGGACGAGGGGGTGAAAATTGTACCAACATTCGTCAGTGAACGTGCGCTAAAGAATTGAAAGCTGTTTTATCGTGAACAACGTGCGCTATGCAGAGATTAAGGATATTTAGATTGGGCATGAACGTGCGTTTATTCGGAAAAATCTATGCATTGATGTTAGTAAAATTAAGCATGCACGTGTGCTACACCTAAATTAATGTTAAGTATTTACATGCGCTAATCGGAAAATATCCCAATTACCTGGGGAGCCGTGGTCAGCTTACTTGAAGAAGAGAGAGACGTCCTCTACCGTCGAGCTCAAGTCTTTTCTGAAACAGCCGGCTGCGAAAACGTCTGTATATGACCGTTTTGATGCAGAGGCGGACGTGTCAATTCCAGCGTGCTAGCGTGTGCAGCAGCTAGGTGTAGTCATGTAGGAAGCTGTTGGGCAAATCCAGAATGGATTAGACTATGCGACTGAAGTTTAATGAACGCCACCTGTTCTCCGGAAATGGATTAGCCTCTGTTTGTTTACCAGAGGCTATTGGGGAAGGGAAACGTCCCGGATATATATGGCTCTGAAGACGCAGTGATAGTTGAAATAAGTGCCACACATGGCGGATTTTACATAGTTGGATCTGTATTAAGGGCCGTCTAAGTAAAAGGTGTGCTTCTATATAGAATTCATTAGATTTATAATAATCGCTGGTACATCAATCTAACTTGCAGCAAGACATCTCTGTAAAAATATAAATCTACAAACAGAGGGTGGTCTTCTATACAAGAATCATTGGATTATAAGCAGTGCAGATACATTTTGACTCAAAACATAAAAATTGTACAATCCCAAGGTTAATTTCTGATAACATACTGCAAGAATAATAAATCTCCAAACATATTACAAAAACAGATCTCTAAGCATACATGCTCCAAACATAGTATTTGTTTAAGAAAACTAGATTACAAAAAGCAGAACATATTATGAGGGTGCTTATTGGCTCAAGAGGGAAAGCGTGTATATGCAGTTGGACTGACTAGTAATTTGTATACCAGTAGCCAGTATGAGGCGGTCTACAGTCTAACCATCTGTTTGTATGTTTCCTCATGTTCATTCAGACCCCTGTTCACAGAGTCTAGATTGTGAATACAATGACACTCCTTGTAGTTTAGGGTGGTAGAAATACTGCCACCCCTAGGGTGCAGTGTAATCTTTTCTAATACCCACCACTCAAAGTGGTAAGCTGTGTGATTAGTGCTTGAGAAATGTTCGACCAGTGGTGCTCCCTGAACCTTACATTTGATTCTGCTGGAGTGTTCTAAGATCCTGTTTTTTATTTTCTAAGTGGTCTGACCCACATAAATCTTTTAGCAAGGACATCTGATGGCATAAATCAGGTTCTGACTGTTGCAGTTGGTGAATTGTGTAAGGCTGTATGTTCTCCCTGAGTGTATGAATGTAGTTCCTACCAATGCAAGTTTACAAGCCTTACACCTGCCACATCTGTGGTGACCAGTCACTAGGGGTAAGCACAGCTGTTGTCTGATGTCCGGTGCCTTGGGTGTCTCTAAGTAAGAAGATACCATATAGTATTTAATGTTTTTGGCACGTTTGAAAGAGAACATGGGTTCCTCAGTCATGTGGATTTCACTTCCCACAAGATTCCAATATTTTTTTATGACTTTTTAATGTTGTGACTCCTGGAGTAGAGATTCTCGCGGTCTGTATCATGCTCTTTTCCTTGCACTATTTAGGAGTCCTCTCGGGTACCCTCTGTTCCTCAGTTTGGATATCAGGGTATCAGTTTCCTTAAAGAAATCAGTACGTCTTGAGCAATTGCGGCGTAATCTTAAGAATTGCCCATAGGGCAAATTGTCTCTAAGGTTTCTAGGGTGATGCGAGTCATATTTTAAAAGGGTATTGCGGTCTGACGGTTTTTTGTACAGGTTCATCACGATCTTCCCATCTTCAATTTGTGAGATCCAGAAAGGGTATTGTATCCTTGTTATGGGGCATAGTGAACTGGATATCACGTGAGCGGATATTGAGCCACGTTTTAATTTCAATCAAAAGCTCTTCCGTGCCGGTCCATACCATAAGGATGTTAAACTATGTAGCGCTTCCATATAGTTATGTTGTCCAGGTACAGATTTAAGTTACTGTAAATATTCTGATCCTCAAAATGGTCCACGTACAGATTAGCCAGACTTGGTGCGAATCCTGCTCCCATCGCCACTCCCTTGCATTGGTAGTAAAATGTGTCTTTGAAGATGAAGTAATTTTTGGTCATAGTGATTTCGAGCAGTTGTAACATGAAATCAGTGGGGATCCAGCAAGGTGATGGGCGTTCCTCGAGGACATTCCTCACAACCTCAATCGCCCCATCCTGGGGGACGCTTGTATATAGGGAGCAAACGTCAAGGGTCACTGGGTACTGGATGGTCTTGTCAAATGGTTGGTTCTCAATCAATTGGATCGTGTGCATTGTGTCGCGGAGGAAGGAATGGGTCTCAAGGACCATGGGCTGTAGAAAGCTGCCTATGAATTTCTTGAGAGGCTCTAGAAGTGAGCTGCACCCTGATATGATTGGTCTTCTGGGCGGGTTTTGTAAGTTCTTATGTATCTTGGGGATGGTGTATATAGTAGGTATCCTGGCATCTGCCTTGTTCAGAAAGTTATACTCGGGTTTGGAGAGAAATCCTTCCGCGAGACCCTTGCTGCTAAGTTCATGTATAATTCTCGAGATCCCCTTGGTGGGGTCCCCATTGGTCTTTTTGTAGCTAGACTCGCAGCTCAGTTGTTGAATAATTTCCTTTACATAGTCTTCAGTGTTTTGGACTACCACCTCCCCCCCTTTATCAGATGCTTTTGCGCCTAACTACCAGAGGGTTGAACACAGATTCATTTAGTGACTTTATAGTTCAACCTGACAACGTCCAGGTTGAACAACGATCATGATTTTTGCAAAAGCAGTCAGGCGTAACAGAGGCAATTTGTAAAATATTTCTGCAGCACTCAAAATAGTAATAAAGTGAAAACATAAGAAAAATCAGACACCACTCTAGAGATAATAGTGTAATCTTTAATAAATAAAATGACACCAAAACAACAAAAATCCAATCAGTAGAACAGGATTTATGGAGTTAATGGGTAAAGTGACTGTTTTTGTATGTGTTGCTGGATAACCGAATGTCTGATTTAGTTTTATTCCACTCTCTCTGTCTTGGACAAGTGGAAAGCTGATTTTGCAGTCCATGAAGGACTTAACTTGTCCCTTTTTGAACACGTCCCTTACCATAAGGCAGCCATCTCTTTTCCAGTTCTCAAATCTCACTAAATCCATCCCCAATGAAAAAGCAGGATTAGAGTGGATGGGAGCATGGGGGGGTCAAGGATGTGGTCAGACTGTCTTTTATTGCCTTTTGGTCCCAAATCATTAAGGATGTCTTGGTATCCTCTGAGATGTAGAGGGATTTTGGGCACACATCTCGTAATAACTGTGTGATGCCCCAAAAGTAGCGGTACAAAAGGGGGTAGTGATGGACGGAGCATCAGAGCCAATCAAACACTCACACCCAGTCAACAGATCTGGGTTTAATCCATCACCGTTCTTTAGCCCACTCTGCCACCCCAGTTCAGACATGGCCATATGCAAATCAGTCTGATCCTGTGCCTCATGGGAACAGTCCAGCCCGAACTGCCAAGCCATGCCTTTCCTGGACTGGACACAAGCTTCCTAGGACCGGTTTCTGGCATTTCAGCCGTCTTCAGCCAGGCTTGCTTGAATCCAGTGGCAAAGTGAGCAAGGGACTCACGTCTGAGCATACCCTGCCAACTTATGGCGAACAAAGCGGTACAAAAGGGGGTGGTGATGGACGGAGCATCAGAGCCAATCAAACACTCACACCCAGTCAACAGATCTGGGTTTGATCCATCACCGTTCTTTAGCCCACACTGCCACCCCAGTTCAGACATGGCCATATGCAAATCAGTCTGATCCTGTGCCTCATGGGAACAGTCCAGCCCGAACTGCCAAGCCATGCCTTCCCTGGAAACACGCTTCCTAGGACCGGTTTCTGGCATTTCAGCCGTCTTCAGCCAGGCTTGCTTGAATCGAGTGGCAAAGTGAACAAGGGACTCACGTCTGAGCATACCCTGTCAACTTATGGCGAACAAAGCGGTACAAAAGGGGGTGGTGATGGACGGAGCATCAGAGTCAATCAAACACTCACACCCAGTCAACAGATCTGGGTTTGATCCATCACCGTTCTTTAGCCCACTCTGCCACCCCAGTTCAGACATGGCCATATGCAAATCAGTCTGATCCTGTGCCTCATGGGAATAGTCCAGCCCAAACTGCCAAGCCATGTCTTCCCTGGACTGGAAACAAGCTTCCTAGGACCGGTTTCTGGCATTTCAGCCGTCTTCAGCCAGGCAGTGAGCAAGTAGCAGCAAGCCACATCTCTGTCCTCTTATGGGGTTCGTTCAACCATGTGGAGGCTCAAACACGGGGAAGCAAAAAAAAAAAAACACCTGGAAAATGATTTCACTCTTATAAAACGAGGAACATCAAGAGACTGTTCTCAGAATATGGCATGGGATTTTAATTGTGCAAAAGTCTCTAACAAAAAGGCTTTCCCAGATGTCAAATGAAAAACATTCAAATGTATATAGACACATCCAAAAGTCATTAATCGAAAACAAAACACCTCACCGGCTTCAAACACTGCATCTTAGCCCACTTCAGACTGGGGGATTCACAGCCGGGGTCAAGAGATCCAACAAGCAGGGTTCTGCTACACTGTAGTTGACATGTCCGCATTCAGGTTCCAAACAAATCCCACTTTCCAAGTCAACAAACCCCAGTTTTATAATTTCAAAGCACTAAATGTTTCCGAGAGGATGTCCTCTGCACCAAGGAAACTTACTGGAATTGGCCACTCTCCATGAAAGAATTCCAAAGGCAAAAGAGTTCTCACCTATCCTTCTGCGCTCTCACATGTTCCAGCCCCTTATCTTAACACAGCTTACAAAAGTCTCCAACAGTACAGAAAACAACCTCCAAAAGTACAGAAAATAACCTTGAATGTGGACAGCCTGAGCAACTTGAATAATCTGGGGGTCTGCATGGTGCGCATTAGCTCAAGCTAGCCTGTGTCAGAATTCAAGATGGAATGAGGGCATGTCAAAGCCAATAGTAGGAACTTCATAATACTTCCCAATGTACAACACAATGCACTTTTGTGCACCACTGCCTATAGCACTACTCACTTCATCTCCCAATGTACATCATAATTCGCATTTGAACACCACTGCATATAACACTACACTCCAAGACCAAGAGGTATATTCCACACCCCTCTCTCTCATGCTTTCAAATGCACATCTCACACTTTCTGTTCCTGGCAGGGTTGTGTGAAGCCACACTCCCCCTCTGCAGCTACAAGAAGACACAAAAGGAATCTTCAAGGCAAAGTGCACATGCAGGAAAAATGATGTTGTATTTTCAAGAAAACACCTAAAGGCAATAAAAACAATGGTAGTCAAAGGTCATCACGTGGTCCCAGTACATGGGAGTGCCTCTGGCACTACAAATATGGAATCACTAGTCTGATCATCAGATTCACAAGGGACCTGAGTGGTCAGATCATGGAGCCCTCACACAACCAATAGGGTGTCATGCTTCATCATAGGGCTCTCCTCGTCAAGCCTTCGCTGTAATGCCTGACGGGCCTGTGGGCTCTTTTTTGGAGATACTTTTGATCCTTAAATGCCGTAAGATGCATGCATGTGAGAGGTCAGAAAAATGTATAGAGTGGTGAAAAGAAAAGTGGCTAAAAGAGTCTAAGGGAACCTGATTTTGTTTTTATTATTAAAGTGACTGTCCATTGACACAGTAAAAAGAAGGTGCTATATTGGAGTCACATTGGGCCTTGATAGCTAGTATGAGGGAAATGTGATACGGTAAACATGTTTCATGCCCTGTTTACCTGGAGGGTCACTTGGAATTTCATCAGGACCTAGGAATATATCCTACCGTCTTTGTAAAAATGTGTAGAGCCTAACTGTGATCATGGGTGCCTGCTCAAGTATCCAATATTGCACCTGTGTTAATGCAGTGGGGTAGATTCCACCTAAGAAAAGGAAAAAGAGGAATGTGTGTGAATGTCAAACAAGAATGAGTCCGGCATTTCCCATATGCCATGGCCACAGTAGTGTAGACTTTTATTAATAGTGTCTGAACTCTGTTGTCTCAATATTCATGTCGGGACAGGGCAAGTATTAAGAGGTACAGAATGAATATATGTTTCTAGCTTTTAGTTATAAAACAGTAAATACAATTATAGTAAAACGCCAACAATTACTCATTAGTTTGCCCTTTGTATTAATTCATACTCAAAGTACCCTCTGCTAATGAAGGAATGCATAATTTCAGCGCTGAAACATAGGGTAACAGCTATATATTTCATTTTTAAGCTTGTAGTGATCAAAATGTTTTTTAATCATGAATGTCTCTCCAGACCTTACCAGAAACTCAGAGTAGAAATGCCCATTAGGTTTGGCAGATTCCCGCGAATAAACTACGTGAGAAAACTGGTGTAGACCAGCCATTGAAATAAGACATTATAGGAGTAGTAGCAACAAAATATGGAGGTACTACGCAGTTATTAGTTGTACAATATTACATAAGATGTAGGCATACAAAATTGTGTCGTTTAGCACTTACATGATCAATGAGAGAGAGTTTCCTTCGACCTACCCTCCTGTCAGCCTGTAGGTAATGGCTTGCGTGGGTAGGGAAGAATTTATAAAGTGAAACAACCACGTGCAAGAGGTACAATTTGACGCAGCTGCGGGGCTATGTAAAACCCGGATAAGGAGGTCATACTTTAGGATGACCGAGTGGGGTAAACAAGCCACTCCTCATCAGGCGGATGGCTCCAATCTCCTCTGTAATGCCGGGGAATGGAGTGTAATCACTGCCTCCTTCCCTGAAGTGCAATGTCAACTACAATATTTTATCGGGTCCTGGTGGGCATGGTGGTATGTCTAAGACATGTTAATGAGGTAGTCTCAATGCTAGTGTCAACAGCAGCCATCTTGAACTGGCTGTAAAACACACACCAGTCTATTTCTCTGTGCACTTAGTGCCCCGTGTAAGAATCGAGGCTTGGACTTCCATTTTATTGCTATGGATCAAGCATGTATAGTGGAAGACAAGTGTACTTATGGGTATTCCTATTTTAAATGGAAATTGGGCCCTCACACTCCTTGGTGTTTATATGGTAATCCTTTAATTTCTTTTTAAACCTGAATTAAATATGTTCATTGGTGCTGGTTGGTAAATTCTCCTGAGTATGAGGATTTTAATAACTAGATAAACAAGCGCTATCCCCGAATAGGGGAATGTCTTCAAGTTGCACTCTGGTTTTGGTTTTAAATTAAATTAATACAAACAGTTCATGGAAGTTTCAAATGTTTATTATTCTCAATTCTTATGCTTCTTTCTTGTTCATGAAATACTACTTTCCTCAGTAATATCAATGTGTTTACACAAAATTCTTGTGTTCTGCCCAATGCATTTCGGGCTTTGCCCTTCCTCAGGGGGCTTTATTCTGAAAACATAGAATTAACGTTCAGCAGGTAATATTACACATACTAATCAAATCAGGGTGAAGTAGGATGCAAATAGTAACTAAAATCTGATTCCTTTCTCAGAAGTGGGTGCCATGGAAATAGTAGTGAGTGACTATGCTTCACTAGTGATAATAACAACTGTTGACAAAATGAACAAAAGTGAACGTTCGTGGCAATAACTGTGTGCAGTATGCGGATAGTGAATGGGTGAACAGGTTGTCGATGTTTGCTAATCTAGGAGATTTAAATTGAGAGGTATTATGCGTTTGACCATGCAAGCAAAGGTGAGACGCGAAACGTGAAACAAGTGGGTGGAGGCGGGGCGATAGTCAGCCCGCTTAGTTTAAAGAAATGGTTTGAAATGAAGTTGAAAATACCGACAAAGCAAAAATAGATAAAAAATAATGCTTGACATGTATGATGAAAAATAGAATAAATAAAAAAATGGTGCTGGACATGCATGATCAACAAGAGTGTATCGCAAACTTATGGGACTTCAAAATGCTATCGCAAGTCATATTCAAGCTGCATGTTACGAAAGGTATAAATCTGTGAATACAAGTCTATGTTAATCACAAGGAGCATGCTTGATTGCGGCTTCCTCCACCCCCCCCCCCACAACCAGTAACACACTTTCTTACATTGATGCTCTGTAGTAGGTTCCAGTCCTTCTGTTTGTGCAGTTCAATCCATTGATTTGTGCAAAACAAAAATCCCATATGAATATTCTGACATCGGTCAACTCTTTTTAAAATTCTCCTTAGTTTGGATTTGGCAATTTTTTCCTTTTTTTCAACTTTAAATCTTCCCTCACGCCTTTCTTGCTACACTGGAGTTGAAGCTGTGCAACTCTGACAACCTCAAGAAAACAAATCTGCACAGGCTCTAGGGAGAGAGAGGGCTAAAAGTGGGAAAGATGCCACCAAAGTGGTCTTCCAGATAGCCCTAAGAGCCTTTGAGGAGGTCAGGAGTGAGGTTCCCTGCCAGGGCAGAGAGCAGTGTGTCCTCCCACAACCTGTCCCCAGAGTGACTGGAGGACAGATGGGCTGAATGGGAGCTCAAGCTGCAGTTGGCCAACTTGCAATTAGAGGAAAGGAAATTGACCGAGAAATACAAAAGTGTTGAGGTTGAGAGGGCCTCAGCAGAGAAACAAGCTGACAGGGCCTTGGAGGAAAATTACATTCTGATATCTCATGAAGTAAGGCCTGGGCCTCAAAGTCAAACAACAAACAGAGGTCGAGCAGTAATGGTGGCAACACAACACAGGGCCTGGTACCAGCTATCTGGTAGGAGACAACATTGATAAGTAGTCTTCAGTCTATGAGGTAGGCCTAAGGATGCACAGGGTCCCAGAGAGGGATTGGGCGAGTCTCTGCCTCAGTGGGGAGGGATACCCTGCTGACAGAAGTAGAGAGCCAGATTAGGTATGCCCCTTGAAAACTCTTCTTATCACCAACTTTGAGCTCTCCTGAGAAATTTACAGCATGTAATTTAGGGACAGCCAGAAGCTGCCAAATCAGTCTTTTAATTTTTTTTATTTTATTTATTGACATTTCCAAGATCTCATATAAACGTCTGAATGCATCACGACCTTCACTTCACAGTATAGTATTGTACAATGCATAAATCAATACAGAGCATTTAGTGGTAAATATTACCAGCCACTGTTACAGCTCAGATACTTACACTTTCTTAAAATAATGGTCTACCCCTGACCCTACCGCAATTCTCGTACTCTTTACTAAATTCTCTAATGACATGCATCTCCCTGTCGTGGCAAGGGGTCTAATGTTCTGCTCAATGTGTTCCAATAACTCTGTTGTATAGTCTTCTGCATTATGCTCTGCACCCCCTCCTGATACACTGTGGTGGGAACTATCTCTACTCTTGCCCGCCTTCTGTATCATCCAAACCTTTACTCGCTAAGTATGTCTGGTATGGGGACCAATAATCCTTAGGGCGACTCTTTGGTGGTTGGAGTTAATTGAAAATGTCCGATTGCACATTGCAGTATATTAAATCAGAATGCCATTCTGCTAAGGTTGGAGTGGGGCCCCTAGTCCAAAGCGTTACAACTCTGAGCTTAGCTAACAGTAGCCAAATAGCTATTAATTTCCTCACAGATTTATCTATGTCTTTTTCATAGCCCAGCAGGGCCAACATTGGATCCATCTTTATGGTGGAGCCTGTTATAGCACCTAGCTCCAGGAAGATCCCTTCCCAGTATTCAAATATCCCTGGGCAATACCAGGCAGCATGCATAAACCCAGCCTCTTGCCCGTTGCATTGCAAACAGTTCACAGAGTCCCTCAGACCATATCCGATCAATCTTTATGGTGTGTAAAAGTGGTTTATGTATTTAAAATGTATTAGCCAGTGTCTCCCATTTAAGGATACCTCTCTTTTGTCTTAGTGCAACGATATCGCCATACGTTATCTTCTACCCAAATCTCTCTACCAGTCCAGTCGCGCCTTAGTCATACCTGGCCTGCGCACTTCCTGTGAGTCAGCATAAAATATCGTTACTAACTTATCAAGGGCATTTTTCTTTATAAAAGTGTAAAGCCTAGACCATTAAATATTCGAAATAGGATTTGGAGGTTATTTTAACAAACCCACACTCTCTGCCTCCATTCACAGTTACAATTTCATAGAACTCCGCTTACAAACGTGTCGAGTCCACTCAAATATATTTCGTGTGTGAGTGAGGGTCCAATGATGAAGCATGCCATGACTGGTACCTGTGGGTGAGGACCCTCGTAATATATATATATATATATATATATATATATATATATATATATGTATGTATTTATAAAAACTCTATTTATATAAAAATACAGATAGATTTCAAACGTAGGTCTGAGATACATGTAGGGTGAGCTCCGATTCACCTGGGTGCCGTTACTTACTGATCTCGGATACTTTACCCACATGCACTTTGTCACATTTTAGGTATCTCTTCTCTTAGTTTGTTGAAGCACAGTCCTGCATCCATACACCTTTCTGTGTGTAATTCCTTTCGTGTGACTCTGGTCTCGCCTATTTAATAAATATTCTGTGCCGAGCCAATTAACCTTAAGCTCTGTAGGACAACGTAAGGTGCTTTCCTGGCAGCGCTTAAGTTCATGCGGAGGCCGTTTCTGCTACTAGGCATTTCGCCATTACCATTGTCCTCTGAGCCGCTGCACCATGCAAGGCGTGCATAGGAGTTCTGGCCACCCCCCACAGGTGTCTCTCGCCGCACTCGGTTGCTCCAACTTCTTGCCTCTCACCTCAGCTATGCAGTTCACAAGGGCGGCATGGGTCATTGGTGCAACTCAGCCACCGTGGTGGGGGATTAATCACAACCCTCCGGCTCAGGGTCCCGCTTCTCTGCCAGTCAGGAGGCCAGCACAGTTGCCGCAACAGCCACAGCTGCCACCAGCCGGGCCACCGCAGTGTAGAGGGCCTCTTCCGACTGGAAGGATGATAAAGTCACCACGGCCTCGCCAGGTAGGCCGCTGTTCACTTCCCTCGAGACCCACCCCGCTGTTCCACTGTTTCATCGATTTGGGGATGAGTTAGGATTTGATTTTGCTGGTAGAGGCCTCTACTTATTGTATCCGGCCAATGCCGGGATTGTGCACTGCAATTTGCAGCGTCTTGCTGTAGGATTCTGCAGAATGATGAGGTTGGGTCATCAGAGCTTCGTTACTCTGTGGCAATCTTGTAGCCAGGCAAGCTCCGCCTCCCTGCCAATTCAATCTTGGGTGGATTTTCTTGATTACTCCAGTAAGGCACTGAGTATATGGGTGAGGGATTGTAAAGTGAGTGATTTTGATGGTCTTTATGATCTGATTTTCACATAGGCTCAGTACTGGCTTTATAAAGGTGTGTCAACACCTGATTGATAGCAAGCTGAAGTCACCTAGAGAGCTTGCCAAGGAGGTGAAACACTGGGTCAGCACCAGATTCTCCAAGAAAGCATCAGGGGATAACCAAAAGGGTGGGCTGGACAGGAGGAAAGAGGGAGGAGACAAAAATAAATACCGGGAGTTCTCAGAAGGCCCCCAAATAGTTCCAAGAGGAAGTATTCCCAGTCTGATCAAACAAAGAGTGGTTCCTTGAGCAGAAATCCTCAGGGAAGTTCTCTCTCCAATGCTACAAGTGCTACAGTTACAGGCACATCAAGGGGGACCGCAAATGCACTAAGAAGCTGCAGCCTGCCCACTTGTGGACAGACACCGGGGATGGCCAGTGTAACACTTGGGGAGGAGGTTGCCCTCATTACCATGGAGTGATGTGCAGAGGTTACCCTAGTGTCCCTGGCTGACAGAGAGATGGTGGCAAAGACCCATGTGGCTAATAATACTAAAATGTGCAATAAATGGGTACCCATCAAAGGGGGGGAGGAGGCTCTGAGAGACATAGGACCCAATATGACTTCTGTCAGGCATCCTCTGGTGTTCTCAGAGCAGGTAATCTCTAATGTATTCTATCAGGTTGTAGTAGCTGACAACCTCGAGAATCACTATTCCATGGCTTTGGTTCCCTTCGAATGAGGAAGGGGGTGTTTCAGGTTCCTTAAGGGTAGCTGTGAGTCGAGCCATGCCTGTGGATTGTCTGCTTGGTAACGTCTTGTAACATACCATCTGCCAGGAGATGGAGCTCCAGTCATGCCTGGAGATGTTAGGGTTGCCCGAGTGGGTGCACCTGACCACATGGTCCAGGGCAGCCTGAAAAGGAAGTCAAGAGGACCTCAACCCTGTCAAAGTGGTGCAAGTACTTGCCAAAAAGAGGAGAGGCAGGGGGGCGTGCGACACCCCCCTCCTAAGACTCTTGCAATCCTAAGAGTGTGTTGGACTTGGCCCTTTTGGCAGGTTCACCCCTAAACTTTTTGCCTTTTAATGTGACCTGATGTTAGTTGTTTTTGGCTTCTGCGCACTTTCGCACTGTAGCCCAGTGTAAAGTGCGTGCGCACTCTGAGTGTGTGTGGTGAGATTGGCCTGCCCTCCCATAGGAATGCATGGGGAATATGTATGTCCATGGTAGTTACTGATGTGAGAGGAGTGCAGGGGCGAGTTTGGTATGTGCGAACTCGTGAGAATAAATGCTGCGCAATGGTGTGCGTAGATTTATTGTGACTGGTGGAGAAGTGCCACTTTTAGAAGTTGGCATTTCTGTGTACAGTGTGATGTGAATTGCCTGTCTGGCTTGTGAGTGATAGGGGCTGGATGGTGTGGGGAATTCCAGGAGCCAGGATGGGTCTGCCCAGTGGTGAATGGAGAGATCTGCATGTAGATGGGAGGGAGGAGTTGCACCTGGGACCTGAATAGGGCTGTGCCATCCCTACACAATGCTGGCTCCACCTCCTGTGGTGCGTCTGATGTCCCTATCCTGTCCTGTGAATAGGGAGAGGGGCTGAGCAAAACAAAGTGCTCCAGAACCAGTTGTAACTGGTTCTCCCCTTGCCCTACAGTTTGTGCCAAAGGAAATGTGTGTATGAGAAGGGGCTGTGACGCCATGAATATGTTCTCTGTTATGCTTGTTCTTCTTTTGGGAGGACCCGCTGCCAGGAGGAACTGCCGCGGGACCCAGCTGCTGCTTCCTGAGGGTCCCTGTGTGCAGGCCTGCCCGGCTGTGCTTTGCTTCGGCTCCCTAGCTCCCTGGACGCTTCCTTTTTGCCTTAGGCAAAGACCTTGTGGCCTCTAGCACCTGGGAGCGCTGTTATTTAAATTTACCCAGTGGAGAGGAGAGTGCTGGGGCCTTGCAGCGCACAGCTGCCATCTATCCCGAGGGAATCCCAATGTAGGGACTCCCCCACTTTGTCGTGGGAAGAGCGGGTGCCCACCCCGCGATTGTCGTTATTTTTATCACAGGTGCTCACCCCACTTGCGTGCCGTGGTGGCGGGTGCTCACCCCGCCAATATATTTAATTTACACGAAGGCGGGAGCCAACCCCACACTTCGGTGAGGAAAAGCCGCCACATTGCCGAGACCGGCCCGGAGGAAGTCAGACGGCGGTGCCTGGTTGGGGGCGTGGCCTGCTTCCCCCGAGCCGGAAGCTGAGGGAGGCAGAGAGGTACGTCGATCACCAGCAGAGCTCCCGGCGTGTAAAGGAGCCCCGCAGCCATCTAGAGGCCAGCCAAGGAAAGAAGCCGGCAAGTCTGCCCGGGGCTCTCATGAGCTGAGAGAGCCCCACAGCCCCAGAGAAGTCGGAGCGGTGTACGCTCCATTTCAGCCGCCCACCACCAGGAAGAGGAGACCCAGGTGAAGTTAGGCAAGACTGCCTGCTTGTGGGTCGGCTGGCATAAGAGAGGAAGTTCCCGTACCTCAGCCTGGAAGAGAGCTGTAGCCTCACGGGCCTCTCTCTGTGGCCCGTTCCATTTTCCCCGAGCGAGGGAAGATTTGGTCTCCGGAACCAGCCGCCAGAGCCAACTGCCTGAAGAAGCCAAGTCCTGGTGAGTGCTGGCTCATGGAAGCACAGCGGAAAACCGGAGAGAGCACAGCTGAGCCCCGGTGAGTGGGGGCTTCGCAAGTGTATGGTTGGTGCCGATCGAGGCACTTTGTCGGTGCTTGTTTGTTTTCACAGCTGCACCATTGTAATGGGTAGCTGAAAAGTGTGGGGCAGAGTGTTGGAGGAAGCACCAGTGGTGCTTCAGGGGCACAGTTAGTGCCAGCGCCATCTTTTCCTTAGGGGGCAATTGGTGTGAAGAGCCCCAGAGCAGGGCCCGGAGGCACTGTAGTGCCAGAGCTTGTTTTTGCCTAATGTCCCCAGCTGCCCTGCCAGAGCGCAGGCAGCTGCAACGAGGGGGCCATTTCTTTGGTGATTGAAGAAGGGGTGAGAAGTATCCCATGCCCCAGGCACAGTGCGCTCTTTGCCTTCACTGCCTTCGCAGCAGGCCTTGACAATCTGGACGTTGGGCATTTGAGCCCCTGGGAGAGGCCAGTCAGCCTAGGGTCAGTTTATGGTGGTAAGGGCGCAAGGCCCTAATGTGATGCCCAATGTTTTTATGTGATGGCGCGCATGCTTACAGTTATTGCATAATGTATTTATGCTTGTGATGCCTACTGTAAATGCCTATTGCGTAATGTGTGATGCTAATGAGGTTTGGGCCTAATGTAGTTTTATGCCTGCTGGTTGTGCGCTACATTTACTATTTGTTCTACATTTACAAGTGGTGATTTGTGATGGTTTTGACAGTGGCCCCATTGGCCCTGTCATGTGTAAATAGTCCCCTGTGAATCTTGCCTAGTGCCAATTGGCACAGTGTATATTATGTGATTATGTTTCTAATGTATGTATGATAGTACAAAGGCTATTTTTATATATAACCTTGTGTGGAGTTCCCTTTGTGGCGTACCTGGGGTGATGTTGCTGTGCGCGTGCGCAAACGCTTTACACATTGCCTCTGGGATAAGCCCAATTGCTCGTGCCAAGCTACCAAGGGGGTGAGCAGGGGTTATCTTTGGTGTGTAACTTCCTTGCCCTGACTAGAGTGGTGGTTTCTGCCTGGCTTTGGCGCAAGCCTTAGCCAACCAGAAATCCCATTTCTAACATTGGTGATCAGCGGTGGGATTAGGATTTGTGTTTGTGCAGTACCACAGCGACAACTGGCTGCACTACAAAGCTCTGCATTTAGATAATCACGTGTTTCGGGATTATTGGTTCTGAGTTTTATTTAAATTCTTCTCCTAAAAGTGTCATTTTTGAATTGTGTACTTTTTACAGCTCAGACACCTAGTTCTCTTGTGTTGCACGTGCCCCTGAGCGTCCGGCCAAAATGGAGTCTGCTTTTAATTTCTGTGGTCTGTTTAGATACAGTATGTATGAGTTGGTTGAGTTCTGTGAAGAGAGAGACACAGCAGTGAGTGGGTCAGACTCTCAGTCAAAACTGAGGGAGAACCTGATCCAATGGCAAAAGGATGAATGGGAACATGAGCGCAGTGAGGAGGAGAGGGCCCGGGCCGCACGCCAAGAGGGTGGTGGGTCTGAGGGGATCCCTGAATAGTCTGAAGAGGAGGAAGAAAGTGACCGGACCGGGATGCCAGTAGATAGTGAGGACCCCATAGATAGGGAGTCCCTTGCTGGGTCCAGTGTCGGGGGCAGCGCCCCATCCCTTTCCCTGTCCCCAGAGGAGTGGGTAGATAGGAGGGAAGAAAGGGAGCATCAGCTGGCTTTGGAGAAGCTCAGGCTAGAGCATGCCAAGGAGATAACACAACTGGGTGTTGAGGTTCTGTAGCGATCCGAACCCGTGAAATCGGTATCGTAGTACTGACACGATTTTGGTACCTATGAACCGCAAATGATCCATTACATACATGACAGTGTTTTCGCTACGCCGCTAGCATGAATTCACTGAGAAATAGGGCATTCTGTTGTAAAGTCATGGCATCCATTTTAGTTACGGCATCCATTTTGTTTCTTGCCCTCACATAGTCAATGAACGGGCAATGACCCCGACAGAGTCACCTTGTTAAGGACACGTAAGCTCAAGCCCCGAGAAAGGCTGATGCTGCATGACTAGGCAAAATCAAGCTGCCTCCCTTGCCTGAGGCCAGTCCTGCTATACTGGTTCTCGTGTCCATTGTCCTGACTGAAAGGCCGAAGACGGTAGCCATGCCCGTTTATGATCCATAAACACCTCTTATCCTACTTTTCAATCCTTCGCACCTGGCTCTGCTCCTCTCCTTCTGGGCTTTTACAATGGGGAGGTTACGATTTTTATGATGGGGAGGATCGGGTAAAGAATGGAAAACTGACGAGGGGACCTGATCGAATACCGAAAACCTACGACTAATTATTGTTTGATGTCTATTTACTGTTTATTTGGGATACCGGGTTGGGCATGAGAAATATTTGTGTAATGTTGCCTAAAGACATTTTCCGTGTATTTAAGGAACAACCCACTTAATGCAATTCGAACAGTCTCGTAGATTCTGCCTCTGTGTGGTTCCTATGACTTCTGTGTCCCTGCAGTAAATAAACCTTGGTCTTTGATGCCACCATCGAGAAGCCCGTGTCTCTGTTTATTTGTGCACTGAGACAGGAGGAACTCATGGGTCTTTGGGTGTTGTTTCCCTGACACCTCTGGACTCTTAAAAGTCCAGAACCTCAAATTGGCGCCCAACGTGGGGCGACGTCACCCGGTACCGGTCCAAAGCCTGAAAAGTTCGAGAAGTTTCGTGTGAAGATTCCGGAGGGAGGTACCCCGCTTCATCGATCCCTGCATGTCGTAAAAGTGGCCCGACGATCTCTTCCACGAGGGTTCCCGTTCCCAGACGGCTACAGAGGACCGTTGCCCTGACTGTCGCCCTGTCTTGGACCCGAGGTGCAGACCTTAGTACGGCGAGACGTAGACGGGTTCTCCTTGGTGACGTCTTCCACATTTCAGTTAAGTATTAAGTGGGTCGCGCTCAGTTTGGTTGTCTAGATACGTTTGTTTTTGAATTCGTAGATTATCATTGGTTGCTCTTGTTAAGATAATCTTTGTTTTGGTATTGGTTCATTTTGGTAGGCCTAAGTTCTCTGCGCATTTTGGTTGGAATTTGTCTTTGTTTGTCATGACTACCAGTAGTAATTGTTTCCTGTCCTGGTTACGTTGCAACGGGGATTCCCGGTTGGAGGATTCGTGTTTGGTTCCTCCGATTGGAACTCCTACATATGAGCTCTATTGTAAACATGGTGTGGGTCCTATTACGTATAATGAAGTATGGGTCCGTTACACCAGAAAAGATGGTGTCCTTAGTTGGCCACCGCATGGTAGCTTCGAAACCGAAATACTAGACAATCTAGAAATGAAGTTGTTTAAGAGAAAAGCCCGGCCGGCAATGTTTGATTCTTTTCGCGTATGGCGCAAAGAAGCCAAACAGAGAGAAATTAGGAAGACGAAGAAAGAACAGAAAGAGAAAGGGTTGACTTTAATGGAGTCTGCTAGGCAGCTGCATGTCAACGAGACTGAGAAAGCAATGGAGATGGCAAATAGAAAATATAATTTGGCAATTGATAAATGTTACCCTGTATTGCCATCTTGTCCTACTAAGCCGATGGAGGATCATGAAAAGGATCCTCTGTTGTCTTACCTGTTGAATTCACCTCCACCGTATGCACAGGGTATTACAGTACCACAGTTACTACCTGTTGTACAACCAGCTGCTGGTCAGTCTGGAATAGTTGCTCCACTTCCTTTGATTCCAGCTCCTGTCCTTCCCGTAGTTAATGTTCCTTTGGCACCCCCTCTTCCTGGGTCGCCTGCTCTGCCTTTGCCTGTCGTTACGCAAACTGCTTTACCTGCTACTCCCACCCTTACTATTTCATCTGCTCCAGCTGCCCTATCCCCGAACCCTATGAACATTCTGACTCCGCTTTCCGTTCGTCGGAAAATAACCGACTCTGTAACTAATATCTTAACTCCTCTCTACAGGTCTTTAATTGGGACCCCCGTTTCTGACTCTATACAGAGACGTAGCCAGCTTCCTGGTCCTCAGGAACGAGACATGTTAGATTCGACAGCTCTTAGGTGGATGTCGAAAGCTGTGAAGTATGATGCACAAAGAGTGTTAGATACCTTTATGCAATGGAATGAACCAACTCAACGTTATGTTTTTGATGTGATGTGTTCTCTTGTGCGTGAAGAATGGGAAGATGATGACTTAGATTCTGTCCCCTCTGATCTGATAAATATTCAACAGAAATTCGCCGCAGGAATGGTGATAGGTTCAGAAGTAAGGGGAGCGATAGAACTGATTTTAGCTTATAGGGATGATTCCCCTATTCGAGCGACAAGGGACCCTGATGGCTCACCGATTAATACTAGGAAAAAACGAGGTCAATATCCGATGAGGGAAGTTCCACCGATATGGCGTGATGCAGTCCAAGCTGATGCGGCTAATGGTATTGCAGCTGCCCCGGCACAATTCCAGAGAGTGTGGATACACATCCCTTGGAAACGGGCTGAAGTATTAGCAGTAAAACAAGCGTTGCCAGACCCACGTAAAAATCCTGCTGGTTATTACAAAGAGTTAACGCAGACAGTTCAGGCGTGCGTCATGAATTTGGCAGACATTGAAATGTTATTTGGTAATGTAGTGCCACAGCCTATATGGGCCAAGATTCGGCAAGAGAACCACCCAGTCGCCTTAGGAGGTGATTGGCCAGCTATTGTAGCAGCAGATGCGCAACAAGTTGGCGGTGCTAAACCTGAACCTCTGATTGCTGCCCTACCTGGCAGAATAATTAATCTGATGAAAACGCTGATGCCAGCGTTACGAGTTAATTGGGATAAACTATCGGCATGCAAGCAAAAGAAGGACGAAAGCGTCTCTGACTTTTTCACTAGATTTGAAGAGACCTTCGTAGACCCCAGTGGACAAGATATGAGTACTGAGGGAGGCCAGAGATTGTTTGTCGACAAGTTCGTGTTTAATTTATTACCTGAACTTAGTAACAAGTTAAAGGATTCTGAAAGTGCATGGGCAGTGTCGACAACAGCACAGATACTTGCAACTGCTCAGTATTACGAGAATAGAGAGAAAGAAGAGAAGGAAAAGTCAGAAAAGAAAACAAAAGATTTAAAGACTAAAGTCCTTTTGCAACAGGCGTATCCGCCTCGCTCGAATCAGTCAGATTCACAGCAGCGACCCCAGTTTCAGCAGCAGCCACAATTCCAGCAAGGGACGCCCCAAAGATTTAATTATGGTTTTTCCCGACAACAGTTAGCATGGAATCAGTGTGCCTATTGTAAAAAGGAGGGTCATTATAAGAATGAGTGTCCGGTACTGCACGCACAGACTAGTGGTGTCCCAGCTCAGAGAGGTAATGTTGGGTTTATGCAAACCCCTAGGGGTAGAGGACGTGGTACAATGACACCACAGGCTGATCGCCAATCGAATTATTTCGATCAGCGAAATGCACAATCTGCGCAACCAGGTAGATCTCCACAGTATCATGTTGAAGATTATTATGATCATAATGAAGAGATTCAGAGAAGCGAGTACTAGGACAGCCACAGGCAAAGAGAGGGAGTAGTATCAGTTCCAGTTGATCAGAGTGGACCTTATGTCGCAGTAGTTACATCAGGCGTGGTCGAACCGTTTCTGTTGGATACTGGTGCGGCAAAAAGTTCAATTATGCATGCAAAACTCCCTGGCGCACCTTTGTCTGGCTTAACAAACACTTCAGTAGGTTTCTCAGGCGCCCCTGTTCACAATCCTGTTTCTAGTCCTTTGTCAATTTCTGTTGGGCCATGCGAACCAGAAGCACCCCTTATTCTAACAACCGGTTGTAATGAGAATTTGCTTGGTTTAGATCTGTTGAAACGTCTGCATGCGACACTGTACTGTTCTCCTTCGGGAGTACAGCTCACATTAGGCAAAAGAGTAATCTCTCCAATGTATATGTCGATGGATAAGCTCCCACCGGAGCTGCGTTCTCTCCCTGATACTCTTTGGGCAACTGGTCCTAACGATGTAGGCCTCTTGGAAATTCCCCCTTATGTGATAAGTCTGAAAGCGAATGTTAAATTCCCACGAATCCCACAGTATCGGATTTCGAATGAAGGGGAACGTGCGCTCTTGCTGATTGTGAAAGACTTGATACAGAAAGATGTGATTGAGGAAACTAGAGGAAATGTCTGCAATAGTCCTGTTCTACCGATTTTGAAACGTACTGACCCTTCCAAACCTCCAATCTACCGGTTTGTGATTGACCTCAGAGAAGTTAACAAAATAGTGATTCCACAGTTTCCTGTGGTACCAGATATCACTCCATTATTAACGTTGATTCCTGCCTCAGCCTCATGGTTTACAGTGATCGATTTGAAAAATGCATTTTTCAGCATTCCAATAGCCGAGGAAAGTAGAGACATTTTTGGTTTCTCCTTAGGAGGTCGCAATTTCAGATTCAAACGCGCTCCACAAGGTTATTGTGAGAGCCCTTCAATTTACAGCCAAGCATTGAAGAGTCAATTAGATGCTCTTGTACTTCCTCCTGGTGTTGCTCTGATCCAATACGTAGATGATCTTTTACTGGCTGCTGATGACAAAGAAACTTGCAAAGCAGCTACAATTTCTCTATTACGTCATTTGTCAGACTTACATCACAAGGTGTCACCTTCTAAACTGCAATATTGTTGCCAAGAAGTGACCTACTTAGGTCATCTTTTGTCAAAGGAGGGAAGAAGGTTGACCCCAGAGAGAATCAAAGCAATTTCGCAGATGACTGTACCAAGCACACAGAGAGAAGTGCGTGCGTTTTTGGGTATTACGTCATACTGTAGGCAATGGATCCCAAATTTTTCTCTCATGGCAAAACCATTGGTAGCCCTGACTGGAAAAGGTGTTCCGAGCCCTTTGCCATGGTCCGACGAATGTCAACAGAGCTTCTCTAACTTACGTGATGCGCTGTGTTCAGCTCCTGTGTTGGGTACTCCTGACTACAGTAAGCCGTTTACACTAGGACTGGGCAAAAATTTCGTTCCGTTCGCGGAAATTGCGATAATTTGACATTTTTGCGTTCCGCGGAGAGCGCGAAAATGTCAAAAATTCCGGTTTCCGCAGCTTGGCGATAATTTGTTTCTTGCTCGCGCTGTAAAATGATACATTCTCGCGCGCGCGCGATCGCCTTACCTGAATCCCTGCGTTCGCCGACAAGTTTTCTTGATCCGGTCGCGTTCTCCATGAGATGTTGTATTGTTTTTAGCCATTTGCGCTGTCTCGCGACAGTTCGCGCCCGCAGTGACGTCATGCGTCGCGCGATCACGTCTTTCTTCTCGCGATCATGCACCGCGAGAACAACTCAAAACAAGATGGCCGCGCCCGCAAGCAACCACATGGGTAAGTTGGCGACCCGCAACCATGCAGAAAATCTCGCGAACATGCCGGAAAAAGCTTCCGCATCTTCGCGATATTTCTGCTTGTTTGCGATAATTTTAAACATTCTCGCGATAATTTGCGAAGGTTAATTCCGCAAATTCCGCCCACCCCTAGTTTACACTATATGTCCATGAAAGAGAAGGTTGTGCTTTGAGTGTTTTAACGCAACAATTTGGTGACAAACAGCGGCCTTGTGCATATTTCTCATCTACATTAGATCCGGTAGCCAGAGCATTGCCAAGTTGTTTGAGAGCTACAGCAGCAGCTGCAGTGTCTATTCGACAGTCTGCTGGACTAGTCATGAACAACATGTTAATAGTCATGGTTCCACATGCTGTGGATACACTCATGAATCGAAGGAAAACTCAGCACCTCACCAGTGCTAGACTATCAGGCTATGAGCTGACGCTTTTGGCAAACCACATTCAGATTAAGCGATGCAACATATTGAATCCAGCAACGCTGTTGCCGACTACTCTAGAGTCGAGTGATTCAGAGCCCCATGATTGCTGTTTTAGAACTGAGGAAGAGACAAAAGGTCGGATTGATTTGAAAGATACTCCGTTACTAGATCCAGACGGCACTTTATATGTCGATGGGTCGTGTTTTAAACTACAGAATGGTGATGTGACGGCCGCGTATGCAGTTACGACTTTGAGTACGATTGTTGAGACTGCAAGAGTAAGTCAGAATTCTGCCCAAGCTGCAGAATTAATTGCATTAACAAAAGCGTGTGTTTTAGCTGAGGGAAAGAGAGTGAATGTGTTTACTGATAGCCAATACGCCTTCGGCGTAGCACATAGCTTTGGACGTCTCTGGAGAGAAAGAGGTTTTCTCACGTCTCATGGAACTAAGATCCAACATGGACAGTTAGTCAGCGATCTATTGGAATCCCTGACCCTACCGAATGAAGTTGCGATTGTGAAGTGCAGTGCACATCGAAAGATTACGGATGATGTTGGCCGTGGGAATGCGTTTGCTGATGAGGTCGCTAGAGAAACGGCCAAGAACATGACGAGCCGAATGTACGTTGCAACGTCTGCAAGATGGATTGCTGAATCAGGAATGTGTGAGAATACGATTTAAAGTGTAAAGGCAATCCAGAATGAAGCAACTGAAAATGAGAAGAATGAATGGAAGGAGAAAACGGGTAAAATGGATTCAAGTGGATGTTGGGTTGATTTGTCTGAACAGCAGCGTTGGATGTTACCTGATGCGTATGTGCTCGCAGTAGTCACGATGGCGCATGGAGCGGCGCACATCAGTTCGAAAGGGATCTGTAAAATGTTAGCTCCAGTATGGAAGAATGATGGAATTACTAAATGTGCGGAAAGAGTAGTGAAAAACTGCATGATATGCCTGATGCATAATCCTGGCAAGGGAACCCCAACCCCAACTGGTCACTTTGCTCCCCCTTCTTGTCCCTTTGAAGTGATTCAATTGGATTTTATCCACATGGACAGGTGTAATAATCTTAAATATGTCCTAGTGGTGGTCTGTGCCTTTTCAAGATGGATTGAGGCATATCCGTTAAAGGATAACACTGCTATGTCCACTGCCAAAATCCTCCTTAAAGAGTACTTCCCCAGGTATGGTATGCCACGGATTGTTTGGTCGGACAATGGAAGTGAGTTTGTAGGGAAAGTTATGAAGAGTGTGTGTACGGGTTTGGGTATTACCCAAAAATTTCACAGTGCAAATCACCCACAGTCAGCGGGTTTGGTTGAAGGGTACAATGGCACCCTGAAACTGAAACTTGCTCAAATTCAAGCTTCCACTGGTCTACCTTGGCCAGATGCACTGCCTTTAGCTCTATTGTCCACCAGAGCGACTGAACACTCTCGAGTAGGGCTTAGCCCATATGAGATTGTGTTCGGTCGTCCTGCTAATGTTTGGGGAGTCCCTAGGCCAAAGGAATTCAAACAGATTGAATACCCAATGTTGATTGATTATCTCTATGATCTGACTGCTAAATTAAGCCTTATTCATCAGGTATTCGAATCCTTGCCTAAACTGCCAGAGAGTCCAGGCCACACGTTGAAACCAGGCGACCAAGTTGTAGTACGGAACTTTGAACGAACTCGGAACCTCCAGCCAAGATTCGTGGGTCCGTTCCAGGTACTCCTCACAACAAGAACTGCTGTACGCCTAGCTGGAAGGAAGAATTGGGTGCACGCTAGCCATACGAAACGTGTCCCTCTCCCACTCCCCTATGACAACTGGGTTAGACAGGGATTTGGCGTATCCGAGACAGAACCTGTTCCTAGGCACATCCCTTTCAGTGATGCAGAGTATATAACGGACCACCCACGAACTGAAACACAGAACTCTGACGTTTTAGGTGAGGGGAAAAAGATCCACATCCCTTACTAATCATATAATAAGCATGTATCGTTCTTGTGCTGTTTCTAGCCCAGAAACAGGGGGAGAAGCCCCTATCCCCCTTTCTTTCCATATCACTTAATCACTCTTTGCACGTCCACCCCAATTACTATGTCTGACCCCCACCTAATATCTATCGTCCATCGCCACACACATATATTTTTGCTTGCAACTATACCTTAATTTTCGATAAACAACCCTTACCCATCCTTCGAACTTTAAACTCTGTTCTCTCTCTTTTCCCTTGTTTCCTTTAAATACTCTTCACTCCCTCACCCTTCCTCCTTCACTCCCACCTACCGCACCCTCATATACTTGACTCGGTGTTA
Organism: Triturus cristatus; assembly: GCF_964204655.1. Lineage (NCBI taxonomy): Eukaryota > Metazoa > Chordata > Amphibia > Caudata > Salamandridae > Triturus > Triturus cristatus. Next base: position 379,936,079 of record NC_140587.1, read on the forward strand.
TGTACTCTTACGTTTAACTACTCTTGTTCAGCCCTGAAGAAGCCCTAGGCCGGATGGCCATTTAGAGGGCGAAACATGTGTTGGCTGTACCATCCTTGTTCTTTCCTTAAAGACAAATAAAAGCACAAATTTGTCACCATTATCATTTGATATACTTGCATCAATTGGATATTTTATACCAATCGACCAACAAATCTATACTCTGGTCCGGACACACTGAACTCACAGAACTCTGACACCTCAGCAGGAACCGCTCCTTTGAATCTTGGACCGAGTATTGTACAAAGTGAACATTTGTCACCTGTGGAGTCGAACATTTCCGCACCGTTAGACCAGCTATTTCAAGATCAGACAAGACCCGGAAAGTACAGATATAATCTACGTTCTCATGTTATGAACTAATGACATTGCATAATTACCTTTCTGTTTGAAAACTGTTTTGATCTTACTGCATTCCATTCAGTCAGGAAGTTTGCTCTAAATTTTTATCTTTTTGTTTTTATTGTTTCTCTCACCTTGCCATCTGGGTTACCGTAGGGTCGTAACGTGTGCCTTGTTTTAATTTGCAGGGAATCAGACATAAGGTCGGTTTCTTCTGTCTATCTTGGGAACTCCCAGGGTAAACAGAGGCAAGTTTTTAACAGGTACAAACCATCCGTTGCGAACGGTTGTAGAAGATGGAGCTTCCTGAACTGCGACGGGTTAATGTCATAAATGTGTACAAGACAAAGCTATATGATATATTATATAGCAAATGCTTTCTAATGCAATGTACTTTGACACTTCTAATTGTTTTAATAACTTTGGTAGGCGGAATTATTTTTAGTATTCAGTTGATCTTTACACCTGTTATATCTACAGTATCTCCCCATGTTCCTGTTTCTCCGACTGTTGTTTCTCTTCATTCTTTCCATCCTTTTCCTGCCCACGAGCAAGCTCGACGCTCTGAGTTTATAAATAACACTTTCATTCAGCTCTTGCACCAACATCAACTAGTAGTTAACACAACAAACTGCTGGGTGTGTGGCTTGATACCACATACCATGGACAAGGGCATCCCTTATCTGGTTCTGCCCTTTAGTTATAATGGATCATTCTGGGCATTTCAGACCATGTTCGCTTATGCCCTAGAGACCTATCCTCCACGACCTCCGCGTTCCACTTGGTATAACTCTGCTAATAGAGCCTTGGTAAAAGGAATCACTGACATGGTTAGAGATGTCAATAACACTCCGTTCATTCCCAAGGATGAATTGCGAGTTTACATGGTTTGGAATGTTACGGAATATGGCATTACTCTGGGTGAGAACAAACGTAAAAGCTCGACTCCGATCTGGGTCGTACCCCACCAAGGTCAGGTCTGTTTGCAAGGAAATGGGAGGAATCCGAAAGCTCGACTAGGAAAGAGTGACTGTATCGAAACATATGTTTTCCCGTCACAGTCTTCCCCTGCATTCTTAGCTGCTAAGGGTACCTATTTTGTTTGCCAAGACAGAGCATACACATGGCTGCCTGCTGACTTCTCAGGCTCATGTTATATCGCTCAACTGCTACCTCCGACATACACTGCTGCACCGGACTATCACAAAACTAGAGTTGTGAGAGGTGTTTTCAGTAAAGAGGATACTGCTGGCCAAGAAGCAGGAGACTTCTTCAAAGGTTTCCTTCCGTTTTGGGGGCCTATGGTTAACAGTAGAAACTTACGTCAACTAACACGGGTAGTTGAATCCACTATAACCGAAACTGCGGGTGCCCTTAGTAACCTTACAGCTGAGCTTCAAGCGGATCGTCTCATGACGTTACAGAACCGTATGGTTCTTGATGTGTTACTTGCAGATCGAGGTGGAGTATGTAAAATGATCCAATCGAGTTGTTGTGTTTCTATCCCAGATAATGCGCCAACGGTATACAAGACCATCTCTAAGATACACAAAATCTCTGACTCTATTCATGTAGAGAAAGGTGACTGGTCATTAATGGGATGGTTCTGGAGCCTGTTGTCTGCGTGGGGATGGAAGGTTCTGATAGTCACTGGTGTTGCGTTGGTATTTTTATTTTCGTGCTGTCTCATTGTCCAGTGTGGTCCTGCCTTATGTAATCTCTGCATTTCAACATGCGTAAGAAGACCACCTGTTTTTAGAGATATGCCACGGGATAGAGTAATACTTCAACAACATATCAGTGACCTGATGAACATAGAAATGGACTCCGACATAGAGTAAGTCATTGCCTATGTAAGGGCAAAAGGACGGTCTGAGGTTCTGTAGCGATCCGAACCCGTGAAATCGGTATCGTAGTACTGACACGATTTTGGTACCTATGAACCGCAAATGATCCATTACATACATGACAGTGTTTTCGCTACGCAGCTAGCATGAATTCACTGAGAAATAGGGCATTCTGTTGTAAAGTCATGGCATCCATTTTAGTTACGGCATCCATTTTGTTTCTTGCCCTCACATAGTCAATGAACGGGCAATGACCCCGACAGAGTCACCTTGTTAAGGACACGTAAGCTCAAGCCCCGAGAAAGGCTGACGCTGCATGACTAGGCAAAATCAAGCTGCCTCCCTTGCCTGAGGCCAGTCCTGCTATACTGGTTCTCGTGTCCATTGTCCTGACTGAAAGGCCGAAGACGGTAGCCGTGCCCGTTTATGATCCATAAACACCTCTTATCCTACTTTTCAATCCTTCGCACCTGGCTCTGCTCCTCTCCTTCTGGGCTTTTACAATGGGGAGGTTACGATTTTTATGATGGGGAGGATCGGGTAAAGAATGGAAAACTGACGAGGGGACCTGATCGAATACCGAAAACCTACGACTAATTATTGTTTGATGTCTATTTACTGTTTATTTGGGATACCGGGTTGGGCATGAGAAATATTCGTGTAATGTTGCCTAAAGACATTTTCCGTGTATTTAAGGAACAACCCACTTAATGCAATTCGAACAGTCTCGTAGATTCTGCCTCTGTGTGGTTCCTATGACTTCTGTGTCCCTGCAGTAAATAAACCTTGGTCTTTGACGCCACCATCGAGAAGCCCGTGTCTCTGTTTATTTGTGCACCGAGACAGGAGGAACTCAGGGGTCTTTGGGTGTTGTTTCCCTGACACCTCTGGACTCTTAAAAGTCCAGAACCTCAGTGTGGAGGAGAAAAAGTTTGGGACCGAGAGGGTCTTAGTGCAGGAGAGGATGGTGGAGTCTGAGAGGGCCTTCACCAGGGAAAAATTAGGTCTGGAGGGTAGATTATCCCCTGAGCGCAGTTGTGGTTTTCTGGATTCAAAAGTAAGGGTGGGATCCAGTGGTGGCAGCGATATAGAGTCCAGTGCAGGAAGTCCCATTCCCAGTTCCCAAAGTATGGTACCTTGTCCCCAAGAAGAGGAGTACAGGTTGAAGTTCAGGGGCAGTAAGAAACTGTCTAACCAGACTTGGGGGGAGTTTGCGGATGAATGTAATGAAGCACTGCTTGATTGGATAAGGGTTAACACGGAACAGGATTTTGAAGGACTGTTCAATCTGGTTATCAAAGAGCAGATGCTCAGTCGTTGTTTTCCAGGGTTGCGCCAACACCTGTTGAGGTGTACCTCCTTTTGTCCTTGGGACCTTGCAGAGGAAGCAGATCGCTGGGAAAGTGCCCAAGGTTCTGATGAGGCGTGGGAGAGTGATTCCAAAAGTAGTGGCTCAGGTATCTTCCCGTCCTGTATTGGGGCAGAGGTTCAGAGTAGCCCAGCTCAGTCCCAGTGTAGCGAGAGGGGTGTAGGGGCTCACGTCCTGTCTCAGTGGAGTAGGAGTGAGTATGGAACTGAGTGTTCCCAGGTGCCCAAAACCCAGTCTCAGAACCTGGATGGTTTCTTCAGGGAACACCAGGTTGGGGGCCTAGACTGTCCTGTTAGTCCATTTGAGGGGGATCTCCTAGTGTCTAGAGAACCTGGAGCGTCTGTAAATAGAGCCCCAGTGGTTCAGGTGTCTGGTGGTGCCGCTCCAGTGGGGAGGGTAGAGAAGTCCGAATTGAGGGGTGAATGGGGGATGTGTTCCCAGTGGAAGAACCAGTGGGTCAGGGACCAGCCAGTACGGCTGAGTTCCCTTGGAGTGACCATGGTGACACCACTTCTGTTCTGGGGGATCTTCGTGCACTGTCATGTGGACTGGGGACGGGAGATCTGCGCCAGGCAGACGGTCATGCAACATATGAGTCAGGTGTTACCCTCGGGGGGATACTGTGTGAGTCCCCAGAAGTCCTGGCGTGCCAGGCAAGTACTTCGCCAAAGGGTTTAGATACAAGGTTGGGAAGCCAGGTTCAGGATCGGCCTGACCTAGAGGGAAGCACAACTGTAAGCAGTGTCCTGACCGATGTAGCTGCTAAGGGCACCACTCCAGTTGGGAGGGTGCCTGACTCTGGAAGGGGGTGCAGAGGGAGGGAGTCCTCGCCCCTGACCCCGATGCAACCGGAGGGGTTAAACCCTAGGTTGGGAGACCAGTTCTTGGAAAGAGGTCCTGAACTGGTGGGAAAGTTGTGTTATGAGGGTGCCTCTCAGAGGAAGAGAGGGTGGAACCCTAGAAGAAGAGGTAGGGGGAGGAGAGCCCCGCCCGTGACTTTTGGTCAGCTTGAGGGTGCAAAGGCTGGAGGATCGGTGGCAGTCTAGAACTGCCCTGATGAGGGGTAGAGTGGAGAACGGTTACTATGTGCCAGGGGTTACTACCCCCCACTCTGTGGATAGGCAAGGACCAGTGGAATCTGGATGGCCTAGGGCCTGGTCCTGGCCGCAGACAGCTAAGGAGTACCAGTTGGGTAGCCCAGTTGGTCCGCAGTGCTTTTACAGAGGAAACCACGTGGGTTCAGAGTGGCATAGAACCAGAGGTTGTCACTGCCGTTGCGGGCCCGCGTCTGTGTTCTATTGCCTAAAGCAGGGAAGCCCATCACAGTGGTGATTGGTCTGCCCTGCGTTTTGGCTGGAAGGGGGTTGTGTTGGACTTGGCCCTTTTGGCAGGTTCACCCCTAAACTTTTTGCCTTTTAATGTGACCTGATGTTAGTTGTTTTTGGCTTCTGCGCACTTTCGCACTGTAGCCCAGTGTAAAGTGCGTGCGCACTCAGTGTGTGTGGTGAGATTGGCCTGCCCTCCCATAGGAATGCATGGGGGATATGTGTGTCCATGGTAGTTCCTGATGTGAGAGGAGTGCAGGGGCGAGTTTGGTATGTGCGAACTCGTGAGAATAAATGCTGTGCAATGGTGTGCGCAGATTTATTGTGGCTGGTGGAGAAGTGCCACTTTAAAAAGTTGGCATTTCTGTGTACAGTGTGATGTGAATTGCCTGTCTGGCTTGTGAGTGACAGGGGCTGGATGGTGGTGAATGGAGAGATCTGCATGCAGATGGGAGGGAGGAGTTGCACCTGGGACCTGAATAGGGCTGTGCCTTCCCTACACAATGCTGGCTCCACCTCCTGTTGGGCGTCTGATGTCCCTAGCCTGTCGTGTCCCTAGCCGGACCTGTCCTAGCCTGTAGGGAGGGGGGCTGAGCAAAACAAAGTGCTCCAGAACCAGTTGTAACTGGTTCTCCACTTGCCCTACAGTTTGTGACAAAGGAAATGTGTGTATAAGAAGGGGCTGTGACCCCATGAAAATGTTCTCTGTTGTGCTTGTTCTTCTTTTGGGAGGACCCGCTGCCAGGAGGAAACACCACGGGACCCAACTGCTGCTTCCTGAGGGTCCCTTCGGGGTGGCCTCCCAGGCTGCACTTTGCTTGGGCTCCCTAGCTCCCTGGACGCTTCCTTTTTGCCTTAGGCAAAGACCTTGTGGCCTCTAGCACCTGGGAGCGCTGTTATTTGAATTTCCCCAGTGGACATGAGAGTGCTGGGGCCTTGCAGCGCACAGTTGCCATCTATCCCGAGGGAATCCCAACGTAGGCACTCCCCCACTTTGTTGTGGGAAGAGCGGGTGCCCACCCCGCGATTGTCGTTATTTTTATCACAGGTGCTCACCCCACTTGCGTGCCGTGGTGGCGGGTGCTCACCCTGCCAATATATTTAATTTACACGAAGGCGGGAGCCCACCCCGCACTTCGGTGAGGACAAGCAGCCGCATTGCCGAGACCGGCCCGGAGGAAGTCAGACGGCCCTGCCTGGTTGGGGGCGTGGCCTGCTTTCCCCGAGCCGGAAGCTGAGGGAGGCAGAGAGGTGCGTCGATCACCCGCAGAGCTCCTGGCGTGTAAGGGAGCCCCGCAGCCATCCAGAGGCCAACCAAGGAAAGAAGCCGGCAAGTCTGCCCGGGGCTCTCGTGAGCTGAGAGAGCCCCGCAGCCCCAGAGAAGTCGGAGCATTGTATGCTCCGTTTCAGCCACCTGCCGCCAGCAAGAGGAGACCCAGGTGAAGTTAGGCAAGGCTGCCTGCTTGTGGGCCGGCCGGCATAAGAGAGGAAGTTCCCCTACCTCGGCCCGGAAGAGAGCTGGAGCCTCGCGGGCCTCTCTCTGCGGCCCGTTCCATTTTCCCCGAGCGAGGAAAGATTTGGTCACCAGAACCAGCCGCCAGAGCCAGCCGCCTGAAGAAGCCAAGTCCTGGTGAGTGCTGGCTCATGGGAGCACCTCGAAAAACCGGAGAGAGCGCAGCTGAGCCCCGGTGAGTGGGGGCTTCGTGAGTGTATGGTTGGTGCAGATCGAGGCACATTGTCGGTGCTTGTTTGTTTTCACAGCTGCACCGTTGTAACGGGCAGCAGCAACGTGTGGGGCACACTGTTGGAGGAAGCACCAGTGGGGCTTCAGGGGCACAGTTAGTGCCAGCGCCATCTTTTCCTTAGGGGGCAATTGGTGTGAAGAGCCCCAGAGGCACTGTAGTTCCGGAGCTTGTTTTTGCCTAATGTCCCCAGCTGCCCTGCCAGAGCGCAGGCAGCTGCAACAAGGGGGCCATTTCTTTGGTGATTGAAGAAGGGGTGAGAAGTACCCCACGCCCCCTGCACAGTGCGCTCTTTCCTTTCACTGCCTTCGCAGCCAGCCCTGACAATCTGGACGTTGGGTATTCGAGCCCCTGGGAGAGGCCAGTCAGCCTGGGGTCAGTTTATGGTGGTAAGGGCGCAAGGCCCTAATGTGATGCCCAATGTTTTTATGTGATGGCGCACATGTTTACAGTTATTGCATAATGTATTTATGCTTGTGATACCTACTGTAAATGCCTATTGCATAATGTGTGAGGCTAATGAGGTTTGGGCCTAATGTAGTTTTATGCCTAAGGTGATTCATGCGCAAAGTGGTTTATGCATCCTCTGTTGCACATTGCAGGATCTCATGCTAAGTTCCTAACTTTACCAGTAGTTACTGGTTGTGCGCTACATTTACTATTTGTGCTACTTTTACAAGTGGTGATTTGTGATGGTTTTGACAGTGGCCCCATTGGCCCTGTCGTGTGTAAATAGTCCCCTGTGAATATTGCCTAGTGCCAGTTGGCACAGTGTATATTATGTGATTATGTTTCTAATGTATGTATGATAATACAAAGGCTATTTTTATATATAACCTTGTGTGGAGTTCCCTTTGTGGTGTATCTGGGGTGATGCTGCTGTGCGCGTGCGCAAACGCTTTACACATTGCCTCCGGGATAAGCCTGACTGCTTGTGCCAAGCTACCAAGGGGGTGAGCAGGGGTTATCTTTGGCGTGTAACTTCCTTGCCCTGACTAGAGTGGTGGTTTCTGCCTGGCTTTGGCGCAAGCCTTAGCCAACCAGAAATCCTATTTCTAACAGAGAGGCTAAGGGCTACACTCCAGACCATATATTGGATGACTTTGCTGGACTGGGGGACCGACCAGAGATGACCACCTAGCAAGCTGAAGGGGGGCCATCCTTGAATGAGTTTTGCACAGCCCAGAAAGAGTGCCCTACTCTTGAGGGACTATGGCTGCAGGTCAAGCCCAGGCAGCTGGGACATCTTTTAATGGGAAAATGAACTCTTGTGTAAGGAGCCTAAGGTTCCTGAGCCATGTGTTGGTGGTCTCCCAGTGCCACAGGGCCTTCTTACTGGGTATGTCTCTTGATGTACCTCTGGCAGAACATCTGGTGCAGGACAAGACCTTTCAAAGGCTTGCCACCCCCTTTAATTGACCCGGGATTAGAGGGACCTTAGATGCAATCTGCAGGTCTTGCCCTACCTGCAAGACCAATGGTACGTCATGGGGAAGGCAGAAGGCTCCCCTGGTTCCCCTTCCTGTCATAGGCACACCCTTTAAAATGGTGGACATGGAGAATGCTGGGTGCATGTACCCAAGACTGCCCTAGGCAATAGGTGGGTTTCTCCACGGTGGTGATGTCTGACTGGGGCACAAACTTCATGTCAGCATACATAAAGGCAATGTGGGGCAAATGTGGAGAAATCTACAAGTTCTCTACAAACTATCATCACAAGACCAATGGGCTTGTTGAGAGATTCAACAAGACCCTCAAAGACATGAACATGGGCTTGTTAGAGCCTTTGAGGTGAAAGTGAAACATCCTCTGACCATGCCTGTTTGCTTACAGGAAGGTGCCACAGAAGGGAATTAGGTTCAGTCATTCTGAATGGTAACCCTGGCAGAGGCCTTGTGAAGGATGGGTGGGAGCAAGCTCCTGATAAATCCCCCAGAAGTCCACTCTGGTTGAGTTTCAGGCTAGTCAAAAATTGTTGATGTTGGAGCAAATGCAACCCCGGGTCATGTAGGACTGATGGACCGGGCCCTATAAGGCGAAGAAGTGCAAGGGGTTGGTCACCTACCTTGTTGATCTCAAGAACCCCAGGATTCCATTAAGGGTCCTACAGGTCAATCACTTCAAGACTCCCATTTTAAGAGGTCCAAGGTATCCATGTTCCTGATGACGGATGATGAGGTGGAGAGGGAGAGTGAACCTCTTCCCCAAAATCCCATCTTCCAAGGAGCAGGATGAGTCATTGGCTGGGGTTGTCCTCTCCCCTACCCTGAGCTCAGAGAAATAGAGGGACTGCCACTTGCTAGGGACGTTCGTCTCCATTTTCTCAATGACTCCAGGGCTCACCACTCTGCATATCCATGATATTGATACTGGGGACAACACGTGTGTTAAGAATAAAATCTACAGGCTGTCTGACAAGATGAAGGCAAGCATTAAGGAAGAGGTGTACTAGATGCTGAAGTGATGGCTGATTGAGCACTCCAATAGCCCTTGGTCCAGTCCTGTGTTTCTAGTTCTCAAGGACCCCACCCCTCCCGGGTGCCACATCGGATCTCCTATACTGTGTGGATTACAGAGGGGTCAAATATGCCACCAAGACTGATGCTCACCCCATCCCCCAATCTGATGAGCTCATAGATTGTTCAGGGCTGCCAAGTTCTGAGCACATTTGACTTAGCATCCGGGTACGGGCAGATTGCCTAAACTGAGGGGATAAAGAGAGGTCTGCATTCTACCCCCAGAGGGCCATTTCCAATGTAGGGTGATGGTCTTTAAGTTAAAGAATGCCCCCTGCCACCTTCCAGAAGCTGGTAAACCAGGTCCTGGCTGGAATGAAGGCTTTCAGTGATGCCTATATCGTCAACATTGTGGGCTTCAGGTCCAGCTGGAAGGGCCACCTATTCCACTTCCACTTCCAGCCAGGTATTCAGACCCTACAGAACGGATTGGTGGTCTACCTGTGGCACCAAAGTGGTGGGGCAAGGTGCAGCCCCTCCAAGCTAAAAGCCAGACCTTCTCAGGGGTCTGAGGTGGACTGCAATTGAAAGGGAAGCCTTTGCAGTTGTCTGGGCTCTGAGGAAGTTGAGCCCACACTCATTTCAATGTCCAGACAGGCTAATGACCCCGCAGATGAGTAATGTTAAAAGAGAAATGAGAACCCAAAACTGTTGAGGTGGTCCATATCCTTGCAGAGAATTCACTTTACGATGGAATATCACATTGGAACTGACCAATCTAATGCTGATGGTCTGTCTAGATTCTTTCACTTTAGTGATGAGAAATCCCCTGAAGGTTTGTAGTTTTCCTGAATTTCAGTTGGGAGGACAAATGTTAGACCTGACATCCTCGGAATGGTATTCCCCGAAATATTTTGCCTTCACTCCTCCTGTTTTGTTGAATTTGTTTTTGCTGGCATTAGAACTCTGAACTTTATCACTGCTACACAGTGCTAAAGAGCGTGTGCGCTCTCAGAAAATGGCAAAATTGGCATTCACTTCTTTAGCACATTTTATTTACTTATAAACACCTAGTAAATGGAACAACACATATCCAGGGCCTGCAAGTTAAATTATGCTAGTGGGCCTGCGGCACTCATTGTGCCACCCACTAAAGTAATCTTTTAAAAGATGTCTCAGGCCTGCCACTGCAGTAAGCAGTGTAGTTTTAAATATTTTGCCACACCTAAACCTTCTTTTTTAATACTTATAAGTCACCTCTAAGGTAGGCCCTAAAGGATCATAGGGCTGGGTGCACTGTTTTTAAAAGGTGCGACATGTGTACTTATGTTATACATGTACTGGCAGTATAAATCTCTTAAAGTCACTTTTCCGTGAAGCAAGGCCTACCTCTCCCATTACATAACAGTACGAAATCCATGGGTCTATACTATTTACCATTAAAGAATGTGTCCACAACTACATGACAAATGAAGACAAACACACATACCACCATGAAAAGAAAAGTTGGGCATTTCCCTTTTTAGGACGAAATCCCTCACTCACCACAAGGTGACATGCTTCATCATAGGGACTCTCCTCTCAAAGGAAAACCCTAGTTCCTTTGAGGGCTGCACCCTCTCAATGAGAGGGGAGCTCAGGGATGTTTTGTCACACCGAGGATAAACTAAATCCTCATATGAAGAGCAAAAATAGTTCAAAAGTGAGGGCGCAGCGCAAAACAAGTCCTTCTTTTTTTGTATGCCCCACTATTATCGTTACTCTATTTTGAGCGTTTTCGATTTGTGGGCATGATGAATGTCGACACAGTGCGGGTGAGGGTGCAGCCCTCAAAGGAACTAGGGTTTTCCTTTGAGAGGAGAGTCCCTATGATGAAGCATGTCACCTTGTGTTGAGTGAGGGATTTCGTCCTAAAAAGGGAAATGCCCAACTTTTCTTTTCATGGTGGTATCTGTGTTTGTCTTCATTTGTCATGTAGTTGTGGACACATTCTTTAATGGTAAATAGTATAGACCCAGGGATTTCGTACTGTTATGTAAGTGTAGTTTGGGGAATAAGGCCCGGGTGGTCTTTAAAAGTTTTCCTCAGGACCCTCTTGTTTTCAATCGGTGTGCGTTTGTGAGTTTTCTGAGCAGCTCTAGGGGCTGTGGGTCCTTTTATTATACAGAGGTTAGAAAAGGTCACTCTGTTTATTCAAACTAAAAAGAGTATTTTTTGGAGTTAAGTTGAGTGTTCAAGGTTCTAACATATAATCATGGCCGAACGACAAGGTTTATCCTTCGATGACACAGTGGCACAACCAATTCTAAACACACCCAGTATAGTAGACACCTTCCAAGGAGTTTCATTGGCATCTGGAGATGATTGGTCCAAATTACTCACCCTAAAAAAATCACATTCTCGGGTGGTTATTCATGGTGCAATCATGACAGAGTACCTGAGGGGTAACTGTGCCCCTACAGGCCTCATTGTCACAAATGCCCCCCGTCTATTTCTGGACGATAAATTGTTCCTAAAGGATTGGTCTTTGGTGGCCTGGAGATGTACTAGAGATTGGTTAATTTTGATAAATAACACAGCAAAACGTATCGCTGATACAATATTAATTCAGATACAAGCTTTGGAATCCCAGATTAAAGTAACTATCTCTGGACCCCTTTTTAAGAAACAAAATGAAGAAAATAATAAAAATAATAAGGAATTTAAGGAGTCTCTGTTTACAACCAAGATCAATAAATTCAAAAAGGATCTTGCTCGATTCTCAATGGAGACAGTTTATCCTTATACCAGTGCAGATTATGTGCCTCCTCAATATGATCGCCAAGGGAAAAGATACGGATCTAACTACTCGACATCATCGAGTGATGAATGGTCGAGTGATTCGGAGACCCCTAATCAAAGATACCCCATGAACAGAAGAAACAATCGCAGGAGTAGAGGTCAATGGAGAGGCTATCAAGGTGGTTTTCAACCTTTTCCCCCCTCTCAGTGGTGGCCCCCTGGCACTTATGGGTATCCCCCGATTCCACTGCAAGGTCATGTTTTCCCCTATCAACCTCAACCTCAAGTCCAAATGTACCCTGATCAGGCTTTTTTAGGGTTTGGCCGAGGAAGGTCCCTGGGCAAACATCGGAATCAACAGGCCCAAGTACATGAAGTACATTGGGCAGACAATCTGCCAGCTCGCTCAACCAGGAGCACGATGGAAGCACAGGCAGGAACGAGTCACGAGATGACTTAGTTATGAATCTTAGTAGCAAGATTCTAACTTCAGATGAACTAGCTCTCTTGAACAAAGGACTGGGTTTTGTGCCATCATATCGAGGTGATTCTTTTGAGATAAGGCAGGAGATTGCTCAATTCTTTCGCAAGATCCGCCTGCATTTTTATTTCAAAGACTGATCAGATGTGGATACCAATGAGGTGGATACTAACACTGGACTTAAGAATAAGTCCACATTTAATCCTTTACCTAACCAAGTACCTCCCCAGGTTCTTACTTTTGAAAAGGCAGTAACTATAGCAATTGATAAAATTTGCACTACCAGTACGAGACAGTTTCAAAATCTAACAAATAAGGAACGTCAGGCTATGCTTTCTCTAGCATCAGATGAGACTATCACGATGAAACCTGCTGATAAGGGAGGAGCCATTGTCATAATGGATACCTCCTTATATCGCACAGAGTGTCTTAGACAACTAGAAGACCGTCGCTATTATCAAGTCTTACGAGAAGTTCCCACTAAGCGCCTTGAGAGGGAGATAAAGATCCCAGTGGAAGAAGCACTTTCTAATTGCTGGATTACTCCAACGGAGGCCAATTTTTTGATTAAAGTTAATCCAGTAGTTCTGTACTTTTACACGCTTCCGAAAACACATAAGGCCCAAAGACCTCCTCCAGGACGCCCTATAGTGTCTGGTCTGGGTTCTTCGTTGGAACCTCTTTCCACCTTTGTGGATTACTTTTTGAGACCTTTGGTCTCAGATATGCCTACTTATCTGAAGGACACAAAAGATGTATTGAGATTAGTTGAAGGTATCACTTTTGAGCCAGATAAGGATTTCCTGGTCTCTTTTGATGTGGAGTCCTTATATACATGTATCCCGCAAGACGAGACCCTCTCCACTATCGAATCTCTTTTACTAAACAGGAACTTGGATTCGATAACTCCTGTATCTTTCATTGTAAATTGTGCAAAACTGGCTATGAAAGAGAACTTTTTCAAATTTGAAGATCAGTTTTTTCTCCAAGTGTCTGGTACATCGATGGGGAGTGTTTTTGCCCCGAGTTTGGCGAATTTGTATGTTCATAGCTTTGAACAACAATATATTTTCAACACTAACAATCCATATCAAGACAACATCCGGTTATGGAAAAGATATATCGATGATGTTTTTGTGGTGTGGAGAGGCACTGCATCTTCTATCCTTGATTTTAAAGCCTGGTTGAATGTTCAAAATGACTTTTTGAACTTCACATGTGAATACAGTAAAAAAAAAATTGGATGTTTTGATCACTCCTCAAGATGGTGGTTTGAACACACAGCTATATAAGAAACCTATGGCAAGAAACTCACTTCTATCTTTTGATAGTTTTCATCCTCAGGCTTTACGGGAAAATTTGCCATTTGGCCAGTTTTTGCGGATTAAAAGAAATTGTTCCACAGCTAATAAATACCAGGAGCATGCAAAAAAACTGTCCCTTCACTTGCAAGCTCGCCAATATCCCAGGGACCTAGTGAAAGTGTCCATGAAACGTGCTACCAATAACAACCGGGCTGCACTTTTGGAGACTAGGGCCCCTAAAGGATCTTTGGAAAGATTGACTTGTGTACACACATTTTGTAGTTACACTAATAAAATCAAAAAAAGTATTCTGTTCAATTGGAAGATTTTAAACATTGGGACCACAGCATTACCCCAGCCCTTGTTTGCATTCAAACGCAGTACCAACATTAAAGACCGCTTGATACATACACGTCCATGCTACAAGAAAATGAATTCACAAGATACCATGTTGGGTTTACCCCCGGTACAGGGACATTTTCCTTGTGGCTCCTGTACAGCTTGTTCCAACACTTCTCATACCACTGAGATTGACTTTGGTTCACCTAAACCGTGGCTATTGACACAACATACGAACTGCAATAGTGAGAACCTCCTCTACTTGATTACTTGCCCGTGTGCTTTGCGGTACGTGGGCATAACCACACGGTAAGTGAAGGTACGAATTCTCGAACACAAGAGTACGATTAGGTGCAGGAAAACCTCTACTAAATTGACTAATCATTTTTTGTCAGCTCAACACAGCCCTGCGGACCTTAAATGGACTGTATTGGAAAAACCATACATTCCACCGCATATCACAGATGTGACCTCCTTTTTATTTAAACGCGAGCAATGGTGGGTCTATAAATTGCAAAGTGACAGGGTAGGTCTCAATGATGAGATTCCGGGGGTCTCTCTTTAATAGAGACTCTATATATGCCAGACTGTCCTGTGCTTTGTCTCCAAATCATTTTTTCTGAGACAATCGGTTGCTGAGACACTTTGAATAGCCTCTTCTCATTTTTCCGGTAAAGATGAAAGCTGGTTTGTTACTTTAGGGACTTTCTCTTTCTATGATTAGTCGATATAGATCTTGGCTTACTAGATTGGATAACTACACTCTTAACATGATGATTCCTTCTTTTTTTGTATGCCCCACTATTATCGTTACTCTATTTTGAGCGTTTTTGATTTGTGGGCATGATGAATGTCGACACAGTGCTCCGCGCTGACGCATTGAGGGATTGTTAGTTTCTCGACGCATGCGCAATACTTAACTTGCGCAAACCTGTGAATGAGAATACCATAAAATCAAAGATCAGTGGCAATTACATGTGATAAACGTGTTGAAGTGAGTGCGCACAACAGATGATTATGTTTTGTTTACAAATTTAAAAATCCAATGCTGTCAAGTGTTTTTACAACTGCGCATGTGCAGTTTGTCTGTGGCCGTTTCAGCGCGATTGCGATTGTTTGAGAACATCCTTTGTAAAGGAAAGGCAACTGCGCATGCTTAACTGTTCAGTGTTTTCACCGGCGCGGGTGCGCAGATCAGGTTGTAGTGACGTATGGAGCACAGCTGTTGCCGATTGGTTCCTGCTTTAGAACACTACTTATACGGCCCCAGTCTAGCAGTAAACTAACCTCCGGTCGTCGGCTCAATTTGTCGCGGAATACCGATGGAGAGGTGAGTTTGACTGCAGTGGGCTAAAATACATTTGCTGGGTTGGTAGTTTTTATTACCTAGCGGCTCCTTTTGTTCTCTTTGCCTCTAAGTCAGAGGACACTAGATGCTCGAAGAGTACTTGTTTCAAATCACTAGGTTGCCAATCGTGACTTGTGAAGTTAGGTGCTTGATAATTCTCAAAAGCTCTGGCTGCATTATGCGTGGCATTTTGGTCCCTTATAAAACCTCTAGGGGCTTAAGGTTTTGTGTGCAGGTTGTTCCTGTGACTCACTCCTTCCACACTAGAATGAGACAAGAATATGATGATTATTAAGGACACTAGGTCAATTAAAAGAAAATTTGTTTGGATAATCAAATATACATAGGCCAACTGAGATAATTGGTTTTACTATCTATGAAGTTCCTTGTTCGCTCCTTGTCCTCCTTTTATTTTGCTCTGCTTTACATGCCTCATTGACAGTCCATAGGATTTTAAGTGGCCATAGACTAGGGAGGACATGTTTTTTGCTAATGGCATTGTACACCGTTTTTCAGAGCGGTGCCCCCTTCCTGAGCGGCTGCCAGGCTGAGGTGGTTTTGAATACCCAGCAGTTGCGGGTAAGATTTGCTATTAATTATATTTCACAGTACCACATGATATATTAGTGCACAAATTGATCATTTTTATTTTATAATTTCTTATTTTCTCTAGGTATACTCGTCCATACTACAACGGCTGGACTGAGGTTTGAGGTTAAATACCAAAATATACATATCCTTTTTGTGTTGCACTTTATTTGTTCGCAGCAGCACCTGTGTGAGGTCCTGAAGAAAGCCTAACCCACGATTGGGTATAAAGGCTGAAACATTTTGACCAACTTTGTTTTTCACCATAGCGGTTATAAATCCATACCGCTGGTGCTCTGGTTTTAATCCTAGCAGTGGGTGTCTTAGAATAAATTTAGTATCGAAACCTCCTAACTAGTTTTAGTTTCACTGTTTTCACTTGTTTTGCGCTGCGCCCTCACTTTTGAACTATTTTTGCTCTTCATATGAGGATTTAGTTTATCCTCGGTGTGACAAATCATCCCTGAGCTCCCCTCTCATTGAGAGGGTGCAGCCCTCAAAGGAACTAGGGTTTTCCTTTGAGAGGAGAGTCCCTATGATTAAGCATGTCACCTTGTGGTGAGTGAGGGATTTTGTCCTAAAAAGGGAAATGCCCAACTTTTCTTTTCATTGTGGTATCTGTGTTTGTCTTCCTTTGTCATGTAGTTGTGGACACATTCTTTAATGGTAAATAGTATAGACCCATGGATTTCGTACTGGTATGTAAGTGTAGTTTGGGGAATAATTCCCGGGTGGTCTTTAAAAGTTTTCCTCAGGACCCTCTTGTTTTTAATCGGTGTGTGTTTGTGAGACTACCTCTCCCATTGCCTAACACTGGGTAACCTTATTACATTTAAGTGATGACTTTGGATTGTGAGCAAACAGAAATACACTGTTTACACTCAAATGCACTGTAATTTAAAATCCTCTTTAATGGAAAGTTGGATTTTAAGTCACAATATTGGTCTTGTCCTAACCATTTGCTCCTTCTGCAAATGTCCTCGGTCACATGATTGTAAATGGTTCTGCTGTTGAAGTTTGTGTATTGCTTCCAAACAGTAACACAATGGAGGATTAGGTGTGGAAAGGATGGGCCATCCTTCCAGGATGACTGGTAGCAGGTGTACCCTGTCAGGATCTCACCTGTGTTTCTGCAGAAGCACCCAGGAACTGAAGAAAGGTCCGCTACCTCCCCCAACCACCTATCATGCTTATCAAACCCTAAGCAACAATGGTAATCAGGGGAAGAAGGGAGACAAAACAAGGAAAAAAGGGGGAAGAAATCCCTCGACGTCTTTCACTTTCCACAGGGGTTTTCGTATTAAACAAGACTGGAAAAGAAGGGCAGAGTTAGATGGCAATCGAGTATTCTTTCTTGCAAACAACTCTAAGCCTCTCTATAATTACCTTAAGGTTCCTTTCTTCTGATTGGGGCAGGGGAAAAGAGGAAGTGTTGTCCAAGAAACTGTGCTGTGTGAAAGGAGTAAATCTTATGAACATTTAAATGTAATACTAATTCACAACTAAATCCATAAACATATAAATTACTGCTCACCAGTTTCGTTCAACAATGTGGCGTGGAATAATGACCTGTGGTATTCTTAACTTCGTGCAATACTAAGCATCCACAAGGTACATGTGACTTAGCGAAATTCTGAGCATTAAGGGAAGCAAAATCCCCTGTCTTCATGCATGGAACAGCTTGTAAGTAGTAAACATAAAAGAGCAGCGCGAAGCGCTGTTACCGTAATCTTCGGTTTTCAACTTATTTTCTGTATTCAATAGAAGCCTTGGAAGTAAATGGAGCCCCAGCTTGCATCAGTCCGAGCTCCTCCAAAGAAGAAGAGGTGAAATCCTGATATTTGGGCGCTTTATTACTGTGAACGGGTCCCTTCATGCTGAGACTTGTCCTGCGATGACTGCCAGGGCAAATCTCCTATGAGACCTGCTCTTTGTGCTACAGCGACACCCAGTGACGATTGGCAATGCAGGATTTGTACTCCCTGCTACAGCAACGATAACCCACAGTGACCGCCAAGGAGAAGCTCCAGCAAAGATCATCTGTGACACTCGACCGGTACTTCACGCTACAGTGACAATAGCCCACAATTCTCGATCTGCTCTACGCGTCACAGTGATGAGTGTCTGTGATGCTCTACCTGATCCTCGTGACCTCCTCCACTGTGAATTTCACTCCTCACACCAAACTTTGAGAAGGTACATTTTTCAGCTGGATTAACATGGTTCCCGTCTGACCTGAACTCCATCGCGGTTGGCCTGAACTTGTCACTTTCCCCTGGTCTTGGACCAGATGACCGTGAGTGGGCCTTTGTACATTTTTTTACCAAAACCTTTGAGAAGGGTTGGGGTTGTTACCTTAGTAGGACTTCCACCTCTTCAACCAATAACCTAATTTCTTACACTGGCGGTGGGGCGCTTTTTCTTTGCAAAGCGGCCTGCCTTCTATATGGTGGATTCCCCTCAGTAATGCCACTGGCAGGTTGAAACATGATTTTTTGGGAGGGGCAAGGGCATACAAGCAATAGTATTCATCCCTGTAGATTAGTTGGCATTTTTCCATCATGCTAGTGATGTTCGTATGTGCTATTTCCTCTTATATCACAATTTACGGAGTCGACGGTAACTGGGGCCACGGTGATTATTTTGCACCCAGACTATGTTCCTTGCATTTCTAGAGATTTTGATTGTAATACTGCATTTGTTTGGAAATGGTTAACTAAATGAAAGGTGTGTGCCGTACTCTTTATTTAACTTGTCAATCTCAATAGCGGTGCACTGTAATTACGAGGGTTTCGAAGAATTTTATGCTGATTTGCCCCCGGGAATATCAATTAAAAACGTGGTAAACGTTATGTGACCACCCTGTAAATGCTCTCCATAATCATTCAGATACATTTTACAATTACATTCTCGGCTGATGAGGCTGTATAGCCTCAAATTAAAAAGAGTGCAGTAAACAGAATGTAAACAGAAACATACTCAAACAAAGATGGCATTCATGTGTATGCAAGTTGCTCAATAAGCATTTTTAGGACCAGACTTTAAATGTTTTCCAAACTGTGATTATGTGATGAACTTGAACCTTATACACGACTTTACAAAAACTGCAACAGGCCCTGCAAATAAACATTTACCAAGTTTCCTATACTACATCTAAATCAGCGAAATAATCGGCCCATCTTTTCTGAAATCCCTAAACCAAAATTATTTTCTTCATCTCTAGTACCAGCAACCAAATACCTGGGTTTCACAACTGATTCCCTCGCACATTTATAGTGCACATTAATAATCTAAATAATGCTGTGAATTTCCACCTCCAATGCTTAAAAAAACACATCTCCTCAATGCTAAACTCTAACCAAGCGCAGATCAGTCGCCCTCAGGCAGCAAGACTTGTTCACGGCCTCAACAAAGACCACCACTGACCGCAGATCCAAGCCTGACTCCAGGTCAAACTGTGTGCTATTACTCCCAAGCGTTGCATACATCCATCCTATGCAGCAAAGCCATAATTTCGGGAAATTCAGACCACTGAGAAGCAAAGACTCATTACTTTTGTGAGTTCTGAAACTCATTGAAGCAATCAGTCCTCTCAGGAGCTGCCTATCAACTTGGAATTGTCTTCTAGACAATTTAAGAAAACCTATCCCATTCCTGGCATTCAGGAAACAACTGAAGACACACTCGTTCTGCCATTCCCGAGACAGTGAGTCACTGGATAATATTGCCCTCACCTTCCTGACCACGATTATTCTGGGACAGCAAATAGGCCTGGGCCCAAAAAAATGAAAATTACACACCCCTAATTTACAAATGTGGGCCATTTTTTTCAGCTTTCTGATTACAGCTGAAAAAAATTGCCCATATTTGTAAATTAGGGTAGTTTGAACTTGTAAAGACACGCACTAAAAGCATTTTGTAAGTTACGCAAGACTGCATGGTTTTGGGAACTCAACAGTCACAAGCATTGGTAAAGCCAATAGGTCTGGCATTGTCTGGCCGCCTTTTTGCAGTTTTTGTTTTGACATGGTTTTTGCAACGCTTTATTGTTTGAGAAGCTGCTGGTCCATCATCATTATTAAAAAAAGACATTGGCTAGAGGCCAAAAAGTTGTTTTAGTCTAAAAAAGACACACATTGCCATAGTACTCACTAGCACTGAAGGGAACTTCATTTTGTGTGGATATGCTCCTTGTGAAAGAGAAGCAACCCGTAACGGCTGAACAGAATTACTTGAAATTTGGCAGAGAGGTAGTCCTCAGGTCAGGCATGTGCCTTTTGCAGGTCTGGTGTCAATCCGTTCAGTAGTTCCTGAGAAAATCAAAAATAAAATCACATACATATCTGGGCGGAGCCTAACGACACATCTCATCGTGAGATCTGATTGGCTGTCAGAACTTCATCCAAGAAGTGTTGGCAGCCATCTTGGGACCAATATACATGATAGCACCTCATTAAAAAGCATTGCAGTTAATAGAAGGTTTTAAGACTTTAGTTACATTATAAATCATTTGTTGATGGTACCATACTCATTTTAGGAATTGGGGTGTGTTCTAAGGTGATTTTACCATGTGAAAAAGCCTTCTGCTGTGATATCATGAACCATGTTTGAGAGAAAACTATTTTCTCATGCTTTTCCCACAGAGGTTTGGAAGGTGATCTATAAGCTAAACTGAGAGCATATTTTCTGTAAATTCACATTATCTTTCTCAGTCATGTAAGAATGAAGTCTGACATTCTCAGTAAAACATGTACATCCAACAAGGGCAGAGACTGTCAGTTGATTCCTTTGTGTTCTACTGCAGCTTCCCAGAGTGCTCTAAAGAACAACTAGAGCGCTAACAGTCTTACTTATGACAAAAGTATGGCACACCTGAAGCCATCTTGATTGGAATAAAGTGGTAACACTTAAAACATTTAATTTACAAAGGAACAAAATGAGGGGGTTCATTTTGCCATATAAATTATGATTAGTGCTGCAGAAAGAAAAATTAGGGCACATTTTGACTTCTGAAATCCTCTTTTATTTCATAAAAAAATTCTGACATGCAGACTGAAACATGCACTTTGAATACCAGCAGCAGACTTGCCTGGTGAGCAGTAGCTTTACTACAGTGATCTAATGAGCAACTAGAGTGCTAACATTCAGAATTTATGGAAAATGTGTGACACATCTGAATGTCTTCTTGATGGAGTCAAAGTAAAAAACTGAAAGTATTTCCTACTGAGGAGACTGTAGTAAATGAGGAAATTAGGAAACTTCATAACAGATAAATCTCCCAAGATGGCCACCAGAGACAAAAGAGCCCAAATGTAGCCCAAATATCACCCAGATGTAGCCCAAGTATAGCCCAATGACAGAATGTCCCAGAGTGTTCTTAAGAACAACTAGAGCGCTTACTGTCTTACTTATGACAAAAGTATGCCACACCTGAAGCCATCTTGATTGGAATAAACTGGTAACACTTAAAACATTTAATTTTAAAAGGAACACAATGAGGGGGTTCATTTTGCCATAGAAATTATGATTAGTGCTGAAGAAAGAAAAATTAGGGCACATTTTGAGTGACTTCTCAAATCCTCTTCTATTTCATTAAAAAATTCTGATATGCAGACTGAAACATGCCCTTCTAATACTAGCAGCAGACTTCCGTGGTAAGCAGTAGCTTTACTACAGTGATCTAAGGAGCAACTAGAGTGCTAACATTCAGAATGTATGGCAAATGTGTGACATATCTGAATACCTTCTTGATGGAACCAAAGTAAAAAACTGAAAGCGTTTCCTACTGAGGAGACTGCAGTAAATGAGGAAATTAGGAAACTTCATAACAAATAAATCTCCTAAAATGGCCACCAGAGACAAAAGAGCCCAAATGTAGGCCAAATGTAGCCCAGATGTAGCCCAAATGTAGCCCAATGACAGAAGTGTGCAAAACACTTATTTTTTGTGTATTTGCAGTTTTATATAGTGCAGACTTGTCAGGTATTGGAGTGCTTTACATGAGCATTGGTTACATCACACAAGATCAAATTCATTTTGGTTGTAGACATGGGGTGATTAAGTGATTTGACCAGAATCACAGAATGTTGAGCTGAAGCAGAAACTCCAACTTGGTTCCCCAGTTGCAAAGTCTGCAGCTCTGGAAGTAACACCACACCCTCTCCCCTTGGATGCAACATTTAATCAGGTGGTCAACTGGATAAAAAAACTAAGATTACAAATAATTTAAAAGTTCTTTGTCGCTATTTGAAAACTCAGAAAATATGTCCTCATTTTAGTTTTTTAGAGCACTAACCATAATTTTGATGCCAATAAGACCCTCTCGTATATGTAATTTCTAAAGGAAAAGCTCTAGGCATTACGGTTTTGATTACATCAAGATTACGTCAGGCATTCCACACTTTTGTAATAAATATAGAATGTTAGCAATCTAGTTGTTCATTGGGATACTGTTGAGAGGCAGAGGTCAGGGGCACGGACTCTGAAAATTGAAGGCAGGTAGGAGAGTGCAGAGGCAACAATTTGACCACACTAGGCAGGCAGGAAGGGCAGTGGCAGCACAACAGACTATGGAGGGCAGTGGAAAGGGGGGCAGGGGCAACAAACCAAGAATACAGGAATGGCAAGAGAGGCTGTGGCAATATAATAGACCATTGTGGGCAGAAGGAAGAGGCAGCCGTCATACAACCATACATGCCAACAGACCCGTTTCAGCCAGGAAACGTCCAATGTTTTTAAGCTCAAATGGGCTTTACTTGATCTGTTTCCTGTCTACAATCTTCTCTTTTTCAATGTAACTCAAAGGGGAAAATCAATACCCCAGTTTTATTTCAAAATCTCCCTCTTACCAAGTTCAAAATGTTCGCAAGTATGGTACATTGGATCATGGTAGGCAGGAGGAATTGGGGTAGGGACATGGACTCGGATAACAGAGGACAGGAGGGACATTGAGAGGTGCACCAAACTGACCCTACAGGGCAGGCATCAGGGTTTGCAGCAGCACAATACACCACACAGGGCATGCGGGACGGGAGTGCAGCACAACAATCCATAGAAAGCAATAAGGAGGGGACAGGACCATGCACATGGACAACAGACAACAGAGGGGAAAGAGGCAATGGTAGCTAGCTGACCATAATGGACAGACAGGAGAGAAAGCTGCAGCATAACAGACCATAAAGGGCAGGAGGGACGGATCAGGGGCATTACAATGGAACCGACAAGCCAGGAGGGAGGGCATAGGGGTCTGCACATGGAAACAGAGGGCTGGGGGCAAGGGGCCAGGGCAGGAGCAGCAAGATGACCATGGAGGTCAGGCAGGATGAGCACTAGAAACAAGACACACCATGGAGAGCAACAGTGAGACTATGATGGCATACACACAGACCATGGAGGGAAGGTGGGAGGGGGTCAGGAGCAGCTAGCTGACCACACAGGGAAGGTGGGAGGGTCCATGGCAGCACAGAAGACCATGCATGGCAAGCGGGAGGGTAAGTGGCAGCACAATGGCTATGATGGGCAAGAAGGAGGGTGCAGGGGCATGCACAAAGGACCATGGAGGATAGAAAGGAGGGTCAGGACCTGGGCACAGACAAGAGAGTTCAGGGGAAGGGGCCTCACAACAGACCGCGCGGGGCAGGCAGGACAAGCAGTTGCAGCACAACAGACCAGGGAGGGCAGAAGGGTGTGGCAGTAAAATGGACAATGGAGGACAGGAGGAAGGGGATAGGGTGTATGGCATGTGGACAGGCAGGGTGGAGGTGGCAGGGACAGGTTACAGTCATCTGACACTGCTAGGCAGGTGGGAGGGGAGCTCAACAGAACACTCAGAGTAGATAGGAGTGGCAGGTCCATGGAACATGGTGGTCAAAAAGGATGGAGCAGGGGCATGCACAAAGACATCGGAGGGCAGGGGGAAGGAGAATAGGGGCAGCAAGCTAAGCACAGAGGCTAAGCAGGAGGTCAATGATGGGCCATAGAATTGGGCAATGGAGGGCAGGAGGAGTGGACTGGTACATCATGCTAAATGGAGGGCAGTGGCAGCACATCAGACCATGCATGGCAGGAGGGAGGAGGCTAGTCCATGGATTCAGACAACAGAGGATAGGGAGGAGGTGGATGGGGCAGCAAGCTAACTGTTCATAGAAGGTGGCTATTAGGAACTTTATTGTTTTTAAAATGTGTGTCTGTGCGAACTACTTAAAATATGAACAAGTATGCAGCATAATCTCACTTTTATTCAGGAAGAAGAGGACGTTTGGGACTGTGACTCCGGGCTCACTTGGCAGAAACATCCCCTGACCCACCACCCCCATCGCAAAATGTAATGCCCGTGAAAAGGGTAGGTGGACGCAGTGTTATATAGAACATAGTCCTGAGAGCACGATTGAAAATGAAAACTAGATATAGTATATGGTATAAACTATGCACCAAAAAGTGTGATATAAGATGAACCGGGCCTTGAAATATAATATGCAATACATTGTGCGCAATGACAGATTCATTGGAGAGCGCGAGATAGCACAGGCACTAGAGCTTGCTATGTGATATGCGCCTTGGAGTGTAATATGCACAGGGCAGTGTTGTATAACCTAAGTAGTCTCTAAAGTTGTAATATAAAATATGTGCTGGGTAGTGTAACATTGCATATGCACTGTGACAAAGATATGGATCCCAGATTATAATATGTATGGCATAGCGCTGTGCTTTTAACATAGGCATCAAGGAAGGCACGTTAGATGGGGCAATATAACCCATGCTAAGGCAAGTGTGGCATGACATATTCACGGGGTGGTGTTACAGTGCACATGGGCTAGAGAGTGTCATAGCATATGCACTAGCTGGTGGAATACAACACAGAGGTGTGTGGCACTCGGCGGGCACTGGTGGGTGTAACACAGCATTGGGCTCAGCCAGGAGCACGCTGTGACTCTCAAGTGAGGTTTGTCTCCTTTCCAGAGAGTAAAATAAAAAGTATTACACATCCGGCGGTGGATGTGTGTTTTATTAACCGTGAGGGGGTTTCTTGCATAGTTTGGTCGAATTTTTGTCGAATCCCCTTTGAATGGCTTGGTGTGCATGTGTATTAAATGTGCCCGTCAATAGCTATCCATGTTTGTATAAATAAACGACAAGGGTGTCTACTTGGAGAGTACCCACCAGCAGGGGTGCCGGGATTAGGCACGGTAGGGTGTCAGACATGTCAGAGCTTCACTAGCGGTGTGAATACATTCTACGTGGATTCATTGTATGCATAGTCGCCTTTTAATGAATATCACGCAAATCGTCATGGTGATAGGTACATACGGTTTGTATAAATATATATTTTTTTAAAATAATAAAAATCAAAGGCCGGCCCCGGGGGATGGGGTCCCCGGGCCCATAAGTGGCATGAGGAGGGGGGCAACACAGCCCCCCTCCTAAAGAATAAAAAAAAAATATAGGCCATGACCCGGGGGTTGGGGTCCCGATTAAGGCCTTGGGAGGGCCAAATTAATTTTTTTCAACAAAAAAAATTAGGGTGCAGGCCATGGGGGATGGGGTCCCCAGGGCTAATAAATTAGAGTCCAGCTCGTCATGACACCCACCCACGGGGGAAGCGCTGGCGCTCCCCGTGGAAGGTCGATCTGGGTGTTGTAACCGGAGAAGGCAGGGGAAAACCTTCCCCTGCCTCCCCCCGCCCCCCTCCGCGTCATCAAAGACATCAGCGTGCGAGGCACGCTGACGTCATTGGAGGTTTCCCTTTGATCACCGACGCGCACAAAGCCATTTGCTTCCTGAGCGTCGAAGAACAAACAGGTAAGTTATGGGGCTGGGGAGGGGGTGATTTTCTCAAAAGAGACATCGAGGGAATGGAAAGGGTTTTCCTTTCCCTCGATGCCTCTTTTGTGCATTCCTGCTGCACGATCGCAAGTTAATTTATTTTTTTTAAATGAAATGTTGTGATGTTTGGGGGAGCGGCCCCTTAGGCAAGGGTCGCTCCCCTTTTTGGGGACAATATATTGTGGCTTTGTCTGCCCCCCTGGGGGGGTGCAGATTTATTTATTATCTTAAAAAAATCGGCCCACTGGGCATTTAAAAGAGATGTAGTGGGGAGTGGCCCCTTGAGCAAGGGTCACTCCCCTTTGGGGGCCATTTCTTTTTAGTCCATGTATGTTTGTTTTGTTTGGGGGAGCGGCCCCTTAGACAAGAGTCGCTCCCCTTATGGGGGGTATATTTTAGGCTTTGTCTGCCCCCCTGGGGGGGGGGCAGATTTTCTATTTAAAAAAAAAAGAAAATGCCCACTGGACCCCCAGGGGGTGTTTAGTGGGGAGTGGCCTCTTGGGCAAGGGTCACTCCCCTTTGGGGGCTTATGATTTTGGCTGTCAGCCCCCATGGGGGGGGCAGATTTTAGGTCGAGCATTCAAGACCTCTTGTATATACTTTAGTATATACTTATATGTTTATATGGTTTGTGGGCTCTGGAGATCAGCCCTAGGACTTGTCTGCTCCGCTTAGGGACTTTTTTTCTGTTCAACTGACTATTTAACTGTCGATAGAAAATGACCAGCAGAGGTCAGTATAATACCAGAATTGTTTTCTGCTGATGGACTTTCATTTTTTAAAATTTTTCTGGCAACTGCCTCTATTTAACTTTCTTGATAGAAAACGACCAGCAGAGGTCAGTAAAATACCAGAATCACTTCAGTATTTTCTAGTTTTCAGTCCATAGAAATTGTCTTCCACGAGCACCCATAGACAATAATATTTTTTTTAAATCTTGTATTTTCAGTGATATGACCACCGAAGGCCCAGATTTTATATTAAAAACAGAGCTTTGGACTATACCATTTCCCGCTGAAAGGCAATATTTCTCTGTGTGTGTTCCAATACTTGGCGCGTCACGCAGTTTGGTGCTTACTTTCCCTCCATGTCAAAGAACAGCAGATGTTTCAGGGCGCAGGCTAATGTGCTGCATAGCTAAATACATATAAGGTGACAAAGGCGAGACCGATTGCATTGCAAATGCTTGTTTATTGTAGGGCCCACTAGGCCACCAGGGAGTTATTTGTGGAGAGTGACCTCTTGGGCAAGGGTCACTCTCCTTTGGGGTCAATATTTGTGGCTGTGTCTGCCCCCCAGGGGGCCAGATCACCATGTTTTTTTTAAATTGGGGCCACTAGACCACCAAGGATTTTGTTCTGGGGGTTGCTCCCATTTGGTGAGCATTAATTTGGCCGTTTCTGCCACCCTGAGGGTCAGATTGGCTGATTTATTTTTTTGTGGGGCCAGTAGGCCACCTGTTTTTTTTTTATGTTGGGGAGAGGCCCCTTGGACAAGGGTCGCTCCCCTTTATGGGAGGATGATTGTGGGCATTTCTGCTCTCTTTGGGTGGCAGAATAGCAGTATGTTTTTAGGCCCATCTGCCCTCAAATGGGGCAGAAGCCACAAGACACCAGGGTTTTTTTATTTTTTGGGTTTGGGAGTGGCAAGGCTTGCTCCCCTTTTACGGGGGTGAATATTTTATTTATACTCTTAGGCCCACCTACCCCTTAGCTTGGCTGGTGGATTGTGTGTGGACTGGTGGATTATTTGCATATGTGATTGTAATGTTTTTTTCTCCTTTTTATTCTAGTTTAAAGCTTTTGAGTCCTGTTTGCGATTTCGACAGTGGTGTTCTGCAGTTTTGCGTAGTTGTATTTTTTGGTAAGAAAAACATTTTTGTTGTATTTACTGCAAATGAGTATTTTTGTCATGTATGAATGAATTTTTTTGTAAGTGGTGTCATAATGGCAGCTTATTTAGTTAGTGTTTTGTGCATGGTATTCTTTGCGATGTGTTTTGCATTGTCTTATGTGCAATTTTCTTTTCTCTTTCTTTGTAAGTGGGATATTGTTGATCCATACTGTGTCTGTGCAGAGTAGGTGGTGGTGAATTTAGCTGCTTCTAGCAAGTGAGTGGTATCGTTTTGGAGTATATAGGTACTTCTGATAAAGGTGCATTTTGTTTATTACTTATTTTACAAAGTGTTTGTTGTTGTTGACTTGTTTGACAAGTTACTTTTATTAGTAAGTGTTATGGCTAGCCGTAGAATGACTGCTCAGCAGGTGGTTGGTATGCTTCTTGAATCTTCCCCTTAGCAGGATTATGAGACTGACAGTGCGTCTGAGGGAGAGGAGGGAGGGGAAGATTCAGGCAGTGAGTTTTCTCTCCACATGGATTCATCGGATGATGAAGGTACTCTCAGTGCAGATGAAGTGCCTGTTTTAGAGGAGGATACTGCTGTGCCGATGGTGCAAGAGGCATCTGGATTGCAGCCTGAGGTTGCTAGGCTTCCTACTGGAAGTGCTGGACTCTGGGTTGATCCAAACATGGTGCAGCCGGTGTAGAGTGGATTGTGAACATTTTTTGCCTATACAGTTTTTTCTGTTGTTTATGGATGATGTATTTTTGGGTGAGATTTTTGAGCAGACTAATTTGTATGCTGAACAGGTTTTGAGAGACAACAGTGACAAACTTAGGCCCCACTCTAGAGCTACCCGGCGGACTCCCACAAATTTGGAAGAGATGAAGAAGTTTTTGGGTTTGACTTTATTGATGGGTTTGATAAGGAAGCCGTCCATGGCTTCAAATTGGTCTACCAGTCCCTTGATGGTAATGGCCATATTTCCTGCAGTTATGACTCGTGATCGGTATTTACGTTTGCTACGGATGCTGCATTTTGTTGATAATTCTTTGGCGTTGCCACGAGATCACCCTGACTGTGACCATCTTTTTAAGATTCGGCCTGTTTTTGATCACATTGTAGATCGATTTTCAGAGATATATACTCCAGAGAAAGAAATATCTATGGATGAGTCTTTGGTCTTGTTCAAGGGCCTTTTGGTTTTTAGGCAGTACATCCCTAGCAAGAGGGCACGCTATGGAATTAAGCTGTATATGTTGTCTGAGAGTAGGACAGGATATGTTTTTAATTTCCGTGTGTACACTGGTAGGGATTCCACTATTGACCCCCCTGATTGTCCGTCCACTTTTGGAATTTCAGAGAAAATTGTGTGGGATCTTGATAGAGGACTGTTTAACAGAGGCCACCATTTGTACCTTGATAACTTCTACACTGCTGTGCAATTGTTTAAGGAATTGTTCAAAGCGGACACTTTTGCTTGTGGTACAATCCTCTCTAACCGTAAAGGTTATCCAAAAGAGCTTGTTTGAAGAAAACGTCAGAGGGGACAGTGCAGTTCCTTGCGTAGTGATGAACTACTAGCTGTGAAATTTGTGGACAGGAGGGATGTGTACATGCTGACTACCATCCATGATGAGAGTACTTCACCTGTGGCTGTTTGGGGTCAGATTTCTGAAGTGCGCAAACCTGTGTGCATTTTAGACTACAATAAGCACATGGGTGGTGTTGATAGAGTAGCTCAGAGGTTGGAACCTTACACTGCTATTCGTAAGGCTTACGTTTGGTATAAGAAGTTGGCCATCCATCTCTTTAATTTAGCAACTTTCAATGCTTTTGTTGTGTTCAAGGAGTGTTCTCCTGCATCAAAGTTGACTTTTGTTCAGTTTCAGCAATCTGTGATAGGCAGCCTTGTTGTTGTGGAACAGGCAAGTGTTCCTAGAGTTGGAGTGGTGGAGGATGTGGCTCGATTGAAAGATTGCCACTTTCCTGATTACATACCTCCCACATCCTCAAAAGACTTTCCCACTAGGAGATGTAGAGTCTGTTGGCGAAGAGGTACGCGGAAGGAGACTCGTATGTACTGCCCAGAGTGTCCTTCTAACCCTGGGCTGTGTGTCCCTGCTTGTTTTAGAGCGTACCACACGCACAATAATTTTTGGGAGCATCCATGTGTGGTAAAGTGAACTCCCTGGTCTGTATTCTTTAAAAAAATTGATTCTGTTTCAAGGTTGGCATTAGTGCAATGTATTTAGTTTCAGATTTTGTGTTAGTAGATTTGTATCTATTTGCAATTTGCATGTGTTTTTATTTTTGTCTTAAAAAAATCCTAAATGTGATGGCGGTGTTTGTAGGCTGGCGCTTGGCTGGTGGTGTGCGTGGACTGGCGCTTGGCTGGCGGTGTGCATGGACTGGCGCTTGGCTGGCGGTGTGCCTGGACTGGCGCTTGACTGGTGGTGTGCCTGGACTGGCACTTGACTGGTGGTGTGCCTGGACTGGCGCTTGGCTGGCGGTGTGTGGGGACTGGCACTTGGCTGGCGGTGTGCGTGGACTGGCACTTGGCTGGCGGTGTGCGTGGACTGGTGCTTGGCTGGCAGTGTGCGTGGACTGGTGCTTGGCTGGCAGTGTGCATGGATTGGGTCAGGTACTGCTTATACCCTTAGCGCGCTGGTACGAGCGCTCTGCTCGCTCTGCATTTTAAACTCCAGTTTTGTTGTTTTTGTCATTTTGGCTTTTACTGTTCCCCTGCTTTTAGCAGGACCTGGGTATAGATCCCCCCCTCCCTCTTACCGCACGTAAAATTGACTAAAGCACCGTCACTTGGCGGGTCCGGGTTCCGTGGGTGGTCCTGGGTTGCAGCTTTAGGCGCCATCTTGCTTTGGGCTTTGTTGTTTGTTTGCGGGCGCCATCTTGGAGCGTATTGACGCTCGCTCGGCTCCAAGGAACGCCTATTTAAAGTCGTCCTCACCCGCGCAGCGGGTACGCGCAGTGGGACGCCGTCGCTTATCCGGAGTCGTGCCTGAGTCCTGCCCGTCTGCGCCCGTCCGCGCTAAGGACGCGCAGGGCGCAGCGGGCACCTGGGGTCCTTGAGAGTTGGTCTCGGCTCTCGTTACCATGCTGGTGTACTCTGGCGACACTCTGCGGGGTATAGGTCGTTCAATTGTGAGTTGTACCCTTCGCCCTATACACCCACTAGTGGGCCCCTTTCACTGTGCGTGTGGAAGGTGGTCTTTGGATCCCCCTACCCTGAGCTCACACGAAAATCCTACGGTTGCCCTTAGTAGGAACCGCGCTGAGCATTCCCTTCGCATCTTCAGCCTGAATGCCAGGTCTCTGGTGCTGCATTATCAGGCCGTGTTTGACCTGATACAGGAAGAGGCCCCGGACATCGTAGCCATCACCGAGACGTGGTTGAAGGATGACGATGTGGCCATTATCAACTTGGCATTTCCCTCTGATTTTTCGGTTTTTACCCTTAACCGATCTACTAGGGGAGGGGGTATTGCGTTGGCCATGCGACCTGGCCTCACTGGTAGTTGGTCTGGTTTGACCATTGCGGGATGTGAAAGTGCGATGTTTAAGATCTCGGTCACCCCACATTTTACACTCTCGGGGATGGTGGTTTATCGCCCCCCTGGGAGTGATGTGGCGTTTAGAGCGGCCTTCCCCGACGTGGTTAGTTCCTTGGTGGTAGGCTGCTCCAATTTCTCGATTTTGGGAGACCTCAACTTACATTTTGAGAACCTTACCTCCCCCTCGGTTAGCGGTATTCTTGCTGACCTGGAGGCCCTTCAACTGGTGCAAATGGTTCGACAGCCTACCCATACAGGCGGCCATACCTTAGATCCTTTTTTCACCAATTTGGCAGACGCTGCTGTCTCCGCCGTCACACCTCTTGGCTGGACGGACCACTCTTTGGTTACCATCTGTACCCCTTTGCCGGGAATGATTACTGTTCCCCCGGCAAAGCTGGTTACAAGGCGGCAATGGAGTAAATTACGGCTGGAGGACTTACATCGTGTCCTCGCCGAGGAGCCTTTAGAACCTCCGATGCCGGTTGACTCGGGTTACAAGAAGTTCTGCTCCTGGATCTCCAAGGCGCTTGACGCCCTTATCCCAATTACCGCTTGTAAAGTCAGCTCCAGGGACTCCAGTCCGTGGTACGATGGCGCCTTACGTACTCTCAAGGGTAGTTGTAGGCGAGCAGAGAGGGCTTGGCGGAAGGCGTACGATAGCGGGAAGAAAGCTATTTATCTCGCCTCCGTCAAAGTATACCATCGGGCTGTTTGCCAAGCTCGGGCAGCTTACTACGCTACTGAATTCGGCAACAGCTCCAACCCCTCTAAAACCATCTTTAAAGTGATGAAGGATCTTTTGGCAAAGCGTGCCTGTATCACGACGACTGGTTCCACCACTCACTGTGAGGCTCTCGCTCGTTTTTTTTTGGAAAAGGTCCAAAACATCTATCGGACGTTCCCTTGTACAGGGCCTCCGGTTGAGCCCCCGATCAACATCTATGGTGTTTCCACCTTGCACGTGCTGCCCCCGCTGACATCAGAGGGGTTTGACCTCCTGGCTCTGAAGGTCAAATCAGGGTCCCCCGCTGATCCGCTTACAGCGACTCTTTTTAGAGAGCAGTCGTTTGTGGGACGGGCCGTGGTTCACTCCTTGATTAACATCTCGTTGGAATCAAGCACGGTACCCGCTAGCTGGAAGCGGGCAGTGGTTTCTCCCATTTTGAAGAAGCCGTCCCTGGATCCAGATAAACCTGAAAACTACCGGCCCATCTCCTTACTTCCGTGGCCGACCAAAGTGTTGGAGGCCCATGTCAACAAAGTTCTTTCTGCTCACCTTATCCATGCTAACATCTTGGATCCCACCCAGAATGGGTTCCGTGCTGGACACAGCACGGAGACCGCCCTCCTCTCCATGGCTGAACACCTTCGCACGATGATGGATGCGGGACAGACAGCAGCGCTCGTCTTATTGGACTTGAGCGCCGCGTTTGATACTGTTTCGCATCCTATCCTGTTGCATCGCCTGGAGGAGATTGGGCTGGGTGGACCTGCCCTCCAGTGGTTCCGGTCTTTTCTAGACGATCGTTTCTTTAGCGTTGCCGTCCCACCGTTCCAGTCCCAATTCCATCCTTTGAAACAGGGGGTGCCGCAAGGATCCTCGCTGAGCCCCACGTTGTTTAATCTCTACGTGAGACCGCTGGCTGAGGTCGTCAAGCAATGGGGCATGACTATGGTCTCATTTGCCGACGACACTCAGCTAGCGGTTACGATCAGCGGGGATGCGGACCGGGATGCCCCCAGGTTTCAGAGTGGACTTAGGGCGGTGGCGAGCTGGATGAAGAACAACTGTCTCCAGCTCAACGCCAAGAAAACAGAGATCATGATCGTAGGCAAGAGATCGGAGCTATGGGGGGACAGGTGGTGGCCTATGGAGCTGGGGCCGGCCCCCCTTCCGGTCACGGAATTAAAGAACTTAGGAGTATGGATGGATCCCTCCCTCAGCTACGTTGGCCACACGAAGAAAATCGCGGCCTGTTGCTTTGGTATCTTACGGTCACTTCGCCCTGTTTTGAAGTTCTTTGACCATCGCACCAGGCAGCTGATAGTCCAGGCTACAGTGTTATCTCGCCTGGACTATGCCAGCTCTCTTCTGGTAGGGTCCAATGTGGCTGAGGTTACTCGCCTCCAACGTGTCCAGAACGCTGCGGCGAGAGCTATTGTTGGCCTACCCCGTACTTGTTCTGCCTCCAGCACTTTGAGATCACTGCACTGGCTGCCTATCAGGACCAGAATTCAGTTTAAAGTGCTGTGTATGGCGTTCAAGATTCTGAGGGGGGTAGGTCCCCCTATTCTTGCGGACCTTTTGTCTTGGTATGTGCCTACTCGGCCCCTGAGATCCATGGGTCATGCACTCACTGTGATTCCCCGATACAGGCTGTGTCGGGTCGGTGGCCGTTCTTTCCGGGTCAGAGCAGCCGAGCTCTGGAATTCCCTTCCTGTAGAGTTGCGACTGCTAGATGATCTTTTAGTCTTTCGCAAAGCCTTAAAAACCTTTTTGTTTTAATAAATTCACTTTCCTCCTTTCTGTTGTGTTTCCTGTGGTGTTGCATTTTTACCTGCCATGCGCCTGGGCGCCCCTTAGCTGGGGCAGCAGTGCGCATTACAAATGTATGTAACATAACATAACATAACATTGGCGATTGGCTGGCGGTGTGCCTGGACTGGCGCTTGACTGGTGGTGTGTGTGGACTGGCACTTGGCTGGTGGTGTGCTTGGACTGGCGCTTGGCTGGCACTGTGCGTGGATTGGTGCTTGGCTGGCGGTGTGCGTGGATTGCTGCTTGGCTGGCGGTGTGCGTGGATTGGCGCTTGGCTGGCGGTGTGCGTGGACTGGTGTTTGGCTAGCGGTGTGTGTGGACTGGTGCTCGGCTGGCGGAGTGAGAGTAGTGACTTGCTGCTGGTCACTACACACACTGCTAGCTGAGTGCCACTCCACGCAATCCATCAGCTTGAGTGGTTGCTGTGTCAGGAATGTGGGCGAGTGAAAGGGATGGGCCCTTGAATGGCGCTGTCTGCTGGTGTGAGTGTTGCAATGTGATGGGCCCGCGGCTGGCGGTGTGAATGGTTTTGTATGTGTCACGTATGAAAGGTGTATGAATGGCCTGTAAAGAGGTTGGTGCCTTGTCGTGGCTTTACAGCTCACGAGCTGTGAGTCAATGGTTCAGTTTCTTGCCCCTTCAATTATTAACAGTGCATTTCATTTTTGTGAAATCACTTGCTAATACAATTGTATATACTGAACCATCACTCACCCTCGTGCCAAATCCAACCAGTATGTGTGTGTGCTTGAGGATTAGATGGCTGTGCAGTAATATTTGTCTTTCTGAAGCCGGGTGTACCTTGTCCCTTTTTGTGAATGTTGTAATGTGCTGTTTTTGTGCCTGGCGGTGTGAATGGTCTTGTGTGTATCACGTATGAAAGGTGTGTGAATGGCCTGTACAGCGGTTGGTGCCTTGCCGTGGCTTTACAGCTCACGAGCTGCGAGTCCCTGGTTCGGTTTTTTGTCCATTTACTTATTGACAGTGCATTTAATTTTTGTGAAATCTCTTGTTAATAAAATTTTATATACTGAACTATCACTCGCCCTCGTGCCATATCCAACCAGGATGTGTGTGTGTTTGAGGAATAGATGGCTGTACAGGAATCTCTGTCTTTTTAGTCTCTCTGCCACGGTGTACATTCCATCTAAGAATAACCTACCAACTGGAATATTGTCGTAAACCCATGGGAGTTCATGGTGATGTCTCTCTTGTGAATTCCAACAAGTTATTTTATCCACAATGTCCTGCAAACCTCAAAATGTCTGTCACATTTTCCTTGCAATATTGTGCCAAAATTCTCAAGCTGTAGAAATAAACAACTAATTATGTCAAAACGATCTGGTTTTGCAATGGGGGTCACCTGTGTTTTTGGCCCCGTGCTCGGCGGCCATCTAGGGAAACCTACCAAACCCACACATTTTTGAAAAGTAGACACCGGGAGCTTCCAGGGAGGTATGGCTTGCGTGGATCCCACAATGTTTCCTTACCCAGAATTCCCTGCAAACCTCAATTTTACCTTGGAAAAAATCACTTTTTTCACACATTTTTGTGTGGGAAAGTTGTGACATCACTGGGCTCACTCAAATTTCCCACCATCCAGCGTTCCCCCAGGTCTCCCGGTAAAAATGGTGCCTCACTTGTGTGGGAGGACCAAGTACCCGCGACAGGCAATGGCCCAAAACGTAGTGAGGCGACATCAACATTGCCTATCAAAAAATGTTTTGATAGGCAATGTTCGAAAATGTGCAAATATGTACTGTTTCTAAACTCTATAATTTGTTCCCATTTCAGAAATACATAGGTGTCTTTCATACCGATTTTTTTTCCATGTATACATTTTCCCACAATAATTGCTATATACCCAGAATATAATAAAAAACCATTGCAAATTGCGCTCAGTTTTTGACTCTGGGTTCGTCGGGTTCTTGGTGAACCTACAAGTCCTAGATATCCCCACAACCAGGAAGGTCCAGCGGATGTAACGGTATATTGCTTTCAAAGAGCTGTCATAATTAGAAGAAGTTACAGGTGAAAACGTTGACACAAAAGGCTGTTTTTTTCAACTAATTTTCAATGTTTCCTATATTTAACTGATAGTTTCTATAAAGAAACCTTGATGGATCTACACAAATTACCCCTTGCTGCATTCAGAATTTTATCTACTTTTCTAAAATGTATAGCTTTCCAGGATCCATTATTGCTTTCACACCCATTTCTACCATTAATGGAAGGAGTTTGAAAGCACAAAAAATAGCAAAAATAGGCTATGTCCCAGAAAAATGTCAAAACTGTGTAAACAATTTTGCTTTTCTGACAAAAGTGTGTCATTCCCTAAAATCTGGGAAAATGGTGATTTCAGCCCCACAAACCATTTTTTGATACCATTTGCAGAGAAAAACCCAGACGCTTTCATTTACAGCCCGTTTTTCCAATTTTTCCCAAAACAAAACAAAAGTTTGCTTTATTTTGGCTAATTTCTGGGACCCCTCCAGGGGAATCCACAAACCCTGGGTACCTTTAGAATCCTCATGAACTTGGAAGAAAAGGACGCAAATTTGGCGTGGATACCTTATGTGGTAAAAAAGTTACAGGGGCCTAAGCGCGCACTACCCCAAATAGCCCAAAAAGGCTTAGCACAGGGGTGGGGGGAAAGGCCTAGCAGCGAAGCAGTTAAACTGGTTAAAGAACATCACCAGAAGTTGTCCTCATGCACAGGTTTCCTTCCGTATGCGGCTACACACACGGATTGCAGCTGAGATAGGAGCGAATACGATCCAGCAGTGAGTCGTAGCTTGCTCCAGACTACCGTGCCTACTATAAACAGAAGCCTCCCTTATGTCCTCGCTTTGCCCAGCCTAGAAACATTTACAAACGGAAGGCTAAAGTTTTAACCAGTTGCTTTAGTGGAATTACCAACGCATTTTACAACAGGATATGTTTTCAGTTCAAATCCATTACCCAATTCAAGCAAAATCCAACACATTTTTGCATCGCTTCTCTTTCCTTAGTCGAGAAACCAGTACAATACAGGAGCATGGTTGCTGACTGGAAGTAATAATGAATGAATGAACAATAATTGGAATCTGTTTGCCGCAGAAGGTATAAGGTAAATTCTCTCATGTGCTGAAGGTTGATTTAGTCTAGTTTGAGTACATCAATGGCAGGCCACAGTTAACATTCTACATAACATTTCTCAACAGAACAATAACCAACCTAATTCCTGATGAGAAGCCTAAATTTATAGTGGTTTGAAATGCGCTGACGAATAATCCTTGGGGACCCCTCACTAAATCAGCTTGGACAGAGGGAAAATTGCTTGACTGACAAATCCCACCTTCGCCAAATAACTGAAAAAATGCCAAGTGTCTGCCTAGAGGGTCTCTTCATGGTTACAAATGATTGGACTGGTTTGATCATTCCAGTGAAGTTTCTGTTGTTTATGTGTAACCTTATAAGGAATCACCATTCTGCTTGATTTATATTGTTTTGATGCACAAATTCACAATTTTTTGTGTTGTTTTATGTATGTGTCGTTCTGTGTATTATTTTTGATCTATGAAAAAGTAGAGAAGTGGACTTTTTCATTACATAATGGAAGTTTACAATTTTGAAAACATGATTGAATTGACCGTGAAATTAATAAACGGGCCTAGGAAATTTAATTGCTTGACCTTGTTTTTCCAAAAAGGAAACTTGGTTAACCACAGCCATTTTCCTAGGTTTGTGAAAGTTTCAAGAGATTCATTTTGGCTGTACAGTAAAGGGCGCAATCCCTTAGTTTACTAATTTTTGTCTTTGGATCACATGACTGGGTGTAGCTGACAGTTTGGCTTTGTGTATTCCCCCTAGACAGCCACACAAAATAGATAGCTTAGGTGTGCCTGGACAGACATTCACTTGCAGGATGGGAGGGTGAAGCTGGGCACAGCACCACTTGAATAAACTGTGTCCTGCCTCCACACAAATGGTGGCATACTCCCTGTGGTTAGTTTGGAGCCAGGGCAGGGAGAGGAGGATGCCTGTGGACTTTAAAGGGAAACCTCTAGAACCTTTCCCCATTTCAAAGGAAGGACAAGGTATAAATATTGGACCCTAGACAATACCTTTAGCACACCTCTGAAACTGTGGATACTCTGCTAGGAAGGACTGCTGTGCTGAAGGACTGCCACTTTCCTAAACTGCTGCTCTGAAAGAATGGTGCACTGCTGTGCTGACCTGCTGCTCTGTTGACTGGGTGTGAAGGAGTGGACCTGCATATGTTGAACCCAGCACCCCAGAGTGGCTCCAAGGCCTAGTTTGCTGGTCTCCTGACTAGAGCCCTAGGGGCAGAATGCTCCAACAACCTTGAATCCAGCACCTGAACTCTGCCATCTGTAAGCCATACACTGCCATGTGATGCCATCTGAATCCTGAACCCTTGTAAGTGGGCTCGAAGGTAATCTGCCAGTCCCTCTATAGATCCATCAAAACCAATGCATCTCCTCTGCTGCGTGGCACAAACCCTAGCAGAACCACTGTGAGGATACTCTCAGCCCATGGACTTCACATCGACCACGTAGCCTACTTGGATCGGCCGGTGCATGAAGTTTCACCAATGCAGGCTTACACATCACGAACCTTTCATCAATGGCAGCCTTGACAATGATGCAGCTTCTCGCATCGCAGCTTTTTGGAACCAATGCATCAACTGTTTGACGCATCCTTGATGTCAGACTTGACACTGCAAGCCCTAATCGACAGGATCCCGACAACAAAGCAGGACCTCGCATCGCAGGCCCTCGGAATGATTGTGGTTGCTGTTTTAGTAACGTTTCACCCCTTCAAACAGTAACACAATTTTTCACACAAAGGCAACACTAAAGTAATAATAAATTAAAGATAAAAACCGTGGAACTGAAGTGAACTACTTTGTGTGCTGATGTGCCATTTGTGAAAAGGCAACATGAAGTAATTATTCTTGTTTGCTCAGGAATCACTCCACAGAACACACAAAAATAAAATGCAATATACATCATGATTGCAGTCACTCAAAGTAGTATGCAGTAGTGGATGGAAGCAACATTTGAATGACACAACAGACCAATGGATGAAGAGAGGTGGCTAAAAGCACCTCCAAGTAAGTATATTATACAGATAATTTTTGTAAAATCAAAAGGTCTTGGCTAAAGACATACCTAAAAATTGGCTAAGCAGACTTTATAACAGACACAAACAGCCAAAAACCAGCCCACACACTGACCTATCAGACCAGCCCATCAGATGCTGCCTGATTGCCCTACAGACCAGTCCAACCCTCTGAATCTTGACTCAAGACTTAACTGGATGGTGCTTAACTCTTTGGACTTTGCTGTTGCATTTTACTTTCTTCACTTTTGGCTGCCATATTCTCCATTTGATGTAACCTTCTAGTACTGATGTAAACCACCCATATACCATTATACCCATTGTATGTGTCTAAATAAATAAATATGTACTGCAAAATGAACATTAACACAAACATTTATAAACAATTAAGGAAAGGCAAACAATAATTTGAAGTCAAGGACATGTTAAAGAATAAAACGGATCAAAGCATGGACAAATCTTTGCTCCAGTGTTGTTGAAGGCCATAGACTTGGAGCAAAGCAGTATCCAGAACTTTCTTGATAGAAAGAAAACATATGTTAAGGAGAACCCCAACAGTGAATCTAGAAAGTTCTTCATAAAGGAATAATGCGAGGATATGGTGATGCTGTCACCATTATTTATTTGAACTAGCATGCATATTAATCTACGCCTCATATACTTCCATAAAAAGTGTGATTTCCACATGAAGATTGATCATAGTTAGTGGTTTCACTTAAGTTAGCCACAGTTAATGTAGGCCTCAATTTAAATACGATAACATTGCAAATGTGCATTTAGGTTGTTGTGATTCTCTCACTCTCTTTTTCAAGAGCTATGGTGCAGTAGCTTGAATTTAGTAAATTGTTGCGATTGTTTTATCTTCCGTAGAATTGTTTACCCTTCTGGGTTTCACTGAAAGTTGAATAATGAATGCCCACACCTATGTTTGGGGCAGGCTGCATGCAATGTATCATTGTTTGTGCCATATCTCCTGAAGGCCATGCAGCCTGTGTGGTGGCTTAGAAGAGAGGAGATGTTTTCTTATTGGAGAAAGTTCAATAATGATTGGCCCCAGTTTCCTGATAATCGTGGGGAGTGTTTTAATTTGTTAAGAACTTGTGAGTTTTAATTGTGCATTACTGAGCTATTAGATTCAGATATGTTTTCTCACTTGATTGATATCAGCTGTCCCTTTCCATATTCTAGAGCAGTGGTTCTTCACCTCTTGACTTCTGTGTACCTTAACTTAATCATGACTGGAACTTGGGAACCCACACAGTAATTATTGGAGTTTGAGGACCCCTTTTCTCTGGAAGCCCAGGACCCTGGACCAAGTGTTTTCAATTATTTGACCCAAAAAAACATCACACAAAAAAACATTCATAAAAGAAATACAAACATTACCTCCATGGCCTGTCCATATGGGCTGATAGGGCCGTGCCCCCTCACATAATAGAGAAGAAAAGGGTCTGTCAGGTATAGCAAAGGTCAGCCTGAGAGACACCTTTCTTGTTCAGTTCAGGCAGCCAGGAGCCCAGTGGCGGCTGGTGACATTTGAAAATGGTGGGCGTAAAAATTGGGCATGACTTTTATACAGCAAGGTATCCCTAACCCACCGATGCACGCATTCAAAAAGGGTATGAGTATAAGAGACCATGTGGTCAAATCCCTACTCCCCATGCCTACCACAAGGAATCCCTCTACCATATGGCAGATAAAACCTGTTAAGGGTCATTTCAAATGTGGGAGATGCAAAGCGATCAAAGAAATCAAAAGTTTCACACATAATGACTACACTCAGGGACCACTCTAATTGCAACACCGTGGGGGTAGAATACACCATAACATTCCTGTGCAAGTTCATGTACATTGGACAAACCACCCAGAAGGGAATAATACATATATACACCATTGTAGTCGAATAAGATGCGAGGTCCAGGGGGCACTCCTTGTTGAACATTTTTCCACTTTTGGACACTCAGCAGAGAGTCTGAAATGGTGGGTTGTAGAAAAATCCAGCCTCAACCCCCGGGGTGGGAGTTTCGCCAATACCCTAAACCTAAGCAAATGCACGAATGCAAGTGGATCCATATTTGTTGACACTACCACAAGGGGGTTAAAGGAGTATGAAGAAATTGCACGTCACTGGCCACCTTAAACAAGGGCTGACATTCCACCTTGTCAACTCATGACTTTTGTACAGTTTTATATATTTCTTCTGAGATGATGGTGTGACGTCAGGACCTATTGGTCCTCAATAAGGTATGAGTAATGGTTGACTCTCCATATTATCAATTCATGACTTTATACAATTGTATGCACTTAGTTTGATACTATGATGTGACCACAGGATCTAGTGGTCTTGCATATGGTATGTACGATCTCTTATAAGGCACTTGTAAATATATGTATAATACACTATCATTATATTTATTGTAAATACCTGTCCGTTAAAAGTTTTGATATACAACCAATCTGTAACCACACACACCACCTAATACTGCAATATTACTCTTTCCCTGTCTGATTTGTGATAAAATGGCCATGATATGAGTTGTGAATATGTATGGTTTTGACAAGTAGGACAGTAATGTATTGTGTTCGGCATAACATGCCTAATTACACAAGTTTGCGAGTATTTACAGAATGTGAGGTTTCACCACGGGCCCGCAGCCACCATACAAGCAAGGACATCTTTCTTCCATCCACAGCACACTGATAAGTTATAGACATGACAGCCTACAGCTGCCGTTCCCGCTGTTAGTGGATGTCATTTATGTGTATGGGAGATGTGCACGTTGTGATCACTTAAAAAGCTGGTCTCCCAACGTGCATTACTACAAAGAAACTGCATGGATTGGAGCCTCCGCTCCCTACCGCCCGGACGCAAAATCAGGCAATAGCAGGTCTGACGTTGAGTGAATGAAGCGCTTGGCTTTGGCCCTGCAGCTTTAAGATGGTACACATCTACCGATAGGTCACACCTTATCTCCCGCATCTATCACTTATCGCAATCTATGAGGCCAATAGCGGGCCTCACGGCTAGGACGGCCTGGGAATTCGACCTGGGTGAGCCACTACCTGACAAAACATGGTCCTATTGCTTCGCCCAAACCCAATAGGTATCAAATAACTATAGACATAAAATGATACATTTTAAATACCTTCATAGAGCATATATCACTCCAAAACTGCTGGTCAGGATCAATCCCACCGTTTAGAATGCATGTGCCAGATGTGCGATGCCAGACGCTGATTTTGTGCACCTTGCCTGGAATTGCACACCTATCCGAGATTACTGGGAATCTATTTTTCGTAACTTATCACTCATGATTGGAGTTACACTAACACCCTCCCCATTGATGGCATTGTTATGATATGTCAAACCCCTTAAGAGAAGTGTGCGAAGATTCGCCGCACGTTTGCACTCCTCCTAGCCAAATGCCAAGTATCCTTACAGTGGGGTAGAGCTCGACCTCCAACAATCAAAGACTGGGTCCGGGACCTCATTTATTGTAACGCAACAAGTGAGATCTATGCTACATTACTACCTCTGACTTCCCGTCCTCGGGATATTTGGCAACAACTTAAAGATTACCTACAGATACACCCCTTGGATGGTTCAGATGAGATGTGAGATGAAACATTTATATGCAATATCCCCACTTTGCTATGCATCCACGCCTGGTATATAGGCACAAACCGGCTTCCCTGTGGAACATATGCACTATTAGTTGTAAATTGGAAACTGACCACATATGTGGGAAACTGTACACAATCATAGTATGGAATGCACATGCTCCGTTGTTGTTATATTAGGTTGTTTTGTTTTTTATGTTTGACGGATGTTGATGTTGCTATTAACAATGGAAAGACAAGATAAGGATATGCTATAACTATAATACGCAATGCTGATGTCATTATTCCTGCAAGGTCATATATCTTCTTTTGTTATCGCTTTCGAAAAACCATTAAATATTTTTTTTTTTAAAAAGATGGTACACATCGTGACCTTTTTTAATTATATTCTACTATTGATTTGGACCATTTCTATTCATTGATTTAGATAATTTTGGCAATTGGCTCATCTTTTACAACACAAACTGGATACCAAGTGAACATTCAGTTCTCTCTTCCTTTGGAACCAGCCAAGGGAGCAGCGGGTTCCCTCCTGAGTCTGGTGGTAAGTCTATAGCACTTAGACTTCTTCCTTCAGATTCCAACCTTCTGTCTTGATGTCATACCTTGTAATACATTTATGATTACAGACTACCTACTCCTCTGACCTGATCCATTCATTCACCAAGAACTACCCACATGCTGGGAGTGTTGGGCTGATCCAGACTGCCTTTACAGGCACCCATCACTGTCATTGATCATATTTAATTAATGCGGTTTCTATGATATCTCACACACCAGAGAGATCGTCTCT
The DNA here is from genome assembly GCF_964204655.1 of Triturus cristatus. Taxonomy (NCBI): domain Eukaryota; kingdom Metazoa; phylum Chordata; class Amphibia; order Caudata; family Salamandridae; genus Triturus; species Triturus cristatus. The sequence continues at coordinate 379,979,357 of NC_140587.1, forward strand.
AATTTTACCTTATTCTATTTAGGTTGTCCCAATGTCCTGATAAAGACCCGCATTCGGAGGCCCTAAGTTACCCTCTTCACTTAAGTGGGGTCGCAACATCTACACCCCTCAATCTATGGCCTGGAATATAATATATCTGCCCTTCCCACAACTTAATGATGCATTCTAACAATAAAAGCATAATTTATAAAACAATAAGTGGGAGAGTATAACTAAAATTGTGTTGTAAACAAGCCCAAGAACACTGGTTTACTTTTTGCAGCATCATTGAAACCAGTGTTACATCTGAAGAACTAAGATACTATGATCTCTAAGTTGTTTCTGTTCTGAATTTTTCCTTTCTCCTCTCACCTTACTCATGAGCACTTTTCTTGCACTTCTCTTCTTTTTGACAACCATCTAATGCTCTATTGAATATGCAATTTCTATAACAAATATATAAAGTAGATTTAGCCTCTTGAAATTAATTGTTTTGTCTTTCTCTCTGTTGTATGGTTGAAGAGTTTTTTACTCTCCTGTGAAAGTGATAAGAAAAAAACCCGTTTTCGTGTCTCAATCAATTAATTTGAAAAGCCTTTTGCCTCTTTGGTCTCCAAAGGAGGCACGCAGAACCAATTGTTGTTCTTACCATATTGTACCCAGGTCCTCGGATGCATTCTGTGTTATCCCATTAGTTTGTAAGGGTCAGCCTTTGCACCAGCGCACTCAAAGCCCCTCATAAACACCTGGCATGGCTCAAAGTATGCACAGAAACAATATAGATAAACCAACAACAGTATAAAATAGCTAACCCTTGGGGAATGCAAGATTATGTAAGAAATGAGAGGAACTAAATCGCTGGCATGCATTGCCTTAACGTTTTTAACATTCATTGTTCGTCAACCAATCTATGCTTTTGGTATCAATGTTAACTTACGGGGATGAAGACAGGGCCAGTTTTAATGTCATACATCAGATAACTGTCTACTGAAAGTAAGCACATATTTCTCGCTTTGCGCTCAACTCGTATATTTGGATCAACTTCGCAAGGGAACAAGACCCCTGCTCATTAATTGGATCAATTTCGGGGGGGGGGGGGGGACAAATACAGAAGCTCCACTTCTAAAGGGGCCACAGACCTACAGCCAGGGCCTGTGGTGTTACAGAGGGGGAGGTTAGCGTGATGATGGGTCTCAGCATAATATACATAACACCAGATTACCATTATAAAACTTACCATTACTGAGGACAAGGCACCAAATCAGCCGTGCTTGCACCCACACCCATGTATGATGAATGGGAAAGGGTGGGTTCTATATCTGTGAATGACGGACATCTGGAATTGCGCAGGGATGAAGCCTCTGATGTCCAAAACCGTGATGCCTATAGCATCACTGGCCTTTAGTGCATACCATCATAGACCACAATGGCAATAAAGGGCTTTAGAACAGAAAGCCTGTGTCCTGTGTCAGTTCGGAAAGTTGATTTACTGCCTGGCGTACTAGACAACACACAGCTATGCGAGCTATATCTAGACAGAATAGATTTAGTTGCTCACATAAACCTATCCATTATTGTCACATAATACCAAACATCGCAGAGAACCCAGGACTCGCTTTTACGGAGGAGGAGGTTAACACTATCCTCTCAGCACCTCCGTTAATGGCAGATCTTAATGTTGCACAAACCATAGCCCAGAGTGCAGATTGGGAGAACTTAACTGAAAAGAAAAGAAACCGGATCAGGGCTATCCTGCAGGGTGTGATCCTGACTGAATATTTAAGGAATAACACCACCCCAAAGTGTCTGATTGTCATTGTCACAAAAGCCCCTTGCATCTTCCTTGATGATGGCGCCTTCAGGAAAGACTGGGCCCAATTAGCGTAGCATTGTACCCGAGACTGAATGATCCTTATCATACAAACAGCCAAAAGACTATCTGATGCTATCCTAATAGATATACAGGCTACGGAGAACCACTTCAAGACCACACGTACGTCATTTAAAAAGAGGCTAGGCGAAGTTCACAAAGAGATGGCGGAGTACAAAGACCTAACGCAGTCTAAAATCCACAAGTTTCAAAAAGACTTAAAGAAATTCTCCTATGTCAAGACCTACCCATATGACGATGCGGACTACAAACCTCCAAGACGCATGGACCTGTCTGGAGACTCTTCTGATGCGGATTCATCTGTGAATAGCGGTTCAAGAGGTGGAAGCTACCACAATAAACAACAAGGTAGAGGAAGAACTGGCAACTGGCAACAACCTCGGCCACAAACTCCACTAGTAGGTCAGATGCCTTACCCGAATCCATACCCACAAATGAACCCAAATATGATGTATGGATGGAACCCACCTCTCATCCAACCTCAACCCCCCTACATGAACGCCAATTAAGGTTCCCTTTTTTAGGGGGTGGCAGAAGAGGGCGAAGCAGGAGAAGGAGACAGAACAAGGTACACTGGGAGGAAGACCTGATCCAAGGAGCGAACATATGCAGTAAAACAAAGGAACAACAAGCGGGACCCAGCTCATACAAAACCTAGTAACTAACCTCTCCTCTCACGTACTGATACAAACAGAGGAAAATCTCCTCAATTAAGTTCTAAGCTTTGTCCCCACTGCCAGACTTGACAAATTTAACTTAAACACTGTGAATTAGCAGAATATTTATGGAAATTAAAGCTAAAAGCTTTCTTTCAAAATCAGCCAACATGAGATGCATGTGAGAGCCAAGGAGACACTGGGCTCAAGCATAAATCAACATTCATTCCTCCTCCTAATATCATACCGGTAGAAAAGACAACATTTAAACAAGCTTTCTTCTATGAGATTGAAGCAACCAATGATGAACTACAATTCAGGAACACTAGTGGCAGAGAATTTGATGCAATTCGCGCCTTAAAAAGCAATGAGAAAATCATCATAAAACCAGCTGACAAAGGCGGAGGAACGCTACTGCAAAATAAAGAGGACTATCAAACAGAAGGAAGAAGATTACTAAGCGACACTAAGAATTACAAACGGCTGGAGCAAGATCCCAGTGAAAACCTGAAAGCCAGAATCAAGGACCTAGTAGAAGAAGGCTGAATCCACAGGCATAATTACTAAACATGAAGCAAACTTTTTGACTACTAGTACAGGCAAGATTCCGTATTTTTACTCACTACCAAAAATACATAAGAACAAAAGTCTGCTACCTGGCCGCCCAAAAGTTTCAGGCTTTGGGTCATTGCTCGAACCCCTTTTACGTTTCTGTGATTTCTTCTTAAAACCGACTGTGCAGACCACTTCTACCTATCACACAGATACAAAGGACCTACTTGGTGTAATTAAAACACTCACCTTCAACCCAGAAACTTCATTCTTGGTCAGCCTGGACATAGAGAGTCTGTATACCAGCCTCCCCCAAGATGACACTCTTAAAGTATTAAAACGATCATTGGATTTAACAACATGGGATTACAACACCCCCAAATCCTTTGTGCTACAATGTGCAGAACTAGCGCTTAAGGACAATTTCTTCGAGTTTGAAGGCGACCTCTTTTTGAAAACCTACGGCACATCAATGGGGAGCACCTTTGCCCCTAGTGTGGCAGGGCTCTATGTCTTCAACTTCGAGAAAACAGATCTCCTCAATTCCATGATACCCTTTTCAACTAACATCAAATTCTACAAAAGGTAGATCGACAATGTCTTCCTCAAATGAGAAGGTCCAGAAGACACTACATGCTTTTTTGAGTGGATCAATGGATGTGACCCCAATTTAAAATTCACCCACAGTGTAAATAATAAAAACATCACCTTCCTTGACTTAAATATCAGGGCAGATGGGGGCCAGCTGGAGACAAAAACACACTTTAAGCCTACAGCAAGGAACTCGCTTCTCCATTTTCACAGTTTTCACCCCAGACCCATACGGGAAAACTTACCACTTGGACAATACCTGAGACTGTGGAGAAATTGCAGTGACATCAAAGATTTCAAAGACCAAACACAATCCCTTACAACTAAACTAAAAGAGCGGGGTTACCCTGACAAAGTCGTCAACCCAGCAAAAAAACGAGCACGCAACCAGAATCGAGATGGCTTATTGGAACAGACAACGCACAGCATCCACAATACCATTGACATGCGTGACGACCTACAACTCAATCTCAAACAAAGTATCATGCACCATACAAAACAATTGGAGGATACTGAATACGGGCAAACTCAATTGGGAAAAACCTCTTTTTTCCAATAAAAAAGCAAGAAGTCTAAAAGACAATCTGGTGACAACACGTCTGCAGCATCATAGTAAGCCAACCGACACAATACTTAACCCCTGGGGTCTTCTAAACATGCCAGGCCATTTCCCATGTGGAAATTGCAGCATATGTCACCTCACCAAACCCACCAAGACCCTGAATCTGGAACCCAGAAAATTTGGCATATCTAAAAACATACAAACTGCAGCTCTGTGAATGTCATTTATCGAATCACCTGCCCATGTGGCATGCAATACATCGCCATGACCAGCCGAAAAATTAAAGTCCGGGTTTAGCAACACAGGAGCAATATCTGTTGTAAACGCAACTCCACATGGATGACCGACCACTTCCTTGAAGTAGGGCACACCACTAATGACATGAGTTGGGTGGTGATAGAACAGCTGAAGCCAAATACTGCTAATCTCCAGAGCCGCCTTCTAGAGAAGAAACAACAGTGGGTCTATCATCTGTCCACACATATAAATGGGCTGAATGACAACATCCCATGGAACGCCCTGTGTAGACATCCTTAATGGACTCCAACCACACATTTTGTGCACACAGCCTAATACTAGAGACTATGCATTAACAGAACATGAAACACCACTGTGACACCAGCTGCCCTTTAGATCTGGCAATTCTCTTACCTGCTTTTAAAATTATAAATGGACAAATGGGCAAAATTATCTCTTTTGCGACATCACTGTTGGTATGCCATCTTGGTTGCAAACTTCTACTGCAAATTTCCCTAAATAGCTCTACTGCAAATTTTTTGCATACCAGTTTAGATACAGTAATCATATGAGGCAAGTTGAACCTGGCGAATACCCCATGCACTGTACCCAGCAGGTAATTATTAGAAATAACGGATTCTATAAGAATGTAATTGCCACAACTGGTTAACATCTGCTTAACCGGCTCCATAATTCCACTATGTGAGACAGACTACCCCCTAAAGAATAAAAAAATATGGTGGTCATATTGCGAGCACAGCAATTCTTGCAATACAGTGATTACAATTCTAGAATACGGCCTATATTACCAGAAGGATTATCTGAGGTGAAGGCATCAGAATCCCCACTTCTGGATGACTCCACATCTAAGCCCTCTAGTGCCCGAGTAAACGAAATGCAGAGTCCCATGTCATTCTCTCACGCGATGACAGGTCACGCCTAACAACGCGACCAAGCCCCATAGCCCAACTGGCATTAACTCAGCTTCAAAAAAGATGTACCGGGCATTGTCGAGATCCCAAGAAATACGGAGTAGGTTTGAAGGGCGGGTGGCAAGTCTTGACGAAGTAAGTTCTTTCCTTCAAAAAATCTGCCCTGATTCTTTGAGACAGTCACTACGTTTTTGCCCAAACCTAAGAAATATTTCCACCTGGCAACATCTTTACTCAATACCGAGTGCCTTAACTTTCTTTCTAACGCTACTATTTGTATTCCCTATAGTGTTTGACTACAGGCACCACCCCTTCCGGGATCTATGAAATCTACTACAAACATGTAGCTTGTGTAAATATGGTTTCTCTTTCCTTGTGACATTATGGAAGTTTTGTAAGCTTTAAATTCGGCGTAAGTGTGGATATACCCTCCCGCCAATACCGCACTTTGGTCGCCATCCATTCAGAGGATATAGTGATGGTCCGGCAGGCCTCCTAATTCACGCATTAAAAATTATGCCACATAGATATGTCCTAGGCAAACAAAGCCTCGGGACCCAATTTAGCCAAAGCAACTCCCCCAGGATTTTATGCCACACGCTAGACAGACCTCACAGGAGGGGGGAGGCTAGCGGTTATTTTCCATGACTCGCTGGAGCCTACCTTCCATACAGCTTCTAATACGTCGTGCGAGGCTCTCTCATTTAGCCTCTGCACCTCGTATTATAGTATATTCAAGGGGATTCTCCTCTACTGACCTCCAGGTCCCAAGTGTGGCTTCTTGGAGTCGATAGGAACTAGAAGAAGGATTATGTTCAGACTTCTTCACGGTGCTGGGGGACTTCAATTTCCATCTGGATGCTCCCTCTGACCCCGATACCATTACACTGGATCAAGTGATGGGGGCTGGAGAACTTAAGCAGCTGGTAGAAGTCCCAACCCACGTTAAAGGGCATATGCTAGATGGGATTTACTCCAATAACCCTAACCTGGCCTGTACCGCAGTTCTTCCATTATCGTGGACTGATCATAGTGCCATTCAATTTGAGCTGAGGGAGCCTAAAGGCCATCGACTCAGGTCAGAGCCTACAAGGAAGATAGAAAAGAGAGCCTCGAAAGATGTAAATTGTGTAGAGCTAGGAGAGGTACTTAAGAGAACCATGTGCCCTCTCCCTCCAGGAGTGGATGAGGCTACCTCTGCCTACACAAAATGGATATAGGCAGCATGCAAAAAATTAGCCCCGGTAAAAATATGGACCCCTAAACAGGCCCAACCCTCAACGCCCCGGTATTCAGAAGAATTAAGAAATCAAAAAGGCTTGGACGAGAGGCTATAAGGGCATGGACAAAGAGACTTATAAGCATAGTCTTACAATGTACAAGGAACTACTGTTGGATACCAAAAAACTTTCTTCACAGAACAAATTTCCCAAGTAAAATCTAACCCCAGAGAACTTTTTAAAACCATTACTAAACTCGTCGCTCCCTTAAAGTTCAAGTAGCCCAGAACTCTGTGAAAACCTGGCCGCCTTTTTCCAACAAAAGGTAAAATCAATTTTTTCCTCCTTCACACCTACCCAAAAGGGGGAAAAGGGAAAAGGCATTGCCGCTTATAGGGCAATCCAATAGACCCAAACCCATATCGGTCCTAGACAATTTTTCATTGCTAGAGACACCAGGCTATCAAACTTCTGGATTCAATTCGATCAGGGACTCCCCTGGATCCATGTCTGACGTTTGTGATTAAACAAATTCCAGAGGTCATAGGATCAGCCCTTACACCCCTGTTCAATGCCATACTCACATTGGGCAAATTTCCTAGAAACTGGAAAAAGGCCTCTATTCTTCCCTTACTTAAAAAACAGACCCTTGACCCTAAGGACCCGAACAACTATAGACCAATCTCGTGGCTTCCGCTACCTGCAGAAATTATTGAAAAAGCTATGAATGTTCAGCTCAGTGCATTCCTTCAAACTAATTACATACTTCACCCAGCTCAATATGGGTTTAGAACGGAACATAGCACTGAGCTTGCTCTGATTAAATCTACAGAGGAAGTGAGGGAGGCTTTGGATTGTGGAGGTAATGCAAGGCTGATTATGTTGGATCTGTCAGCGGCTTTTGACACGGTCTATCAAAGTTTTGATGGACCGGATGTCGGAAGCCGAAATTCAAGGTAGCGCCTGAAACCTCCTGCAGTCCTTCCTCTTTGATAGAATGCAAACCGTGGATCTAGACAACAGGTCAAACCCATTTTCTCTCCCATGCGTGGTGCCACAGGGCTCGTCTCTCAGCCAACCGCTCTTTAATGTCTCTGTGGCAACTCTGGCGGGTTTGATAAGATCCTTTGGCTTCCAACTCACCTCTTATGCGGACGACACGCAAATAGTGTTGTCGCTCAGGGATGGGGAAGAGAAGGAAACAGGGGTAAGATTTCACGATTGCATGAATGCTATCTCAGGATGGATGTCCTCTAACTGCCTGAAACTAAATTTGATCAAAACAGAGGTCATTCTGTTCAGGAACAACCCACACCTATGAACGTCAGACTGGTGGCCAGAAGATCTGGGCACCTGCCCTGTACCAACCAGGAAAGCAAAACATCTAGGGGTGATAGTGGACAACAAGCTTACTTTTAGGGATCACATAAGCAGGGTGGTCTCTGCTTGTTTCCTGGCTCTCAGAATCATAAGAAAAATAAAGTACTTTCTTCCTGAAGGCAGTCTTAGGACAGTGGTCACGGCACTCATCATGTCACGGCTAGACTTTATTTGAATGCTCAAAAACAAAACATTGACAGGCTTCAAATCGTGCAGAATGCAGCGGCCAGACTGCCGACAGGGATACTGAAATATGTTTCTGTTAAGAAAGAATTAAAACAACTTCACTGGCTTCTCGTTAAACAAAGGGTGCATTTTAAAGCCCTTTGTACTGTTTTTAAGGCTCTCAAGGGAGTAGGCCTGGACTACCTCAGGCAAAAATTTCAGTGGTATATCCCTAGAAGGACCCTTCATTCCACAGGAGCAAAACAAGTGTTAGTTCCTCCGGTCAAAAAAGCCAGGTGGGGAGGCAGGAGTTTTATCGCCTGTGCCTCCAAGGCTTGGAACGAGCTACCATTCCAACTAAGAAACTCAATAGATCTCCTTTCCTTCAGGAAGAGGCTGAAAACATGGTTATTTACCTTATAGCTCCCTCAACTATGATAGCCAGTACTCAGCCCCAGAACACACCAGGGTAACCGTTGCGCTTAAAAAGTTTAATTAACATAACATAACATAACATATGTGACTATTCAAGCTATTCTAGCCCCAACAATGCAAGACACGCATGCCTGCACCAAATCACCATGCATGAGTTTGCATACACTAGGTTATGTTGCATGATTGAATAACTCTAGGAGTGATAATGATAAGGCCAATGCACCACAAGCAAAAGGATGATGAACCAAAATGGAGCAATTTTATCCTCTTCTATATAGGTTGTGTACGTCCCTTATGTTGTGTTTTTTGTCTTACAGGTTTTAAACCAGACGGTGGGTCCGTAAGTACGGTTACACCACTGCAATCACAGCACACCTTAGCGTGTGTGCTGAATAAAATACACACATGCTTAGTTTTGCCACAGCACCTTTTTTCACATTTTATGGGCCTGAAGAAAGCCTCCAAACTAGTTTCTGAGGCTGAAACATGTCGACCAGAACCTGATAGATAACGAAGACCAATTGCTAGTCTTCACTCTATTCACGTTTTCTTTTAAACATGTCCTGGGCAGCTGAGAATACAAAATGTATCAGCAATTGAGTCCCAGAGGCATTTTTAGCCTCACCACTTTTTGAGCACCAGTCACACTAAAACAAAACTCGCTCCGCTGTAATTCAGGTGTCAAAGCACAGCTGGGCTACATTCGGCTCCCCAGCTGGGAACCCGATGATGAAGCATGCCACCAACTAGGTTGGTGGGTGAGGGTTCTTCTTCAAAACCCTAGTGGTTGCTGGCACTCCTAGATTTACAGTAGAATCGCCCTTGTTAAATAATTCACCTGGGGGTCCATCAACGTTGTTTTTGAGTCTCAGCATAATATACATAACACCAGATTACCATTATAAAACTCACCATTACGGAGGACATGGCAACAAATCAGCCATGCTTGTACCCACACCCATGTATGATAAATTGGGAAAGGGTGGGAGCTATATCTGTGAATGACGGACATCAGGAAATACGCAGGGATGAAGTCTCTGATGTCCAAAACCATGATGCCTATATCATCACTGGCCTACAGTGCACACCATCATAGACCACAATGGCAATGAAGGGCTTTAGAACAGAAAGCCTGTGTCTTGCGCCACAGTTCAGAAAGTTGATGTACTGCCTGGCTTCCTTCTCAGACCAGTGTGCTTCAGTTTTAAGCCCTGAGTTGCCAAGGGCTGAGTGTAAATGAGTAACACCTCGTCACAGAGTCAGGTGCAGTGAGCATGTCTCACTGACCTCCTCCCACTCTGCGACAAATGACGGACTGTTGCCTCCCATCATCTACTTAAGTTGGGGCAAACAGATGACAAATGGTTTGAGGAGCCTTAAAATAAGTCTGCCAGACCTTTGTGACAAGGAGCCTGTGCCCTTCTCCAATGTGGAAACATACTTTCTCACCCAAGTGTGCCAAAGGATATCTGACAATTAAGTGAAGTCCCTTGACAGCCCCTTCATGCATATGGAAGTGATGCTTAGAAGGTGCTCAACAAGGTTATCTGGACTTATCAGGCCTTAGCAATACGTACACCGGACTATGGTATCTTCTTCACCACCTGGCTCATGGTGAGCTATCATGCATGATGGGCCCACAGTGGTGTAAACCAAACCGAATGATCACACATCAACATCACACGCAGAGCCAGGGCTATCCCTTTTCAACCCTCCTCCTTGCTCTTACATTGGAGTCAGTAGCAAAAATGAGTAGTAGGAAAGAAAGCATTTAAAGAGTGCAAATTGGAGGGATACTTTTAAACTAAAACAAATTCTGACGTCTACATGTTGGATTCCCTGACCTCAGTTATTGGATTAAATGGAAGCTTGTCAAGTAGTCTCTGAGTTTAAATGCAGTAATCTAAATCTGGACTTCTTCTGCTAACTTTGCCCCCCTCAAATGAGGCCCTATCACTTGGACCCTCCTAAAGTGGTTACTTACTTGGGCATCCAAATAGTCTTGTGCATGACTCAGCTCTCATAGCACTCCACTATGTCCCTAAAATTAGTGAGTTGATATAGGATCTTGAAAAAGGCAAGTAAACCACTTACCCTTGTTAGAACCGGTGACTACATTCAAGATTAGAGTTCCCTCAAAATGGCTCTACTTGTTCTAGGCTGAGCCACGGTCTACATCTCTCTCATTGGTTCCAGATTTCCAAACACTGATTAACAACTATGTCTAGCAATGAAGTTGGCTTAGCGTTAATAGCAAGCTCCTCCATTGACTCACCTCCGGTGGTGATTGGCCACTCTGTACTTGCTGACCTACTTCCAAACCACACAATTCAAGTATTTGGATGAATGGGAGAAATTAGAAGTGACAAAGCAGTAGTGATTCATTGGCCACTGGATTGCTGTGTTCCACTCCAGCTGGTCCCATGGTTCTGAAGATTAATGAGGAGTTGGGGACTATACTCACCACACAGTGTTAGAGCAGCACAAGAAGTAGGAGACTTACATATTTTTCATCCCCATTTTCACACACAATCTTTAGCTCATAGTTTACATCAGCTTTAGACATGACCAGATTTGAATGTTGGATGAAGCCAGATGTGTAATGATAGGTTAGGTATTTGCTAAAAGGCTGATCAAGCCTTTTGAAGGCATTAGGAAGCAATATGGTTTGCCGTAAACTGCTGATGAAAATCAGGGTTCGATACATTGGGCAGTGGATTTTGGAAGTGTGTAGCGTGAAATGAAATGTAGGAGACTCCATGACAATACATAAATATCAATCTCACCTACTGGCACTGAACCCCAGAAAGAAAAGGGTTCTGGAACAGACAAAATCAAACTCTTGCTGGAGTTTAACAGATACTTGGATGAGTTACTTTGAGAAGTGGATTACATGTTTCAAGTGCTGTGAGGCTAATTTCCTTCCTTTCCTGTGTTTCCTCATTAGATCGCTGATGGAGCTTTTTGAATAATTCTGCCCTACAAAAAAACATGCAAGTTCCTGAACATATATTGAGTAAATTTGTTCAATTCAATGTCACTGGGGACGTTAATTAAGGTTAGGATCTCCCTTACGTCCTAGACCATACGAGTGCTGATATACCTATAATGTTTATTTTCAGCACAACCCAAGATACTGATCCGTCTCTACGACATAAGAGCCTGTGGGCCCATTTCTTTAAGCATTCCCAGCAGACTCCTCTAGGTGGATGGAAGGATAATCATTAATGCCATTCTTTGATTAATGCATTTCTGTTATTTTGCCCCTCACCTGAATTAACATGTCCACTTCTATTTTAAACTATCCCTAGATGTCTCCCCTAGTCCTGATGAATACCCTACTGTAAGGACTTGAATTCCCTACACACACCCTTGGGGTCGAAACGTCGATGGTTTTACCTGTTTTCCATGTATAGATAACAGCGATAGATTCACTGTATCACCAGAATACTATGGTTTGTATGTATGTTTAGCCTTGATAGTGGCTGTAGAAGTCATCAATTGTTCTGATGTATGTATTGCAGATTGCCCTTCCTTTCTCACCAACCTTCACGATCGAACATCGCTGCACATTCCCTCCTCCCCTTCTGGAGCACCTCTTCACATTAATGCAGATGATTGTGCTGTGATTGAATATGAATATTATGTGTTGAACACTAAGAAATTGGGATTATATTAACAGACTCATTCAGGGACAATCAAGTAGTAATTATCTTTCCTCTATCACCCCAAGTATGGACTTTACATTAAATGACAAAATCGATAGATTGGAAAGGCTAGACAAAAAGTTAGTACGCTCACAGCTCCACTGCTCCACAGGCATCTATTGACCAAGTACCTGCAAGCCAACATAATACCCATTGGCCTTCAAGTTAAAAATGAGCCCGCTATCTATGTAGATATTCCTAAGTTTAAAGAAAATGTCAGCTTTGTGGTCAATAATTGTGTGAGACACTGGATGGTGCATGGAGTCAAAACAGCCCTTGAACAGGTTGAGAAACTTCTGAAGGAAATCATGGACCTGAAACAGGAAATTTCAGAAGATACAGTGCTTATGAATGCCAAGGAGGCCCTGGAATGTCTTGAAAAAAACATCAAACATTTCGACACCAATACTCAGGCGAGAAACTGGACAAGTTATCTAAGGATATCCAATTTTACCACAATAAAGTGTCCTTCCTGTATCCGCAGGAGGATTACTATAAGCAGAATACACAGGGACATTTCTCCAATAGAGGCAGAGGAGTATTCAGAGGCTACAGGAGATTTACAATATTTGCTGAATTTTTGGGTTCCAACAGTACCGGCAGCGAAGAGGAACAAGCTGGCACAAGCGCCATCTACCACTACCAGGATAACTGGATCCAACCACCTCAGGGGCCATATTTTTTAGGAGAGTCCCAATGGAGACCCCCCAGAGGAGGAGGATACAACTGGGACCAAGACCCACAACGGGGGCAAGAACAAAGGAGCCAGAATTGGGATAGAGGCAGAGCGTGGGGACAGAAACAAGTTTGGTCCCCCGCAGAGAACCACAGGGAACTCCAGACCCCATGACAGCTCTACATGAGGCAAATAGACTGGGGAGTCCCATCATTAATTTGTCCTCCCACGAACTCATAGAATATTAAGTGAAGTTTCTTAGTAAAGGACTGTCATTAGTACCCGCCGTCTGTCCCAATCAATTCAACATCAAGGCGGAATTAAGCCCTGGTTTTAGGACGGTCAGACTTAGATACTTCTTCAGACATTCTACCTCGCTCCCATCTTCCTCGCACACAGGCTTGAGAGTACCTTCAACCTTTATTCCACCTGCACACTCGATATCCCATAAGATACTTGCATACGAGAGTGTTGTTCTCCGGGACATACTGAAGATGTGCTCCGACAAACAATATGTTAAGCATAACATTACGAAATCAGAACGAGAAACCCTGAATTCCCTGAAAGACAACCAACTTATTGTGATCAAACCAGCTGACATGGGCGGTGCAATTGTGGTGCAGAACACTACGGACTACAAATCAGAAGTTTACACTCAATTGGGAGATGGTGTCAGTTACACTTGTTTGAATGCTGATCCTACCAAAGAAATAAGCAAACAGATTTTGAAAGTCACGGAATAGGGACGTAAACTTGGCTTCCTGACTGACTTGGAATACAACTATCTGAACCAAAAACAACCACAATTACCGAAAATGTATATCTTGCCCAAAGTGCACAAGAACATGGAACATCCACCGGGACGCCCCAGACACTCTGGATGTGGCTCCCTGTTGGTACGACTATGCAATTATGTTGATTTCTTCCTAACACCTAATGTGGAGTTGACTAGATCTTACTTATGAGACACCATGGAGACCATCAGATTGGTTGGCAACTTACCTTTTGACCCTATGCACCAACTACTGGTCACTTTGGACATTGTTTCTTTGTACACAAGTATTCCCCAGTTACCTGCCTTGGAAGTCATGCGTGCAATACTAAACAAAGGACCTTTACCGGCACTTATTCCAACGGAGTTTATGATCAAGCTCTTGGAGATCGCAACGATTCATAACTTCTTCTTCCAAGGGGAATACTATCTACAAACGGAGGGAGTCGCCATGGACGCGAGCTTCACACCGGACCTGGCCATTCTATACATGGACAGTTTTGAAAACCCTTTTATTTATAACAAAGCCAACCCTCACACTGACCACATTATCTTGTGGAAACCCTATATAGATGACATTTTGCTCATCTGGACGAGGAGTCTCATTGAACTAGAAGCCTTCTTTCTGTGGCTGAACCAGAGATCCACAGACATCAAGTTCAAAATACACTCAGACTCTAAGACAATAGACCTCTTGGATATTTCAATCAAGACAGAGAACAACTTACTGTACACTACACTTTTCAGGAAGCCGACTGAGAGGAATTTACTACTGAGGTACAATAATCATCACCCCAGAGGCTTGAGAGACAAATTGCCCTTTGGACAATTTCTCAGGATCTGTTGGAACTTCTCACGTAAAGAGGACTACTTGAGAGCGTCAGAGGACCTCACAAATCGTCTCTTCGAGAGGGGCTATCCGAGGAGATTAGTCAGACTAGCCTGCAAAAGGGCCTGGTTCAACCCAAGGGAGGCTCTCCTCACGGCGAAGTCACACATCAATGACAATAACAAACCACCAATTGTACCCGTAGCAACGCAATCAGATGAATTGTGAACCACCATTGGAAACTCATCTCGGATGAGTTAGAACTGGCTGAACCTCCCCATGCATTAATTTAAGAAGTGAAAAAGCATACAGGACCATGTGGTCCGTTCACTCCTAGAGACACTTCCTCCACCTTCGATTTGGACTCTGTGTCACTTCCCGGAGATAGTGAGCCATTACAAATGTGGCCATTGCAAAGCATGCAGCTTAACCATCCAAACAAGGTAATTGAGCTACAAACACCACACAGTCGACTTAAAAACACCACACAAACTGCAATACCTATGAGGTCATTTATGGCATCATCTGCCCCTGTAATCAGATGTATATAGGGCAGACATGGCAGAAGGTCTACAGCATTGCAGCAGGATTAGGTGTGGCATTGTTGGGTCACTGCTGGTAGAACACTTTCAGACAATGAACCACACACCAGAACGTATCAAATGGGTGGTCCTTGAAAAGGTTTTGCTAGGCATCAGGTGTAGGGACATCAACTTGGTGCTCAACACCCATGAATGCAAATGGATGCATTCCGTAGGTACAGTCCAGAATGGGTTAAACGAGTAGGATGCCATCAGCGCTCAACTGTCATGTCTTTTGAATGAGAGAGTGAACCCGTGTGTTTCCAATGACTGAACAGGTTATGGTATGTAATGTATCGCGACAGAAGTGGCTGGCGAAGTGTCATACTATAGATCGCCCTCTGGAGCTTATATGTTTGCATTGCTGTTGTTCATACACATCTGTGTTCTCTCATAATCAAGTATGGGAGATAGCACTCATGTTATCCATCTGATCAATCTGTCTTTTGTAATAAATCTGCCCACACCTGTGAATACCTATAGATGCACTCCTTAAACGTTTGTGATGGGCTAAACAAATTGGATGCCACCACCTCACAACAGTCTTTAAAATTTATGAACCCGACTGTTTTCAAATGTATGGACAGGTTTTGTTATGTATAGTGACAGAGTTGGTTGGGGAAAGGTCATACAATTGATTGCTTTTACATGGCTGCATTTGTAATTACCGTCTGGTTTGTGTAAACACATCTGTGTTCCATTAGAATCATGCTCGTGAGATAGCACTCCATTTGTCAACAAACTGTTAGTTTAAGATCCCACAGTCAGTAATCCCTTGTATTGATACTGATTAACTCAACCGCCCATGCTGTGGCACTATCCAGGCTCAGGGCGGCCATCCCTCTCGGCTGGATGACGGTCAGCTCACAGGCTGACAACTGCCGAGTCATGTCAGCATCTAGATGCTGATCGCTCTACGTGCAGCGTTGGCGCATGCACATTGACAGCCCCTCTGCTTCTATTTAACCCGAAAGCGGCAAAGGTTCCGGTTACTAGACAGACGGCTGACTTTCTACCAGTATGGAGGTATGTTACTTTCCCCGCTCCTTTCTACGCTACTCGATTAGTTAACTGCCTGTATCTTGAGGGATGCAGTGAGGTTAATCTCCTTCCTTTCCTGTGTTTCCTCATTAGATCGCTTACAGAGATTTTTTATTAATTCAGCCCTACAAAAAAAGTGCAAGTTCCTGAACATATATTGAGTACGTTTGTTCAATTCAATGTCACTGGGGACATTAATTAAGGTTAGGATTTCCCTCACGTCTTAGGCCATTCGAGTGCTGATATACATATAATGTTTATTTTCAGTACAACTCAAGATTCTGATCCGTCTCTACAACATAGGAGCCTATGGGCCCATCACTTTAAGCATTCCCACCAGATTCCTCTAGGTGGATGGAAGAGAAACCATTAATACCATTCATTGATTAATGAATTTCTGTTAGTTTGACCATCACCTGAGTTAACATGGCCACTTCAATTTTAAGCTATCCCTAGGTGTCTCCCCTTGACCTGATGAAGGCCCTACTGTAAGGGCTCGTATTCCCTACACACACCCTTGAGGTCGACATGTCGACGGTTTTACCTGTTTTCCATGTATAGATAACAGTGATAGATTCACTGTATCACCAGAATACTATGGTTCTTATGTATGTTTAGCCTTGATAGTTGCTGGATAGGTCATCAATTGTTTTGATGTATGTATTGCACATTGCCCTTCCTTTCTCACCGAACCTTCACGTTTGCACATTGCTGCACATTGCCTCCTCCCCTTCTGGAGCACCTCTTCACATTAATGCAGACGATTGTGCTGTTATTGAATATGAATATTATGTGTTAAACACTAATAAATTGTGATTTTGATTTACTCAAAGTTGATGTTGAATCCAATGTTGAGGCTATTTTCACTGTGATCGCTTCTTTTTGTACCGTACTCTACCCAGGTCCAGTGGATATTTGGGTTCCCCATTGTTTTGTAACACTAGGTCTAGTCTCAGCAATCTAAGAAATCATGACAATATGGGGGAAAGCAAACAGTTCCAACCCGGAGGACTTATTGGTTCAAAGATCTCTTCTTCATTGGAGGATTGGTTTTAAATCTTTATAAGGCCCTTGTCAGGAGACTGTAGGGAACCCACCTGCCAGTGATACCTTACATTTTCCAGCATACACACCCCTAAAGTCCCCAAGAGGGGCCAGATACAGGCCCTGACTCGATGTGCCATTTTCCCCACACAGGTCCACAGCAACAATTTTATGACGAGATGGGGGACAGTTGTGAGAACTGGGGATTTGAAATGTTGGAGTCATTATATTCTCTTTTACTGATATGTGCTTTACTCGTTGGCCTATCGGTTGTAGGCAATTGTATGAGTAAAATGCAACAAATTTAAATATTTTGGGAAATATGAGAGTAATGAATTAACTAAAGCTTATCAAGACAGACCTAAAAAGTAATACATGACCATTTTGACCATTTCGCTAACCGTGAACAAGGTGGATTTTGTATGCAGAAAATGTGCTGGTGTAGATTAGACCCACATCTATATTAACAAGGGGTATTTCACATGCAGAATATGTGCTGGTTTAGATTAGACATACACACATCTTTATCTCAAATTGTCATTTATTTCAACGGGCAGGCTAAGGATTTTTTAATTGCATGAACTGAGCAACTTCCTGCTTCAACTTGCAACTCAATTCTTTGTGAATCTGTTTTGGCAACACCGGTAGAGATGTTGATTATGAGAGACACACATTTATCAATTTCTCAAAGTAGTTCAGTGATTACATGTAGATCTTTGATACATTGATCTGGATCTGTATGAAACGATGCAAGTTCAGTGACTGGTGGCTGCCGGTTTAAGTGACTGGACCATTGACTGCATAAAGAGATGTTTGTGCTAGATGTCATTATCAAATAGCCATTGGTAATGTCTAAGCGGAGTAGCAGGCCAAAACAATTGGAACAACCTTTGACCTTGTTTACCAAGAAAAGTTCCCAAAAATAAGGCGGACACACAGAGAGACTTTACTGCAGACAGTATGAGACAACTTGCACCTTTACAGAGGAGAAGGGGCAGCCTGTGCAGGTAAGAGTGGTGGGGCAGGGGTGATGCCACAGACGAGGGAACATTTATTATTTATTTAATTTTCCCATTTTCGTCTTCTGTCCAGTCTCTCTCCCCCCGACACCCCCCCCCCACCCCCACCCCCCCCATCGCTCTTACCTGCACGGGCCACTCCTGCAGAGGAGTACAAGAAGTGCTATTGGCACAAGTATGCTTAACCACACAAAGATTTTCCAAAAGGCTTGCGCTGCTTTGATGGTGAGAAAAGAGCAAAAGCGAAAACTGGGGTGGCATGGTGAGCAAAAGAACGATGGATTTAACCCAGATTTCTTGACTGGGGTGAATGTTTTATTTGTTCAGCATTCCGTCCATTATTTGTTTGCGCAGCATTGATGATGAGAAAGGCAATGATTTTCAAGTTTAATATAAAAAAGACTGAAGAATGTGGCTTGTAGACAGCTTACCTAAAAATATATACAAAGTCTTCGATATGTTTGCTTTGCCGATATGTAACCTATGTTGGATGATCAAATGTTGCTTTGATGTCAGTTTCATTCTGAAGCTCTGGCTCGTGTTTACATATGACTTTTGATGCACTTTCTTTATACTGAAAAATATGCCTACATATTACATACCCAGAGATATTTCAAAAGTATAGCTCATGTTAATGAGCATGTCCCGTCAATTACCACCATATAACACCCGCTTCCCGGGGCCCATGTTAACACCAGCACATCTGCATTGGGCAAACATGGTAAAATAGGCAGAAATTGCTTGCTGCTCAATCTGAACACTTCCATCCACTCCACGTGAACCCTCGAAGCCTTTTTGGACAATATATAAGTCGATATATCTCTTATCTCAGCTCAGGTTTCCCTCAATAGTCTCTTTATCTATTTTTCATCTCACTCTGCTGACTTCTTTCATAGTCTCATTCAAGTCAAAACTGTGCTATACAAAGGGAAATTAATTGCAATAAGAATCTCTATTAGCACACATTTGGACTCCCTACAATTTCTTTGAGAGATTTGAGGCCTGTGAACAAATGCAGAAATATCACAGACAGAGCAGTGGAAATTGTCTCATTGCTCAAATCTCTTGCAGAGTTTCAGTGGGATTCCAAGATCAAAAATGTTTCTTCGGAGCCACACCACCTGAATCTGGAAAAAAAAACACATGCCTCTCACTGTTATCTGGAATTAAACCTGCAGCTCCCCATCGCATTGCTTAAAAATTAATTTCACCATCTCCGTCAGTTACCCAATTATTGTCTTCTACAGCAACCCAGGCTGTGAGTGTTGAGGTCATTATAAATACGTTGTAACTGAAATTGGGACAATAGCTTTAAATAGTAAATGTGGGTGCAGTGTTTGGACCTGGGTTTTATAATCAAATGTTTTATGAAAACTGTGAACAGAGCCACGGCGTTTGAATTCACAATCTCCTCGAAATCCAGTTTGGAAGATATGGATTACACAAACCAGTGCATTACGGGGACACCATATAGTAAAAAGATTAATGTTTACTTCTCATCGTGTTGGACACACTTCATATTTGCGAATAAAAATGGATTTGCTGTCATTCCAAATAGCATCTTTGAGGTGGTTTTGCACCTAATTTCACAACAGTATACAGAGTAAGGCTTCCATCTACCTGCTAAACCGAGGCTTACTAAGCTAAGGTGTGTTAATGTTTATTTGTAAGGAAGTATTCTGAATGAACACAAATGCTCTGTTTTTACTGCTGTATGTACATCGAAATATAAAGAACTACACCTGCGTAATGTCACATAAAACAGTCACATATGCGTGTCTTCTTGTGCAATATTTTAATTATACCCACCTTTGTCAGGCGTTGCTTAACCTAGCTGAGAAATTCGATACCCAAAAAGTCGTGAAAACGCGTATGTGACTGTTTCCCATCTTTGATAGACCACGAATTTGATGTAGTTATAGTTCCAATGTCCTGAAGATGTACTGAACTCTGGAGAAATGCTCAGGTAAAAATTAAACTGTGATTCTGGAAATATTGGCCTAAATTCAAGCAGAATTTAGAAAACGCAGAGAAAATGTAACGTGACATTTCAGATTAATTTGTGAAGCATGATGCTTCAGTTCACACAGTTAAGTTAGCCCTACTATTTATTACCTGATCAAACAAGTTTAGACCATAAACGAAGTGCCTTATTATTGGCTACTCCAAACACCCAGCAGCGTGTCCTCTCTCAGGTTACATTCTTGAAACCCTCCTGGAGGGAGTGGCCCATTTAGTTTCAGGGTGCCAGGTATGTCAACTCCTTGTCTGAAAGTATGTGATAAAACTGTAATCCGAGAGCAGAAGGGCCCTAGTAAGATGTATAATTAAGCATTGGTTTTGAATGCGGACAGCTCTTTAATGTATGTATTTTACCGCACATGAAAGGCGCAATATTGTTTCCTGAAAGAGCTGCTCGCTGGCGAGAATGACTCATCCGGTGAATGCTCACATTGTAGGCTGCACTTAGTGATTGCCAGTCACTGCTGGTGTTTGGTCAGCACTGATGGCCATCAATTAGCAAACATTTTACACATTCTGCTGAAACATAAACAAGCTTGCAAGGAACATCAAAGAAGAACGGCCTCCCTTTGGTGGGTAGCCCTGAGATCTTATGTTTGGATTTTTCACATTAGGAAAAAAAGAGGAAACATGAGGCAAAATGTACAACCTTTACCTGGATGTATTTGAGACTCACTTTGTTCTGTTTTTCGAGGATCGCGCGTTACTCTAGTCAGCTGTTTCAAAATATTCTACCATGTGCTGTTTTATCGGGAGACTTTTGACACCATGATCGACACACATTAGGTAAAACCCTGCAAATTATACTTTTTAAAGCGGCCATGCACCGCCAGACATATCAGCCAAAACAAGAGTGAGCGCCATCCATCATATCAGTCACAAGAGCCTCTTTCCTCTGAAACTATAATTTCCGATTACTTACCAATAATTTCTCAATGTTGCATATTCTCTTCCTCGTTGCAGCACTCACACTGTAAGGGACTTTTTATGGGCAGACAGCTCTTACTTGCACCCCTCATGTTTCACTTTCCACCCTCCCTCGCTTTATGTAGTAAGGGCCATACCGTCCTCTCCTAGCCACTCCAAATGCTCAGTGACCCCCTCTATATTGTACAGACCTCGAACTGCTTCCGAGCTAGTGTGTCTGCCACACAGACATTTCCTCCTCATCCGTCTTCCTGGATGCAGTCCTCACTCATGATACTTCTCCCTTCTGGTGGAACCACTTCCCTAGCTGAAACTCAAAAAGTTCCCCAAGATGGCCCCCGTTACCCATGAGCCACCACAAAGGGAGGAACAAATGAATCACTTCCTATTTTTTCTTTCAGAGGTGGCCTGGTCTGACCCTAATCTACTGGCTGAGTTAAGTGTTTTTGTTCTGTTTTAATTTTTGTCTTTGTCCTGCTGTTTTGCTCTGCCTTAACAAGGTGGGCTTGGTTTTTACTTCTTACGCTCATGCTTTGGCATGGCGTGTTTTGCCTCCCAATGGGGTCCTGTTTAGCAGGGATTGTGGGTCTTCACAACATGTTCGGCCCTGGGTGCTCTGCTTTAGAAAGCAGGTGGGGCCGGGACACTTATTCTTTGCACTCTACTGATAGCGGACAGGGCCTACCGTTTCTGCTTTTGGTGCCCGTAGGGCTCTGTAGATAGCAGGTGGGTCTTACTGGTTCTGCTTTTGGTGACTGTAGCACTCTGCAGATAGTGGGTGGGATTTCCTGTTCTGCTTTTGGTGCCGTGCTTTCGTGGGCGTTTTTTGCACTCTTTACGCATGGGCGTAGGAACTGTGGGGGACGTGGGGGACATATCCCCCCCAGATTTTGGAGTGGGGGGGACGCAGGGGACAAGGGTGGGGGGGACGAGGGGACAAACACATTTCCCTTATCCCTCCTGAGAGGGAGATTAGCAGGCCATAATTAGCGCACGAAAAAAAGTGCGGGCGGAGCTGCGCGACCTAATGGCCCTGCACTTGACCTGGCGCCTCTCGTTACCTGTCTGTGAGCCGCCAATGATCCGATAGTCACAGCATAATGTGATGTCAGAGGCCACTCGCCCCCCTGCCTATGCCCTTTTGAACTCTGTGTGGCGCAGCACCCCTGAGGCTCCGGGAATTATTTATTTCTCACCTCTGCTGCCTGTAGCCAGTGCACGGATTGATTTGCTGACTGACCTGACCTGTCCTCGGACTCCTCGCCCCCGTGTTTGTTGACGGCTTGAAGACGGAAGGGCTGCAGCAGCGCTCTCCCACGAAGTGTGAGGTCCCTCCTGCGTGAGTACCTATCCCATCGAAGTGACTGACTTTCAGTTCGGTTAACTTGTAAGTAAAGCCAAGGGCTGTTACACTGCATTCATCTGTCGGGCTGTTGTACTCGTTTTTCCCCCTCCCTCATTCTTGCTTTCTCGTTGCGCCTCTCCCTCTCTTCTGTTCTGTGACTCCACGTTAAGTTTGCTGTTTGCCGAACTTTTATTTTACGTGACATTGACATGTGATCAGCCAGGTGTGATATGACAGTGAAAATGTTGTGCGGCCCCGCTGGTGTAACGGGGTCCTGCCTTTCCGCATAATTCTGGTAACAACAAATTGTAAGACATATCATTGGTTCTAGGGTAACATCCCCTCACGATACAGCTGGCAGCGCTGACTCAGCCTTTCAACTTTGAGAGGATGAAAAAATGAGTATCTTTGAGTTATATATTAATAACAACAAGTATTCCATAACCTAGAGAAACTTTTGGTGCAAGTTTGTGTTATGTGATAGCCGCCTTCCCCACAGCGTCTATTTTACAGAGCACGCAGCGCCCTGACTCTGCACGAGGCGCTATTAGGGGAGCAGGGTCGGTAAGTTGCTTGGCCAGGCCCGACAGATGGATTTGGGTAAAGGTCGGTGAGGGCCCCAGAGTCCGATGCTTTTCTGAAATCCATGCTGCCAGGGTCCAGTCACAGGTGAGATGAGGCGCGGGGCATTCTGGGAACATTACAAGGATATGGGGGGCTTCAACCCGCTTTCTCCCATCTAAATGGAGTCTGCGGCCACTCTCTTGCGGAGCTTCATCAGCCTGTCTGTCTCTGCAGAAAGGGTTCATTAAAGATCTCTCAGGCCCCATGGGCGAGGCTGTCTATAAATAGCGACCACTACTACAGGCAGAGAGAGCCTGAGTGCACCTGACAGCTGTCGCAAAACGTCATGATTTTCTGGAAGGGCCCACTGGGGTTGAGGAGCTGAAAAGCACGTTATGAATGAGTGACATACACTGGCACGTGTACGTGCATAAGATGCAACGCTGCCAATAACTGACAGAGACAGGAACTATGAGGATGTGCCCAGGATCACAGTAGTGAGTCACGAAGGGAAGCTGGGATGTGATGTCAGGCCTCAGGGTTCTATGATCTCCAAACCAGAAACCAGACCAAGCCACCTGCAGGGGGTCACACCTATCGTACAAACAATGACCATAGTATTTGCACTATTTTTTATTTGATTTTTAAGTCTGGAAACTGGCAATTTGGTACTCACTCCTTTACATATTTTTAAAGCAAGGGCAGGCAATGGCAGAGTACCGGTGGAATAGGGGCTAGAGGTTACCTGCACCATGTTTGAGCCTTCGTGCATCTCACACACACTCACACTCTCTCCTAGTTCTGTGTTTCACAATTATCTATTGCTCTTAAGACTATGTGGAGTTTTACACCTGCTGGTATCTTGGCTCAGGATACTGCTAGTGAAGATTTTGTCTCAAGTCCCTCAGTTTGATTTCTTTGTACTTGTCACCATTTAGCAACTGAGTGGGGTCATCTTAGTACCACATTTGAGTAGCCAGAACCTCCTCCAAGTCCACAGACTGAGCTCCGGCTCACCTGAACCATTGCCTGTTAGTAAGTCTCCGGAATCCCAGGGCAGAAGGAAACGCAGCACTATCAGCCGTCGGAATCCAGTAGTCAGTCCGACCAGCAACTCACAGCCAGTGAGTGGATCAAGAAAATCGCAACAGAGGGCTACGGCTGCCACTACTACTGCTAATAAGTAAGTGCACTATAGTATTGTCTAGCGTAAAAAAAAATAATGGTTTCTTGGCCAATCTGTTTGGATACTTTGTCAGATTGTGGTAATGTACTCCCTTTCTCAGCATCACATTATTTGTGCATTTTCTCTTTCTATGCTATGTTCTGAACAATTCTGTAGTACAGTACTTGTATTACTCAGACCAAAAGCCTTACAATGTATTATAATTTTCCCCAACAGATTCTTTTTGCTACAAGTACAACAATACTTCGCTTTTGAAATCCTGCTTGCCCACATTGCCTGTCATCTTCAGCTAAAATAAAATTTTCAGGTAGGTTCCTTTGCCACCATAAAACATATACTGCAGTGTCTTATGTATTGCTGTAACACTTTAGTCAGGTAAGATGCTGACTAGAATGCTCTTCTTGCTGTGGAAACCTAAAGGTGTTATAAAACAACTGGGAAGCCTGTGCACATGCATAATTTCCCCTCACTGTCGCACTACATTGGAAGAGGATCCTTATACAGGAGGTAGGTTTTGCCCCCAACACTCCCTGTGTTGATTACATGGGGGGAGTGCACACAAAAGACTGTTTGCAACTTTTGAACTGCAGTTAAATATTCTGTATGTCCCCACATTGCAACTGCTACAAACTTATTTGTTCCTTTTTTCTTAGAATGGACATCCGGAAATTCTTTGCCAAGAAACAGCCAAGTGAAGTGAACCTATATTCAGACAACTCAGAAATTAACACGATTCATAGTGATGATATGTCAGAACTGCAGTCTGCAATTCAATATGGAGTTGGGGCCACAGCTTTAGAAATATCAAGTGATTGCACACCGCTCCCAGGAACATTTTGTGGAGTTGTCACTGCCTCAGACGAATCAAGCAGCAGTTCTTATGCATCAACAACTAGTCTTTTGCAGCACAGGTTACACCAACTGGAAGAAGGCAATTGAAAGGTTCAAAAAGCACCAGAACAGTTATGCTCATTCATATGCTGTGAGTCAACTTGTACAGTATAGAGGAGGCCAGTCAATCAATCAACAGTTATCACAGCAAGTCCAACAACAACATAAAGAAGCCTGGCTTTGTCTTAACAAAATCATTCATACCATAGCTCTTCTGGCAAAACAAGGCCTTGCACTCTGAGGTCATGCTGACAGCAGTGGGAATTTCCGTCAATTTCTTAGTGCACGAGCAGAAGATGTACCATCTTTAAAACTGTGGATTACAGCAAATCGAGCAGAATATCTCAGCCCAGACATCCAAAATGAAGTTCTTCAATTATTGTCCCGTGCAATTTTGCATCAAATCCGTAAAAATATTGGTGACAATCCATATGCAGTAATTGTTGATGGCACACAGGATATATCTGGTCAGGAACAAGAAAGCTTTTGTATTCGTTACATTGACCAAGATCTGTATCCTCAAGAGGATTTCATTGGACTGTATCAGGCTGATAATACCACTGGTACTGCAATTGCTACAACTGTCAAAGATGTTTTATGCCATCATGGTCTTTCTCTGTCAAAGTTGAGAGCACAAACATATGATGGTGCAGCAAATATGGCAGGGAAATACCATGGTGCGCAAGCATTAATACGCCAAGAACAGCCACTTGCTCTTGTCCATTGTGGAGCACATTGTACAAATCTGGTGATGCAGGCTGCAGCACATAAATGTTCCATAATGGAAGATGCACTACTTTATGTCCACGAACTTGGTAATCTGTTTGGGCAATCTATGACATGCTGTACAATATTCTCAGACCTCATCCAACACAGTGTAGAAGGCCCTGCAAATGTGTTAAAAATAAAGCCTCTGTGTCCAACACGTTGGACGGTCCGTGTAAAAGCTGTAAAAAAAGTAATGGATAGTTATGAACCTATTCTGGAAACCCTAGAACACTTATCAACATCCAAGTCCAGTGGTGATGTGTCTGCTCGTGCTCGTGGTATGCTGGCACAGTTTCAGAGAGGAACAACTGTCCTAGGTCTTCAGATTTCTCTCCAAGTACTGCAACTTCTGGAATGTTTGAATATTGCCTTACAAGGACGCCAGCAAACTATATCAGGTCTACTAGCTGCTGTTAATGTAGCAAAAAGTGCAATACTAAAGCTCCGTAGTCAAGAGTCGTTTGACAGTCTGCTTGATGCCAATAACCACATGATTGCTAAGTACCATCTTAATGCCATTGAAGTACCACGACTGCGCCGAATCCCTAAACGGATAGATGATGGAGCAGCAGAAACTTTTCATCCTGCAACCGTTAGGGATCACTATCGCCCTCAGTATTTTGAACTTTTAGATACTGTTTCTCTTCATCTCACTCAGCGTTTTGACCAGGAAGGCATCCAAACATATGAAAAACTTGAACAAGTGCTTTTAACAGGCAATGGCATTGACTCTCTTGATCAGTACAAAGAAACGGACCCTTTGCTGCTCTTTGCTCAATTGACTATGTTATCAAGCATGTTCAAGTACTCTTCAGTCCCAGAACTGGCAGACATTCTCCGAAAAATGCTTCCAAGAGAGAGTGCTTTCTCTTCACAGGTTGAGAAGCTATTACAGATTCTTTTAGTTATACCAGTATCGTCTTGTGAGGCTGAGAGAAGTTTCAGTGGCCTCCGCCAATTGAAAACTTGGTTAAGATCAACTATGTCTCAAAAAAGACTGAATCATGTTGCCATATGCAACATGCATAAAGAGATGATGGACTCAGTTGACCTACATACAATAGCGAAAGAATTTGTCCTCTGCACTGAACGGCGCAAGAAATTGTTTGGGTTTTCAAAATTAAGTTCATAATTTTATTACAGGTTCCTGCAGCAAGAAAAACAATTTCTAATTAGTCCAATTGCATTTTGAGATGTAGGAATGTCGCTAAGAGCATTTCGTTTATTATTCCCTTTTTCGTCTCACCTTTGTTTTCTTGGTGCATGAAGATGCAAGATTCATATACATATTTATTTCCCATTTGGTCTTTATTGTGAATGTAAATAAAAATAAAGCATACTTGCAGACTGTGACTACTTGCCTGCCTTTCTTAATATTTCACTTCATAACTATGCCATTGTATACATTTAACGCGCGTACGGTCTCACACAATGGGCGATTTGTATAGGGTCACTGGAAAGTCCACAAGGTTGTCCCTGTCCCCCCCCCCCCAGAAATTTAGTGTCTCCTACGCCCCTGTCTTTACGGACTTGCCGAGTGTCCTTTTAGCTGCCGATGGTGCAGTGGTTTGCCAGGCTTTTTTCCCCCGCGTGGCGCATGGTGATTATATCATATGGGACTGGCCCCTCCCCACGGGAGTCCTCTATGGGCGTTTTCCTTGTGATCTTTGGTCATGTGGCATGTATATGCCTGTTCTGGCTTATGACTGCTCAGTGTTTCGGCATTTTGATTTGGTGTTGGATATACTATGGAGCCTGTTAAGGAGGTCGATGATCCTTTGGTGCAGCCATCTTTTCTGTACCTGCAACACTTAATTGAAGCTGCAGCTGTGGTGGCTTTTAAGGCCCAGGAGGGGCAGCCTCCACCTAAGCTTCCCATGCAAGAGCTGGGGAAGCCCGAGGGTGATCCTGAGGAGGAGTGTCAGCGGGGGTGCTATGTTCAAGGTCCTGAGAAGGCGGATCTTTTACAACATGTTTGGAACAATTTGAGTCTCCCTGCCACTTGATCATCAGCTGATGAGGATGAATATTTGGGCAATTATCAACAGGCAGAGCTTGAAGCTGTGCCTTTACATAATGCAATCCGTAGAGTGCTGTCACATGAGTGAAAAGAGGTGGACAAATCAGCCTTCCCTCGGTTTCTCTCCCGCCGTTGTCCGGGAGACAAGTTTGCGGAGAAGTTTGCATTTGGGGGTTAAGGTGAATAATCTCCTGGCTGGCATGTCCACTCAGGGGAATGTGGTTTCCGAGGACGCTTTCCCCCTGATGCAGTGGATAGGAAGGTGGATGGTGCGGTTAAACGATGGTATGCTGCTGCCAATTTCTCTGTTTGTGCAAACACTTACGCTACTTACACTGTGCAGTCTTTGCTTAAGGATTTTCAGACCTTGTCAGATCGTATGTCTGAGGGTTCTGATTGTTCAGATCTGCTGGCACTGATGGAATAACAAGTTCACTTTTATTCTGATGTGTCCTTGGACAGATTGTGTGCTTCTGGGGCCGCTGTTGCTGCTTGTAGACATCTACGAATGCGCAACTGGAAGGCTGATGCTGCTCAGAAGGCTGTTTTGATGAGACTGCCCTTTGAAGGCCCTAAGCTGTTTGGCCACTAGCTTGAGGAAAGGGAAAAGAAGTCGGTGGAGAACAAGAAATTGATGGTGCCAGCAAGACCCTTTACACGAGGAAGAGGTTTTGCATTTAAGAGGGCTTTTCCTTCCAGCTCTGAGGGGTTCACACCAGACCTTTCGTGGTAGGAGTCGCGACCGGGGCACCCCGTATCCAGATAAATCCCAGTTCCAGTCTTCCTCTTCTGCTGCCAACCCCCAGACTCCCAAAGCATGACTGCCGGCGTGCCTCTCCAGTGGGAGGGCAGCTTCTGGATTTTCAGGCCCAATGGCGGAAGGACGGTCGGATGCCTGGGCCTTGCAGGTCATATCCAAGGGGTATCGCTTGGAGTTCTCAGACAGTCCGGGTTCCTTCTTCCACAAGACTCCTCTTCCTCGGGATCCAGTGAGTCCCCTTGCCTTGCTGGAAGGGATTCAGAAACTCCTGGACAAGGAGGCAGTGGTTCAGGTTCCCCCAAGTGAACACCGGCTGGGCTTTTACTTCATTCTTTTTTTGGTCCAGAAGGCTACAGGAGACTATCACCCTGTGTTGGACTTAAAGGCTTTGAATCGGTTCCTGGTTGCTCGATCTTTCAAAATGGTCACCCAGCAGCATATCTTTTCACTGTTTAGTCCTGGCCTCTCCCTTGCATCTTTAGACCTGCACAATGCTTATTTGCACTTCCCAATCTGTCCTCTGCATCAGCAATACCTAAGGATTTCGATGGTGGGCCGCCATTACCTGTTTCACTCCCTCCCCTTCAGTTTGAAATCAGCTCCCAGGGTTTTCACTAAGCTGCTGGCTTCCCCTGGTAGGTATTTTGCACTCTCTGGATATCCTGGTGTTTCCTTATGTCGACGATTGGTTAATTGCCTCTTCTTCTCTTTCTAAGGCATACCAAGATGTAGAGGAGGTGTGTGTCCTGTTGCCCATCCATGGATTTCTGCTCAACGCCTCGAAGTCCCACCTGCATCCATCCCTGACCCTGCAGTTCATATGGGCCCTCTTCCGGATGGACATGGGGCGGTTTTTCTGGCTCCTGCATGGAAGGATGAGCTGATGTTGCACTGGTCTTCCCTCCTGTCTCTCCCATCTGCTCCAGTGAGGCTGTGGCTCAGGAGTCAGGGAGAGATGGCTTCCACCCTGGCTCTGGTCTCCTGGAGCCGGCTGCATCTCTATCAATTGTTCCATCATGTTCTGCAGCACTTTAATCTGGTGTCTCAATATTTCAAGGCCCGGATTCCTGTTACTCTGTGGGTGGTGTGGGACCTGCAGTGGTGGCTGAACTCGTCCAACATCAACAAGGGTCATCAGTTGTGTGTTCCCTCTTCGGTGGTCATCTCCACTGATGCCAGCGGTCTGGGGTGGGGAGCGATCCTGGGGCCTCTTTCGGCTCAGGGGTCGTGGAACCAGGTAGAGTCTCTCCATTCTTCGAAATGGAATGAGCTGGCTGCAGTTCTGGCAGCTATTTTTCATTTCCTGCCTTCCATCAGGTGTCAGGGCGTGTGTGTCCAGATGGACAATCAGGTCACTAGCTCTTATGTTTGTCATCTAGGGGGATGGCTCCAGTCCTTACCTATTTGTCCTGGCCAGGGAGGTGGGGTTATGGGCAGAGCAGCATCTTATTTCTCTGACTGCAGTCTGTCTTCTGGGGTGGGAGAATGGGCCTGCGGACCAGCTCAGTCGGAGATTTCCATCGTCGTTGTCTGTGTGTCTCTCGCCCACAGTCTTTCAGGTGGTTTGTCTGAGGTTGGAGTTCCACTAGCTGGACCAGTTTGCCACCGACGGCACTGCCCTTCTTACCCTCCTCTGCTCCTTGATTCCATCTCGGAGGGACTGTGCCACGGATGCCCTTTCTGAACACTGGCCAGGGGGTCTCCTGTATTGTTTTCCACCAATCCCCTTGATTCCCAGGGTGTTACAAAAGGTACTCTCTATTTCCCTCTCCTGAGTCATCCCATTCTGGAGCCTTCCTCCCTGCAGCATCTCAATCTGGGGTTCTGGCTGCTGAGCATTTGAATCTGTTGGATCTGGGTTGTTCTGAGTCTGTTGCCACCTCCATTCAGATGGCCCACAAGCCGTCAACTCGCAAGTCTTATGATCGCCATTGGGGTCACTTCGATAGGTGGTGTCATTCTAAAGAGTTGGTTTCCTCGTCTTGGCCTCCTTTGCATATTTTGGATTTCTTGCAGGACGGCTTCACTTTGGGTTTGGCTGTTTCTACCTTTAGAGCCCAGTGGCGGCCCTTCTGGCTTTTGATGGGGATGATCTCCCTGATGATGTTCCTTTGGCCTCTCGGCTCCTTCATGGTTTCTGTTTTCAGCGACTGGTTTCCCATTCTCCGGTTCCATCCTAGTGATGAGTACAGGCCCCAGCTAGGCCCGCAGGACACAAGGGTTCGCTCTCCTGTAATGGAATCTATAAGGAAGTTGGCACGGAAACTGCAAAGTATAAAGACAGCATTTTATTAACCCTTAAGGGTGGTCCTACAATCCACACAACACTCTTCAGTATTGCATAGAGTAGCACAAAGAACTTACGTACATGGTCCCCTTTTATACACAATAGAGGGGCTCATAAGTGGGTGGATACAACATGAGGCCGAAGAACATTACCATTTATGGTCATTTTCGATACTGAATCAATATGTGGGCGGAGCTAACACACTCCTTGAGCCCGCGAAAACATGGTCAAGCAAGGCTAACTGATAACAGATGTGGTCAAGTCTGGGCATGTGCCAGATGGACAAAAGAGCTATTTATAGACTGTTACTAGGCAGATTACAAGAGCAACTAACACAGAGGTTGGACTCTTCTCGTGGGGAACACGTGGAAGCATGACAATACAAAATGGAGTCCGAACTTCGGTCAACATAACAGAGAAAACATGATCTAGAGGAAGGGGATTAATGTCTTTAGTAAATGCTTAATCACATCGTTGTTTCAATTTACAACAGACGACCCTTTCAGCATTTACTGAAGACATCCGGTTTATTAGAATAATCATCATATATGTCAATTGTCATCATTTCTTCAACTTCTTTAGCTAGACGTTTCTGGTGAGCAACATCGGCAATAGCTTTCTTATCAGGGATACAGAATGATACGCATAGGGAGCAGAGCAAGGGACCACATTGAACACAGATACAGCACGAAAACAGAACTGCTACAATAATGCAGAGACCAGTTAAAACCTTCCATCCCCAGGCAGTAATTAATGCCCAAAACCATCCAGAAAAGGACCAAGTGCCGTTTTCTGTATGGATTTCAGCTGCAATTTTATGTAGTTTGTTGATGGCATTATAAACTGATGGCGTATGATCAGGGATAAACACACAACAGCTACTTCCAATAATTTTACATGCTCCTCCTCTGTCAGCTAGCATAACGTCTAATACCATACGATTCTGCAATGCAACAATTCTAGTAATTTGCAATTCCTCCGTAAGATTCCCAAGAGCAGCAGCAGTCTGATTTGTCACAGCCTCTACCACTCTTGTTAATCTTCGGATCTTCCTACTGTTCAGGGCAGCTCCAACAAAGAAAAACAATCCTAAGTTAAAATCAATATACTGTTGCAGACTGGTATCAGTCTGATCTACATCATCAATTGATAAAGTACGTTTATACCTATTTACAGACACATTATTCAATAATTTCAGATCCTTATGATAAGATGCGGGTGCTAAGAATACAGGAGGTAATAGAAATGATACATAGAATACCCCAGACCACCCAGCTGGTAGACGGTAATAACCTTTATTTCCACACACAAAGTACGTATTATGGGAGGCTAAAAAGGTACTATTGTTCAACCCATCAATGTTCAGAACAGTAATACAATCACTAACACCAACAGGAATAAAACCCACACTCTGGACACACAGGTCCGCTTGGGCTTGTGCTACTTGAATCACAAATTTGTCCTTTCCCACAGTGTCTCTTGTGTTCGTGAAGATGTAGGGAATGGATTCATTGTCTGGTCGGTACTCTTCCCACTTCCAAATTGTCCCATTCGCTTGCGGATACCCATTCTTATCTTGGTGACATTCTTTATTGAGTCTGAAGAGCAATCGTCCCACTGTCGGTTTCCGAGTGGCAAAAAGCAAAGTATACCATGCTCTACAAGAGCCATTATGAGAGAAAGGAAGTGGTATAAATGGCGTTCCTCCTTTCTTCTGATGGGCTGGCATCATCCCACATATCCAACAGTTCGTAGCGTTCGTAGCAACGTGGGTATGATGCAGCATCTGGATGAAAGTGTTATTCAAATAAGACTGTCGATGCTTCAACTCTTGATACGGTAATGTATAAAAGTAGTGCTCCTCAGGCACCGGAGTTGTCAACACAAGTATTTTCCGAGCGGGAGTTACATCCTCCACAAACCATGTGGTTATCCCAACAATAGCTACTGTCAACATGAACCCTAATGCACAAAAGATTTTCTTTTTCTCCATGTCAAAAAATAAAAACCCAATATCTTCCTGAAACTAAAAGTCTGTCAGAACTCTTCCCCTTGGGCAGCGGTCGATTTCTTCACCAGCGGGCCAAGACGGGTGTCGCTACACTAATGCAGGGCTGATCCCCCCCCCTTGCCTCATCGGCTCTCCGTTTCACTAACCCAAGGGCCGTTCTGACAGTATGTCCCGGTACTGGAGAACTCACTTCCTTGGTCGAAGATGATATCGCCTTCCTCCAGGAGTCGCGTGGTCCGGAAAGAGCTCCTCAGTGGCGTTTGGCTCCGCAGCACGGCCTGTCTCTGCAGCCAAGATTTCTCGTTGATCGGTCAGCACGGCAGGTTCCACCAATCCGGGCGGCACCTTCCTACAGTGCAGGGAATGGATCCAATTCTTTCTGTTGGAGACTCGCACAGCCGTCCTCGTTGCGAGGAGGACCTGCTCAGGACCCACCCATCTCGGTTCCAAGCTGTTTGTTCTGTCAAATATTTTCACCATCACGTGGTCACCAGGTCGAAGACCATGTCCTTCACCGGTGGACCGATCAGGGAGCGCCTCTCGGACCTGTTGATGAATAGAAACCAAGTTATCCGTTAACTGTGCCAGATAATCGTTCATCATTACACAAGGTACATCATACACAGCTTTAGGTTTTGGTGGACCCCAAATATTCATTGGGCGTCCGAAGACAATCTCGTATGGCGTAAGGCCAGTTCGAGAGTGTGGTACCGATCTAATTGACAATAACGCCAGTGGTAGAGCATCTGGCCAAGTCAAAGACGTCGAAGCTTGAATTTTAGCGATCTTGAGCTTCAGTGTACCATTATACTTCTCGACTAGTCCCGCAGACTGAGGGTGGAATACCGCGTGAAACTTCTGGGTGATGCCCAGGCCCTTCAAGACATACTTTATAACATCCGCTACAAAGTGAGGCCCATTATCACTCCACAGAAGTCTACAGACGCCATATCGAGGGAAGAACTCTTTCAACAGCAGCTTCGCAGTAGTCATTGCAGTATTGTCTTTCGTAGGGTACGCTTCAACCCATTTACTGAAGGCGCAAACCACTACTAGAACATACTTCAAATTGTTACAGCGCTCAAGCTGGATGTAATCCATCTGCAAAACCTCGAAGGGTGCAGTGGGTGTCACGAATCCTCCTGCTGGAGTTCGAGTACCCTTTCCTGGGTTATACCTCAAGCAGATCATACAAGTCTGCACCACCCTCTTTGCCGTGCTAGCAATCTCTGGATGCTCCCAGACTTGGGTAAGCAATTTTACAATTGCGGAAGCTCCAACATGTGCTAGCCCATGTGCCATCTGAACCATAGGTTGTACAAAAGCCGTGGGTAATTTCCATCTATCCATCTGCTTATTTCTCCAACAGCCCTCGTCATCCAGTTCTCCCTCACTAGCCCATTGTTCCCGCTCTTTGTCCGAAGCGGCCCTTTGCATTTCCCGCACTTCCTCCTTCGCATCATGCCATCTTTCCACCCGTGACTTTACTACATACATGGCAGTAGCACCGGGCTGCATCGCAGTCTCCCGTGCTACTCGATCTGCTAACGCATTCCCTTCTCCAACTTTGTCAACTACTTTCCTATGGGCGCTACACTTAACGATGGCAATTTTCTTTGGGTATGTCAATGCAGTTAAAAGGTTGTGAACTAACTCTCCATGCATTATCTGTACTCCATGTGACGTTAAAAACCCTCTCTCCTTCCAGAGTAGGCCGAAGTCATGCGCTACTCCGAAGGCATAGCGGCTATCTGTATAGACATTCACACATAATCCTGTACTGAGCTCACATGCTCATGTTAATGCTATCAGTTCCGCTGCTTGAGCTGATTTCTGTGGTATGCGTGCAATCTCCACTATCGTTTGCAACGTGGTAATTGCATACGCTGCTGAAGTCGTACCATCTGGTAGCTTCAGACATGATCCGTCCACCCACAGTTCCCCATCTACATCTGGAAAGGGCGTATCCTGGAGATCAATACGACCCTTTGTTTGTTCCTCAGTCACGAGAATACAATCATGTGCTCTCCGCGCCTCAGGCTGGGTTTCGGGGTATGGCAACAATGTTGCCGGGTTTAACGTTACGCACCTTTTCAACGTAATATGAGGAGCCAAAAGCGTCAACTCATATCCCGTTAAGCGGGCACTGGTCAAATGCTGCGTCTTCGTTTGATTAAGCAGGGCATCGACAGCATGGGGGACTAATACTAACAGCTTATGAGATAACACAATTCCCTCACTTTGGCGTATTGACACAGCTGTCGCCGCAACCGAGCGAAAACACCCTGGTAATGCTCGGGCGACAGGATCAAGTACAGCCGAAAAGTATGCACAAGGGCGCTGCTTATCGCCGTGCATCTGCACTAAAACTGACAATGCACATCCATCTTTCTCATGCACATACAATGAAAAGGGTTTTGCATAATCAGGGGTCCCTAACACTGGTGCTGAACAAAGGGCCTGTCGTAGTTGCTGAAAAGCAGTATCACACTCATCTGACCAAGGGATTGGGATAGGCGTGTCCTTTGTCAAGAGGGCTAACAATGGTTTAGCTATATGTGAGAACCCCAATATCCATTGTCTACAAAAAGAAACAAGACCCAAAAATGCACGCACGTCCTTCTGCGTGGACGGTCTTGGTGTGTCCAAAATTACTTGGATACGATCCGGTGTGAGTGCACGTCCCTCCTTAGACAAAAGGTGACCCAAATAAGTCACCTTTGGTCTACAGAATTGCAACTTCTTCCTAGATACCTTATGATTGTGGGATGCTAAAAAGGAAAGTAAGGATAACGTACTTTTTTCACACAACTCCAGGGTGTCAGCCGCCAGCAAGATGTCATCGACATATTGAATGAGGGCGACCCCCTCGAGCAGAACAAAGGAATCCAATTGTCTTTTCAAAGCCTGACTGTAAATGCTAGGGCTTTCTGTGCAGCCCTGGGGGATCCTACAAAAACGATAAGATCTATTATTTAACGTAAACCCAAAAAGATATCGGCTATCAGGGTGAATGGGAATGGAAAAGAAGGCATTCTTCAAATCGATCACTGAGAACATAGTCGCCGTAGGCGGGACCAAAGTAAGCAACGTCGTGCTATCGGAAACCACTGGGTACTGAGGTATCACGATCTTGTTTACTTCTCTCAAATCAATTATAAACCGATAAACTCTGGCATCCGTGTCCTTTTTCAGTATGGGAAGAATCGGACTGTTACAGATGTTGTAGGGAACTTCCTCCACTACCCCTACCGCCATCAAATCCTGCACTATCTGTATGAGAGCCTCCTCGCCCTCCTGGGAAATACGGTACTGTGGGAGGCGTGGTAACACCGCCCCCTCCTGGACACTAATGTGGACCGGTGGAATCACCATTTGTCCCACATCAGTATCCGACGTTGCCCACAAAGCACGAGGGAGGGTAGCTAACAGCGCATCCTCTGACATCGCACACATCCGTTCAGACCGGGGGTAATTGTCATTCAATATTACCCGCACACCAGCAGGGGAGCAGCGGATCGTAGCCCTAAAATGCTTTAACATATCAAGGCCCATAATGTTGTCCGGTGTGTACGGGGCAAGCAGAAACAGACAGGGTGCAGAAAAAGAATCAACCTTAAACATGAGGGGCTGCGAAAGAGGGCTTCGGGAGAGTGTACCGTCAAACCCTACCGATGTGACCATTAAGCCGGATGGGGGAGCCCCCGGAACCAATTGCTTAGACAGCGCACTACGTGTCGCTCCTGTATCCACTAGGAACTGATCAGTAGAGCCCAAAACCTCAGCCGATACATAAGGACCCTTCTGATCGACCGGCACCTCAACTGATTCTAACCCCCATCCAACGCATTCCTATGCATGCTGAGAGTCATGGTACCCCGATCGGTCAATCCCCGACACTTGATACTGATGCTGGCGATCGAAAACATTTGATCTATCTCGGTGCTGCCCAGCAGAGTCAAAACGAGCCTGTTCGTTAGAACTCCCTCTAAAGTTCGAGAAACCCCCTCTACCTCGCGGGCCACCCTGAGTATGCCCCTGACGCGAAGCATGCAACACCGGGCAGTCCCTAGCCCAATGACCCGATTGCTTACAATACGCACATTGGTTCCTATTCAAATCAGATCGGCCCGAGGGAGGACCATAAAATCCTCCCCTACCTCTATTACTACCCCGTCGGGGCGGGCCATATACTTGTGCCAACATCACCTTTGTTTTTAAATCCTTCGATTTCTTTTCCTCCTGGCCCTTTGCTTCTTGCTCCTGACGCTCATAATACTGGGCGATAGTCAGGAGGGCCGTCGGTGTTGCGGAAGACCAAGAACTTTCACTCGCTTTCAAACGGGTCGCAACTGCCGGCAGCAGATTAGCCACATATTTATCCGCAAAAAGGTGGCGACCCGTATCATCAGTAAGCGACTGGCCACTAAAATCATGAAACGTCTCCTCGAAACGCGTAAAGAAGTCCGCAACTGACTCGTCAACTTTCTGTTTACATGAAGCTAACATATTCCAGTCAATCTTTTTAGGGGGGATAATTGTCTTCAACTTAGTCAGAATAGCAGCAGGGAGGTCTAAGATACTCTGGGGTGGTTTCTGCGCGGGATTCCGTTCCCTATCCTCATCCTCAAGGTCAGACCACCGAGCCTTAAAGGCAACTATATCATCTACCTTTCGGACAGATCGCCACATATCCGGTGGTAGAATAAGGCCAAAGAACAGGTCTATATCTGCTAAGGTCATAACGCAAGAATTCAAGGCCCCCTCGACTTCTTCGTAGAAGGCCGCTGGATTCTTGCGGGGATCAGGCAACGCATTCTTTAAGGCCATAACATCAGCTCTATGCCAAGGAGTATAAACCCAATTATACACAAAATATCCCTTAGCATCGGCGGAGGTAATGTCCGAGCTAGTCCCCGCTCCTTTAGGAGGAACATACAAAGGCGCCGCCTCTCGCATTGGTTTAACATGCACTATGCCATCCTTATCTGACTGGGAGGTGGATGGGTGGCCTTCTGCTGTACACGGATCCGACTGCTTCACCTCCCCTGCTTGTTGGCGCGCTTTTCCTTTAAGGGCCAGCACCGCGTCCCGCAAAGCGAACAGCCGCCGAGCCGTGTCAGGAGCCTTAGAGGGAGAGAAAACACCATTATGCAATGCTTTAGCATCCAATGTCACATCATCAGGCTCAAAAACACTGGAATATTTCCGGTAAGCAGCAGTCACTTCATCAGCAAAGTGACCCAAAAAATACAATTTCTCTCTCTCCTGCCACGGCCCCCAAGTATGGAACAATTCATCCAGGGACACCTTGCCCTTAAGTGCACGGAAGGAAACTTGCCGAAGCTC
Organism: Triturus cristatus; assembly: GCF_964204655.1. Classification (NCBI taxonomy): domain Eukaryota; kingdom Metazoa; phylum Chordata; class Amphibia; order Caudata; family Salamandridae; genus Triturus; species Triturus cristatus. Next base: position 380,017,756 of record NC_140587.1, read on the forward strand.
AGCCATTTGCTCAGCCGACAGCATGGACCGCGTATCTACCTTACCCGGAACCGGGTCAGAATCTTGTGGCCTCGGAGCAGATGCGCCCACATAAGGGGGCGGAGAGCGATCTAGTAAATAAAAATCATCATCAATATTATTAAGGACAGGATAAAGTGGCTGCCGAACAGCATATTGACCCGAGACTTGCAGCCTACGCTTTTTGTCTTGTCTCTCCGTTTGTTCTTTGTCCTCCCGACGCCTCGCTTCCTGTACTCGCACATGATCATTCTTCCGTTGTTCTTTATCAAACAGCGCTTTCTCACGCTTCTCTCGCTCACGCACTTCCTTCACCCACAACCGCACACACTCAAACATATCCTGCCGAGCACGCCGTTTACACATACACTGTTCCACATACTCAATCTTACGTATATCAAACGATCCATACAAAGGCCATCGCAACTCAGGATCTTTTTTAGTATATTTCCTCCATACTGTGCTGTACATTATAGAAGAAAGACCATGCTTCACATACATATCCCTATTAGGAGTCCCCTCTGGGGGAGCCGGAGCAGATTCCTCGAGGTTCAACCGGTTTCCAAAGCAGCAACACCACTTACGGAGTGCGCTAAAAGCAGGCATGCTCAGAAATAATGCAAAATATGCAATATTATAAAGAAAATGGCACTTAATCGTTGCGCCGTTCAGGGTTACACAGCTCCGGAGAAATCTCTCCACATTACCTGCCTATATGTGTTGCAACGCATATATTTTCACAAAGACAAATACAAAATATGACTAGTCATCACAAATCAAACTCAAATAGCCAGACCAGGCTTCAAAAAAACTCGGAGCAAGTACCGTACAACGGTTCTTACCAATCAAGAGTCCAGATTCCAACTGCCAAGCTCCAAAATCACCCAAACGGCTTTCACGGCAGGACCGACAGAAGAGGTCTCAGTCGAGGACCGGCGCCACCCAGACGGTCAGCTCGGAAGGGAAGGAAGAAAAACCTCGGGATGCCAGGGCTAAGACGCCGCTGGCAGTGATCACGTCCCTGGCCAAATTCCTCACCTTCGTCGCGACCAGTCCTTCGAGCATCCGAGTCGCCGATGAGCCCCACGTGACGGGCGCCAATTGATGAGTACAGGCCCCAGCTAGGCCCGCAGGACACAAGGGTTCGCTCTCCTGTAATGGAATCTATAAGGAAGTTGGCACGGAAACTGCAAAGTATAAAGACAGCATTTTATTAACCCTTAAGGGTGGTCCTACAATCCACACAACACTCTTCAGTATTGCATAGAGTAGCACAAAGAACTTACGTACATGGTCCCCTTTTATACACAATAGAGGGGCTCATAAGTGGGTGGATACAACATGAGGCCGAAGAACATTACCATTTATGGTCATTTTCGATACTGAATCAATATGTGGGCGGAGCTAACACACTCCTTGAGCCCGCGAAAACATGGTCAAGCAAGGCTAACTGATAACAGATGTGGTCAAGTCTGGGCATGTGCCAGATGGACAAAAGAGCTATTTATAGACTGTTACTAGGCAGATTACAAGAGCAACTAACACAGAGGTTGGACTCTTCTCGTGGGGAACACGTGGAAGCATGACAATACAAAATGGAGTCCGAACTTCGGTCAACATAACAGAGAAAACATGATCTAGAGGAAGGGGATTAATGTCTTTAGTAAATGCTTAATCACATCGTTGTTTCAATTTACAACACTAGGATTTACCTCTGGTGCTCCGGGTACTGACTGGTCCTCCTCTTGAGCCTCTGGATGAGGTTACCTTCAATTTTTTGACAGAGAAGGTGGTGTTTTTAGTTGTTGTGTGTTCCAGGTGCAGGTAGAAAAGATTGGTTATTTGATGCCGGTTTCTCTGTTTATCCACTTCTTTCCAGATAAGGTTGTTCTTCAGCCTGGCCCGGCTTTCCTTCCTAAGATTCCTTCTCGCTTTCATTGTTCAGAGGACATTGTCCTTCCAGTTTTCTTTCCCGACCTTAATTCAGCTGAGGAGGTTCGCTTACACTCCCTGGATCTTTGTCGGGCTTTGTCCATTTATTTGGAGTGTTAGTCTTCTTTTCAAAGGACTGATTCGTTTTTAGTTCTTTTGGTCTGCCAAATAAGGGTTATCGTCCTTCTGCGGCCTCCATTTCCCGCTGGATTAAATCTGCCATCGTAAGGGCTTCACAGGTTTCTGGGTCCTCTTCTCCCCTGCCTGTGCAAGGTCTTTCGATCCTGGGGATGGCTATCTCTTGGATGGTCTTTCGGTGGGGCCTCTCTGTGGAAAATGTGTGCGCTGCAGCTACTTGGTGTTCCAATCACACTTTTCTTTCCCCCCTATCGTTTGCAGTTGGGTGGGTTTTTTTCCTCCTCCTTTGGGGATTATGTCCTGTCTGTGGCGGAGGATGATTCTGCTCCTTTTGTATCTTGAACTACATTGGTTTTTGTTTGTTGTATTAAACCTTTGGTTTGGTTTTGCATCTTGGATGTTTCACTGGTGAGTTTTGTTCTTGCATTTGTGTCTGGAAAGAGTCACCAGTTTGCTCGGGTATTGTATCATGGCTGAGGACTGCATCCACGAAGATGGACAAGGAGGTAATGCCCCGGTTACTTACCGGTGATCTTCATTCTCAGAGTCCTGGTCTTCCTAGATGCAGTCCTGAGTCCTGCCATCCCACCCGGGCATGGTGGTTGACTATTTCCTGTTTTTCTTGAGTCATTTGGTGTGGTATGTTACAAGAAGTGATTCATTTGTTCCTCCCGTTTGTGGGGCTCATGGGTAACTGGGCCATCTTGGGGGAACTTTTGAGTTTCAGCCAGGGAATTGGTTCTGCCAGAAAGGAGAAGTATCATGCGTGAGGACTACATCCAGGAAGACCAGGACTTGGAGTAATGAAGATTACCGATAAGTAACTGGAGCAATAGTGCACCTCGGGTGAATTCACCACTGAGCACCGTGCACAGCTCCCTCATAGAATCCTGCTGAGGGACTACCCAGCGTACTAGCCTTTGCGTGGAACCTCCCATTTGTGGTCCGAAATGAGGCAAATAAGGAAGCTTGAGTCCCTGCTCTTCATACAGTGCTCAGTGGAAGCACCAATGTCTCCAACTAAAATGGCTTATTACAGTTCAATTTCACTTAAAATTCACTTATGAGGCCAAGACTAACGATTTCCCTTTTCTGGATTTGTCCTCACAAGTCCAGGAAGGCAAGCTGGGATCATCACTCTTTCGCAAACCAACAGAAAGAAATACCCTGCTCCTATATTGCAGTAACCATCCCAGAGGGCTCAGGGATGGTCTGCCATATGGTCAATTTCTGCGGATCTGCAGAAATTGTACATGGAAAAAAGATTATTTCAGGGAAGCCGCAGTACTAAAAGAAAAACTGATATCCCGGGGCTATCCATGCCGTTTGGTCTCACAGTAATTTAAACGAGCATGGGTTTGCCCGAGGCAAACGTTACTTACACCCAAACCCAAAAAGGAAAACAAACAGATACCTTTTGTATCCATGTTTTGCCCTGCCAGAATAGTAAAATAATCAAGAAAAATAGGAACATATTGCGACAAGGACTAATTTTCTCTGAGCCACCCTTATTCTGCTAAAAAATAGGTAACAATCTTGGAGACCATCTATACCATGCCGTCACTTGCGAACCAAAGCCCAAGACAGCCAATCCACCACATCTGCATGGGGCCTTCCTCCCGTACTGGGTCATTTCAAAAGTCAAAATTGTTCTGTGTGTCCACAGACCTTGAATATCAAGACATTTGACACAGGCACCACTACACACACTTTGCGACAATTCAGTCATTGCTCCTCTACAAATGTGATTTACGCGAGCAAATGTCCACACAATATGATCTATATTCGGCAGACCACCCAAATGGTAAAGGCAAAGGGTAACACAACACAAGAGCTGAATCAAATGGCAAGTTGAAAATACCCCCCTTGGTCACACACTTTAAAGCTCATCACCACACAGAAAATGATTTTGTATGGCAGGTGACTGAGCAACCCACTCTACCACTGCGTGGAGGTGATCTCTCTCAGATTTTATTGCTCTGTGAATGTCGCTGGATCTCTCGCTGCAATTTGGTGGACAATGGGCTAAATACTTTGGATGAATGGAACAGTATGGTCACCCACATGAACTCAGCAGTTCTGGTTCGATATTTTAAACTTCTCGTACTGAATAGATATTTTGTAAAACTTTGGATACCGCTTAGAAATTGTTAAAAAAAGATTAGCATTGTTGGAAATTGGGGACAAAATAAATCATTATGGATGATCGTGAAAAAGAAGCAGCAGATATATTTAAACAGAGCAAAAAAGTTTCTAAGGAAAGCTCCTAAAGCACTGCTAAGGATAGTCTCAAAAGTAAAATTTTGAGACTAGAGAGGTTAAAAAAATTAGAACTCTCAAGGTGGTGGGATGGCGTAACGCTTAAGAACTATATGGATGATAAACGTATCCCGAGGGGGTTGAGGATTTTAATCTTCCCAACCTTTGATGATTTGGAGGATGATCATCTCAAAGAGTGGGAGGACAATCTTTAATCCGCTTCCTTTTGTATGATGGACATCTTAAATAAAAATTCTGAAAGAAAGTTGACAAACTGAAGACTCAGATTTTAGAATTAGAAAAAAAAGATCAGTGAAATAAAATGTCCTGATTTGACTGAAAAAAAATTATGCTAGTTTGAAAGAGGTGATTAGCAAACATCAATCACAAATTAAGGAAAGGAAGCTTAATAAAATCAGACGTGATAAGAAGGATTATAACTCAGGACGTATCTTTACCTTCTCAAAAAACTTTGATGATATGAGTAAATTGAAACAAATTCATTCTTCGGATGATGAAGCAGAATTAAGCTCTGTACATTTTAGTAGCTCTGAGGTGTCCTCAGTGGATGAATCTGGGCCTAGTAATCAAATGGAACGCAAACCAGCAGAATGTTCTTATTAGAGGATATTCAATGTATGAAACAGGGGAAAAGAAAAAACATGGGAACACAAGGAGGGGCAGAAGAAACAACTGAAAATATAAGGAAGGGTACGAGGAGTCAGAACAAGACCAAGACTTAGGATCTGTGGATTCTTCTGTTATAAAAAAGATAGAGATTTTGCAAGTTATCAATCTAGCTGATAGACCCATCACTGATATAAAACTGAATGTAATACAACATGACCTGTCTTTTTGCCCTGAGGGAGATTGAGATTTTGTTAATTTGGAGATTGATCTCATTAAGTTTTCTAGAAGACTAAAACGTAAACGTTTCTTTTCTGATTATGACAAACAAAATATTGTGGATTACAGTGGAACAAAAAGATCTGCAGTAACTATCTCTCATGTCCAGGACATACATCTGTTATTATTTTTGTCTAATGAGAATGATGTTGAAATTAATGACTTTCCTGGTATTTTGGAAGTTCAAACAGACTACAGTTGTACTAGTGGGTTAGCATCTGTGTCTAAGTTCACCCCACAAGGAAATAGATATGCAGCTATAGATTTATTTGTGAACAAAACCCTGTGTGAACTGTACAAATTCCTAGAGAGTAACATTTCTAAATGACCCCCTCACTATAAACATTCTAGTCTATCATCACAAGAACTCAAAGCTCTTTTTGACTTGGGCTCTGATGAGTCGATTGTAATTAGAGGAGCCAACAAGAGCGGTAATATTGTGATCTTTCATAGAAAAGATTATGATTGTGAGATCCATAGACAGTTGGGGGATACGGGAAGTTACAAAAAATAAGAAGCCACTAGTCTAATAGCCACCAAGCTATATTCTTGGAAGGAATTGAGACTTATTGATGAGAATGAGTTCAGATTTCTCAATATACAGCATCCTAGACATCCCTTTATATACATTCTTCCAAAGGTACATAAATCTAGGGAAAAACCACCTGGGAGGCCCATCATCTCTGGGATGGGGGGCTTACGGAACACCTCTCAGAATATGTTGATCTATTTCTTAAACCCCTGGTTGTTAACGTACCCTCTTACATTAAGGATACCATAGATGTGTTAAAGAAACTGTACGATGTTGAATTGGACTCATCACTGATGTTTTCAACTTTGGATGTAGTAGGACTCTATACCTGTATTGAAAACAAGTGGGGGGTGTATCGCTTTACAATACTACTTATCCAAAAGAAATGAAAATCTAATGGAAAACTCAAACATGATCATTGAGATGTGTGACCTGATACTTCAAAACAACTTATTTTTGTTTGAGGATTGGAACCAACTGCTATGGGTTTGAGGTTTGCTCCCTCTTATGCCAACCTCTTCATGGGGTGGTTTGAGAGGGAGCATGCCTGGTCACCCAGATCTGCCACCTGGACTTACAGTTTATTTTTCTGGGGTCATTTCATAGATGACATTCTGATTATTTGGAGGGGCAGTGTCAAAAGTCAGGCAGGGTATATGGAATATTTGAACAATAATATGAATGTGAGTTTCACAAATTGTTTTAGCAAAAACCAAATTGATTTTTTGGATGTACGTCTGCACAGTGCCAATAATAATATCCAAAGTAAACTGTTCAGAAAAGAAACTTCCACAAACAGTATACTTAGAGCTGATAGTGCTGATCCCAGATCTGACATCTCGGGTATCCCTTATGGGGAAATTATATGACTGAGAAGAATTTGTAGTATAGAACAGGATTTCAAGGAAGGAGTTACTGATCTTGAACAAAGATTAAGGGATGGTGCCTAAGCTGAGCCTATCTTAGAAAAAGCAGAAAAAAGAATAGCTAGACTTAAGAGAGTTGACACTAAAAAAAAACCTAAAAGGAAACCTTTTGAGAGGATTGCATGGGTTACCACTTATAATCAACATCACCACCAGATCTGTAACATCCTCCATAAGAACTGGGACTTATTAAAAGGTGTACCAGGATTTACTTCTGTAATTTCTGATAAACTCTTGGTCACATACAGAAGAGGCCCTACAATCAGAAATAAAATAATGAGAAACTTTTTACAACCAACACACTTAACACCAGGCTTAACATGGCTAACTCAGCCCACAGGTTTTTATACCTGTGGTGGATGTAATGTGTGTAATATTGGTGTTAAATGTAAGGAATTTGAGTACAACACACAAAAAGGACACAAAATTGGTCAGTTTATAAACTGCAACAGCTCGTTTGTAATATACACCATAATTTGTGACTGTGACAAAGTCTACATTGGTAGCACGATTAGAGCTCTTCAAATAAGAATACAAGAACATAGAAGAGCAGTAATCAATAAAGATGACAAGTCTCCACTTGTCCAACACATGCTAAAAAAACCACCCAGATGGGATAGAGTTTGAATTCCATGGAATCCAGAGGTTAGAAAAAGACCCTAGGGGTGCAGATAAAGAATTGAGGGTAAGGCAGAATGAAGCCAAGTGGATCAGTAGACTTAGAATAGTATACATGGGTCTGAACATAGAAAGTGAACTACATTTCTTTTTTATAAATTACTAAGCTGTATTTATTCATCAGTATGACTACCATTTATTAATGTAGCCATGGAGTAGGAGATTGCAGTAGGCTGAATAAGAAAATATTGGCGGATGCATGTTTTACCATATTGTTATTACTTACAAATGAAAGTACTTACGAATATACAATGTAATCCAAACACTTATGATAGTTTGCATTGATCAATAATCCTCAAATACAAATGTGATGGTTGGCTTTCGAAACTCATATTACTGTGGAGATTACTTGGATATTACTGAATATTTAGGAAAAATTATTACCTATAAAACATTTTTATCTAGTCTCTTTACTTGACTCTAACAGATTTTTTTTAACATTGAGCAGTTTATCATTTACTTTGACATATCCCTTTGTCTTTATTATGTATACAATTGATTGGCTTTTTCGTACTGAAGAAGTTTTTAACTTGGTTGATCTCATTTATTTCCATACTCAATGGCAGAAACGGTACAGTATAAATTGTCCGCACCGGGCAACACACATTTATGCAAGTGAGTAGCCCCCGTCTTTGTTATTTGATACTGTTATAGACAGTTCTGTGCTAAGCTATGATTTTACACATTACCAGTGACTGGTGGAGAGTCCCTTCTGATAATTGGAATGATCATATTTTTCTAGGATTTAAATCATTCACTGTTATTGGCCCTGATGGGGACAGAACGGGGGCACATTTTTGATTGGCCTGCGTATTGTGCGGACCTAAATGGAGACTGCGCCCAAATTCTTTGAACGGTTCTGTATTTGAGGGTAGAATTCGGTCACGGCCAGCAGTTCACACTTAGTCTCTCCAAATAAATGCCAGGAGGGTGGCCCACCTTTGTTGTTTTTTAGAACATAGTTGAGACAGTCCTGTACAAAGCAATGTTCGTACTCACTATTAGTGATAAGAGACTTTTTCTTTTTGTAATTGGCTTGACAGTAGGGTTAAGGATTTAAATCGCACCCTGTGATTGGTCTTGTTGAGCACAGTACAAAGGTGTATTGCGATTGGCTGGCGCATGTTGCAGACCTAAGTGGAGACAGCGCAAGAATATCGGAAGATATTTTATATTCACACACATGGCTTGACTTTACTGGCACTGGATAGGACGGCGGATTAGTGGGAATAGGAATTCATTGTGATTGGCCGACAACTTAAAATGGAGGTCGGCGTTAAGATCATTCTAATGACGGATAGACGACCAGCCCGACAACTCGGTTACTGCACACAGCAGGTGAGTTGTTAACTGAATGGACATGCTGGGAGCTGTCTTTGATTAATGAGATTACTTACCTGTTTTATGTTATTTGATTAATTAGAATTTTGGCCAATGGATTTTACGCTCAACGACTATTGGGCTTTTTTGAATATTGCCTTTGAGATGTACTCTAACTCGGGCATAAATGATAGTTTGGATACTCTTCACTGACTCACGGAATGGGTGGTAGAAATAATTGTGGGAACTTACACGTTTTGGGAATAGGACCTACTACATATATATTTTCTCTATTTCCAGATGTGACAAAAGCAATTACACATTAAGTTCATGAGACGCTATGGGGGATTCCCAGCGTATATTTTGGCAACGGATTTAAAGGAAGATCGTTTCATCGAAATAGCTAAGATAAAACCCAAGTGTGTCCTGGTTAAGTTTATTGCTTTGTTTGCAAGAGTAATTTTGGTATTTTGTATAGCCTGCTGAGGAAGAATACTAGCCACCATAGATTTCTGGCTCGATTAAGTTTCTTGTCATTGGGCGTCACCACATTTTTATACAGTTCAATACACACTATAGGGATTCAGGGTGCTATTTGATATCAATCTGCTTCTTTGAAGGTTGATAAAGGATTGGAAAGGTTCTGGGATAACTATTTAATGCAATGTTTAATTGTTTTGGATCGACTCAGAAACTCTATAGTCAATAATGATTGTAATTTTTGGAACATCTGCTTGAGGAATATGTTACCACTGGTATACGATTGTATATAGGTAGGGGGTCACGAATGCAAACAGGTCTCTGTAATAACACATTAATGTAAATATGAGATGAGATACATTCCTTTGTCTTATGCCATGTCTATCTTGTTTTTCTTTATTAGAGGTTTCTTTAATCTTTTGTTATATAATAGAAACTAATATACATGTTTAATTGTTTTTACAGCCCTGAGGAAGTCCATGTGGTACAAAACGCGTTGGCTGGGCTGATGTATGCATTCATGCACCTAAACTGCGCATAAAAGAAACAATTGAATACAAGAACTTTCAAGACTCCCTTCTCTATTTGTATGATCCCTGACAATATTTTGTTAAAAAGAAAAAATCCTATTTGACCTTGTGGTGGTGCCACTAATTTACTTTTTACTGGTTATATTTAATGTCTGTACATCCAAACTTTGAATCTAGTTTTGATTATGTCACACCAAAGAGTTTATTAGGACCTTAAATATTTGCCTGCTTACAAGACCTTGGGCCTCTACTTACTGTACATTAATTTGTTCACAATCTTGTTGCAAAAATAGATTGATATTTATGTAGATCACTTTCATGGTCTATCTCTTCAAGAAAATATAATGTTTTCCAACACATATGTTTAATCTGACAGAAGATGTTCAACTAAGCATTACCTCCTCGTCAGCCCTCCCCGTCCCAGTCCAAACCACATGAGCATAGCTCCTCCCAGCAGAAACTCCCAAGCAAAACTCTAAGCCCATCCCTTCCCTCCAGGCCACTCTGACACCCTATAACACATAACCCCCCCCTATCCACATCCTGTTGTTTTTTTCTGCAGATTACAGTTCAGGCAAGACTTTGTTGTGGGGGTGCCGGCTGTGCCTCCGACAGGTGGTCTGCTTTTGCGGCCGTTAGTTCCCCTATGTGCCTGTTGGGTGCGCTCGAGACCCTGCTTTAGTGGGACTGAGGGTTTGGGGGGTCCGGACTACCTGGTGGGGGGTAGTGGTGGCCCCTGCTGCCGCTTCCGGGCTCGTTCCCTGCTCTAGCGGGAACACCCGGGGAGGGAGGGGAGGTGTGTTGGGCACGGCTTACCTGTCTAGGAGCGCTGGGGGTGTGACCGATTGGCTCCTCCTCCGTGATCTTCTGCGGGTACTCTGTTCTTGTTTCGAGGCCGTGTTTCCCCTCGGTTGCTTGCGGTGACTCAGGATACGTGTTTGGTGGTGGACTCTGCCTCGTGGAACCCGTGGTGCCTTTGGCGGTTTGATGAGTTAGTTTTGTGGTGGGCGGACGATTAAGTACCCGCTCATTTTGATTGCTGACTGTTGTTGGAGCCGCTGGGAGTTTCCGATTCCACTTTGGGTGGAAGGGCTCTATTTCTCTATACTGGGGGGAATTTCGGGGCTGCTGTGCGAATGTTTGAGTCACTGTAGCTTGAATGAATCATGGTCGCGCTTTACCCATGTGGTTCTGTGTTCGTGACTGGTGTTCACTGGTCGTGGGTTAACTGTCATTCATTAGACGGTGTTCTCTGTTGTGCCGGGGACCCTTACCTGGGTGTGCACGGGTTCCTGTAGCAGCGGCTTCTGGGCTCCTTCGGGTTCCTTACGGTTGGGGCCTGATTCGGTCATTCCTCTTGTGGGATTGGAGTTGTCTCTAATTGGCCTGTTTGAGGGCCGGCCTAATGTCCTGTTGGGAATTGGCTGTGGGTCTAGGTGGCAATCCCTGGTTGGCCCTTATGGATATTTCATTGATTGGTCTAGGGTATTTATTGAGCGCTGGTTCTCTGTTCTGTTCCATCATGGAGAGTAGATGTCTGGATGTGAGTGAGCTCAGATGTGAGGAGGAGGTGGTGGTGGTTTCTGGGTCTTCCACTGCTCCTTCCCTAGTGGATGTGCAGAAGATGATTGAGGCTGCTGTGGCTGCGGCCTTTATGGCTCGTGAGCCCAAGGGGCCTAAGAGGCTGAAGTTGGATGCCTCTGCAGACGTAGATCCGGATGTGGATTCGGATGAGGAGGTGAAGGGTCGTTTTGTCCAGTGGGCAGAACTTCACAGTGTTCTGCAACATGTTCGAACAATTTACGGTTCCCTAGTCCCGTGGAGAGTTGGAAGACTTTTTCGCAATTACCAGAAGAAGGAGCCTGCAAGCCTCCCAATTCATAAGTTGGTGAGAAATGTACTGGAGGGAGAGTGGAAGGATGTGAACAAGCATGCCTTTCCCTGGTTTCTGGCTAAGAGGTATCCTTTACAGGGGTTCGCTGAGGAATTCCCGGCTCTGGTGAAGGTGGATTCCCTGTTGGCTGGTATGGCGTCCCAGAGCCTGGTGGTGTCCGAGGATGTGGTTCCTTCAGGTCCTGGGGACAATCAGGTTGAGGGGGCCTTGAAGCGGTCCTTTGCTGCCTCTAATCTTGCTGTTGTGTTTGAGGCTTACACCAGCTATCTGGATCAGTTGCTTCTTAACGATTGCCAGGGTATTTCTGAGCAGCTCTTGCAGGATGAGGATCCCTCAGACTCTTTGTCCATGTTGGAGCAGCAGTTGCGTTTCCTGGCAGATTTGTCCTTTGATTACCTTAGTGCCGCGATGGCAGCAGCGTCTGGGGCCTCGGTGGCTGCTTGGAGGCAGTTGTGGCAAAAACCTCAGAAGGCGGCAGCTGCTCAAAAGGCTGCCGTGATGAAGCTTCCCTTCATGGGCACAATGCTGTTTAGGGAACCGTTGGAGGCTTTAATTAAAAAGACTGCTGAAGACAAGAAATTGTTGGCTCCAGTCCGCTCTTCTCAGAAGGGGAAGTTTGCGGGTTATAAGAGGGCTTTTGGACAGGCGTTTCAATCTAAAATGGCAGCCGAGCCCTTTCTTAGTAGGGAAAGTGGCCCGGGGTGTCCCTTCCTTCCACAAGTCTCGGGCTCAACAGGGTGCTTCCTCTTCTTCACATCCATCCAAATCGTGACTATATTGGGGTGTTAGTTGTGGGTCGCCTCTCCTCTTTTTTCCCTGTTTGGGAGGAATTCGTTCAAGATCAATGGTTCCTCTGGGTGGTCCAACTGGGCTACAGGATCGAATTTGGTGTTAGGCGGAGTAGAGGACTTGGTTTCCAAAGGGGCTGTGGTGAGGGTGCCTGTGAGTCAGCAGGATCGGGGGGTTTACTCGATCCTGTTTTTGATCCATAAGTCCAATGGGGACTACTGTCCTGTCCCTGAAGGCTGTAAATTTGAGTATCTCTCATCGGTCCTTCAAAATGGTGACTCTGCAGTTGATTCTTCCCTTCCTGTCGGTGAGGGATTTGCTGACTTCTCTGGATCTCCGGGACGCCTACTTTTATGTACCGGTGCACGTGGCTTTCTGTGCGTTTCTGTGTGGGGATGGCTCATTACTAGTTCCAGGTACTGCCACTTGGACTGTCTGCCTCTCCAATGGAGTTTACTAAGGTGTTGGCACCCTTGGTGGGTTTGTTGAATGCTCAGGGGATCCAGGTGTTCCCTTACTTGGACAATTGGTTGATTTCTTCCTCCTCTTTTCTTCAGGCTCAGGGCCATACCCAGGAGGTTTGCAGGCTTCTTGAACAGTTCGGGTGGATTCGGAACTTGGAGAAATCCCACCTTTGCCCTAACCAACACCAGGTTGAGGAAAGTCATCCTGTCAGAAACCCGCAGACTGACTCTGATGTACGAACTGAGGAAGGTGTTGGAGGCTCTGCCTTCCACGGCTCTCCAGTGGTTGCGTGTTCAGGGGCTGATGTCAGCTACTGTGATGATTGTTCCTTGGGCCCGTTTGCACTTGTACCCCCTGGTAAATCACGTTTTGGGGCATGGGGATCCGGCCTCTCTGGATTACGAGCTGTTGATTCCCTGTGTGTGACTATCGCCCACGAGTTATCCTGGTAGCTGGTGCATCATAACCTCTTGCAGGCCTTGCCCTTCGGGTCCCAGGAGAGGTGGTCCTGACGACCGATGCCAGCGAACTAGGTTGGTGGGCAGTGTTGGCTCAGGAGTCGGTGAAGGGGCTTTGGTCTATGCTGGAGGCAGGAATGTCTTTGAATTGGAGGGAGTTGAAGGCGGTTCAGCTGACTTTGGCTCATTTTCTGCCTTGGGTCCTCCAGAGGGATGTGATGGTGCGGTCGGACAACGCAGTGGTGGTGTGTTATGTCAGCCGCCAGGGAAGTGCGAAGTGCGAAGGTGGCTTCCCTCAACTTGTTGGCTCAACAGATCTGCCAGTGAGCAGAGTCACACTTGTTATCTCTGAGGGCTTTACATCTGCCGGGGGTTTTGAACTCTGAGGCGGATCGCCTGAGCAGGGTGTTTCCGTCCTTGTCCGACATGTGCCTGACGCAGGAGGTGTTTGGTTGCCTGATGGCCCACTTCAGGCTCCCAGTGATGGACCTGTTTGAGTCCCCAGGGAACGCGTTGAGGGAGAGATTTTGTTCTTTTGTTTGGTCAGATGCGGTTTGGAGGGTGGATGCCCTGTCCTTCCGGTGGGAGGGGTGCCTGACGTATGCTTTTTCCCCGATCGCTCTCATTCTGCTTGTCCTACTGAAGATTAAGCTGGATCGGGCCTCGGGGGTCCTGGTGGCTCTGGATTGGCCCAGGAGGCCTTGGTTGCCTCTGTTGTTGAGGTTGGCAGTGGGGCCTTGCTGGAGGTTGCATGTGGTCCCTTGTTCCCTGTCCCCTGTCGTTTCCCCCTTGGGGGTGTCTGGTCCGCATGCGACTGGCGAGTAGGACGAACCTTGTGGCTTTGGGGTGTTCTCCTTCTGTGGCTGGGTTTATTCAGTGGTCCAGGAGCCCTTCAACTCTCAGGTCATATACCAGGCATTGGGTGTCTTTTCTGACTCGGTGTACAGTGGCCTGCGTTGGAGGTGGATCCAGTGCATGTCTTGGATTTTTTGAAGGATGGATTCGACTTGGGTCTGACTGTGTCCTCCCTGAGGGCTTGGTGGGCCTTTCGGGGTTCAGACTGTGAGCCGGTGTTCCCGCTGGTGTCCCGGTTGTTGAGTTGTTTCATTCAGAAACCTGGTATTAGGTCCTTTGCGCCCGTTTGGGATCTGCCTCCGGTTTTGGGGGCCTTGCAGGGGGCTCCCTTTGAAACTCTGCATGAGGTTTCCTTGCGGTTTTTGACAATCAAGGTACTTTTCCTTGTCGCTATTACCTCGGCTCGGAGGATTGGGGAGTTGGGCTCCTTGCTTTGTTCTGTGACCTTTGTGATTTTTTTTTCCTGATCGGGTTGTTCTGCGGGCTGATCATTCCTTTGTTCCCAAAGTCCCTTCCTCATTTCACGGCTCGGAGGATCTGGTTTTTCCTGTATTCTGTCTGGGTCCTCTTTCGGAGGTTGAGGTGCGGCAGCACTGTTTGGATGTTTGGCGGGCTCTGGTGGTGTACTTGGTGCGTACTAAGCCTTTTCGTAAGGCGGATTTCCTTTTTGTGACCTTTGGGCTGGCTGGTCAAGGTCTGAAGTCTTCTGGGGCTACTCTCAGTCTGTGGGTCTGTGGGGGCTGCATATGAGGCTTGTGGTGTGTTGGCACTTGGGTCAGTTCAGAGGAGGTCTACTTTGGGGTGGCTGCTTCCTGGGCTTGTTTTCAGGGGGCTCCCATGGCTGAGATCTGCAGGGCTGCTACCTGGAGTTCACCTCACACCTTGGGTGGGACTGAGTCTGCTGGGTTTGGGGAGGCAGTGGTGCATTCTGCTCCAGTGTTGTGACTTTTTGCTGTGCTAAATAAAGTCTGTTTTTGCTACTGACTGAGGCCAACTCTTGCTTTGGTATCTGCTCATGTGGTTTGGACTGGGACGGGGAGGACTGACGTAGAGGTAATGTCCGGTTACTTACCAATAATATTCATTACTCAGAGTCTTAGCCCTCCTTGTCCCAGTCCAGGTTCCCATCCCTCCCTCTCTGTTCGGCTTCTTGTGCTTGCTGGCACAGGATGTGGATGGGGGTCATGTGTTATATGCCTCAGGGTGTGGGAGTAGCCTGGTGGGAAGGGATGGGTTTAGAGTTTTGCTTAGGAGTTTCTGGTGGGAGGAGCTATGCTCATGTGGTTTGGACTGGGAGGGCTACGACTCGGAGTAATGAATATTACCGGTAAGTAACCAGACATTTTAATAAATGTTTTAATACAAATGTAAAGACTAAGCCGACATGATCTTTTCTCTATTCTTCTCCTTCTTTGAATATTTTGGTACTGTCACCCCCGGGGGCATCACAATCTCTAGCATTGTGCTCCTGCCAGTACCCCAGGCGGATTGGTTTCATGTTTTTCCAAGCCACGGTCTAGTCCTCTGACTGGCTCAGATTCGTCATATTGACCAGGCCCCTGACAGCCGGTGGCCCGTTCCTGATTCAGTCAAGATGTACTGATTGACTCGTTGGGTAAGACTTCTCTTCCCCACACATTTGCAGTTACTAATTATTACAAGTCACTGATCCCTTTGTTGTCTCGTTACTTATTTCCAATCCGGGTTACACACTGACTGATACACTGGCATGGATCAGTCTTAATTGTATTGCGGCTACTTTGAAAACTTTCACATCATTAGGGGCGTTGGACTTGGCTATACATCTTTAGCTGGTCCATTGTTTCCCTTCATGATTATCTTCTCTCCCTATGTCCAGCAGCCAACTCGACAGTGCCCCATGTCTCACCCATGTGCCAGGACTGTATGATGTTGTGTTTGAATGTTTAATTACCAATTCAAGCATGCTGAGATTCCAGGGCACCCACGTGTGCAGGTTTTGCATGACCCTGCATGGCCCCTACTAAATAATCACCACATGGAGCATTCTTGATCCTGGAGTCCTATATACACACAGATGCTAGAGGATTCCTAGCCCTCCCTCCATACTTGAGACATGCTGTTCAATTGTGGACCCCATTTTCTTTCCCCCACCTGAACCTTGCCTGTTATGTTTTTCTCAGAAATCTGGCTTTGTGGAATTTCTTTCTACACTTTAGCCATTGTTGAGATTGTGATTCCAGCTTCTGCCGACACAAAATCCCAGTGTGAGCGGACTACTGGCATCATCCATCTGAGTTAGTAATCCCATTCAAAGTAACCCACCCTCCTTATGGGGCACAGAGTGAGCTGGTGCACTAACCTCTTCATTAATTGTTTTAGATCCCCTACCCGTGCCTGCTCAGATATCTCTTCAAGATCCCTAAATTTAGTCATTGTAACTCCACTACCTAGGAGTTACCTGTTTATCAGGTGAGGTGCTCTCTCGTATACAACAATTTACCCGGTTTCCTTCCTTATCCATTACCATGCAACCAAGGGACGTCTCTTTCCTTCCCAGTTCACTCCGTGGGTTGGAACCCCTCATAATCGTCCCTATTTGGACATCCATACTCATGTGGACGTGACCCCTTGACTGTTGCGCTGGCCATTGGACTCTGAGGCCTTGCCAGAATCTACCCATGTAAGTACCTCCTTAGTTCAACCATCTCATTAAGGGCCTTCTAAACTTTAGAACCCAGGCTAATGCTTCCCTTTAGTCTTCTCTATTTTCAATAGGTACCCACGAAATCTTCCAGGTACCTTTTTTTCTTTAGTCCCTTTTTCTTTGCCCTGTACCTGATTCACTAGATACTTCAAGCTTTACAATTCGTGTCATCTCTTTCACCCACTAGGCAGTGATCATCCAAATGTAGTGTAGTTTATGTCCTGATGATGACCTCCTTTCATGAAGGTCAAAACGCCCACGACTCGCACAAGATAAATTTGGATTTAGGATTATAACATGATTTCACAACATTATCTTACAAATGCATTGATTCATGTATAAATTCATTTTAATTTTTGTCCAAAATGCTGTAGCATTTTGGAATTTTCTCACTTGTTTCACCTGTGCTGTTTATTATGTTGTCATGAGCACAAAGTGTTCACTTTCACATTTAGTACACAACCTTTCTTAAAAAAGCATGGTTGACTCTGCATTTTGATTTGTTAAATCGCACTTGCATTTCTATGCTGTATTTATAAATGCATCTAACCATGTTCTTGGGACCATTTGTTATTTAATTCATGCAATATAATTAGGTTGTTCCAACTAAAATGAAGTCATAGATGGTTCCTGGAGGCATACTACTATTTAAACATTCTAGCCCAGAGCAATTTTGATTGACATTTTGCCATGGAAGGTATGTTGGTCGGTTTCAAACATTGTAGTAAAAGAGATCAAGCAATGAAAATTACAAAACATATACATTTCTGATCAGATTGTGTGAGATTAATGTTGTTGCCTGTGTAGCCAAATAAAACGAAATATGTTTGGGGCCCAACATTTTTATATAGCATATCGCTAATGAATTCAAATGTTTTATAACAAAAATCAGTAAATCTAGGGCAAGTAAATAGAGAAAGATTGGCATCTCAGAAAATGAGAATAAACTGATGGAACAACCTTTGGTAGAAACTGAGGAATATAGTAAAGCATTCATCTGGACAAAAATTCCATTTGTTTAAAGTTAGCTGTTCGCAGCAGTTTATAACCTGTTACACACATCTCCTCCCATTGCAGAAGAGTTATGTTGTTGTTGGTGACTGAGGACACAACAAAACCTAACACTCAAACACATGCATCATCTGACACGATGACAATAGAAACTGTGGGACACGGGTCGATTTACAGTAGTTATGGCAAACAATACATTCACATCAAAACTTCAGCTTGGAGGACATATCTGCTGTCCAACCCGGCTCCACAATACATCAGCTCTCATCACAAGAGGAACCAGAAAGGACACCCGGAGCAACTCGATCAGGTGCAAACCATGAGAGCAATAGGGAAAATCACAATCCTGATGACGGATGGCACATTGGTCCCCAACAGACCCTCTTTATTTTTAAAAGAGCAATCCAAAACACCATGCCGGGCCACTGATTACTACTAAGCACTTGGAGAGTGGAGTTTCAAGTGACGCACTTGGAGACTGGAGTTTCAAGTGACACAATGAAGAAGGAAAGGAGGACACCAGTATATGGAACCAAACTCCGAGAAGGAGGAGCAAGCATAACCCTATTCCATTCCATCCAGCATATCGCTCAAAGGGAAGCAACAATGTCCTTAAGAGAGGCAATATTCTTAAACCTTTAAATCAGATCCCATCACTCTGTAGGGTCACCTCGGCCAGCATCAATTCCATCCAATGTATTAGCCCTTCAAAGTGAATTAACTAGGGCCACTTGGTACACCATCGACTTGGCCCAGAAAGTACTTTGGAGAGCAAGCAATTCAGAGATTAGGGAATACTTGTGGGAACCTACCAAGAACCAGGGTATTCACATCCACTGATGAGGGCTAAATCTGACAACACAGAGAAGACCGGTGCATATCAAAAGCCCTGTTTGGTCCTAAAAAACGCAAAAGGTGTAACGGCATCAGGAGCGGGCAACACAAGTTTCCCAGAAACAATTAACTATAAAACAGCTGCAAGCTTGCAAGGCACTCAGAACACCGAGGGGGGTTGTATCGCAAGTACCATCAACCGGCAATGAATCCCCACAGTGAACCAGCCTAGAATCCACAGACAGCCTAGAAGCCAGTAAAAATAAATTTCCACTGTGCTCCTGAAAAATACATTGACTGACGGGCAAGCAACAGAGCCAAGGTTTACTAAGCAACCTGCAAACCATTGAATTGATCGCCCTAGAGTAAACATATGCTCTGAAACCAATTCCTATCACTGGCTTCTCTCATAACACACTGCCAGCCACTAAAGAAGCAAAATATATCTGCAGCAAAAGCAGACTCACAATTTACCTTTCGCCTACTGTCAAAGCCATGAGCAAAGAGCAAAAAACTGATTCTGATAAGCTACAAATTTTACATAAAACACTGGAAACGAAGGGAGAGGTCAGAATGGTAAACTGTGTAACATCTACATGCCACCAAATTGCAAAGATAGTATAGAGACATCAAACAAAATACATCTCTATAACATCTTCAAAGAAGGGTCAATTCTCCCCAGTTCCCTTCTAATTGTTACAGGAGATTTTAATATGGGCAGGCCAACAAAAATGAAATTCTAGAGTAACAGGAATGTCAATGGGCTATTCCAACTCAGGTAATAATAGATCTTGGTAGGATGGATACAAAGGGACTCAACTTACTATTAGAGCACCGGGGCTTACGGATCCTTAGGGGTTGATTTTTAGAGGACATTCCACCTGCATTGTCCTTCTACTCTACCAATGGAAACTCCTTAATAGAATGTAATCTGATCTCCTTACTCCTGCTAAAACACATCCACTCATTCAAAATTGGTGCAAGACCAAAGAGTGATAACTTGCCTCAGGAGCAAGAATTGAACTGGGTCCTGAGAGAGAATACATGCACAGTAGAAGCTGATGTCTCATCATGCACATCAGATATAAAGGGAGTAAAGCGGACCTTAACAGCACTAGAATCATTGGCTCAAAACTCAGATATCATCTACAGATCTCTATGAAAAAAAGTAACTCCGCAAAGGACACCTAGGATTTTTGAACAAAACATTCTTCAAGAGTAAAACCAACAAGGGCACCCCCTATGGCTCACCAAGAGACCAGCCGCAATCGCCACATGAGACGGGTAGGAAGAGAACTGAAACAAAGTTAACAAGGCCCCGAGGGCAGAAATCCCCAAACAATGAAACCTTAATATCAGATATGAGGAGCTCCAAAAAAGACCTAAAACTGTTGAGTTGGAGAGAAAAGAAACAAACCACAGACACCTTCTGGACAAAATTAATTTGGAACATTAATTCATCATAACTCCAATTCCTTTTAGAGAATGATGCCTGATTAAAAAAAATCAACTAAAGCACAATTTGGACTCAAACCATTCTGAGGAAATCTGGGATAATTTTATGTATGTTCACTTTAACGCACACACAAGTGTGGAGTCAACACTGATAGCAGCAGTGGGTGCCCCACTTGGGTTATGTCCAAATGTCATTTATGGAGACTCTGAGCACATAGGCAACAGTGTGCCATGAATCACCACTAACTCCATTTAACTGCAGATATCTAGGGGTCGAACCGCCGGAGCTCCCGGTCTCAATGGACTCTCGCCTGCTATTTTTAAAGCCCACTGTTTAATGATGCCCTAACAGGTACTACAATGCCAGCATCATGGATAGGGTCCATTATATCACCTATATTCAAAGGGGGTGATAAGGCAGTCACAGAGAATTACAGACTTATAACGCTCATAGACAATGAAGCAAAATACTATGCTGGCATGCTACTTGAGCACCTTTTGGATCGGGCAATTACAAATTAGATAATACAGATCAATCAAACTGGGTTCTTAAAAAAACAGGGACAATAACAAACATCATGGCCCTGTCTTTATTGATTGATTCATAAAAAGCCTCCAAACTTGCCCTTCACCTCTGTTATATCGATTATCAAGCAGTCAGTGCAAGTAGTGTCTGGAACACCTCTGACCCCATCACAAGAGAGATCCCCACTAACATGCTGAACAACTTTCAAACACAGCAGGAACTGTCTGCTTTCTTCAGAAACATAAGACTGAGTCTTTTTCGAAGGAAAGGAGGAGAAGGAGTCACTGACCGGTGACACTCCATTGCGTCCTAAATTGTACTTCACTCCTCCTATTGCATAATTACCCTCTGAAGTGGCTACTTTTGAGCAGGCAGTGATCCATGACTTTGAGGCACTAAGTGAACCATGGGGCTGCCTGTTTATGAAACTGAGCAACGACGAGAAGGAAGCTTTACAACAACGGAAAAATAACCCATGCTGCTAATAAAACCATCAGACAAAGGGGGTGCCATTGTTATCCTAGAGAAAAAGACACACAGAAGAGTGTTTATGTCTACTATCTGATCAGAGAAATTACAAGATCTTAAGGAGGGATCCCTCCATAGAAATTATCAAAGAGATATGCTCCATGGTGAAAAAGGGCCTGGCAAATGACTGGATCTCTAAACAAGAAGCAGACTACCTCAACAAGGACCAACCAGTGACACCTTACTTTTACATACTCACAAAAATACACAAACCCACGTGTCCACCTCCAGGGAGACCAATTGCATCAGGGGTTGGGTCCAATTTGGAACCCTTATAACAGTTTTGTGATTTTTATTTAAAACCCCTGGTGCAAAGTATGAAAGTTTACTTACAGGACACTTTTTAATCTGATTAAAGATTTATAATTCTACCCACAGAACAAATTCCTTCTGGTCCTCGACATCAAGGCCTTGTACACGAACATCCCCAGAGAGAAACTTTAAGAGTACTTGAGGACCTCCTATATGCTGAAGAATGGCTATACTAAACCCCCATGTCCTTCGTCTTGAACCGAGCAGAAATTGCTATCACGAAGAACTTCTTTGAATTTGAATGCACTCCAGATTTACAGAGCCATGAGACCACGGGTAGTACCTTTACCCAGAGTCTGGCTGGCCTGTGCGTTGGGGCATATTAGAATGAGCACATTGACAACAAAGGCAACCCGTGGTCTCAAAACATCAGACTATGGCGCAAATACATTGACGATATCCTGGTGATATGGAGGGGGAATGAACAACTGTAAAAAAAAAAAAATCTAGAGTGGTTGAATAACTGCAACCCACTGTT
Organism: Triturus cristatus; assembly: GCF_964204655.1. Taxonomy (NCBI): domain Eukaryota; kingdom Metazoa; phylum Chordata; class Amphibia; order Caudata; family Salamandridae; genus Triturus; species Triturus cristatus. The sequence goes on from NC_140587.1 coordinate 380,039,766, forward strand.
GCGCTTCACATTTACCATTACAAAAACTGAGTTACCATTTTTGGACTTAGTCATTGAATCAAGAGGAGGAGGCCTCTCCACCTGCGTCTATCACAAACGCACGGACAAGAATTACCTTCTCTCCTTTAAGAGCTTTCATCCTAAATATCTAAGAGATAATTTACCAGTGGTACAATTATTTTGCCTCCGGCGCAATTGCACAGACAGGATGGCCTTTAATGATGATGCAACGCTTCTGACCAACAAACTTCATAATAGGGGATACCCTGAAAAAGTGGTGAAGTGAGCTAGAAAGAGAGCATTGAACACCAACAGGAAAAAACCCTAGAGAAGGTGGAAAAACCACCAATGTCTAATACTGTCTGTATTACCACCTTCAACATAAAACGGCTGATACTCAAGAATTGGCATATATTGAACTCCAATGGCCTGGGGTTGGAGAAACCTTTATTCTCCTTTAAGAGAAGCACCAACTTTAAGGATTTACTAGTCCACACACGATCCATCATTACTAAACCTAGCAGAACACAAGGTCACTTGCCTTTGACCCTGGTTTTAGGACACACAAGATGTGGGTCATGTGATGTCTGCCATCTGATGAGGGACTCTAAAAGTGCGGATGTGGGTTTAGCCTACTCGTGGGAACAGAGGGTCTGTATGAATTCCAATTCGGAGAATGTATTCTACCTGATTACATGCCCGTGTAATAAACAGTACATAGGGATGATGACCAGGAATGTAAAAACAACGATCATGGAACACAGAAGTACCATTAGGTGCCAGAAATCTACCTATAAATTCATTACACACTACTTAGAGAAAAAACATACAGTAAATGATATCTCATGGACTGTACTGGATAAACCCAGAATAAACCCATCTACAGGAAATAAGGAGAGAGCACTCCTATTGAGGGAACAGAAGTGGATGTACAAACTAAAAAGTCATTTGTGGGGATTGAGTGATTATATTCCATGGAACACCCATAATAAATAAAGTGGACATTTTCATTGATTACCTCTTTAGTGTGTCAGGGGAGTCGATGTGCGACATAACCATATGATTTATGAGTGCTCTGACTGGGTTTATTATACATACTAGGATTGTTTATGGTAATGCATGATTATCGACCTCCATACCCCTCCACAGAAAACTAAGGTTGGGGATCACACATCAGAGTATCCCATTTGGGATTATGATACACACTTGGACAAGTTATTTCAAATGATTGTTCCTCCCATAAACGTTTCTACATTATCACACTGACGCATCCTGCTGAGTATTATTTTATCGGTAACATGCTAGGGAATGTATAACTCTATACATATTTCAGCATGGTGCTATGACTAATTGATGAGAATACATTTACATCACCGTGAAACTAGAGCTCCTGAACTAGGATTCAATAAAGTTATTCACACAAATGACTTGGGGATATAATGAAAAAACACGAGCGGTAGAGAACAACTAGCACGTACGCAGTGATGTCAATGAAGTCGCCATCACGCGACCGGAACTTTTACCGTCTTAGGAGGTGAGGAGAAGAGAGACTCGCTACCTATGCAGCGATGGTTGGAGAATATCCAGGAAGTGTACCCACCTTGACGTAGTAAGGAGCGAGGGGTGGGGGTCCATGGGTCGCACCTTTAACTAAACTGGAGTTAACCTAAGTGATGGGTGTGGGTGCACAGTGATACCCTCACAGCATTGATATGTTCCATGAATCTGTTTGGCTACTTCTAGGGGTATACACACTGGTACTGATGGAAACAGGTACATTTCCCCTCTTTTCTTGCAGCGCAACCTCAATCATACTAAAGGTGTCCTCGGTACGGGACTTGGTGTACACTTACTCCCACATTTCTTGGGATCCTGGTTCCGATCAATCTACATCTAGGGGTTTGTGCGCTCATATATCTGAAACAGGAACATGTCTACTCTAATCCTGGCATGCTCTTGCAGAAGTCGCTATCCTTACGATTTTGTAAGACGACACGACATTGGCTATAGGAGTATTGACTCTCCTAATTTACACATATCTAGAAATTATGCCTATTTTTAACACCTACATGTATATGTGTGTTTATTTCCTTTAGCGGTTGACTACAGAGGGTCACTCCCAACACCTCGCTATTTCTAGCGATTCGCTTAATGAAACTGAGTGATTTTCCTTTGAGCAGCACAAGTGGGCGCAGTTGTTTAAACTGGTTGTGCGGGTTTGATGAAGAAAAATGTGCCTTGTGGTTGGTATACACGATAAATGTTAGATCCAACTTGGACAAGATGCTCTATATTTATACTGAATGGTGACTACGAGAGTCAATGGAGTGCGTGTATATGGTGTAATGGAAAATGCATACCAGGGTTTGGTTCTCCATTCCCTTGTATCTTTTTAGATTTTCTTGGGTAATTGAGTTATAATTCCGCTATGTGCTTATCCCTCAGATTACGGAGTGTTCTCTTCTATAGGGTATCCTTGAATTGGAAGGATTATATTCCACCGATACCAGAGGTAGGATCAGAGGGGAACTATTTTTTGGGGTTATCTGATGGGTCCTGATGAATGCCGGAGTGACCCGTCACTGTGGGCGCGATATATACTATATTAAACAATGGTTCTGTTGGGTAACACAATTGCTGTGTAAGTAAGTAATTAATACATTACAGTTACTTAATTTCTGTTATTTTCATCAAATGAATCACGAAAGAGCCAATGTATGATATGAACACATCACAAAATGAAAACAATAAAATGAAGAAATAAAAAGTTTTAAATTTTTCTTATTGAAAATGAGATAAATATCAGGCTGTCACAGGCACAAATTAATCAGTGCAATGAAAAAAGTGACCTTCGTGAATATAAAGTGAAATAAAGTGACATCAATAGTGAGCTATATACATAATATATACAGGTGACATAAAAGAGTTGTATTTGGTTGCTCTGTCTATTTCTAATTTTCTTGCATGAATTCACATAGCCCAAATCTGTCTTTTGAGTGGGGGCACTGAAACTGCTGAGACATGAACACAAGTAGTGTTGACGTTTCGACCCAAGGGTATACACAATTGATATGCGTCATGTCGGGTCTTCCTCCGGACTGTTGAACTGGTATGGACAGTCGACAAAATCAAATTAATTGTAAGAGCAAGGTGTGTTCTGGTTGTCAGCCAATAAAAATAAGTACTATATGGTCACACATGATAAAAGACTTACCAATAGATAGTTTAAGTATCTTACAGTGATGTCGGTGTGCAATCCAGTATGTATCTGGAAATAAATGAGCCATATTTTAACAAGCTGTACCACCACAAGATCTTATAGTAGTATCACCGTAGGTAAAATGGGACTTTCCCGGTGATTGAATAAAGGTCAAATATTTGACAAATAGTTTCTTTTTAATCCAAGAATGGTATCAACCATCCGGTATAATCTAAAGTTTAAGTGATATCAATTATTTGTTAGAAAATTAATTGGGTCGGTGGTTCTTGAAATTTACACAGTGAAAAATCTTTATTTTTTATAATTGATTTTAAGCCTACCTTGAATAGCGGTTACGATTTACTGTGTAGAAGTAGGGGAGACATCCACCAACCGGTTGGAGTCTGCAAAACATTACACCAAGGCGGGTGTTAATACTATCATAACCAAGTTTTGAGTATAATTATAGAATTTGTGTGGGCAGAGCAGCGCACGTCTCTCTCTTACCTCAGGTATGCAATGACTGTCGACAGCGCTTAGCATTGAGCATGCATGATCACTGAGGTTGCTTTAAATGTAGTGATACTAACGAATTATCTGCAAGACAATATCATCCCTAAAGGACTACAGATAAAAAACGAACCAGCTATCTTTATCGATATCCCATAATTTAGGGAGGGCTTTAGCTTTGTGGGGAATAATTGCTCCAGACATTGGATGGTGTTGAGAGTGGAGACAGCCCTTGAGTATGCCAAAACATTGACACAGGAAATATCTGATTTAAAAAAGGAAATCCTTGAGGATAAGGCCCTTAACAACGCCAAGTAAGCATTGGAACGTGCCGAAACATCCGTTGCTGAATTCAACTCGACCACATTAAATAAAAAGTTTGACAAATTGAGTAAAGACATCAAATCTTATGATAAAAAGGTCACATATCCCTATTTAATGGACGACTATTAACAGGATAGTCAGGGGTTCTACAACAATAGAAGTAGACACGGACTTCGGAGATTTGCCACCTTCGCTAACTCATAATTCGGAAGTAGTTTTAAAAGCGACTCTGAAAGACCGACAACCAGTACCAACAGTCATCCATATCAACCACTGGTCACATAGCTTGTGATCAGACACCAGGCTCACAGATGGCAACGCTCACAGGATCAGACACGGAGCCATTGGCATTACAACCAGGAGCAAGACCTCTGACCCTCGGTCAGTGATCTGCTCTTCCCCAGCAGCTCCACCATGATGTGCTCTGCTTGCGGTCCCTCCTAGTCAGGGTTCGAGACCACACCTTGCTGGTGCACGTTGCCATGCTGCCCCCTGCCTGTGCTGGTATTGTTTTTTCACCCTAGTCTCCCCCTGCATTGTGCCCTCATTGTAGTCTTATTTTTGCGCTGTTTTCCCCCTGATAGGCGGGACATGGTATCGCCTTTCATGATTCGCTTGGGGATGGATTGAGTCATATCCTGCTCAGATATGCCAATTTCACCCTACTGGGTGATTTCAACTTCCACCTTGAAGACAGGACTGACTCAAACGCAGACAACTTTCTTCAGATCACAGAACTGCTTACCCTGTCACAACTCGTAAAGTGTTCAACACATCAAGCAGGCCATACTTTAGATGGGGTCTGCTCCAACTTTGCACCACTCTTAGTTGGCCCCCTTCTCCCCCTGATCTGGTCGGACCATTTCTTCGTTCCCCTTACCCTTACGATCCCTCAAACGAGCCTCGCTCACGACGAGAGTTCACACCCACTCTTGCCCAAGCTCAACTAATATGAAAGCAAAAAGAGCGTAAATGGCGTAAAACGTACACCTTTGAGGATAGAGCAGCCTACAGAAATGGCAGAAGGCTCTACCATCATTAGATCAAACACGCTAAGAAAGAGCACTTTACCAAGAAAATTCTGGAAGTTAACCAAAATCAAAACGCCATTTTTTCAGTGGTCATGTCCTTCATGGACCCCAAAGCACTACTGAAAGAGCTACCCCCTTCACAGAATTTCTGTGATGATATCTCAGCATTTTTCAATGAAAAAATAAGGAAAATCCAGAAGGACTTCCCCCCTGACAAGCCACAAGATCTTGATAGGGGTTCTGAGCCTGCACCTACGTACTTTATTAAGACCTTTAAGCAAGTCACTTTAGAACAAACCCATGAGGCCATAAGAACTTGCAAATCAGGCTCACCTTTAGACGCTTGTCCTCCACTGATTCTTCACAAAATTATAGATACAGTCAATCCTATCATTAATCAGATAGTGAATTCTGCCATCAGCACAGCCATCGTCCCGGATGAGTGGAAGCTCGCACTTGTGAAACCGCTGAAGAAGAAACAAAATATTGACTCTTCCATACTCTCTAATCTCCGGCCTATCTCCTTGCTTCCACTGCTCGGCAAGATAACAGAGAAATTTGTTCATAAAGAACTGTCCAATTTTTTGGAAGAGAACAATATCCTTCACCCCCAACAATACGGTTTTCGCCCCAAACACTCTACTGAATCAGCACTACTGGAAATAACTGATGCACTAAAAACCATAGCCGACAGTGGCAAGAAAGCAGTCCTCATCCTACTTGATTTGTCGGCTGCGTTCGATACCATTTCCCACAATATACTTCTGAAACGACTCGAGCGTAGCGGCATCTCAGGTTCTGCCCTAAACTGGATTAAATCCTTTTTCTCCAACCGAAGACAAGCAGTCGCCTTAGGTACCTTTATTTCAACTGAGCGTAATATTACAACTGGCGTCCCACAGGGCTCAACTCTGAGCCTGCTGTTGTTTAATGTCTATATGACCCCTCTCATCCACCTAATAAGATCCTTTGACATTGAAGTCACATCCTACGCCGATGACACCCAATTGATCCTCTCCCTAGACAACAATTCATCCACGTCTGAACTTACCTTCAAACACTGCCTCACCGCAGTCATTCACTGGATGAGAGAGAACCATTTGAGATGCAATGCGGACAAAACCGAGATTCTCCCCATAGGGAAAAACGTCCAATTCCAACCTGACAAATGGTGGCCAGACGGGACAACACCTCCCCCTGACTCAGTAAAGGTAGCAAAAAATTTGGGTGTAAAATTTGATTCCGCACTCACCTTTCTCCCCCACACCATGGCAGTAGCAGGGACCTGCTTCAGCCTCATTAAATCCTTTAAAAAATTCTTTGACCTCATTCCCCTTACAGCCAGGAAATCAGTGGCAGTAGCCCTGATACTTTCACGTCTAGACTACAGCAATAGTCTTTTAGCAGGCACCAATAAATCCAACTTAAAAAGGCTGCAGGTTGTCCAGCATGCCACGGCTCGACTCGTCTTGAAGCTCCCTAGAAGATCCTCAGGTTCTGCAGCCCTACAAGCCCTTCATTGGCTCTCTGTACGTAAAAGAGTTCTTTTTAAAATCCTTCTCATTGCTTTCAGAGCCAAACACAAAAGTACCTCTCTGCAAGATTCACCTCATACACCACAACTCAAAACCTCAGGTCCTCCACCGCCAACTATCTTAAGCCACCCTCTTTCAAATATAAAACTAAAGGCGGTCGAACAGTGGCCGTCCTAGGATCCAAAGCATGGAACCTACTACCACCCCACCTGAGGTCAATTGAGACAGAGACACTGTTCAGGAAGGCCCTGAAGACCTGGATATTTGCTGCCCCAGAGGAACTATGCCTCTCTCTTATCTAAAAAAGCTAGTGCGCCCCCCCTCCCCTTACCTCCAAACCTCCACAGCGCCAGGATGCTCCTCACGGAGTGACAGCCCGTGCTTTATAAGAGACAACTTACATTACATTACATTACATATTTAATTCCTTCTGTTGTTGCACTTCTGGTTTTCTGTAGTACTATTTCTGTCCTTGTCCTGTGCCTGTGCCATTTGTCTTCCTGCCATTGTCCCACCGTAACCTCTCCCCACTACCTGCCCCCGCCTCCCAGCTGCACGTCCCTCTCCCCTCCAAAACTTAATGGCGGCCGCTACGTAGTCGCGCAGGAAACCCTGGATCAAGAACCCCGGATCTCCAAGGCCCCGCCGAAATGACTCCACTGCCCTCCACGAACTCAACCCCAGAAGATAAACCGGTTGCCAAAGATCCACACCAAACACCACCCACGGACAGTTCTCCTACAGACACTGCCAACGATCCTTCACCATCAATAGTGCCCCCACGACCGCCGAAGGTCCACTGGACGCCCGCACCACTGAAGCCCTTACATGCATCCTCCTTAACGTGCGCTCCCTTTACCCAGACACGCCATAGAGATCTGGGATCTGATTGACACCCTCTCGCCCGACGTCACCTTCTTCACAGAAACCTGGACTAACGACACCTCTGGCCCGACATCGCCACAGCCAACCCCAACGGATACAAGATCCAGAGAAGGGACCACCCCCACCACCCAGAAGGAGGATTCGCCATTGCACACAAGACCTCCCTTACACTCTCAACATCCAGCATGAGCAACCCCCACCCCAACACAGTACACCTTCAATTCTGGGTCCAGCCAGTTGTGTTGAGTGCCATATCACTCAACACAGATACCGATGTGGCACCTCCCCGTGAGCATTTCAATCACCCCTCATCTATCCTCGTTCACTTGATATTAACTTCACGAATGACCGTGAGCACACCATTTACCGGGTTCTTTGGATACTATCCCTATCACCTTCTCTCACCCTCCGATTTTACTGTTCCATACCTTATTGTGCCCGCGCATTTATTCTGACTATTTACACTGATTCAGCTTGAATATCGATACTGAGTCCTGCCTTCTTTTCTCCCCCGGAGTGTTGCCCCTGATGAAGGGCTTGAACAGCCCGAAATGCATTGGGCATTCGGACAATGAATTAATCTGTAATGAATGATTACAATTCTACAGAAGAAATTGACTTAATAAATTAATTTGACCTTGGACAAACTTCGTCTTGTGTAAACAGTTTCATAGACAAAGAGACTCCACCCTTGCTCAACGAGTGCAACACGAGTGACACTTCCTTCACAGGAGCGTGCTTACTTTGCATACATATAATAAGCCATGGCAACAGGCAGGGCAGCCTGCCGTGGGAGGTGGGGGGGGGTAAAGGAATACAGAGTACAAGTATTGTGTGGAGATGCACAGTTTACCCCACGTCTTCTGGAACTATACCATGGTTTACTTGAGAGCTAGAGGCCTGCCGTAGTGTTTCTGCGTATGCTTCACAGGGGCCCCAAATATCCCTGGGACAGGAAGAGCTTGTCAGGAGACCAGCATAGATCTCGCAATTGGTATTACAATAAGCCAGGTTACGCAGCCAGCCCACCAATGTCGGCGCAGACTTACGGCCCCATAGCAGAGCAACTTCACGTTTAGCAAACAGTAAGCTGAGGGATGCAAAACGTCGAACTGATTTGGGAAAGTTAACAGGGTATCTGAATAGTGCTACTTCCGGTATGGGGGTAAGGGTCAGATTCATCATGGCCCCTAGTGTGTTGTGTATTTCTTCCCAGTAGGTGTATAGTTTAGGGCAAGTCCATGTGAGGTGGGCAAAATCAGCATAGGGGGCTGCGCATTTGAGGCAAGTGTGCGGTCTGGTCGGGTCTAAGCTGTGTGCCTTGGTGGGGATAACATAAATTCTACGTAGGAACTTAAAATGCAAGAGTTTATGTCTGCTATTTAGAGAGACAACCTTTGCCACCGTGCAGCACTTGGCCCATTGATCGTCGGTGATGGGGTGGCCTAAATCTGCCTTCCAGTCTGCCCGAACCTTGTCATCTTGCACTGACCTCAACAACGCACAGGCTTTGTATAGTTTAGAAATGAGATGTCCCCCACTAGGGCTTTCAATTACTAGTGTAAGGGGCAGGAACGGGTCTGGCCCTGTGCCTTGTTGCTGCCTGGAATTGTTCCTCCTTCCCTTCTGTTCCCACGAGTGAGTGCCTGTATTCGCCCCCATTGTACCCGTGTCCTTTCCTGCCTTGAATTGTTCCCCTCTCCTTTTTTGCCCAGATTGTGATCCTTTTTGTCTTCTGTTCCCCTGCGCACCGCGTCTCCCCCTCGCCGCCCGTTTCCCGCCACCGCGTCCCGTAGCTCCGCCCCCCTTGCACCCCATTGGCCGCCCCGCTCCCACCTCCCAGCTGCTCCTCCCTCCCTCTCCCACTCATATGGAGGCCGTGCAGCGGTAGAGAGAGCAACCTCTGACCCTGTTTACCAGGCAGGTCGCTCCCCTCACCGCCACGCAGCCCCCTGTGTGACCGCTATCCGCTGCTGCATTGTTTCTGCCTGCATTCGAGTGCCAGTGTCCTCCTTCTCTTCTGTTCCCACGAGTGAGTGCCTGCATTGCCCCCATTGTACCTGTGCCTTGTTGCTGCCTGGAATTGTTCCTCCTTCCCTTCTGTTCCCACGAGTGAGTGCCTGTAATCGCCCCCATTGTACCCGTGTCCTTTGCTGCCTTGAATTGTTCCCCTCTCCTTTTTTGCCCAGATTGTGATCCTTTTTGTCTTCTGTTCCCCTGCGCACCGCGTCTCCCCCTCGCCGCCCGTTTCCCGCCACCGCGTCCCGTAGCTCCGCCCCCCTTGCACCCCATTGGCCGCCCCGCTCCCACCTCCCAGCTGCTCCTCCCTCCCTCTCCCACTCATATGGAGGCCGCGCAGTGGGCACGCCTAAGGCATGCCCGTCTGCGCCCGTCTGCGCCTGGCCCGTGCCCAGCGCCAGACCCCCTGGCCCCCGCAGTCCTACAACGTCGCCACTCTCATCGCACTCAACACCGGCCGGATCCCCGCCTGCTGCAGAGCCACCCCAAGACGCACCCACGGACCATTCAGCTGCCATTCCTGCAAGTTCTCCTGCATCCGGACCTCTACCGCACCCGCCAAGCCAAGCACCAGCAGCAACCACCTCAAGTGCATCCTGCTCAACACCCGCTCCGTCCACAGACACGCCGTGGAACTCTGGAACCTGCTCGACACCACATCTCCAGACGTCGCCTTCCTCACGGAAACATGGAAGAATGCCTCCACAGCACCCGACATCGCCATCCCGGACGGATACAAGATCACCCGGAGGGACCACGTCAACCAGACAAGAGGAGGCCTCGCCATCGTCTACAAGAACACCATCCGCATCACGACCAACTCCAACGACACCCTCACAGCTGCCGAACACCTTCACTTCCAGATACACACCGACCCCAAGACCACACTCAGAGGCACCCTCATCTACAGACCCCCAGGACCCCGCACTCAATTCAGCGAAGACATCGCAGACTTCATCAGCCCACACGCCCTCCCCTCCGCTGACTACATCCTCCTAGGGGACCTCAACTTCCACCTGGAGAACAACGACAACAACACCACCACCCTGCTGGACAACCTCGCCAACCTCGGACTCAAGCAACTGGTGAACTCCCCCATCCACTATGCGGGACACACGCTTGATCCAGTACATCTCCTTCAGCCACGCCACCGGACTCCACTGGACAGACCACAGCTGCGTCCACTTCAGCTTCAGAAGAACCACGACTCACCACCACCCGCAACAGGCTCCCCGCAGGAGCTGGAACAAAATCACCACCGACCAGCTCACCACATCACTGAGCCAGAACCCTCCCGCCAGCTCAACGGACCCCAACCAAGCAGCCAACAACCTCACACAGTGGATCACCAACTGCGCTGATGACCTCGCACGTCTGAAAAACCACCCCAGCAGGCCCGGCAGCAAGAAAGCCTCCTGGTTCAACGACGACCTCAAGAACTCCAAGAAGAACTGCCGTACCCTCGAGAAAGCCTTGCGAAAAAACCCGACTACAGAGAACATGACCACCCTCAAGCACGCCTCCCACAAACACCACCAGCTGATCCACACCACCAAGAGGACAGCATTCAAGGAACGACTAGACAACAACGCACACAACAGCAAGGAACTCTTCAGCATCATCAAAGAGCTCTTCAACCCCAGCGCCGGAAACAACGACATCACTCCCTCACAAGACCTCTGCGACTCACTCGCCTCATTCTTTCACCGCAAGATCGCCGAGATACACAACAGCTTCGGCGCACAGACCACGCACCCAACCACCGAACCGACGACCCCCACCACCACCCTCCGCGCCTGGACACCAGTCAGCACCGAAGACACCATCCACACGATGAACACCATCCACTCCAGATCACCAACCGACCCATGCCCCCACCAAGTCTTCAACAAGGCCGACTCCGTCATCGCACCCCAACTCCAGGACATCATCAACTGCTCCTTCAACACCGCCACCTTCCCGGAGAGCTGGAAGCACGCCGAACTCAGCGCCCTCCTGAACAAGCCATCAGCAGACCCCTCCGACCTCAAGAACTACCGCCCCATCTCGCTCCTGCCTTTTCCTGCCAAAGTCATCGAGAAGACCGTCAACAGACAGCTTGCCGCCTTCCTCGAGACAAACGGATCCCTCGACCACTCGCAGTCCGGCTTCCGAGCCAACCACAGCACTGAGACCGCCCTCATCGCAGCCACTGACGACATCCGAGCCCTGCTCGACAACGGGGAAACAGCGGCCCTCATCCTCCTGGACCTCTCTGCAGCGTTCGATGCTGTCTGCCACCGCACCCTAGTACAGCGCCTCAGCAACATCGGAATCCAAGAGAAGGCACTATATTGGATCATCTCGTTCCTCACCGGAAGAACCCAAAGAGTCCGCCTCCCCCGTTCAGATCCGAGGCCACCGAAGTCATCTGCGGCGTCCCGCAAGGATCATCACTCAGCCCCACCCTCTTCAACGTCTACATGAGCCCCCTCGCAGCCATCGCACGCCAACACAACCTCAACATCATCTCCTACGCCGACGACACTCAGCTGATCCTCTCCCTCACCAACGACCCAGCCACCGCCAGAACCAACCTACACGAAGGGATGAAAGACGTAGCCGAGTGGATGATGAACAGCCGCCTGAAACTGAACTCAGACAAGATGGAAGTCCTCATCCTGGGATCATCACCCTCCGCCTGGGACGACTCCTGGTGGCCCCCCGCCCTGGGCAGCGCACCCAAACCTACGGACCATGCACGCAACCTGGGCTTTATCCTGGACTCCTCCCTCTCGATGACCAGACAAATCAACGCCGTCTCATCATCATGTTTCAACATCCTACGCATGCTCCGAAAGATCTTCCGATGGATCCCCACCGAAACCAGAAAGACGGTCACCCAGGCTCTCGTCACCAGCTGAATGGACTACGGAAACACCCTCTACACCGGAACCACAGCCAAACTACAGAAAAGACTCCAACGCATCCAGAACACCTCCGCACGACTCATCCTTGACATCCCCCGACACAGCCACATCTCCGGACACCTGAGAGACCTGCACTGGCTCCCCGTCAGCAAGAGAAACACGTTCTGACTCCTCACCCACCCACACAAGGCCCTCCACGACCTGGGCCCCAGATACCTCAACAACCGCCTGACCTTCTACACTCCCACCCGCCAGCTACGATCGACCAGCAACGCCCTCGCCGCCGTTCCACGCATCCGAAGAGCCACCATGGGAGGAAGATCCTTCTCCTACCTGGCAGCCAAGACTTGGAACTCCCTCCCCATCCTCCTCCGTCTTACCCAAGACCACCTCTCCTTCAGGAAGCAACTCAAGACCTGGCTGTTCGAGCAGTGGCGGACCTCCCCTCCCCCTAGCGCCTTGAGACCCTCCGGGTGAGTAGTGCGCTTTACAAATGTCTTGATTGATTGATTGATCTGGCTCTAAAGGCAACGAGGCATGTAGCGGAGACGACTAAGCACAAAACTGTCCATAGAGGTTCCATTCCATCTTGAAACCGAGTGTCTTCTGATGGGGAGAAAATATGCCCCTCTGGGTATAGGTCCCTTAGCGTTGTAATATCGAATTTGGTTAAGGTACGCTAGAACAATTTTTCGCCAGTGATTGGAAGCCAACGGGCGTTTGGGAGGGGTAAGGCAGAGGAGTATAATGTGGGGGCGTTAGTGAACCGTCTTAGCTTGTCCCAGGCCCAGCTAGTGGTGGAGACAGTCTGTATGTCAGTAGGGTCCCTGGGAACACTTTGTAAAGTACGGAGGACAACCATTCAGGGAGAACAAGATCCGCCTCTAGGTGCAGATAGGGGATCTGTGCATCTGGGTGGAACCATGCATAGGCATAGCTGCATTGAGCCACCAAATAATACAGTTGGAGATCTGGTACATGATATCCACCTCTATTAAATGGCAGGGTAAGAATTTGCCAACTGACGTGTGCCTGTTTGCCCCCCCCCCCCCCACACTAGCCTATTAGGGTGCCTACGCAGTTGCAAGAAGAATCCATTGGTGAGGGAAATAGGAATAATATTAAAAAGATACACAAATTTTGGAAGCACTATCATCTGAAGAATCGCGACCAGCCGGCAATTGATAAGGGTAAATGCAGCCATCTCTCAACTTGAGATTCAAGAGTGGTAATTGCGCGACCGTAGTTGAGACAAAGAATCTGGGCAGTGTCCAGGTATATATGAATGCCCAGTTACTTGACGGAATCAGTTCACCACTCCAGAGGAAATTCGCACTCCCAGGGGGTCGTACTGGAAGTTAACGGGAGGATCATGGATTTACGACAGTTACTGCCTAGGCCGGAGAAGAGGCCAAACCGCAGTATTTCCCTAGTTAGAGGCACTAGATTAACCCAGGGATCCCTCACATATAGTATGGTGTCATCTGTGTACAGTGAAACTAGTAGGGGGCCAGTGTTAAATTTCAAGCCCATGTGTAAGTGCTTTTCCATTGCTAGAATAAGCAATAAGGGTGATAGGGGGCAGCCCTGTCGTGTGCCTCGGGAGAGCGAAAAGTGTACCGTTTATGCTGAGCCGTGCTGTGGGGCAGCTGTATTGTAAGGCGGTGGTGGCTATGAAACCCATTGGCATGCCCATGCGGCGCATCACCGAGAGGAAAAAGGGTTATTCTAGAGAATCAAATGCCTTCTCTGTGTCCAACAATATCGCGGCAGCCGGAACCACCGGGTTAATTCTGTGGACGACCGAGAAGAGCATCCTAAGATTTAAAGAGGTGGAGCGGTGGGGGATAAAGCCGGATTGGGCTGGAGATATGATTAATTCCATCAGCTGGGAAAGGCGATTGGGGACAATTTTGGCTAATATTTTACAATCCAGGTTCAGGAGGGATAATGGTCTGTAGGAACCGCAGGAGATCAAATCTTTTCCAGGCTTAAGGAGAAGGATCACTACCGCTTCCCTAAGCATGGGGGGCAGGATTTGTTTCTCGAGGGCCTCCGCATAAACTTCAATCAGCTGCGGGGCCAGCATATCTTTGTACATCTTATAAAAAACCCCTGTGAAACTGTCCAGCCCAGGGGCAGAGGAGCAGCGGAGCACGTCAATGGCACCTAGAACTTCAGTTTCAGTAGAGTACAAGGCTGTGAAAGGAATCTAGGAATTTCTCACGAATCTGTGTAGTGAAGGTGAGTGGCTGATCCGTAGAAGTATGTATCTCAGTGATGCAGGCTTTACCGTAAGGTGGTCTTAACATCTGTGCCAGTACTCTGCCCGGCCTTTCGCCCTCTCTGTATCCCCTAGCAGTTTGATATTTGCCGAGGTATAATATCTTGCAGACTGTGGCCTCACGGAATTTGATCAGGAGGGCTAACCGGCGACCTGTTTTGTCCTGGGCCAGGGAATGTAGCGCGGCGTTGTCTAACTCAGCGAGTTCGCGCTCAATACGAGAAATTGTGGTGCGGAGACTTTTATTTACGCCTGAGTGTTTGGCTATGCACACGCCCCTAATGTATGCCTAGAAGCCCTCCCACAGAACCGCCTAAGAGTCTACCGAACCAGTGTTTATGGTGAAATAGTCTATCGCTTCGCGCACTTCTTCCTTAAAGAGGTAGTCTTGGAGCGCATGGCTCGGAAAGCGCAATTGGCGTTCAAACCCCTCTGGGCGAGGGATCCTTAGCCGGAACTGAACCGGTGAGTGGTCTGAGTATGTTCTCGAGAGCGTTCCAAGTGTATGAAACCAGTTTGAGATAGCAGGGGAAACTAGCCAGAAGTCAATTCTCGTCCAAGTCTTATGTTGGCCAGCATAACGTGTGTATTCGGAGTGGGTGGGATTGCGTATATGCCAAATTCCAAGTAGGGGAAGTTGCTCGCAGATGGCCAAGAGAGAGCATCTAGAACGTGTTTGGTGCCAGGGGTTTATGCCATGCTGTCCAATGCCGGATTAAGGAGCAAATTAAAATCACCCCGCACCAGGAGCAGACAAGGGGCAAGTTTGAATAACCGGGCTTGCAAGGAATGAAAAATGCAGGCGAGTCAGTGTTCGGGGCATAAACACACACCAGAGCCACCTTATGCCCCATGAGGAATCCTGAAACAATGATGTATCAACCTTCCTGGTCAGTAACAACAGAACTTAAGCTAAAGGGGACTCGCTTGTGGATAAGTATGGCCGTACCCCTGTCATAGTTGCTGAAATTGGCGAAATACTTGTGCGTCCCCCAACTGGCAGAAAAACTGAGTTGGTCAGTTTTGGGTAAGTGTGTTTCCTGCAAATACGCAATATCCACCCCATGCCTAAGGAGATAATGAATAACATGCCTTCTTTTGCAGTTATCGTTGAGGCATCTGACATTCCAAGACATAAGGGACAGGCCGGAGGGACCATCTATGTTACCCAACTGTGCGTTTGGGTGTGTGCAACCTCGGCATCATACTTGACTCCTCCCTCATCCTGACCCACCAGATCAACTCTGTTGCCACCACCAGGTTCAACTGCCTTTGTATCTTCTGCAAGACCTTCAAATGGATCCCCCAGAATGCAGAAAGACCGTCACCCATGCACTCATAACCAGCAGACTGGACTACGGCAACGCCCTCCACACGGAATCAACAGAGCTCTTCTACATGAGCTGCAAACCATCCAGAACACCGCAGCCAGACTCGTCCTCGGGACCCCACAACACGAACACATGACCCAACACCTACAAGACCTCCACTGGCTCCCCGTTGAGAAGAGAGTAACCTTCAAACTTCTCACCCATGCCTACAAATCCCTCCACAAAATCGGACCCAAATACCTCTATGAGATAGTCTCCTTCCACGTACACAAAAGGAACCTCCGCTCCGCCAACTTCTCCCTGGTAGAGACCCCCCACATCCGCAGAAACAGAGCAGGCGGAGGAGCCTTTTCCTACATTGCAGCTAAGACCTGGAAAGAGCTCCCAGTCAACATCAGACGCTCCCTGACCCTGCACACCTTCAGGAAGAACCTCAAGACCTAGGTCTTCAAATGAACTGGAGCCGCACCCTCCCCCCCCACTAGCGCCTTGAGACCCTCATGGAAGAGTAGTGCACTTTATAAACCCCTGATTGATTGAACCAGTTGTTAACACAGACCCAATCGTCAACATCTCTAATTATTGTCTTTCAATGGCTGAGAAGGAAATCTTAACAAAAGGCTTGTCATTTATACCAACGGCCCCAACCTACTCATTTAACATCAAATTGGAACTGCAACAATTCTTTTGAAAAATAAGGTTGAAATATTTCTTCAAGAAAAATGATCAATATATCCAGGCTTATGTTGAGCATAGGGATACATATTGTGTACGCCCATCAAAGATGTGGTTTATTATTATTACTGTTCACAAGGCAACTACCATAAGTTCTCTTTCTTCTGATCGATTTTGACTTATGAATGGTAGGTGTTCATTCTGGTTTGGGTGTTTTGACACAGTTGAGCGTAGTTTCTCACTCGGGCTACTGGGCACATCTTTGGTTCTTTGTTTGCGTTAAAATGATGTACTTAATTTTCATGTTATTAGCGCACTCCAAATATGGTGCACTCTATTAATGCAGATGTTGACTGTAACCTGACTTAAATTGTGACTACAAAAGGTTTCATTATTGACATACTGTGATATATATTTGTTTTACCTATACGTGACTCGCAATGGTCATGATTATTGCGGCGATTTAGACCCAGTGTACATGATCTAGATAAAGACGTTTTTGTTGACATTTACACAGGATTCCACTGGGGTTTTAATTCTGGATTCTTCTTTGGTCACATTATTTCTGGCTTAGTTTAAATGTTTCTCGCTGCTGTCTATTTTCTCCTTCTCTCTGTTCTGTCATAATTGAATATATGTTAATAATGTTTGGCTATATGCTTTTGGTTTTTGCATTCAGTAGTGAGTCAGTTCACTCCTTCTTGAAAAGAATTTTTTTGAGAAACAAGAAAGTCAAATAAGTTGGTGAATCCAAAATATTATTTATTTGTTCAAATGAGAGGCTTGTATTGCAGTTGATCCAGTTATTCAAGATTATATTAGTCAAAGTAAAACTAACAAGCCAATTTGAAGCGGAGGTGAGCAGCCAACACGTGTTTCGCCCTTATGGCACAATATCTGGCCAGGGCTTTCTCAAGGCTGAAAAGAAGGGGGATATTTGTGAAAAATTATGAGATAAATTAGAGTCTTAAAGGAAATCTAATGACACCCGGTGATATCTAAGAAAAAAGTAACCGTGATAAAAAAAGTAACCGTGATAAAAAAAGGACCAGAGTAATGAGAAAAGTGCTCAGGGCAACGTGAAGTGGAAGAGAAACAGAGAACAAAGTTTCCCATTATTCTCCTGAAAGGAGAGGTGCTATTTTCTCAGATTTAGCGATCATGAAAGCACTCAGTGAAAGAATTATATTCACAGTTTGTGACCTTGTCAAATCCAAGAGAAACTGGCAACCATAATGACAATAGGAAGATGTATGACCGATTACCAACTAGGGAGAGTCTATACTTTTGCAAAAAAATATGACAATATAACCCCTACTGTGGCTGCAACTCAAGCAAGTAGCTCCTCCGAAATTATACCATCATCCGACGCAGAGTCTATAGAAAACCCAGAGGATGGGACAAATGTGAGACCACAAGCGAGGAAGTACGCAGACATTGACTGGGCAACGCACAAGACAATCGAACCCGACCACCAAATATAAAAACTACAAAACCCAATACAGTGGGAGTACAAACACGAGCACGAAGCAAGGAACTGACCAAATCGGTACCAACAGAACAGAAATAACTCCATGCAATTTGGTGGTCAATCTTTCAAATAAGACCCTGACTGAAACTCATCATCAAATTTTAAACAAGGATTTATCATTCTGTCCCACAGCAAGTTGGGATCTGGTACAGACCAAAATTGATCTATTCAAATTCACCAGGAGGTTAAAATTACATTCCCTTTTTTCCGATGAAATTCAAAAAACAAGACAAGAAGGTCAAGTCACCATCACAAGACAACTTTCAGTAAAAGATCTGGAGGACATCAATTTGCTGACACACCTGTCCACGGATGTTCCCACGGATGGCCTGGAATCTTTAACAACAACAGCAGAGGAACTGGATATAGACATCTTTTATTGTAAAAACACATCGCTCAAGAGAAAATCAAAATTCACACCAATACTACCAACTGGCAACACAATAGACACCTTCTTTTCTGCAGTGAATCAAGACCTGGAAATTGAATATCAAAAATACCTGTCTAAACAAAAATACTTTCCACAAAACATCACACGGAATGAAAAACAAGTATTGCTGGAGTTAAAAAATGATCCATCGCTAACTATTAAGGAAGCAGATAAAGGTGGAAACGTTGTCCTCCTCGACACAGTTGACTATCTCCAAGAAGCTGAATGCCAACTGGGGGACCCTGCCTGCTACACCAAACTTACCACAAATCCAACTAAGGAAATACAAGAGAACTTGGCTCTTTTACTCAATAAATGGTATGAAAATGGCTTGCTAACACTAGCAGAAAAACAACTCTTATCTATAGAGACTCCAGTTGCTCCGACCTTATATCTTTTGCCAAAAGTCCACAAACCAGGTATACCCCCAAAAGGAAGACCGATCATCGCGGGAATTGTTTCCATATGCTCCCGGATAGGGGCATATATTGACGAGGGACTACAGCCGTTCATGAGAGATCTTTCCTCATTTATCCGAGATGCCAAGGATGTCTTACAGAAACTTAATAACATCACATGGCAATCAGACTATCTTCTTTCTACTACTGATGTTGTTAGTCTATACACGTCTATCCGACACCCTGATGGTATAGCAGCAGTAAGAAAATGTCTACAAGGTAGATCTGTCCACTTTACAGCAAGGAACATTATGATCTTGGAATTTTGGGAGTTTTGCCTATACAACAACTACTTTCTCTTCAATGGGACTTACTACCTACAAACACAAGGTACAGCGATGGGGGCCAAATTTGCTCCCCCATATGCCTGTATCTTTATGGGAGAAGTAGAACGCCATTGGATCTGGAATGACAACAAGACCAACTTCTCTGAAAATATAGTTATGTGGGGTAGATACATTGACGATATGCTTTTAATATGGCAAGGATCTGAGACGTGTTTACTCAACTTCATTAAGGACTTTGACATCCAATCAATGGGGCATCAACGTAACATACACTATATCCAAAAGAGAAATTGAGTTTTTGGATTTAAGTATTTATGTTGAAGATAACAGCTTACAGACACAGATTCACAGAAAGAACACTGCTGCCAACTCAATCCTACATGCGTCTAGTAGCCATCCCCAGCATACTATTCAGAACATACCGTCAGGAGAGTTTCGCAGGGCTAGAATTAACTTCAGCTCAGACAAAGGCTATGACATCAAATCAAAAGAGATCATATCAAGACTCACACAACGAGGATATAACAAGCGTTCCCTCAGAGACACACAACAACATGTTTCCCATCTGGACAGAAATAACCTTCTGCTCAACAAGAAAAAGAATGGGAAGGAATCTATCATACGGTTTCTTACCCCCTTCAGCAATGGCCATCACCACATACGCAAAGTCTTGAAAAAACATTGGAACCGGTTGACACTCAATCCGACGGTAAGAACTGTAGTAAAAGATCAACCTCAACTCAGTTTCAAGAGAAGTAAAAATCTTCGTGACTCTCTTTGCCCATCTTATTTTCAACCTCAACAAAAGACTGGGTCTTTCCTACATAAACCAATTGGCTTTTACACCTGTACCAACTGTTCGGTATGCAAATTGGGTCAATCTAAAATACAGAACACGATGATAAATGGTCGTAGTTTCCAGATTAAAGACTTTATCAACTGCGAGAGCAAAAATGTGATCTATTTAATCACTTGTCCATGTGGAAAACATTACATAGGGAGCACGATTCGTCCACTTAAAATACGAATACAGGAGCACTATCGGAATATCCATAAAACAGATGACAGACAACCCTTAGTTGAACACTTCAATATGCATCATGAACATAATCGCAATTTCGTGTTTTGTGGCCTGGAAAAAATCAAATAACATGATAGAGGAGGCAACTTGGAACATCGTCTATGACAGAAAGAAAGTGCCTACATAATATGTTATGGGACCGTAGAAACAGGCCTTAACAAAAATCACGAATGGCATCATTGGCTATAAGACTCCTCACTTCACCAATGAATATACTGCTGGACATGAGTGGCCACGAGAAGGAACAGAAATCAATTGCACCTTAAAAAAGTTTCTTAGTGATGTAATAACCAGCATTGTTGTATAGGAGACTTGCTGAAATGCTAGACTTGTGCGACATATTTATTCTGAAACACATATGTCTCTACAGAGCCTTGCTCCATTAAGGCACTTCCCCTCTTTGTTTACCTATTCTGGTTATTACATGTATCTCATAACTGTATTTTCAATTTTTCTCTTTATCCTTTAAATATACTGAAACACATCATTTTGAATAGGGTTGTCCCTGTCAATGTGTTTCTTTTCCTGTAGATAGTCTGACAATTATACCATTCTGTCCTCAAAAAATCCTTAACACACAATGTCCTGAGAGGGTAAGTACCCGTTATTACTTAAATATCACTAGCTCCCTCCCATTACAGAGCGCGCATGTTCTGTTCTTGGGACCTAGAACATTGCATCATCCGAATCCCAGAAAATAAGCTTACCTATGCTTATATTAGTACTGATGTCCTTTGGCGGCTGTACACCGAGCGGGCATGGCAGGTTCGATAATCTAACACATTCACGTTCCTAAAAAATAGGTAGCTCGTTAAAAATTAATCATACTTTTATGGGAATTAACTATAAATGCAACTTTCTAAATTAAAAGAGACCTGCTTAGTTCATCACTCCGATTTACGGACCATATATAGCAACGCAAATCGCAAAAACGTTGATATGCATCCATGGTAAAAGCTAAACACACAAGTAACATGGTGTAAACCTCTTGTGCATTTGATTCCGATAAGTATTTGTTTTCATCCACCTTAAATAGTCACCTCTTTAATAACTCCGACACTAATTTGAACTTTCGTTGCCCTCTGCACATATATGATGTTGCATTATAATGCAACATCATCACATTACAAGATGGCGCTCCAGATTACAAGCCGTACCTTCACGAATGCCGTAGACACGTGACTGGCCCCGCCAGCCTTTTTAAAGATGGCCGCGGACCACAACGCGAGTATATCACGGTGGGAAGAATTAGCGCCTGGAATTACCCTGAGACTGTAACCTTTCGAATCTGAAGTAAGTGACTGAATAGCAGGCGGCCCTTTGACCTGTGTTAACGACCTTCAGGGTCTCTGCTTTTTTGTTTTGAAACGGGGCGATCCCGTCACTTTATGACACCTCTCTTTGTACTAATAATGATCGCAAGAATCTGGGATTTTTTCCCCCGCTGTTTACCTGAGTGTCTGTAGACTCAAGATGAGTTGGACTCGTTTTACCGTATGTAGAGGCCTATATAAATAAATGTTTCAAATAAGAGAACTAAGAATACAATCATTTAAATTCCTATTTTCTCTCGTAAAATGTATCAATGCAAATATGCAGTATAGAACCTTATTTGTGCATTGTGCAATTAGTTTATGAGGAGCACATCTATTTCCCAAGAGAATTAATCTAAAAAGATGTCAAGGGCTCAATAATAGCCGGTTCTAGTATATATTGCCATGTACACTACGAAATATTGGTACTTAATCAAAATAGCTCACAGGCATTCGTACTTATCTCTCTTCCTTTTCTCCCCTCTCTTTTTCTTGTCTGCTCTTTTCTTTTTCTCCTTTTCTCCACTCCTATTCCATTTTATGTCCTTTTTTCTCTCTTCTTGTCTACCTTGTCTCTCTCTCTTTTCTTTTCTTCTGTTCAACGTTCCGTTGCAGAGGCCTGACCGAATGTATTGTACAGTGACCATGAATAGTGATACACGAAGCTAATGTTTTGTGCTGTATCCCGAACATTAAGGTATAAATTTGACCTTACCTAATCACTATATCTTGCTATACCTGCCTTCCTGTGGTAGGACTAAACTACCTCATCTATGAAAATGAGATGACTAATCTCCTCTTAGAACCTGCTAACTTGTACTAATAACACCTGTTTTGAAAATACATCTTCCTATTGTCATTATGGTTGCCGGTTTCTCTTGGATTTGACAAGGTCACAAACTGTGAATATAATTCTTTCACTGAGTGCTTTCATGATCGCTATATCTGAGAAAATAGCACCTCTCCTTTCAGGAGAATAATGGGAAACTTTTTTTCTCTGTTTCTCTTCATCTTCACGTTGCCCTGAGCACTTTTCTCATTACTCTGGTCCTTTTTTTATCACGGTTACTTTTTTTATCATGGTTACTTTTTTCTTAGATATCACCGGGTGTCATTAGATTTCCTTTAAGACTCTAATTCATCTCATAATTTTTCACAAATACCCCCCCTTCTTTGCAGCCTTGAGAAAGCCCTGGCCAGATATTGTGCCATAAGGGCGAAACACGTGTTGGCTGCTCACCTCCGCTTCAAATTGGCTTGTTCGTTTTACTTTGACTAATATAATCTTGAATAACTGGATCAACTGCAATACAAGCCTCTCATTTGAACAAATAAATAATATTTTGGATTCACCAACTTATTTGACTTTCTTGTTTCTCAAAAAAATTCTTTTCAAGAAGGAGTGAACTGACTCACTACTGAATGCATGTACTTTTTTGAGGCCATAGAGGTCCAGTGCCTTGAGTCTTCCTCCACAAGAAATAAGCAATATAACAAATTGAGCAATTCTCTCCAGAATTGGGATCCCTGGGCCTCGGTATCTCTGTAATAGTATGCTTTTGGTTTTTGTATTAGGATTGTCTGATTAATGTTTTCTTTGTATACATGTTAAACTTTGGGTATGGTCTTACATCAATGTTTGATATGTGCCTTTTTTAAGTTAACATATTTTGTATATATGTGGTTGATTTGATGTTTTCTAAACACTTTATATATGTGTATGTATTAATGTTGTATGTGTTGTATAGTTCATGTATTGCAAATGTTGTTTCTATTTGTTTTTAACTTACAGCCCTGATGAAGTCCTACACTACAGGACGAAACGCGTTGGCTGTTGCTTTTTAAGAACGAAATAATAAAGAAGAAATTGTCTCAATTTGTGCCTTACTGAGCAATAACTATTTGTATGGACTTGTTCACTTTAAAGTGGTGCAGCTCTGATCTAGTTTATATGTACAATTGCCCCTGGTTGGAAGGGGGGTGCTCTTGGACAGTGGGCACTTTTAGAAGCTTGCACACAAGATAGTCCAAGACTTAGATTTCATTGGTGAATTTTTTGTGATTGGTGCCACAAGTTCTTCTGGCTGGTCCACTGTCCGAGTTGTGTGTTTCTATTATTTGGGATCTAAGTGGCACAATCCAAGCCAGAGAATAGATTTTTTTTTAATTCAATATCAACTATACTGTGACCATACCCATTCAGATATGTCGAAATTTATTGACAAGAGGGAAGAACTGGCTCTTGGCCTCTTCTCTAATATTAATTTAGGTAGTTCAAATATAACAAAGGAACAATCTGTCGAAGGATTGTGCACTAAGTTTAAAAAGTTGGAAAGGCTAAAAAAGCAAGAAATGTCCCGTTGGTGGGATGGAATTACCCTATATAAATATCTTGATAATAAAAAAGTATAGAGGGGGTTGAGGATATTGATCTTCCCAACCTTTGAGGACCTTGATGAGGATTCGCTGAGGGATTGGGAAGAGAATTAACGACAGGCATCTAACACCATGATGCGAATCCTGATCAGGCATGCTGACAAACAGGTGGCCAGCTTAAGGGAGGATATAGTCAACCTGGAGAGGGAGATTGACTGTTCCGACTTAAAAGATGTAATTAAGAAGAACTACGAGATCTATGACAGGGTTATTGAGACCCAACAAATTTATCTGAGGGACAAAAATTGAAAAAAATAAAACTTGATGATAATGACTATAAGGATATATACCTTTGCCCATTAATTTGACAACATTAGACCGACGGGCGAAGGTAAAAGAGCAAGGGAGGAATTGGCTGATTAATTATCTATAAGCAGTAGCTCCATTTCTTCCATAGAGAGTAGCACCTCTCGGGATGAAGGTGCAACCCAAGTAACCTCCCTGGTACGGCAACATTTTTTAGTGGAAATGGAAAGATTAAGATTGGGCAACAAAACCGTCAAGAAAGACCAAAAGAAAGGAAGGGAGGAAAAAGGTGGCAAGAAAAAAGAAAGAAAGATATGACCCGGGGGATGGCAACATGGTCAAAAACAACATAGAGTCTGGTTTGCAGGATACTGTTGAATCAAATAAACGAACGATTGGGAACCTATCTAGCCGTGTTTTCTCTGATGTCGAATGTGATGTTTTACAAAAGGGTTTGAGTTTTTGTCCCTCGCAATGGGGTGATCCAGTTGAGATGATGTTTGATTTGTAGAAATTTCTACGACTTCTGAAATTAAAAGATTTCTTCTAGGCAAATCCTCCTAATGTATGTTCTATGATAAAACCATTACAAACTGTGATATATACTGTTTCGGACTTACAAGACCTACAAATGATGTTATCAATCTCAGATGAGGAACACTTCACTATACAGAATCTTAGGGAAGGTTTGAACATCAGGGAAGACATGGGGGTCAGTAGTGAACTTAAGTCTTGGTTCAAATTTATGCCTAGCAATACACATGCTAACATTGATCTCTTCAAAGCGAAAGTCACCAAGGACCTCCATGCCCTTATGGATACACCACGTAGATATGACCACCATAGGCAGAACCTTACTAAAGTAGAAAGGAAAGCGTTGGACAATCTCAGCAGTGACGATTCAATCATCATTAGAGAGGCTGACAAGGGAGGCAATGTGGTGGTCATGAACACCACTGACTATATCAAGGAAATAAATAGACAACTTGGGGATCCTAGCTGTTATGGAAAAGGGAACAACTAGAACGGGCAAAAGGGAGAAAGGGGCGGACCGGAAGTGAGGGAGTAAAGTCGGAAATGGACCAAAAAGTAAATGAAGTGAAAGGCCATGTTGGCATGGCGACAAAGTAATAAATTGAAAAAAAGAGAAGAAGAAAAGGAAGAAGAACCAAGCAACAGAATAGAGTTTTTGTACTACGTTCTTGATTTAATGCTTAGACTCTACCTGTTACATTGTTGTTTGATATGTCACATGCGACCAGGCTTATGCCTTACAATTATGACTTGGCCTTCCTTAATAATTGTGTCGCACCTTTTTTCACTCTGCACCACTACAGTTATGTATCACTGCACTCTCTCTACACAAATCTTATAGGGTCCTCACCGTATTGGGTGCCTTTCGTTGTCCTCACTCTGAACCCTGTTTGACCTATTGTTTGTATACTTTATCATGTTTCTTGTGTCCTACCCAGCCCTGAAGAGTCACAAGATGTTTCCCGTCTGATGAAACACGTGTCGGCTGGATGTTTTCCTATCAATCTATTTGAAGAAACGCATTATAAATGTTAATTGAAAAGACTTTTCTGGTGTTGACCCTAACTTTGTGTATTATCATTAACTCATCCAAAACTATGGTTTTACACCATTTACTTACATCCTAAAACGTGTGCGCAGAACCTGTTTCAAATTTCTGGTGGGGGTCTCCTACCCTCAATCTCGCAGGGGTTCTTTCAGCCAGGGTTTGTTTTCCCCTGATCTTGCAGCACCGTATTTACTTTTCAACTCGACCTTTTGTGTGATATGTTTGAGCGCCATTCTTCCTTTTCAAACTAAACCCCTCACCGAACCTATTCAATTTTGACTTATGAATGGTAGGTGTTCACTCTGGTTTGGGTGTTTTGACACAGGTGTGCGTAGTTTCTCACTTGGGCTACTGGGCACATCTTTGGTTATTGGTTTGCGTTAAAATGATGTACCTAATTTTCATGTTATTAGTGCACTCCAAATGTGGTGCACTCTATTAATCTGGATGTTGACTTTAACGTGATTTAAGTCGTGACTGCAAAAGGTTTCATTATTGACATACTGTGAATTTTATTTGTTTTACCTATGCGTGACTCGCAATGGTCATGATTATTGCGGCGATTTAGACCCTGAGTATATGATCTAGATAAAGAAATGTTTGTTGACATATACACAGGATTCCACTGGGGTTTTCATTCTGGATTCTTCTTTGGTCACATTATTTCTGGCTTAGTTAAATTTCTCTCGCTGTGGTATATTTTCTACTTCTCTCTGTTCTGTCATAATTGAATATATGTTAATAATGTTTGGCTATGTGCTTTTGGTTTTTGTATTAGGATTGTCCGATTAATGTTTTCTTTGTATACGTGTTAGACTTTGGGTATGGTCCTACATCAATATTTGATATGTGTCTTTTTTATGTAAACAGTTTTTGTATATATGTGGTTGATTTGATGTTTTCTAAACACTTTATATGTGTATATATTAATGTTGTATGTGTTATATAGTTCATGTATTGTAAATGTCGTTTCTATATGTTTTTAACTTACAGTCCTGAAGAAGTCCTATGCTACAGGACAAAACGCGTTGGCTGTTGCTTTTTAAAAACGAAATAATAAAGAAGAAATTGTCTCAATTTACGCCTTACTGAGCAATAACTATTTGTATGGACTTGTTCACTTTAAAGTGGTGCAGCTGATCTAGTTTATATGTACAATTGCCCCTAGGTGGAAGGGGGGTGCTCTTGGACAGGTGGCACTTTTAGAAGCTTGCACACAAGATAGTCCAAGACTTAGATTTCATTGGTGAATTTTTTGTGATTGGTGCCACAAGTGCTTCTGGCTGGTCCACTGTCCGAGTTGTGTGTTCCAATATATCCAGCGTGCTGCAGCAACCAACCTTAGGCCAGCCTCTGCATTCATGCCTGCAGCCCCACTTATGAATAAGATCCTGGGTTTTGAAAAGATTGTACTCAAGGAAGTAATGGATTTACTTGGCAACCCAAAATACATAAAATACAATATTACCAAAGAAGAGAAACAGGCACTGTATTCATTGAGAAATAACCAGTCAATTGTTGTGAATGCAGCTGATGAGGGTGTTGCCATGGTGGTCCAGAATACCAATGACTACGTTGCAGAAATCAACCAACAGCTGAGTTGTCAGGAGAGTTATCAACAAATCAATAAAGACCCTACACAAGATGTATCTAAACTCATTCAAGGACTTACCAGCAAAGGACTGGAAGACGGCTTCTTCACGGACCCAGAGTACAAATTCCTGAATAGGAGCAACCCTAGGATACCAACAATGTACACCCTCCCTAAAATTCATAAAAGCCTAGAGCATCCTCCTGGGAGACCCATTATCTCAGGGTGTGGCTCAATATTGGAGCAATGGAACCAATTCATTGATAGCTTTCTGCAACCATGTGTCTTTGAAACGCGCTAATCCATCCGCGACACCATGCATACCATCCAGATGATAGAAAATCAACCATTTGATCCCACAAGGCAATTCCTGGTGACATTAGATGTCACGTCATTATACACAAGTATTCCGCAAGATCAGGCAATTGACTTAATACAGAAAGTCTTGGATAAACGACCAATCCCTTGCTAAATCCCCACCGAGTTTTTGTTGGAACTCCTAAGAATAGCCATGACAAAAAACGACTTCATTTTTCAAGGACACTTCTATCAATGCAAGGGAGTGGCGATGGGAGCCGGATTTATTTCCACTCTGGCCAATTTATTCATGGACCACTACGAGGACATCAATATATATGACATCAAGAACCCTTACCTTGACAATATCACCATTTGGAAGCGGTATATTGATAATGTTTTGATGATCTGGACTGGAACTGAACAAAATTTGCTCAACTTCAAGATTTGGCTGGATGCAAGGTCCCCTGATATTAAATTCACCATGGCATACAGCAATGAAAGTATTTGCTTCCTTAACCTCATGCTACAAGTAGAAGATGACAAGATCTGTATGACCCTCTTCAGGAAACCAACTGAACGGAACACTCTCTTGCGCTATAATTCACATCATCCCAGAATCCTAAGGAATAACCTTTGGTCAATTTTTAAGACCAAGATGCAATTGCTCATGTAGGTTGGATTTCTTCAAGGAAATGGATGTCCTTATACAGAGATTGAAAGAAAGAGGTTACCCCAAGCGCTTACTGAACCCAGCCAGAAGAGCGTGGTACTGCCATCATGAAACCCTCCTTGATGTATGACCCAAAGACGACAAAACTGGCAAACTCGTCTGTGTCACCACATTCAGTACCAGGAGCCAAAGGTCAAGTAAGTGATCAAAAAGTATTGGAACTTGGTTGGCACAGAAATTGACATGAGGGAGGAACCGATGTTTGCATTCAAGATATCAAAAAATGGACCACATGATTATCTCCTACCTGAAAGCGCCCACTACACCTGACATCAACCAACAACTTACCACCACTCGTTGGCCATTTTAGGTGTGGTAATTGTAAAGCATGCAAAATCACAGTGATTGGCTCTTCATTCACACATCATGGGCATACATACCCATTGCCATACCCACTGCCACAAAACACTAACTGCAATAGTTCCAAATGGTTATGTAATTAGATGCCCTTATAACAAACTGTATGCAGGCCAAACAACCCAAAAAGTTAAGACTAGAATTCTGCAACACTGCAGCAGAATTCGATGCCAAACACAGGGAGCACCCCTAGTGGAGAAATTCAACAACACAGAGCACTCTGCAGAAAATCTGTGGTGGATATTAGAAAAAATCTACCCACACCCTAGAGGGGGTGACGTTGCCTCTGCTCTAAATTTTAAGGAATGCAGATGGATCCATATTATGAACACTGTCAACTAAGGCCTCAATAAACAAGAGGAGACCTAAAGACAAATGGTCCATCTTGATGTAAACTGAATGACCTATTTAGCAGTGTTTAGTCACAAGGGATTCTGCATGTTACCCACCTTATATTGCATCACATAGTTCCAATATACATGTCATAGGACCATCATTAATGTTGACAATAGAGCTGCTAACTTAATGCTGTTAATGACTATGTCCAGCTCATTCCTTTCTGCCACCTTTCCATTGGGTATGTGGCCTTTTATAAACGTTGGTAACATAAGCAGCACCTGTACAAATTTCACATAATTATTTAATACAAATCATCAATAATTGTAGGACCACCTTTTATGCTGACACTAGAACTGCATATGTAATGTTTGAATTGTTAAAGTTGCTCATTATGTATTACCAGAAGGTCCTGTTACTGACTATGTCCCGCTGATCTCATTACGATACTTAAACAGAAAAAGTGTCCCAATGAGGATGTTTTCGTAATCATGCTGAGGAGGAATGGGAATCCATGCCGTAGTTCCAATTAGACACTCCGCGAGTTCTACAGCTGAGATTTCACATCAGCTTGTCAAAACTTCAAGCCGGAGCGACAATTGAGCTGCTTCACCTTGCGTGCATGCTTGCCGCCGACTGACTCATGCCACGAAATGTCAGTATCAGCACATTTGAAGCAACCTCAGTAATTGCGCACACTCACTGCTAAGCGCTGTTGACATTCATTGCATACCTGAGGTAAGAGAGAGGTGTGCTGCAGCACTGCTCTGCCTGCACAAATTCTATAATTATACTCAAAACTTTGTTACGATAGTATTAACATCCGCCTTGGTGTAATGTTTTGCAGACTCTGACCGGATGGTGGATGTCTCCCCTACTTCTACATGGTAAATCGTAACCGCTATTCGAGGTAGGCTGAAAATCAATTTGAAAAATTAAAGATTTTTCACTGTGTAAATTTCCTGAACCCCGACCCAATTCATTGCCGGTTTTTATATTAAAGGCTTTTTGCAAAAGCACTCAACTGCGAAGGGCATCCTTGCTTCAGGGCGATTTATTGTGCACCTGTATATAATATGTATATAGCTCACTATTGATGACACTTTATTTCACTTTATATTCACAAAGGTCACTTTTTTCCATTGCACTGATTAACTTGTGCCTGTGACAGTCTGATATTTATCTTGTTTTCAATAAGAAAAAAGTAAAACTTCATTTTTCTACAATTTATTGTTTTTTCCTTTTGTGGTGTGTTCATATCACACATTAGCTCTTTCATGATTCATTTGCTGAAAATAACAGAAATTAAGTAACTGTGATGTATTAATTACTAAAGTACACAGCAATTGCACTACCCTACAGAACCATTGTCTAATATCCCTTGGGCTACTGTTATCAGTATTTTAGCACTCTTTTACTCTGTGTTTTTATTCATATTAATGTTGAGCATTGTATATGAAAAGAGTTTCATTAATCATGTATAATAAATTATTATATCTTATCAATATACCATAAGTAATTTCAACCATATTCTAAATATTTTGTGCTCAAATAATCTTACTATGGAAAAAAAGACTAAACAGTAGCATTTCATAAATTTTTTAAGAAAAATAAAAAAGGGAGAAGGAGGAAAGGAGAGAGGGAAGAGGCAGAGTGAAAAGGACACATCCTGACAATAGAGAAGTCTAAGTTAAATACAAACATCTAATAAATTGTGCAAAATTTATGAAAACTGATAGGGAATGTCAGGGAAACTTCCATGTCACATTTGCATCTTTATAATTTACCGGTTGTCTAGATAGAAAAGAGGAAAATGGCAATCAAAATAGATCTTTTTTTATTAAGTGTTGAGTGGAGGGCACATTAGCTCTATCTAAACTGTGCGTATAACAAACCATATTACACCATCTTATAAAGGTGATATAGTTAGTATCTTTCCAGCTGGATGAAATGATCTGTAATGCAATAGCAATCAGTAAATCAGCAAATTTCCTTACCATGGTATTGTTGTGTCAAATGTCAAATGCACTTAGAAAAATATATTTCTTGTCAAAAGGAAATATTAGCCTTCATACAGTCATAAAACATGTACAAAAGGTCACTGTTTACAACATTACAAGACCGACATTTAGTATCAGTTGCAACTTCTGACATACAAAGTGAAGTAGGGGTAAGAAACGGTCTATTATAAAAGAAATGCAAAGTTTGAGTGGTTCTGGAGTGAAAATGGCGGGTTGAAAATCAGTTTCCCACTGTAACTCAACCTTTGCTTTTGGTATATCCACAGGGAAAGTATCAAGGTGCTTATATATGTAAGATGCTTTCACTTCAGTGGAAATAGTAATTCTATCTTGATGGCGTTGATCAAGAGATTGTAAAGAAGATATAGATTGTGTTACTATAACTTTAAGTGGCTCATACTTGAAAGTATTAGCTGGGTCTGAATTGAAAGTGTTTTGGAAGTCAGAAAATTAAATTAACCCATTAGCTAAGAAAAGTTGATCTTTTGTAATGAAACCCTTTTGTACCCATTCTTTAAAAAAAAAAATGTATTCTATTCTTTAATTTAATACTTTTGCTATGCCATATGGGAGAGAACCTAAAGGTCTGAAGTGGTGTACATAATCGTGTAAGGAGAGACTTTACTAAAAAAAACTGAATAAGAAATACAGGGAGATGGAAAATAATTAGGAGGTCTTGATATTAATGAAATATTTCTGATGGAAAAGGGAGTTATTATAGATTGCTCTAATCTGTGCCATATGGTATGGGTTGAGGCGCAATTAGCTGACATGGAATTCCATATCTGTTTAAGGGTGAAGGCTGAATGGTGTCTAAGGTTATTTGGAAAAATTAACTTATACCAGGACTTTAGGTTGTTTAGGCATGTGTAATAATACACATGTTCTTTTTTAAGTCCTTTAAAATTGTATTAACATACTATTTATAGATTAAAAAGAAATTCTGGGGAAATTTCACCAGGAGTACAGAGAGATAGAAGTTAGTAATTGAAAACATCATAATTTTGATGCTGTCCAGCCTACCCCACCATAATAAAAATAATAGTGACCACATTTCGGATAACTTAAGTATTCTTTATTTCACTGTATCAATGTTAATAGATATTATGTCTTGTATTGAGGTAGAGTAGCTTAAACCTAAGTATTAATGTGCCCAGAACTCCCTGTAAAGCCCAAAGTTTGAAATACTTTTTTCAGACAGTGGGTAACTGAGGGGTAAAACCTCTGAATCATCAATGTTAAGTTTATATGCAGAAACAGCTGAATAGTCTGTCAATAAATAAAATAATTCAGGGATTGTGCGTACCAGGTCAGATACAAATAATAAATTATCATCTGCATAAACTATAAATGTAACCTCAATATTGTTGTGTTTATAACCAAAATAGGTAGTGGATCTGCATATCTTTTCTAGGAAAGGTTCTAGAGAGAGAATAAACAGTAGAGTGGATAGAGGACACCCATGTCGAGTATCTTTGTGTAACTGAAAATATGGCAATTCTCATCCATTGTCAAAAAACAATGAGAGAGCATGGGAAAGGAAGAGGGTGCATCCGTATCCCCTGTTATAATGTATGTTTAATCAATGGTGGACGAACCCAAGTATGTGTGGTACGATCACTACTGTGCAGTGTTTGGGAAACCACTGGGTTGGTTAAAAGACGCCTCACACACTAACCTGGTTGGTGTCATGCTTCATCATTGGGGTCCCAACCGGGTGGCCGAATGCCCCCCGGTTGTGCTACGACGCCTGATAACAGCGAAGCTGGTGTGGTGCAAAAATGTGATGTGGTGTGGATTAAAAATACCTCTGAGAATCCTTGCCGTTCTAATTTTATTACTGGCGGCTCAGGATATGGTTAAAACTTTATACATGATGCAACTAAGAAATAAATAATTATCTTATAGTTGTATGTGTGGTGGGTCTACATGTTTCAGCCCGCAAGGAAATCTATGTGTGGCTTTCTTCAGGACCAGTGAAAGTGGTGAGTGGCAAAGTGAGTAGTGCCACGTGAGAAGTGAAAAAATGAAAAAAATGTTTATACCTACACACTCGCTAAGGTGTGTGTAACGGGTGTCTACGTACTTGCGGACACCAAAGCGAAAAAGACCTATAGGGGAGAAGGAGACAGCACACAACATGTATACATATATAACAAATAGATAACAAATAGATAAATAACAAATAGATAAGATAGATGCATCTTTGGCATCTATATTATCTATTTGTCTGAACTGGGGTGGCGTGGTGAGCAAAATAACGATGGATTAAACCCAGATCTGTGACTGGGGGTGAATGTTTTGCCATTGTGCAACATTCTGTCCATCATCTTGTGTGTTTTATTGTATAGTTCTAAACATATAAACCCAGTAAACCCGATCAAAAGCCTTCTTAGTTTCGAATGAAATTGCTGCAATAGGACAGATGGATCGCAAGGCTAAGTATATGATATTCAAAAATGCTCTTGAATTGTCAGTAATATATCTGCATTTAACAACCTTGAGTAATAATGGCTAAAATTAAAAATGTATGTATTTAGGTAATTGATGGTATAAGGTATTTATCTAACCCAATACGTTGAATAACTTAGGATATTCTAGTACGAGTAGCCCATTTGATAGGATATAAGAAGCCTAATGTTGATATGTATGTAAATATCATCTCCATGGTAATACGTTTGGCATTGTCCTAGCTAATATGGATTTATTAAACGCAAAGATGAAGTTAATTTAGAACATGGTCATATGTATATGTACTAATATGTTTTAACATAAGATTTTTAATAACACACAATGAATGTGTAATGTAAAAAAGTAGTTGTTGATATCAATACAAACTTGTAAACATTGATATATTTGCCAACAGGAGTTTTTCACAACGGCAACCAACCAGTGCCTACTAAAAAAGAGAGACGATGAAATACATTTTGTCTTGAAAAAGATGGACAATTAATTCAAACCATCGAAACGCGTTGACGCAGCACTATAACACAATCTGTGGGAACAGCTTTTCTTGTAAACACTATAGTCTCAGTTTGTGTGTATGAAAAGCCTTTTTGAAATTAATTAACGGATGTGTTACCCCAATGACAAATTATATTGTCGGTTTCTGTCTCTCTGTTATAAATTTGTGGTATTGTTAGTTGTTTAACGTATCGATTGTGTTCTGTAGGGTCTAAAATTGCACTTGAATAAGGGGTAATAGTTGTGCCCCAGAATTTAGAGGAACTTGTTTTTAGCATATATGACATGTGTTTGTCTTAGATACATTTGTGACAGGATCATAAATTGTCTTTGTCTGTTTTTAACTGGATTTTAATAAAATATTTTGTTTTTTACTGAATTGTATTATGGCATGATTTGCATGAATTAGTCATATCCTAGCACATGGGCTTAATTCTGTGTATTTGGAGATAAAAATTTGGTTTCCCAACAATATTTATTGTTAGATAAAGTTGTACCACGGGAATTTCATTTCTACCTGTTTAGGTAATTGAACACAGAAATATTGCAGAGAAGCAACTATCATGAAGATATTACTCCTCATATAACCAGAGGGATATTTTTTTTTCATGGGTTTAGTACTTAGGGGACATCATTATCCAACTTCTCCCACTACCTCTGTATTATTAATTCTCAACTGGTTTTCTTCCAACCTTAATTTCTTACACTTTCTGCAATCACTAACTGCCTTACTCCACATTGCCCATCACCCATCTGCACAGAAGTGACATCACTGGATTTCTCATCATCCATCTGCACAGGAAGTGACGTCACTGCCCTCCCCTCCCAGGACCTAATTAATGGCTGCCAGTGTGGATGTACAGTGGGCATGCCAAAGTCAAGCCCCTCTGTGTCCATCCACATCAATACCACACCAGGAACATTGGTCCTCCCCCTTCCCATAGTTACCATGCTGCAATTATCTGCACCCTCAACCCCAACTGCCACTCCGCCTGCTGCTGTCTTGCCTCATCACACAACACCGAGGGAGCATTCTCCTGTGCTTCCTGCAAGTATTCATACACTTACCCACACCCAACACTCACAGCACTGACAGCTCCCAACACCCAACTTCCCACTCTCACACTCACCAAGTCTTGCAACCACCTACACAACACTCTACACTTGCATGCATGCTTCTCAACTCCATCTCACTCACCAAACACACCACAGAGATGTAGGACCTGCTGCACAACAATGCCCCAACATACTTTTTCTTACAAAAAACTGGCTGAACTCTACATCGGCACCTGACATCAACACATGATATCACCACAGCTATCCCCCCCCAGCTACAAGATAGTCAGGCAAAGAATGCTTCTCAAGCCCAGAGGTGGAATTACCATCATCCACAAGAACACTATCAAGCTGCACCATATCCACGGACACGTCATCCTCCAACATGGAACATCAATTGTTCAAGTTACACATCACAGTCAACTTCACCCTAAGTGACAATATCATTTACAGACCACAAGGACATTGCATCAACTTCACCAGCACCATCATGAATGTGTGCACCACTCACCCATGATGCTAGCAATTACATCCTACATGGAGAACTGAACATCCCCCTGGAAGACTCTTGCATCTACAGCCTGGCCCCCCTCAAAAACAGTGATTCCACAAGGTTCAGACCCAATGCTATTTGGCACACGGAGATACTCACACTGGTGAAAAGTCACTTCCAACAAATAGATAGCAAATAGAGAATGAGCCAGGACAATGTAGACAGGATCACTTTCAAATCTGTCCTAAAACCAGCAAATTATCCAGACAACCAAACGCGCCGGTCTGGTGGACCGCATCAATGCCAACACCAACAACTTTGGTTTTGCAACTGGACCCAACAGATCTCACTAAACACCTTGCAATCTTATCCAAATAATTAATGCTTACCACATGGCTCATCATCACACCAGAAGAAACTGCTGCCACTATGGAGTTCATTCACCATGTGCCCCATTGAACCGCTGCCACCACCATGCTTACTTCAGAGGACTGCAACCCATCAGTGCCATGCTCACACTGTGGAGAGTAAATATTAGTGATCTGCTACATATATCCAAAAGGTCTTGAATGCCTGAAGCAGAATGTATTACAGATCTGTTAACGAGCAAAAGTTGGAGTAAATGATACAGTGCAGAACACAATATCTAATCTGGTTTTTCTTCAGTTTGGTTTACAAGATGTAGTAAAGGAAACAGTACATTGAGAACAGCATTTGCATAGCAGTTGACACCTGAACTGTTTTCCAACTGGTTTCCTTTAATATCTCCTTCATTTTCCAGTCTTTTCTTCTTAATACCTAACTTGTGCTAGTTTGCTATCTTTTTTTTTTTTTTTTTTTTAACATCAGTCAACTCTTTTGTAAGCTTCCGTTTTGGACAGATTACCAGTTTCTCACAAATAGGGTACTAAATGAGGAGCGTATAGACTTCTTAACAGATTGTACTCTCTTACACAGCTTTTTCTTTTTTGTATAGCGTGAACTAGACCGACTGTATCATAGCACTTTACATGAGAAACAGTTGTGTTTCACACATATACATTTATTTTTTACTAAGCACGGGGAGATTAAGTGATTTGCTTAGAATCCCAGGATGTTGAGCATCAATGCCGAGACTTGATCCCGGTTCCCCACCTTCGAGGTTGCCCGCTCAAGCCGTTAGGCCACATCCTTACATCAGCACTAACTTTCCTATCATCAAATTCAATCCAAATTTATTATATCAATTAAGTTGCCCATAGAACCATTTACTCACCATTCCTCCTCGTTCAAATTATGCTGCAAAGTTTTTCAAGACTTTTTGCATACTCATTAACACTTTTCTAACCCTGCAATCCGCAACACAGACTTTACCAAAGAATCCAATTTTACTTGTAGTTTCTCAGTTAGTAGTATTGTTACTGCCTGGCGTTCCATTTTAGCAATAACTGTAATTTCCAAAATATCTTCTTTCTCCAGTGTCAGTAATTGTTCATTGAAGTTGAAGCACTCTTGAAGTGTCGGCATTAGACAGACTATGGATTTGTATTTTTCAATGAAATTGTACATTAGTTGTGCTGCTGTGTTGTCAGATGAAAATAGTTTCTTGGTAACTCAACTTTCCAAAGCACATTTCCCCTCCTTTGTCAGAACTCCTACCCTACTATAATGTCCTCTAATGCTTACAAGATGGAATTGCAGTGATTAAATGGAATTCCAAGACTGCATACATGATAAGGAAATGAGATTTGCACAAAGAGAATATGGGACACACATTAGAGCAGCATGAAAGAATCTTGAAGGTGCATGGACGGGACACCTTGAGGAAGACGACACATGAAAAAGATAAACCAGATAAAGTCAGATTAGTGAAGGACTTCACTTGGATGTCAACTTAGTTATGAAAAAGTAAACAGAAACACTGACACATTTTGAGGGCTGATACAACACTGGATGACCGTACTTCTATCAGACTGGACGTGGCTTTTCATAGGGGTAGACCTCTGAGAACTC
Source organism: Triturus cristatus (assembly GCF_964204655.1). Lineage (NCBI taxonomy): Eukaryota > Metazoa > Chordata > Amphibia > Caudata > Salamandridae > Triturus > Triturus cristatus. The sequence goes on from NC_140587.1 coordinate 380,077,672, forward strand.
TACTGAGCCCCACTTATCCCATACCTAAATCACATAACCATTGGCTGCTGCATCATACTCTTGTATTTTTTGTAAGTGGTCATTGGGAATGTGTAAATAAATGGACATTAGACAAGACCAAGTGGTTTGGAAAGGATAGAACAAACTCTTATGAGATGCAGTCTAACATAAATTGCAATACTAAGTTTGTAGTTTATGTCGTGTGCGAATGTGATCGCACCTATGTATGGAGCACTAAAAGAAAGAATGAGCGAACATATGAGGGCACTGAAACAAGGTGATGAAAGATTTTCCACAGCAGTTCATGCCATGAGTTGTGCCTCAGAAGGACAGAATAAATGTTTTAGGTTTTATGGGATTGATCAAGTGACAGGGACTGTAGCGGGGGAAATAGAGAGCTGAATCGCAGGACAAGGGAGGCTATGTGGATCAGGTGCTTAAGAGCAGTGGAGGAAGGTTTAAATATTGACCATGAACTGCAGTACATTTTGGGTGTCACGGTCGAATATCCTCAGGATCGGCTTGTAGCTGAGAATGGTCCACCTCTTGATAGCCCCGAGCCAGAAGAGCCATAAGGCACGGGTCAGTGAGGTGATCAAGTGGGGGAAGGAAATGAAGGGAGACCTGAGAAAACAAGAAAGATAATCAACTCACATTCACTTTCCTAAACACACTAAGAGATCCTTTCCCACAGTCTATCATTAAACATGTATTTGTAAACTTATACAATATACCTGTAAAGGATATTAACACAAGGCAATGCGAGGTTCCTATGGAATACATTCAATTATATGTCCTTGCGAGGAGAGGGTGTGCTGTAACAAGATACATGAAACCATCATCATCAATGTACAACCTTCATCAGGATTACAAACAACGTATCACCTGGAAACACATTCTATACCATGACACACATACCCTTCTAGGACTCCTAACAGCATCACAGGGGACAGAGGGAAGTCCGTACCTCTCACGAGAACCCCTGTTAAGTAGAGTCAAGAAAACAGTACACCCTTAAATCAAACAGACATCACGTAGATAGGAACAGCAAAAAAGAAATAGCATTGAGTATTCAGATCATTTTCCTAGTTTCTTCACTAGATTATGTATCTTGGAACGACTTGCACTATCCCGCCAAGAAAGTAAGAAGTAAGGTTCCGATCAGGAGTCACACTGTAACTATGTCCCATTAAGCGTTACACCAAGTCTTTGTTCTCACCAGAAAACGAGAACCGCAGCCGAGGGGGCAAGCATCAACATGAGGGAATAAATTAAGCCCTGGGACACGCCAATAGAAAGCTCTACTTCACGCGACACGGCGGGAGCTCCAGGAAGTGCGGGATCAAAACAAGACAAAGAACACACTGCAGTCGGTGCAAGGTACCCCTACCTCACCGGACCAGAGCAGGAGTACGGGATAAGACAAGGTGCAGGAACCATGGTGAGCGATGCACAGCACCCCTGTCTCACCGGACCAAGGAATATCGAACTGTCTGACTCAGTACTCCTTGACTTTGTTGCTTCTTTTAATTCTTAATCCCGGTTACAAATTCTGGGTATGTTGAATCATTGCAGGGCGTGACAAGGTTACACTGCATAATACATATACGACCTAATCGGGGTAACTTTAAAGCTAACCCCGTACGCTAAGGACAAGGTCAGGCAGAATCCTCCTTATTTTCCTCCCCTGCAGCTGGGAACCACTATGGGCCTCTTCCTTAAATGGGACAAAGTGGTTCCCCTCACTTTTCTTAACACTCTGGTTAATAATGTATATGATCACATTCAAACTTGTTTGTCACTCACAGAAAATCCGCAGACATAAACCAATTCTTTTTCCGTAATCTTGTCAGAAATCAAAACTCTGCTCGCACGTGCCCCAAGGAAATCTCCCCCACTTACTCACGGCTGGTTCGATAGGAACTGTTCCAAAGCTTTTCGACAGTGATGAAAGACTTTACCGAAAACGTCTAGTGTATCGTGAAACTCAAAGGAAGAATAACCCAAAAGGAATCAGGCACAATATACAGGTCATTAAAGGCAATCTAAGTACACATCAGGTAATCACATCAAAGACAATAATGCTAGCCATTTAGTATAAAAAACGTTAACCCCATTGGCATCAGACAGTGATGAAAGACTATGTAATGAAGCTCAATGGGAGAGAATGCAAAAAAATAAACATACAAAGCCCGCATGTGGTGAGGCACAATAGTAATGTGTCAGAGTTGCAATCTGAGTTTACATCGTATAAAAGCATTACAGGGAGTGATTACAGCCGCTTAGTTGAAAAGGTCAGATTAACATCGCTGGTATGTCATATATATCATATAGTAGCATCATGTGCAATACAAACAGCCTTGATGTAAAAAAGCCTTCATGAGTGAATAAAAATGATTTTCTATAAATCTTATCTAAGACAAACACTTGTTGTATGTCACAATTGTACAGTCCCTTATGGATAAACCAGGTGTCCCTATTGGTTTACGTACATATTGGTCCTGATGTAAAGGCCAGTGTAAATCCAAATAAAATGGGAATAGCTGTCGTATATACTAGAATGGATAGGCTGGTTACCTAATAGTGTAGGGATCCTAAGTACATCTCATCCGTTACTGAGTACAGGAACCTGTCTATTTATATCTTCAAATTCGTTTAGGCCTCGTGCAATCGTGTCTAATGAATGTATCCATCTGCATTCGCGTTTACTGAGAATATTGGCGAAATCACCCCCTCTGGGGTTGGGTTTCACCTTCTCAATGACCCACCAGCTCAGACTTTCAGCTGTGTGTTCGAATGTACTGAAGTGTTCTACTAAGGGTGCGCCTTGTACCTTACATCGTATGCGGCTGCAATGCTGTAGGATGCGGTATTTTACTCTGAGTAGTCTGTCCTACATACATGAATCCACACGGGCAGGTAATCGCATAAATTACTCCGGTGGTGTTACAGTTGCTATGTTCCTGTAATGTGTGCTTCTGATCATTATGTGTAAATTCAGTGATTTCCTCTGTCAAAGGGCATGCTTTGCATAGGCCACATTTGTGGTGCCCTCTAATTGGTGGGATCCCCCACAAAGTAGTTTGGCCCAATGGACGTTGTGTTGGTAGCAAGGACTTGACCACATGGTCCCTCACGTTTTTGCCTTTTCTAAAGGCATGTAAAGGGGGGGGGGCATATTACCCAATTCTTCTGAAACCAAATGCCAGTGCTGATTAATGGTCTTCTTAATTGCATTACTTTTAGTGTTAAATGTAGTCACACACACAATCCTTTCTTCACTGGTAGTAGCCTTTGTTTTCGGGATCAATAGAAACTCCCTGTGATTATGCCAGGCACGTTTACGTGCTTTCTTGAGGAGTCTAATTGGATAGCCACGTTCAATTAGTCTGATGGAGGAGGACTTGCTACTGCTGCTATATTTCGGATCGTAACTATTAGATTGCGATCGGCTCTGTTCTATTCGTAAGAAGCTTGCTACTACTTCTCCCCTAACCTCCGGAGTTGGCTTATAGATATTCCTGGCTGGGGCTCTGATCCTAAGGACATCTCCTTCATAACATTCCTCATAATCGATGGAAGTTCATTGATCCTCTGTTATACTTAACGCCCTGAAGAAGTTCTGTATCAGGACGAAACGCGTCGGCTGTGTTGTGCTCTTAGCATGAATACTGAATAAAGAGATGATACTATGGAACTTTCTCTTTCTTATTGATTGGATCTGGACCATACATTTGTTCTAACTGACTTGATTGAATCAGTGTGGTGCACCTGTGCTTTTGTTCTAATTAGTCTGATGAGGAGACCTGCTGACTCCTCAAAATAATCCTCTTTTTTGATACAATTCCTACGTAACCTCAGGAATTGGCCAAAAGGCAAATTATCCCTGAGGTTGCGTCTACATGGTCACACTTTAGCTAAGTATTTACAATCTAATGTCATCCCAGTAGGCTTACAGGTTAGAAACGAACCTGCGATTTTCTTGGATAACCCCAAATTTAAGGAGAACTTCAGTTTAGTTTCTAACAACTGTTCCAGGCACTGGATGGTTCTTGGGATTGAAACTGCAGTTGAGGAAGTACAGCGCCTGAATAAAGAGATCTGAGTTGAAGAAGGAGATCATCGAAGACAAAGCCCTTAACAAAGCGAAGGAGGCCTTAGAAAGGCTAGAAAGAACTATTCGTGAGTTTTTATCTCTACACCCAGGCTACAAAATTGGATAAAGTAGCTAGAGATATCAAATTTTATGACAAAAAAACAACTTATGTTTCCTTTCTCCTTTGCCCAACAAGGTTTTTTGGAATGACCTACCACTCAGTTTGTGTGGAAAATCCTCTCCATCTGTACTTTTGATAAAGTTTTTGGTTCTATGTTTTTCTTTTGTAGAGGTGACAACCATTGGATTCCCTCCGCCCCCTCCCCCCATGGGACAAGTTGTCTATTTAATTAGGGTAAGATTGGCGGCAGCACTGTCTGCCTCCAGCCTCGAAATCTCACACATGTGTACACAAATAGAGTGTCACAAAGTCACGCACACTTTTTTCACTCTTAGAAATCAATGCATGCATTGTTTTTCCTCTTTTTTCCTTTACAGGTATGTTTGACCCAACGAGTTTCAACTAACCTTCATCTTTCACATGTTTCTTGTTTTGTAGGCTTCACCATTGGAAGCATTCTAGGAAGTGAAGTGTGGCCTTTGCCACACCCACACAGTGGTAACATCTTACCAACGTTTGGTAAGAACGGAGCCCCCATATATTACTAGGTCCTGATGAATGCCATGGACCCTACTGGGCCGCTTTGGCAGAAACATGTTGACCATTCACAAGACGGTTAGGGGACACTAATTACCCCAATCACCGTCACATACATTTTAATATCATATAGTTTTCAGTCACATTAAAAAACACTTCTGATTACTATAATGATTTTTAACCTCACTCACAATCTCACGGGCCCCCACTTAGTCGTTTAGAAGTGCATCCTTGTCATCAAGTGTATGCCCGCCCTCTATCAAACGAAGGTTTTAGAGGGCGAGGACTGGTCAATGATGAAGCATGACACCAGGTGGTGTGTGAGACCAGTCCGTAACTTTTTGTGAGATTCCCACACTCACGACGTTCTTGTAACTCGTTTGGGTTATCACACTAGGAGCAGCTCTTTGTGGAAAACATTTATATTGGAGGCTGCTAGCTCCTAGAACCCCATGCCTCTTGTTCCCTCCTCCACATATGTAGTGGAGTCCTTTTGTGATTTAACTCACGTACAGCTGATGGCTGTGGGAACAAACTAAGGGGTGACCTCCCTAGTACAAGGGACCTGCTCTGTTACACAGCTCTCTGTAAACAAAAAACTACTACAGATATTCTTTGATACTGTCCTTAAAAATAAAAAGGATAGACTTAGGATCCGACTAAGTACTACGCGAAACATTACCCTATTTTTCAACATGGACACCGAACTCTCATTCGGGGAAGAAATTCTAGCAGAGATTCTAAACACACCATCTCTACTAGCAGAAACCATAGTTACGCAAACAGTACAAAATTCAGATGAGTGGGAAGCACTATCCACAAAGAAAAAAGAGCAAATTCGTACAGCTCTTCACGGAGCGTTTATGACTGAATACCTCCGGAAGAACACGGCGCCCAGAGGCCTGATTGTTACCAATGAGCCCAGATTGTTCCTCAACAACAAGGAGTTTAGAATTAATTGGTCCAGCATTGTGTGGAAATGCACTAAAGACTGGCTCATCCTTATTATCAACACTGCAAGACAACTAGCAGATGCTCTCCTAGTGGAGATCCAGCAGAGCAAGTGCAAACTGAAAACTACAGTACAACTCTCAGTCTTCAAAAAGAAGTTGGACGAAATTAACAAAGACCACTCAGAATACAAAGAATACCTGACACAATCCAAGCTGACGAAATTAAAAAAAGATGTACAGAAGTTCAGCAAAGAAACGGTCTATCCATATGTAATGGATGAGCATTACAACAAACCGGCTCCGCAGCAACCAGGGAGAAAACAACGTTTCCGACCCACCCCCCAGAACTGGACGTTCAGTTCAGGAGAGGAGAGGAGTGACTCCAGTAGTGATGAGAGCTCAGGACCACACTATGGAAGACCATCTGGGTACCAACCTCTGATGCAAGTACCACAACCACAACCACAACCCCCTCCCTTTGGCTATTGGCAACAGCCCTACTTTCCACCAGGCTTTGGATACCATTCAGGCCCTCCGTCTTTTTTATTCCAGGGCAGAGGGAAAGGCAGACAAAAAAGAAGAAATGCAAGGGTCTAGTGGGAAGACCAACAACCACCACAAGGGGTAACAACTAGGAGCAGAGGGAGAACGGAGATGCCCTCGACGAGCAGAGACTGACTAACATCGTCAATATCAGTACACATAGACTCACATGTGATGAAGAGACCGTTCTCAACAAAGGCTTGGGTTTTGTCCCCACACCTAGAAATGACCCCTGTACTCTCAACATGGAATTGGCTCAGTTCTTTCGCAAACTTAAACTTCGTGATTTTTTCCGAGACACAACAGAAATCAATGAAGACAGCAAGAAATCAAACGGGTTGCGTAAGAAATCTACCTTCCAACCTCCAAATCAGAATATTTCATGTCAAATACTCGCATTTGAACAGGCTGTACTCAGGGATATAGAAAATATCGACTTCCAAAATACTAAAGGGTTTAACAACCTCACAGGGAAGGAACGAACAGCCCTACAAGCACTTAAAAATAACCATGATGTTGTTATAAAACCAGCGGATAAAGGGGGCGCTATTGTCCTTATGGATCTTGCGATGTACCGGGATGAGTGCTTAAGACTGTTAGCTGATACGAACAGCTATGCCATACATCAAACGGATCCTACTGGCCCAATCATGATCAAAATAAAAAACATAGTGGAGGAAGCACTCAGTAATGATTGGATTACGAGACATGAAGCCGACTTCCTGATTAACAAAGAGCCAAGGATGCCGTGCTTCTACATTCTACCAAAGATCCACAAAGACCGGATGCCTCCACCAGGAAGGCCTATCGTGTCTGGCATTGGATCTGTGTTAGAACCTTTGTCGCAATTTTGCGACTGGTTCTTACGGCCCATTGTTAAAGAAACACAATCTTACCTAAAGGACACAAAAGACGTCCTCTGCCTCCTAAGAGATCTGGAGGTAGATATCACCAGCGATTGGCTTATAACGATGGACATCGAAGCCCTGTACACAAGCATACCCCAACGACGAACACTGGAAGTCGTAGAAAACATCATTCTACGAAGAGAATGGGACTTCATCACTCCCCAACATTTCGTAATGGAATGTGCTGAATTGGCCCTTACTGAAAATTTCTTTCAATACGAACAAGTCATCTACCATCAAATAACAGGTACTTCGATGGGGAGTACTTTTGCCCCCAGTATGGCATGTCTATACGTCCAGCAATTCGAGGAGGATTTCATCAACAATCCAGTGAACCCGTTTCGGAGTCACATAAGAATCTGGAAACGTTACATAGACGACGTACTCATTGTATGGAATGGAACAGAAGAGAACGCAATGGCCTTTGTCCACTGGGTTAATTTGCAAGATAGACACCTCAAATTCACTCATACCATCAATAAGAATCATGCAATCTTTTTGGACTTGGATATCACACTTACCAATGAGGGGATAACAACTAAGGTCCACAACAAACCCACGGACAGGAACAGCCTACTCTTGTACGAGAGTTACCACCCAAAAGCCCTCAAACAGAATTTACCGGTTGGCCAGTTCCTCCGAATAAGGAGAAACTGCGCTGAGAAAGACACTTACAAAGAACAGGCAGAACATCTTGAGAAGAAATTAATCGAACGCCATTACCCAAGAAAAATGGTGAGAAGGGCAAACAAAAGAGCAAGAAACAACTCAAGAGAGGCACTTCTGGAGGACGTAGAGAAAGTAAAAACAAGCAGGCCGGTCTGTGTTACCACATTTACACCAGCATCAAATTCAATCCAAAAAATCATCAGAAAAAGATGGCATATACTAAACAGCACTGGCAAACAATGGGAAACCCCTCTGTTTGCCTTCAAACGCAATACAAATCTCCGGGACGAACTGGTTCATGCCCAGATGACCACAAAGGAGAACACAGAACAACTTAGACTCTGGGACCAATCACGTGCAGTGGGTCATTTTTCCTGCGGCGGGTGCCAGTCATGTAATCTCACAAAGAACACCAAAGAGGTGGACATTGGCACAGGAAAACCGTGGCAGCTCCAAACATTCTGCAATTGCAACACAGAAAATGTGATATATCTATTAACATGTCCCTGCAACCTCCAATATGTGGGGATGACCACAAGGAAGATAAAAATCCGCATTAATGAGCACCGCAGCACGATCAGGTGTAAAAAAACGAACACAAAGCTGACGCGACATTTTTCCGAAAAAAGTCATAAGGACACAGATCTGTGCTGGACTATTCTTGAGGTCATGAAAAAAAGCAAATTTGATCTCACTAGAGCCCTCCATGTTAGAGAGCAACGTTGGGTGTACCGCCTATGCTCCCATGAGAATGGCCTCAATGATGACATCCCATGGCTGCAGCTTACATGATAAAGAAAGGGGATATGATTATGGTACATGCCCTTTTGATAGTGCAATCGCAAATCAACATCACACACTTCTGTACATCCGTCCCAGCTGATACGTCTTCAATTTACTATATATAATGTTCAGTTGGAGGTTCATGAACATACCTCTACATCATAGCTGCCCATCCCACACAGTCCTCTAATAAATTCTCCTAAGCATTCCTCACCACAAACGAAATAGGGGGGAGCTTCTATTTAGTATCTGCTCATTGCCTCATCCCAACCAGCCCATTGGCACATGGCCATTTTTTCACACAATTTTTTTCACACAATATAATTCTTACTTGATGTATAACAGTAATTCCGCCTGGGAGTGTTTGACTGATGGGATGTAATACATTCCACTTTTTTCACCCTCATGCCCTTCACGTCACCCACCCAGACGATATACAAGCGCTTTGCGCAGTGCCAACTACATGGACTATATATGTAACATCCCTTTAGTACCCGGGTATTTGCTTTTTGTTTTGTTTTATTGAAACGCACACAGGCGCATGGCCCCAGTAAGTAACACGAACTGCTGGTGTGAGGAGTATTCACCTCGATTGGGAGGTATGTGGCTAACTGTGATTAACACTTTCTTTATGTACCTTCTTTTTAATGGCCCTCCATGCGTCCCTGTTCCAGCTTTTTTCAGCGTTACCATACCAACGCATTATAACATACGCTCCGGCGCGTAGTGATAGCTTTCTACAATTGCGCTGTCTGTCAAAACACGCGTAACCCCGCCCTAAGTACATCACCCAACAACGTTCCATTTTAGAACGCCCCCAGCCTCTCAACCTACAGGGCACCTGGTCTCATGTATTCCTGAAACCAGGCATGGGTTTTATTAGTCACCGGGTAACACACCCCTCACAGCGCTGGTTCGTATTCACGGGCCTCTGCCCCCTTAGCACCTCTACCAATCACAGAGTTGCTCAGCATGCCTCCGGCTCCGCTACGAATGAGGCTCCTATTCCCACGCAGTCCTGGTATTTTTACGCCCATACCCGACATCTTGAATCCAGGCTCGGTGCTCTTGTGACACCGGGAAACGCGCACCTGCAAGTAGTTTGCGTTCATTATACCGATTAACACGATCGGACTGCACTTAAAAAGACGGCGCCCGCTCCCTCCATTTCTCATATTCGGGAGGATCGAGAACGGACGCATAGGATACAGGAGCAATCCAATACGTGTCACAGTAAGAGGATGAGTGTACTGAAAGACCAGTGTATGTGCGTGTGTACCTCAGTCCATATGGCTGTTTAGTCCAAATGGCTGTTTGCTTCTAGGTTTCCTTTCTCCTTTGCCCAACAAGGTTTTTTGGAATGACCTACCACTCAGTTTGTGTGGAAAATCCTCTCCATCTGTACGTTTGATAAAGTTTTTGGTTCTATGTTTTTCTTTTGCAGAGGTGACAAACATTGGATTCCCTCCGCCCCCTCCCCCCATGGGACAAGTTGTCTATTTAATTAGGGTAAGATTGGCGGCAGCACTGTCTGCCTCCAACCTCGAAATCTCACACATGTGTACACACATAGAGTGTCACAAAGTCACGCACACTTTTTTCACTCTTAGAAATCAATGCATGCATTGTTTTTCCTCTTTTTTCCTTTACAGGTATGTTTGACCCAACGAGTTTCAACTAACCTTCATCTTTCAAATGTTTCTTGTTTTGTAGGCTTCACCATTGGAAGCATTCTAGGAAGTGAAGTGTGGCCTTCGCCACACCCACACAGTGGTAACATCTTACCAACGTTTGGTAAGAACGGAGCCCCCATATTACTAGATCCTGATGAATGCCATGGACCCTACTGGGCCGCTTTGGCAGAAACATGTTGACCATTCAAGAGACGGTTAGGGGACACTAATTACCCCAATCACCGTCACATACATTTTAATATCATAAAGTTTTCAGTCACATTAAAAAACACTTCTGATTACTGTAATGATTTTTAACCTCACTTACAATCTCACGGGCCCCCACTTAGTCGTTTAGAAGTGCATCCTTGTCATCAAGTGTATGCCCGCCCTCTATCAAACGAAGGTTTTAGAGGGCGAGGACTGGTCAATGATGAAGCATGACACCAGGTGGTGTGTGAGACCAGTCCGTAACTTTTTGTGAGATGCCCACACTCACGACGTTCTTGTAACTCGTTTGGGTTATCACACTAGGAGCAGCTCTTTGTGGAAAACATTTATATTGGAGGCTGCAAGCTCCTAGAACCCCATGCCTCTTGTTCCCTCCTCCACATATGTAGTGGAGTCCTTTTGTGATTTAAAAAAACAACTTACCCATACTTACAAGAGGGCTATTACGTGAGGGAACAACAAGGAACATACTGCAGTAGAGGTAGGGGTGGCTTTAGGAGATATACTACATTCTCCGGATCATCGCTAGGAAGTAGCACAGACAGCGATACTGAACGCCCAGGCTCCAGCACAATTGCACCCATTTCTGGTAACACCTACACGGATCAACAGCCTTTTTTAGTCGAGGAACCATGGTGGGCACAACGAGAGTGAGGTCATACCTGGGGGAGACCCAGGGGCTCCAGAGTACCAATGTGGAACCAGGGCAGAGGCAGAATGAGGAAACAGACTCAATTCCAACAGGAAAGCCATGGGGATATTCAAACACGCCGGCAACACTACAGATGGTAGCTTATATGCCTGTCAACCCCGTAGTCAATCTATCAGAATACATACCCAAGCCCAATGAACAAGAAATTTTGAGCCAAGGCTTGTCCTTTGTCCCTACGTCTATGCCCAACAACTTCAATCTAAAAGTAGAATTGCATCAATTCTTTCGTAAGATCAGGTTGAAACACTACTTTCTTAAGATCCCCCCGAACTCTACATTTTCGGGTAGTGGACTTAGACCCCCCTCCAAGTTTAACCCCCCCTACGCATCTAATGCCCCACAGACTATTGGCTTATGAACAGGTGGTTATGAAGGACAACCTCTTCTGTGCCCATGACGAGATGGTCTCGTCATGAAGCACAGTCGCGCTGTGCCCATGACGAGACTATCTCGTCATGACACCCACCCACTAGGGAAACGCCAGGCACAGGAGGGGGAAAAGGCCTGGCACCCAAAGGGTTAAATATAATGTGAGCAAACAGGGGCAGCAAGCCTTAGAAACATTGAAAACCAACACTAATATTGTGATTAAACCCGCCGATAAAGGCGGTGCCATTGTGGTGCAGAATGTTGAGGATTACAGAAACGAAATTCTCTCACAGTTATCCGTTGAAGGAAACTATGAGAAATTGAGACTGGACCCAACCAAAGAGATTAGTAACATCATTGCACACATGACTAGGGAGGCACTCACGGTGGGTTATCTTAGTAAACTGGAACATGACTACCTCAATAACAAACATCCCAGGATGCCCACAATATATACTTTACCAAAAATACACAAGCGACTGCAGGACCCACCTGGGAGACCGATAATATCTGGTTGTGGCTCTATATTAGAACCACTCTGCAAATATATTGATGTGTTCCTCCGACCTATTGCGGAGAGCACCTCCACCTATCTTAGGGACACCATGCAGACCATCCAATTGGTGGACGAGCGCCCACATGACTCCACCATTAATAAACTAGCTACTATGGACATAATTGCCTTATACACCAATATCCCTCAAGCCGCTGCACTCGCATTCATTAGGTCAGTACTGAATAAAAGACCTGCTCCACATAAGGTCCCGACTGATTTCATTATTGAACTTCTTACTGTAGCTATGACCAGGAATTATTTCAACTTCCAGGTTCAATACTATGTGCAAATCAAGGGCGTGGCGATGGGGGCGCGCTTCGCCCCAGATGTAGCTATCATTTACATGAATGAATATGAACAACAATTTATCATGAATGAATGCAACCCATATAAGAACTGCATAACCTTGTGGCGTCGTTATATAGACGACGTCCTAATTATCGGGAAGGGTGATGAATAACAACTCAGATCCTTTCACATTTGACTCAATGCATGTTCCACGGACATTCAATTTACACTTGAGTTTAACAGAGACCAAATTGACTTCCTTGACATTCTGATTAAAGTGGAATAAGGCAAATTACACACTACCCTATACAGGAAGAGTAGTGAACGTTACACTCCTGAAATACACGAGCCACCATCCACGTAACCTCAGGGATAATTTGCCTTTTGGCCAATTCCTGAGGTTACGTAGGAATTGTTCCAAAAAAGAGGATTATTTTGAGGAGTCAGCAGGTCTCCTCATCAGACTAATTAAACGTGGCTATCCAATTCGACTCCTCAAGAAAGCACGTAAACGTGCCTGGCATAATCACAGGGAGTTTCTATTGATCCCAAAAACAAAGGCTAATACCAGTGAAGTAAGGATTGTGTGTGTGACTACATTTAACACTAAAAGTAATGCAATTAAGAAGACCATTAATTAGCACTGGCATTTGGTTGCAGAAGAATTGGTTAATATGCCCCCCCCCCCTTTACATGCCTTTAGAAAAGGCAAAAACGTGAGGGACCATGTGGTCAAGTCCTTGCTACCAACACAACGTCCATTGGGCCAAACTACTTTGTGGGGGATCCCACCAATTAGAGGGCACCACAAATGTGGCCTATGAAAAGCATGCCCTTTGACAGAGGAAATCACTGAATTTACACATAATGATCAGAAGCACACATTACAGGAACATAGCAACTGTAACACCACCGGAGTAATTTATGCGATTACCTGCCCGTGTGGATTCATGTATTTAGGACAGACTACTCAGAGAGTAAAATGCCGCATCCTACAGCATTGCAGCCGCATACGATGTAAGGTACAAGGCGCACCCTTAGTAGAACACTTCAGTACATTCGAACACACAGCTGAAAGTCTGAGATGGTGGGTCATTGAGAAGGTGAAACCCAACCCCAGAGGGGGTGATTTCGCCAATATTCTCAGTAAACACGAATGCAGATGGATACATTCATTAGACACGATTGCACGAGGCCTAAACGAATTTGAAGAAATAAATAGACAGGTTTCTGTACTCAGTAACGGATGAGATGTACTTAGGATCCCTACACTATTAGGTAACCAGCCTATCCATTCTAGTATATACGACAGCTATTCCCGTTTTATTTGGGTTTACACTGGCCTTTACATCAGGACCGATATGTACGTAAACCAATAGAGACACCTGGTTTATCCATAAGGGACTGTACAATTGTGACATACAGCAAGTGTTTGTCTTAGATAAGATTTATAGATTAATCATTTTTATTCACTCATGAAGGCTTTTTTACATCAAGGCTGTTTGTATTGCACATGATGCTACTATATGACATATATGACATACCCATTGTAGATAATGGTGTAACCCAGTAACCCTCAGAACCTGGGTAAGTAAGTAAAAATAGAACAGTGGTTCTGTTGGGAAAAAAAGTAATTTTAGAAAACTGCACTAAATTCACTCATGAAGGCTTTTTTACATCAAGGCTGTTTGTATTGCACATGATGCTACTATATGATATATATGACATACCAGCGATGTTAATCTGATCTTTTCAACTAAGCGGCTGTAATCATTGCCTGTAATGCTTTTATACGATGTAAAATCAGATTGCAACTCTGACACATTACTATTGTGCCTCACCACATGCGGGCTTTGTATGTTTATGTTTTTGCATTCTCTCCCATTGAGCTTCATTATATAGTCTTTCATCACTGTCTGATGCCAATGGGGTTAACGTTTTTTATACTAAACGGCTTGCATTATTGTCTTTGATGTGATTACCTGATGTGTACTTAGATTGCCTTTAATGACCGGTATATTGTGCCTGATTCCTTTTGGGTTATTCTTCCATTGAGTTTCACGATACACTAGACCTTTTCGGTAAAGTCTTTCATCACTGTCTAAAATATACCGGCTGCATCATCCTCACGCAAGGGCGTCGCTAGCGGTTATATTTTTGGTGTGGCAGCCGCTCCCAGTCGCACCGAATGATGGAGACGTTCGCATGTATGCGCAAGGTACGCTAGATCTCTAACGGGCCCGTATGTGTATAACTCTGTCACATCAGCCCTCTTTTTAAGTTTTCTTTTTTTAAAATTTGCCTCTTTACCCTCTTCAGCTAAAGAACCGGCATTTACGGCTGTATTGACGGTAGACTCTTCACAGGGACCGTTTTACATTGCGATCTCGAGTATGTTATGTTATGTTATGTTATGTTATGTTATGTTAGTGCTATTTGTATTGCGCACGGCTGCTCCAGCGAAGGAGCGTCCCGGCGCACCGACAAGGTGGCGAACACAACACAACTGGGGAACAGAAATAATTATTAAGAAATTGGGGAGTGAAGGATTTAACAAAGCTCAGAAAATAAATGAGTTTTAGCGGCCTTGCGGAAGGAGAGCAGGTCACCAAAGGTCCGGAGTTTCAAAGGGAGAGCGTTCCAGAGTGCGGCTGCCCGCACCTTAAAAGAGCGACCCCCCACCCGACTGAGTTTGAACCGAGGGGCTACCGCTAATTCTTGGTCTAGCGAGCGCAGAGTGCGGCCCGGGATGTAAGGGCGCAAGAGTTGGTGCAGTAAGGGAGGTGATAGGCCCTTCAGAATTTTGAAGGAAAGGCACAAAACTTTAAAGTGGATCCGCTGCCTAACGGGTAACCAATGCAAGGCTCGCAAAGATTGACCGGCCGAGCAAAACCTAGGAAGACCTATGATCGCTCTGGCCGCAGCGTTCTGCACTCTTTGAAGTCGGGTTAACTCAGCCTGGTTTAATCCTATAAAAAGGGAGCTGGCATAGTCCAACCGTGCCAAAACCGTTGCTTGCACCACCAATTGACGAGTTGCGGCATCGAAGTATTTAAGGGCAGGGCGCAGATTGCGCAGGATGCCGAAGCAGCAAGCCGCCGTCCTTTTGGTGTGGCCAACAAAGTTGAGGGAAGGGTCCAGCCAAACACCAAGATTTTTGATCTCCGCAACCGGAGTGGGGGTCGGCCCCAGCTCAGAGGGCCACCAGGTATCTCCCCATAGGTCCGTCCGCTTCCCAAAGATCATCACCTCCGTTTTTTTGGCGTTTAGTTGGAGACAGTTGGACGTCATCCAACCAGCCACCGCCCTGAGTCCATCTCTGAATCTTGGGGCATCCACCCCAGAGTCCCCGCTGATCGTGACCGCTAGCTGGGTGTCATCTGCGTACGACACCATGGTCATACCACAGAGCTTCACAACCTCAGCCAGCGGCCTCACGTAGATGTTAAACAACGTGGGGCTCAGTGAGGAACCCTGTGGGACCCCAAGAGACAGAGGATGGCATTTGGACTGGTAGGGCGGGGACGCCACACAGAAGGAACGATCCCTGAGAAACGAACGGAACCACTGGTGTGCAGTGCCGATAACCCCTATCTCCTCAAGACGTTGCAGGAGAATGTCATGGGAGACCGTGTCAAAGGCGGCGCTTAGGTCTAACAAAACAAGCGCCGCCGTTTGACCTGCATCCAGAACTACCCGAAGGTGCTCGACCATAGATAACAGTGCTGTCTCCGTACTGTGGCCAGCCCGAAAACCATTCTGGGTGTCGTCCAGAATGTTGGCACGCAACAGATGACCAGAGAGGTCATCTGAACATAGGTGGCTTGAGCGGGTCGTCCGGTGACCCCGACTTAACTCGGAGAGCCAAGGCCGTGTAAGACTCCAAAGAGAGAGAGGGGAGAGAGTCTAGCACCACCTGATCCAACCGGATGGGAGGCCCCATACTGGTTTGTGCAGTGGAGGAGGGGAAGGCCCTATATATGGTCTGGACCTTCTCCAGAAAGAAAGCCGCCAGCGCTTCACAATGAGTATTGGAGCTGATGGAGTTACCGGCCGGCTTCCTTGCCACTAGGTCTTTAAGGGCCTTAAAGATGGTTTTAACAGGATTCCCACTATTGCGAAACTCCAGAGCGTAGTATTCAGCCCGGGTTCTACAAACCGCGCGGTGATAAGACTTGACCGCAGCCATATACAGGGTTTTTTTGCTGCTGTCATACCTCTTCCTCCAGTCTCTCTCTGCACGTCTGCAGACAGTTTTCAGAGCCCTCAGATTGCCATCATACCAGGGACTGGGGGCGCGGGAGCCACACTTACTGAAAACCATCGGGATAAGGGAGTCGAGGGCCCTGGTTACCCATCCGCAGAAATGGTCATAACCAGACTCCACGTTCTCCACTGATGATTAAGGTAATTTAACCTCCTTTCACTACAGTTTTTAACACCTTTTTATTCTCACTAGTTGCGATCCTTTGTACCCATGGGATCAATTACCTTTTTATTCTTTAGGCTACTGCCTTGAAAAGCATTTACCGGCGGAAGTGCACCTTGGCCCATAAAAATTTCATGGACCTCTATTCAGTACAAATCCACTACCTGCATGTCTCTGGCGGGTAAGTTTTCATTTAGTGGCTCTCTTAAATTATTATTTTCATCCCACAGTGCAATACCCTGACTCTGGCTTCCCTACTTTCGCCCCTTTAGGTATGTGACCTAGTACTATATCTAAATCGGGTTGCTCCACCCTGTCCTGAGGAAGACCCGCGAGGCCGAGGTTCGAATTACCCTCGTGGCCACAAGACGGGTCGAAACGTCGACGCCCCAATATTTTGCCTGGACCCCATATTCATTCCCAAAAAACGTGCAACGCAAGAGTCTATCATTGCGTAAATGTAAATTGTAATTCAATTGTTGCTTACTGTTTACGTGGCCAGGCCCGATAGGACAGTGATTGATAACCAGTCCAGTTGTATAAAAATATTAATGTTCTCCCCTTTTATGTCACTACTTTGAAGTCTCTTCTTGCTTCACACTCCTTTACATTTGAGCACCTTTTCTGTACGCACGTTCCACCTGGAGCAACTATCTACACTCAATAATAAGCGTATATCCTTTTGAAAATGTTCTTGAATTGTACACAATCGGCATATGAATAAAATGTATTATGATCCAAGTCATGGGTTATTGCACTGATTAGTTTTATGTCTGAATAAGGTATTTAATACTATGAGCAGGTGCTTTGCTCCTAAATGCTCATGAAAATTGTCACTAAACTATACCCAAACAGGGAATTGACTTATGTTTTTGTAAAGAAGGTTTAGGACCACTGTATTTTGTATTATATTGTACCCAGGTCCACGACCATTTCAGGGTTACCCCATTTTTGTAATGGCTAAAAGAAAGTGACCGGAAGGACAAAAATAAAACCACTAAGGAAACACTGTTGTTCATAATTATATATTGCACTATCATTCTAATTGTTTGTGTGTGCTCAAGGCTGTGTGACCTGTGTTACGATCTTGTAATTGTTTTATGGGGGGTGAATCTTTCACCCTTTGGGAGCGCCGCAAGCGACAAGCAGATCGGATTAGATATTGTGTGAGAGTCTAGTGAGCGCCAAGGTCCTGTCAAGTCACCCGTTATAAGGTTCAGTTATTTTAGGTAGGCAGATCCTGATAAGAACAATCTAGATAAGGGAAACAAGATGAATAGTATTATGTATTGAGATAAAATGGTGGAAGAACTGTTCAGAAATTTGATTAAAGGTAGCATGGTGGGTGAGGTAGTTAAATATGGAAATCCACAATGTAGAGAAGACTTGAGGGAGAAATTTGTGAAAATGGAAAAAATGAAAAAAAGAATGAAATATCAAAATGGTGGGATCTGGCCACATTAAAACAGTATGTTAAACTCAATAGAATGCCTAGGGGCTTGAGATCACAGATCATTCCTACATATGATGACTTAGATGATGATTTGCTTGAGGCTTGGGCGAAGGAATTAACATCAAGTTCAATTAACTTGATGGACATTTTGATCGAAAACGCAGTTAGAATGATCTCTAAGCTACAGGTTGAAATTTTAGGCTTGGAAACACAAATCAGAGACTTGAACCTATCAGAACCAACCAAGAAGAATTATGACATTCTAGAAGATGTTGTAACTAAACGTCAAGAAGAAATTAAACCAAGAAAAGCAAGAAAATTCAAAAGGGATGAGTTTGACTGCTGTAATGGTTGGATCTTTACTTTTTCAAGGAAGCACGATCATCTAGTACAGACAGACAGGAACAATAAGACACATGGGAGTGTTTTGCCTAGTTCTAGTTCCACCTCCCTTAGGGTTCCACCCATCAGTGATAGTGAGACTGATGGAGGGGAGGGAATATCTTTTCAAAATACAAATGATAACTTTTTTTTAATGTAAAGTACAAAGAATAAAACATGGAAGTCAGGAACAAACTAGGAGAATAGAAAATACAAGAAAACCTGAAGGGGAAAAAGAAGAGGGAGCACAAGGAGAGAGGAAAGGCATGAGAACAAGGTCATGGAGTAGGAAGACCTAGGTATAGGTCCCGAGTAGGCAGCGTCAATAATCAATTTATCAGACAAAACATTAACCACAAATATGACATCACTTCTTAAGAAAGGCATGGGATTCTGGCGGTGACAAGATCACTAAAGCAGGAGTACTAGATGAACTGAATGTATATGCAGATGGATAATGTGGATTTAAAAACAAATTGCAATGGACTTCTAATCTTACGAGTGGCAACAACATAGACATATAAACTCATTTGTGGTGGCCTGGATCGACTCAACAACAGGGTTTTGTCACATCGGCGGGCAGGGGAAAAGATAACCTTAGTTAGCATGTGGCTTTAAAACTGTTACAGGAGGATACTAATCTGATAAGGGAGGCCGGCAAGAAGGGTAACATTATGGCGATGCCCTGTGTAAACTATGAATAGGAAATGTTTTCAAAATTCAGTGATTTAAATTGTTAGGAGAAATAGACAGGCAACCGTGCCTTTGAACTAACAAGTAAAATCAATAAGTCTCTCAACATGTGACATGACAAGTGCTTACTTAATGATAAAGAATATATGTACATGCGGGTAGATCACCCTGCATATCCATGTTTGTACACTCTTCCTAAAGACCTTTCTTTTCCCCCAGGGAGACCTATTGTGTCTAGCATTGGTGGTCCTATGGAAAGATTGAATTTGTGGACATGTTTTTGCAGCCCTTTGTGTTGAATCTTCCCTCATTTATAAAAGATACTAAACACATATTGAATTTGCTGAGTGATGTCATCTGGGATGCTAATGGTGACACTGGATGTCATGGATTTGTATAAAACATGAGATGGGCTTGAGAGCACTTCGTCACACTTTAAGCACCAGATCTACCAGTTTGTGGGAATACACAGAAATGTTGTCAACCATGACCCGATTGTTTTTCTCTTCAAGAATAATTGGCAGACAGGTTCAAGGAGTAGCCATGGAGTGGTTGGAGGAGGGGTTGATCTGAGGTCAAGGTGGCAAGAAATGGAATGATTCCAGTCTGTACTGGGACTTCTATATTGATGATTGTCTCATGATATGGACGGGGAATACACTAAGGCCACAAGAATTTTGCTAGTATCTTAACAAAGATGATTCAAATATTAGATTCACTTTTCAATATAACGGGGAGAAGATAGTGTTTTTGGACATGGAATTGTTCATTAGAGACATGACCATACATAACAGACTATATTGTAATCCAACATTATGGATAATTACATGCATCCAGTGCGTACCCCAACTACCAGATTAGAGAAATCCCATAGGGAGAAATGATGCTTGCAAGACAAAATTGCAATGATGAAATGAATTTCCAGGATTGCATACATCATATGGAAATGAGATGGGCACAAAGAGGATATGGAAGACATCATTATAGCAGCACAAAATAAAATGTTGAAGGTACATAAAGGACACCCTGAGGAAGAGGACATATGTAAAAGATAAAACAAGTAAAGTCTGATTAGTGATGGACTTCACCTGAATGTCAACTTGGTTATGAAGAAGTATGCAGAAACACTAGCATTTTGAAGGCTTACAGAATTCTGGATGCCTTTACTTCCATCAGACCGGACATGACATTTTGTAGTATTAGGTCTCGGAGAACTCTACTGAATGCCAGTTATCCCATACCTAAACCACATAACCATTGGATGAGGCATCATACTGTTGGTTATTTTAAATGTGGTCATTGTGGAATGTGTAAATGGGTGTTGGACAAGACCAAGTGATTTGGAAAGGATAGACCAAACTCTTATGAGATACGGTCTAACATAAATTGGAATACCAAGTTTGTAGTTTATGTCATTGGGTGCAAATGTGATCGTATCTATGTAGGGAGCACTATGAGAGCATTAAAAGAGCGAGTGAGTGTACATTTGAGGGCACTGAAACAAGGTGATGAAAGAGATCCCGTAGCAGTTCACAGCATGATTTGTGCCGCACCAGGACAGCATAAATGTTTTAAGTTTTGTGGGATTTATCAAGTGACCAGAGACCTCCGCGGGGGAAATAGCTGACTCTCAGGAGAAGGGAGGCAATGTGGATCCTGTGCTTAAGAGTGGTGGAGGAAGGTTTAAAAATTGACCATGTACTGCAGTACGTTTTAGATGATTAATGTCAATTATATCTGCTTACAGTGTGGCAGGTACATGTTAAACCTGGCATCATTGGCGTGGGTTTTCCCCGCATTTTTGCCTTTTGCCTCCTGTGTTTTTGCTGTGTGTTGGACTTTGTTTTGCTGGTCTAGATGCTTTGGGCACTTTGCCACTGCTGTTCAGTGCCGAAGTGCAAGTCTCTCCCTTTGTAAATTGTTGTTATGGATTGGTGATTCCATGATTGGCATATTTGATTTACTAGTCAGTCCCTAGTACAGTGCACTGTGTGTGCCCAGGGCCGGTAAATCAAATGCTGCTAGTGGGCTACAGCACTGATTGTGCCATCCACATAAGCACTCTGTAAATGTAACTCAGGCCTGCCATTGCAAGAGCCTGTGTGCAGTCAGGTACTGCCATATTGACCTGGCAAGTCCACCCACTTGCCAGGCCCTGACCTACCCTTTTCTTACATGTTAGTCACCCCTAAGGTAGGCCCAAGTTCCCCTGTGGGTAGGGTGCAATGTATGTAAAATATAGGACATGCCCTGATGTGTGTGGCATGTCCTGATAGTGAATTACTGCCAATTTTGTTTTCACTATTATAAGGCTACCTGTTCCCATAGGACAGAATGGTGAGTTTGCTTATAACATATTATAAACATAAGTACCCCAGGGAGAAGGTAGGAAAATAAAATGTAGTATGCCTGAATTCAGAATATTAAAATGCATCTTTTAGTGAGGGTGATTTTTACATTCTGTGTTTGAAAATACCACTTTTAGAAAGTAGGTATTTTATTGCTTAGCCATCCAGTGTGCTACTGCCAGGATGTGTATTGGCGTTCTGGCTTTAGTGTGACAGTGGCTGGGGAGGTGTAGTGGCTCCAGAGAGTCTGGATGAGTCAGGGCTGGCCTGAATAGACCTGGGCTGCATTTAGAGTAGGGGAGGACATTTCCTTTCACCTGAATGGGCCTCGTCTGCCTTCCACAATGCTGTCTCTACCTCCTGCCAGGAAGCTGCAGCAGTGAGGACAGAACTGATTTTGGCTGGGAACAGACACTCTCTGCCATCAGACAACAAATGATTTTACTGTATAAAAAGAGGGGCCCAGTCCCCAGATGTTTAGATCACTTCTGGGAAATCAAGTGAAACCTTTGCCAAGGAGAAGAGCTGGAGAAAATGAGGAGGAGTACTGCTCCTGTGCTGTTTGCTCTCTGGGGTTCGTCTGCAGTGGCTACTTTCTGCCAAGGAAAGGGAAAAGGACTTTGCTTTCGCTTGAAGAAGAGCTTGCCTTCTGTTCTGAAGTCCTAGGGACACAAGGGCTTTAACACCAGCTCCCCTGAATTTCCTTGCTGGGAGTTCTGTCCTGCTAAGAGGTGCCTGCTGTTTGTTTAGGCCCTCTGGAGGCTATTTGCTGCTGGGAGCTGGAAGAGTAACGCAACTTCGAGTAGTGTGACGCATCCGCACCTGTTTCCGATGCATCGCTGAAGAAATCATTGCAGAGCCTGCTCGAGGCTCAAGAAATCACTGCACGCCTCATCGAGTGCACCGATCTCCCAAGTCCAAGGTCACCGCACCGATCCCGACGCAAGGCCTGCTGTGCGGCTGCACGAACCCACCCATCGTCCTGGATCGTCGCATCGCATTGAGGCACCAAGTCTGTCGCATTGCTGTGGCCAACAGTAAGAAACTGATGCATCACCTCGCCACTCAGTAAGAAACCGATGCATCACCTCCTCTCTGGTAAGGAACTGACGCATCTACTCCCCTGCGCAGCAGTAAGGAACCAACGCATCATCTCCCCAGGAGCAAGGAACTACCACATCACCTTCCCTGCAGCACTTTTTGTTTTTTGTGTGTGATGCATCCAAGGTACTTTGTGCGAGAAGTGTTGCATCTGCAATTTGCTTTGAACTGAACTATTTCTACCATATGAAAGTCATATTTGTATTACTGTATTGTGGATTTTTGTTGTTTGGTCTTGTTTTGGTTTAGATAAAGATTATCTGTTTTTCTAAACTGGTGTGGTGTCCATTTGTAGTGTTTTCACTGTATTACTGTATGTGTTCACAAATGCTTTACACACTGCCTCTGAGATAAGCCTGTCTGCTCGTGGCAAGCTATCAAGGGGGTAAGCAGGGGTAATTTTAGGAGTGTATCCCCTGCACCCTGACTAGAAGCAAGGGTCCCTATTTGGACAAATGTACCTACCTCTGCCAACTGGAGACCCCCATTTCTAACATTGGTGGTCAGGGGTGAGGATCTGGACTTGCATTTGTGTCTTACATAAAGTGATTGGTGTACACTATTAGTATTGTGCAGAACATTACTCTACCACATACATTTGGTGGAACATTTTTCTTGAGGACAATTTTTTTCTTGCAACTGAGAGCTGCCAATCTTCATTATGTCAAAGCCGGCATCAATTTCATTCATGGATCTTGAGTTTTAGGAGAATAGGGTTGAAACCTACACTGTGCCACAAATTAAGGCTATCCGCAGAAATTTTAAAATC
This sequence comes from Triturus cristatus, assembly GCF_964204655.1. Taxonomy (NCBI): domain Eukaryota; kingdom Metazoa; phylum Chordata; class Amphibia; order Caudata; family Salamandridae; genus Triturus; species Triturus cristatus. The sequence continues at coordinate 380,101,285 of NC_140587.1, forward strand.
TCTTTAAGAGGCCTCTCTAGGAAGGAGGAACTCCAAAAGGCGCTGAGGGCCTGGTTAGAGTCAAGGGATGCCAGTGAGCATGCTGATCAGCCTATGGAGGAGGTGGAGAATTTAGATGGACAACAGGATGGGCCTGTGTATCTGCCTGGGGGGCGGGTACCTTCCCGGGGGGGGGCAGCAGTGTCTCTTCAAAGGGGTTGTCTCCAGCAGAAGAGCTGGAGAACAGGGAGAAAACCAGGATACATGAATTGGAGCTCGCAAAGCTCAAGCTGGGGAAAGAGGACAGGGAGTTGGCATTTCAGAGGGAGAAAGTAGCCCTGGAGGAGAAAAAGATGCTCTTGGAGCATGGAAGAGGTTTGAGGGAGCTTGATCTAAAGGCAAAGAGCATAGAGTCCAATCCCCATAGTGGCAGCACACCATCAGTGTCTGGAGAAGGGAAGGTATAGATCCCCAAGGAAGTCATTAAGGATTTCACAAAGCATGAGGACATTGGTCAGTGGTTCAAAGCTTATGAGGTAGCTATGAGGTCTTATAGAATCCCTGAGAGAGACTGGGGGCGTGTTTGTTGAGCCGCTTCCTGTATGAGGGGAGGCAGACCTTACTAGCATTGCCCACTGGGAATCAGATGTCCTATGCCCCCGTGAAAGAAGCCTTGGTGATGAGGTATGGTTTGACCCCAGAACGATACAGGCAGAAGTTGAGGACTTGTAAGATGCTGGAGTCCAGCACTTGGGTGGAATATGTATCCTATTTTTGCAGAGCACTGGATGGATGGGTGAAGGGTAGCAAGGTAAATGATTTTCAGGGGCTCTAAGATTTGGTTGCATGGGAGCACTTGTCAGATAACTGTTTTCCAGAGCTATGCCAGCACTTGATTCACAGCAAGCTGACTGACAAAGGAAGCTTGCTGTGGAGGCGGACCGCTGGGTCAGTACCAGGGTCCAAAAAAGTTGTATGGGAGACTCCACCAAAGGTGGGCTGGGTCCTCAGCAGAAGAGTGGGGGGGACAAGGGTAAACAGAAGGAGTTCCAGAAAGGAAGGTGCATGAGAGGATGACTTCATCCATGGATACTCTTGATTTTGTTTTGTAATTTTATCTTAAATGATATATTTAGCTTAATTTGGTATTATTCATAGTGAACGGAATTGTGAACGCAGGAAGTTGTAAGTTGATACGATTTGATTTTTAGACACCAATACGCATGGGTAATCACACATTTGTCACCATAATTTATAATGTTTTACAAAAATCATGTACTGTGGTTGTTTTTACAATGGAAAAGGTTTTCTGTTTTCTTACCCCTGATAAAGTCATAGGTTAATACACCCACTTGAGACGAAACACGTGTTGGCTAAATGAAAGTTGCCAGATGGCTGAAAATAAAACCACTAAGGAAACCCTGTTGTTCATGACTATCACTATCATTTATTTTTTGTGTGTGCTCAAAGCTATGTGAAAAGTCCTTCAGGATATCTCCATATTCCACATCAGATGCTTGATGCATATTCTTCACTAGTTCCTTGTATTCAAAGTTTAACCAAGTATTTATTTTGTTACGTGCACCCGCATACTGCCATCCGCAGCCTTTGGAATGAATCTGAATAGCTGGCATGTACCCCTGTGAGAGAAACTACAAGCCAACATCAAGACCCGGAGGTAAGTGCGCAGTGGCGGGAAGGGGAGACCTCTCCTATAGATGTGTGAGCCTGGGAGGTCTTAAAAAGGCATAGATCTATCTCAGCGGGAACCGTAAACCATTGTAGTAAGGACTCCCTTAATACGTACATACATTGTTAAGTTAGCATAACCACGTTAGATGTTAGAAAGCCATCGTGCTGCTTTTGCGCCCGACACTGCGTTCACATGTTATTGCTTAAACAAACTGCTGACTCGAGCTTTGCCTCACACGAGAGCAATCTGTTGTTACCATCCAGAGCTCTGCGCAGCGACCTTGGTCTGTACATGAAGTGACAAACAGTCTGGGTTGTTAGACAATGCATGTTTTCCACTCTAGGTTGATCGACCCACTATTTAGCCATAACACACAGGCAGCTGCAAAATACCTGAAAGTTGGTGCTTTTAATATGACAGCCCTCATGTTTAGTATTCAGACCGAAGACGAGCCTTCCTGCGAGAAGACTCCTGATGCTCCTGTGATGTGATTTCACTAAGCTGATCTTTGAGGTATGGGGTCCCCTATTCAAGCCTAAGAGACCTTCTATTAGCCTAATAATATTAGCTTCTTCGTAAAGGGAAGGTGGTAGTATCCACTGTCATTATAACATGATCACCCCTTTTATATTCTATGGTATTGTAACGATGCTGATGGTTTTGATTTTAATCATTTGTCTGCTTGTATTAGCCAAAGTACTGCATCTAAGGACACGTGGTCTATAAAAATAAACTCTTTTTATTTTCACCGTGTCTCTGTTGATTCTTGTTGTGGACTGATGTGAGAATAATAAACAAACAGGTATTTCCGATTCCCACCATTTCTGAGAGTATACTGAGTCGCTTGTTCTGGGTTGTCTTTTCATTGGGATCGCCGAGCTAAACCTCGGATAACGAATGGGACACTTATGCTAGCCGGATACTGGGTTCTGGGTTCTGAGGTGAGTTTCTGGTACACCACAATTCACTGAGGTCCTGGGGTTCTACGCATAGTTCTGTATATAAGCAGAATCCCTGCAACATGGCGCACCTAAACGTTTGGTCTATGAGTTGAAACGCCTTAGTAGTGCTTATCTTAGTCCACAACAACCTCATTCTTGTGTCCGGATAACAAGTCTGACGGATTTAAACCTACCTATTTCTATTGATATAGGTTTCTTCAAGCTTGATCATTAAAAAGGTTGTTGAACCCTTGTGCTACTGAATACTTTAAGTGTAGCTTGTCCTTATGGCGGTAGATATTGCGGCGCATAGCCGTGCAGCTCTGAAACGTCATTTGACGCAGTATGGGGTGCCGGACACTGGTATGAACGTCATCTTTGTGGTGGGAGCCGATGCGGCTCATCCCTATGAGTTGTTCTACTCTTGGGTGACGATTCCGGCGGTGAGTGAGGATGATAATACCTTTCATTCTTACACTGCCACTGCCGTGCCAGCGAACTATACACCGTATAGGACACAAGAAATACCAATATCTGCTTGGCAGCATCATATTTGGTTTAATGGCGCCCTTCCCCATGTGGTTATACCGCCGAGAATGGGCCCTTTATCAATTGCAGGGGCCACTTGGCCGGTACTAGCCGGATTTACGCCTCATCCCCGTTACCTCACGGTGACGGTGGCTGAGTTGCGTGTACTACACACTGCCCTTATTACGGTATATAGGGCGTTAGTGCAGTACGTGTCGCGCAATATGCAGGCGGGGGCGCCTGCTGTTGCGGGGCAGCCTACTGACCACCACGCGGTGGTCATTAGTCCTGTTATGGTTAATTCTGTTATGGGCAAGCGCCCCCAAACTAGGGATGATTTCCCCTTTTGGCTTGCTGAAAAATTTGACCAAATAGAAGCGGTATACCCGAATACGTCTCCTGTGGAGAAACACAGGATCCTCACCATTAGTTTGCCTAAAGACTTGGTCCCCAAATAGATGATTGCGTTACCTGGGGTAAGGTCTTTGCAGCGACGTACGCGCAGTGCTATGGCACTCCGTCTATGTTGCAGCTGCCCTCCGTTATTAAACGTGTTCAAGAGAACCACGGTGCGGAGTCTGCGATAGAATTAGGGATGCGGCTCCTCGGGGAGTTTGACCTGGTGGCTACCATGATAATGGGTAACCTTAAGGGTGATGCTTTGCAATTCCAGGTTCGTAATGAACTGAAGAAAGTTGCTGAGGAGGATAAGCCGCAGGAATTTGCGAAAATAATCTCAGGTGCATACAGAGATTTAGGTCGTAGCTCTTTAGGAGTTAAGCCTGTGATCAAAACTCCCGATTTTAAGCAGCAGGGTAAGGCAGAAGCCTCTAGTAAGGATGAATGGCCAAACTTTCCAAAACAAAATTGGCGGTCTAAACAACAGGGAAAGCAGCAGCAGAAACAGGGCTCTCGGCCTGCCTCTCCCGTTCAGTCAAGTAGTGAACGCACTTATGATCTGCGAGATCGTGCTACTATTAAGTCTCCTGATAGATTTCAGGTTTCTGAACAACGTTCTCCTCGTTCTTCACAGGAAACATCGGCTTCACAGTCCGGTGGCGGAGGTGGTGGCAAAGGTCGGGGTGCACCACAAACACGTGACCAGCCCCGACAGACTGAGGGTAAAGGCAAGCAGGACGAATTTGCACGACAAAGACCCCCATTTCAGAAGAAGAAAGTGGCGGCTCTGACGGCAAGGTATACCTCAGATAGTGCGGACACAGCTTCGGAACCGGAAATGGGCGCTGACGCTACTGGACAGCGCAGCGGAAATTACCATAGTCCGTCAAGCTCTGCGTCCATTTCTGGCGGCGACAGCAACTGATATAATGGTTACTGTTGAAACAGCTGACACCAGAGTGGCTCCCCCTGACAGACTTTATGAAATAGTCTTATTAATTGAGGGTGACATACAACGTACAATAAAAGGGATTTTTTGGGATAATCTGACTACCACCTATGATATCCTCCTAGCGGAGGCAGATTGGCCCCCAGCTTTCATTTTAGAAGCTCCTAGAGGGGAGGAGGTAATCCTCCCGTCCTTTGCGCACACGGTGCCTAAGGACCAGGCTGAAGTGTACGCTGAGGAGTGGGCGCTGGCGCTTGCGCCGGCGGTATATCGTACACAGGTGGGATGGGACCGGGTGTCCCCCTGCCATGAGATTCCATTGCGGTCTATGCCCCAGCCTCAACCCCAATATCCCATGCGTCGTGAAGCTAGGCCACACGTCGCGGCAATCCTTGAGCAATTGGAATATCAGGGTGTTATTGAAACTTGTGTGTCCCCTATGAATAACCCTTTATTCACTGTAACGAAGCCTGACGGCTCGTACCGTTTAGTTTTGGATTACCGGCACCTAAATTCCCATTGCCGGACCTGCGCGGTACAGAATACACACAGCTCGGCTCTTGTCGACAGTCTCGTGCGTAAAAGATTTAAAACGACACTTGACATTTCCAATGGCTTTTTTAGCCACAACCTGTCCACACTGAGTAGCCAGTGGACGGCGTTTACTTCGGGCGGCAAACAAAAACAGTTTACGAGATTTGCCATGGGCTACAAAAATAGCCCTGGCGTCTTTTCCGCTCGCGTGGTCTCTCTCTTAGAGAGAATAGACCCCGACGCATACTCCTACGTTGACGATATCTACCTCACGGATGATGAGCTGATGCCACATCTGTCTCGAGTCGACAATATTATAGTGAGTTTTGCTGACTATGGCTACAAATTTAATTTTGCGAAGTCTCACATCGCGGAATATACAGTGTTGTTTTTGGGCTACGAGCTCAACAATGAGGGTAAGGGATTAGCTCCTCACTTTCTGGAGAAGTGCGCATGCTTGCGCGCTCCTACAACGCTGAAAAAATTACAATCTCTTCTGGGCTTTCTGAATTTCGGACGTACATATATTCCTGATTATGCCCAGCGTATCAAACCGCTTTATGCCTTGGTACAACCTTCCTTTTCGAAGTCTAGCTGGAAGCTGGAACACTCTGCTATTCTACAGTCTTTACAGGCTGATCTTCTTGCTTCACAATACTTGCTGACGCGTGATAACTGCACTAACCTGGTAATAAGAATAGCACCGGGCGCCGTGGGTTTCACGTATTTAACGTTTAATGAGGGCGATACAGTCCCCATTGCGTATAAATCACACTTGTACACCTCTGCTGAATTACGTTTTTCCACGGTCGAGAAAGTTCTGACTGCTGTACAGATGGCGATCCTTAAAGAACGCGCACTGTCGCATGGGAAACAGATTCTGGTTGTAACACCGTATCCTGCCCTAGAGGCAGTGACTAAAGCAAGTGTACCAAATTCTAAAGCTTTGCATCCACGGTGGATACAATGGGCAACAACTCTGACGTCGCCAGATGTCCCTTATATCTTTGACGCCTCATTACAGACTCAGGAGTACTTGCAGTATGAATTCGTTCATCCGGCTCCTCTGTCTTTGCGCCCGCTCGAAGAATACCATTGTGTCATATACACTGACGGCTCGGCGCAGCCCGCGATTGGATCAAAGCACGTTTATTCTGCGGCTTGCGCAATTGTCGTAGGTACATTCGTAAATGGTGAATTCCAATCTGATGCAGTGCATACGCAGTCATTGGGTGATTGTACCGCGCAATTGGCGTAGCTTCGGGCTCTGGTGCTTGCACTGGAGTTTGCTGATCCCCGTGTCACGACATTAATAGTTAGTGACTCTTTTTATTGTGTCCAGTTATACAATGACAACTTACACTTCTGGTCTCAAAATGATTATCGAGACACCAAAGGTAGCACAATTAAGCATAAATTGCTTTGGGTTCGAGTGGCAGACTTTAAAGAACGTCTCCCTCCCGTGAATGTTATTCACACTCTTGGTCACCAACGACTTGGTGTCCATGCCGTCGGTAACAGCTTGGCTGACGAGGCGGCAAAAACCGCAGTGGCTACATACTTAGTGGCAGCAGTTACAAGATCCAAAAGTAAGATTGATGATGACATCTTGGCAGCTATTGCTGCTACAGAGAAGGGAAGTGATTACCCGAAGGGTTTTCCTTCTCGTTATTTTTATCATTTAAGTCCTGATAACGTTCCGTTAGTGAGGATTAACGACGTTGGTGACAGAATTATTCCCAACGCGGACTGCAGACCAGCACTGATTCTAGCTGCACACGAGGGGTTGGCGTCAGCCCACGCCGGTGTGTCCGCTACTATATCTCTGTTACAACAACGTTACTGGTGGTTTGGTTTATATAAACAAGCGCGCGCGTATGTTCTTGATTGTGACATTTGCCAACAGATTAAACCTTCTACTGTTGCGCGTCCACCACAAACACAGTTGTATATATCTAATAAGCCATTTGGTTGTGTTTATTTAGATCACTGCGGTCCTTTTTCTTCTGATACTGCGTACAAGTATATCTTGGTTGCAGTGGATTCGTGCACACGTTTTCTCTGGGTATGGACACAAAGGAGTGCTGATTCACGGACTGTCATCAGGGATTTGCGTGTCTTTGTGGGAACTTTTGCGTGTGGTACCTTCCATTCTGATCAGGGCCCTGCGTTCGCCTCTAAGGCTTACAAGGAGGCTATGAGAAATGTGGGGGTCCTAGTCAAATTTTCGTCCCCCTACCGACCTAAGGGTAATAGTGTGGTGGAGCGAATGAACCGTGACTTAAAGCAATCATTGACAGCACGTGTTTTAGGCACAGGCCGGAACTGGCTAGCCCATTTGTATAACGTCCAACGTGCACTTAATAATCTCCCTAGAAGGTCTCTGGGTGGGCGGACCCCATACATGATGCTCTTCGGAATCAGAATGTTTGTTCCAGACCTTGATGGTCTAGACATGGCGGCGTCGACCGCACTCTTTGACGTAGATAATCACTGTGCTGTTTTGCAGACTCTACAAGAAGCCAGAGACTCTCTTTCGAAAGAACACTTGCCCTCCACATCTGAAGCTGAGGTTCAGATTCCGGTAGTCGGCTGGCTACCCCGAGTTGGAGACCTGGTCCGTGAGAAGGTGGAGAACAAGAAGGAGTTCGGCCCCTCTTATCGTGCACCGGTTCCAGTGCTTGGAGTGCAGGGTACAAGAACAGTCATTTTACCTCCACTTCCTGGTCGAAAAGAAAACAGGTACATCTCTATTGACAATGTCAAACTTCAGCGAGTGGCCGATACTTCTTAGTCTGACTCCAGCAGTTTCATGCCAGACGATGCAAAGAAATTCAACGTTGGTTCCAGCTTCTACCACCTTGTCTGATGTTGCCATTGAGATGCAGTCAGTTACTGATCCCCTGTTAATACCACCGGCTGGTGGTCTGTCCGACGAGACTGAGTATGCTTATCCTACGGATGGTCACTCGCCTGTTTTGCAATCTACGGCGCTTGATCAGTCCAGTTTCTCCTTTGACACTAATTCTTTGCCCTCCACCCCCCCTTCGAACATTGCTGTTTTTGCTAGTTGGTTTAAAAGACATTTTTTGGTTGCCCCTTGGACATACATCTGGCTAATGCTTTTCAGTATTTTTTTGTTTATGTCCATTGGATTTGTAATAGTGTTTTTCCGTCTGGTGGATGGTCACTATCTCAAAGAGAGATCAACAATTAGACTTATCAATGGAACTTTGGCCCCCCACTCCTCGTCCCACATCATGAAAAGGGACCAGACTTTTGTGAATATTACTGCCTGGCCAGTCATGGATGGAATCGCATGGGATGCTGTTAAATTTCAAATTCATGGGCCTACAGAGGTCATTAATGTACCTAATGTATTTCGTGTTTTTATGGGTGATGTAGTTAAACAGAACATACGTTCTGATGATTGGGATGTACACGCCATTGAGGCACTGTTTTCAGATTTGAAATATTATGCCGCTTTTGATGCTGAGGATTTGTATGAAAATGCGGCTAATTATGCAGAACAGTATTGTTTTCAGCATTATGGCAATCACTTCCTGCATAAAGCGAATACATTTAGAAATTTTGTAAATTTTACCCAATGGGAACACTGTCCCACCCCCTCTTTTGGCAGTTCACATACATTAGTTGATAAGTATACTTATTTTACTGATTTCAGTGTTTCAGACCCGGCATCCTTTTATTTTAAAGTTAAGCCTGAGTCTGCCTCAAAGGTTAGACTGACACACACCAAATTGCTTTATTCTATGTCCTTTATGGATGAGTTGTCAATCAAAGGTTATGATCTATGGAAGGCTACTATTGATCTTAAGTCGGTTTGGGGTTCCAAACCGTGGCAGGTTCAGGGAACTGAAGCTTTACACCGTGCCTGTCTAGTACCAAATCATAGGTTGTTTTTAAATTCAACCATCTTCCAAACCACCTGTTTCGGATTGGCCACTTCTAAAAAACTAAATTCGCCTTCTGTGCCGGATCTGGGCGCTTACCCAAATTGGGATAACCACACAGATCTGTCCCTTCCTGCTTTGCAGTCATTAGTTTCTAATACATCTTTCAATATTTCGAAATTTAGTAGTGAAGGATGGTTAATTTGGCAAAGCAGTTCTGATACCTGTCAACGTCGTTTTCTAGGGCTGAAGCCAGGGTATACTCAGGAACACGTAGACCCACGGTTTGAGTCGTCACATACAGTAACTACATACTCTGTAGGGAAATTATGTCAGTCCTGGCTGCGACATTCCACCTTGGCATCTGTCAAAGTTCATTTATCAAAATTACATGACAAAATAGATTTGAATGATTTTGTTAAAGGTCCTGTGGGTGGCAGATCCAAAAGGTGGGCGTATGCTATTTACAACGAGGTATGGAAATTGTCGCAAATTGAGGCAGCTTCACGATTGAGAGCTATTGATCAGGCTAATATGGAAAAAGTATTAGCAGTTATTGATAACAGCATTAGCACTCTTTCTTCTCGAATTTATACATTAGATAATATTGTTTCTTCAATTGTTGATATTGTGCATGATGATATGTCTGTATTGTATCATGGTCAGAACCAGTTGCGTTCTGTTATGCAGTTTGCATGGACATTACAAACGTTGAAGGCAGGGAAGGTCCCTTGGGACTATCTGAATACGACAGCATTATTTCTTCCTTTTAACCTTACTGACAAACAGCAGTTCATGTCCATGAAAGATGCTTCATATTCCTTGTTACATATTGAAAAGTTGGAACCGTTACCTTTCTCGGTGGCGGAATTGGATTCTGCAGTGTGGTTATTACATGGGTTGATAACTCTCCCGTTCGCCCTTTTTGAGTTTACCTCTTGTATGAAACACTATGCTCTGGGTAGATATGAACAGCTGGGTACCGCTTTCATACATGAGGTCTGGTCCCTCCCTTTTACATATCGATGTACTAGAGACGGTACTGAGGTTTATCTGAAAGGTGAGGAGTGTACGACGACACCTGATCATTCTGTGGTATGTAGGCACATTCAGTTGCACGGTGCGTGTAATGTGAACGCCCCGAATTTGGCCTGCGTCCTCAAAGGTATCCCAGTACCAGTGATTACACCATCTTTCACGCTGCTTGCAAACGGTAGTTATTTACTTTTAAATAATGAAGCTTGCTGCGGGATGTTAGTCGGAATCCCATATATAGTAACTGTATCGCAGAGGGTTGTCTGCTGCAATAATGTTCTGTTTCCTCCCCCGCATGGGCAGCTGGATGCTTCCATCTGGCCTTCGATTCCAACCTTGAAAGCAGAGTTCAACAAGATGAGCAGAATAAGAGCGCTATTGTCCCAAAAGGAGGTGCCATTGACTTCCTCCCGGGAAACATTTGTCCTTCACGTAGCAAATACGTGCACTGAGGTACAGGCGCTTTTGAATACTGACCTCCCCCTGCATTTTGGAGCTTTGATCCAAACGATTTTCGATGCCTCGTCCACGACCGGCCTGGCTCATTTTTTTAAACTTGTGGGCTCGGGCCTCGTGACCTCTTTCCAAACTATTTTTGGTGTGATTCCGGCATTTTTTCATTCTATTTTCTCGAGCGTCTTTGGAGGTGTCCCGTTGATTCTGGCGCTAGTGGCAGGTGTGCTACTTTTACTTTTCATCCTACGGAATGGCTGCTCTTTCTGTGCCACACGACAGCCTGTCCCGTCTGCAGCTTCTTCGTGACAGGATGCTTGAATACTATGGCGTCCTGCCATTGGCAACTCTGAGCCTGGCATATGGATTATCTTTCCGGTATTCCTACTTCACCTGCGTGCAACCTGTCTTTCACTGCCTAGATTGTTCCTTTGAATGGCCTCTGGATTTGTGCTTAACCAACATGGTGTCTCCGGACCCGGATTATGATCGACTGATGAGGCCCTTAGTGTCTCACGAGTTCGCCTGTTCTGGTGTTCGGATTATGGCCATCGGTGCGGCGCATGGTATCCTGGGTAATTGGGACATCGCGAGGGCGGCATATGACTTCTTGGATATGAGTTATTTGGAAGTACACGCTGGTTGCCCTCTGATGGTGCTAGAGGCTCCGCTAATGGAAGAACATGTATGTTCCTTTTCTTTGATTAACTGGATGGCTGAAACCTTCAGTGGCCGTGCCAATGATTTTCTGCTGGAAGCAGTGGCCACATATGCTGCATATACATTCATGGATTGAGTGAACTGTCGTCCACTGTGTTTTTCCTCACGTGTCTTGAACAGTACCTGTGCCTCTGCACTTCTGCCCGGTGGGGCGTTTTTTCATTTATTTCTCACCCCCCGCTGCAGGTTTGAGGTTTTTTGTTTTTTCTTTCCACCTTTGGTTTTTTTCATTCTCGGACTTTGCCTGAACTGAAACTTGTTTTTTGAATTGGATACGCCTTGTTCTGCTCTGTCGCACTTGAACTCTGTGTTCTCTCTTTTTCTTGCATACTAAGTAGTGCTTCGATCAAGGGGGCATGTAGTAAGGACTCCCTTAATACGTACATACATTGTTAAGTTAGCATAACCACGTTAGATGTTAGAAAGCCATCTTGCTGCTTTTGCGCACGACACTGCGTTCACATGTTATTGCTTAAACAAACTGCTGACTCGAGCTTTGCCTCACACGAGAGCAATCTGTTGTTACCATCCAGAGCTCTGCGCAGCGACCTTGGTCTGTACATGATGTGACAAACAGTCTGGGTTGTTAGACAATGCATGTTTTCCACTCTAGGTTGATCGACCCACTATTTAGCCATAACACACAGGCAGCTGCAAAATACCTGAAAGTTGGTGCTTTTAATATGACAGCCCTCATGTTTAGTATTCAGACCGAAGACGAGCCTTCCTGCGAGAAGACTCCTGATGCTCCTGTGATGTGATTTCACTAAGCTGATCTTTGAGGTGTGGGGTCCCCTATTCAAGCCTAAGAGACCTTCTATTAGCCTAATAATAATATTAGCTTCTTCGTAAAGGGAAGGTGGTAGTATCCACTGTCATTATAACATGATCACCCCTTTTATATTCTATGGTATTGTAACGATGCTGATGGTTTTGATTTTAATCATTTGTCTGCTTGTATTAGCCAAAGTACTGCATCTTAGGACACGTGGTCTATAAAAATAAACTCTTTTTATTTTCACCGTGTCTCTGTTGATTCTTGTTGTGGACTGATGTGAGAATAATAAACGAACAGGTATTTCCGATTCCCACCATTTCTGAGAGTATACTGAGTCGCTTGTTCTGGGTTGTCTTTTCATTGGGATCGCCGAGCTAAACCTCGGATAACGAATGGGACACTTATGCTAGCCGGATACTGGGTTCTGGGTTCTGAGGTGAGTTTTTGGTACACCACAATTCACTGAGGTCCTGGGGTTCTACGCATAGTTCTGTATATAAGCAGAATCCCTGCAACACCATAATAAGTTCAATGCCCACGGAAGCGTGAGGCATAGAACTCGCAGTGACTGAAGTTGTGTGCCAGATTTGAGCACATTTTCATTTTTAAATGGAAGGTGAAAAAATAGAAGCAAAGCTGAGGGCAGCTGAAAAACTCTTTAAAGAGGGATCTGAAAGGAATGTGAACATTGGGTCAGAAACAGGTGAAAAGGGCAATTAATAGTTGAGTTTTTATATTTGAGTCACAGATTGGAACGTCTATCCAAAGCAGAAATCTCCATATGGTGAGAAGTCCAATCCACCAACTTGTGGATAAAGAGACAGTGATGACATTTTGAAAGAAATGAAAGTGAGAGTCAAGAAACATGAGGATGAAATAACAAGAAAGGCCCATAAATTTCAAAGAGATAGGAGAGATTATGAGAGTGAAAGAATTTACACATTTTCTAGAAAATATGATATCAGAAGGAAAAGACTTGAGGGAACCAATAAAGTAAGACAGGATATGACTGAGTGACATTAGTTCTGAAACTGGTTCCGAATCAGATCGAGAAGGATCAATAGATTGTAATGGAAGAATTACAGCAGTCCAAGAGGAATTCCGTTTCTTAAGGTTAGGCAGATTCACAAACCATCGCCTGCAACAACAACAAAGAAGAGGCAGAGGAACCAGAGGCGGAGCGGCCATGGGAAGAGAAGAGGACAATACAGCTGGAGTAATAACATGGAGCCACAGCTGGAGTAATAACAAGGAGCCACAGCAAGAAATAAAGGAGATCAATATGGTAATTAATCTTACCAACGAGACACTTACTTCAGAAGATGAGAAAATTCTTGGATTAAGCCTATCATATTGTCCCAGCGCACCATTCAATTATTAATAGAATAAATTAGACCTTTAAATGTTCATACGGAAATTTAAATGGATTTTTTTCTTTTAAACGCAATAAAAAAGCAATAGAAGAACATTGGACGTAAATACAGAGAGTAATCTTCTAGCAATGGATATCGATTTGATGACAGACATGAGGGTATTGGAGAATGAGGGAATTGGAGAATGAGGGGATTGAAGAGCAAGAATCTCCAACAGATATAGAACTCCTGGCAGAACAACAAATTGTAGGCAATAAAGGGGCTGATACTCCTTTTACACCTAAATCAAAATTTAACATTGCCACATGATAAAATAAATTCCTTCAATGAGAACACGATCTATGAATTAAAGAAAATCAAGAAATGTGAAATCAAAGAGAAGAAAAGGATTACACCATGGAGGGCCAAATATATTAGAGTGATGACGAAGTGGTAAAAAAGCAATGAGTACATTATCCGAAATTCAGACTAAGGAGGGAATGTCATTATTTGGCCCAAAAAATGTATATGCAGGAAGCATACACACAACTAAATGATTCAACATGTTACAGAAAGATAACAAGGAATGACTATGACAAATTAAAAACATTTCTGCCATGATTTGGAAAAGTGGCACAATGACAGTTTGATCAGTTTGGGTGAGTATAGCTTTTTAAAGTTTAGCCATCCAAGGATACCGATTATGTATCTATTGCCAAAAATGCACAAACTCGAGATTGTCCTCAAGAAAGGCCAATCATTTCACCAAAGGCAGCCTATTTGAGAATGCCTCTAAATATGTTGAGTATTTTTTACAGCCCTTGGTTCAATATCTACCATCCTATATCAGGGACACAACAGATTTCTTAAAAAGGATACTTGGCATTCATTGCGAAGAAGACTATTTAATGGTCTGTTTAGATGTAAATTCATTGTATACTAGCATCAGACATGTAGATGGTTTAAAAGCAGTGTGACACTTATTGAAATTCAGACCTACACAATATCATGAGCATAATGAAATGTTGTTGAACATTATCTCTTGGTGTCTGAAAAGCAATATTTTTTATTTAATAATGACATATTATGAACAGATGCAAGAGACAGCGATGGGCACCTGATTCTCCCCCAGTTATGCAAATCTGCATATGAGCTAGTGGGAGGAGCAGGTGCTGCACAGCCTGGAACTAGAGGGATGGTCACCACATATTATGTGGCTTAAGTATATAGATCTGTTCCTGCTGTGGAAAGGAGATCGAGAATCTGCAGAAAAGTTTGTCATCAAAATCAACAATTTCTTGATGCTAGACTAGAAGTAGTCGGTTCACAACTAACTTCCTCAGTGTATAGAAAAACAACCACAGGCAATACTACTCTTCATGCCAGTAGCTCACACCCCACCTCATGAAAGAACAGTATACCATATGGTGAAATGTAAAGAGCCAAGAGAATTTATAGCTCACAATCCATCTATGAAAAAACAGAAGCAGAAATTACCACAAGACTAAAAAGAGAGGGTGTATAAAGATGAGACATTGAGAGAGACCAGAAGGAAAGTAGCCACTGTCAATAAAGTAGATCTACTATTCAAAAACAAGTTAAGAAACTGCAATCAGAGAAAGAATGTAGATGTATTACCACCTACAACCAATACCATGAAAAATTGTTACAAGCTATGCGTAAACACTGGTATTGAATCCAACCTGACCCGGGAATAGGATCAGAAATGAACACAAAACCCCTGATCACTTACAGAAAATTACAATCTATGAGAAACACTATTCTCAAGACTGAGGTTAATACTGCTAGTAATTGGCTGAAACCTAGCAAAGGCTTTAAAAAATGTAAGAAATGCAAAGCATGCCAAAATGCCAAAACCATTACGAAGATCAGTACTGATTTAGGAGAGCGGGTACTAATCAGCAAACCATTAAATTGTAAATCAGATGTTGCAGTTTATTACTTGAACTTGTAGTATTGTCCTTCCCCGAAGAAATATATCGGCAGTACAATACTACCAGTTCATAAACTTATTCTACAGTTACTTATTCTACTTCTTCTGGGGAAAAATGAAAATCTCTGGGGCCCTCAGCACTGGCCATGTGAAATGGGTACTCTTCCCCAACCTTCTGCCTATGTCCGCAATTTGGGAGTCTTGATTGATGATAATCCCTCTATGAAGCATCAGGCTGTAAAAATGGCGGCCACTTGTTTCACCATCTTAAAATGGTTGAAAAAAATCATTTGGATGCTTCCGGTTTCCGTCCAGAAAACCGTATTACAGGCACTTGTGACTTCAAGAATGGACTATGGAAACATTCTTTATCCGGGTTCTAATAAAGATGTTATACAAAAGCTTCAAGTGATCCAAAATTCTGCAGCTAGGCTACTATGCCAGCTCCCCAAAAACTCTTCCACCTCCAGTGCTCTATATAAACTCCACTGGCTTAAGATTGCTAACCGTGTGAAGTTTAAAGCCTTGAGTTATATGTATAAAATTAAAAGTGGCTCCTCGCCTAAATATTTACAAATTTTGGTTTATCCCTCTCTACCCTCTCGGGTACTTCGCTCTGCCACTCAGGGCAAATTTGTGGTGCCTAGAGTCAAACTTACAAGAATGGGTGGCCGTTCCTTTGCCTATCTAGGTCCTGTGCTCTGGAATTCCCTTCCAACCGCCATTCGCAATGAAACTTCATTCTTGAACTTTCGTAGATCTGTAAAAACATGGTTATTCAATCAATGATTGACTCTATCTTTACTGTCCTTGGTCCCCTGTCTGGTTAGTGCTGGGAAACCCTTGGTGGGTAGCTGTGCGCTCTACAAAACTAACCTAACATAACATAACATTCGAGCTGTGAAGAACATGGATGAGACCTATCCTGGAGCTAGACACTTTAAGGAACATCATAACAGCAAACCCAGCCTTAAGACAAACCACATATTAGATCAAGTGAAAAAATCAACTCAGGGAGGAGATAGGGAGAAAATATTGAGACAGCTTGAGTGCAAGTTCATTCTAAGAACAGGGACAAGAGAATCTACAGTATTAAATATGGATGAAGAGAAGTTTACTTTCCTGTAAATAAAAGGAAATATCCTCATTCCTTGCCCCCTTTGTAATTTTAACTTTCAATAGTTTTTATGTATTGACAGCCTCTTTGTTGCATACGCAGATAGTAACTGTTTTTTTCATTTTGTTCATTTACAGATTGTGTACAGAAGACACCAAAGCGGAAATGCAGAAGAGCTAAGATATCATTTTGAATTTATATTTTTATTTTAATATGAAATTGGTAGTTTGAGATTATTGTCTATTTCAACATAAAGGTGCATGAATGAGAATATTGTATAGCTTATGCTGTTTACGTACATCTGTATGAACATATGCCAAATGGGGCGAAATCCTCAAGCAAATTATGAAATTATGAGTTTTTGGCAAAATATAGCTTTAAGGGGTTTCGCAAAAATTATCTTTTCCATTCGAAAAAAACTTTTTTTTCTTAAAAAAAATCTTTCATTTTTTGTAAAAAGAATTGTATACTTTTAGTTGCATTTAATACAGTGTATTTAAACACAGGTGTGTGCAATAGAGTTATACTTTGCACATTACAAAACGGCTGTGATGCTTATTTACTTGGAATAGACGATGCAAGTCCACTTTCTATGTTGTATACATGTTCAAAAGTTGGCTGATGCAATACTAAGGTGTCCTGAACAAGGCCCGGCAGGAGCCGAAACGTGTAGATGTTTTATGTTTTCCAAGAAAATAAAAATTCAATAATCTGAATATTCAGAGCTACGTGGAGTGCACTATTGTGTGGATTCATACGGAGAACTACTGCAAGTTTGTAAACACCCGGGTACGGGCGTGTTATGTACACTGCAGCATTCAGGTTGCACACTGCCATACGCACCCATTGGAAGAAATATATGTATATAAAATCATATAATGAAGTCCCCATGGTTTGGGGTGTAATTTTCATTCCCTGCTTCTGTGTTTTCTATGGAGGCCTGTTGCACTGTCAGTGACTGTGTAGTGCTTGATTTACTTCAAGGCTGAGATGGAGTACCAATTAGCCTGTTTGGGCTCTTTTTGAGCTGTAGTAACTTAAGTGTATATTGTCAATTGCCAAGTTCTTACTTTTTATGGGTAGGGTATCTGTATTAGGATGTCTCTTCCATTTTTCATTAGCATGTACCTTCTGCCTTCATTATGCTTACTTCTTCATGGTCAGCAACTTCGCTCTATCAAAACACAGTGAGAAATTGGGGTTTGCAGAGTTTGTCCAAACCACTTAGTCTTTCACTAGGTTCCAGTGTAAAACCCCTATAAAAATGTTATCACACACTTTAGCTTTCACCTCCTTTAATCTTTCTGTACGCTTCAAAGTACCCGAGCTGTCCACTAACAAGTATAACGCACTGTATAGGATAGTGTTACTGCTGTGGCCTGGCAACTAGCGCTCCCAAGGCTGTGTCATGCAACCTAAAAATTCTACATTGCACTATTTCTCTGCCTAACTGGCTTACATTGTAGATAGCCGAAGTTCACAAGCTCGTCGTTCTTGCCCATGCTGTTTGGTGTCCATTCCACTGCTGGTTTGGAATTTCCAGAATAGAAATGTGTGTCACAAATAGCATATTTTTCGAGAGCATGAGGATTACATAGCACGCTCTGTCATCACTTTCCATGCTGCCCCTTCACAATCAAGAACATATATGGGAGTATTTCCAACCTTTAATGGAATCCCATATTCATAATGTACCTTTACTTCTAGGAAATGAGAGTTCTGCTTTCCAAAAATAATCTTGGCTACAGAGGCAGATCAATAGTACATGACAGAAAGAATTAGAATCACACATTATTTTAAACATCCGATAGAAACAGAGGTTAAAATACCCAATGAGATTTCCTGGAAGTTCTCACAGCCCATTATCCATTTCTGAAATAATAGAACAAAATGTCTGGATGAACTTCTTACTTATTATTACTCCCCCTTCTTTCATAACAAATTTCAGAGGGTTCAACCCCATTACCAAAGACGAGGCAGTAGTATGACTGTTCAGATTATTGTGGAAATACTACATGCTCATTTCTTAGATGCTCTTGCATAAAGAGAGCATTGCTACTCCTAATTTAAGACATGAGGCCAGTCACAAAACATTTCATGTCCTTTGTGATAAATGTGTGGATTGCTTGGTGCAAACACCATTCACTGCCATATTATGAAATCAGGTTTCTGTAGGTGATATTGTGCGTCAAGAATGTTTGTGCATAATTGTTGTGTCGCATTTTGTTTTAGTGGTAATTTGTTCTGTATTTTTTATGCCATTGTTTTTTTGTGAAACAAGGGAAAGCAAACAGCCAGTATTGCACTCCTCTACTTCATTATCACATGTTCAGATACCTTTGTTGTACAAGGGCACATCATTTGTCTCTACTTTCAAGACCAATCCCTTGGAGTCTGAGATTGCGCTCTATAAATTGACCAGAAAACTGCGGTTACGCTCTTTTTTTCTTAGACAGGGCAACAGTGGCAGAGATGCAGACCCTTCGGCTTACCTGAAATTTAAACCTAAGAGCACGTTTATGTTTTCCATTTCCCATAAGGTTATTGATTCATTCAAAACTATAGTCAAAAAAGATCTGTCACTTTTATCAGTGCCCTCTGCTAAACTACAAAACATGTCTAAATCTGAAAAAATGGCCCTCAAATCACTACGTAAGCACACATTTTTCACTTATTCTCCAGCGGATAAGGGTAGTGCGATGGTTGTGATGGACCGTAGTTTCTATGAATCCAAAGTTGAAATTATGCTATGGGATGAAACGACCTATTTACCCTTGTCCGATGGTCCTACAGAGGAGTTTAAACTAACTCTCATGAAGATTTTGACACATGCAATGGAGATGGCATGGATCTCTGATAAAAAACTTTAATTTCTCTACACACTGCATCCACGACGCCCATCATACATAAATCTTTGCAAGAGCCTCCTTTGAAAACTATAGTATCTTGTTGTGGTTCGTTGCACAAACCTTTGGGGCACTATCTTGACACGTTTCTTCAAACTATAGTACAGTCTGGGGCTACTTATTTACAAGACACGACACACCTTCTGCAACTACTACAGGGGCTTGCAATACCTGTAGCGTCTGAAATCTGGCTTTTTTACATCGACGTCACAGTGTTATACACATCCATCCCCCATTCCAAGGGTATTGAGGCGGTAGAGTGAGCGCTTTTATGTCGAGAGGATATGCGTGCTAATAAAGTTTTTCTATTGGCGCTATTACAATTTTCGCTGTTTCATAGTTACATTCAATGGAAGCAGAAATTTTACCTTCAGACTAATGGGACCTCAATGGGTTTTTCTGGGGCCCCCCGCTATGCCAACATTTTTATGATGCAGTTTGAACTCCAGCATATCCTTTCAGACACCAGGTGGTCTGAACTTCTCATCTTATACAGAAGATACATAGATAACATACTCATTATATGGCAAGGCACCCAAATGATCTTTTGGAGAATCTCTCACGGCTTAATACTCGGCATCCGTGTATTCGGTTCACCCACAACATTGATCGTCGACACATTGCCTTCCTGGATGTTAACATTGAACTGGATGGAACAGTAATCAATACCTAAATATTAAAAAAAAACACTGATCACAACAATTCGTTGTTATACACTAGTTTCCACCCACAGTCACTTAAACGTCACCTGCCGTACTCTAAGCTTCTCCGGGTCAAACGCATCACTTCTGACACGTCTAAATTTGGACCTTCTATTCAGGAAACTAGAAACAGATTTTTGGCTCATGGATACCCTGCGAAAATCATTGACAAAGCTGAAAAACGTATACAGAGCTTCAATAGAGAAGCAAACTAAATCACCATCTAAGAGAGAAGTGTTTGAATCCACCTATTCCACATCGTCGATGGCTATCAAACACATAATCCTAAAACGTTGGGAATTACTCCAGTCCAAACCAGACTTTCAAGGAATCTTTGCAGCAACCACAATTTTTGCTTATAGGAGATCTCATAATCTAAGAGAACTCTTATCTTCACATGAACCCAATAAACACACTATGCACAAAGGCATGCACACATGTTACAATTGCTCTCATTGTAATAATGTTTTGGTTGGAGATAGTATCTCTCATCCCTGGTCTGGAAAAAGCATCAAGATACATTTCACTGGAGACTGCAATAGTACTTAGGTTATCTACATGATCCGATGCCCTTGCGGAATGTACTATGTGAGCCAGACCGAGTGGTCTTTACGCACACGTATTACTGAACACAAGTCTCGCATCAGAATTAGGACTACCACCTCTCCCCTAGCGGTCCATTGGCAAGAGCACCACCACTCTATAGCCCAGCTTCGTTTCTCTGAAATGATTTAGATACGTTTGTTGGACACTGTCACGCCTAAAGGTCTGAATTGCAAGCTGGAATTTTCATGCCTAATGTTACTCGAACCTTGTGAGATGGTAATGTTTGAGTATTTTGTCATGTGTCACACTCTTTCATATTCATTTACCATTTTCGCTGTTGTGTCGAGGGACACGTACTTTGTAATGTACTCCGTTTCATGCATACTGTTTTCATCTTCATGTTGATGTTTGGATGATACAAAAAGGGGGGAACCAAGAGCTTTTGTACTGAGGTCCTGCACAATGCTCCAAACATATGATCAAAACCAAAAGGGTGTGCAGTTCCTCTGGAAAAAGGGGGGGAAAGGGAGGGAGAGAGATTAGTCTCTATAGAATGCCCTCACACGCCTAGCAATGTGTCATGCTTCATCATAGGGCTGTGCTCCTCGTCGGGCCGGCGCTGCAATGCCCGACGGGCACCCGCGAAGGGGCTCTTTATCGGAGATCTTTTTAGAGACAGCGGTATGGGTGCGTGGGGGTAAGTGCAACAAGTGTAGTGAGCGGTAGTGTGTAGGGTTAAAATAGGTATGGTATTGCCAATCAAGGAACAATTTTATTCTGGTGGTATACCAGCCTAATTAAAATAGGTGAACCCTAAAGGGATTATAAAGCTCCCCAGGGAAGTAACAAAAAGGTCGACATGTTTCTTGCCCTGTGCCCAAACGGGTCGGTGGCAACTCTTCAGGACCAGGTGAGAGAGTGCTCAAAATAATCTCTACTACATAATGGGTGACAGTAAAATTTGTACATCACCAAAGAGGGTCCATGAGGTCCCAAAGGGGAGTGGACCCACTGTTGCGAGACCTAAAGGAAAAAGAAAGAGACGGAAACAGAACACAATACAAGGCACAAAATCAGGGCTCATCATAGATGCTTACTGGGTGGCTGAGGTGAGCAACCGTCCAATAGTGAAATTCGTGCTACCATGGCTTGTTTGGATGATGATGACATATGCTTCACCTACCAGTATTTTAACCGTATCCACAACACTGTTACTGTATATTTTTTGCACATTAATTTAGCAGGCATTATTTCAGTTCATAACATTTTGTTTTTGTTTGGCCTGGCACATTGGCGTGGGTCTCCCTTCCATTTTTCGCTGTGCCTCATGTATTTTTTGCTGGTGTTAGTTGCTCAGGACACTGTGCCACTGCTGTCCAGTGCCACAGTGCAAGTGCTCCCTATTGTAAATTGATGTATAATTTGTGATTCCATGATTGGTTGGTTTGGTTTACTTGTCAGACCCTAGAACAGTGCACCAGGAGTGTCCAGGGCTTGTAAATCCAAATACTGCTGGTGGGCTTGCAGCACTGGTTGTGCCACCCACAGAAGCAGCTTATAAACATGTGTGTAATGTCTGCCATTGCAGAGCCTGCGTGCAATCTGGTACTGTCATGCTGACTGGGCAAGTGCACCCACTTGCCAGTCCCTTAACCTTCCCTTTTCTTCATATCAGACACCCCTATGGTAGGCCCAAGGGCAGGGTGCATTGTAAGGATAAGGCAGGACATGCCCTGATGTGTGTGGCATGTTCTAATAGTGAATTACAGCCATTTTCGTTTTTCACTATTGCAAGGCTATCTGTTCTCCTTAGGGCAGAATGGGCAATTTGGTTTTTACATCTTATAATCCTAACTCACTCAGGGAACATGGTAGAAATTCGAATTTAGTATGCCTGAACTCAGGATGATAAAATACATATTTTACTG
This sequence comes from Triturus cristatus, assembly GCF_964204655.1. NCBI lineage: Eukaryota > Metazoa > Chordata > Amphibia > Caudata > Salamandridae > Triturus > Triturus cristatus. Next base: position 380,123,712 of record NC_140587.1, read on the forward strand.
AAGTTGGTTTTTAACATTCTGTGTTTGAAAATGCCACTTTTAGAAAGTAGGCATTTTCTTGTCTAACCATTCAAACCTGCCTCTGCTAGGCTGTGTGTATTCCTTTGTCTTGAGTTTGAGTGACAGGGCTGGGGAATTCCAGGAGACAGAGTGAGGTGTCCCAGTGGTGAATAGAGAGATCTGCATCCAGATGTGTGGGAGGAGTTGTACCTGGGACCTGAATAGGGCTGTGCCTGCCTTCCACAATGCTGGCTCCACCTCCTGGGGAGCGGCTGATGTCTCTGCCCTACACAGTGAATGAAGAGAAGGAATCCTGTCAACGAAGTGCTCCAGAGCTGTACTTGCCTTCCACGAGGCTGGCTCCACCTCCCGTGGGGCGTCTAATGTTTCTGCCCTGCACTGTGAAAGGAAAGGAGAAGTCTGGTAAATATTGGGACCCTGATCCCAAGAATTTAGATCACTTTGGGAAAACAAGAAGAACCTCTGCTGAGGGAGGAACCAGAAGAAGCTGAGGAGGAAACTATCCCTGAAACTGGGGGACTGGCCTGAAGTGGTTGCCTTACTGCCAAAGAGAAGAGAAAGGAACTTTGTGTGTACTTTTGCTCAACTTGTGAAGGATCTTTAAGGGCTTGGAAAAGAGCTTGCCTCCTGCTAAAGTCTCAGGAAAAACAGACTTCACCCCCCAGCTCCCCAGAGTTCTTTGGAAGTGCCTGCTGCTGTTGTTGGGCCGTCTGAGGGACTGCGTGTCGCAAGGAGCTGGAAGCGCCACTCAAGAAGGAGAAGCGTGCCGCCGTCGGAGCTGTTGCCGTCGCATTTCGTAAAGTGTGTCGCTGCTGCAGCATCGCATCAAGCGGAAGCATCTCGCATCATCCAGGAAGTGTCTCAACGCCGAAGAACCGTGTCGCCATCTCAGCCATCGTAGCTGACGCATTGCACCGCATCAAGAGAAGAGTCTCGCATCGAGGAAGAAGCGTGTCGCCATCGCAGCCATCGCAGTTGTCGCATTGCACCTCATCAAGCAAAGTGCCTCGCATCATGGAGAAGCGGGCCGCCGTCGGAGCTGCTGTCGTCGCATCGCGTAAAGGGGTGTCGCCACTGCAACATCGCATCGAGCGGAAGCGTGTTGCAAACGTCGGTGAAGAGTGTCGCTGCCAAGGCCGCTGTCGTCGCATCGCGTAAAGGGTGACGCCGCTGCAGCTGAAGCATCGAGTCGAGTATTCTCGCAACATAGGAGAAGCGTGCCGCATCTGAAAGATATTCACGTCTTTATTTCTTTGCACCCAAAACTTCATCGCATCAACATCGTTGCAACACTTTCGTTGCCCTGCGTGTCGCATCTAAAAGGTACACTGACTTAAAGTGTCGCATTTAAGAACTTAAGAGAACTAAGCTAAATCCTACCATCTAACGTAATAGTATTGTGTGTTTTTGTCGTTTAATGGTCTTGTGGTAAATCTATATAAAGAATACTTATTTTTTATATAAAACCTGTGTTGTGTCCATTTGTAGTGTTGTGACTTGGTTACTGTATGTGTTCACAAATGCTTCACACACTGCCTCTGAGATAAGCCTGTCTGCTCGTGCCAAGCTACCAAGGGGGTGAGCAGGGGTTCTTTTAGGAGTGTACCCCCTTACCCTGACTAGAGGAGAGAGTCCCTATTTGTCACAAGTGCATACCTGTGCCAACTAGAGACCCCCAAGTCTAACAGTTTTGCATTACTGTTTTTCTTCCACATGAAGTGCATTGTTTCACTCATTGTATACACGTAATATTAGCATTTTGGTCTGAGTCTTTCTTTCATATCCATTCACTATCCCAACACGATCCCCGTTTCCTTCTTTCTCCTTTTTCTTTCACATCTGTTACTTCACAATGTTCTATTTCAATTTTCACTTTTCATATTGGTGGCATAGTTTCTATTCGGGAGCATATAGCACTTTTGAAATTTCACTTTTTGTGCATTGTATTGTTTCTTTAATGAGCGTTTTTTCCGGTCTTACGTTCACATTTAAATGGAGGTTACACACCTATACATGCAATTACAAGCCCTTGTGACAGCGTAGCCCATTCGGGACGCGCGCTGGGATACGGATTTCCCTTTCACCACTTGGCTTCGGCATTGTAGTCTGCTATATGGCTTGGTGAGTTGTGGCACCTTGTGCCCTTCGTCCGTTTTTATTACGTTACCGGTTTACCTTTTCGTAATGGGTTGTTTTTATTCACCCAGACCTCCAGTATTCTCTTACTCCTCGGTAAACCGTCCATGTGGATTGAGCTTGGCGTCCGTTTGTTTGCTTTTATGTTGGTGAGTTATTTTTATTTTTTTCACCATCGGTGAAGCTGTGAACATTATGGGCCTCTTACACATTTCACACCTATGCGTTTTCATTTTTACAGCACCAATTTATTATGTAGTGGTCTGTTACCTGACACCGTTGTGGTTAGTTACGTGTTACAGATATAGCTTTTTATAGACCTTATGCAGTAGGCTGAGGTGGCACCCACAGGCGTGTTCTGTTCTTGTATCTCTGCACTTCGGTTTTTGAGCTGCCACGTGGGAATGTTGGTTTTCTGTATTCACTATGAGTCTCTACATCGTGCTACTTTTCCACACGGTGGGATACACACCACTGGTCTTTCATCTACTTTGTTCTATATATCCACCATTCTTTACTTCCTTGACTTTCCTCCGATTCCTTTTTTTTGCATTATTCAAACGTCACTTTATTTGAAGTACAAAGTTTGAGTGTTGCACCATGTTATGATATTTTTTCCTGTTGGCTCTGCACCTCATGGATATGCATCAGATTGTTGTTTATATACTGTTACATCTAAATTGTACTCATTGAGTCACGTTATTTGTAGAAACCCTGACGAAGGGCAGCATTTGTGCCCGAAATACATTGGGATTGATACATTATCTGTTGGATCTACATGGGTGCTGTTTAACACAATTGAAACAAAAAAAAACCCTTTGGGATCTTCATCTGCTTGTTTTTCAATTAAGGACTATTTGTAATCTACAATTGCAGTTTCTACACAGAACCTTTTTGAACACAGTGATTGTTTTTATGAGTTAATCCTGTTTATCTAACTGATGGTAATTTTATCACCATGATGCCAAATATGTAGAACACTCTTTTGAGCGTCTTCAGGTAGTGCATTCAGGGTCTAAGACTCACGTCCTAGTTAACTCTACATTGTATTTTTGTGAGGCATTCTTGCAATGTAATACTGTGTTGTACTATGGTTGACGTGCAGTATCCTGTTTTGTTGGTTTGTGTCAATGTTTCAATTGTGTGACTATGCTGCTTTGTGTGTGTTACTGTGATATGTTCTGTTTACTTCAGATAGGTTTACAAATGCAGTGACAATTCCTGCTATGAACACCAGATTCCTTTAAAAACCCTGTGACAAACAACAATTTAACACTGTCTACATTGGTAAAATAGCACTCCTCAAGATCCTCAAGTATTTTGGACCCCAGTCAGCCCAATATTGCGACCATCATTGATGTACAGGTTTTTTTTTTCATGGTGGCTCATGGAGTCCCTGCTAGGCAATCAAGATGTTTAGTTGCTGCAGCTGGGATCTTGCTATGTGAAACCCAGAACACCTTGAGAAGCTTTGTTTCCACAGACATCTCTCGCATTCTGGATCGCACCACTATATTCAGATAGCTACTCCGATGATGCATTCATGTTATGGAAGGAATTTTGAACCTTTATATTTGGCGACTATTTCATTTAAAACTAGTAACAAAACACTGAATTCATTTAAATCAGTTTCTGTATTGTTTCTCAGCGCATGTGGATCCATATAACGTGAAGGTAACAAATATGTTTCTTAAGGCTCAAATGGTTTACAAGGTGTTCAATGTGTATATTGTGTCTAGATATTGATAATTCAATGAAGACAATTGCAGTAAAGAACGAGATAACCCAATAATGATTTGTGTTTTTTTTGTTTCAGGTCACATAAGTCCTAACCAGATATCCACATTACAAGTACAAAGACTTGAAAGTGTGTAACTAATGTTAAAAGGTATCCTTTGTTATGTTAGAAGTGATGCAAGAACAATATAATATACTTAGGACATTGAACTCCTATGTTTTCAGTGTTCAGAAATATTAGATTATCCACTTGACAAGAGAGTCAGAGATATAATCTAAAGGTATACATTGATGCCCATACATATCTAAAAGATGCAGTAATAAGCATAGGCACTAATAGCCTTATCTTTTTTAGATAACCACTATGACCATTTGAAGTCCGTGCCCAATGTAACTGTCATGTCAGAGTGGTATCCTCCAGTGTCAGTTTTCTGTCTTATCCCATTCTCCTTTCTCCAGGTCTATCATCAAGTAACCTAAGACATTTGTGTTAGATTGGCTGTCTATATGGTGATGTGTAGAAGCATGCATTGATCCTGTTGGGGTTAGTGCTTTCAGATATTATGGTCGTTAAGTTTTGAAAAGAAAATGACTGTTGAAATTTGATAGAAAGTAATTATCTACTGATTCATGAACTGAACAATCTGGACTGTCATCACCTTATGATTTACAAAGATATAATGTAAAAAGATACAAAAGTGTTTGTTGAAAGGGTTATGTTGGTAATCAATATATGTAACCACTAAAGGTATAGAGGGGATACTTCTCACTGAACAATTACATTTCTGTACCATCTGTTTAGACTCATTTCTAGGGTGAAATGCTCAATACAATGTTGCGGTGGAGCAGTGAAATGAATATCAGTATGCATAAAAAAAGTCAAAATAATAACCCCGGCATATTAGAAGCAGGTGAATCAGCAAACGGCTGCAAACATTCTCTTTTAAATTAGACGCCATCTTAAGAGTACCAGATGTCTCACTATAGTTTGCACTAAACCCTATGGTTAGTTCAAAGAAGACTGCAGAGTAAGCAGATGTTTGTGGCTAAAGAATATCTAAAAATACAATAAAGAAAGAGTCCTTCCGTGTTAAGATGTTTCTGGGGGTGGTTCCTTCATAAATGTAATTTGTAAACTATGTAAGGAGAAGTACAAAATAAATTTGATGTTATCAGGATATTAGAATAGGTTATGTAGGAATTGAACCTTGAAAGTTAAAGATTAACATAGTGGGGTAAGTCATTTGAGCTGCTCATGAACTTGCCCTGGTAATCTAAAATCTAATAATTGTTACAAGATCCTGTTTAGAAGAAGGGGTCCAAAATGTAATGATTTGGGACACCATCTAATTTGGTGTCAGAGATGATTAGTCAGCTCCTATGCTTATAAGTTTCAGGTAAGTTAACGTGATGTGTAGAGCAAAGGGTTGAAAGAGAAGATTTTGATCAATGGAATGGGGGGACTCTAGTCCAGGAACGTTAGGGTGCAGCAAAATTTGAGTGGATTGAGCTATTAGATAATACATCTTAAGAGCTTCAAAGATTGGTCTTAATGTCATTCAAACTGAGTACTTATATGAAGTTCAAATGTAATAATTTAATTCACCTTTATGTGTAAAGCATTTCACGCTCATTTGGTCATTGGCCTTCTGTTGCTGAATTCGATGTAAACTATACAAATAAGCTGATTAATCTGCTTTAGCTACGCAATTTTTCATCTTGGCTAAAACTAGGGGTGGGCGATCAATTCTACTCAATCAGTGGAGTTGGCGGAGTTTTGCCCACTCCGCTTTACACTTTTACCATCGAGTTCCGGCAGAACTCCACCAACCGCTGCAAGGCAGAGTTTATTTTTTCATGCGCGGCTTGCCAACATTAAGCTGGCAAGTGAAAGCGAGAATTGCCATCCTCTAGCATGACTTTCAGATGTTAGGAAGGCATCTGGTGAGATTTTCTCAACATGGGTGGTGGCACTCAGACGCGACCACTCATGGTGGGAAAGCTGCAGCTTGAGTAGAAAATCTACCCAAACAGCAGCAAAGAAGTAGCACCCTCTTGAATGCTGTATGGTGCAGTGTGAGCTTATTCCACCCTCTGCTGGAACTCTGTAGAATCTCGCAGAGTTTTTTTGCAACTCCACGGAATTCTGTGGAGTAAAACTCCTCGAGTTCCACCCACACCTAGTTAAAAGCATAAGTAAATGACTCCAGTTTGAATATCCAAAAACGCTCCATTTCTCTTAATAAGAGTTCTCTACTTCCACCTCTAAAGTACTCTTTAACACTTTAATGGCCACAAATTGTATTTCTTGAATTATAATTATACAGTCAGAGACTAATGTGAATCGACGTGGGATATTTTTGGGTTAACATTTTTAAAGGCCTAATGTGTTCCTTCCATCTCTCCTTTGCTGGTATAATGACCCAACACACAACCTTGAGAATACACAGGTGATGGAATGCAATATAGAAAATCCTTAATGGTATGTATTTTTTTCTTTGTAAACCAAAACTCAACCTATTATTTATGTGAAGCCAACAAATAGATTCTCCGCACTTGAAGAAACCAAGAGTAGAGTTTTCCCACTCCTGCAACTAGCCACTCGTACAATCCTAATCCAGGCTTTGATCATCAGCCGCCTGGACTATTGCAATGCTCTGCTGATTTATGCCAAGGAAACTTCCCTTAAAAAACTGTAGGTAGTCCAAAACACCGCTGCCCGCCCTAGAACCGCATCTATTCTGTTACTTCGAAAACTTCCTTGGCTCCCAGTAAAAAAAAAGAATCATGTTTAAAGTATGTTGCATGATGTACAAATCCCTAAATAACATGGGCCCAAGCTATCTGACAGAAAAGCTGGTCAGAGACACACCGTCCAGGCCCCTGCGGTGGATTCACCAAGCGCTCCTCCACATCCCGCGCTTCAAATTAGCCTGCATGGGCGGCAAAGCTTTCTCCCTTCTTGGCCCACGCTACTGGAACCAACTTCCTGGCTTTCAGAAAACTGCTGAAAACTTCACTGTTCTGAATCTTAACCCTGGGTTGGTCTTGAGCAGTCACAGCGTGGAGGTACCCCGATGGGGGTGATTTGGGCGCTCTACAAATCACATAAATAAATGGTTCCTTCTGAAACTGGCATCTTGGAATCCCTTATAGTGTCAATAGGACCGTATTGATTTTTAAGAGTGGTAACTCTTGTAAAAGTAATACCTGGTTTATGCAATACATATTGGAAGATTTATTTGTCTATGTGTAATAAATGCCAGTACTTAGACAGGATTTGACAGATTTTCTGGACTTTGAAGGTTTTATATCATAATACTACTACTTCATTTTTTTCTTGAAAGCTTGTTTTTGCACAGTATTAGTTCCTATTTTTTAATGAAAGCTTTTGCATAGTTTCGGCAATTATCTTGATTTCATAACATCTATTTAAAAATCTGTTTTGATGCTGCTTTCAAATAGTCCCGATGTGACATGCATTATGTGCTAGCCCATAGTATTTTACAAAATAATATATTGGATCTTTAACATTTTCGATAGGCTGAACATGCATGTAAGACACTATTAACAGAGGTTGTCTGTGTTGTTTTCTAACACAGCTATTCTCAGCCCCCCCCCAAAAATGTAATAGTGACTAAATTCTAGTGATAGCTATGGGGTATGAGTCAACAGTTTATGAAAAATAACAGATTATTTTTCCTTTCCTTCCATAAAATGAAAGTTTCATCAATAAATCGTAAAAAGACCAAATCATTATCTTAAAATCCTTTTTGAAATTTTCTCCGTCATACCAGCTGATAAAGTATAGGTCATAGGAAGGAATAAAATGAGAAAAATTGTAGTTCTGCATATTTCATGGTACAAATCAACTTCATAGTCAATTAAGTTGTTATTTAGAACAAAGTATTGTAATTCCAGAAGCATGTTAGTACGTAAAGGTAAATTGAATGGTCTTTAATACATACATATTGTCTCATACTTTACAGACCACCCCATGCTTGATATATGCGTCTAAAGATTTCACACCCATTGAAACAACAAATCACATACAATCTTTCTATGGTATATTGTTAATTGTTTTTAAAAATCTGTAATGTCAGATATAGATGATGCTACACAAACAAATGGTGGACGGAATGCTGAAGAAATCATAGATTCACCCCCAGTCAAGAGATCTGGTTTAAATCCACCATTCTTCTGCTCACGATGCCACCCAGTTTAGACCCAGCCATATGCAAGTCAGGTCCAGGGAGGACCTGACCTGGCAGTTCGGGCGGGCTGTTCCCATGGGGAGCAGGGTCAAGATGATTTGCATATGGATGGGTTTAAACTAGAATGGCATGGGGAGCAAAAAACAGTGGATTTATGCACAGATCTCTGCATTGGGGTGAATGTTTGAGCTTGTTCAACATTCTTTCCATCAAGAGTTCTTTTTGCAGATATATATGATTGCAGTGTGTCAACAAGCGGTGGCAATAAAAAAAATCAAAACGTTCTGATACCTTCTCAGTGAGGGAACCATTCCCAGATACAATTAATCTCCCCGACGGTTTAGTATGAGTTTTGTTTACTGCAGTAAAAATAATAATATCACAGGTGCGCTTGGGTATGAAATATTTAAATATCGCATGATATAATGAATTATAGTCTTTCCATTTACAGAGGATGAGAGTCAATTCAAGTAAAAATGTTTTTGGGTTACTTAAATTGACAGTTTAACAAAATGTATCAGAAAAGTGGCTTTAAAATCATAATTACTGTTCTCCATTACTGCCACCCCACCTACTTTGTAAGATAATATCTTTCTTCACTTGTAAATGGCTAAGTGCCTCATTTAGATTCTTATTTTAATTTAGGTTTCAAGCTACTCTGAATGCTTTGACCAGTGTGACCAGGGGCCAAATGAACTAAGCATTTTGACAGTAACAAATACTCCAATTTGTCATTTGTGGCTGTTAAAATCTTTTTCGTATGCATTAACCCCCTAGTTAGAGGTCAGAAAATGTTTTCTGAAGCCTAAAATAGGATTCCAAATGAATACCAATTTGGTACCTGGAAAGGGCATGTTGTAGGTGTCCTTTCCAAATATTGAATTGGAAACTTATGTACCAATGTTTTCTGACTGACATACAGTCTCAAAATATTTATATTTTACTGACACCACAGAGGAGGTGGTAATGCAATTGTTTGGACACCTTTTGTGAATATAAAATGTTGTTTATTGAAGAGTAGGTAGCGGTCCCATTTCCTTTAAGAAAAAAATTATTGCATCTCCATGTTGGCCTCCAATCAAAGGGTGTCACAATTTGGCACATACCTCAATAATATTTATGAAATAGGTCAGGTTCCAACCGACTACGATTTAAAACTTCAGGAACTGGCTTTAGTACAGTGGTCGGTTCTCAAAATGTACTGGTTGCCAAAATACTGGTCATAAATTGTGATCATTATTTTGCAAAAGTGAATAGTGTTCCTGGCCCTAAGTTTCCTGCTATTGTTTGGAATTCAATAAATTCATATCTGTAAGTAGATAAGAATGTATATCGATAGCCTTGGATAGTGTGTGGGGACATGTTCAGGTTAAATGAATCAGTAACTTTTTTAGGAGGCGTCATTTCAAAAATGTTTTTAATATGAATAACCTCTCAAATTTTCAAACATTATTTATAAGTCGTTAGTCAATGTTTTGGAAGAGCGGCTGTATGATATATTTAGTTCCTGCTTTGTCTTCTGTTAGCTACAGTCTGAATGTACAAAATCTGCCTTTTCTGCATGGTCAACTGTTGAACCCGGCCCTTTCTATAGATTTTAAATTGTAATCCTGAAAATGCCACTTTTAGAAAGTTGACATTGTCTTACTTTAACCATTCTGTGTCTCTGCTTGTCTCTGAATACACGTTGTGGGTAGGTGACAGCTGAGCTTTGTGCATTCCCACTAGACAGTCACACACTAAGGGAGCTCAGGTGTGGCATTTTCATATTGATGGCACATCACCAGGCTGATGGGTCTTACTGGGCTAGATGGGAGGGAGGAGCGTACACGTCTAAAAAGGGATGTGCCTCACCTCACACAAAGAGCTGCATAACCCCCTTAAGAGTGTCTGGAGCCAGGGAGATCAGGAAATGGACCCTGTAGACTTCAAAGGAAGGCCTGGAAGTTTCTCCAACCTTCCAGAACCTGGGCACCAAACTATCAGTACTGAACCCCAAACCCTTAAAACCAGTTCAATTTGGGGATCCTGGGGAGATTCTGCAACTAGGAGGAGCTGTGCTTTCAGGCGGGACTGCCACTTAGCCACTTGCTTTGTTGTGTTGGCTTGCTGCACTCCACTTACCGTGCTATAAGGAGGGACTGCCACTTAGTACTGTGCTCTGTTGTGCTGGCCTGCTGCCTCTGTTGCATGGAAGGACTGGCCCCGCCTGCTGCATCTCCTGTTTTCCCCAGCATTTCAAAAGGAACCTCCAAAGACATACCCTGACGACTGCACCAAAGCACTGACCAAGATTGCAGCATCTGTGCAGCTAGATGCTGTGCACCCACAACAACAAACATGCCAAAGTGCTGATTGAGGACCCCTGTAATTGCCGCTCCCTGACCCCTCGGCCCCAATGCAAGAGCAGTACTCTCCCACCATCCAGAGCCGGCTCAGAAAATTGAAGTCCTTAAAAGCAGTGCAGCAATGGAGCAACCTCTGCCTCGAGCTGTTGAGTGCACCCTGATGTACTCCACCGTAGGCCCTGGGATCTCCCAGCATTGCTGTGGACTGGACCGCCTTTCCCTAATGAGCCGTGTTTGAATCTGACTTGCCTTCTGCCAGCTTCAGCCCTGAGTGCGAGGCCCACTGCGACCCAGAGTGGGACCATGGATTGGCTCACACCTGACACCACGCATTTGGAACTAATTTATTTTTAATGCATATCTCTCGATTGGATTTTTGGCATTTTGGTCTTTATTTAAACAGATAAATATTCTCTGGTTTTATAACCTAGTGTTGAGTCTTTCTGTGGTATTTTTCACTGTGTTACTGTAATTAGTAGGCCTGGGTGGTGAAATCCACTCCATTAGCCGAGATTTCTGCACTCCGTGCTCCATGGAGCTTGTGGAGTTCTGAAAAACTCCGCTCCATTGAGCGGAACATAGTTTTTTCCTCGCTTGTGCTTGTCAACGTTAAGTTGGTGAGGGAGAGTGAGGAGAATCCAATGCTAGGCAACCTCCTAGTGAGATTTCTCAACACAGGCGGTCGCGGATGGTCACAACTGCTCACATTGAGAAACCTTCTGTTCGCGTTGAGGAAGCTGCCACTCTAGTAGAACATCTACTCGAGCGGCAGAATTAAGCAGTGTTCTGTTGCGCTGCGCATGGTGGTCTTCAAACAGATTTTTCAGCACAGGGAAAACATCTGTCACTAAAAATCAGTGCGAATGGCATGACCCAACGAACTCCGCTGCTTGGGGAACTACATGTAGCCGACAGAGTTTTTTGCTCACATCGCAGAGTTCTGCATAGCGGAACTCCGAACTCCACCCAGGCCTAGCAATTAGGTGTTGCACAAATACTTCACACAATGCCTCTAAAGTTAAGCCTGACAGCTTTGTGCCAAGCTACCAGGGGGTGAGCACAGGTAAATTTACCCTGCTTACCTTGACTACGACTGTGGTCGCTACTTGGACAAGGTACATACCACTGACAACTTAAGACCCAATTTCTAACATCAACCAAGTCTTTTCATCTTTTGCTGGATCCTATATTCAAGGATTTAGAACTATATGCACTTTACCCCTTCTAATCAATAGTAAAGTGCTGGTACTCCACCTTTAAATTCAATGAATTGGCACATTTAACTTACCTATATGTTCCTATAATATGATGTAGAAAGTGCACCAGGGGTCTAGAAGTTAAACACTTCCTATCTACTGCAGCACCAATTATGCCATCCATTGCATTGTCTGGGCAAACATGACTCGAGGCCTACCCTGTGTAGCCTGAATGCTGCATTGTAAAACCTACAACGAGACATGTCAAAGTAATCCTTTTTGACAGGAGAAACTTTTCCTTTCAAATATTACTAAGTCATCCCTATACAGGCTGTGCAATCGACAAGATAAGGGTGCATGCTATTTAAAAGTAAGAGATGTAGAAATGTACGAAATTTGCAATTAGCAAGCCCCTGACAGTGACTAGCACCTAAAAAGTACTTTCTCTGTAAAAAGGATCTGGTTGGCCCAAAGAAAATAATGGGAAACAGGATTAATATTAATTAGAACATTGGAATGTTGGGAGCTCCATTGTAGACAATGGAGTGCTCCATGCTTCTACGGGCCGGTAAAGGCTCGCAGAGCAACATTCCAATGTTTTACAATAGCTTCTCGAAGCTCGAGGGGATTTCAATCCCCTCTAGCTTCAAGAAGCCTTTGTTTAATTTGTTAGAACATTCTGCCCTCTAGTGGCAGAATGTTCTAATAGCCTTATCAATCAAAGACATTTATAGAGCGCACTACATACCCGTAGGGTCTCAAGGCGCTGGGGGTGGGGGGGGGGTGCTGCTACTGCTCGAACAGCCAGGTCTTCAGCTTCTTCCTGAAGGAGAGGTGGTCTTGGGTTAGGCGCAGGTCGGTCGGGAGGGAGTTCCAGGTCTTGGCGGCCAGGTAGGAGAAGGACCTTCCTCCTGTAGTCGCTCTTCGGATGCGGGGGCGTGGTTGGCTGATCGGAGGTGGCGATTGGGAGCGTAGAAGTTGATTCGGCTGTTGAGGTAGCTCGGGCCTTGGTCGTGTAGGGCTTTGTGTGCGTGGGTGAGGAGGCGGAAGGTGATTCTCTTGTTGACGGGGAGCCAGTGCAGGTCTCTCAGATGTCCGGAGATGTGGCTGGTTCGTGGGATGTTGAGGATGAGTCTGGCTGAGGCGTTCTGGATCCGCTGGAGTCTCTTCTGGAGCTTGGCGGTGGTACCGGCGTAGAGGGCGTTGCCGTAGTCCAGTCGGCTGGTGACGAGGGCCTGGGTGACGTTCTTCCTGGTCTCGGTGGGGATCCACCAGAAGATCTTCCGTAGCATGCGTAGGATGTTGAAGCACGCCGAGGAGACGTTGTTGACTTGCCTGGTCATGGAGAGGGAGGAGTCCAGGATGAAGCCCAGGTTGCGTGCATGGTCTGTCGGTTTGGGTGCGGTGCCCAGGGCGGGAGGCCACCAGGAGTCGTCCCAGGCGGAGGGTGAGGAGCCCAGGATGAGGACCTCCGTCTTGTCCGAGTTCAGTTTCAGGCGGCTGGTCGTCATCCACTCGGCTACCTCTTTCATCCCTTCGTGCAGGTTGGCTCTGGCGGCGGCGGGGTCGTTGGTCAGGGAGAGGATCAGCTGGGTGTCGTCGGCGTAGGAGATTATGTTGAGGTTGTGTTGGCGTGCGATGGCCGCGAGGGGGCTCATGTAGACGTTGAAGAGGGTGGGGCTCAGTGAGGATCCTTGAGGGACGCTGCAGATGACTTCGGTGGCCTCTGACTTGTACGGTGGTAGACGGACTCTCTGTGTTCTTCCGTCGAGGAAGGATATGATCCATTCCAGCGCCTTGTCCTGGATTCCGACGTTGCTGAGGCGCTGTACTAGGGTGCGGTGGCAGACAGTGTCGAATGCTGCGGAGAGGTCTAGGAGGATGAGGGCCGCTGTTTCTCCGTTGTCCATCAGGGCTCGAATGTCATCGGTAGCGGCGATGAGGGCGGTCTCGGTGCTGTGATTGGCTCGGAAGCCGGACTGTGAGGGGTCGAGGGATCCATTCGTCTCGAGGAAGGCGGCCATCTGCTTGTTGACGGTCTTCTCGATGACTTTGGCTGGGAACGGGAGGAGCGAGATGGGGCGGTAGTTCTTGAGTTCGGTGGGGTCCGCTGTGGGTTTCTTGAGTAGAGCGCTGAGTTCGGCGTGCTTCCAGCTTTCCGGGAAGGTGGCGGTGTCGAAGGATGTGTTGATGATGTCTCGCAGGTGGGGTGCGATGACAGCGTCAGCCTTGTTGAAGACGTGGTGAGGGCAGGGGTCGGTCGGTGATCCGGAGTGGATGGAGCTCATCGTGCGGATGGTGTCTTCGGTGCTGATCGGGGTCCAGGCGTGGAGGGTGGTGGTGAGGGGTGGTTGTTCGGGCTTGGTGTGCGTTTGTTGGTTGTTGAAGCTGTTGTGTATGTCAGCGATCTTGTTGTGGAAGTATGAAGCGAGGGAGTTGCAGAGGTCTTGCGATGGGGTGATGTCGTTATTTCCTGCGCTGGGGTTGGATAGCTCTTTCACGATGTTGAAGAGTTCCTTGTAGTTGTGTGCGTTGTTGTCCAGCCGGTCCTTGAAAGCAGTTTTCTTGGCGGCGCGGATCAGCTGGTGGTGCTTCCGGGTGGCCAGCTTGAAGGTGGTTCTGTTGTCCGGTGTATGATCCCTTCTCCAGACTTTCTCGAGGGCTCGGCAGTTCTTCTTGGAGCTCTTGAGTTCGTCGGTGAACCACGGGGCTTTCTTGCTGCCGGGTCTGCTGGGCGGGGTCCTCAGCGGGGCGAGTTCGTCCGCGCAGTTGCTGATCCACTTCGTGAGGTTGTCGGCGGCCTGGCTGGGGTTCGCTGAGCTGGCAGGAGGGTGCTGGCTCAGGGAGGTGGCGAGCTGGTCTGCTGTGATCTTGTTCCAGCTTCTGCGGGCGGCCTGTTGCTGGTGGTGGTGAGTCGTCGTTCTCTTGAAGGTGAAGTGGACGCAGCTGTGGTCCGTCCATTGTAGCTCTGTGGCGTGGCTGAAGTCTATGTCTGTGCAGGACGAGAAGACTGCGTCGAGTGTGTGTCCGGCGAGGTGGGTGGGGGTGGACACCAGCTGCTTGAGTCCAAGATTGGCGAGGTTGTCGAGCAGGGTGCTGGTGTTGCGGTCGTTGTTCTTCTCCAGGTGGAAGTTGAGGTCCCCCAGGAGGATGTAGTCGGCGGAGGGGAGGGCATGCGGGCTGACGAAGTCGGCGATGTCCTCGCTGAATTGTGTGCGTGGTCCCGGGGGTCGGTAGATCAGGGTGCCTCTGAGGGTGGTCTTCGGGTCGGTGTGGATCTGGAAATGCAGGTGTTCGGCGGTGGTCAGGGTGTCGTCGGTGCTGGTCGTGATGCGGATGGTGTTCCTGTGGATGATGGCGATGCCTCCTCCCATCTGGTTGGCGTTGCGGTCCCTCCGGACGATCTTGTAGCCCTCCGGGATAGCGATGGCGATGTCGGGAGCTGAAGAGGCGTTCATCCAGGTCTCTGTGAGGAAGGCAACGTCAGGGGCTGTGGCGTCTAGGAGGTTCCAGAGTTCGATGGCGTGTCTGTGGACGGAGCGGGTGTTGAGCAGGATGCACTTGAGGTGGGTGCTGCTGGTGTTCGACTTGGCGGGTGCTGGTGCGGGGCAGGTCCGGATGCAGGTGAATTTGCAGGCGTGGCAGCTGAAAGGTCCGTGGGTGCGTCGTGGTGTAGCTTGATGGCAATCTGGGAGTCGGCCGGTGTTGAGTGCGATGAGGGTGGCGGCGGAGTACGTCTGGCGGGTCGGCCGGGGTCTTCGAGGTCCAGGGGTCCTGGCACTGGGCACGGTCCAGGCGCGGACGGGCGTAGACGGGCTTGCCTTTGGCGCGCCTTCGGCGCCCCTTCGGCGCGCCCGCCGCGCGTGACCGCTGCGCGTTCGCACGGTCGCCATATAAGGCGAAGTGCGCGGGTGGGCGGAGCAGCTGGGAGGCGGGAGCGGGGAGGGAACAGAAGGAAAAAAAGGGGCGGGGTCAGCGGTGGTGGCGGGAAGCGGGGAGGGAAGACGGAGGGCGGCGAGGTAGGTGGGCAACCAGGAAGGAAAACGCTGGCACTGGCACACAACAACAATAAAAATACAGCAGGCACAAATGGAGATCAGTACGTTAACACGGGCACAAAGGAGAAAATAACAGGCACAAATGACGGCAAAAACAAACCAAAACACACAACAGCGGAGTCAGCCGGCAGCCGGCAGCGAGGCAGGCAGCGAGGCAGAGGGCAAGGCAATGGGCACACGCAGCAGCTGGTGGCCGTGCGGCGCGGGGGTGTTCCACAAGTGCTTCGTAGCAGGGCTATACCGGCTATTAAAGTCCCGCTGCTTTTGTTAAAGTCCCTCGCCTTCGGCTCGGGCCTTTAACGCTGCAGCGGGCCTTTAATAGCCGGTATAGCCCGCTACGGCGGGCTATAAGGCTATATTAACAGCCTACATTAATAGTGAAGTTGGATGTTTGATAAGTATTCTATCATCTCTAGATTAGGACCAGCTTGAAATATGATTAAATAACTCTTTTTAACATTTATTAGAACATTGGAATGTGGAGCACTCCATTGTAGACAATGGAGTGCTCCATGCTTCTACGGCCGGTAAAGGGCCGCAGAGCAACATTCCAATGTTTTACAAAAGCCTCTCGAAGCTCGAGGGCATTTAAATCTCCTTGAGCTTCGAGAAGCCTTTGTTTAATTTGTTAGAACATTCTGCCCTCTAGTGGCAGAATGTTCTAATAGCCTTATAGCCCTTCGTAGCAGGGCTATACCGATATTAAAGTCCCGCTGCTTTTGTTAAAGTCCCTCGCCTTCGGCTCGGGCCTTTAACGCTGCAGCGGGCCTTTAATAGCCGGTATAGCCCGCTACGGCGGGCTATAAGGCTATATTAACAGCCTACATTAATGGTGAAGTTGGATGTTTGATAAGTATTAAGGGAAAACAACAGTTAGAAAATTATCTTTTTCCCTGCCTGAAGCTCCAGGAGGCTAATATGTATAAGCTATCCATCAGTAGCCCCGTGGGTAATTTGCCCTGATTAGGAGTTTTAGAATTGACATCCTTGGCGTGGTAATCCCCAGACATTTTGCCTTCACTCCCCTATTTTTACTTCACTTGTTTTTGTTAAGTACAGCACCCTGCACTTTGCCGCTGCTAACCAGTGGTAAAGCACTTGTGCTCTCTCCCATAAACATGGTAAAATTGGAATACAACCACTTGGCACATATATTTTACTTGCAAGTTCCTAGTATAGCATAACCAGTGGCTGAAAATGAGATGTTTCTAGTGGCTGCAGCACTCCTCCTTTCACTATTTCTGCCTATTCCCAGTGTTGTACCACCCGCACTCAGGATGTTTTTTGAAACAATCTCTAACATCACAGAGAATCAAGCTAATACTTGGGCATACACACCTGAATAAGCCTTGCCAATAAACTCTTTAATGCAAGAAACAAAATCCTTCAATGTACAGGGAGGGTCAATCACACAACAATTGAAGCAGCTAGAATATCTTACACGTCAGTAGTTAAATCAGTTTTTACACGCATTCACGTTAGTACAATATCATAAAGTAAAAAGAATACCACGAGGACTAAGACTTCCTGTCAACGCATGCTCTTTAGATTTCAATACAAAAGTATATTCATGGAGAAATGGTATGCCATGTTAAATAAGTATTCTTTGGACCTTGTCCTGTTTTTCATACTTTCTCGGACCATTCATGATTTGGATGAAGAAATTTACACCATAAAGAGTGACTTGAAAGCTAGGATGGAACTGGACTCATGGAAAATAAGACAGGGTGGTCTTAAAATTAAATTGGATGACTATGGGAAGGAACTACAGGAAGGGAAACTGCACAAATTCAAGCAAGATACAATTGATTATAAATTAAATGAAGCCTACACCTGGGTAGAAATGGAAATGTATGCACAGAGAAAATTTTCCGCTAAAAATACAACAGCATCTTCAGAAGAGAGTGTAGTTTCGGATAAAGACATCAACACATCCCGCCTAACTCTTAAAACAGTGTCCCAAAGGCCAGATAAATCCAGAACAGCCACAGTAATTACCAACTCTACTCATGCTTCCACCTCGTTGGCTTTTTTGTCCAATGTTCTGTATTCAGGACAACCTCCCGAACAACATACCACAAAATTGCAACCACTCACATCAAATCCCAGAGAGGACAAAGAAAAAGCAAGGAAAAATTTGAGAAGCCAGATCAATGTTTAGTCATAAACATATCATCCACACTTTTAATATCTGAACCAACAGCAGTATTGAACAAAGCAACGTCATACGTTCCTACTTACATGACTAATGAATTGGAATGCAAGATTGCATTTTTTAAGGTATTGTTTTTTTAGAGGTTGACCAGTTAAACATGGCACATCTGGGTTATTGTGATCCGAACTATCCATTTGGTCCTACAACTATTTTTACATATGCAGTCTCCGCTGAACGTTTATACGCGCCGACATCCTGAGCCCGGATGTCACTGTGATTTGATTATTTGAGAGATCACCTGCACTGCACTGCATCCACACGGGTATGTTTGTTGGGGTTAGGAGCTACGAGGCATCCATCGGTAATAGGTATGGGTCTTTGATTAAATACTAACCAGCCTTATATATTTGTGTATTTCATTCTTCTTGCATTTCTGGTTGTATTTGGGAGACCAGCGGTTCTGCTCACTCACAGGTTCCATGTGTACGGTCATGCTTCATTCAATATGTATGTTCAGGTATACTTGCACTTCCTGTATCGCACTATTTTGCGGTTATTGATAGCAGCAATTAATCCACATTATTTTTACAGCATAGGGCATATTACATTGACTAGCGTGTGTAATATATCATTCGAATATGTAAGTTGCATCATTGTTTTGTTAGTTTTGTATGTCCAGATTTGTGCTCTCTTACAGATGTTTTTCTATAGATATATGTTTATATAGTACACTATATGTATCATTGATTAAGTTGTGCAGTGAACTCAATGGTCCGGTTTCTTTTTTATAGACCCCTGAAGAAGGGTCAGATTTGATTGACCCGAAATGCATTGGGTGAATGTTTAACTTTGAAAACAAGGAATGAATTGCTTCAGAAGAAGATGATTATGTATGCAACATTTGGTTGATTCATGAAATGATGAGATTCAATGAATGGAGAATATGCTTTCAAAATCAATAAAATTGAAATACGTGAAGAAACCTTGGTGTTTCATTGAATACAGTGCGCACTTGTTCAGTGGGAAGTTGACACTCCCCACAATATCATTCATATTTAAAGACACGGGCGGACTCCGTGCGACACAGGCTGCGCCAACACGATTTTTTGAACTTTAAGATTATAGTTTGAGTGCACAGGGATAACATTGTACTGCTTAAAAGTTGGCATTTACCAGCATAATCCAAATGTGCCTTTCTGCCAGTGCTGTGTGTCGCCTGACTGTTAATGACTCTCCTGCGGTGAAGTGTGTATTGCTCTCAGGCAGTGGGCAAACGGCTTGGGTGTGGAGAGATGCTTTTAACCCTCACAGGATGGCCATCTAGTTTGTGCCCAGGAGCTTATTTACACTTCAAAAGGTGCCTACCCTCTCACAAACAGGGGTAACTAACACCTAGGCCTACCCTCTTCACAGTCCAGCCTGCGAGCCAGGCACCAATCACTGTGGGAGAAGAACTGGTTTTGAGTGACCACAAGAGAGGGTTTTCCTATTATCATAGCCACACCTCTGGGTGGGCTCAGGGAGCGCTGGCTAGGGGAAGAAAGGTTCTGCCTTGTTGGATTAAGAGAGTGAAAGGCACTGTAGGATAGTTTACGATAAAACACAAACGAAGTGCCCCAAAAGGGGGTAGGATCACCCAAGGGAACTTTTACCCCATAGGTTAGGGACTGGCCAGGAGTTTCCCCAACCCACAGGCTGGCACTAGGCACACATTTGGCACCCCAAGTACCCTCCTCAGATCCTTTCTGGACCTGCGAAGAACATAAGAGGACTGGACCTACTGTATGTGACCTGAGAAGAGCCTGGTAACCAGGATTAAGAAGTGGATTTCAAGGGTGAGGCGGCTGACCTCTTGTTTGGGCTACAGCAACATAGGAAGCCCCCCCAAGAGGCTTTTTCCTTCATCTCCAGCTGACCAGTTCCAACTGGAACTGACATGGTTCTTTCTGCTGATCTCTGTAGAGTGAGTCCTGACTCCCAACTACTGTCCCCAAGATCCTGGACCCTTGACTGTAGATAGAGTGCACTTCTTGACTAACTGACGGTTTCACCATATCCGAATTTGAGCAATGCCGAGCCATGCAGCTCCCCACTGAAAACTCACCAGATATGAAGCAGAGCCCCCAGTGCTGCACAGCACCCAATTGAAAGCCTCACCTAATCTAAAGCAGAGCCCCGCTGAGCCGCGCAGCTCCTGCCTAGAAGCTTAACAAGATTAATGCAGAGCGCTGCTAAGCCTCTACGCTAAGTGAAGCTCACACCTAAAAGCTTCAGGGAGCCAGACACAGAGCTCTGCAGACAGTTCCATGCAGTCCCTGCACTGAAGTCAGAAGGTAAAACTTGCAGCAGGATGAACCTGCTCCTGTATCCTGCCCACGCTCAATTGCGGTTAGCCTTAACATGCAACTGCGGCGATATAACTACAGTTGGCACTTTGTGCTTCTTGGCACTATTCTTTACCTTAAAACTTTAAAACTTATATCTCCGGTTCTACTTATTGGATGTTGGTGTTTTGGTGTAATTTTATTTATTAAAATAATGTCAATTTTTCTAAATTGGTTTGGGATTTCACTTGTGTTGCATTTTCATTACATTACTGTTTGGAGTGCTGCATAAATACTTTATACATTGCATCTAATTTAAGCCCAACTGCGTTTGTGGCAATTACAGTTTAGTGACTTTTGTCATTCACCCTGACAATGATTGTAATCACCTGAGTGAGTCTCACCCCCCTCAACTACAAACCCATTTTCTTACATTGGTGTTCAGTGGTGGGATCCCGTGCTTGTTTGTGTACAGTGCTACTCAGTGATCTGTGTAAAACTAAAAATGTCTGGTAATAAACTGACATCAGAATCTTTTTTTAATTCTCCTTGATTTTTGATTGGTATTTCTTTCTCTTTGAGCAAAGCTACCAGAGGTTTAAGAAAAGGTTTATTTAGTAATGGTTGTGGTTCAACCTGACAAGAACTGTGATTATTATTTGAGGAGGGTTCTCACTCCCCTCAACTAATACTCCCAATTTCTTCCAGCTACCATTTCCTAATGTGTTTAGACATTATTGTGGACGTATTAATGATATGCTAGGTATGAGAGTCGAATTTGTCAATGGCCATGGCAGGAAGTCACAGGTTTGTGACAAGCGTCCACTTTATTACTTTCTTATCAGGCTGCTTGAAATAGTATCTGCCCTAACTGGTTTCAAACGATAATAGTTTCATTTGCATACCATCTGTAAAACCACGTATTTATTTTATTTTTAAAGAATTCCCCATGTGAGCAGCAAACTACAGAGGACAGGTTTGCTTACATTTTGACTAGAATATTTAAATGTTTAATAAGTTGTAACTAGATGTCAAGTTCTCTATCTTTTGGTTCCTATGTAGAAGACAATACAACGGAATATTAAAACTACACAATTCTGAGATATTCAAAGGCAACACAATAAATGGCTCAACTGTGAAGTCAGGGTCTCATATACTTTGCATATGTGCATGTGAAAAAAGATGCTATGCATATTAGAGATGCCAGTGCTGAAAGTGTTCCCACTTCTTCAACTGTTGGGTAGAAATAAGACTGCAATCAACTTTTCTAGCCCATAATAATTGAGGTTTTCTTTTAACAATTTCTTCAACTTGTAAAATTTTATTCAGCTCCATGGCATTGCTGGGGAAAGATAAGGCAGCAAATCTTCCGCCGGTTGGCCTTGCCACTTCTTTGTAAAAAAATTCCTGCCGCCGCTGGCCCCTTCAGCTAGGCCTACCAGGACACTGTCTTCAGTATTTCAATACTAGCTGTCATATTTGTCCCTTCTTTTAGACTTTCCTAAAAGAATTCCGTGACTGTTATGTTATCCAATGAGCTTGAACCGCAAAGACAAATTATTATTAGGATCATTTTTTATTTCAACCCATTTTTACCGCAAGATTACTGCCTTGTTTCTGCACTTATCAGGGTCCTTATTTGCCTTTTTTTTATTTTTGTATATGTATTCATGAGTTACATGGTTGTAACATTTTGTTATGGTTTTTAGTAATCCAGCAATAAATTTGAAATTTGAATTTCATTGCTGGTTTGCTTTGTCTCCAAGTGTATTATCGACCGACATTACAAGCGTTCACTCATATCCACTTTGCCACCCTCATTCAGTAGCTGTACATATAAAAAGACAACATAAATCAATAAGTGGAAAGTATTCTCAAAGCTTGAATAAATTGCATCCTCTAGCCATCAATTTGCATGAGCTTCATTTGCTGCAAATATAAATTACCGTTTTCAGTTTTTTGGGGCACTTCTCTGTAGTTTACGGTGCTTGGGATTATAGAATTATCTCGGATATTCGAGGGGGGAAAAAAACCCACCGCAAGTCTCAATGTGAATGTGCCCTGTTCTTCAATGATGCGATATCCTCAGTGAAGAGGTAAAAGCAGGATTTATCACTATCTTCTGCATGCTGCTGCGAATACTCCTTGGGTAGGTAGTAGAATTGAAAGTTCCCTAGGTTGCTTTGATGCTTTTCATCCCCATCAAATTTTGAAGATTGCTTCATTTTCTTCCTATTAACATCCTTATTTAGAAACGGATCCCATAGGAGAACCCAGTTCTTCCCAAAACCAATAATTTCTGTATTGTAGTTTTGCTAGCCTCTTTCAATCCGAGGTACTAGACGAAGCATAATGCTTAGTTTTGAAATTCAGCATAATTACCCACGAAGATCCTTCTTTTTTTCCTTATAAGAACGAGATCCATCCACTCATGGCCTTTAGAATATTAATACATGGGTTAATGTGTTCACTTCTACCAAGATGTGCACAAGGACAGAAGTCTCCAAATTACTGTGCAGCTGTCCCATTCTTGTCACTTTATAATTGCCTTCCCATAGTAAAGAAAACTTCAAGTTAAACTTTTGGATAAGTTTGTAAATGCATTATTTCGAAACTGTAATCAAGCAAGGGTCGCCGCACATCAGCTAAGGAGTCAAAGGCTCTAGGGGAAGGTAGTCTTCATATTTATACCCCAATTCCGAAATTTGCAAGATCGATCACATGCTCACACGTCTCATTACACCAATAAGCAGGTGCAGGTTGATCTTATTGAAGCATAATCAACACAACAGACGACTTTCAATATCATACACATGAAGGGCTATTAAGGGTAAGTTCCGCTTTTGAGTAATTTTCACATGTAAATTTACTATTACACTTTTGAGTCATTTACTATTTTTGACAATTCACATCATTGGAGTGTAAGATTACTCAAAAGTGGTGGCTTACACGTCTCCACCCTCAGAAAAGGTAGTGGAGCTTAGCATGCATGTGTAAACTACCGCACAAAAACTGAACGATGTACAGTACCACACATGGACAACTCTCCCATACAAAATTATGGAGGAAGGAACTTAAAATAGAACTCCATAGGGAATAATGTTAAATTAAATTATTAAAAAAAAATATTCATAAATATAAACTAATGTTAAAAGTAACTTAGAAACCAAGTACATATTTACATTTTATTATACATTTTTAACATTGCTTTTACTTTAGTTGAATATTTCTGGTTTAATTTAAAATTCAGAAGGATAATTTCAATTTAAATAAATTTATATTATTTAAAGAGTAAATTCATAAATATCTGTTTTAATTACTTCTATATTTAAAATAATTATCTTAAATTAAATTCATCAATGTTTATCATAAAAACATTTTTTATATTTTCTTTTGAGTTAAATAATCATATAAAATGTGTATTTTACTTTGCTATGCAGAGATCTCTGGCCTCAAATGTCGAGTGCCGCTATGGAAAGGTATAGGAAACATTTTAAAATGTTATTAAACTCCAAAGCAAATCTATCTTCATAATAAATATTGATGTAAATTATGTGCATGCATTTATTTTAAATATAGTAGAAATAAATAAAAGGTCTACAGCACTATTACATATTTTTACTATATTTGTAACTGTTAGACCTGGCATCTTTTGGCGTGGTTAACCCTGACTTTTTGCCTCTACCACCTGTATTTTTGATGCTATGCTGGATGTCGTTTTTACTGGTATAGATGCTTTGGGCACTTTGCCACTGCTGATCAGTGTCAAAGTGCAAGTGCTCCCTAGGGAAATTGTGAGGTAATTGGCTATACATGTTTGGCATATTTGTTCTACCTGCAAGGCCCTAGTAAAGTGCACTGAGAGTGCCAGGGCTGGTAGTACAAATGCTACTAGTGGGCTGCAGCACTGATTGTGCCACCCACAAGAGTAGCGCTAAAATGATGTCTTAGGCCTGCTTGCTGTGCCTATGTGCAGTCCAGGACTGCCATGTCGTCCTGGCCAGTGCAACCACTGACCAGGCCTTATCCTTCCCTTTCTGTACATGTAAGGCATCCCAATGGTGGCCCAAGGTACCCCCCTGGGCTGTGTTATTTTATGTTATGTTACCTGGTTTTATATAGCGCACAGCTGCCCCAGCAAAGAGGCGTCCCGGCGCTTCTTGAACAAAAAAACCGGCATACAGCAATTCAAAGAAAAGAACCAAGTCAGACCTAAGCATCCAATGAGAACAGATAGTTCTTGACGGCCTTCCTGAAGGTCAAAAGTTCGTCAATGGCGCGGATATGGGCAGGAAGTGAAATCCACAGCTTGGCAGCAAGTACACTAAAAGAGCGGCCACCGGCCAGAGCCCTTTTAAAGCATGGAACTGTAGCCAGATGCGAGCCTGAAGATCTTAGGGACCGCGATGGTAAATATGGTAAAATAAGCTGTTCGAGAATCGGAGGGGAAGAATATTTCAAGATCTTGAACGCGAAACAAAGAGACTTAAACTTAATTCTCTGAGAGACCGGGAGCCAATGAAGACCAAAAATAGTTATTTTAGCTGAGCATGATCTAGGCAGGCCGACCAGGGCTCTAGCAGCAGCATTTTGAACACGTTGGAGTCTAAAGAGTTCGGCCTGATTGGCTCCGAGCAAAAGAGAGCTTGCATAATCCAACCGAGTCAGAATAGTAGCTTGTACAATAAGCTGTCTGGTTGGAGCATTGAAGAATTTAAAGATAGGTCTGAGTCTACGCAGAATCCCGAAGCAAGTGGCAGCAGTTTTCTTAGTATAAGAAACAAAACTAAGTTTGGAATCTAGCCAAATGCCGAGATTCTTTACCTCAGTGACAGGAAGGGGGGTAGGGCCAAGCTCAGATGGCCACCAACGATCTCCCCAGCCTTGACTCTGCTTGCCAACGATCAACACCTCGTTTTTTTTTGCATTTAATTGCAAGCAGTTATCTGTCAACCAGCGGGCCACAGACCTAATTCCTTCTCAGAACTTGGTGGCTTCTAGGTCGGATGCCCCACTAATCGCAACCGCTAGCTGCGTGTCATCAGCATAAGACACCATAGTCAGATTACAACGCTTGATGACTGCAGCCAACGGCTGGACATAGATATTAAAAAGTGTGGGGCTAAGGGCCGATCCCTGTGGAACACCCTGAGTGATGGAATGGGGCTCAGACTGGTAGGGAGGGGTAACGACCCTAAAAGTCCGACCAGATAAAAACGATCGGAACCAGTCAAGTGCCACATGATCGACACCAACCTCAACCAGGCGCTGTAATAAAATTGAGTGGGAGACGGTGTCGAACGCGGCACTGAGGTCTAAAAGTACTAGAGCCGCCGTTTGACCAGAGTCGACCAAAGTTCGCAGATATTCAACCATAGAAAGAAGTGCGGTCTCAGTGCTATGGCCGGGCCGGAAAACATTCTGCGAAGGATCTAAAATATTATCAGAATGGATATGATTGCAAAGGATGGTGTTAACATAGGCCTCGGTCAATTTCGCCACCCACGGAAGAAGGGAAATGGGGCGATAGTTCTCGAACTTTAAAGGATCAAGAGCGGGTCTTTTCAAGATAGGCATAACCTGTGCCTGTTTCCAACTGTCCGGAACGGAGCCCGACTTCAAAGATAGGTTAACAAGCTCGCAGAGCAAAGGGAAGCAGAGTGATGCCGATTCCCTGAATTGAGCAGGTCGAAGAGGATCCATAGGGGATCCCGATTTGACTTTCCCTGCGATCTTATCAAATTCATGCAACGAAAGTTCAGGAAAGGAACACAAACCCATGGTAATTTCCGAGTCAGGAGCCCGTTTCTCTGGGCAGATAGACAAGCTAGGGAAAGAACGATAGATAACTTCCACCTTTTCCACAAAAAAGGCTGCCAGGTCTTCACAATGACTGACTGAGCAAATATTAGCAGCTGGAGCTCTACTTGCGGTGAGATCCTTGAGTACCTTGAATATTAGCTTAGTGGGATTAGAGCTCAAGCTAAGTTTGCGTGATAAATAAGTGGCACGGGCTTTACAGATCGCCCTATGATAGATTTTTATCTTGGCGAGGTACAGTGATTTTAGACCAGGCTGATATGACTTGCGCCAGACTCTCTCAGCTTGCTTGCAGGATTTCCTTAGAAGCCAAAGTGAGTCGTCATACCAAGGGCTAGGTCCGGTACATCAGCGCTTACACTTCCTGATGGGAATCAAGCAGTCTAGGGCACTCGTCAGCCAGCTACAAAAGTGATCATAGCCCGCCGCAATGTCAGTAAAAGAGTCCAAAGGATGTAGACTAAGAAGCTGATGGAAATCAGCTAAATTTAGCTTATTCCAGGGGCGTCTAAAAGACACAGGTGCCGCTGCTCTAAGAAGAGGGTCATCGATAGGAAGATTCAGTTCAATTAGATGGTGATCAGTCCAGGCCATAGGCCTGGGAGGCAAGACTTTCACCGTAGATAGATTGGTGAAAAAGGGATCTAAAATATGCCCACCAATATGAGAGCTGTCCTTAATCAGCTGAAATAGCTGAAGAGCTTCCAGATCAGCAATGACGCTACAAACCGCAGGAGAGTGAAGAGCATCCAGATGCAAATTTAAATCACCTAAAATGCTAAAATTGGCAGCCTTTAGCGCTAAAGCACTAACAGCTTCAGGAAGAGCAGCTCTAAAAGCCGCGTCTGGACCTGGTGGGCGGTAAATAAGTAGTCCAGAAAAGGTAAAGTGTGGACTAACGGAAATGCGAAAATGAACACTTTCGCAGCCGACTATGTCCGAGACCGTCCATAGGCATGAATAGCATGATTTAACCACGGCCGCTATGCCGCCACCTCGAGAGTTACGATTATGCGTATACATCACATACTCCACCGGGAGGGCTAGGTTGATCACGGCCACAGCATCATCATGTAGCCATGTCTCCGACATAAAAAGAATATCGGGGCTTTCTTCCATAAGTAGGGTATGGATGTCCAGATGATGCTTAACCAACGACCTCACATTAAGATGACAGATCTTAAAGTCATGAGAGATCTGTGGAGTTGGTCGAGGTATGGTAGGCCGGTCTGGGCACTCACAGGAAGCTACCCCAAGACTGAGGATAGGAACAGGAGTTGGCAAACTAAATACGCACTCCTGGCATTGATAAGGACCCAAGAGAGGATATAAATGAGCTTGGGCACAGTGCGGAGTAGCGCGGAGCCTCAGCAGCTCCTTACGCGTATATAGTAGCATTGCCAAGTCCATACAGTCGCAATACCGCCACACCGAATGGCTGTACGGGCCGCCTCAGGCCCTGCCTCGGCGCAGACGAGTGCAGACGGGCAGGACTCTGGCACGACTCAGGCGCAGGGAAGGCGCTTCCGCTGCGCGTCACCGCTGCGCGCTGAAAGGACTGGCTGAAATAAGGTAGGCAGCGTCTAGGAAGCGCCACTAGGACACTAAAGATGCCGTCCAATGTCCTCCCCCACAGCTCCCAATCCAAGATGGCCACCGAATTCACAGCGAACCAAACCCAGGGACAGGACCCGCTCTAACAGCGGTGGTTGACAGAATTATGATGCAGGTAAGAGGACCGATAGGAGGGCAGCCCAGGAATTAAAACCAGGGGAGAATGTAAATTAACAAACAAATGCAATAACGGGATGTTTTAAAATTAGGCAAACAAAGCGCGCATTGCGCGGAGCTTAATGCGCAGATCAGCGGTACAGCTAAGCGCTGGTATCCAGTACAGCTTGTCAAGGCAGACCCGCTAAAAGCACCACCTTAAATAAGGTAGGCAGCGTCTATGAAGCGCCACTAGAACGCTAAAGATGGCGTCCAATGTCCTCCCCCACAGCTCCCAATCCAAGATGGCCGCCAAATTCACAGCGAATCGACCCCAGGGACAGGACCCGCTCTAACAGCGGTGGTTGACAGAATTATGATGCAGGTAAGAGGACCGATAGGAGGGCAGCCCAGGAATTAAAACCAGGGCAGAATGTAAATTAACAAACAAATGCAATAACGGGATGTTTTCAAATTAGGCAAACAAAGCGCGCATTGCGCGGAGCTTAATGCGCAGATCAGCGGTACAGCTAAGCGCTGGTATCCAGTACAGCTTGTCAAGGCAGACCCGCTAAAAGCACCGCCTTAAATAAGGTAGGCAGCGTCTAGGAAGCGCCACTAGGACGCTAAAGATGGCGTCCAATGTCCTCCCCCACAGCTCCCAATCCAAGATGGCCGCCGAATTCACAGCAAACCGACCCCAGGGACAGGACCCGCTCTAACAGCGGTGGTTGACAGAATTATGATGCAGGTAAGAGGACCGATAGGAGGGCAGCCCAGGAATTAAAACCTGGGGAGAATGTAAATTAACAAACAAATGCAATAACGGGATGTTTTAAAATTAGGCAAACAAAGCGCGCATTGCGCGGAGCTTAATGCACAGATCAGCGGTACAGCTAAGCGCTGGTATCCAATACAGCTTGTCAAGGCAGACCTGCTAAAAGCACCGCCTTAAATAAGGTAGGCAGCGTCTAGGAAGCGCCACTAGGACACTAAAGATGGCGTCCAATGTCCTCCCCACAGCTCCCAATCCAAGATGGCCGCCGAATTCACCGCGAACCGACCCCAGGGACAGGACCCGCTCTAACAGCGGTGGTTGACAGAATTATGATGCAGGTAAGAGGACCGATAGGAGGGCAGCCCAGGAATTGAAACCAGGGGAGAATGTAAATTAACAAACAAATGCAATACCGGGATGTTTTAAAATTAGGCAAACAAAGCGCGCATTGCGCGGAGCTTAATGCGCAGATCAGCGCATAATTGCATATAATTGCAGAATAATTGCACACTTATGTCCATGTAGGATCCAGTATGTAGTGGCGGTATCCTAGTGATTGAATCCTACACAGCGACATATCGATTGCTGGACGGGCGTCTCCATTAAATGAGAGACACTTCGGCTTTATTACGGAATTTACCGAACACACCTGCGATATCCCCTCCCATTATATGCGAAGACAGGCAAATCTGAAAATCACCGCGCTAAGAGATATTATTCTCTATGAATTGATACTGGAACATTATGACTCATTCCTTGATCAACACGGAGTGAGACAGTGAATTGGAGTTAGGAGATAATTTTCCACCGCCACTACATACTGGATCCTACATGGACATAAGTGTGCAATTATTGTCCCCAGAAATACAGTCCTGAAGAGACCCGGTACCTAGAGTGGGTCGAAACGTCGTCGACAACACATATAAAGAGACAGTTTTTAACTAAGTCATTTACAAATTGTAACGAGTCTGTCCTTATATAATTTTCCAATAACCTTTTAATTCTCTGTTCTTCACTTTTGTCATACACAAGTATTGCAATAGGTTATGGTTTTTCACTTGGGGTCACATGTCACTGTAAATATGAATTGTATATATTTGTAATCCTTATAAATGTATTTTTGATGAAAAGTCTATGATATTAATAAACTTTAGAATGAAATAATACCTACCTCGGCTGAGGTTAGGTTGAATAAAAAGGAAATAGGCTTTTTGTGTGGGCTTATTATGAAGGTTGATTTACAATTGATTTGATATGGTTTTTGAAAAGAAAAGTCATATTAGGTTGTGATTAATTCAGAGTGACAAAATTTAGTCACATATTATCAATGATTGTTCACAAATGAGTTCCTTGTGAATATTGTTTTGTACTTAGTACCTACCCGGTTCACAAGGACATTAGGGTTGCTCTTGTTATTTTGAATATCTTCCCCTAAAGGCAAGATAGAAAATCCAAGTTTGGTATCTTTGTGTTCAGAATTTAATTATCATCGTTTTAGAAAGATGGTTTGTAAATTCACTGTGTGAGAATAGCACTTTTTAGAAAGTAGCTATTCTCCTGTTTAACCTTCCTGTGTGCCTGTGTGCAGATTGGCTGACTGGTGTCATGTGATGGGCTAGGTGGCTCCAGGAATCTGGATGAGTCAGCAGCCGGGTGAATAGGGAGATCTGCTCTAGATGGGTGGGAGGAGTAGCCCCTGGGTTTTGAATAGGGCTGCCTCTGCCAGCACAATGCCGGCTCCACCCCCTGCTGGCCAGGCTGAGGACTCTGCCTCTGCCAGCACAAAGAAGTCTCTACCTCCTGCTGAGCGTCCAACGACCCTGCCCCTCACTCTGAAAGGAACCAGGTGCTCCAGGGCAGAGCACACCCAGGAACCGGTTTGAGCAGGGGAATCCCCCCACTGAAACAAAGAGAGACAAAGACTTGGAGGGGTATAAGAAGAGGACCCCAGACACCTAAACTTTAGATCACTGTGGAACTAAGAAGGAACCTCTGCCAAAGAGAAAGCTGGAAGGAACTGAAGAGGAGAAGACTGCCTGCTTGCTGTTTTGCTTTGCTGCCAAGGAGAGGGGAAGGACTCTGCTGTATCCCCTTCTTTAAATTCTGATCTCCAAGGGCCTGAGGAGAGCTGGCTCCCTGTTAAGAAGTCCCAGGAACAAAAGGACTTCACCACCAGCTCCCCTGAAACTCTGCTGAGGGAGTTCTGACCTGCCTTGGAGTGCTTGCCTAGTCTTGGGGCCTCAGGAGGTCGTTTTGCTGTGTTTGGGAGCTGGAAAGCAGAAAGCGTGAACAAGAGTAACTGGTACCCATCACATCATCCGTTTGAGGGTCGCATCATCCGGTTGCGAGTCACAAGATGGAGAGTGCGAGAAGAATTTATACGCGCCGACATCCTGAGCCCGGATGTCACTGTGATTTGATTATTTGAGAGATCACCTGCACTGCACTGCATCCACACGGGTATGTTTGTTGGGGTTAGGAGCTACGAGGCATCCATCGGTAATAGGTATGGGTCTTTGATTAAATACTAACCAGCCTTATATATTTGTGTATTTCATTCTTCTTGCATTTCTGGTTGTATTTGGGAGACCAGCGGTTCTGCTCACTCACAGGTTCCATGTGTACGGTCATGCTTCATTCAATATGTATGTTCAGGTATACTTGCACTTCCTGTATCGCACTATTTTGCGGTTATTGATAGCAGCAATTAATCCACATTATTTTTACAGCATAGGGCATATTACATTGACTAGCGTGTGTAATATATCATTCGAATATGTAAGTTGCATCATCGTTTTGTTAGTTTTGTATGTCCAGATTTGTGCTCTCTTACAGATGTTTTTCTATAGATATATGTTTATATAGTACACTATATGTATCATTGATTAAGTTGTGCAGTGAACTCAATGGTCCGGTTTCTTTTTTATAGACCCCTGAAGAAGGGTCAGATTTGATTGACCCGAAATGCATTGGGTGAATGTTTAACTTTGAAAACAAGGAATGAATTGCTTCAGAAGAAGATGATTATGTATGCAACATTTGGTTGATTCATGAAATGATGAGATTCAATGAATGGAGAATATGCTTTCAAAATCAATAAAATTGAAATACGTGAAGAAACCTTGGTGTTTCATTGAATACAGTGCGCACTTGTTCAGTGGGAAGTTGACACTCCCCACAATATCATTCATATTTAAAGACACGGGCGGACTCCGTGCGACACAGGCTGCGCCAACACGATTTTTTGAACTTTAAGATTATAGTTTGAGTGCACAGGGATAACATTGTACTGCTTAAAAGTTGGCATTTACCAGCATAATCCAAATGTGCCTTTCTGCCAGTGCTGTGTGTCGCCTGACTGTTAATGACTCTCCTGCGGTGAAGTGTGTATTGCTCTCAGGCAGTGGGCAAAGGGCTTGGGTGTGGAGAGATGCTTTTAACCCTCACAGGATGGCCATCTAGTTTGTGCCCAGGAGCTTATTTACACTTCAAAAGGTGCCTACCCTCTCACAAACAGGGGTAACTAACACCTAGGCCTACCCTCTTCACAGTCCAGCCTGCGAGCCAGGCACCAATCACTGTGGGAGAAGAACTGGTTTTGAGTGACCACAAGAGAGGGTTTTCCTATTATCATAGCCACACCTCTGGGTGGGCTCAGGGAGCGCTGGCTAGGGGAAGAAAGGTTCTGCCTTGTTGGATTAAGAGAGTGAAAGGCACTGTAGGATAGTTTACGATAAAACACAAACGAAGTGCCCCAAAAGGGGGTAGGATCACCCAAGGGAACTTTTACCCCATAGGTTAGGGACTGGCCAGGAGTTTCCCCAACCCACAGGCTGGCACTAGGCACACATTTGGCACCCCAAGTACCCTCCTCAGATCCTTTCTGGACCTGCGAAGAACATAAGAGGACTGGACCTACTGTATGTGACCTGAGAAGAGCCTGGTAACCAGGATTAAGAAGTGGATTTCAAGGGTGAGGCGGCTGACCTCTTGTTTGGGCTACAGCAACATAGGAAGCCCCCCCAAGAGGCTTTTTCCTTCATCTCCAGCTGACCAGTTCCAACTGGAACTGACATGGTTCTTTCTGCTGATCTCTGTAGAGTGAGTCCTGACTCCCAACTACTGTCCCCAAGATCCTGGACCCTTGACTGTAGATAGAGTGCACTTCTTGACTAACTGACGGTTTCACCATATCCGAATTTGAGCAATGCCGAGCCATGCAGCTCCCCACTGAAAACTCACCAGATATGAAGCAGAGCCCCCAGTGCTGCACAGCACCCAATTGAAAGCCTCACCTAATCTAAAGCAGAGCCCCGCTGAGCCGCGCAGCTCCTGCCTAGAAGCTTAACAAGATTAATGCAGAGCGCTGCTAAGCCTCTACGCTAAGTGAAGCTCACACCTAAAAGCTTCAGGGAGCCAGACACAGAGCTCTGCAGACAGTTCCATGCAGTCCCTGCACTGAAGTCAGAAGGTAAAACTTGCAGCAGGATGAACCTGCTCCTGTATCCTGCCCACGCTCAATTGCGGTTAGCCTTAACATGCAACTGCGGCGATATAACTACAGTTGGCACTTTGTGCTTCTTGGCACTATTCTTTACCTTAAAACTTTAAAACTTATATCTCCGGTTCTACTTATTGGATGTTGGTGTTTTGGTGTAATTTTATTTATTAAAATAATGTCAATTTTTCTAAATTGGTTTGGGATTTCACTTGTGTTGCATTTTCATTACATTACTGTTTGGAGTGCTGCATAAATACTTTATACATTGCATCTAATTTAAGCCCAACTGCGTTTGTGGCAATTACAGTTTAGTGACTTTTGTCATTCACCCTGACAATGATTGTAATCACCTGAGTGAGTCTCACCCCCCTCAACTACAAACCCATTTTCTTACATTGGTGTTCAGTGGTGGGATCCCGTGCTTGTTTGTGTACAGTGCTACTCAGTGATCTGTGTAAAACTAAAAATGTCTGGTAATAAACTGACATCAGAATCTTTTTTTAATTCTCCTTGATTTTTGATTGGTATTTCTTTCTCTTTGAGCAAAGCTACCAGAGGTTTAAGAAAAGGTTTATTTAGTAATGGTTGTGGTTCAACCTGACAAGAACTGTGATTATTATTTGAGGAGGGTTCTCACTCCCCTCAACTAATACTCCCAATTTCTTCCAGCTACCATTTCCTAATGTGTTTAGACATTATTGTGGACGTATTAATGATATGCTAGGTATGAGAGTCGAATTTGTCAATGGCCATGGCAGGAAGTCACAGGTTTGTGACAAGCGTCCACTTTATTACTTTCTTATCAGGCTGCTTGAAATAGTATCTGCCCTAACTGGTTTCAAACGATAATAGTTTCATTTGCATACCATCTGTAAAACCACGTATTTATTTTATTTTTAAAGAATTCCCCATGTGAGCAGCAAACTACAGAGGACAGGTTTGCTTACATTTTGACTAGAATATTTAAATGTTTAATAAGTTGTAACTAGATGTCAAGTTCTCTATCTTTTGGTTCCTATGTAGAAGACAATACAACGGAATATTAAAACTACACAATTCTGAGATATTCAAAGGCAACACAATAAATGGCTCAACTGTGAAGTCAGGGTCTCATATACTTTGCATATGTGCATGTGAAAAAAGATGCTATGCATATTAGAGATGCCAGTGCTGAAAGTGTTCCCACTTCTTCAACTGTTGGGTAGAAATAAGACTGCAATCAACTTTTCTAGCCCATAATAATTGAGGTTTTCTTTTAACAATTTCTTCAACTTGTAAGATTTTATTCAGCTCCATGGCATTGCTGGGGAAAGATAAGGCAGCAAATCTTCCGCCGGTTGGCCTTGCCACTTCTTTGTAAAAAAATTCCTGCCGCCGCTGGCCCCTTCAGCTAGGCCTACCAGGACACTGTCTTCAGTATTTCAATACTAGCTGTCATATTTATTTGTCCCTTCTTTTAGACTTTCCTAAAAGAATTCCGTGACTGTTATGTTATCCAATGAGCTTGAACCGCAAAGACAAATTATTATTAGGATCAATTTTTATTTCAACCCATTTTTACCGCAAGATTACTGCCTTGTTTCTGCACTTATCAGGGTCCTTATTTGCCTTTTTTTTATTTTTGTATATGTATTCATGAGTTACATGGTTGTAACATTTTGTTATGGTTTTTAGTAATCCAGCAATAAATTTGAAATTTGAATTTCATTGCTGGTTTGCTTTGTCTCCAAGTGTATTATCGACCGACATTACAAGCGTTCACTCATATCCACTTTGCCACCCTCATTCAGTAGCTGTACATATAAAAAGACAACATAAATCAATAAGTGGAAAGTATTCTCAAAGCTTGAATAAATTGCATCCTCTAGCCATCAATTTGCATGAGCTTCATTTGCTGCAAATATAAATTACCGTTTTCAGTTTTTTGGGGCACTTCTCTGTAGTTTACGGTGCTTGGGATTATAGAATTATCTCGGATATTCGAGGGGGGAAAAAAAACCACCGCAAGTCTCAATGTGAATGTGCCCTGTTCTTCAATGATGCGATATCCTCAGTGAAGAGGTAAAAGCAGGATTTATCACTATCTTCTGCATGCTGCTGCGAATACTCCTTGGGTAGGTAGTAGAATTGAAAGTTCCCTAGGTTGCTTTGATGCTTTTCATCCCCATCAAATTTTGAAGATTGCTTCATTTTCTTCCTATTAACATCCTTATTTAGAAACGGATCCCATAGGAGAACCCAGTTCTTCCCAAAACCAATAATTTCTGTATTGTAGTTTTGCTAGCCTCTTTCAATCCGAGGTACTAGACGAAGCATAATGCTTAGTTTTGAAATTCAGCATAATTACCCACGAAGATCCTTCTTTTTTTCCTTATAAGAACGAGATCCATCCACTCATGGCCTTTAGAATATTAATACATGGGTTAATGTGTTCACTTCTACCAAGATGTGCACAAGGACAGAAGTCTCCAAATTACTGTGCAGCTGTCCCATTCTTGTCACTTTATAATTGCCTTCCCATAGTAAAGAAAACTTCAAGTTAAACTTTTGGATAAGTTTGTAAATGCATTAATTCGAAACTGTAACCAAGCAAGGGTCGCCGCACATCAGCTAAGGAGTCAAAGGCTCTAGGGGAAGGTAGTCTTCATATTTATACCCCAATTCCGAAATTTGCAAGATCGATCACATGCTCACACGTCTCATTACACCAATAAGCAGGTGCAGGTTGATCTTATTGAAGCATAATCAACACAACAGACGACTTTCAATATCATACACATGAAGGGCTATTAAGGGTAAGTTCCGCTTTTGAGTAATTTTCACATGTAAATTTACTATTACACTTTTGAGTCATTTACTATTTTTGACAATTCACATCATTGGAGTGTAAGATTACTCAAAAGTGGTGGCTTACACGTCTCCATCCTCAGAAAAGGTAGTGGAGCTTAGCATGCATGTGTAAACTACCGCACAAAAACTGAACGATGTACAGTACCACACATGGACAACTCTCCCATACAAAATTATGGAGGAAGGAACTTAAAATAGAACTCCATAGGGAATAATGTTAAATTAAATTATTTAAAAAATATTCATAAATATAAACTAATGTTAAAAGTAACTTAGAAACCAAGTACATATTTACATTTTATTATAAATTTTTAACATTGCTTTTACTTTAGTTGAATATTTCTGGTTTAATTTAAAATTCAGAAGGATAATTTCAATTTAAATAAATTTATATTATTTAAAGAGTAAATTCATAAATATCTTTTTTAATTACTTCTATATTTAAAATAATTATCTTAAATTAAATTCATCAATGTTTATCATAAAACATTTTTTATATTTTCTTTTGAGTTAAATAATCATATAAAATGTGTATTTTACTTTGCTATGCAGAGATCTCTGGCCTCAAATGTCAAGTGCCGCTATGGAAAGGTATAGGAAACATTTTAAAATGTTATTAAACTCCAAAGCAAATCTATCTTCATAATAAATATTGATGTAAATTATGTGCATGCATTTATTTTAAATATAGTAGAAATAAATAAAAGGTCTACAGCACTATTACATTTTTTTACTATATTTGTAACTGTTAGACCTGGCATCTTTTGGCGTGGTTACCCCTGACCTTTTGCCTCTACCACCTGTATTTTTGATGCTATGCTGGATGTCGTTTTTACTGGTATAGATGCTTTGGGCACTTTGCCACTGCTGATCAGTGTCAAAGTGCAAGTGCTCCCTAGGGAAATTGTGAGGTAATTGGCTATACATGTTTGGCATATTTGTTCTACCTGCAAGGCCCTAGTAAAGTGCACTGAGAGTGCCAGGGCTGGTAGTACAAATGCTACTAGTGGGCTGCAGCACTGATTGTGCCACCCACAAGAGTAGCGCTAAAATGATGTCTTAGGCCTGCTTGCTGTGCCTATGTGCAGTCCAGGACTGCCATGTCGTCCTGGCCAGTGCAACCACTGACCAGGCCTTATCCTTCCCTTTCTGTACATGTAAGGCATCCCTATGGTGGCCCAAGGTACCCCCCTGGGCTGTGTTATTTTATGTTATGTTACCTGGTTTTATATAGCGCACAGCTGCCCCAGCAAAGAGGCGTCCCGGCGCTTCTTGAACAAAAAAACCGGCATACAGCAATTCAAAGAAAAGAACCAAGTCAGACCTAAGCATCCAATGAGAACAGATAGGTCTTGACGGCCTTCCTGAAGGTCAAAAGTTCGTCAATGGCGCGGATATGGGCAGGAAGTGAATTCCACAGCTTGGCAGCAAGTACACTAAAAGAGCGGCCACCGGCCCGAGCCCTTTTAAAGCGTGGAACTGTAGCCAGATGCGAGCCTGAAGATCTTAGGGACCGCGATGGTAAATATGGTAAAATAAGCTGTTCGAGAATCGGAGGGGAAGAATATTTCAAGATCTTGAACGCGAAACAAAGAGACTTAAACTTAATTCTCTGAGAGACCGGGAGCCAATGAAGACCAAAAATAGTTCTTTTAGCTGAGCATGATCTGGGCAGGCCGACCAGGGCTCTAGCAGCAGCATTTTGAGCACGTTGGAGTCTACAGAGTTCGGCCTGATTGGCTCCGAGCAAAAGAGAGCTTGCATAATCCAACCGAGTCAGAATAGTAGCTTGTACAATAAGCTGTCTGGTTGGAGCATTGAAGAATTTAAAGATAGGTCTGAGTCTACGCAGAATCCCGAAGCAAGTGGCAGCAGTTTTCTTAGTATAAGAAACAAAACTAAGTTTGGAATCTAGCCAAATGCCGAGATTCTTTACCTCAGTGACAGGAAGGGGGGTAGGGCCAAGCTCAGATGGCCACCAACGATCTCCCCAGCCTTGACTCTGCTTGCCAACGATCAACACCTCGTTTTTTTTTGCATTTAATTGCAAGCAGTTATCTGTCAACCAGCGGGCCACAGACCTAATTCCTTCTCAGAACTTGGTGGCTTCTAGGTCGGATGCCCCACTAATCGCAACCGCTAGCTGCGTGTCATCAGCATAAGACACCATAGTCAGATTACAACGCTTGATGACTGCAGCCAACGGCTGGACATAGATATTAAAAAGTGTGGGGCTAAGGGCCGATCCCTGTGGAACACCCTGAGTGATGGAATGGGGCTCAGACTGGTAGGGAGGGGTAACGACCCTAAAAGTCCGACCAGATAAAAACGATCGGAACCAGTCAAGTGCCACATGATCGACACCAACCTCAACCAGGCGCTGTAATAAAATTGAGTGGGAGACGGTGTCGAACGCGGCACTGAGGTCTAAAAGTACTAGAGCCGCCGTTTGACCAGAGTCGACCAAAGTTCGCAGATATTCAACCATAGAAAGAAGTGCGGTCTCAGTGCTATGGCCGGGCCGGAAACCATTCTGCGAAGGATCTAAAATATTAGCAGAATGGATATGATTGCAAAGGATGGTGTTAACATAGGCCTCAGTCAATTTCGCCACCCACGGAAGAAGGGAAATGGGGCGATAGTTCTCGAACTTTAAAGGATCAAGAGCGGGTTTTTTCAAGATAGGCATAACCTGTGCCTGTTTCCAACTGTCCGGAACGGAGCCCGACTTCAAAGATAGGTTAACAAGCTCGCAGAGCAAAGGGAAGCAGAGTGATGCCGATTCCCTGAATTGAGCAGGTCGAAGAGGATCCATAGGGGATCCCGATTTGACTTTCCCTGCGATCTTATCAAATTCATGCAACGAAAGTTCAGGAAAGGAACACAAACCCATGGTAATTTCCGAGTCAGGAGCCCGTTTCTCTGGGCAGATAGACAAGCTAGGGAAAGAACGATAGATAACTTCCACCTTTTCCACAAAAAAGGCTGCCAGGTCTTCACAATGACTGACTGAGCAAATATTAGCAGCTGGAGCTCTACTTGCGGTGAGATCCTTGAGTACCTTGAATATTAGCTTAGTGGGATTAGAGCTCAAGCTAAGTTTGCGTGATAAATAAGTGGCACGGGCTATACAGATCGCCCTATGATAGATTTTTATCTTGGCGAGGTACAGTGATTTTAGACCAGGCTGATATGACTTGCGCCAGACTCTCTCAGCTTGCTTGCAGGATTTCCTTAGAAGCCAAAGTGAGTCATCATACCAAGGGCTAGGGCCGGTACATCAGCGCTTACACTTCCTGATGGGAATCAAGCAGTCTAGGGCACTCGTCAGCCAGCTACAAAAGTGATCATAGCCCGCCGCAATGTCAGTAAAAGAGTCCAAAGGATGTAGACTAAGAAGCTGATGGAAATCAGCTAAATTTAGCTTATTCCAGGGGCGTCTAAAAGACACAGGCGCCGCTGCTCTAAGAAGAGGGTCATCGATCCGAAGATTCAGTTCAATTAGATGGTGATCAGTCCAGGCCATAGGCCTGGGAGGTAAGACTTTCACCGTAGATAGATTGGTGAAAAAGGGATCTAAAATATGCCCACCAATATGAGAGCTGTCCTTAATCAGCTGAAATAGCTGAAGAGCTTCCAGATCAGCAATGACGCTACAAACCGCAGGAGAGTGAAGAGCATCCAGATGCAAATTTATATCACCTAAAATGCTAAAATTGGCAGCCTTTAGCGCTAAAGCAGCTTCAGGAAGAGCAGCTCTAAAAGCCGCGTCTGGACCTGGTGGGCGGTAAATAAGTAGTCCAGAAAAGGTAAAGTGTGGACTAACGGAAATGCGAAAATGAACACTTTCGCAGCCGACTATGTCCGAGACCGTCCATAGGCATGAATAGCATGATTTAACCACGGCCGCTATGCCGCCACCTCGAGAGTTACGATTATGCGTATACATCACATACTTCACCGGGAGGGCTAGGTTGATCACGGCCACAGCATCATCATGTAGCCATGTCACCGACATAAAAAGAATATCGGGGCTTTCTTCCATAAGTAGGGTATGGATGTCCAGATGATGCTTAACCAACGACCTCACATTAAGATGACAGATCTTAAAGTCATGAGAGGTCTGTGGAGTTGGTCGAGGTATGGTAGGCCGGTCTGGGCACTCACAGGAAGCTACCCTAAGACTGAGGATAGGAACAGGAGTTGGCAAACTAAATACGCACTCCTGGCATTGATAAGCATTGCGCGGAGCTTAATGCGCAGATCAGCGGTACAGCTAAGCGCTGGTATCCAGTACAGCTTGTCAAGGCAGACCCGCTAAAAGCACCGCCTTAAATAAGGTAGGCAGCGTCTAGGAAGAGCCACTAGGACGCTAAAGATGGCGTCCAATGTCCTCCCCCAAAGCTCCCAATCCAATATGGCCGCCGAATTCACAGCGAACCGACCCCAGGGACAGGACCCGCTCTAACAGCGGTGGTTGACAGAATTATGATGCAGGTAAGAGGACCGATAGGAGGGCAGCCCAGGAATTAAAACCAGGGGAGAATGTAAATTAACAAACAAATGCAATAACGGGATGTTTTAAAATTAGGCAAACAAAGCGCGCATTGCGCGGAGCTTAATGCGCAGATCAGCGGTACAGCTAAGCGCTGGTATCCAGTACAGCTTGTCAAGGCAGACCTGCTAAAAGCACCGCCTTAAATAAGGTAGGCAGCGTCTAGGAAGCGCCACTAGGACGCTAAAGATGGCGTCCAATGTCCTCCCCACAGCTCCCAATCCAAGATGGCCGCCGAATTCACAGCGAACCGACCCCAGGGACAGGACCCGCTCTAACAGCGGTGGTTGACAGAATTATGATGCAGGTAAGAGGACCGATAGGAGGGCAGCCCAGGAATTAAAACCAGGGGAGAATGTAAATTAACAAACAAATGCAATAACGGGATGTTTTAAAATTAGGCAAACAAAGCGCGCATTGCGCGGAGCTTAATGCGCAGATCAGCGCATAATTGCATATAATTGCAGAATAATTGCACACTTATGTCCATGTAGGATCCAGTATGTAGTGGCGGTATCCTAGTGATTGAATCCTACACAGCGACATATCGATTGCTGGACGGGCGTCTCCATTAAATGAGAGACACTTCGGCTTTATTACGGAATTTACCGAACACACCTGCGATATCCCCTTCCATTATATGCGAAGACAGGCAAATCTGAAAATCACTGCGCTAAGAGATATTATTCTCTATGAATTGATACTGGAACATTATGACTCATTCCTTGATCAACACGGAGTGAGACAGTGAATTGGAGTTAGGAGATAATCTTCCACCGCCACTACATACTGGATCCTACATGGACATAAGTGTGCAATTATTGTCCCCAGAAATACAGTCCTGAAGAGACCCGGTACCTAGAGTGGGTCGAAACGTCGTCGACAACACATATAAAGAGACAGTTTTTGACTAAGTCATTTACAAATTGTAACGAGTCTGTCCTTATATAATTTTCCAATAACCTTTTAATTCTCTGTTCTTCACTTTTGTCATACACAAGTATTGCAATAGGTTATGGTTTTTCACTTGGGGTCACATGTCACTGTAAATATGAATTGTATATATTTGTAATCCTTATAAATGTATTTTTGATGAAAAGTCTATGATATTAATAAACTTTAGAATAAAATAATACCTACCTCGGCTGAGGTTAGGTTGAATAAAAAGGAAATAGGCTTTTTGTGTGGGCTTATTATGAAGGTTGATTTACATTTGATTTGATATGGTTTTTGTAAAGAAAAGTCATATTAGGTTGTGATTAATTCAGAGTGACAAAATTTAGTCACATATTATTAATTATTGTTCACAAATGAGTTCCTTGTGAATATTGTTTTGTACTTAGTACCTACCCGGTTCACAAGGACATTAGGGTTGCTCTTGTTATTTTGAATATCTTCCCCTAAAGGCAAGATAGAAAATCCAAGTTTGGTATCTTTGTGTTCAGAATTTAATTATCATCTTTTTAGAAAGATGGTTTGTAAATTCACTGTGTGAGAATAGCACTTTTTAGAAAGTAGCTATTCTCCTGTTTAACCTTCCTGTGTGCCTGTGTGCAGATTGGCTGACTGGTGTCATGTGATGGGCTAGGTGGCTCCAGGAGTCTGGATGAGTCAGCAGCAGGGTGAATAGGGAGATCTGCTCTAGATGGGTGGGAGGAGTAGCCCCTGGGTTTTGAATAGGCCTGCCTCTGCCAGCACAATGCCGGCTCCACCCCCTGCTGGCCATGCTGAGGACTCTGCCTCTGCCAGCACAAAGAAGTCTCTACCTCCTGCTGAGCGTCCAACGACCCTGCCCCTCACTCTGAAAGGAACCAGGTGCTCCAGGGCAGAGCACACCCAGGAACCGGTTTGAGCAGGGGAATACTCCCACTGAAACAAAGAGACAAAGACTTGGAGGGTTATAAGAAGAGGACCCCAGACACCTAAACTTTAGATCACTGTGGAACTAAGAAGGAACCTCTGCCAAGGAGAAAGCTGGAAGGAACTGAAGAGGAGAAGACTGCCTGCTTGCTGTTTTGCTTTGCTGCCAAGGAGAGGGGAAGGACTCTGCTGTATCCCCTTCTTTAAATTCTGATCTCCAAGGGCCTGAGGAGAGCTGGCTCCCTGTTAAGAAGTCCCAGGAACAAAAGGACTTCACCACCAGCTCCCCTGAAACTCTGCTGAGGGAGTTCTGACCTGCCTTGGAGTGCTTGCCTAGTCTTGGGGCCTCAGGAGGTCGTTTTGCTGTGTTTGGGAGCTGGAAAGCAGAAAGCGTGAACAAGAGTAACTGGTACCCATCACATCATCCGTTTGAGGGTCGCATCATCCGGTTGCGAGTCACAAGTTCGAGAGTGCGAGAAGAATTTCATCGCGGCATCATCGCAGCACCCGGAGTTCCCGCATCGCCGAGTGCGTCGAGGATCGTCCCGGTGCGTGAAGATTCCTGACACTGCGAAGGTCATCGCAGAACCAGTTTGCGGACCGCACCACTGCTGGTGCATGAAAGTATCCAGTCGCTGCGTGCGTCGACACAGAGTCCTGTCCTGTGGCGCATCAAGGGTTGCGGCACCAGAAGTCAATGCCGGGCATCACGCCCCATCGAAGAGTGTCGCACCATACCTGTGCGTGAAGCTTCCCCCTAAGAAACCTAAGCAACGAACGCCAAAGTCATCGCATCCTCCCCCTACAGATCGGAGCCGGCGCATCCACCTCTGCTGCGTGAAGCAGGGCTGCTGCAAAGCCTCCCCAAGGTCTCAGGAGTATCGCATCGCCTTTGCCATCTTCATTGTTATAGCTTTTGGGAACCTTAGCGCAACTACAGGTACTGTTGGGCACGAGAGTGTCATGCCCCGCGGTCATGCCCCAAGACGTTTCCAGTATTTAAGGAGCATGGTTTCACTCGAACGCCGCTTAGCGTTCTTGCTCATAGCCCTGTTTCCGTCCTTGTTTGTTTTGCCTGACTTCCGCTTTAGGATTTCCTGTTTCCGTTGGCGTCCGTTCTGTAGACGTCTGTTGCTGATAGCTGCGGTATTCTTCCTGGCATATCTTCACCGCCATTGCAGCTGTTGTTGAAAGCGGCTGCTTTCTTCCTAGTAGCTCTGTTCCACAGTTACAGTAGTTTGATCACGTTTGAATCTAATTTGTGTTCCACGGCTGTTTTTCCCTCTCCGGGTGCTACGCCCCGCAGCCGGACTTATTCCCGTTGCTTGGCCGGGCACTGCTTAAGATACTTGCTTACTGGCTGGAGATGTTCTCTCGCCTTCCCAGTGAAGACTCTGTTCTATTATTTATTTGGGGTACTTGCGTGGACCACAGTGCAGTGTACATGTGAAGGCTCATTTCACCAGAATCACGGTAACAGCGCACAGCGCTGCCTTATTATACATATTACTGTTTATGTTAAGTTTGGATGTAATTAGTCTGGTTGAATTCCTTGGCAGATTATTACCATACCCACTAGAAGAACAAGCACGCACCTCTCTCTGAGAACATA
The DNA here is from genome assembly GCF_964204655.1 of Triturus cristatus. NCBI lineage: Eukaryota > Metazoa > Chordata > Amphibia > Caudata > Salamandridae > Triturus > Triturus cristatus. The sequence continues at coordinate 380,167,587 of NC_140587.1, forward strand.
AAGAGGACTACGATCATGTGTTACTCATAGTCCTCCTGGAGAACTGAGGGGTGAGCCTTATACATCCATAGCGTATTCATTACGAGTGAGTTGAGTTAGTTACATAACCCTTGTTCTTCTATTGTACAGGAATACAGGGATTGATCCAAAACCGCCACCCTCTTATACTACTAGCTGTGACTAATAGCCGTGGTAGGTGCCATAGAAGTGTGTTGTTCATACACTGGGGTTGTATGGTGAATACAGAGTATAACGCATTCCTTTCTTGCAGCTGGTTACTCCCTCAACTGTCCCGGACGTGGTTCCATCGACAAGACCTGTTTTTTCCCCCGCCTTTCCTTGTTTTGTTTCCCTGTTTTCCCCTGACGTGCCATCTGATACTCTAGAGTCTGATAGAGTCGGAGGGCCGTAGGGGAGGACTGAGGACTATTCTCCAAGTTCCTGATGCTCCTGTGGAACAAACCTGGCAACCATTACAGAGAGTGTTGCATTTTGTGCATTGAGAGTCGCATTGTGCAGGACACTGATTTTTACATCCTGGAGTACTTTCTACAAACTCTTGAACTATCTTTAAAGTAACCTTTTTAATTGTATGTTGGTTTTTCTGTAGTATTTGGTCTTGTGAAGTTTTTAGTAAAGATACCTTATTTTTCTAAAACTGGTGTAGAGTAAATCTGTGGTGTTTTCACTGTGTTACTGTGAGTGTTGGTACAAATACTTTACACATTGCCTTTGATAGCCTAGACTGCTCAGGCCAAGCTACCTAGAGGGTGAGCAGGGGTATATCTTAACAGTGTATCCCCCTTTCCCTGACTAGAAGCAAGCATCCCTACTTGGACAGTGGTACATACTCTGCCAACTAGAGACCCCCAGATCTAACATTGGTGGTCAGCGGTGAGGATTGAACTTTTATTTGTACTTGACTCACAGTAATTGGTGTACATCACTAGGAGAGCAGACCATTACACAGCCACATACTGCTGATTGTTGATTTTTGAGGTAACTCTTGAATTATCATGCATCCAAGTAAGAAAGCAGCCAGTGTAGAAGGAGAGCTAGAGTTCACCATTGAGGATTTGTATTCATACAAGGTGGAGGAGCTCAAGCGGTTCTGCAAGGATTTTGGTTGTCCCATAAAAAGCAACTTCAGAAAGGAAGAGTTGCAGAAGGTTCTGAAAACCTGGTGGGAGGCTAAAGAGGCTGAGGGAGCAGATGATAATAATGAAGGAAATGGGTTTGGGGCAAATGATTTGCCAGTGGGCAACCCCACCTTCGGAGCGAGGAGCCACCATTCCAGCAGGGGTCTCTCCCCAGCAGAGGAGTTACAAGAGAATCAAAGAATCAGAGAACATGAGCTGGAAGTAATGAAAATGAAAATGGAAATGGCAAAGGAGGAGTAGAAGAATGCCCTTGCTTTTGAGGAAAGAAATTGCTTTTGGCTCATGAGTTGAGCATGAAGGAGCTGGAGATCAAAGCCAGAGAGGTGGAGACCGGCTCAAATGGTGGCAGCAAACAGCCAGTGAAAGGGGGTAAGGTATATATCCCCAAGGATGTGGTTTAGACTTACAGAGTGAGTGATGATATCTATGGGTGGTTTTCTGCCTATGAGATTTCTTGTAAGATGCATAGATTGCCTGAAGAAGATTGGGGTGCAGGTCTGTGGAAGCATTTTGAGGCCTCAGGGAAGAGTGCTCTAGAGCCCTTGGAAGCAGCAGGTAACCTGACCTATCCCCATATGAAGGAGGACTTATGCCTCAGGTTTGGGTTAACCCCAGAACAGTACAGGGTACAGTTCAGGAACTCCAGGAGGGAGGGGTCCCAGACTTGGCTAGAATGTGTAGATCTGTTATCACGTGCACTGGAAGGTTGGATAAACGGCAGCAAAGTGAATGATTATAAGGGGTTGTTGAATTTGATCATTTGGGAGCACTTAAGTAGTATATGTGTTCCAGAGCTGTGCCAACATCTTTTAGACCGCAAGCTTACTGATCCCCTTGAGCTTGCACAGGAGGCGGACCGCTGGGTCAGTACCAGGGTCCATAGGGGTTTTGTGGGTACCACAGCCAAAGGTGTGCAGGGTCCCCAGCAGAAGAGTGGGGGGGACAAGGGTAACCAAAAGGAGTTCTCCCATGGGCCCCAAAACAGTTCCCAGGGTAACCAGTCCCAGCCCCCCAAGTCAAAACCCAAACCAACCTGGCCCCCTAAGGGCAGGTCGGATAACAGGGGTCCCATTAAGTGTTATCACTGTCAGGAATTGGGTCACAAATCCCCTGTGTGCCCCAAGAAATACCAGGCACCCTCTGGTGCTCCAACACCGGGTATAGCTAGTATAGCTTTTGGTGGGGATTTAATTTCTAGTGATTTGGAGGGATTAGCAGTTATGTCCCTTGTCTCTTTAGGAGACACAGAGATGGTCCGGGAAACCCCTGTAACTGATAACACTAAGAAGTACAGGCAGTGGGTGACCATCAATGGGAATAGGGTGGAGGCTCTCAGGGACACTGGAGCCAGTGTGACTTCAGTCAGGTGTCAGTTGGTCCCTGAGGACCTGATCATTTCCGATGTACTTCACCCTGTAGTGTCAGCTGACACCTCTGTGCGCCTTTGAAAGGTGGCACATGTTGCCTTTGAGTTGGGGGGGGGGGGGGTCTCAGGACCTCTCAGAGTTGTTGTGAGTCAATCCATGCCAGTAGACTGTCTGCTAGGTAATGACCTGGAGAGTTCCCCATGGAAGGAGGTGGAACGCCAGGCTCATTTGGAGATGTTGGGTTTGCCTGAGTCGGTCTGTGTGACCACTCGGTCCATGGCAGCCAGACAGGGTTGTGAAGCAGACCTGGAGCCTGAAACAGTGGCCCGGGTCCCTGCCAGAAAGAGAAAGGGCAAGGGGCGTGGTGCGTCCACCCCCGCTGTTCCCACGGTCCAGGAAGGAGCAGACCGTGAGGGGGATGCCCTGGAGCCTACAGGGGAACAGGTAGCTGAGCTGGGAGACATACCTGAGCTGACCCATTGGCAGCAAGAGGGTGGTCCCTCCAGAGAGGAGTTCTGCCAGGCGCAGAAGACATGCCCTACTCTTGAAGGTCTGCGGCACCAGGCTGCAGACCAGGCAGCAGGTGCTGATCCAAAGAACTTCTTTCTCTACTGGGAGAATGACTTGTTGTACAGTGAGCCTAGGTTTGCTGAGCCCAGTGGATCACGTACCCTGGTGGTACCCACAGGGTTCAGAAACTTCCTACTGGGTGTGGCTCACGACGTGCCTCTTGCAGGACATCTCGGGTAGGACAAGACCCGACAAAGGCTTGCCACCCACTTTTACTGGCCCGGGATGAAGACGGACGTCGGTTCCTTTTGTAGATCATGCCAGACTTGCCAGGCAAGTGGCAAGGCTGGAGGGAAGTGCAAAGGCCCTCTCCAGCCTTTTCCTGTAGTGAGCACCCCTTTCGAGCGGGTGGGATAGTTATTGTGGGGCCACTGGACCCCAGGACAGCCTTGGGCAACAGGTTCATCCTGGTGGATCATGCCACCCGGTACCCGGAGGCTATCCATCTCAGGACAACCACAGCCCCGGTGGAGGGCCGTGTGTTGATGTTAATCTTTTCCGGTGTGGGTTTCCCCAGAGAGGTGGTATCTGACCGGGGTACCAAGTTCATCTCCAGGTATATGAAGTCTCTGTGGGAGGAGTGTGGGGTAACTTATAAGTTCACCACTCCTTACCACCCTCAAGGAAATGGGTTGGTTGAAAGGTTCAACCGGACCCTGAAGGGTATGATCCTGGGGCTGACAGAGCCCATGAGACGGAAGTGGGATGCCTATTATTTGCCTACAGGGAGGTACCACAAAAGTCTCTAGGGTTCAGTCCCTTTGAGCTTTTGTGTGGGCACCCTGTTAGAGAACCTCTCAGTCTGGTGAAGGAGGGTTGGGAGAAATCCCCTGGGAAAACCCCCCAGGATGTGTTCAGCTATGTGCTAGCCATCCGCAACCAGACATCGCTTCAGGACACTCGCTCAGGCGAACCTGGAAGCCAGCTAGGATGAGATGAAGAGATGGTATGACCAGCATACCACTCTGGTGGAGTTTCAACCTGTGCAGATGGTGTGGGTGATGGCACCAGTGGAGCCTTGCACGCTCCAAGACAAGTGGACTGGGCCATATGAGGTGGTGGAGCACAAGAGTTAAGTGACCTATCTGGTCAACTTGCGGTCTCCCAGGAACCCCATGAGGGTCCTACATGTGAACCGCCTCAAACCACATTTTGAGAGGTCTGAAGTAACAATGCTACTTGCTACAGATGCAGGGATGGAGGAGGATAGCAATCCTCTTCCTGACCTCCTGGAAGCTAAGGAGCAAGATGGGTCAGTGGATGGAGTGGTCCTCTCGCCCACCCTGACCCCAGAACAGCAGAGGGACTGTCGCCATGTGTTGGGTCAGTTTGCATCTCTGTTCTTCTGACCCCCGGTATCACCAACTGGTGTGTCCATGATGTGGACACTGGAGATAGCATGCCTGTAAAGCAAAAGTTTTACCGGGTGGCTGACAAGGTCAGGGCCAGCATCAAGAAGGAGGTTTCTAAGATGTTGGAACTAGGGGTGATTGAGCCCTCCAGCAGCCCCTGGGCTAGCCCAGTGGTACTTGTACCAAAAGCTGCTGCGCCAGATGCCACTCCAGAACTTAGGTTTGTGTGGACTACCGTGGGCTCAATGCGGTCACGAAGACTGACGCACACCCCATCCCCAGAGCTGATGAGCTTGTGGATCAGTTGGGAGCTGCCAACTACCTCAGTACGTTTTGTTTAACTTCTGGGTACTGGCAGATTGCCTTAACTGATGGGGCCAAAGAGAGGTCTGCGTTTTCAACGCCAGAGGGGCACTTCCAGTTCCGTGTCATGCCCTTTGGGTTGAAGAATGCCCCTGCCACATTCCAGAGACTGGTCAACCAGGTACTGTCCGGGCTGGAGCAATTCAGTGCCGCATATCTGGATGACATTGCTGTGTTCAGCTCCACTTGGGAAGAACACTTGCAACACCTCTGCGCAGTGTTGAAGGCTCTGCACATTGCAGGACTCACTATCAAGGCTAGTAAGTGCCAGATAGGGCAGGGTTCAGTGGTGTAATTGGGACACCAGGTAGGAAGCGGCTAGGTGGCGCCCCTACAAGCCAAGATAGATACCATCCGGGCTTGGGAACCCCCCGGGACCCAGACAGAGGTGACAGCCTTCTTAGGACTCACCAGGTACTATCGCCATTTTTTCAAGGGGTATGGCACCATTGTTGCTCCCTTGACAGAACTAACTTCCAAGAACTTACCCAAGAGAGTGATTTGGACCAGTGCCTGCCAAGAAGCTTTTGATGCCCTGAAGGAGGCCATGTGTACAGCACGTGTACTCAAGGTGCCTGACTTCTCCAAGGAATTCATAGTGCAGACAGACGCTTCTGAGCATGGAGTGGGAGCAGTGCTCTCACAACTAAATGATGAGGACTTGGACCAACCTGTAGCTTTCCTTAGCAGGAGGCTACTTCCCAGGGAACAGAGGTGGAGTGCTATTGAGAAGGAAGCTTTTGCTGTGGTCTGGGCTCTGAAGAAGCGGAGCCCCTACTTGTTTGGGGCTCACTTCCGGGTTCAGACAGACCACAGGCCCCTTAGGTGGTTGATGCAGATGAGGGGTGAGAATCCTAAGCTGTTGAGGTGGTCCATTTCCCTACAGGGGATGGACTTCACGGTGGAACACCGTCCCAATACAGACCACGCCAACGCTGACGGTCTATCCAGGTTTTTCCGCCTTAGTGATGAAAACTCCCAAGAGGGTGGGTAGTTCTCCCCACATTTCAGCTGGAGGGGACACGTGTTAGACCTGGCATCTTTTGGCATGGTTACCCCTGACTTTTTGCCTCTACCTCCTGTATTTTTGATGCTATGCTGGATGTTGTTTTTACTGGTATAGATGCTTTGGGCATTTTGCCACTGCTGATCAGTGTTAAAGTGCAAGTGCTCCGTAGGGAAATTGTGAGGTAATTGGCTATACATGTTTGGCATATTTGTTCTACCTGCAAGGCCCTAGTAAAGTGCCCTGAGAGTGCCAGGGCTGGTAGTACAAATGCTACTAGTGGGCTGCAGCACTGATTGTGCCACCCACAGGTGTAGTGCTAAAATGATGTCTTAGGCCTGCTTGCAGTGCCTATGTGCAGTCCAGGACTGTCATGTCGACCTGGCCAGTGCAACCACTGACCAGGCCTTATCCTTCCCTTTCTGTACATGTAAGGCATCCATATGGTGGCCCTAGGTACCCCCATGGGCTGGGTGCAGTGTATCTGAAAGGTAGGGCATGTACTGAGGTGTGTAACATGCCCTGGTAGTGAATTACAGCCAGTGTCGTTTTTCACTGCTGGGAGGCTATCTTGCCCATAGGACAGAATGGGGGAGGCTGTCTACATGCCTATCTTCCCCAAGATAGGCAAGATAGAAAATCCATGTTTGGTATCTTTGTGTTCAGAATTTAATTATACATCTTTTTAGAAAGATGGTTTTTAAATTCACTGTGTGAGAATAGCACTTTTTAGAAAGTAGCTATTCTCCTGTTTAACCTTCCTGTGTGCCTGTAAGCAGATTGGCTGACTGGTGTCATGTGATGGGCTAGGTGGCTCCAGGAGTCTGGATGAGTCAGCAGCAGGGTGAATAGGGTGATCTGCTCTAGATGGGTGGGAGGTGTAGCCCCTGGGTTTTGAATAGGGCTGCCTCTGCCGGCGCCAGGCTGAGGACTCTGCCAGCACAAAGAAGGCTCCACCTCCTGCTGAGCGTCCAACGACCCGGCCCCTCACTCTGAAAGGAACCAGGTGCTCCAGGGCAGAGCACACCCAGGATCCGGTTTGAGCAGGGTGTTGGAATTGGCCCTTCTGGCAAGTTCACCCCTAGAACTTTTTGCAGTATCCTAGCCTTTTTTTCCTGTGTTGTACTAGTGGTTTTAGGCCTCTAGGCGCTTTCGCACTGTGTCCCAGTGGAAAGCGCGTGCGCTCCGTGTACGGTTTAGTGAGATTGACCTGCCCTCCCATAGAAATGCATGGGGGATCTGAGTGACCGTGTTAAGTCCTGATGTGAGAGCAGTGCAGGGTCGAGTTTGGTATGTGCAAACTCGTGAGAGTGAATGCTGCACGATGATGTGTGCGGCGTTACCGTGGCTAGTGTAGAAGTTCCACTTCTAGACGCTGGCATAAATGTGCAGTGACTGTCTGGCTTGTGATTGGCTGGTGTGTCTGTCTCCAGGAGTCAGGATGGGTCTGCCCCGGTGGTGGGTTCAGAGATCTGCATGTTGATGGCAGGGAGGAGGTCACCTGGGACCTGAATAGGGCTGGGCTTTCCCCCGCACAATGCTGGCTCCACCCCCCTGTGGTGCGTCTAATGTCCCTGGCCTGTCCTGTGAATAGGGAGAGGGGCTGAGCAAAACAAAGTGCTCAGGAACCAGTTGCATCTGGTTCGCCCCTTCCCTGCACCTTTGGAAACAAAGGATTTGGTGTATAAAAGAGGGGCTGTGACCCCATGAAAATGTTCTTGTACTTGACTTGAAACAACCGGGGGCGTGCTGCTGCTGGGGCCCAGGGGACGGCTTGCCTCCCTGGGCCCTGCCCAGCCCCTGGATACCTGGAAGACTTCTGGGACCTTTTGCTGCATTCCTCTAGCGCCTGGGAGCGCTTTGCCTTGGATTTTGGCCCTTTACTTTAGAAGGAGCGTGTATGCTCTGCAGCGCTCAGCTGCCGTCTTGGTCCCCAGAGGAAATCCCCAGAGTAGGGATTCCCCCGTGATACCGGCCTTGCGGGAGCCCACTCCGCTTATGTGAGCTCTGGCGGGTGCCCACCCCGCTTCATCGTTATTTTACGTTACAGGTGCCCACCCCGCACTTTTTGCTGTTTCACGGGTGCCCACCCCGCTGCTAAACTGCCAAGTACTTTACTTCCTAATGCGGGTGCCCACCCCGCGTTTCCCCGCTATGGTGGAGAGGAGCGCCGGAAACAGAAGTCCGGCCATCCGCCTGGTTGTGGGCGGGGCCGGCGACGCAAGCCGGAGCCTCGCGAGCTCCACTTCCACTTTCCCCCGGCCGGGGAGAAGCCGCGCAGAGCCTCGTGGGCTCTGGCCTGTAGGGAAACCAGTGCCCGGTGTGCGTGGCTCTCCTAGTGAGGAGGAGCCCTGCGGATGCCTGCGCCAACCACTACGGAGTCCCGGGTCCCAGGAGGGGGCCCGGGTGAAGAGGCGTCAGGCACAGCACGACGGGAAGAGTCCGAAGTCCTGGGTCTCAAGAGGGGGCCCAGGTGAAGTCTAAAGGGAGCCCCGTGAGCAGCCCCAGCCATCCGGAGCCTCGCCGGCTCCAGGTGAAGCCCCGGTGAGTGGGGGCAAGATGGGCAGTTTGGTGCCAATGAGGGCACAGGGTCAGTGCGTGAGCGAACCCGCCGTTGTGGGCCCCTCCAATGCGGTGTGCCAGTTCCTTGTGTGGGGGCATGTTTGTTTTGAGCGCCCGGCCGCTCCAACGGGGGCCTAGTTATTGTAAGAGCCCCGTGGCTCCAGCATGGGCATAGTGATTTCCAGAGCCTGTGTGTGGCTCCCATGACATGTGCACCAGTGTCTTTAGAGCCTAGGTGGCTCCAACGATTGCCTCATGATTTTAAGAGGGCCCAGAGGGGTCCATAGTGATGGCCTGATTATTCTTAGAGCCTAGGAGGCTCCAATGGCCGCAATGATTTACCTACAGAGCCCCGTGTGGCTCACACGTGGGGCAGAGTTGTCTGTAAGGGCCAGTGTTTGCTCCGCCCTGTATACAGATGTTCACAGCGCCAGTGCGCTCCACAGTATTGGGGGCACCTTCCAATTTAAAAGTGCCAGTGCGCTCCACAGTACTGGGGGGACATGTTGTTTTAGAGCCTAGGTGGCTCCAACGTTTTGGACATTATTTCCAGGGCCATTGAGAGCCCATGCCTCCTATTTGCCTTCCACAGCTGCGCAGCACTTAGTGCCAGCTGCAGCGTTTAGGCCCTGTTCTTGTCCCCAGCTGCCCAGCAAGTAGTGGGCAGCTGCTACGTTTAGGTTCTGGTGCAACCTGGACCCTGTGATTGAGGTGTTAATGTGATTTAGATACTAATGCGTTGGGTGTTAGGAAATGTACTGTGTATAGCATGTTTTGCGCACCCTGTGTTTTATACCTCTAGATAGGATTTCTGCCTAGGAGGTTGTTTTACCTGTTTAGGTTGATGTGAGGGAGATTATACTCCCCTGTGTGATGTACGCCCCTAGTGTAGTTATACTTAGGTGGTTAGGTCTAATGCGTTAGACTAATGAGAAAGTGCATAATGTGTTTATGCCCCTGTGATGGATGCAGGATAGGTTTTATACCCGATTCTCTTGTGGTAATGCTGAAGTCATTATTGCGCCAGTGGTTACTGGTTGTGCTACAGTGATAATGTGTGTTACAGTTGGTATATGTTCTACATGTACAATTGGTGATTTGTGCTAATTCTGACAGTGGCCCATGTGGCCCTGTCTTGTGTAAATAGTCCCCTGTAAAATTCTGCCCAGTGCCAGTTGGCACAGTGTAAATTATGTGATCATCTAATGTGTTTATTATAATACAAAGGCTATTTTTATATATAACCTTGTGTGGAGTTCCTTTTGTGGTGGGCCTAGGTTGTTGTTGCTGGGTGCGCGCGCAAACGCTTTACACATTGACTCCGGGATAAGCCTGACTGCTCGTGCCAAGCTACCAAGGGGGTGAGCAGGAGTTATCTTTGGCGTGTAACTCCCCAGCCCTGACTAGAGTGGTGGTTTCTGTCTGGCTTTGGCGCAAGCCCTAGCCAACCAGAAATCCCATTTCTAACACAGGGGAATCCCCCCACTGAAACAAAGAGAGACAAAGACTTGGAGGAGTATAAGAAGAGGACCCCAGACACCTAAACTTTAGATCACTGTGGAACTAAGAAGGAACCTCTGCCAAGGAGAAAGCTGGAAGGAACTAAAGAGGAGAAGACTGCATGCTTGCTATTTTGCTTTGCTGCCAAGGAGAGGGGAAGGACTCTGCTGTGTCCCCTTCTTTAAATTCTGATCTCCAAGGGCCTGAGGAGAGCTGGCTCCCTGTTAAGAAGTCCCAGGAACAAAAGGACTTCACCACCAGCTCCCCTGGAACTCTGCTGAGGGAGTTCTGACCTGCCTTGGAGTGCTTGCCTAGTCTTGGGGCCTCAGGTGGTTGTTTTGCTGTGTTTGGGAGCTGGAAAGCAGAAAGCGTGAACAAGAGTAACTGGTACCCATCGCATCATCCGTTTGAGGGTCGCATCATCCGGTTGCGAGTCGCAAGATCGAGAGTGCGAGAAGAATTTCATCGCGGCATCATCACAGTACACGGAGTCCCCGCATCACCGAGTGCGTCGAGCATCGTCCCGGTGTGTGAAGATTCCTGACACTGCAAAGGTCGTCGCAGAACCAGTTTGCGGGCCGCACCACTGCCGGTGCGTGAAAGTATCCAGTCAATGCGTGCATCGACGCAGAGTCCCGTCCCGTGGCGCATCGAGGGTTGCGGCGCCAGAAGTCAATGCCGCGCATCGCACCCCATCGAAGAGCGTTGCACCATACCTGTGCGTGAAGCTTCCCCCTAAGAAACCTACGCAACGAAAGCCAAAGTCATCGCATCCTCCCCCTACAGATCGGAGCAGGCGCATCCACCTCTGCTGCGTGAAGCAGGGCTGCTGCAAAGCCTCCCCAAGGTCTCAGGAGTATCGCATCACCTTTGCCATCTTCATTGTTATAGCTTTTAGGAATCTTAGCGCAACTACAGGTACTGTTGTGCACAAGAGTGTCGCATTTTGTGCATTGAGAGTCGCATTGTGCAGGACACTGATTTTTACATCCTGGAGTACTTTCTACAAACTCTTGAACTATCTTTAAAGTAACTTTTTTAATTGTATGTTGGTTTTTCTGTAGTATTTGGTCTCGTGAAGTTTTTAGTAAAGATACCTTATTTTTCTAAAACTGGTGTAGAGTAAATCTGTGGTGTTTTCACTGTGTTACTGTGAGTGTTGGTGCAAATACTTTACACATTGCCTTTGATAGCCTAGACTGCTCACGCCAAGCTACCTAGAGGGTGAGCAGGGGATATCTTAACAGTGTATCCCCCTTTCCCTGACTAGAAGCAAGCGTCCCTACTTGGACAGTGGTACATACCCTGCCAACTAGAGACCCCCAGATCTAACAGTAACTTAAATAACATTTCCAGTGAAGTATGATTTTGGGTCCCCAATTATTTTCTCCGGGAGTGGGTGTGATATCAGTGGCTAGTCATGTGTGGTCCTAAATTTACTCCAGCTCTGAGCTGGAGTACTTTAGTACTGTTTTGTGTCCCTTTTTGGCTGTAGTAACTATAGAAGTGCAGTTTGTGAGTGGCTAAAGGCTTACAGTTTAGTGGCTGAGTTGAAGTCCCTCTCTCAACCCTTCCTTGTCCCTACCTAAAGCCTTCCATCCAGCCCATAACATCATCTTTTATTGCTAAGCATTCCTCATTTTACAGCCACTTCGATGTAAAGCGTTGTTACTTTTATACATAATATCAACACAGACTAAACATTATATGTTTGCAGTTACAGTGGCTGTTTTTATACTCTATCTAGTATCGACTTTCACACAAGCTACCAGAGAGACAAGGAGGATTGCGATACCTACTTCTTTTGCAGACCAAATACCTAATGCCCTAGTTTGAAAGGAACACATTCAAACTCGTAATCCCCTCCTTGATACTTCTGAGTATACCCTGAAACTTCAAAGATCACAAAAAAGCCTGACAGTGTGTACAATTATCAGGGCATTTGCACAGGCTCAAATGTCTGCTCTTTGAAGAGCTGCGATATTAAGCAGACTATTCGATTAGGCGAGTAGTGATAGCCGAGTCTCTTCGTGAACGGGTGGCTGAGTAAGCAGCATAATATATAGATAATTAAAGAGTGAGGGAATAGATTCAAATGTAACAAAGTGAGTGAAAAAAGGGATGGATGACTAGATGAGTGAAAAACTGGATGGGTAAATAGAGGAGTTAATACATAGATGGATAACTAGATCAGTGAATAAATAGATCACCTTTGTAGACTGATAACTCAATAAACAGAACTGATAATACTTTGCCAGGAATTATCAATATAATGGAAATATAAACATTACACCAGGACTGGACATCATCATTCTAAGAATGGCCACCTTAAAACAGGGATAACCACCAATAAACCATTGCAAGCATTACACCAGGAGAATGTACATTGTATCTACATTGCTTGCGTATAAGCAATACCCAGAGGCAAGCACCATTGTATCAAAAATGCCCACAGTATGCCAAGAATTACCACCAATATGCATGTTCAAATTTGCCTCATCATTATTTAATTCTTAATGCGTGTTCAGATTTGTACCATCACACATTGCTGTCAACTGAATGTTTATAGTTTCTTCATTACTCAGTAATACTGAATGTGTTCTGATTAGCCCCTTCGATCCCTAATCCTTACTGCATCTTCATATTTGCAGACCTACTCATTAACCATACACATATGTTTGGACTTGCACCGCTGAGTAATCCTTAGTGATTGTTTAAATGTATGCCATCACTCACTGATCCTGGTGTTGTTTACTCAGCCACCCCAGTTAATCCAACAGTTAATGAAAGAAACAACATTTTTGACAGACAGAATCAGGGATGAGGAGAGGAGGCAGATAGCAACAAAATGCAAGTTTAGTCATGGACAAAGCATGAAGGAAGTATGTGAAGGAGAGTTTAGGGAGAGAAACGTGTTATAGTGGAGGGTGCCAACAGATGAGGAACAGGTGGCACATCTGTTCCTCCTTTTTCTCCTGTTGGATCAAGAGCATTCATTTCATCAACATATACGTCCTAGTAAAGCAGGCACATAACTGTCGTAGCAAGGCAGGCCTCAACACCACATTGTCATGAGCTGCCAGATAAGGAGACGGGGACCAACTACATCTTGGTTGTGTAAAGAGAACTGCCCATTCAAATATCAGGGATCTCCTCACACCATCTTCCTGGCTGGGCTATGACGGCAGGAGTAATGCACTGCCAACCTGTGGTCCGGTGGCCACCCCACTTGATGTGGGACCATGCAGGATGGTGGTGTATAGGGCCGGACTGGCTGTACTGGGTATCAGGCACTTCCCGAGTGGGCTGGAGACCAGGAGGCTGATTTTCACCTGCTGAGGCTGCTCTCACTAAAGGCCTAGATTGGACACAGTAATTCCAGCAGGCAGTGATGTGAAAATAAAAGCCTCCTTGCAGTCAAATGAGCTGCCCATAACTGCCGGCACTGAGCTGTTCTTGCAGGCAATCAACGATGAACTGCACGCTTGAGTTTGAGCCGTATCCCATGTAGATTGGGCACACTGATCTCAGAGGTGCAGTTTCAGAGCAACTGCCCACTTTAAATATGGCCACCACCCCATAGTGAGTTTAGCAGCGGGAGTCAGCAGTGTTGAAAAGCAACTAAGCCGGTTTATGCAAGTATCGGACAATGAGCATCCTACAGACACAATGGATGGAGACTGTAGTGAGGTGAATGCAAGTGATAGTATGGAGGAACATGTTGGGCCCTCCTCTGCCCTGCCTTCTATGGAGATACTATAAAATATGATTACTGCAGCTGTGGAAGCTCCCATGAGAGCTAGAGAGACTGAGCAGACGACTCGTAAAGTGCCTCGCCTGGACTCTGAACTCTTGCCAGATAATGATGATGTCAAATGGAGATTTGTGCAGGGCATAGACCTGATGGAGGTACAAGCTATCATAAGGGATTTTCTTGTGCATGATCAGCGCACTTAGCCTCAGTCCCTTCCTTTCCACAGTTCTGTTAGAAAGGTGTTGACCAATGAGTGGAAATATTTGGAATGTCAATCCTTTCCTCATTTTCTGCTGAAGCGGTATCCTTTAGAGGGTTTTTCGGATGAATTTTCCTTAAATGTTAAGGTTGACAACCTCATGCAGTTCTCTGTACTAAGGGGTTAGTCATCTTGCAGCATGCTCTTACCTCTGACCCCGTGGACAAAAAGATCAAGACTAAAGTGAAAAGGTCATATTCTGCTTCCAACTTTTCAGTCAGGGCTAACGCCTATTCTGCAAATGCGGTGCAATCCCTGTTATGGGATTTCCAGGTGTTGGCTGCAAAAATGTCTGAAGTGACTGACTGTTCTTCTCTTCTTGGGCCATGGAACAACAGGCCTGTTATCTGTCGGCCATTTCGTTTGCACAAATTATGTGCTCTTCTGTAGCAGCACCTGGGGAGGCTATTTCTGCACACAGAAATAGCTTTATGTGCTCATGGAAGACAGATGCCTCTCAGAAGGCAGTAATTTTGAAGTTGCCATTCTGCGGTTCCAAAGTGTATGGGCAGGAACTTGAGGATCTGATGAAAAAGACTGTTAAAACTAAGAAACTGATCAACCCGCCTAAGCCTTTCAGTAGGGACGGTGGATGTGGATACCATAGTGCTTTTGGTCAGGGTGGTGTAAGGTGTTCCACTCACACCTTTCGAGGCAGGGGTCGGGCTGGGGCACCCCAGAATTTGATAAATCCTGCTTCAAGCATCAATCCAATTTCAACACTCAGAACCTCCCTCTCCCCATCCAAAGGCATGACTATGCCACCAATCGGCCACTGGGGGTGCAGCTCCAGGCCTTCAGTCATGGTTGGCGAATTACAGTCTCAGATGCTTTGGCTCCGGAGATTGTGTCCTGTGGTTACAGTATTCCTTTTGTCTCTCCTCCCTTTTTCAGAATAACTCCGGTTCCACTGAACCCTCTGAAGAAAAGCAGTCTACTGGAGGGTGTTCTATTGCTCCTAGACAAAGATGCAATTTCTATAGTTGCCCCAGGGGAGAAGGCCGAGGCCACTACTCGATCCAATATTTGTTTCAGAAGCCATCTGGGGTGTATTGTTCTGTGCTGGACTTGAAGGGGTAAACAGGTTCATTCCATGCCAATCATTAAAGATGGTGTCCCTGCAGTACATCATGCCGTTGATCAAAACAGGGAATTGTTTTTGTGTGCAAGCAGGATGCATACCTTCTCATCACCACCCACCCTATCCCACCAATTCCTCCAATTTGCAGTCAATAACATCCACTACTAATTCAAAGTCATGCCATTTAGTCTTTTTCCACCTCCAGGATCTTCCCCAAGATGGTTATTCATCTGGTCAGGATAATTCTTTCTGCAGGTATTCAGGCTTATCTATATTTGGACGATTGGCTCATTGCTCCTCCTCCTTTGTTTAAGGCACAAGAAGATTTTCAGTATGTTTGTGCAGTCCTGGAGAAGCATGGGTTTCTTCTCAGCCTGGAAAAGTCTCACTTGACTCCTTTGCAGTAGCTCCAATTCATTGGGGCTGTTTTTCCAAACAGATCTGGGACAAGTTCTACTGGCAGACAAGTGGAGAGTCAGGTTGAGGTCTCATTTGGAGTCTCTATTAGCCAACAAAATGGTCCCTGTGAGTACTTGGTTACAGAGTCATTGGGAAATGGCCTAGACTCTGACCATCATCACTTGGAGCCATTTGCATTGGTTTCCTCTGGTTCACCACTTGCTGCAGCATTGGGATCTAATGTTACAGGAATACAAGTTCTTGGTTCCAGTGACATTGGAGATCAATAAAAATCTCCAATGGTGGTTACTGGAGGCCCACCTGTCACGGGGGATTCTTCTGACTCCCTCTCCATTGTGTAAAGTGGCCACAGATGCAAGCAGGGTGGGCTGAGGTACCATTTGTCAGCTTCATTCAGCTCAGGGGAAATGGTTGCTAGCTCAGGCCTCTTGTTCGTCCAATTGGAGGCAGGTGGCGGCTGTCTGGATGGCCCTCCACAGTTTTGTCCAGATGATCAGGTCTCGGGCGGTTTATGTCCAGACTGACAACCAGGTGTACATCAACAGGTGGGGGAATGGGGTCTCCGAGTCTGAATCTCCGTGCACAGAGGATTTGTAGTTGGGCAGAGCAGAATCTGTTGACTGTCATCAGTTTATCTTCCGAGGAGAGAGAATGGGCCTGCGGATCACTTGATCTGTCATTGCCCATTATCGGTAACCCTCTGTCTTTTTCCTCATCTTTTTTCAACAGATCACTTTGAGGTATGGAACACCATGGTTTGATCTGTTTGTGATGGAAGTCATCACTCTTCTTCCCTCCTTCTGTTCCCTGATTCCTTCTCAGCGGGCTTGGGCGGCGGATGCTCTTGTGGTGCAGGAGCCAGTGGGTCTCCTATATGGTCATTGTTCTTTGCAGTTGATCTCCAGGCTAGTGAAGAAGATTCAGTCAGACCATGCAGAAGTTCTTCTTGTGGGATGGGTATTCCCAGACGTGGGACCCGTGCTCACTACGCCACTGGAGTCAAGCTATCCTGGCTGATGACGGCTGATAGCCAGAAACCGGTCCTAGGATGCTTGATTCCGGTCCAGGGAAGACATGGCTTGGCAGTTCGGGCTGGACTGTTCCCATGAGGCACAGGGTCAAGACTGATTTGCATATGGCCATGTCTAAACTGGGGTGGTGTAGTGGGCAAAAGAACGATGGATTTAACCCAGATCTCTTGACTGGGGGAGAATGCCTGCATTGTCAGCATTCCGTCCATCAATTGTTTGTTGTAACGCTTTTTGCCCTAAGTGGGATGGGTATTCCCAGACGTGGGACCCGTGCTCACTACGCCACTGGAGTCAAGCTATCCTGGCTGATGACGGCTGATAGCCAGAAACCGGTCCTAGGATGCTTGATTCCGGTCCAGGGAAGACATGGCTTGGCAGTTCGGGCTGGACTGTTCCCATGAGGCACAGGGTCAAGACTGATTTGCATATGGCCATGTCTAAACTGGGGTGGTGTAGTGGGCAAAAGAACGATGGATTTAACCCAGATCTCTTGACTGGGGGAGAATGCCTGCATTGTCAGCATTCCGTCCATCAATTGTTTGTTGTAACGCTTTTTGCCCTAAGTGGGATGGGTATTCCCAGACGTGGGACCCGTGCTCACTACGCCACTGGAGTCAAGCTATCCTGGCTGATGACGGCTGATAGCCAGAAACCGGTCCTAGGATGCTTGATTCCGGTCCAGGGAAGACATGGCTTGGCAGTTCGGGCTGGACTGTTCCCATGAGGCACAGGGTCAAGACTGATTTGCATATGGCCATGTCTAAACTGGGGTGGTGTAGTGGGCAAAAGAACGATGGATTTAACCCAGATCTCTTGACTGGGGGAGAATGCCTGCATTGTCAGCATTCCGTCCATCAATTGTTTGTTGTAACGAAGTTCTTCTTGTGGCACCGGGTTGGAGCAGGAGGTCTTGGTTTCCCCTTCTCATTCAGTTGTCAGTCTTCAGTGGCAGTTCCCCTTGTTACCATCCCCCCACCTGGCGTCAGCAAGGAGACTGAGATTGGGTGTCCGGCTTTTGAGAGGATGAGACTGATTTCGCAAGGTTTTTCTTGCTGTTGGTTCAGAATCTATTCAGCAGAAGGGGTGGGCAGAGTTTCACTCCACGGAATTCCACGGGGTTACATAAAAACTCAGCAAGATTCCATGGAGTTTCATGAGCCAGCAGAAATCAGTAAATTGCACTGATTTTGAGCGCTGGGAGCTTGATCCTCACTGCAAAACCCACACAAACGGCACAACGTGGTGCATAAAAAGGCACCAGAAAGTCATGGTAAAGTCTCGCTCGCATACTTAATTCTGGCGAGCCTTGTGTGAGAAAAATCTCCGCTAACTGCAGTGAGGCAGAGTTTACCAGAATTCCGCATTACGATGTCTGCGTGACAAAACTCTGCAGGTGGAGCGAAATTAATCGCCTACCCCTATTCAGCAGTCTAGGCATCCTTGTACATTGAAGACATATGGGCATCATTGGAGAAAGTTTGAGAAGTGGTGTGGGGATAAGTCAGTGTCTCCCAATGTGTGTGACCCCAGGAATATTTTGGAGTTCATGAGAGATGTTTTTTTGATTGGGTCTGGCAGTTTCCATGATTCGCAGCCAGTGGGCTGCAATCCAGGCTATCAGGGGTCCTGATGTTTTGCCCATTTCAGGTCTAGTTTCCTGTCTGTTGAGGGGTTACCTAAATGGGCCATGTTGCATTTTCCGGTTTCCTCTTGGGATCTTCCCCTGCTGTTGCATAGCCTACAGGGTGCTCCTTTGAGCCTCTTGAGTCCTCAGATTTTAAGTTTTTATCTGTCAAGGTGGTGATTCTGGTGGCCATCTGTTCCAGTGGATGGATCGGGAAGATTGGTGCTTTGTTGTCTTCTCATCCTTTTCTTTGTTTTTTTCTGGATTGGGTGATTTTGAGACCCAGTTGTTTTCTACCCAAGGTGCCTACGTCCTTTCATTGCTTGAAAGACATCATATCTGCCTGTGTTTTTTCTGGAACCTTCCTCGGAAGACTAGGTCCAGTTGCATACTGTAGATGTTCATAGGGCTGCCTCCATTAAGTGTAGTGAACAATGTCATTTCGTAAGATGGATTCATTGTCCATTACTTTTAGCCCCTCTACTAAGGCTCTTTGCCCCTCTTCTGCTACCAGGTAGGTTAACCCCTTCTGTGCCCATGACGAGCTGGACTCGTCATGGAGCACAGTCGTGCTGTGCCCATGACGAGTCCAGCTCATCATGAGGCATTCCCTGGGGAATCCCTCTGGTGCCCGCACCAGAGGGATTCCCTTTCACTAAAAATAGCCTCGGGAGCTGGGGAAGAGCTTCCCCAGCTCCCGAGGCCCCCCCCTGCTTTCAGTGTAATGACGGTCGGCGCGCACGTCGCGCCGACGTCATTACACTGAAACTGAAACGAGCCAAGAGGCTCATTTCAGTTTCTCTTTCTACGTGCTCAGGGGGCTATCTCAGCCCCCTGAGCACGTAGAAAGACGGGAGAGGTATCGTTGGAAAGGGGAGAATCTCCCCTTTCCAATGGTACCCCTACCCAGTGGATCCCTGCCACAGGAGGGCGATCCCCAAGCAGGGATCCACCCACTAGACACCAGGGAGGGGGGAGCGGCCCCTTGGGCAAGGGCCTTTGCTCCCCCCTAATTATGTTGGCACCATGGAGTCTTTTTGCCCCCCCCCCGGGGGGGGCAAAAAGACCACTAGACACCAGGGAATTAAAACAAAAAAAAATAGGGTTATCACAGTCTTTCTGCCCCCCGGGGGGCAGATGGGGCATTGGCCCCTAATCTGCCCCTTTGGGGGGGCAGAATGCCCACTAAAAAATCCCTGGCATCAAGTGGGCTTTGCGCCCCCCCCAGGGGGCAGATTAGGGGCCAATACCCCCACCCCCACAAAAAATAGCCACAGTCTTTCTGCCCCTTTAGTGGCACATTGGGATGAAACCCCCTTCCCCGATTCCCCCCCAGGGCGGCAGAAAGCCCACTAGGCTCCAAATTTTTTTTTGCAATGTGCATACCTGTGGATTTTGGGCTCTAGCGCAGGGAATCCAGGATGGGGTGACTTCACTGGCTCTCACCATATTCTGTTACCCAGAATCCATTGCAAACCTAAAAATGGGTCCAAAAGAACACATTTTCCTCACATTTCTGTGGTGGAAAGTTCTGGAATCTGCATGGGTCCACAAAATTCCACCCACCCTGCGTTCCCCAAAGTCTTCAGAGAAAAATGGTACCTCACTTGCATGGGTAGGCCTAGTGCCCGCGTCAGGCAAGGGCCCAAAACCTATTGAGGAAACATCAAATTTACCTATCACAAAACAACCTGGTTTTGCAAAGGGGGTTCCATGAGTTTTTGGCCAAGGGCTTGGCGGCCATCTAGGGAAACCTACCAAACCCACACATTTCTGAAAACTAGACACCCGGGGGATTCCAGGGAGGTATGGCTTGCGTGGATCCCCAACGTTTCCTTACCCAGAATGCCCTGCAAACCTCAAATGTAGCTGAAAAAAATCACCTTTTTCACACATTTTTGTGTGGGAAAGTTGTGGCATCACCGGGCTGACACAAATTTCCTACCACCCAGCTTTCCCCCGGGTCTCCCGATAAAAACGGTGCCTCACTCAACCTAAATTTTGCTGTATTTTGGCTCATTTCTGTGACCTCTCCAGGGGAATCCACAAACCCTGAGTATCTTCAGAATCCCCATGATGTTGGAAGAAAAGGACGCAAATTTGGCTTGGATACCTTATGTGGTCAAAAAGTTACAGGGGCCTCAGCGCGCACTACCCCAAATAGCCAAAAAAGGGTGTGGCACAGGAGGGGGAAAAGGCCTGGCAGCGAAGTGGTTAAGCTGGCAATTACGGGGGCTTATGATTCTGTGGGTCAACAGCTGCCTCCTTCTGTTCAGGGTAGATTGACCAGTGAGATGTCGGACTCTTGGGCAGCGTTTCAAGGAGCTTGCTCCGTGATATTTGTTGCGCTGCCACTTCCCTCATACCTTTATGTCTCACTAAAGGTTACAATTGGGTGGTTCTTCATCTACCTCTTTTGCTGACCATGTGTTATCTGTTGTACATGATGTCTGAGTTTTCCTGTGTTATTTTCATTATTAAACACTTGGTTTTGCAATTTGATGCTGTGTGTATTGTGTATGGTTTATTGAACCAAAATGTGTATGCTTGGGTATTGGCTCATGCAGTAAGGACTAAATGAGGTAGACTTATGAGCAGGTAAAGCCTGGTTACTTACTGGTAAACTTCATTACTCCAAATACAGGTCTTTCTTGTCTCAGTACTAAATCCCCCCTACCCCACAAACCTCCCTCCCTTCATTCACGTACTGTATTTTGGTTCTTCTGGACTTGTATATGTCAGGATGTGGTTAGGTGACATGCTGGGATGCGGTGGCCATATTGAGTGTATTTTCCTGGCTGGTTAAGCTAATGAATATCTGTGGGAGCAGAGAACTGCTCAGGCAGTAAGGACTGAGATGTGGAAGACCTGTACTCAGAGTAATGACGTTTACAGGTAGGTAACGGGGCAATTAAGTACACTCTGTACCAATGTATGTTCATTAATCCCTAATTTACTGCACTTGGTGATAAAAGGCAAGCGAAGGTGCCCCTCCTAGACACACCAATTATCGCCAGTAACCTGTTCACTGAGTAAAGGAGGGGTAGAACAAAAGAGAGAATGGAAATGGGTAAAGGGGAGACAGAGAGGAGGTAGAGCGAGAAAGGGGTGCTAGGGAAGAGCAGAAGGGATAAAGTAGAGAGGGAAGCTAGCAAGAAAAATGGGAGAGAAAGAAAGGATAAGGAGCAAAGATGAAAAAACCCATGGCAGAGTCAGGATTACTTAGGAAGGGATGTGAGCAAAGATGAAAAAACCCATGGCAGAGTCAGGATTACTTAGGAAGGGATGTGAGGAAAGACGGTGATGGGTGCAAAGAAAGGGAGATGAGTAGAGAGAAAGGGAGAGAAGGAAGATTGAAGCAATCAAGGGAGGAGGAAGGGCAGTGAAAGTAAGCAGGAGGGAGAATAAGAAACGAGAGGCCAGTGGGTAATCATGGAGATGTGATAGAGAACAGGAGGTGAGGAATCAAGAGAAAGAATGAGCAGGCAGAAGAAAGGACTAATGAGGGAGAATAAGAGGCAAACACAATGGTAATATACGAGGAATATTGTGCTGCTAGATGCACCTTTTCCCCCCAATTTAATAAAAAAGTAAGTGCCAAACCCCTCAAACATGCCATGCAGGGGTCACGCTCTCTCGCATTGCTCTATCTCTATGCAGTGTAGGGGCTGGTATGACAGAATTTGCCAGGGCTGCTTTTGGTTCTCAGCCCAGCCCTAGTGGTGTGGTAGGCACTATATTGGCTGGTTCTGAAAAGAGCTGTCCTGGGGATCAACTGTGCTGTGGCAGTGCAGGTCTCATGGCCATCAACTTGGCAAATAGATGCAAGACCATGGGCAACATTGTTCTGCTCCTAAACATAGTGGTCAGATGAGAAGACAGGTAATTATTCCTTCTGCCTGGTCGCATTCATCTGGGCACAGATAGCAGCGGGGTTCAAACTGTATGTGTATGTCAGTTTGCACCGGTTCTATGCTTATTGATCTAACAAATGTGACTTCTGGCACAAGTTATAAGCATAATTGATAGCAATGTGCTTCCCTTGCATGGCAAGGAGGCATCCAGTGAAATGCATTAAATAGGAAGCATTCTACATGAACGTATACATCTATTACACCAGTCAAGTGGCTGGAGGCTAATAAACAGACTCAACTTCAAATGCCATGACTGGCAGGTCCAACAGCCTATGCATCTCATGTGAATTACCCCTGTGTACTTTGTGGTGATGCCAGTAGCTCTGGCAGACACATATAAAAAGGTCCTTGGTCACCTCTTTATGCTGTTGGTGTTTTGGGTGTTGCGCGTGACCCCTAGGACCAATTTCAGCCCTGTAATCCAATCACACGGAGGCTGCTTTGTATCAGCATGAAATGCCTCGTCTTGTGGGTACATTACTGTTATCAAAAGCTGGGGAGCTCATTCCGGTCCCATGGCCCCCTGAGCGGAGCCTCTGGCACCTAACGAGCCTTGTTTGGGGTGCTGGGACCTCGACCCAACAAACAACAAGCATTGTGTGGAACACTATTCCCCAGGATATAGCGCTCTTAGAAGCTCTTGACTAGAGAGAAAAAATTGCAAGTGCATTTGAGACAGATAACTGGGTTTTATGTTAACAATTGCGCGAGCTCCGAGAGATTGTGATCACACAGCAGAACAGTGCACTTGACATTAAAGAAACTCAAAGAAAAACCGAAGTTCCTTTCAGAGGCCGTTTCTTCCCCCTTTATGATACGTTTTCTGAATGCTTTTCACAGTGGCAAGCCCATGAACAATGCCTTCCTTTAAAAAAAAAAGGACTTTGTTAAGACATAAACACGCACATTGAAACTTTAAGCGCCTAGCACAATCGGCTTCTCCCCGGCCCCTGCGTGGCTGGGCCGACTGATGTCTGAGCACTTTTCAGCGCCACGCTCCGAGGACGTGTTTCATTTTCATTCATGCGCTGGTGTTGAAACACTTTTCTGATCTCGCCAGGATGAAGCACTTATGTGGCCTTATTAATGTATGTTTCTTCCGCGGGAACAAACGCTATGGCTGCCTCCGCAGGATGTTTATGGTTCCAAATCCTGCAATGATTAACTTCTGTGGGAAGCAGTGGTCAGTTTTGGTGACCTCATTTACTTTCAGCAAGTGTTTAATTAAATACCCACGGCCATGTGGCGGGACCTTTTGAAGAATATTCGTGGAGCTGTTATCGGGGACGTGTAATTTGTTGCTGTTGGTTTGATGTTCGAAATGTAATAAAAAATTAATTAGAAAGTGCAGGGTGCTATGGGGGCTAATAAACCAAAGTGTGCTTGCTACTTTGTGTCAGAGTTCAAATAAATAATATTAAATCGTGTCCGCGTTTGTCACAGCAGTAGCAGGGTATTTTGAGTGGTCTCGGAGCGTGTAGTTAAGTGATCAGTAGTTCAAGGGAAACAGCCTTTCGCGGTGTGTTATATTTCTTCGCTGGGATGACATCATCATTGCAAGGTAAGGATGATAAATAATTAAGGTGGTATATTTTTACATTTCAAAGCAATAAACAATCTTAGTTCTCAATGCTATCCTGGCATGGCATGCTCTTTGAAGAGTGCACAGTTAAGCGAACCGCTTATCGGCGCCAGATGATACATTTTTTGCTGAGTAAAAGAACTGGGGGAGATCAGGAAATAGGACATATCCACTACCACAAACGGTGGCCAGGTTGAAAAGCCACAAAACAAAATATTGACTTCCTTTTACAAGACCCACATCAAACCTATTCGAGAACATCCCCTTCCATTCATTTTTGGAGTCCTTCATCTTTCTTGCATTTTTTTCCCCCAAGAATACTCTATATCGCTGTTGGATCTTGCCAGTAGGGCGTTAGAGACCTTCGACTTAACTCACAGTCCTTACACAATCACACTTTCTACAATAACACCCAGAGCACTCCAAAGTCTTTCACAAGGTCTGCAAAATAGATTCACTTTTTCCCCCCACGTTATCTAATGACCATGCCATTGGTATATTTTACAGATTAATTATCAATGATCTTTAATCATGGGAAGATTTAAGTTGGCAACATGTATACCACAGTCATGACAATTTGAGCAGGGAAGAGAGACAGTTGACTTCACTCCCAGACATCATTATCAAGGAATCGGATAAGGGGGGGTGGGGGGGGGGGGGCTAATCTAGGCATAATGAATAAGGACGACTATGTGAAAGAGATCGACAGGCAGTTATCAGATACTACGGCCTAAATTAAGCTGGTAAACAATCCCTTGAAAGGTGTCACGACTCTGCTGGAGAGCAAGCTTAGGGGTTAGAAGGACCAGTGTCTCATTTTTTACTTAGAATGCAGATATATGTACAATTAACAACCTGTAGCACCGTGTATTTACATTTTACCAAAAATACACATACTGGGTGAGTTTCCACCAGGAAGACCAATTATTTCAGGGATCAGCACTCCCACCGAATTTATCTCCGAGTACATGACACAATTTTGCAACCACAAAAAATCTTCTCAATCAATTGGTGGATTTAAAGTGGTCAGATGACTGTTTTGGGACCCTTGATATTTGTTCTTTATACACTTCAATAATGAAAGCATTGGGTTTACAAGCATTACAACATTTCTCTTTTCTAAAGAGATGATACCACATGGGAATACACTCATATGTTAATTGAGATGGTGTCATTGGTTTTGGATAACAATGTGTTTTTGCATAAAGGGACCTGGTTCTGTGAATATCACGGTGTAGCCACGGGATCAACATGTTCCCTATCTTTTGCCAGTTTGTATATGGGGTGGATGGAGAAATGTTACATCTGGTCAAAATATCCTTTGGAAATGATGAACTATGTGCTATACTGGGGTCGCCATATTGATGACATCCTAATGATATGGACGGGTGGTATTGAATTGTTGTTGTAATTTTGTATGTTTCTCAATATTAACTTGCACAATATAGTTTTCACATATTAATACAAACACAAATCCCATACCTGGATGTTATTCTATACACAAAGGACTCTAAAGTTTTGTCATCCATATTCAAAAAACCCACAGCATGTAATTATATTCTGCATGCTCAAAGCTCACACCCAAAATCACAAATATACTCTAAACCTTATGGTGAAATGACCATGATAAGGCAAAACTGTAGCGAGGAAGTTGAATTCCTCGCAGAAATGAGAAGGGAGAGAGAGATTTATAGCTAGCGGTTATCCTATTGATGTCATCTCTAAAGCCAACGTATCCTACATACTCAGCGCCACACGCTATTGAGATCTAAAATTAGACAATGCAAAAAGAGAAAAACGGTGGGAAGTATCACCCCTTTTAATATGTCCAGCCATTTCTTTTACAATATGTACCAAAAACATTGGCGTGTCCTGAATACAGACCCCGTACTTAAGGACTTTGTTTCAAATAAAACAATGGCCACATATAGTCGGGGCAAGACTTTTTGCAACATACTGTGTCCCAGTTTCTTGAGTCCCAGTAAAAGGGACAATAGGTTGGGGTGGTTGCCTTCACAACCCAAAGGTTTTTACAAATGTGGAAATGTCAACTTGTGCCCCTATGCTGTGGATAAAACATGAGGCTTCCAATGCAATACTACAATGAAATACACAATTGACATGTTTATGAACTGTAACACTAATTTTGTGGTGTATTGTATTGTTTGTATATGTCATCGAATATACATAGGGAGTACCATTAGACCACACAAAGAAAGAATACAGGAAAAACATTTGTGCCATAAACAATCAAAACAATAATCATCCACTGGGAAACCACTTCAACACACAGCATGGGATTGCAGAATTGACACATCTAAAGTTCATGGACTTGGGAAGGTACACAAACATCCAAAAGGAGGAAACAGAACTCATGCACTTAATAAATTAAAAACTTCCTGGCTCACCAAACTCAGGCAGTAAACCTTGGATTAAATGCATATCGGGAGTTATACGTGTTTTTGGATGGCTGAACTCTTGTCTAGTATCTCTGATCTTTTTTTAAGGTTTTCCAAATGAAAGAAGCAACATCTGTTAAGCAGGAGCATGTTTCCCTTATACCGATAGAAAATGTAGCACAAAAAAAGAGCGATGAGACAACCAGGATTCCTTCTATTGAGATTGTCTCCAGGAATCATAACTGCAATTGACCATGTAAGTAACTCAGAAATAGCACATCATTGCGACAAACATGCTGAATTTACTTTGTGAAATGATTTGTTTAGTTGCTGTTAATACAATTTATGCTAGATGCACGTAGATCCACTTGACTTCTTTTCTTTTTTGATATACATTTGGCTTTTATTTCTACTTTCTTTTGTTTGGCTCACTTTCATCCTGCTCGTTGAGAATAGAGTTGATAAAGACATGTATTTGCACTCAGTAGCCTCACTTAGCCCTTGTATGGGGATATATACGCCCATATGGCAATAATCACTCTTACTGGTAAGGCCTAGTGCCCTACTATTAGGTTTATACGTTTATATCCCATTTTTATTGTTATCTTCAACTGGGATACTCATACTATAATGCTGGGTTTATACTTAAATCACAATTTCATTGAATCTAACATATTGAAGTCCATTACAAGATGGCGCTTAGACTGGGCAGTCTTTGTGATTAGAATCAGGGCCGTTTTCCACTTTGAGTGCCCAGCTTATGAACAGTCCGTGAGGCTTGGAAGGCTGTTCTCGCCTCAGTCAGAACGCATGCATTCGGAACACAAACCGTAAGGCTTGGGACCGTTCTATATTTGTAATTAAATTGTTTACAAGCATGTTACCTTGCCCAACTGCATTACATTTTAATAATAATTATGGATTTCCTTTCTGTCGCTCCTCCATATATTTACTAGCCATGCTTTAGAGACAAATACAGACTTGTCAAGCTCCCACGTTTCAGACCAATGCTTTCGTGCCAACACAGTTTAACTTGCAGGTGCATGTTTTCCAAACATAATTTTTAACCTATTTAGAGAGATATATATGAATTACTGGATACTTAATGGTTTTAAATGTCCCTAACGGTTGTACTTACCGGACCCTTGGGGACCTTTGTACCTCAGTTATTTAGACGCTATTCAGGTCCATATTTCTTTGACATTGATGATTTCATGTTAAATTGATTACATGGGACACACGACTGGGAGCGAGGTGTATTTTGCTTTTTTTATATTTTGTTTCTGTTTTGGAAATACCACTTTTTCTTGAGGTCCTGTGCATGTTCCTATTCACTAGGGTTTCTGTTTCACTACTACTTTTTTTTTTTTACTATACTTCTACTCATATGTGAATGGAAGTTTTTACTCTGGATATCATTGTTGGTGAGCAAAACACTTCAGTTTGACTGGACTTTGGTCTATCCATTGCAGCTATGGTCTTTCTATGAATTGGCTTTTAGCCGGTGACACATTGTCTCTAATGACATATTTGCTCTATGTAGCATGAAGTAATGTGGGGGTACCGGATGCACATTTCCATCATAAAGATATAATTATATATGTGTCCATTGAACCTACAGCCTTGGAAAAGTCATCTATGATGCTTCACATGTCAGCTGTCTTCTAACGTGCAAACAAAGCTGGATGATTGAATCGTCTACAATAAATGGACCTGCTTCCATTTTGCAGACCTTATTAAAGACTTTGGAGTGCTCTGGGAGTTATTGTAACCTGTTATATAAAGAAGGTTCTTCTCATGTATCTTGTACACCACCATGGTGTTACTAGCCCATTGAGCACACTTGACGTTAATATGTTTGACTTACATATTCTTTGCCTAGGAAGGGCAGAATACCTATATACCACTTCCATCATTTTCTGCAATCACTCTTTATGACGTTTCTCTTCAGAAACAATCTTTGATTTTTTGGTGCAAGGTCAGAAGCCTTTCAATATGTAAATCATTGTGACTGTTCTAATGTACAGAATTGTGGATCTTGAAAACATGCAACAACCACATATTTGTATGCAAATTCGGCCAAGACATTCTCCACCATAATGGAGACAGTGCTAATGGTATTTCACCTTAGGGTATAGCTATCATTTTGAAAATGGCAACTGGTACAAAGGTATTCATGAATGCCTATGGCATGAAAAAAGATTGTGGCTCAGATACATTGACAACATACTAATATTCTGGAAAGGTGATTTGTCATCATGTGAGCAATTCTTTGGGTGTGTGAATACTCTCAACACATTTCTCCAAGTCACAAGCACTTTATCCAACACAAGAATACCCTTCCTTGACTTAATGATCACCCTTAATGAGGGTCAGCTAAGGACTACAGTATACAAGAAACCGGCTGATTGCAATAGTCTTCTACTATACAGCAGCCACCACCCAAGAGCATTGAGGGAGAACCTAGCATTCGGGCAGTTCCTAAGGCTGAGATGCAACTGAAGTACTGTCCAAGTCTATAATACCAAAGCTGATCAATTAACTCACAATCTGAGGCTATGAGACTACCCCACATATCACATCAATATTGCCAGAAAGCGAGCCCAAAATAACAATAGGGAGGCACTAATAGATTACAACACAAACAATACCAACACTGAAGACACGCTGACACGTATCACAACCTTTACTCACAATTCCAACAGAAGCAAAAAAATCATAATGAAACACTGGGGTATCCTACAAACAGGCGAACTCACATTCCAACCACCTAAGTTCACATTCAAACGTACCAGGAACCTGAAAGATATCCTTCTTAATACTAGACCACTACCAAGCACCCTACAAGACCAACGCCCTCTATGGGGTCTTCCCAATGTGATGGGCCATTTTCCTTGTGGTACATGTACAGTATGCACCCTCACAGATCCCTCAAAGGAGTTGCATTTAACCTCCACATTCAAATGGGAACAAAAGAGACATACGAACAACTGCATTTACACCTTGACATGCCCCTGTAAAGTACACTACATAGGCATGACCACTAGGATGGCCAGGACAAAAATAATGGAACTTCGGAGTAACATCAATTGCCATAAGCGCCATACCAAACTCTATGCACATTTTGAAGAAAAGGGCCATGCACATTAACTCTAGTACTTCAGACATCAGGATATGTGGCATCCCTTATTTTCACGCGACCACATTATTCCCACAGTTGCCACATTCGCTCTAAACTACACAAGATATGTGGAATCTGGCGTGAGCCTGTATTTCCGCTGTGCATATCACACGCTTTGTCACATGCAACTATCATCTAGTACAGGACCTCTATCTGTGGATGGCCCTGCAGCCATCGGATACTTCATCAATGGCCTTTGATCCGCCATTTCTCTCACCCAACATGCCGCCCACCGATATCCTTGGGAGCCTTGAAAACTACACGGCTGCATAATCCCACCCCACATCACATGACGCCTTCTGGGTTTCGGGAGACCATGCGTTCAAT
Organism: Triturus cristatus; assembly: GCF_964204655.1. Lineage (NCBI taxonomy): Eukaryota > Metazoa > Chordata > Amphibia > Caudata > Salamandridae > Triturus > Triturus cristatus. The sequence continues at coordinate 380,197,039 of NC_140587.1, forward strand.
TGCTCTACTCAGCAGGTATTTCATCCGGCTCTCTGTCGGCCAACCCTGCTTCCGATCAGGCGGAGGATGGGGCAGGTCCTTGGCTAATCAGCCACTGCTGATCTGTAAGTAACGCTTTTAAATTATTCTGGAAGGGTGTTGCTCACTACTGCGACAACCCCCGCATACCACGGGACTTCCCTCCCTCTCCGGGAGGTTTCCGGTAACCGTCGCTTTCCTTCTCTTCATTAACTTATACTTTGTTTCATTTACCCTTTGTTCCACCTCATAATAGAGGCTAATAATTTTAAGCATATGCCCCCGCCTTGGTTCGAAGGAGCCAGCAAGCCTCTCAAATTTGGTGAGTGTCATCATTATAATTATACATATATCACAGTGGTTGTTCTATCACCAATTTTAGCTCTACTGATGGTTGTGCTTCATGTGTGTCACTGTGCCCTTGGTTGTTTATACACTATAAATATCACTGAAGTTCTTTACTAACTTAGTAGAGCATGAAGTTATGAGGAGGCTACCTTTTAACTACCATTATGCGAATAAATGCGTATATACTGCTGTACATTATTTGTTTTTGCTATTTCCTCCAAGTTGACCTACAAACAGGTACCTCATTATTAGGTTGTGTTTTAAGTGTGTGGTTCACTGGTGATACTAATTACGAACCATCCACTGTGTAGATAGTATATATAAACTGGTCCTGAAGAATTGGCATGTGATCCTCCAGACACACTAGTCAAGAAACATCTCAACCTTTAACTTGTAGCCATGACTGGACATCATTTCAGAGGTGGCTTGCACTTTCAGTTTTTAATTGGGACCAGTGGGCTCACTTATTAAATTGAATTTGGGGCACCGCTGGACTCCCCTTTTTAAACTTCCATACACTATTCCTGCACATTTTTCACTCACATCTATACCACTAGTCCACTTACCCGCACTGCACCCTACAGCCTGGGATAAAAAGATCTCCGATAAAGAGCCCCTCATAGGGTGCCCATCAGCCATTGCAGCACCGGCCTGACGAGGAGCATGCCCTATGATGAAGCATGACACCCAGCTGGATGTGTGAGGGACCTCTGTCCCAAAATGGGAGACTCCCTGTCTCTACCATAGGTTCAGTGTAGTAGACCAACCTAGCCTCTTCCCGCTTGTTTGCTCTTTTTGTTAGGAACTGCATACCTGGTTTGCTTACTTGATTCCTTAGGGGCTCGTATGCTGGACCTGCAAGCGCCCTCTGTCCCTCCTTTTGTTGATATGAAAAAAGACTTCCCTAAAGCAGGCGGCAAATGATATTCTTCCGTGGGTCACAATATGAGAGAGAAACCTATATAATGAGGTCATGTTCTGTGAGTAAATGTACCTGTTGCAGGGCTGAGGTGAGGCCACTGAACAGAATAGGAAGAATGATTTTTCAGCTAGGCAGCTACTACGAAAATAGAGTTGAAATCTTTTCTCCAGCTGAACATAGCAATAGGCTCCATTGAGATGGACTAGCTAGATGGAATAAAGGGTCATGGGTGAAGCAAAGTGTCAAGGGTGAGCAAGAAGCAAAGAGGCAATGTTTCGCTGGCAAGCACATGCATATGCAGGCATGTGTACAAGCAGGACTGTGTGCCGCAGTGCTGCCCCTGCTGGACAACAGGCTGCAAATAAAGCTCTATAGTGGAGTTCGAATAGCATGAGTAAGGGTCAAGTCGCATGGCTTTCTCATGAACATGATGCATCTGCAGAGACCATGCAAAGAAGCTTCTCCAGAGCATCGAAGCTGCCAAACCTGAGACATGTCAGTAGGTGCCTGTGAATTTAACCATTCTCCTGGCTTATTTCTGTGGTGGCATGCATATTTATTTATTCACAAAACATATTTATAGAGCACGTGCAGGCATGAGCTAGCTCTACATAACAAAACAGAAAACACTGTTTACAGAGAACATACCTTGTACCAAGCCAGAATAATATATTAACAGTAATTCAGCATTTATAGACTAACTATCGTAGCAGTATTGAAGAACAGATGTGGGCAAGATGAGCATGTGCAGATATTGGACTAATTACTCTGATAGATATAATCAGAAGTGATGGGTTTTCGAATGTTTCCATGAGTGCTACAGCTTCTTAGTCTCAGTTCTGGCACTTTTAGCTCTGTGGAGCTGCTGTTCTCTGTTCTTTCTGGTGCTACCGTGTGTCGTCTGAGCCTGCTCAGTGAGTGGGCCATAGCAGGAGGGGCCTAGCAGTCTACAGGTGCTGAGATCATGAGGGTTCTAGATATGCGTTGGTAACTCAGGTCGGTAAAGTGCCACCCCAACTGCGGCATTACCCAATGTGCTCTACTCCCTTCCCTCATGAAAGATCAGAAGAATTCGTTTTAGTCCAGCAGCAGGAGAGCAGTTGAGGTGAATGACTGAAAGGTCATGAAATCCCACCCCAAATCTCTTTCTACAGAAATACAATCTGATATAGTAAGTTACACCCATAATGAAGTACCAGCCTCAGTCCCATTTCTGGCTCTTTGTGGGGTGCTACACTAAGCCCGGAGATCTGGTGCAGTGAATCAGAGTCTGAAATGTGAGAACTTGCTTTTTTAATCTATTTGTTTTGTCTTCAGTGCTAATCCATGCACCCTTCACTGAATCTATTTCAACAATGATTCCTCCATTAAATCTAAGCACTCATTATACTACCAATATCCCACTGTACTGAACTGTGTTGAATGAGGCACAATTTCCCCTTTACTGATTTAGGTTTAGGGTCTGTAGTTTGACCAACTTTTTGCTACAGTTAATATTACAATCCAGCGATTGCCCACCACTCCGAGGCGCAACCTTTTTCTGGATTCTGAAAATGCAGAAGCTGTTTTGAAAGCAAGAATGTAACTTGCTTCCCTGGGAATTTGTCGAAAGCAGCCTAAAACTGTCCTGATTGTAAAATACCAACCAGTCAACCCTGTACCTCCCTAGTGCCATCTTTTTTTTTTTTTTAAAAGAATTTTATTGTTTTGTAAAACAGTGAAAACAGTAGGACATTGAAACGGACCTTGTATACATATCCCTAGAAAGAGCACCACCCCATTGCACAGTCCCTCAACCAACCCAAGTTCCAATGCAGTTCGAAAGACTCTGGTTCCCCACCCCCCCACCGCCCCGCAGGTCTCCTTAACCATCCGAGTCAGAGGAGTCCTCATCCGAAAGAGGCGGCGGCTCGCATATTTCACCCCTGTACTTGTTCCATGCCCCCCCAGACCTTGGCCCACTTGCGGGGGCATCCCCGTCTAATGAATACAGAACGCTCTGCAAACATGGCTGCGTCCATTTCCTTGCGCCACGTGGACAGCAGCGGCACCTCCTCTGCACCCCATTTTTGGGCTATATTTCTTTTGGCCGTCATGATGCCCAGCGTCACCCAACCCTGCGTCTGACGATTAAGGTCATTGGGCTCCCACACATTTACCAAGCAGCGTCTGGGTTCCGGCAGCAGCGATATCCCACACGCCTGTGACATTGTACGCAGCACTCGTTTCCAAAAGTCTTGAATGATTGGGCAGTCCCAGATAGTGTGATAAAAGGTTCCCTCCTCCCCACAACCCCGCAAGCAGAAGGGATGTGGCGCCCTGCCCAGCTTGTGTAGTAAGCATCTGGTGTAGTAGGAGCGATGCAATATACGAAGTTGCACCAGTCGCAGCCTCGAGGGTATACGCGCGGCGAGGCCAGTGCCTCACGCCACTCTGGGTCATCAAGATCGCCGAGCTCGTTAGCCCACTGCTCCCGCAGGGTCCCCATAGGGTCCGGTAGATTGTTGACCAGCTTGCGGTACGTGAAGGAAGTGGCCTTCTTTGGCATATATTCCGTCAGTAACCTGTCCTCCAGCGGGGACGCCTACGGAACCTTCGCTCCAGGAGCCAGCTGCGTCATTAAGGCATGCCTCATCTGGAGGTATCGGAACCATTCCGAGGGGGCCAGCTCGTACTGCTGCTGCAGGCTCGCGAACCGGACAACCTCCCCCTTGTGCCACACATCGCCTATCGTCGATATTCCAATTGTATCCCAAGCGTCGAAGCCCTTGCTTTCTCTCAGACGTCCCAGCTTCTTGGCATCCCACAGAGGTGTTAGCTGAGTCAGGACTCCTCGCCATCCCAACTTGGCCTGAGCAGCATGCCAGATGGATATAGTCTGCCGCAAAGGGCCGATCATCCTCGAGGCCAGTCGGGTATCATACAGTGGGGACAGCATACCCCTCTCACCCAGCACGTCCCTATCCGCCTTGAATGCCGGGTCAGATTGAGGCGCGTGGAGCCACTGGTTAATCACCTTCAGTTGCGCCGCCCAGTAATAAAGCTGGATATCTGGGAGTGCAATTCCCCCATCATACCACCCGCAAACCAGCTTAGACTGCGCTATGCGCGCCGGCTTGTTGCCCCAGAGCAGGCTGGACACCTGTGCCGCTATCGCACGGAAGTAGGCCGGAGGCACCTGGAATGGGGTATTCTCCAGTACATAGAGAAACCGCGGCAGAGCCATCATCTTGAAGAGCGCCGCTCTTCCGACCAGGGTCAGGGGCAGCGCTCCCCAGTACCGCACGTCCCGCTTAAGGCGGTCTATCTGAGGGCTTAGATTGCGCTTGAAGAATTCCGTCTGATCCAGCGTGATGTGTATTCCCAGGTATTAGAAAGACCCCTCTGCCACCCGGAGCGGGCAACTCGGCGGTAGCCGCGGGAGTGGGCCCCTTAGTACCAGGAGGACCGACTTCGACCAGTTGATCGTGTACCCAGACGCCCGGCCAAAAATCTCGCAGATGTTCAATAGCGTCAAGATGGAACGCCTCGGGGAGGACAAATAGAGTAGTATGTCATCCGCGTAGAGGGAGACGCGGTCCTCCCAGTCGGCAGACCACCGGAGGCCCCGCATCATGGGCTCCCAGCGGATCCAAGCCGCCAACGGCTCAAGCACTAGGGCGAAAAGCAGAGGTGACAGAGGGCAGCCCTGTCTCGTGCCACGTGTCAATGGGAAGTCCTCCGACATGTGTCCGTTGGCCGTGATATGGGCTAGAGGTTTAGTATAGAGGAGCTGGACCCAGGCACAAAACTTCGGTCCGAACCCCAGATGCTGGAGTACCGCGAAAAGAAAGGGCCACTCCACCATGTCGAACGCCATTCGTGCGTCAAGGGAGAGAATAACAGCCGGTTCCTGCAACCGCTCCACTCGGGCCAGCACCCCATGCAGCCGCCTCAGATTGTGAGACGTACTCCTGCCAGGCATAAAACCGGATTGATCCGGGTGTACAATGTCAGATAAGTGAGGTGTGAGCCGGGCGGCCAACACCTTCGCGAGGATCTTTGCCTCCGCGTTGATCAGTGAAATGGGACGGTATGAGGTGCATCGGTCCATCGGCTTACCCGGCTTCGGAATTACCACAATGGTGGCCGTCCGCTGGTCCTCAGGGAGTTCCCCCACCTCAAGGCTATGCGTGAACATATTCAGCAGGTGTGGCGTTAACGTCTCGGAGAGTCGCTGGTAAAGCTCGATTGGGATGCCGTTCGGTCCGAGCGCCTTACCAGGCTGCAGCGCGCCGATAGCCGCCTGGAGCTCCTCCACCGTGAGCTCAGCCTCGAGCGTCTCTCGAGCCTCAGGGGAGAGCTTGGGCATCTGCAGGTCTTTGACGTAAGTCAGTGCCATCTCCACCGTCATGGACGAGCTGGAGGAGTAGACTTCACGGAAGTGCTCCGCCAGAGTGCGCACTATTACTCGTGGGTCTGTTACTGTCAGTCCCTCATCAGTGCTCAGCTGCGCAATCCCCCTGGCGCCGTCATCGCACCTGTCAAGCCACGCCAGTAACCTACCAGTTTTGTCCCCCACATCATAAACTGTATGCCTCGAAGCCTCAAGGCGCTGCCGGACTCGCTCTGTGAGGTGCTCTTTGTATTTCGTTTGAGCCACATACAGGTCATGCGAGGTTGCACGGGAGGGAGCCGCGGCCTGGCGGGCCTCCGCCGCCCGGAGCTCGGTCTCAAGCGATTGTAGTTCAGCTACCTGTTCGCGCTTGTGTTCCGAAACGGCGGCCATCGCCCGGCCCCGCACCACCGTTTTGTACGCCTCCCAGAGAATCGCAGGGGAGTCGACCGAAGTCGCATTTTCCTGGAAGTAGAATTTCGTCGCTTGCACTATGGATTTACTGATCTTTGGCAGGCGAATGTAGCTAGGGCGTAGCGGATAAACGCGACGGCGTAGTAGGTGATAACTGGCGTATTGCAAGAGGATCGGGGAGTGATCAGAGATGCCTCTGGGTTGAATGTTTATACTGTCAACATTCTGGAGACAACCGGGGGAACCTAGAAAGTAATCAATGCGGGTGAGACTGTCATGCACCCCGGAGTGATACGTGTAGTGCTGTGCCGTCGGATGATGCAGCCGCCATATGTCCGTTAATCCGATCGCCGTCGCGAAGCCCGCGAGGCGAGACACTCCCCCAATATTTCCCCTAGGTGGAGACCGGTCAGTGAGGTCGTCCATCACCGCATTAAAGTCGCCACCCAATAATACCTCCCCCCCCCGGTAGTGAGAGCAGGAATTCACTGAGTGCCGGGAGCGCCGAAGCATGCAGTCCGGGCGGGATATAGACAGACACTATGTTGATGGGCCGGCCCTCCCATTGTACGTGCGCTGCGGCGAAGCGCCCAGCCCCGTCTGTGTGTACACTAAGCACGATCAAGGGGGACCGACGCCGCAGCAGGATACCAACCCCCCGGGACCCAGAGGTGAATTCAGAGTGCACCACCATCTTATACCCCCATCTGTCAAGCGCTTTAGTTGTGGAGCCAGTGAGGTGGGTCTCCTGGAGCAAGGCCACCGTCGGGGAACATCTTTTGAGACTATGCAGGACCAGGCCCCGCTTAATTTTATCTCCCAAGCCCCGTACATTCCATGTGAGTAAAGAGAGGGGTGGCGCCGGAGTCAGAGCGCCGGCAGGGGGTGGGTCACGCTGCACCTCAGACATTACGGTGGTTGGGCAAAGTGACGGAGCATGGTGCGGATAACGTGGCGTGATGCATGTGTCATGCAGTGAAAGTGCGGTGAGTTTAGGTCAAAGGCCCGTGTCCTACAGAACCTTAACAGAAAAACAAAACTACAGAACATTCCCCACTCCCCCCCCCCCCTCCCTGCCTCCCTGCCACACGGACTCAGAACTGCCCGCCACCCCAACTCAGCAGAGTGCTCCATTCCCAAAACCCCAACCAGTACTTGCGCTGTAAGGAGCATGGGGTCCGAGGAAGACCAAGACATCCCCTGTCCCCAGGTCCCATCGTTCACACCCTCTGGCAATAGGACGTAGGTCAGTCCAGCATCGGTGGGCACCAGATATGAGTCTCCGGCTTCACGCCGCCGCTGCGGCATCAGCCGTTGGGTTCCCCCTCAGTCTCCTCTGCGCGCCGGTCGCGGCCCTCAGAGTCCTCCTCACTCCCCATGCGTCTCGTCCTGCGGGCCGAGCGTCCACCACCCGCAGGCGGGTGCCAGCCCTCCAGCCAGTCGTGGGCCTCCTCCGGTGTGATGAAAAATACAGTTTTGCCATCCGCCACTACACGGAGTCGCGCCGGGAAGAGCATAGCGTAGGGAAGTTCCCGGGCCCTCAGCTTCTTTTTGATCTCCAGGAAACTTCGGCGCTGAGCCGCCACCGCCGCCGTATAGTCCGGGAAGAAGGACACCGTGGAGTTCTGGAGACGGATGGGCGGCGCCACCCGCGCCGCCTGAAGAATGGCATCCCTGTCGCGGAAATTGAACAGGCGGGCCAAGACGGGCCGCGGGGGTGCACCCACTCGCAGTCGGCCGCCGGGCACCCTGTGGGCGCGTTCCACCGAGAAGAAGGTAGACAGGCCCCTGGGTTGCAACTTGGACTTGATCAAGTCTTCAATGTAGAGGTCCATGGCTGGGTGCCCTTCGCTTTCGGGGATCCCTGTAATGCGCACGTTGTTGCGGCGAGAACGCCCCTCTTGATCGTCCAGCCTGGCCGCCATGCGCTTGTTGTCCGTCTCCAGCTGGGACACGTTTTGTAGGAGATAACTCGAGTCTTTTGCCAGGGTCTCTGTCACCTGCTCAACATCCGCAACCCTGGCGGACATTTTCTGGAAGTCTGCTCGGAGAAGAGACACGTCCGTGGAGATTGACCCCACCGTCGTCTGTACTTGTGTCAAGGCAGCCATGATGTCTTCCAGCGTTACTTTAGGCGTCTCTTTGTCCGTCGCCATCTTCTCGGTGCGCCCGCCACGGTCAGGCGGCGCGGAGGAGTCCTTGGTATAGGCGAATTTATCAAGTTTGCCCTGTGAATTCCCTTTGAGCCCCTTCCCGCTCATGGTCGCAGCCGGCGGCCCTCTCCCTCCCGCTCGCCACTGACGAGCCGGTGAAATGGACCTCTTTGACAGGGCAACGTCCAACTCAGGCAGCACTACGAAGCGCCCAGGTCTCGGCGAAGTCCGGCATCAGGCGGGCGCACAGCCCTTATTTCTCCCCTCCGGTCACAGTAAATAGCAGGCGTCCCGGGGTATCGCACAGGTGCCAGGCAGCAGTGCCAGGCGTCGTGCTGCAGGCAGCCAGGGCGAGCAGCACCTCCTCTCCGCTACACTCATTGAGCCTCGCAGCCGGGGGCGGACCAGGATCACCGGGCCCGATTAGCACCTCTCCGCAGGGCCACTCGCTGCGGTATAGCACTGTCTTCACCCCTCCACTCAGGCAACGGTTGGTCAGTGGCTGCAGACACCCCGCCTCCGCCTCAGAGACGGCCGCTCTCCGTCTTGGGCACCTCCGTCACTCAAGGCCCCGGCTTTCAGCGCCGATGCAGGCCGCAGCTCACCGGGTCTCGTTGTGTACGCTCTGGGCGTCCGGGCAACTCCGGATCGGATCAGTCGGGGCCGCGTCGTCTTCGCCTGTGATAGCAGGGCAGCCCGAGTCCTCGCCAGCGCCCAGAGTCGCGCTGCAGGCAGCCAGGATGGGCAGCACCTCGGCTCGACTCCGCCGGCCCTTCCTCGCAGCAGGGGCCGACCAGGATCGCTGTGCTCGATTGTGCCGCCTCCGCAGGGCCACCCTCTGCAATGTCGCTCAGGCCTCGCCCAGCCGCTCAGGCAACGGTCCGCCCGGGGCCGCAAACACGCCGCCTCCGCCCCCGAGACAGCCGTGCTCCGACCGGGGCACCTCCGTCACTCGAGGCCCCGGCTTTCAGTGCTGGTGTAGGCCGCGGATCTCCGGGCCTCGCTGTTCGCGCCCTGGGTGCCCGAGAAACTTCGGGGTCGGATCATTCGGCGCCGCTTCGGTTCCGCCGTCGGTACGAGGACCTTGGAGCCGGATCGCTGCACGGATGCTACACGGATGTCAGGGGAGTCGATCTCACCCTCGGAGCCCAACTAGGCTGCGGCCATCTTGCTCGGCTGCAAGCCACGCCCCCTAGTGCCATCTTTTTGAGAAAATCTCTTTGGTTCCTCATTTTCTTAAGGGAACTGAAACAATCCATCACCCTTTTAGGATATGCCATTTTTCCTTTACAGTGCTTAATTTGTGAAAGGGGTGCCTGAAACGCTGCTCCAATGCCGGCTGTCGGTGCAATTAAACTTCGGCGTGGCATTACAAAGGCTGGTAGTTTTGAATCCACTTTCATTCATTTCCTTCTCCTTTTTCGTGCCCTTGCAGGTTCCTACCATCTCCCTCTCAGAGTTTTGCCGTCTTTCTCTTCCTCCATTTTCTGATCTCTGTGCTTTCCCCTCACCTGCACTCGGAACAGACATATCTGATGCGGAAAAATAAGTGCTGGGCTCAAAAAATAAGTGCTGATGCCCCCGACCGGCAACCACTGGCTCAAATTAAGCACTGCCTTTATGTTTGCATAGATCTGCCTTTCCTATTCCCGTAAAGTAAGTGGCTCAGTGCAATACATAATACTGAACCTTGTCAGCCCACGAACAGTTGAACAAACACGGGAAAGAGTAAATCTTGTCCTTGGACAGCTCAGCACAGGATAGAAAACAAACGTTGCAGTGAGTTAAGAACAAGGTTGGAATACACACTAGGAGACCCACTTTAATAGGTAATAAAAAGGTATGTCACGTTTGAACCAGTTAACTCTGTTTTCCGTTTCTTTGTTTGGTAAATTGTTGCTATCAAGTGTTTTTTTTTTTAACAGGTTAGTACAGAAAAGCTGTTTGTACATAACATCAGTAACCAGGTTATTAAGAAAGGTTGCTTTCAGCTTTGGGCGCTGCAGTCACCTGCATGTTTGCAGTTCCAGGGCTCTGTGCGTGCAGAAATACGAATCTGTACTGGCCATGTGTGGAACCACCAACAGACAATGCTGGCAGTGGCCTTCACTGCCAACGCCTTGCAGTCAACAGCTGTGCAACCCCATCAGGTGGAAGATGCACATTTTTGGTCTTTTGTGACAGAGTACCACTGTGATGTATTTGCTTCAAAGGGCCATCTTTAAGATGTAACTGCCCTTTCCAGATTTTGCAGACCAAAGAAAAGCACTACCACGGGGAAGAATTTTGGTGAATGGAACTACTGCTGTTGAAAAAACACTTAGGGCCTCATGTAGGTAGCTAAATACTGGTCGGTAACGGCCGAAATTCGGTAAATATCCCGTTACCGACCGGTATTTAGGCATTTGAGATGTAGGAGGCATGATTTAAGGATTCGGTAGTTTACCGAATCAGTAAGGGATCGGTAAAATACAGATTCGGTAAATTACCGAATCCTTAAATCATATGTAGGGAGCACTCACGTGAGTGAATTTCACTAGTAAGGATTCGGTAATTAACACCAACTACAGGTTGATGTTAAATAACGAATACCTTTCAAAAAGCAAAATTTGGCTGCTTTAAAAGTGCCATGTGGCAGACATACATGCCCTTAGGGCATGTATGTGCGCCACATGTGCACACATGCACGAATCAGGGGTGCAACAGGGTGTCAATGTGACACCCTGCCACCCATGATTATGCTTCCCCTAGTACATACCGAATCAGTAATAGTAAATGGCTTCCCATTCATTCCTATGGGCCTCCAGGCCCATAGGAATGAATGGGAAGGGATGCATTATTACCAATTCGGTAAATACCTATTCATAAATACCGATATTTACAGAATCGGTAATAATTACCGATTGTTTACCTACATACTATTTACCGATTCATAAACACCGAATTGGTAAAATTCGGTATTTATGAATCGGTAAATAGTATGTTACCTACATATGGTCCTTAGTTTCTACTAAAAATGATTGGACCACAAGACTTTTTAAATACCCTTGAGAGTTACTAATTCCATAAGCGAGGATACTATCTTTTATATGAATGGGTGCCAGAATACATCTTGTAAACTCCACTGTGAGTGTGAAAATGAAACTTGCTGCTCTTTGCATACAATCTGCATCCGTAAGGGTAGGGGGTGCGCTGTGAATGTTTCGACTGATTGGTTAATTGATTGTGCCATCCACTTTTCTGAAGGACATTTGTAGCGTGTTTGTAATGGTCTTCCATAGATTAGGATCCCAAGAAGATATCATGTCCTTAGATATTAACAAATATTTTCAAGATATTCTGAAAGACATCCTTCCCTAGTAATTGTATTGGGATGATGAGGATGCGTTGCAGATGCTAAAAGGCATGGACTGAATAAAAAAATAGGAAATCTAATTCTGAACAGTTTTCCATTTTTGAGAGCGGTTTCATTTTAGCGTTTCCCATACCTTTGGTTCAACTCTGCCCACATGCAAAAGAAAGAACACCCCAGGGGTACATGATAAATTAGTCCATTGCATACAATTATAGAAAGATGCAGCAGAATAACTGTAGTTCAAGATTCAAGAAAAACTTTATTCGGTTTAAAAAACAAAAACCATGAAAGCAACAGCATCAGATTACAAATTTACACAGGGAGAATGTTAAAAAGAAAAACAACGGGACATATTTAAATTCATCCAAGCCCAATCGTTTTCCGAAGTTTAAAAACATTTTTAAAAAAGCTTAAAATTACGGTAACAGTTAGAACAGTATCCATTCGTTGAAATTCTAAAAAAGCTGGGCGACATTTATTTAATTTCAGTTCTTTATGGAATGGTACAATGAACTGCCTACGAGGTAGTGTATAGAATTTACAGAAGAATAAAATATGGATATCTGATTGGAGCGATGAGTCATCACACGGACACAAGGGCAGATTAAACGACCATAAATTCATTTCTGGGAAAGTCAAAAGTCTAAACATAATATTTAATCTGAACCGAGTCAAGAGAAATTTATCATAATTAGTCAACGGCAAAGTTAAGTAAGGCTGTACTTTAAAATGAGTTAGCAGACAGAGGTGCAAAGTTACTGACTTTTTCTTCGCTTCCTCTTGTCTTCTAATGTCCTCAAGGTATTCCATACATAGCTTAGATAATAGGTTTCTAGCTATACCAACCATTGAAAGTGGGTCTTCATAGTATTGTTGGCATCCAATGTTAACCATAAAGTTTTTGACATAATTTAGCCAATCAGATCTACCCACATTATCAAGGGTTAAAACATCCTGTAGGATAGCCCGATTCATAACACACTCCCTTATTGTCCATACCCTATGCCACAAAAGTATTGGTTGAATTCTGATCATGTCAGATATATAAGATAAGCCCAATTCAGTGTGACATATGTATGTCGCAACACTTTGAGGGACTGTCAGGATGTACCTCAAGAACCTATTCTCAGCTTTTTGGATTGAGTCAATGTTGGAATACCCCCACAGAGCCGAAACATACATAGCTACCGAGGTGCATGTAGCTTTATATATTGTTAAAATTTCTTTTGTCGGTTTCTTACCCAGTTTTTTAATAAAGATTTTCAGGGCCATTATAGTTTTTTGGAACAAAGAGGTTCTTGCCTTAACCGCACTAGACCATGTCCCTGTGTCATGGAACAAGACTCCAAGATAAGAAAAAGTAGGGACAATTTCCAGAGGAACGTTATTCAAAAACATTCTTTTTTTCCGCTTTCCAAGACCATTACCACAGTACATAGAGAAGGTTTTACTGCAATTCACCTTCAAGTCTAATCTAGACATAAAGGTCTCAAATGATTTGACCAGATTTTGTAGTGCCATAGGGGTACGGGCCATCAGGACCGCATCATCCGCATACAGGAGCGCAGGGACAGACCTCCTCCCAACCTTAGGCATGTCCCCACACTTCTGCAATAGGTAGCGCTCCAAGCCGTTTATATAAAGCAAAAATAGAAAGGGGGCCAGGACGCAGCCCTGACGCACGCCCCGGCCCACCTCAAACCTTCTAATGCACTGACCCCCGATGCCATAACGAACCGATGCTGAGGCCCCAGAATATAAATCTTTAAGAAAGCAGAGAATGGGATCTTCCACACCCATTTCTTTCAAAATTGCCCATAACTTGGCATGTGATACGCAATCGAACGCCGAAGAAAGATCCACAAACGTGAAATACAAACGTTCGCCCTTTATCCTTATATACTTTGATTGAAGGATCATTAAGTTTAAACATTGTTCGATTGTGCCAATGCCCTTTTGGAAGCCATATTGCAAATCACTCATTAAGTCATTTTCCTCGATACAGCTTTGTAATCTTGCCAGGACGATTCTCCCCAGGATTTTTATGGATGAGTCCAGAAGGGAGATAGGTCTATAACAAACACAACTTTGTCTATCTCCCTTCTTGTAGATGGGTACAATGATCGAAGTGAGCCAGGACGGGATTAGGCCCCTTGCTAGTGCCGCATTAAAAAGTTGAACCAGCAGTGGGCCCCAGACATCAATATTTGCTTTAAACAGACCTACAGGGATCCCATCCGGCCCTGCCGCCTTGCCACCCTTCATTGCTTTCAGACCCGCAGTAACTTCCTCCAAGGTTACTACGAGTCGTTCAATTCCCACATCCACACTAGCCCTTACTGGAGAATCTATACTATGACATGGAGCTTGTGTCTTGTAAAGAGATGAAAAATGCTCCACCCAGTCCTCCTCCGCGATGGCGATCTCTATACGTGCTTTGGAATTATCGAAGAGGAACGGGGTATTTACAGCCCTCCAGAATGCAGATGCATCCTTTAGTTGTGATGCTTCACATAAAGCTCCCAGGGCCTCTTTTTTAATAGTATTTTTCCTATTTTTTATAGCTTAGTTATATTTTTTCCTACAGCCTCTTATTTCTGTGGTATCTCGAGGTATCCTATGAATTGCGCGTTTAAGGTCGGTAAGAGACCGGGTACACAGATTATCAAACTAACTTTTCTTACCCTTAGTCCTCTTGCTGACCTCTACCCACAGATTATCCTTTATTGTGGAAGCTATTATATTAAAATGCTCAATTATCAACTCATTGTTAGATTTTTCATCCAGACAAATGGAGAAACTGTTTGGGCAAGCATTCAACAGCTTACCCAGAAACATTTCCGGGACCACCTTGCTCCACTTTAGGTTATACCCATTCTGTCTACCTAAAACTACGTCAGGGACAGTACACATTGTGGCTACATCTTCCAACCAATTGAAAAAAGGGTTATCAACCTCCATTATTTGGGGCAGATGGTCACTTAATGGAAAATCCAAAATGTTTGAATTAAGAATCTTGTGATTACAGTTATTTGAGACAATAATAAAATCAATTGTAGACTGTGCTCCTCTACCAATAAATGTGGGCACAAAGGCAGTAGGTTTCAGAGCAATTTCATTTGCATACCCCAAGTCATACATAAACAGTATATCATTTAATAAGTCCCCGAGCAAGGAATGGTTAAAATGAGATGGATTTGTCTCCTGTTCTGTTGTTAAGCCGCAAACGCCCTGATTACCCCTAGGGCAGAGTTTACAATTAAAATCCCCTCCCCATAAGATCATGAGCTCCCTGCCAATTTTATCTGTTTCATGTTGAATATCCTCCCTCAGCATTATTAAGATGCTAGGGATTTCTTTCCTAGCAATATTGTTATAAAAATTTATAAGAACAATACTAAACCCCTTCTTGTTTCTTAGGGTAATTAGTTGATAAAAATTAGTTTTAGGCATAAACTGAATCTTAACGCATTTAAGCTGGTTTGAAACCAGGGTAAGTAAGCCACCCTTGGCTCTTCCATGCTGGCTACCTTCTGCCGGAGTGAAAAAACTTTTGTAACCATTAAAATGTACTGGATCTATAGACCAGGTTTCCTGAAAGGCCATTATATCATATCCTTCTGTGACAGTTTCCCAAGATGGGTTATTTATTCTCTCCTTTAGACCTGCCACATTCCAAAAAAGGAATGTGCAGGTTTTCCTTATTTTGTTGTCTCCAAGGTCACATCGGTGTCCTTTATCCATTGCCTTTCCAGTTTGCTTATAGCGAAAGCCTACATAATTTCCCCCATCCTTAGCATCAAGTATGCTTACTGCCTTGCAGCAATTTGTCCCAGGATCAGTGTTGGTCGCACTGAGAACAGATTGAGTTTGTAAGCTGCCCTCAGTGGAGACCAGTGGGCTCTGTACATTTATAATTTCACTAACAGTATTGGCAGGCACCCCTAATGCTAGTGATGGTCTATCATGGGTATCCTTCTCGTGGCAATCCACACAATCAAGGCCCGTAAAGACCTCAAACCGATTATAGGTTGGTATATTGTGAGCAAATGGGACCATACCTCTGGTAGCCCACAGGGGGTTATCACCATAACTCGGGCCTCTAATACAAGGAAAGTGCTGCCTGGCATGGGAATTAGGGAGGTTAACTGGTTGCAACAGTGGGGTCCGACTGAAATCATGACACATACAGGCAGACCTATTCACAGGGAGCCTTTTTGCCTCGTGGTTCTTGCGACGTTGGGCTAGAACATATGGGTAGAAATAATTAAGGTAATAAGTAGAAATGGAATCATTACTACTTGGATCAAACTAATCCCCAATGTGCCTAACGGCTCTATGATCTTTAAAATTTACAATGATCACATCGCCTACTTTATCTTTGGGGCGAACCCCCACCCAGTTGCAGCGCCTAACGTGTAAAATTTCCCCATTTATGTGGGCGGGCAAAGGTCTATTATTGCTCAACCAATAAGTGACCTTATTCCTTAGAGCTTGATGATCTTCCTTATTTTCAAAGGGGAGCTCAGGGACGCCCGCCATAACAATCACGTAGGGGGCAGCTTCCGGGGGTAAGTCTACAGTACTATGAGGATGCCAAGTTTTATTACTAATAATTCCTACCTCCCTGTCCTTATTGGCCTTAATAGCCTTATGTTGTGAAGATACTAGGTTTCCTTCCAAATTCAGGTTAACCCTTGTTAAATCCCCTGCTTTACTATGAGGTTCCGTCCTATCGACAGACTTTGTCGGCAAGGGGGCGGTTGACTCCTTAGTTTGAGAAGGACAAGATTGAATTTGACTACTCTGAGTAGGTTTAAAGGTAGTCGCAGAACATAATGGGGCTGGTGTTAGCACTGTCGAAGCTTTTACAGAAGTTGTACTGGGGTTCATATTGCCTAAGTTACTCGCCAAGCCAGAAAGTGAAGATGAGTTTTCTTCTACTTTCTTCTCAATCAGGTCCAGCTGTGTATTAATCATCATGATTTTTTCAAAAAGGTGCTACATTGAAAGTTTAACCAGGTGCTCAATTTTTCCCAAGACGTCCCCCTCGTTGGTGGCGTAGCAGATAGCCTCTCGGGGAATTGATGGATCATTCGCGATCCTCAAAGTTGGATATAAGTTCCTCTGAGGGCTGTCTGCTTGCCGGCTGCCGCACCAACGGTGGGCCTCCCCCACTTTGCTTACAATCAACTTTATATGGGGACCTATCTTTTGGTGAAGAGGAAGACGCAGGAGAAAATCCCGGATAACATGATGACCCCCCTCCATCACTTCTGGTAGAAAAACTTGGCAGGAACTCGCAGTATTTATCAGGCGAACTGAAGGGGTGGGCATCCAGACGAGGACTGACCAGGAATTCCCCCACATTCTCCACAGTCCCGGAATTAGGTAAAACTATGTGATCTACTGAGAGAGTAACGGGGTGGATCGATATGGGTGTCACAGTCCCTATGTCCCCCATGGAGGAACCCTTTTTATGTTTAATAGTTGCTGCTTTATTTTGATTTTCCTTCCTCCTATGTCTCCGGAGTGCTTTTTTAAATTTTCGTGCCGATTTAACGGGAAGCGAGACCAGTTCAGAATCTACCGTAGGGTTGGCTGATTGAGCTACATGTTTTTTGTCATGCACCTGAGCTATAGTGAGTGCAAACTTCCCACCATTAGTAATGGTATCACTGGGCTTGTGTACATCTGGCGGAGTGAGGGACAACTCTTCAGATAACGTGATGTGGGCATCCTTTCCCAAGGAGGCTCTTCTGGCAGTATTGATCTGATTTACCTTTTTAATTCGGTAATAGTCCAAGGTACCCACCCCTTGCAGCGTGATCGCATTTTTCCCCTTGGCCATTAGATAGAAATAAAGCTAATCGCTAGCTATAGGTGAGAAATTAGCAAATTAAACACAGAGTGCAACACCCAAATAAGCGACAATATATACACGTAAGGTATTAGAAACAACAATACTTGCACAAGCAGAGTTTCGGGCTCAGTCCAGTCTCTGCAGGCCTCTGAGGGCCACAGAGGGCCCGCCCTTGTCCCGGGCTTAGCCCGGCGCTGCCCGCGCGCGTCCCGCGACGCGGAGGGAGCCTCGTCTTTTTGTGCGCCTCCGGGCGCGTGGGTGTCGTCACCGGCCGCTGTGGTGCCTGGGAGCTGTAGTCTCCCCCGCTCTCGGCCGCGAGATGAAACAGCGGCGGCAGGGGAGATACCAGCGTGTATGGCCCAGGAGCAGCGGCGAAAATCACTGGCAAAGCGGACGGGGCAGCTACGGAATCCCCAGCAGGTAAGTTCGGCCTCAGGTTCTGTCCCCCGCTCCCCAGAGGGAGCCTCGTCCTTTTGTGCGCCTCCGGGCGCGTGGGTGTCGTCACCGGCCGCTGTGGTGCCTGGGAGCTGTAGTCTCCCCGCTCTCAGCCGCGAGATGAAACAGCGGTGGCAGGGGAGATACCAGCGTGTATGGGCCAGGAGCAGCGGCGAAAATCACTGGCAAAGCGGACGGGGCAGCTTCGGAATCCCCAGCAGGTAAGTTCGGCCTCAGGTTCTGTCCTTGTAGTTAACCAATGCAACAATCAATGATATACTTATGGAGCTTCAGTCACACAAATAATATGCATTTCACCTTGTAAGTAACACAGGAGAATAGAGAAGAAAATCAGAAGTGCATAGTGACCTCCAAGTGAGTAAGCATAACCATATTTTCATACGGTCCATTGCTTCTATATTGCACATTGACCATTTAATGTAATGATCTTGTGATAGTGAGATAATTACAGCAAAAGTGTTATATTTATCGCTTTAGCAATCTCTCGAGGTCATTCAGTAATTCAATTCTTTCTTTATTCCTATATAATACTGACAATACATGTATTATCTTTTTTTACTCTTCCATTGTAAAGCTAGATACAATGTCAGATCGAGAGGCACCCTTAGATACATAGCTGAAGAGATTCATTTCCATCTTAATTCATCACTATTACCTCGAACCTATTACCCAGCCCAGACAGGTCATATTTGAAAAATTTGAGAAAGCCCAAAATAAACATGCAAGAACCAAGCTTCACAATCACATGCTCACAGAATAACTTAAGACTGACATAATACCACTTGGTCTCCAGGTTTATAATGTTTTTGGTATTTTTCGGGAAGACTAAAAGTTTAGGGGGAGAGGGGGCTCAGCAATATAGCCATAACCTGCTTAAGACACTCGAAGGTCCAAGTATTTGAGACAGCCCTAGAACATAGAAAGGAAGAGTTAAAAGAGGTTGCTGAACTATAAAAGGAAATCCTAGGTTGCAATAATCTAGAAGAAGCCAGGACAGCACTAGAGGAATTGAATAAAACTATTGATGATTTCTAAATAATGGAGCTCAAGAGAAGAAGCCAGGACAGTACTAGAGGAATTGAATAAAACTATTGACGAATTGTAAATAATGGAGCTCAAGAAGAAAGCTGACAAGGCGCAGAAAGACATTAGAAACCTTAATAAAGAGAAGGCCTATTCTCACCTCCAAAAAGACGATTACACACAAAGTTCTCACATAAAAATACCACTTGGGGTCTCAACAAAAATCAAAGATTGTTTACGTTCTCAGAGGCCTCTGATGGCTCCAGCGAATCTGATCCAAGAGAAGGAACAAGTACTTGCTCGGGCAATCAGGGGCAAAACATTTTTATGCATCAGGCCAGAGAGTAAGGAGGAGGAGGGGAAAGCACTGGAACCAATACCCAGGGACCATCTAACATGCAGGAAATACTACAAATGGGGCCCGTAGGAACCCTAAACATGTTAACACTGAGGACCATAAAACTCAGATGAGTCCCACACATTAACCCAAATACAGGCTTTTCCCTGCATTCCATCAGAACACCAAGTGTATTCCAATATTTAATTTATCCAAACACGTCCAGCCTACTAATGAGATTTCTTTGAGCAATGGTGTTTCATTTGTAATCAGGGAAAACACTGACTACTTCGGATTACAAACACAATAAAACAGATTTCAGAGAGTTCGACTCAAGCATTTCTTTCAAGATCAGGAACATTCTTCAGTCTTCTCTGCTGTGGCTCTCAGGCCCCCTCCTACTGCATTCACCCCAATGCCTCCTGAATTGGCTTACATTTGAAAAACTGGTCCTGAGAGACATTGATTACTTAAATGCCAAAATGTATCTATAATATCACTTAGGCAGAGAGAGAGTGAGTCACTTTATAGCCAAAAAAAACAATGAGTCTATTGTGATCAAGCCAGCAGACAAAAGGTGGGGGCATTGTAGTACAAGACAGTGATTCTTTTGCCCTTGAAATCCGCAGACAACTGAGTAATGCTAATCATTATGTTAAACTAATTATGAACCCCTTGGCTGAGATAGAGTCCAAAAAACTCAGAGTTACATCTCAGGGCTTGAGCGAATGCTTCCTCACCCAACAAGATTTTGAGTTTCTCAATAAAAAAATCATCTTGTACTCCTATTTTGTACACAGTGCTCAAAGTCCTCCCAGCAGACCGATACAATCTGGTTGTGGATTAATACTTGAACTCATTATTGAATGTTTAGATTTTTAGCATATCCATTAACTATTGGTCACACTGGACATAGAATCTTTCTTTATATGCTAATATTCCTCAGAGGGAAAGCATAGAGGTGATTACGCAGGTCCTTGACAAATGTCCTGCACCAAGACAAGTACTGACAGAATGTATTGTGGAACTATTAGAGATTGCTCTCACCACTAACTACTTAGCATATGGCAACGCCAATTACAAATAATGCTCTGGTATGTCTGTCTATGGGTGCTATTTTTGCTCCAAACTTACCAAATCTGTATGTGGATCATTCTGAGACCATGTTTGTGTTTACTGAACAAAATCAATTTGTTAGGAAAATACATACAGAGATGATATGTTTATGATCCGGTCAGATTTTGTTGTTTCTTTAGAATCATTTATTGAGTATCACAACAATGTCCAGGTTAACCTAAAAGTCACCCATACCAGAAATCACAATACTATATCATTCCTGGACCTACTCATCAAACATGATGACAATAAATTGATTGTGACTCTCTATAAAAAGCCCACATAACAAAACACCCCCCTCCAATATAAGAGGTTCCATCCACGGGCTCTGCAAGATGGCCTTCCATGTGGCCAATCCTTGACAATTTGTCGTAACTGTACCAAAAACATGATTTTTTTAGAGAAGCAACCATCTTGGGTAACAAGTTACTTGAGCATGGATATCCCAAACGCTTAGTCACCTATGAAACACATTTTGTTTAGCCCAAGAGATACAATTCTCAAAAGAAAAGAGCAACCTCAATTTGACAGAATCGTTTGTGTCATCACTTTTTGCCCAGACACTAACAAAATTGTTAACATAATAAAGAAACATTGACCCATCCTCAGACATATAGGTGAATTTTCTAAAAACCTCACTTTTTTTGTTAAAAAAGCAAGACCGTTGAGAGACCATCTTGTACATGCAAATTCTAATACTAAGACTACAGACCAGCCTTTTATCATAATGGGGTCTAGACCCAATTACGGGTCATTTCAAATGTGGTAGGTGTGTAGCTTGTCAGTTCACTTGCAACACCCACACCTTTGAGCATGACAACATTAAGATATCTTTGCAAAACCATACTAACTGTTCATCTAACAATGCAATATATTGAATATGGTGCCCCTGTGGCTTGATTTAGATTGGCCAAACGTCACAACAGGTGAAGAATCAGACTCAGACAACACAAGAGTGCATTAAGTGCAAAATTGAGACTGCATCCTTGGTGATGATTTTCTTTAAACATGGTTACACCAAGATCAAATGGCAAGTGATGGAAAAAGCATTCCAATCTCAAAGTGGAGGAAATGTGCCCTACACCCCGCAGTGCATAAAATGCAAGCGGATTGACAAGTGCAACTCGATCAAGGAAGGACTCAACCCCATGGAGGAATGTTGTAACTTTATTTTCCTAATAAATTAGCACCGTAATCCATAGTTTCCCAGTGACAGGTGGACCTTCAGACTGTGTCAGGATATCCATATACTGGACTTTAAACCAAGAATAGCCACAGTTATGTCACATAATGTCTTGATTTGCCAAAAAATGTTTGGTTTATGGAAATAATGTAATTATTATGTGATCAATCTTTGTTCAATTGTGTTCTTATTCACATTCAAATCCTTATTCACACGGTACATCGCTTCTTTTTTGCATATTGCCAATTGAATGCATATATTTATTATTTGTAATGTTTAACGGTTTAATTTTGTCCAGTGAATACTCATTACAGACAGTTATGTCTCCTTTTAACTATGCCTTTGTGCCATATCCACTGTCTTTGCCAGTCCCTTGCTATTTGGCCTTTATGTCCGTGTTATAGAAACATTGAGTAATCTAAATCATGGGTTAGCGAGCTACACCACTTTGCCTAGTTTACCTCATTTTCACAGACACTGTATCTTTTTCCCAGACCTCTTGCAGCGGACTAGCGTTGCAGTCTCATCCTGAAGTCTGAGACGAGCTTACCACTATCGATGCCCATCCAAGAGGACATGCTGTCTTCCTTGCCCCACTTTTACGAGACACCATATTTGTAGTCTGCATTCCCACGATGCGATTCATCGGCTGACCCTGACAATCCATCATGCCTGCATTGGACTGCTTGGGCTCCCATTGTAGACACGTGTTTGCATCTGCACTGCTGTTCCCATTCCCGAAACTGGTGCTCTATCGCGCCTGCATTGGACTGTCTGCACTCCCACTGTGGGGATGTGTGTGCATCTGCATAGCTTTTCCCATTCTGGATAACTCTACACGGGTAAGCCACCTCGCATAGCAGGTTATTTGTTTTGCTTCGCTATCACTAACAGATGATTCTTTTATTTGTTTATCTCTTTTAATATTGCTCAGGCATGGACTCGTGAGTATGTTTACTTTTTGGTGGGCTCACCTAGCAGCACTATTCACTCTGAGAAGGACAATTGCTTCCGACTAGGTTTTGCTCTCTTTGGATACTATTCATGGGCAAGTTTGTTGTAAATTCCTTTCAACATGCATCCGTCTCACTCAGGTAGTGCTTCAGTCCTCATTGTTCCTCACATTCTCTACAGGGTTGAAATGCCATTGACAATACTTGCAAACCAACCAATGCTAACCCATAGTACTGCGTGACTTCATAAAAGTGCTATCTTATTATATGGAAAGACTGTATTGAATGGTTGTTTTGATATTGCGTATTTTGATTACTGCTTCACCATCTTGTTTGGTTATGGTTACTCACTTGGGGGTCACTAGGAACTTCTGGTTGTTTATTTTCTATTCTCATTTATGACTTACAAGGTGAAATAAATATTATTTGTGTGACTGAAACTCTAAGTATATCATGTTTGTTGCATTGGTTAACTACAGTTATTGTTGTATCATTCTATAATTGTGTGTGATGAGTTCCATTTGAGCAATTGTAATAGTTTTGCTTTAATACCAAAGTTTGCATGGACATTTGATGTGCTCTTGTCATACTGAGATACAAAGTCAATGAGGACAGTGCCAGGAATAGACAGGCTGCATTGGAAATGGCAGTAAAACTGTATAAACTTGATAGAAAGGGTTTCAACTGATACTAATATTTATGGAATCAGTACTGTCCGAAAATTTCCCAAGCCATCCATGAGGAGTTCATCTTCATATGAAAACCAAAACTATGCAAACACACTTGTTGTCCCAGAGCCAAGGAGGAATACTCTTCAACACTTTTTCCATTTATGTTTGTTTGGACTATAGGTGTCTAAGTACATCCACCAAGTCTCTGTTCCATATAGCTATTTTCCTTCTTTGGGCAGTCCTGCCTTTCATCTGATCTGTGTGTGGACCTTCTCTTATGATGTTTTGATGGACCTTTTTGAACTTCTTTCTTGATTCTCACTTAAAACTGGTAAATTATTGGAGCATGCTCCACCTTTCTACGGAACTCTACAAGACACCCAAGCTGTAGCTATATGTTACCTTTTTAAGTACCGTAAGATTTATCAGCTTTGTATCAACCAAGTGTTCATGTAATTTTGCAACACAACAAATGACCTGGGCATGAATGGTCCCTGTGTAGCATTGCTAACTTATGAAAGAGCAAACCAAGTAATTATATCTGTCCTAAATGCACAGCTCCATAATACTTTGTTAAAGATGTAGAATCTAGGCATTGAGATGCTTGGAGTACATCACCATGTCTTCTGAAAGGAGATGATCTACATTCGTGGCTCAAGCTGTTTCATAGTCCAAATGGCAAAATAATTATGTGGCCACATGATACATGCTGAATACGGGTTTGCAAATTGGGATTCAGAATTCATTGCAATTTCCAAATTTGTTTTCAGAAGCTATGTACATCTGGATCATCGTTATTTTTTATATTCACTTGCTCCAGTGATATCAGCCCCAGTGTTTGATTATTCTGTCCCTTAGTTGCTGTTCTGAATGTAGATGTTATTTGACTGCACCGAAAAAATTAACTTTACTTTCATCTAGATTCACAGTTTGTTGGATTGAATACTTTATGCCACTGTCATACAGAATCTTGATTTCCAGAAATGACCTTCATGTTCCTTTCACTGTTAAAGAAAAGTCTGGAAAAATCATGATTTTAGACCTTCATAGTTAAGGTCCCCATTTTGTATTGCCATATGCAATGCAGTATCTATCTCTGGGAAGCTGAAGATACATGCAATTATAGGCCTTGGTGCCTGCCAGGTGGTGTTCTTGGTATAAGGAGCCTCAGTGGTCTCTCCACTGAAAATTGTTTTGAAAAGTTGTGTCTCCAAGCAATGTGTGAAGCAGACCTTTCACAAATTTGTTTCATCTTTTTATTCTCCCCCACAAAAAGCATGAAGTCGCCATTCCTTTGCAACTATCCTTCTAATTCATCTACTTAAACCATTTTTTGCAGCATTTGGGATTTCACTTCATCTTTCTCATAGCAGCAGATTCTCTGTCATCTTCTAACGTGGATATCCAGTGTTCAGCTTGTTGGTGTCTGCTGCCGTATTTATGTAGCCATGCCTGAATGTGTTTGCCACGCCCTTGGCCCAAACTCCCGTCAGAACAGTGGGGACGGAATCTAGAAAACACTAAGCTGTGCACTGATAGTGATCCAATTGTTGGCAACAAAAAAACTCACCCAATTGAAAGTAGGACCCAACAGAAAACCATGGTATTCCCCCATGCTCCAGCGCTAAAACATATTTGCAAGAAATGTGAAAGAGCCTGGAGAAAAGATTTTTCACCAAACAAGAAAACGGAACAGGGAAGCCATAAAAGCATACAAACCCAAAATCAAACTGGCCCAGGCCTCATATTATGATGAAAGAATTTCACTGGCAGCCAATTACCCCCACAAATGTTTTCTAATAGCGAAAACATTACTCAAAGCCCCGTCACCCCCGGATAGAACTGATGCCACTGGCCAATTTTGTAATGAGCTCGCAAAATACTTTCATAATAAAATCCAGACTATTTACTCGTCATTCTCCCCGGTGGACAGTCTAAACAATTTCCATTCAGAGGATACAAATATACACAGTAGAGACCACTCCCTTGAAGCTTTCTCCCTGATGGATTGTGAATCTTTCCAAACCATCTCAGCACTCGTAAAAAGAGTGGGTTGCTTATAAACCCAGCTCCACCTAATATTTTGAAACAAGTGTCCGAAATAATTTCCCCAGTCATTCTTGACCTAATCAATGCCTCTGTCTCCTCTGGAATGGTTCCACCCCTATGCAAAAGAGCGATGGTAAAGCCTCTCTTGAAAAAACACAGTCTTGATCCGGATCTACTGGGTAATTTCCACCCTATCTTGCTCCTCCCATAGATTAGTAAGATAGCCAAGAAACATGTCAACACAGAACTTTTGACATATCTGGAATCCCACAACCTCCTCCATCCCTCACAAATGGGCTTCCTCCCGCGTCAATGAACAGAGACTGCGCTGTTGGCAGTTGTCGAAGAATCTAAAATGATTCGACGCCGGAGGCTCAATAGCGATAATTCTCTAGGACCTTAGCGCTGCCTTTGACACGGTCCACCACCAAATTCTGATTCATCGACTCAGAGGTTTGGGGGTGACTGGTGCAGCTCTAACATGGCTGCAATCATTCTTGGAAGAGAGATCCTTCCAGGACTTTGAAGGTGATGCCTCCTCAAAACCTCTGCCTCTCCAGTGCAGAGTGCCCCCAGGGTCGTCCCTTAGTCCATCCTGTGTTAATGTCTATATGTCTTCACTTGCAGAGATCGGGCTCCCATTTGGGGTTCATATGGTGACTTATGCTGACGACACCCAGCTGGTTGTAGCACTAAACCAATCTGATAATACCTCTATCGGCCTTTGTCTCTGCGTAGAAGAGGTAGTCAAATGGATGAATCAATCATACTTAAAGCTAAATGGTGATAAGACTGAGTTGATGCTCCTTGGCAATTGATCCCTCTTCAAGGCAGATGCTCTCTGGCCAGCCTGTATGAGCCCCATCCCTGTCCCTAAAACCCAGATGAAGAGTCTAGGTATCTGACTGGATCAGGATCTCAGCTTTATGGTCCAAGCACAGAAGGTTGCGGCTTCCTGTTACGGCATACTCATGATGCTCCGTAAAGTGCTTCCACTTCTCCCCTCCCGCGTGAGAAAGCTCATGGTACAGGCCCTTATTCTCTCCCACCTGGACTACGGTAATGCCTTTTACCTGGGAGCTCCAGTTTCGACCCTCACAAAGCTCCAAACGGTGCAAAACTGTGCTGCAAGGTTGCTTGTGGGGATCTCCAACCGGCAATCCGCAAAGCCCGCATTGAAGTCCCTCCTCTGGCTCCCTGTTTAGGAGAGAGTTAAATTAAGGCCATGTGCATTGTCCACAAAATGCTAACTGGGAATGGTTCCACGATCAACCACTCCATGGTCCAGCCTTATGTGGGGAATAGACGGCTGCACACTGATGATTTACATCTGGCTGCTGGTCCCAGGAACAAGAAGGCCAGATGTGGAAGCCTCCTATTCGCCTACAATGCTGCTAAGCTGTGGAACACCCTTCCCCTCTGCCTACGGAGGGAAACCAGCCATCTAGCCTTCCAGAAATCTTTGAAAACCTGGCTCTTCTCTTAAGTGTGCTGCTCTGTCCTCTGCTACTGCTGTTTTCATTTCATTTCATTTCCACCTTGCAATTTAGCATGTCCAATTTTTCTTTGGTGATTTTAATCACGTACTTTATTTCAGTAAACATTGTTTTAATATCTGACTGTAAGTCATGTGAACTGCTTGCATAGTTAATCCAACAGTGTTGTCCACTGACTCCTTCTCTCTAGAGGGTCCATTATGATAAAATGTATGTTATTGGGATTGCTAAACAGATTTTTTCATTTTGTGTCACTTGGCTCTTCCTGGAAGAGCTGAATGATATTGAGCTCTATGCAGCTAAACAGCCGCCACAAGTTCATTGGATGTTATCCACAGTGGGTCTATTCAGAATAACAGAGGTCACTTATGCTGACTACTAACTAAATCCCACTGTAGCAGCGTATTTGTAATTCAGGCATGTTCCATTAATTGCAGTACAGTTTATTGTTAGGCTATGCTCTCTTTTGCTTCAACAGCATGCTCTGTGCCAATGGCCTCCTGTACTTCTTGGTGCTCATCCACTGCAAGATGCTGTCACATTCTAAAGATGAACCTCACAGTTCTAGCCAATGCAGGATATAGTGCCTCTCTCAATTCCAGCACACAGTAGGCCACCATGCCACTACAGCATGCTCTCAATTCGTATTAAGGCATCACTAGTAGAATATGGGTTTGGATATGATTAACAGATAGATTATCAGAAGTTCTTTGGCTCACCCACGCACTTCATAAGATACCAGCAATATCAGTTTTCTGCACTCTAGATTTTATGGATTAACTTTTGATATTTCACCTTGCTCTTTCGTGAGATCAAATCCAGACTTCTAAAGATTGACTGCTATTTAAGAGATGCCCTGCATTATGTCTCTGCTACAAATTGCATGCAAATCTAAAACAATTCAGCAGCAATCACAGCCCATTGTTCCTTGCCTTTACAGATACAGTTAAAAAGGAACTACACACAGTGGTTGCCCAGACATGCATAATTGATTAGCAGGTCTGCAGAAATATTCTACACAAGTGATTTATGTGGGGCAAGAACTGCCAGTTGAGGTACAAGCTGTCTTCTAAAATTAGGAATGATATTTAAATTTGAAGGGCATTTGGCAAATTGCAAACAGTTGAAATCAGATGAAATATTTGAAGTCATTAAGAACTTCAATTGGAAATAGTTTGGAGGATTCAATATCAAACCCTGGACAAAACATCTCAAATAGTAGTGTGAATGTTGGTAAGACCTTCATAAAAACTAGGGTGTAATAGAATTTTAAGATAGTTGACTTTTAGAACATTGGGCTGAATTCAAGAAGGTAAATTTACTAGGGGTGGGTGGGACTCATGTGGTTTCATTCTGCAGAGTTACATAAAAACTCCACGAGATTCAGTGGAGTTCTGTCAACAGGTGGAAATATGCATGTTGCAGAGCACGCACTGCAATTTAGTGCTAGTAGTGTGAGCAGAGCTCGAAAATCAGTGAGAAAGGCACTATGTGGTGCTCAAGAGCGCGTGACCGTTTGAGTTGATTTTGCCGCCACTTGAGTACAAAATCCACTCAAGCAGCTGCAAATCTACTCAGGAAGCAGCCTTCTGACCACAACCACAAGCATTTTTAAATGGTGCCAAGAGATGCCAAATCTCGCTCTTATTTCTGGAGCCTCGTGAGAAAAAGTTTCAGATTGGAGGAATTTGGCCAGTACTCCACGTTACAAGAGTAACGTGGAGTTGCCGAATTCCCCCAATTTTGCAGGAAGAGTGAATTATTCCACCCACCTCTAACATTTACGTGGGTGCAACTCTCCACTTTTTTGCCACCTGCCATTTCGAAGGAAAATTTACTTAGGTATAGACTTACATGTCTTCACTCACTCAGGGGCATGGAGCCACCTATGTATGAATCTATGAGTCTACAGTTTCTATAAATAACTTCAACTGGTTGCCGAGAGCTGACACCAGAATTCTCCCTCAGCAAATGTATAGAAACACTTTTTAATATATTCCAGAGTAAAATATAACTATAAAATATTAAAACTAAGGTAGAAATAATGAAATACAAATGTACAGCACATTCCCTACTCAAATTAAATGTGTATTAAATAATAGAATAATTTGAATACAACAATTTGAGTTATAAATATTAGTTTCTCTCTCTCTCTCTCTCTCTATATATATATATATATATATATATATATATATATATATATATATATATATATATATATATATATATATATATATATATATATATATACGGTCGCCAGTAGATAGTTATAGTTAGGACTGTGTTTCCATAGGAAATCCGCAACATTCTATTTGGAATAACTTTGGCGCCGGTTGACGAATCCTCGCGAAATTTTCAAAATAGGTGGGGCGCTCCACTCCGCTCCTACCCTGAAAGTCTCAGGGGGATTCGTCGAGCGGGGGCTGAGAAAAAAGGGGGGTCCCAAAACGCATTTTTCCCATGCAATTTTCCATAGGGACCTTTAGTCCAAGGTACAGCCCGAACGGCTGAACAGAATTACTTGCAATTTGGCAGAGAGGTAGTCCTCAGCTCAGGGATGTGCCTTTTGCATATATGGTGTTAATCTGTTCAGTAGTTCCTGAGAAAATCAAAAGTAAAATCACATACATATCTGGGCGGAGCCTAACGACACATCTCATCGTGAGATCTGATTGGCTGTCAGTACTTCATCCAAGAAGTGTTGGCAGCCATCTTGGGACCAATATACATGATAGCACCTCATTAAAAAGCATTGCAGTTAATAAAAGGTTTTAAGACTTTAGTTACATTATAAATCATTTGTTGATGGTACCATACTCATTTTAGGAATTGTGGTGTGTTCTAAGGTGATTTTACCATGTGAAAAAGCCTTCTGCTGTGATATCATGAACCATGTTTGAGAGAAAACTTTTTTCTCATGCTTTTCCCACAAAGGTTTGGAAGGTGATCTATAAGCTAAACTGAGAGCATATTTTCTGTAAATTCACATGATCGTTCTCAGTCATATAAGAATTAAGTCTGACATTCTCAGTAAAACATGTACATCCAACGAGGGCAGAGACTGTCAGTTGATTCCTTTGTGTTCTACTGCAGCTTCCCAGAGTGCTCTAAAGAACAACTAGAGCGCTAACAGTCTTACTTATGACAAAAGTATGGCACACCTGAAGCCATCTTGATTGGAATAAACTGGTAACACTTAAAACATTTAATTTACAAAGGAACAAAATGAGGGGGTTCATTTTGCCATATAAATTATGATTAGTGCTGCAGAAAGAAAAACTAGGGCACATTTTGACTTCTGAAATCCTCTTTTATTTCATAAAAAAATTCTGACATGCAGACTGAAACATGCACTTTGAATACCAGCTGCAGACTTGCCTGGTGAGCAGTAGCTTTACTACAGTGATCTAATGAGCAACTAGAGTGCTAACATTCAGAATTTATGGAAAATGTGTGACATCTGAATGTCTTCTTGATGGAATCAAAGTAAAAAACTGAAAGTATTTCCTACTGAGGAGACTGTAGTAAATGAGGAAATTAGGAAACTTCATAACAAATAAATCTCCCAAGATGGCCACCAGAGACAAAAGAGCCCAAATGTAGCCCAAATATCACCCAGATGTAGCCCAAGTATAGCCCAATGACAGAATGTCCCAGAGTGTTCTTAAGAACAACTAGAGCGCTTACTGTCTTACTTATGCCAAAAGTATGGCACACCTGAAGCCATCTTGATTGGAATAAACTGGTAACACTTAAAACATTTAATTTAAAAAGGAACACAATGAGGGGGTTCATTTTGCCATAGAAATTATGATTAGTGCTGACGAAAGAAAAATTAGGGCACATTTTGAGTGACTTCTCAAATCCTCTTCTATTTCATTAAACAATTGTGATATGCAGACTGAAACATGCACTTCTAATACTAGCAGCAGACTTCCGTGGTGAGCAGTAGATTTACTACAGTGATCTAATGAGCAACTAGAGTGCTAACATTCAGAATTTATGGCAAATGTGTGACATATCTGAATACCTTCTTGATGGAATCAAAGTAAAAAACTGAAAGCATTTCCTACTGAGGAGACTGCAGTAAATGAGGAAATTAGGAAACTTCATAACAAATCTCCTAAAATGGCCACCAGAGCCCAAATGTAGCCCAAATATCACACAGATGTAGCCCAAATGTAGCCCAATGACAGAAGTGTGCAAAACACTTATTATTTGTGTATTTGCAGTTTTATATAGTGCAGACTTGTCAGGTATTGGAGTGCTTTACATGAGCATCGGTTACATCACACAAGATCAAATTCATTTTGGTTGTAGACCTCGGGAGATTAAGTGATTTGACCAGAATCACAGAATGTTGAGCTGAAGCAGAAACTCCAACCTGGTTCCCCAGTTGCAAAGTCTGCAGCTCTGGAAGTAACACCACATCCTCTCCCCTAGGTGCAACATTTAATCAAGTGGTCAACTGGATAAAAAAAACTAAGATTACAAATAATTTAAAAGTTCTTTGTCGCTATTTGAAAACTCAGAAAATATGTCCTCATTTTAGTTTTTTACAGCACTAACCATAATTTTGATGCAAATAAGACCCTCTCATATATGTAATTTCTAAAGGAAATGCTATAGGCATTACAGTTTTGATTACATCAAGATGACGTCAGGCGTTCCACACTTTTGTAATAAATATAGAATGTTAGCAATCTAGTTGTTCATTGGGATACTGTTGAGAGGCAGATGTCAGGGGCACGTACTCTGAAAATTTAAGGCAGGTAGGAGAGTGCAGAGGCAACAATTTGACCACACTAGGCAGCCAGGAAGGGCAGTGGCAGCACAACAGACTATGGAGGGCAGTGGAAAGGGGGGCAGGGGCAACAAACCAACAATACAGGACTGGCAAGAGAGGCTGTGGCAATATAATAGACCATTGTGGGCAGAAGGAAGAGGCAGCGGTCATACAACCATACATGCCAACAGACCCGTTTCAGCCAGGAAACGTCCAATGTTTTTAAGCTCAAATGGGCTTTACTTGATCTGTTTCCTGCCTACAATCTTCTCTTTTTCAATGTAACTCAAAGGGGAAAATCAATACCCCAGTTTTATTTCAAAATCTCCCTCTTACCAAGTTCAAAATGTTCGCAAGTATGGTACATTGGATCATGGTAGGCAGGAGGAATTGGGGTAGGGACATGGACTCGGATAACAGAGGACAGGAGGGACATTGAGAGGTGCACCAAACTGACCCTACAGGGCAGGCATCAGGGTTTGCAGCAGCACAATACACCACACAGGGCATGCGGGACAGGAGTGCAGCACAACAATCCATAGAAAGCAATAAGGAGGGGACAGGACCATGCACATGGACAACAGACAACAGAGGGGAAAGAGGCAATGGTAGCTAGCTGACCATAATGGACAGACAGGAGAGAAAGCTGCAGCATAACAGACCATAAAGGGCAGGAGGGACGGATCAGGGGCATTACAATGGAACCGACAAGCCAGGAGGGAGGGAATAGGGGTCTGCACATGGAAACAGAGGGCTGGGGGCAAGGGGGCAGGGCAGGAGCAGCAAGATGACCATGGAGGTCAGGCAGGATGGGCACTAGAAACAAGACACACCATGGAGAGCAACAGTGAGACTATGATGGCATACACACAGACCATGGAGGGAAGGTGGGAGGGGTCAGGAGCAGCTAGCTGACCACACAGGGAAGGTGGGAGGGGCCATGGCAGCACAGAAGACCATGCATGGCAAGCAGGAGGGTAAGTGGCAGCGCAATGGCTATGATGGGCAAGAAGGAGGGTGCAGGGGCATGCACAAAGGACCATGGAGGATAGAAAGGAGGGTCAGGACCTGGGCACAGACAAGAGAGTTCAGGGGAAGGGGCCTCACAACAGACCGCGCGGGGCAGGCAGGAGGAGCAGTTGCAGCACAACAGACCAGGGAGGGCAGAAGGGTGTGGCAGTAAAATGGACAATGGAGGACAGGAGGAAGGGGATAGGGGCATGGCATGTGGACAGGCAGGGTGGAGGTGGCAGGAACAGGTTACAGTCATCTGACAATGCTAGGCAGGTGGGAGGGGAGCTCAACAGAACACTCAGAGTAGATAGGAGTGGCAGGTCCATGGAACATGGTGGTCATAAAGGATGGAGCAGGGGCATGCACAAAGACATCGGAGGGCAGGGGGAAGGAGAATAGGGGCAGCAAGCTAAGCACACAGGCTAAGCAGGAGGTCAATGATGGGCCATAGAATTGGGCAATGGAGGGCAGGAGGAGTGGACTGGTACATCATGCTAAATGGAGGGCAGTGGCAGCACATCAGACCATGCATGGCAGGAGGGAGGAGGCTAGTCCATGGATTCAGACAACAGAGGATAGGGAGGAGGTGGATGGGGCAGCAAGCTAACTGTTCATAGAAGGTGGCTATTAGGAACTTTATTGTTTTTAAAATGTGTGTCTGTGCGAACTACTTAAAATATGAACAAGTATGCAGCATAATCTCACTTTTATTCAGGAAGAAGAGGACGTTTGGGACTGTGACTCCGGGCTCACTTGGCAGAAACATCCCCTGACCCTCCACCCCCCATCGCAAAATGTAATGCCCGTGAAAAGGGTAGGTGGACGCAGTGTTAAATAGAACATAGTCCTGAGAGCACGATTGAAAATGAAAACTAGATATAGTATATGGTATAAACTATGCACCAAAAAGTGTGATATAAGATGAACCGGGCCTTGAAATATAATATGCAATACATTGTGCGCAATTACAGATTCATTGGAGAGTGCAAGATAGCACAGGCACTAGCGCTTGCTATGTGATATGCGCCTTGGAGTGTAATATGCACAGGGCAGTGTTGTGTAACCTAACTAGTCTCTAAAGTTGTAATATAAAATATGTGCTGGGTAGTGTAACATTGCATATGCACTGTGACAAAGATATGGATCCCAGATTATAATATGTATGGCATAGCGCTGTGCTTTTAAAATAGGCATCGAGGAAGGCACTTTAGATGGGGCAATATAACCGGTGCGAAGGCAAGTGTGGCATGACATATTCACGGGGTGGTGTTACAGTGCACATGGGCTAGAGAGTGTCATAGCATACGCACTAGCTGGTGGAATACAACACAGAGGTGTGTGCACTCGGCGCGCACTGGTGGGTGTAACACAGCATTGGGCTCAGCCAGGAGCACGCTGTGACTCAAGTGAGGTTTGTCTCCTTTCCAGAGAGAAAAATAAAAAGTATTACACATCCGGCGGTGGATGTGTGTTTTATTAACCGTGAGGGGGTTTCTTGCATAGTTTGGTTGAATTTTTGTCGTATCCCCTTTGAATGGCTTGGTGTGCATGTGTATTAAATGTGCCCGTCAATAGCTACCTATGTTTGTATAAATAAACGACAAGGGTGTCTACTTGGAGAGTACCCACCAGTGGGGGCGCCGGGATTAGGCACGGTAGGGTGTCAGACATGTCAGAG
The DNA here is from genome assembly GCF_964204655.1 of Triturus cristatus. Lineage (NCBI taxonomy): Eukaryota > Metazoa > Chordata > Amphibia > Caudata > Salamandridae > Triturus > Triturus cristatus. Next base: position 380,231,249 of record NC_140587.1, read on the forward strand.
CTTCACTAGCGGTGTGAATACATTCTACGTGGATTCACTGTATGCATAGTCGCCTTTTAATGAATATCACGCAAATCGTCATGGTGAAAGGTACATACGGTTTGTCCAGCATGTCCTAGGTGTTTCTAAAATATATATTTTTTTAAAATAATAAAAATCAAAGGCCGGCCCCGGGGGATGGGGTCCCCGGGGCCATAAGTGGCCTGAGGAGGGGGGCAACACAGCCCCCCTCCTAAAGAATAAAAAAAAAAAATAGGCCATGACCCGGGGGTTGGGGTCCCCGGGGCCGATTAAGGCCTTGGGAGGGCTAAATAAATTTTTTTCAACAAAAAAAATTAGGGTGCAGGCCCTGGGGGATGGGGTCCCCAGGCCTACTAAATTAAAAAAAAGAAAGGGGGCCACACAGCCCTCCTTCTAAAAAATAAATAAATAAAAGACCAGCATCGCGCCGGAGGCCACGCCCCCTCCTTGCAGCACTCTGCAAACGCGCCCCCTGGCCAGTTGTAAGTTGAGGAATTAATTCCCCTTCAATCCTGAGGGCCCCTGGGGGCCAACTAGCCCACCAGGTGCTTCCAGTAAGCACCACTGCTCTGCGTTGCAGAGAGGTGGTGCAGGCCGTGCCACTTTTTACACCTCTCTGCAGCGCAGCTCTGTGGCGCTTACTGGAGGTACCTAGTGGTCTAGTTGGACCCTAGGGACCCTCAGGATTCAAGGGGACTTAATCTCCCAACTTAAAACGGCTACAGGGCGTGTTTACACAGTGGGGAAGGAAGGGGACGGGGCATGAGGTGACGTGTTCAAACACGCCCTGTGGTGCGTTTTAAGAGGTAGTTTTAATCCCCTGCCCTATTATATACTAGGGGCTTACAGAGGAGGTCATGTTAATCACAGGGGGACCCCAACGCATAGTGTGCCCTAGTGTATGTAGGTGTTTTCACTGTATTCTGAGTGTCTTTTAACATAGCACTGGCTCTAGGACTGGTTAGTCAGACTCCGTTACCATCAGTATCCGTCTGAAAAAGTTGAGGGTACAGGATGATTTTGCAACAAGGCTTGTTTCTGCTCTTCTGTTTGTTCTTTCTGCACGTTATACTTCTTCCTGCACTTTTCTTCGTCTTTGAGGACTTCTGTTGCTTCTTTCTGCATTTCTTTTTTTTCTTTCTGTGCGTTTTTCCTTCTTTCTTCACATGTCCTATCTCTGTAGGCATAGCTAGAAATTAGCATTTAAAAAACCTTTGAAATTCACTTAAAAAACCATAGGTTTCAGGCACGTTATAGCTAGGAATTAGCATTTAAAAAACCTTAGAAATTCACTGAAAAAACCATAGGTTTCAGGGGCGTTATAGTTAGCTGGACTTTTCACTCGTACAAAACCATAGAAATTCCCCCGTTATAGTTAGTTCAGCTAACTATAACTTGCGCGCCCGCAATGCACTGCTGATGACGTCACATATTACATCACTCATGACATGGTCAGTGACATCACTGATGACTTCACTGATGACATCATCATTGTGATAGAGTGGCAGACCTCCTCTCCCCCTAATCTAACCTTTGATACACACATTCAAAAATAGAAATAAAAATTTTCAAAACAATGGACATACCAATACCAGTTACAACAACCTACTCAGTAATTGTAAGATCCACATCCACTCATTCACCAACAGTCCTATACAGTCACTCATACATGTACTCACTCATCATATGTACTCATACACCTATACATCCTGTTACACAACGCCACTCATCCATAAAGTTACTCACACACACATAGTCACTCATGCTAATAAAGAATCAAACATCCGTTTACCTGCATATACAGTTATACACACACCACCACACTTACTTCTACAGAAACGTACACATACTTAGTCTTTTAAACAATCACTTATAGAAACACATACTTATTCATACAGGAACTCTTTCAATCTCTCACTCTCACATATACTCACTTAAATAAACCAATAGTCACATATACTAGTTTAAAACATATGTAGTTACTCATAGAGACACTATTCAGACAGTCATTCACTCACTAACACACCCATGCACACACTCATCCACCCATACAGTCCTGCACACATGCTGTCTTCAACACATACAGTGAGTCACTCATTCATGCACCTATGCACTACGTAATACCCCCACCGAACCATACAGACATCAGACACTTATACTGATACTCAAAAACCAACTAATAACCTATATAGACACTCATGTAGCTACTCGCCAACCCATGCAGCCGCTTATACACAAAGTGAGAGACTGATACAGATTTTTACATATTTAAACATTACTCACTAAGCCATGTATTCACTAAGATACACTTAATCTGTCAGTTATACAATCAATTTTTCAAAAACAAATCATCCATTTAGACACTTATATACCCATTTATTCTTCCATCGACCTTGAGATATACATATATAAAACATATGTAATTTTCGGAAAAACACACATTCACTGGATGATGACATCAGTGATGTCATTTGAGATGTCATCAGTGATGTCATCAGTGATGTCATGAGTGATGTCACTGACCATGTCATGAGTGATGTAATATGTGACGTCATCAGCAGTGCATTGCGGGCGCGCGAGTTATAGTTATCTGAACTAACTATAACGGGGGAATTTCTATGGTTTTGTACGAGTGAAAAGTCCAGCTAACTATAACGCCCCTGAAACCTATGGTTTCTTCAGTGAATTTCTAAGGTTTTTTAAATGCTAATTCCTAGCTATAACGTGCCTGAAACCTATGGTTTTTTCAGTGAATATATATGTACATGTGATCAAGGCCTCTGGTAGGCCGAAACGCATCATGGCGGTGGTGCAGTTTTGGACTGAATAAAGAAAACCAGCACTTACTATTGGGTCCGTGTTCGTCTCTTGTACGTCTATGGTGTGCAATTCGTGAGGCGATTCCTTGTGGCATTTATCGTTTCTCCGTGAGGCTTCTACGGTGTGTCACGGACCCCTTCTTCGTTTGGGCCGAGCAGCAGGAAGCACTATTCCGGTCACCCGGAAGTTCTATGAGTTCCTAGTCAGAGCATCTGCAGCAGCCCCCGGACAGCCGTGAACTACTCCTACCGTCAGCCAGAGGCAAGCTTGCTCGGATTGCAGGCAGCCGTGAAGACTGCGAAGGTAGGATTCGAGGCATTTGAACCGTTGAAGAAGTGTGTGTATCACTTACACGCGCGCCGCTATTCAACGCTGCTGAGTGTGGGTGACATGATTTTACACAGTATTCCAAAACTGAAGCAGCATGGCCGCCAGCGCTGTAAGAAGCCATCAGGAGGCGGCAACAGAAATGTTTGATGACTCACCAGTTGTAGAATCTGAATCTACTATTTCCTTGGAGGTCCCCAGGGAGGGCAATACGGATTTAAAAGAGCTATTTAAGAAATTGGAAAAAGCCATGCGAACTGAGACTTCGAAATGGTGGGAACATCGATCTCTGTCGCGTTATCTTGAAGTGGGGCGCGTATCGCGAGGTTTGCGTATAATGCTGGCGCCCAGCTACGAGAACCCAGATCCACAGATGCTGGTAGATTGGGCCGAATGTAATTTAGAATCGTCTGCAAATTTGTTGAAAATCCTGGTCAGATATGCAGAAAGCGATCGCTCAAAAACTCAGACCATAATAGATGAATTGAATGACCAGATCAACAAACTAGGTCCCTCTGAATTGGAGAAGAGATATCGAGATGAGATGCATATCCGTCTGGCTAAAGAAGAGGACTCAATAAAAAAGCGGAAGGCTTTTAAATTTCAAAGGGACAAACTTGACTACCAAAACGGTCAAATATTCACGTTCGCTTAGAAATTTGTCCCTTTGAAACAGAAGGGGAGCTTGATTCCTACAACACCACACCCCTTAGGGATTAGGGCTACTGGGCAATCTTCATCCTCAGTATCTGACCTTAGTTCAGTTCCAGGCAGCGAGTCAGAAAATGAGCAAGCCACATCGAACAAGGAACTGGGGTTTACACGATTTACACTGGCACAGGAGGTGGATTGCCTGCGCCAGGACAGACGACAAACCCTAAGGCCACGCGCACAAAACACAAAGACAACAAGAGAGCAAACACCAAACGAAGGGAACGAAGGCAACACCGCAAAATCAAGCAGCGGTTACAAACCACAGAACAAGAGAGGACAAAAGCGATGGATTCGCAAGTAGCCAGCGTTGTTCCCAAACCCCTTACTGTCATTAACCTCACTGAAATGCAATTGAGCTCTAAGGAGGAGAAAATCCTTGCCCTTGGTCTTTCATTTTGCCCTGTCGACAACTTCAACTATGCACAAACACGCATAGATGTATATAAATACATACGGAAATTGAAGCTTCGCAAGTTCTTCGAGATCAATAAAGTTGAAACAAGAACAACCCAGGGGGAAACTCCCATTGGTGTATCCAGTCCTCCAGTAGGGGCCGTGGGGGACTTCAACCTATTGTGTGATCTACAACATCCTTACGAAGAGGGCCGAGTGGAAGGCACAGCGCAGGGGGAAATTGCTCCAATAACCAACAAACCAGGCAAAACACCCTTCAAACCAAAATCCACGTTTAACCCTATAATGGTCCATGACAATATTGAAATCTACAATGAAATGGTGACCAGCCAGTTAAAAACTTTGCACAAGTCTGTCAAGTGCTCCCGGCAGACACAACAACTTTGGAATCATGGATATGGCCAATTGATGAAAAAGATTCAAAACAATGATAATGTGATTGTCCGCCAATCGGACAAAGGAGGGAACATTGTTCTTTGGCCCCGGCAGTTATATGTGGATGAGGCTCTTTTGCATTTGAATGACAGATTGTGCTATAAAAGGAGTGAGTGGAAAATGGTCAAAGCAGCTTGGGGCGATTTTTACAACAAACTGTTGGCGTGGAAGAGCGCCGGTCTTCTCAGCATAGAAGAATTCAAATTTCTGAAAGTGAATCATCCTATTATCCCGGTCTTCTATCTAATCCCCAAAATTCATAAAAACATTACAAAACCTCCAGGAAGGCCAATTATTTTGGCCAAGGGCAGTATTTTGGAAAAGACCTCTTTGTACATTGATTTTTTCCTACAAAAATATGTAAAGCGACTGCCTTCTTACCTACAGGACACTAATGACTTCCTGAGGACAATTGACAACTTCGAGTGGCAGGAGGATTACTGGTTGATTACCCTTGACGTAACCGCATTATACACCAGCATACACCACCAAGATGGGATGAAGGCGGTGGAACATTTCCTCAGGACTGAACCTATGTACATGATGGACCATTGTAAAACGATCTTGGCAATGATCTCTATCTGCCTCAATAACAACTTTTTCTTATTTCAGATGGTTGTGTTTCAACAATTAAGAGGCGAGGCGATGGGGGCTTGCTTTTCCCCAAGCTACGCGTGTTTGCACATGGGTATGTGGGAAGAGCAAGTCCTCCACAAAGATTTTAGCGATATCATGGCAAATAACATCATTGCCTGGTATCGCTATATAGACGACCTATTTTTGGTTTGGAAGGGGTCAGAATCAGCAGCCTCTAGCTTTATTCAGGCCATCAATGTCAATCAGTTTACAGCACAGATGAGTCAAACCAATGTTAACTTTCTAGATGTAGAAATTTTCACACTCAATGGGAGACTCCAAACTAAACTCCATCACAAAGAAACTGCAGGTAATACAGTGCTCCATGCGAGTAGCCATCATCCAGAGCACCTTATGCGCAGCATTCCCTATGGGGAGATGCTACGCATAAGACGGATTTGCAGCACTGATGAGAATTGTTGGGCAGCCCAAGAGGAAAGCAAACTAAGGTTTCTAGCAAGGGGATATTCTTCAGAAGTTATAGATAAGGCCATGTCCAAAACAAGATCTCTATCTAGAGGTCAAGTTCTGAGTTTGAAATCTGATTCTACATTAGCCATCAGCCCAGCTTCTATTCAAGCGGATGCACCTAGACTGATTTTAACATATAGCCACCAACAAAATACATTGCGTAGAATCTTTAAGAAAAATTGGGCTCTTATACGCAATGATCCAGTGATTGGTGGGACCGTACCAAATGCCCCTGCCATTACAACATGTTAGTAAAAAGCAGTCCCGAAATAGGTGGTAACACAGGCAATTGGCTACAGGCCAGCAAAGGGTTCATCAAATGTTCCACCTGCAAAGCTTGTACGTTGGGCAAAAGCATGACATCCTATTCTTCTCCGTTTTTTTAAACACCTTGTAAAATCACCAAAAAACTAACGTGCAGGACTGACTTCGCAGTTTATGTGCTGGAGTGTACTTGTGGCCTGCAATACATTGGCAGCACCAAATTGCAGGCACACAAACGTATACTCCAGCACATGAGGGCTATTACCAACCATGACGTATTCTACCCAGTAGCAAGACACTTCAAGGAGAAACACAAAAGTAGTCTAGATCACCTTAGCTACTTCGTCATAGACTCAGTTCCACCACTCAGACGAGGTGGGGACCGAGAAGCCCTTCTAAGGAAATTGGAAACACGGTACATTTTGGAGCTAGACTCCAAAATGCCGAATGGACTAAACTCCAGTGAAGATTTTTTCACGTGGCTTTGAGGCAAATAGCCACTATCAGTCTGGTACTGTACACCCAATGTTAGTTCAATTTATTATCTATCCTCCAGGAAATGTACATGTTATGAAATTGGAAGTCACTTTCCTTTCCTTTTTTCCCCTCCTCCTTCCCCTTCCTTTTATTTAGGAGTCACTAGAAATAATGCTTTATTGTTTTAATCACTTAGCACGAGCACTTTAGAACATAGTCAGATGTAGGAGGCCTTAGTGACACCAGCAGCTAACCGATTTTAGGCATAAATCGGCCAATAACAATGGATTAAACCACTCACGCACAGGGAACAAAAATGATAAATTAGAGTGATAAAATATATTGCCATTTTTCACCCCGACCTACTCACAGAAAAGATGTTTGATATCTTCCAGCATGTCAGGGTCCAGGTCAACTGTCACAGAATATGACACCCATTTTAAAAAAATTTTTAGCCAACAATATTGATTGTCTAAATGTTAATTAATGAATAATTCCCTTTCATGGTTGGCAGCTATGGGGTGTTTGCCCAGCGTCTATATTATCTTATTATCTTTTTGTGTTTTTCATGCGTATGTGCCCCCTGCGGGAAACAATAATGTATGGCAATGTTATATATACATTCTGTTTTTTGCAATGACTATCGGTTTTATTCCATCCATTAGCTGTTATTAGAATTTGCCATGTTTTTGCACTTTGCCTAAACGTGTGTTTACTATATATATGTTTTCTTTGCCCCTACTCGTTTTTCTTGGAGACAATAACGTATTTTACAGTTATTTTTGTATATTGTATACTTGCACTGATACATTAACGATGAAATCTGTTGTCTATGTTCATTGATAGCATTTGGCACATGACCTTGCACTAGCACTTTAAAAGTTCAGGCTTCTAACTATGGTGCCATGTGATCAAGGCCTCTGGTAGGCCGAAACGCGTCATGGCGGTGGTGCAGTTTTGGACTGAATAAAGAAAACCAGCACTTACTATTGGGTCCGTGTTCGTCACTTGTACGTCTATGGTGTGCAATTCGTGAGGCGATTCCTTGTGGTATATTATATATATATATCTATATCTATATATAATCACTGAATATATTGTTGCACGATTATACGTGTATATCAGCTGAGTGCCGGGGAGCCTTTCAGTCACAGCACTTTAAACCGCAACATGGTTTCAATGTTAGAAACGAGCGGGTGAAACGCTATTGTTTGACTGTATATAGGAATACCGGGCAAAGTATCAGTAACAAAAGACAAGTAAGGATCATTCAATTGCTAAAAGGGCCTGCAAATAGCAGAATATGGAACGAAGGGAAGCAAAGAGAAATGAACTCCTCAATGATATGTTTGACAAAGGTCATGGAACGAAAGAGACTAACACTGCTACTACCACGACCGGTAAAATGGATGTGAAAAACAAACTATGACAGTGGGAGAAACTAAGCCGTAAGGAAATTAACAAAGCATGGGAACTCATCACCCTCAAAAAATATTTAGAAGTACAACGTGTACCGAGGGGTCTCAGGATAATGCTAATGCCTAACAACCAAGATACAACGAATGAGTTGTTACAGGAATGGGGCGATTTCATATTAAAATCATCACTGGGCCTAATTGAAATATTGTGCAAACACATCGAGATAGGCTTAGAAAAAATCAAAATACAACTTCAAGAAACAGAAAAAGATATCTCGCAATTAAAATTAACAACTGAAATGAACAAATTCAAAGATGAGCTGGAGATCCAAATAGAAAAACATGAAGACACAGTAAGGGAAAGAAGACATTCCAAGTTTATACGAGACACAAACGATTATGCTGAAGGCCGCATATTCACTTTCGCAAGGAAATTTGATGGACTGAAAGAACAAATCTCATGGAACAGCACCAGTAGCTTATCAAGTAATGTTTCCTCGCTAGCATCTGGGGACTCTAATGATGGGGAATCCGCATCAATGCGAGATACTGTGAAAATGTCTTTTTTAGGAGACATGCGCCTCGTGCTGCAACAGAGACAATGGGAACAAAATCGTCCCATGCAGCAGCAGCAACAAAGGGGAAGAGGAAGAGGCCGACAGTGGCCGGAAAGAAACCGCAGAGACGAGGAAAAAGGCGCAAGCGGTGGTTCGGAGAAAATAGGCACGGAAACGAGGAGCATGCGACAGAGACAGAAACGATAAATGACGAGCTACAGGTGGTAAATCTATCTAAGAGACCAATAAATGAAGCAGAGACGAAATTACTGAAGAAAGGGATTAATTTTTGTCCCAAAAGCCACATAGACCTGGCATAAGTACGTATAGATTTATATCTGTACATCAGAAAAATCAAACTTGCGAAATTATTTCAAGAAGCAACATGGAAAAATCAGAGTCAAAACATACCAATGGAAACATCGGGAGGGTTGCAAGCAAAAGATGCGGATGGGTTTCTGACTCTAATAAATTTGGACATGACGGAAGGGGAAGAGACACCCCTAGAAGAAGCTTGCCAGCAAACTGGGATAGGTCTAAGTGGTAAAAAATCGACATCTAAATTCTATCCCCAACTAGCACATGGAAACAAAATTGATCTGTTCCAGGAAGCTGTAATCCAAGACTTGTACAAACTACAACATTCTAAATATGAAGACAACCTAACGAATAATGAGAGACAAGCCCTGAAATCATTATCCACCGACGACCAGATTGAAATCAAAATGGCCGACAAGGGCGGTAACATAGTAATTTGGGAACGCTCAGCATATGTTACAGAAGCACATCGTCAACTAAGAGAAACTCGCTTCTATGAGAAATTAACAACCAATCCCACCGCAACAATTAAAAAAATGGTGGATGAAAAACTCTCAGTATGGGTATCAGAGGGACTAATTGATGAAGAAGAACGAAAATTTCTGACAGTAACACATCCTATAATATCAACTATTTACTTCCTGCCGAAGTTACATAAAGATCAGAGGAAGCCTCCGGGAAGACCGATACTGTCGGCAAAAGGATCTTTGTTGGAACCTCTGGCAAATTTCATTGACTACTTTTTGCGACCATATGTGACGCAATTGAGCTCATACTTGCAAGACACTACTGATCTTTTAAGATTATTACAAAACACACCATGGCAATCATCATACCATTTGATAACAATGGACGTCATAGCCCTGTATACCAACATAGGGAATGACATGGGCATGAAAGCTTGCAATTTTTTCCTCAATAACAGAAACATGTACAGCAACCACAACAAGATGCTGCTAGAAATGATCTCCATTTGTCTCAACCAGAACATCTTTCTATTCGGGGAAGAAATATTCCGCCAAAACAGTGGGACTGCCATGGGATTTTCCTTTAGTCCGAGTTATGCCTGCTTAGCAATGGGACTATGGGAGCAAGAGTTCGCTTGGAATAAAACTAATGATCAAGCAGTAAACAAAATCGTCAGTTGGAAGAGATATATCGACGATCTGCTTATAATCTGGGATGGCACAGCGATGGAATTCCAAGAGTATTTCAATGTAATCAACAACTCTACAAATTATTTAAAATTTACTTATACCATAAGTAAAGAAAGGGTCATCTTCTTGGATACGGAAATTTATATAAAAAATAATGAGATCCACACCACGCTGCACAGAAAAGCAACAGCAACAAATGCTACCCTAGAGGCGACTAGTTTTCATCAAAGCTCCCTTATCTCCAGCATCCCATACGGAGAATTCCTCAGAATCCGCAGGATCTGTAGTGAAGAAACAGAATGGCAAATTCACAGTGAGAGAAAAGCAAAACGCTTTAGGAGGAGACAGTACAATCCTGGTATAATAGCTCGCTGTTTGAAAAGAACCAATGAAAAAACTCGAGGGGAGTGCCTGGCGGCAAAACAAACCAACAACAATGAAAAACAAGAACCAATAAGGATGATCATGGACTTTGCTCAAGAAAGTACTCAAGTCACAAAAATATTGAAGAAAAATTGGAAGATACTGCAACTGGACAGCACGGTCAAAGAGATAGTGGGTAAACATCCCACGGTCACCTATAGAAGAGCTAAAAACTTGAAGGACCATCTGATCCACAGCCATTTCAAAGCCAAAAAGAAAGAAGAAACATGGCTAAAAACTAAAGGATTTGTAAAATGCCATTCTTGCAAGATGTGCCAAATAGCGAAACCAACTAAAGAGGTGAGATTGGCCAACAATAAAATCTGGGAAATTCGCCAACTTATCACCTGCAAGACGCAGTACACGATATATGTGATGGAATGCCCATGCCCACTTAGGTACGTGGGCAGTACCATTTGTGAATTAAAAAAGAGAATAATGGAGCATGTCAGGGCAACTATCCACAAAGACCGATCCAACGCAGTGTCCAAACATATGGAACAGATGCACCAAGGAGACTGGAAGAAACTGAGATTCTTTGGAATAGAGACAATCCCAAAAAGGGAACGCGGAGGAGATCGTGAAAAATTGTTGCGCCAGAAGGAGTCGCGCTACATCATAAATCTGAGAACTCTAACTCCCCATGTCCTGAATCAATCAGAGGAGTTATACATTCACCTCTAAAACAGACATCAGACAAGAAAATAAGATACGAAAGTTGATGGAGCAAGACATCATATAAATGAAGCAAAAACTCAATATACAGGATTGTGGCAGAATGAGAAAATAATCAAAAGCAAAAAGGAAAAAAGAAATAATGACAAAGAAACAGAAGAAATTTATTGACAAAATGAAAAACAACAATACAGTCTAAAAAGGAAAAAAGGAAACCATTTCCTACGCAATGCAAGTTACTCTGTCAACACCGATGCGAGAGAAGGATTAGATCAGGGGAAGCCTGAATATGAGAAACTGAGTAACTTTACAAATGAAGCAAAAACTTAATATACATGATTGTGGGAGAATCAGAAAATAAATCAAAAAGCAAAAAGAAAAAAGAAATAATGAAAAAGAAGCAGAAGAACTTTATGGACAAAATGAAGAACAACGGCACAGCTTAGGAAAAAAGGAAACTATTTCCCGTGCAATGTAAAATACTCTGCCAACACCGATGCGAGAGAAGTAGAAGATCAGGGGAAGCCTGAATATGAAGAATATGAGTAACCTTACAAATCCATCATGGTTTCAAAAGACATTTGATGCAGAAAAGCTTAAAAAAGCAAATAAAGAAACCCTTTGTTTCAGAGAATATCGCTGACAAACTACAATGACCATGAGGCATTGAGCCTGTAAACAAACAGGAAATGACGTCATAGCAAGTGGTTTGCCTTTTAACGAGACTTTTGTCCGAGAGCGAGTTGATCGTGAGCAAGGTGCCAGGCGGCATCGAAACGCGTAGATCTAGCTCTGCTACGGCCCTGATGTAAAGAAATAAAAACGTTTGCAACTGATACTTTGGGAGTGCGGCCCGTTTTTCCTCCATTCCAGGAGGATTGTTGTGCAAATTAATAGCGGTATGGTTCAGCCGCGGGGCAACGCACCCACGAAGAGCGCTGAGAACAACCGGCAAAAAGGAACCTTTGTGGAGGAGAGATCTATATATATATATATATATATATATATATATATATATATATATATATAGATATATAGATATCAATCCAAATGCTGTATTCAATCCAGTAACAGCAGCCACGGACGACAAACTTTTCAGCAATTCATTTATTAAAGCAGTTTTTAAAGCAACTCGACGCGTTTCGGGTACACCACCCTTGTTCACGAGTATATATATATAGTACTCACCTTGTTTCAAACTGCAAATAATTCACTCTCAGGACACGATACAAAATTGTGCTAACAATGCATCCAGCTCCAGCAATCAGCTCCACATTACGCGTTTTGGTTGCCCACCGGCCTTGATCACACGTGAAGTCTTCCACCATTACAGTGCATTATAAGGTTAGAGTCTCTAACATAGACAAAGGACTCCAGTTGATAGCAATGCTGAAACCATGTCGGCCATCTTATAGTCTTATATTATATAAACAGTGCATACCACTAATAATAATCTGATATTACATACAAAAGTAAATGCATCACTGTTCATGAATATGCAAAAATGGAATTACATTGGGCAGAAATAGGTCTTCTCAATATGAACAGAAGTAATATAAGATTAAGTAATGCATTAATGTGCATGGCGGGTGGACACAGACATGAGGCAATGGCTTGTAGGTACAAAAATAACTCCAAATCAACAAGACTCCAAATATCAACTGGTGGGATTCATGCAGGGACCATTGCCTAACATGTCCCACTGTCACCCACCGTGGTATAGAGCAGTCTTCATGGGACAGGGGCATGTGTATAGAGCCTCATTATCCAACCTCCAGGTGTCCACCAGTTGCTATTAATAAAGTAATAAAGGGACTAGTGCCCAATATAGCAAGTCGACATGCCATGATCTATAAAGTGCCAGTGATCTCCAAATGCCAACCTATAGGTATTAATAACGGGACTAGTGCCCACACATAGCCTTTCATCATTCAACGACATATCAAGTGTTAGTATGAAAAACCGTCTCACATGCTGGAAGGAAAAACCAAAATAGACAACGCAAGGAATTGTGAAATCATCTTGGAGGTGTTCTTAACAACTGTAGTGTATTCCTTCAGCAAGTAACTGCTCCTACATGCTTTACTATGACCACATAGGAAGCAACCCTGGAGACTGTATTCCTTACCCGCTGTGGGCATCGCAATGCTACTGTGAACCAGTATGTCCTTAATGCTCCACCCTCTCCTGTATGTTATCCTGGGTCAATCCTTTACTGTATGCTCAATTGTGGGATCACTAGTAAAAATGTCCCAACTCTTGGTCAAAATTCTTTTGATCTATTTTCGAATTCTCATTGTATATCAGGAAGATTCTGGCACTTTCTGCACCATCCTCCTCTTTGTTAGCTCTAAATTTGAATAGTGCATGGTTCTTAACGACCTTGCTGGCTTTGTTGACAGCCGTGTTAAGAACCCATCGTGGGTACCCTCTCTCTCTAAATCTGTTTATCATGATCGACTGTTCTGCTGCAAAGGCTTCATCTGTATTGCAGGTACGTTTAGCCATCAGCAGTTCACCAAATGATCGATATATATATATAGATATATTTTCGACATTTATATATATATGTATGCAAAATTCATTGAGAAAGTATTATTTGTATTAACTCACAGTCCTATGTTTATGTCTGAACCGTAATTGTTTTGGTAAATCTAAGCGTGTCTTTGATTAGTCACCTTATATATACGCACTGATTGGTCCAGCGCGTAATGCGGTCGAAACGCGTCAGGCTGGGCACTCGCTTGATATAATTATGCACTATGCACTTGCACTTTAATCTGCAATACAATAAAAGAATCATTTTCTACGCTGTGGTCCGTACCTGCTTTTGGATCGTATCAAGGATCGTTCCAGGATTTTGGTTATTATATATATATATATATATATATATAGAAGAACGATAGTATCCCTGCACCTCCACAGCAATGGCGAACAGAGACGCGGACCCAGCGAAAGTAGGTTAGATGGCGTTTATTGTTCTTTAACCTCGAACCTGACGCGTTTCGGGCTACGAAAGCCCTTGCTCACAAGTCAGTTTGAAGCATACTCATCATTGTTTTTAAGTGCTTCACCGTGATTAGAGTGCTGACATCACATGATGTATAAACATAGAAGACACACTGCAAAACGTAACTGTTGTTAATAGTCTGTTTTCTAACATGGACTGCTTAAATGCGTAAATGCAACTTATGGAGTCACTTCATTATATAATACAATTATACAGTACTAATAATACATAGTTCTAAAATCCTATAAATAATATTAATAAATAGAGTCTTTATAAAATGTCTATATAAAAACACCTATAGTAACAATTGTATATATCGTGATTTAAAACCAAAAGATTTGTTAAAACAATGCAACAATTTCAATTGGTTGGAACTAAGTTTCCACAATACAAAATATCATCATGACTCCATGTTTTTATATAACTGCTTCAATGCTGCATGTTTTGTTGCCCATCTAGTTTATCTGTCCACAGACCAATCGTAGCAGTGTCATTTATACGGATTAAAGGTGCTGATAAACTGATCCAAAGTGGATCGTCATAAAGTGCTAGTGCAAAAATAGAAATGTGCCAAATACATAGTCAGTAAAATGTGTAAGCAACTCTAAAAAAAACATCAAGGTAAAAGACAGTTAAAAACCCACATTTAACAAAGTTAAAAACCGGGCTAAAATCTGACTAAAACCAGTTGATATTTTCAATGATATATACGAAGTGGAAAAAACCAAACAATCCTGTTTGGCTATCTTGAAAGAACTGTGCACTTATTTGAAATGGAAGATGAATATCGACATTATATAGATTTTAATAACTCAAAAAATAAATAAATACATAAATAGTAGACTAAACAACTACCTGTATGTCTGAAGTCAGTAATCAAGCCGCGTGTAGGTATCGTGAGACCCAATGATAGTTACAGAAAGTGGTACATTTCATCTGTATTGTTTAATCCATTGGGGGCCTTACTGTCAAATTCTATAATCATTTTAGATTCTAGTTGTCTTAGCCTCTTCTCTCTATTGCCTCCCCGTCGTAATTTGGGTACATTTGCCACTACAAAATATTTTAGACAGTTTAAATCATTATTGTGCACCAACTTAAAATGCCTAGCCACTGGGTAAGATGAATCGTTGTTAACTATGGCACGTAGGTGTTGTAGGATTCTGACGTGCACCTGCAGCTTCGTGCTTCCCACATATCTGAGACCACAGGTGCACGTCAGAACATACACTGCAAATTCTGTCTTGCAGTTGAATCTACCCAAAATTTTAGTAGTATGGGGGCTAAAGGGAGTAGAGTATGAGTCGGTATTCACTCCAAATCTGCATGCTCTACACGAAGAACACTTAACAAACCCTTGCTTGGGTTGTAACCAGTGCTTTGCAACCGCAAGCTCTGGAAATGGTTTCGCGATCTGAGTTTTCATGGAAGGGCCCTTCCTATGAGTGATCGTAGGTCGCGAAGATAACATGGGGGCTAGAACCCCATCAGTCAGAACGATTTGCCAATTTCGTTTGACAATTGACCTGATCTGTCTTTCCTGTCTATTGAATGTTGTAATCAATCTTGGAGTGTTGTTTCCGGTATCAGTGGCCTCCAGTTGGTCTTTAGGGAATAGAAGTGTCGTTCTCGGTATTGTTTCTACCTTACCAACTGCTTCATTGAGGATTTTATCATTGTATCCTCTCCTGCGGAATCTGCTAAGTGCTTCCTGTTTGCATAATTCATAATCTTCAGGAGTACTACAGATGCGTTTAAGGCGTGTAAGCTCCCCTAGGGGAATGCTTTTGATGGTGTGGTGTGGATGTGCGCTGCTGGCGTGTAAAGTGGTGTTCCCTGCTGTTGTTTTCCTATGTAGGGTAGTGGCCAGCTGGTTATTTTTGACATAAATTTTTACATCTAAGAAGTCAATTTGCGTCTTGCTCAAATGTGATGTAAACTTTAGATTATAGCTGTTACAGTTAATTTTGTCAATAAAATCCTTTGCACTTTTTTCATCCCCTTTCCAAATAATAAAAACATCATCAATATACCGCCACCACTGAATCACATGGGTGCGGTATTCATCATGGAATAAGCATTTGAGGACCTGCTCTTCCCACCAACCTACATGCAAACATGCATAGCTGGGGGAAAAGCAGGCCCCCATAGCTACGCCTCTCTTCTGTATAAACACTTCATTGCCGAATAAAAAGAAGTTGTTAAACAAACACCATGAAGCAAGGTCTACCAGCATTTTGTTGTGATTATACATTTCTAACGGTCTTTTTCCCAAAAAATGTACTAAGGCGTTTAGGCCTATTTCGTGCTCGATACTGGTATAGAGCGACTCTATATCCAATGAGATGAGCAATAGATCTTCTGCCCATTGGATACTAGTCAGCTTATTCAGTAGATCCCCAGTGTCTCTAATGTATGTCGGAAGTTCTTTTACTAGATCTTGAAGGAAGAAATCCACATACTGCGTAATGTGTTCTCCCAAACTCCCAATCGCTGCAATGATGGGTCTTCCTGGCACTGGTTTAGTTAGTTTATGAACTTTGGGAATAAAGTATAATCTTGGCAGAATTGGGTGTTCCACAAACAGAAAATCAAATTGAGCCGCAGAGATGCATCCATCTCTTTTCCATTGGAGCAATTTACTTTTTAACCCATTCCTTGCTGTGTTATATGTTTTCATATCAACCTTTCCATAGCATGTGTCATCATCCAGATGTCTTTGCGCTTCTATTTTGTAGTCCTTTTGTGGCCAGAGCACAACGTTGCCTCCTTTGTCCGATTTTGTAACCAATATCTCATGATTAGATTCCAGTTTTTTCACCAAATCACAGTACTTAATTTCTTGGTAACTCTTATGTCGTTTTTTATGTTTGGTACGGTAGTGTAATTTTTTAATGTCCTCCACTACCACTTCGTGAAAGATGTCGATGGCGTCTTTCGGCATCATTGGTATAAATCTTGATTTTGGTTTGAAGGGGCTTATACCTGCACCACTTTGCCTGATATTAGCAGCTGATAGGCGCTCCTGTGTATTAGACAGATCAATGGTTTCCTGTGTCGTATCTGACTTATTCTCAAACAACTGATGTAACGTAAGCAAAGCTGGGGCATCTTTGGCCTGTAATCCCTTGTGTTCTCTGTGAGTACTGTCCTCTGTTGAAGTCTCTTTCAAGCCTTCTTTGATAGCAAAAAACTTTTTTAATTTTAATTTACGAATGAAGCAGAATAAATCAATCCTTGTACGCGTATAGTTGAAGTCACTAAGCGGATAGAATGAGAGTCCCAGTGATAACAGTTGTTTTTCGGCTTGTGTGAGGGTGAAGGTGGACAGATTGATGATCGTCTTGTCATCTGCCTCTATTGTTTGCGCCAATAGGTTTTTTTCGACTTTTTTGTTGTGGCTTTTCCGCCTCTCCCTCCTTCGAATGTTGTTGTTTTTTCGCCTTCTCTCCTTATTGGTTGTCGTGGCCGTAGTGTTTGGCGTCTTTCCAGCGCTAAAAAATCTACCTCTTCTCCCAAATTGAGTACTCTGCTTTGTGCTTCCTCCTCCATGTTGCTTCCTCGTTCAGAAGAGTTTTCGCTGGTAAGGGACTCATCATCTGTTAGTATTGCATGTTCATTGGAAATAGCGTTGGAGCTGGAACTAGCATTATGTTCTGGCACTTTGGTACCTTTATTACTGACCTTATTACGTTTCGCTGTCTCGTATTTCCGGGCAAAGGTATAGATACGCCCCTGCTCATAATCCGCTTGATCCCTTGCGAATTTGAACGCTTTACGTACTTTCATTTTTTCTTCTTGTTTTTTTAGACGTTCCTTTATTTCTGCCCTTGTTTTGGCAATAAGATCATTAGGTTCCATTTTCTTTAAGCTCTCATTGATTTGGTCAATTTCACGTAGCAGTGCCTCTCTATCAATGTCAGCGTATTTAATCAGTATTTTAACCAGATTTGCTGATGCTTGTAAATTGCTTTCGCCCCACTCCCTTAGCATACTTGGATTGGGGCATTCATAACTGGGTGCTAAGAGAATTCTGAGTCCCCTCGGTACTCTTCCTGCTTCAATATACTTTGATAAAGATTTTTGCTCCCACCACTTCGTAATTTCCGCTTTCATGCATTTTTCTAATTTCTTTAACTGAACCTTCAGGTCCCCGTTAATTCCTGTGTTGTCTTCCGCGGAGGGAACGCTACCAGTCTTCGTTTTGGATGTTTTACTGAATAGCTCTTCCGCCGCCGCTTCTCTTTCACGCACAGCTTCAGCTGACATGACGAGGTTATAATTGAATATAATCTTCTTCTCAGTTTGTTGTTACGTATATATATATATATATATATATATATATATATATATATATATATATATTCACTTAAAAAACCATAGGTTTCACACATGTTATAGTTAGCTGGACATTTCACTCATAAAAAACCAATGAAATTCCCCCGTTATAGTTACTGCAGGCAACTATAACTCACGCGACCGTAATCCTCTGCTGATGCTAATACTGTATTTAGACACTTATTTACCCATGTCTTCTTCCATTAATCTTTAGCTATACATATATTACAAATATTTATTTTTCAGAAAGACACATATGTCATCAGTGATGTAATATCTGACGTCATCAGCAGAGGATTGCGGTCGCGTGAGTGCCCCCTTTTCACGTTCGCCACCTTCCTTTTTCACTCTCGCACTGAAAACAAACAAAATGGCGGCCAACACTTCCTGATTTCGACCGATTCGAACGTTGACTAACATGTAACCACCAATCAGAATTACGCTCGCGCACGTTAGGGTGCTCGCACGGTGCTCGCACCCTGCGCGCATATAGATATATATATGCTTTTAAATGCTATTTTCTCCGGAAATACTGAACAGATTTACACCTGCAAAAGGCACTTCCTTGACCTTATGGCTACCTCTCTGCCAAATTTCAAGTAATTCTGTTCAGCCGTTCGGGCTGTAGCTGTGTCTAAAGGTCCTATGGAAAAATGCATGGGAAAAATGCGTTTTGGGACCCCCTTTTATCTCAGCCCCCGCTTGACGAATCCCCCCGAGACTTTCAGGGTAGGAGCGGAGCGGAGCGCCCCACCTATTTTGAAAAATTCGCGAGGATTCGTCGACCGGCGCCAAAGTTATTCAAAATAGAATGTTGCGGATTTCCTATGGAAACGTGGTCCTAACTATAACTACCTACTGGCGACCGCCAGTAGGTAATATATATATATATATATATATATATATACACACACACACCTGCAATGTTGCCCCTTATACACATTAACACACACACACACACACACACACACACACCCCTGCATTGTTGCCCCTTCTGTTCTCCCTGCTCTGGGTAGTTGGATTGCTCATGCCGGCGGAGCAAGCCGGACCTCTTAATAATACTTTCACAGCCCAATAAAAAGATCACTCTGGATATTTCCAAAAGGTAGCCGTTTTTAATCCAGTTATCTGTTTCAACTGCCATGCTGTCTTGGTCACACACTGGATGTGCGGTTGATCACAGAATACACACAAAACCATCAGAAATAGAAAGCGCACCACAAGGAAACTGCAAGATGTTAGTCACACACGAAACTGACATCCATGTTGGAATGTGTAAATACAAGCTACCTCGATTCATTGTGCTTGATAAGATATGTAACACCACAGTTAAATCAGATAATTACCCAATACATTAACTGGTTCAAGTAATGAAATAATATATAGTAAAATATCATATTCATTTGTAGCCCTCTTCAGAATGTAGCAGACTATGTGCTAACCTCGGTTGGTCAATCCTATTAGAAATGAAGTTTAAAGATGTTAGTCACATACGAAAATGGCATCCATGTTGGAATGTATAAATACAAGCCACCTACATTCATTGTGATTGATAAAATATGTGACACGACAGTTAAATCAGATAAATACCCAATACATTTAGTGATTAAACTAATAAAACAATGTATAGTGTTTAATATCAGTTGTAGCAGACTCTTTGTGCTAAACTCGGTTGGTCAATCCTATTGGACATTAAGTCTAAAGACGTAAATACCAGGATGAAAAAATGTTAAAAGGGATGGCATTGAACTGTAAGGAAGAACTGTTTTCTTTATGCCACCATTCTATAAAGAAGAAGCGATGGGGGAAGTCAGGTTTCATAATACCATTTCATACCGTAATGGCGCCAAGGTACTGGCTAACGTGTGCAGTGGTGGTCGTCAGAGTGGCTGATATATAAATCGCCTAGAATGCAGCTAACATGTTTCAAAGGGACATAGTGTCAAAGAAAATCTTGTTTTCATTCCCCAAATCAATAAAGAAACGTACACACCAAGATAGTGGCAAAGCATCTAATGCAGACATTTTAAGCACCTTCCGACAGGAATACTTAAAGCTAGAGGGCTTAAGAATGTTTCCAGTCAGTCCTGCATGTCACAATAGTTCTGTTAAGTAACACGCTCAACCATATGCCAACTGCAGATTCTGTATATAACACAAATCTTGTGATACACAAGTGCAATCAAATTAGTGTGAAAATAAATCAAAAGAACCAGAGAAAATCAAATTGATCTTATCTGTATAGTGCCCTCTATCACAAAGACGTGATGTTGAAGAAAAGGGTACTGACCTCTGACATCAGTCATCATCCGAGAATAGGCCCCTTCATTTCCCCCGTGATATAAAAAAGAATACAATTCGTTTAGTAAGAATCAAATAAAATCATAGAAATTTCAGCATTTCAAAAGAACATACAACATAATAAGTACTGCAAAACCAAGAAGGAGAACAAAAGCCCTTGTTAAAAAACTTGGGATGGCATTAGGCAGGGTAGTTTTCATGCAAATTAATTCCTAATTCTTAATCCAGGTTATGCCCTCCTGGATATTTGCACTGTAGGTCTAGAATATGCCAAGATTCCCTTTTCCTCAGCTGGAGGATCCTATTGCCCCCCCTGTAGTTCTGATGTATTTGCTCTAATACAAAGTATTTAAGGAGAGATCTGTTGGACAGCTGATATTCTGCAAAGTGCCTAGCCACCGGGTAGTGAGGGTCTTTGTTATTGAGAGCCCTCGTGTGTTCAAGCACTGGCCACAAGGACAAACCCTTGCAGACTATGTTGGGTAGTTGGCTGTTTCTTGGTAATGTCTCTCTTAGCCACAATATCCCGCAAACTTCTTCCTTTCTGGTATGTGATCATAGGCCGCTTAGGTAAGTCGCATCCCAGAACTGGATCACTAGTAAAATGTTCAAGTTTTTAGTCAGTATTTTGGCAATTTTCTGTGATTCTGTGTTGTGTGTCAGGATTACCTAGTAGTTTCCTTTTCTTTGATAGCGTCTTGTTTTTCCATCAGAGTTTGTTTGCGAGTGATCCTACTTGCTTTTTCTTTTGCTCTCTCTAGGAACAACCTGGGGTAGTCTTGTTTTCTGAATCTTTCGATAATACAGCTTTGTTCCAAAAGATAATCTTCTTGGGTGCTACAGTTTCTTTTTGCTCTCAGGAGTTCCCCATATGGAATGCTCCATTTCAAAGTGTCTGGATGACTACTGAGAGCATGAAGAAAACTGTTCCCTGCCGTAGTTTTCCAGTGTAATTTAGTCCGGAGTCTGTCGTTATCTATCTCCACTTTTACATTCAGAAATTCAATACATTCTCTACTCATAGTGTAGGTGAGATTGTAGTCATTCTTGTTCAGATTCTCGATTATTTTTCTAGCGCTGGTCTCGCTACCTTTCCATATGACGAACACGTCATCTATGTAGCGTAACCATCTTACAACCTTTCCTTCCTTGCATTGTAGTGACATATCTTTCTGGTTTTCCATCTCCCATGCCCCCAGGAAGAGATTAGCAAAATTGGAGGCAAACCAAGTCCCCATTGCAGTCCAGAGGATTTGTTTCTATACTGTTCCATTGAAAACAAACATATGCAGACAGAAACTCATCATCTCTAGCAACATGTTAGTGTGCTCAAGGTTGCATATTTCCCTGTTCTTAGGGAAAGTCTGGATAGACTTGATACCCAAAGAGTGGTCGATTATGGTATAGAGCGAATTAATATCTATGGTGATCAAAAAGTCTTCTTCCCATTCTAAACCTCCCGGTTTCACCCAAAAATCTTTTGTATCTCTTACATAAGAAGGAAGGGCCATAACATACTCTCTAAGGAAATGATCTACATACTTAGAGATGTATTCCACTACTCTTCCTATCAAGGAGACAATGGGCCTGCCTGGGGGTGTAGTGGGGTTTTTGTGGATCTTGGGCAGGAGATAGAAGACAGGTAGTTTAGGGTAATCATGTTTAAGATAGCAAAATTCCTCCCATTGAAGAATTCCACTGTCTTTTCAACCCTTCAGCATGTCCCATATACAAATAATGCTTTTGCTGTATTCTTGTATGTTGATTTTGACATGGAATTTTGTCTTAATGCCTCATTATAGTGTATGATTCTTTGTCCCACAGCACAATGTTTCCCCCCTTGCCAGCAGGACGTATTATCATATCATCTGATAGTGTTTTGATCAATCTTCTTTGTGCAGTTGTGAAGTTCTGTTGTGAGTTGGCCTTCCTTTTTTGAAGACGGAATTGTATGAGATCGCTCATAACAGTGTCATGAAAAGTGTCTACATTATCGTGTGACATGTTGGCAAAGAAGGTGGATTTAGGTTTTAATTTGGTCATCGCTCGTCGATCAGTGATGACTCCAAATGATTAACTTATAGTTTCATGTTCCATTCATGTCTCTGTAAGGAGTTCTTGAAGGGTAATGAGGGTATCCAGATCCCCTACTTTAAGATGGGAACTGGTTTCATTGTTCGCCAGGGGCTGGTCACCTGTTTCAACCAACTTGATGGATCTAGTGTCTTTGAGGTGATGCCACTTTTTCAGTGTAAGCTTTCTAATAAATTTGAAGACGTCTGTCCTGGTGTCCAGATAGCTAAAGTGATCAGAAGGACAGAAAGATAGACCTAGACATAAAGTCCTTTTTTTGAACATAGAAAGTGGGCAATGAGACAAATTGACAATAGTTTTATTTACCATTATGTCATCCATTATGTATGCTTCTTTGGGCCATTGGCCCTTTGCCTCTTCCTCTTCTGTTCCGTTTGTTGGAGTTGCTTCCTTTGCCACCGGTTTCTTCCTGATTTCTTCCTCTTCCAAGTTGACTTCTCCCCTTGCCTCGCATCTTCGGTGGTTGCACTGTTTGTGGTGTTTGTCTTCCTGTCCGAAGGAGAAGATACTCATCTTAAACAGTCGATTGAGATCTCGTTGGCACTTCTCCTTTTATTATGATTTATTTATTATCAGGAAAACCCTTACTTGTAACACAATGTACTGTGTTTATGCACTTGTTTGTCCATGTAACAAGGCAAATATAGGTAGCACAATTCATCATGCTAAGAAAAGAGTGCTTGAGCATATCAGAGCAATACGACACAATAACAGACAATATCTTGTTGCTCGACATTTTTTTGATCAACATTTTCAGAATGAAAGTCTGCTGAGAATGGTGGTTATTGATGCTGTTTATGATGATGCACGCGGAGGAAACAAATTACTTTGTTTGAGACAATTGGAGTCTAGATATATTGTTGACTTTGAGACCATGTCTCCGAAGGGGTTGAACTGTCTGTACATCTGCATAACCAATAATTTTATTTGCAATGATATGTGCTAATGTGGCTGTTGTAAATATTTCTTATCTTTTTATACTAAAATGTAACTAATTTCTCTTTCAGGTATTGGTATCTACTTTTTGAACGGGCTTCTGATGAACTTAAATACTCCATCTGTGCACAATTATATTGGTGAATTGTTAGCCCACTTGGGCATTTTGCCATCTGTGTATTGTTAACCGGAGTGTGACTGCAATCTTACATATGCTACTTGTCCACTAGGGCTTTATGTAGGTATATCATTAATTTTGTGAATATGATTTATTTCACTAATTTTTGTATTATTGATGAATTATGTAAATTTTTTTGCATTAAGAATCATTAATAGAAATGTTGTCACTCCAGAATGCAGTTTGTGGCATTGTGGTAATTGCTATGATGCGTTACAATTGAATCCTGTATAGTGCTAAGATGGCTACCACTTTTCCTTTTTCCATGAACTATTCACCATTGGTGTTACGAGTCATCTGTTTTCTATGTTGTGAGCACAAGTTTAAATGTAGATGTCATAGAAGTTTGCTTCAAGCGTGAACAAGGCGAAAGCTGAAACGCGTTGCGTTCTTGCAGTCAATAAATCTACATAACTGCATTCTTTCAATACGTCTGTGCGTTACTTTTCAAATTGAAGAGCGTGGTGCGATATATATATATATATATATATATATATATATATATATATAAATATATATATTGTATTCCAAGAGTGCACTGCAGCATCGTGATAGCACTCGACAGTGCCCTGCCATCCTGCCTTATAATGCAGCCTGTCTCCTGCTTCACCTGTTCTTGCTGTGCCAACGCGTTTCGAGGCCATTAGCCTCTTCTTCTCGGGCTGCTTAAAAACATCACATTGAGGCTCACAAATTGATTTCCGGCTTCATTTATTTGTAGAAACGCCTTCAGTGGGCGTGTGCTTAGTGAATTTTTCTTTGCCTTTTTATTAGAGGATAGCAAGGGTAATTATTTGAATTGTTGTGTGTCCCATGACAGCGAAAGAAACGTATTTATCAGTCGTTTCTGCCCGAGTCATAATCATTGTTAGAATTACGATTTACATCGTCACTTTCTGATTTACTAAAGCACAGATTATTATTTCTTTGTTTGAAATCGGATATTTATCCAACGAGCGTTATATTCAGTATAATACAGTTGTAAACATTTATACTTTAGACACTTCAAAATGGCCGAACCGTTTGCGAGAGGCTTCCCACATACAAGGTTGCAACAATGCGAGCGTCGCGCAACTATGATGTCACTAATTACACGTCTAATATTCAAGATCAGGTGTTTCTGATTTAGAGGACCCAAACATGGTATATAAGCGGCAGGAAACTACTATGGAGTTTGTCGGTGAATCGGAGAGAGAGCAGGAATCACGTATCAAGGTATTTCCATAGCAAATAGAACTCTGTAAACTTGTTTAGATAGTCAATATGAGGTTAATTTGGTGTCTTTTTAGATGTGACAAATAATGTATTAGTTTTGGTCAAAAATCTGAAACTTTAGTCTGTCTGTTGGAGCAATATTCAACTTGGTTGTCCAGCCTTATACATTTTAATTAGATAGAAGTATTACCCAACCTCCCATGGCCTTCAGAATTTGCCTTCTTCTCCCCTTTTCCTTCCCCCTCCTCCCCCCTTTTTTTCTGTTTTTTTTTCTCCCGCCTTTTAAGTTCTTCATTAGGAATCAGAGACTATGGTTCTTAGTGTATACTCATATATATGTCATGCATTGAAACTACAGATGAAATTTAGTATAGCTGTGAATGCCTAATATATGTATATAAAATAAATTGCGTTTTGTGATTCCTATGATTATCTGGTGGAACTATTGTTCATTTGGATTCTAAGTATTGATTACTTTTTTGAAGTATCCAGCAATTATATAAAGTATCGATACAATTTTTTCAGAAACACAGGTTGAATATGTCTGTGAAAAGCTTTAAACCTTCTTCATCAAAAAAAAATTTTAAGACACGAGTTATTCTTCAAGTTTCATATGTCCTAGTTTGAACGTATATACAGATATACAATTTTGTTGGTAAATATCAATCTGTTCACCAAAAATGTATTTATTTATATAAATATATATTTTTTATTAGGTGTTTGATCGATATTTTGCTGTTCAAAAATTGAGTGTCTACTTTTGTAAATTAAGACTTTCCGCCTTACACAACCATTTGAAGCTATCGTACAGGTGAGAACCGAGTCATTACTAGTAATAAGTTTGATCTATCAACTACTAAATTGTTTATGGTTACGGTTTGTCTTCTGTTCTGATTTTCAAAATCGAAATCTCTGGTCTTGGTCTATTCCTCTTCCAATAACGGTGAACATTGTGGAGTCTCGTGTCTTTTATAAACGCCAGATTTTTATGTCATTAAGTAATGATTCTCACAACCTTTTGAAGTTATTGTACTGGCGAGAACATAGCCATTACTAGATAGA
This sequence comes from Triturus cristatus, assembly GCF_964204655.1. Lineage (NCBI taxonomy): Eukaryota > Metazoa > Chordata > Amphibia > Caudata > Salamandridae > Triturus > Triturus cristatus. Next base: position 380,257,510 of record NC_140587.1, read on the forward strand.
GGTTCGATCTACAAACTACTAAATTATTTATGGCCACGGTTTTGTCTTCTGTTCTGATTTTTTAAAATCGAAATCTCTGGTCTTGGTCTACTCCTCTTCTAGTGATGGTGAACACTGTGGAGTCTCGTGACTTTTATAAATGACATATTCCTATTTCATGAAGCAATGATTTTCTATTTTGTCTCTCCATTATATTTGATTCAATACTGGTTTTTGTTTTTGCTTTAGATTTTTATTAAGAAATCTGATAGCCATCATTATATTGGACCTCCTCATCTTTAATATTGAATCACTGGCTCTCTAGACACATTTATACCTTCTGCGACCGACGAAGGTGAGATAAATGGTGCTATTCAACCCCCTCTCTTTGAAATCTCTTGTTATTAAGCTCAGGTTGTTCTAATTTGGTTTCCATTGTCTTAATTTTTTAGATAAATTCTGATATTTTGGATGTCCTCATGTGGGATTTGCTGTCTATTTCTTATTTACCAATCATCAAATAAAAAGCCTATACTTGACTTGCTGTCATTTTGAGGTGAGATAATAGTTTTTACCTTTCGAGTCTTAGTTTTGGAATATATAAATTTAGAAATGAAATATTCTTTTGGATTTTTGTAAAGAATTTGTCAATATGATCTTTGAACATAGTACAGTGATTAATTTGTCTATTGAAAGAAACATATATAAATAGGGTACTATAAAATATGTAAAAGAACGCCAACAAATAAATTAGTTTTTAGGGCATCTTATGTACATAATGACTCCATTTTTGTATCTTTATATAATTGTATAATTTAAAACAAAAAACTTTAACGTTTGTAAATATGTGTACGTCCGTCAGTTTTAATGAGTGTTATAAAAATGTCTTTTCTATTCTGTTACAGCCCTGAAGAAGTTCCGTTAAAATTTGTCTTTAAAGGAACGAAACGCGTTGGCTGTTGTTGTGTTTTTATCAGCTATGAAATAAAAGTCAAACAAAGAAACAGAAAAACACTTTGGACTCTCTATTTTATGTTCAGTGCACCTCCATTTGTTGTGAATGCTTAGTGAATTTGGATTTTGATGCCTGAAGGGTAATGGAGTCCTAAGGGCAAGCATTAGTATTTGCACATAGTATGTTCAATGCGCGTTCATTAAAAGCATTTATATCTCCTATAGTAGGTGGTGGAACACTTCAGGCAGCCTCAATCAGCATCTTGAGCGCTGTGCCGTTACAGTCTTGAACAGTTCGAAGACTACAGCCTCTCCCTGCTAGAAAAACAGTTTCCTTTACCAACCGGTGATGTTGCCTTCTCCACAGCGGGCCGCCGTGTATTAATTTGTATTCCAAGAGTGTCCTGAAGGTAACAAATTCTGCAACCAGATTGGAGCCAAAACCACAAGAAGGTCTATGTGTGTATATCTGTGTGTGTGTGTGTGTGTATATATATACACGTACACATATACACACATAGACCTTCTTGTGGTTTTTGCTCCAGTCTGGTTGCAGAATTTGTTACCTTGTCACTTGACAGTAATATGTTTCTGACCAGGCTGCTCTGAATTACATGTTGTTAGCCACGTGGTTAACAATGTGATGATCATATGTTTCTTTCAGACAAAAGAAACTCACTATTATGTGTTTTTTTGATCAGGTTGCACTGAACTTCAGCTCCGGAGCCACTTGGCAAATAATAATGTGATTACATGTCTGTTTTTCACATTAAAACTATTGTCAATGGGTTGCTAGTTCTTATCACTATTTCATTGATTCACTCACAATGAACAAAATGTGTATTGATAAATGTATTTTCTGCATATTGTGAACTGCAATTTTTACAGTCTGTTTTCACATTTCCCCTGTATTAGGTGACGTGTGTGTTTTTTCACTGTTTATCACTCTAGAGGTTATTTCTAGTGTTGATTGGGCACAATTGGTGATTGGCTTTGGCGAAAACCTTCTTAGGTTGAAACACGTTGCCGCAGTAAACTTTGACTGAAGAACACTGTGTGCGGTCCTGCGCTTTCCTTTGGATAATTGGGAGGTGTGCCTGCTTAAACTATTATACAGGACCCGTACCAGTGATACCGCACCAGCCCCGTTTGGTGGATGTGTCCAGGATTCCTTACGGGACACTTCCCCTTTAATAATTAACCAGCCTCCGCTGCCATGTCAGTTTCACTTACGACTAGCAGCTAAGAGAGCGAAGTGGGCTGCACTGGAGAAAGGCTCGCCGCGACTAACGAAATACGGAAGCCTCAGGAGTCAAGAGGGGTGAGTAACATAGCTGGTGGGTCATAGCACACACTAGCAGTGGTTATTTTGCTTCCACTGTCTTTGTAGGCTTGCCATTGTGTTTTCTCATGCATCAGTAACAATTACTGAACCGCCTTCGGCAGGGGCAACCCGCAAGCTATCTCTACCATGTGGACTGTTCTATTTCTGTCAAAAGTGGATTTAACTATCAGGCTCTGGTTGGGGCCAGGGGAACGGAACCACTGGATGCCGCTTATCAGTTACTGTTTAACTTCTTGGTTGGTGCACGAAGACCTGCGTTGAGGGACACAGGTGTCTTTTAGCATTTGCATTTTGGGAGAGAGTTATCAGCATGAGTGAGCTATGGAGAAGGAGAATGGAGCAGGCAAAGTGCCTATTCAATGAAAATGAGACTAACCTGAAAGATACTTTTGAGAAAACTTCGCCAGAAACTGATGGCACAGTGAAGTCACTGACTCAACAACTTAATACATATGTAAAACTTTTAAAGAAAGAGATTAATAGATTAAAGGAGGTGATGTCACTTGACAATTACATTAAGGTGGGGAGGGTCCTTAGATGCCTTAGAATTCTGATTACCCCCACCTACCAGAATCCCAACCTGAAGTTGTTAGAGGAATGGTCCTCACTCATAGCTAATACATGCTAGAACATGCTAGGGCTATTAGCCAATTATGGCGTAATTGAACTGGAACAAATCATGGAAGAGATAAGCAAACTTAAGGTTAAATAGATATGAAGACGAGATCAAGTAATAGAAAAAAATGGAAATTCCTAAGAGACAAATAAGACTACGCCCAAGGAAGAATTTTGACAATTGGACGAAAGTTCGATGATGCGATTCGCCAGAACAAGAAGGTCGGAGCACTTAGGCAGCAGGAATTGACAAAATCTGAATCAGGATCCAACAACTATTCGTCTGATTTGGAGGATCACAGTAGTCCTGGAGGGCATGATGTGGTTTCTTTCACTGCACTTGATGAATACCGTTTTTTTACAGAGGAACCAAACATCCTGCGGAAGACCACCAAGAGGAAGAGGAGGAAACAGAGGAAGAGGGGAACAGGAAGACTCAGTGGAGAAAGAAACATTGCCACATGGGAGAACGACGAGGCAATCCAAGAGGAAGTGATGGATGAGAAGGCCTTAACTGTCATTAACCTTTCCTCCCACAATCTGACTCCTGATGAGCAATCTGTCTTGGAATTGGGTTTATCATTTTGTCCCACGGCAAACTTGGACTTTTACAGAACATGGATTGATATATTTTTGATTATTCGAAAATTGAAATTGAATATGTTTTTCTTCAATCCCACAAAAAAGCTCTTTACAACAGCAAATCTGTCTCTGCAACTGTCCAAGTTGATGAAAATTGTGTGAACGATTTGAATCTTGGGGACATAAAGGGCCTTGCCACATTGGTGGAGCTGGGAGGGGGTGTTACTAATTGGGAAAATGAGAAAGATTTGTTGGAGTCTCTTGACTTAGAACTTGACAGTACCATTACCAACCCTTTCAAACCCAAATCGACATGCAATCCCAACACTCCACACAACATGATTGACACCTTTCATGAGGTGGTGATCAGTGATGTGATCAAAATCTGGAACAAGACTAGGAATAATTTTGCCTCCAACATAAATAGAAGTCGGAGAGAATAGCTTAAAACATTGCAAGAAGATCATAATATTATCATCAAGCCCTCTGACAAGGGAGGGAATGTGGTCCTGTGGGACGTCAACAAGTATAATCAGGAGGCGTTCAGTCAACTGGATCTGAGTGGGGATTATGAAAGGACTACCATTCAAAGTTACAGACGCAGCATAGAGACATAACTTATCTCTGCTCCCGAGATGGAGAGACAGTGGACTACTGTCCGCAGAGGAATTTTTTATTCCTCAGTGTGAAACATCCTGTGGTCCCTTGTTTCTACATGTTACCAAAAGTACACACGGAAAACCCTCCTAGTAGACCAATTGTTTTGGCCTCTGACAGTCTATTAGAACACGCTTCTATATATTTGGATTTCTTTCTGTTACCCTGTGTGTTGGCTCTCCCTTCTAATTGCAGGGACAGCACCAATTTCATTTCTAAGGTGCAAAACATACCATGGCAATCACACTTTCCGCTTGTCACTGTAGACATAACATCTTTACACACGTGCATTGATCATACCCTGGGTGTTGAAGCATGCAAATTGTTTTTCAGGGACAAACTCATCTCGAAGTTTGATCATACAGTGATGCTACTAAAAATGTTGGAATTCTGTCTTAATAACAACTTTTGTATCTTCAGGGACCTTTGGTTTCGACAACTGGTTGGAACTGTGAGAGGCAGCTGCTTTGTGCCGAGCTATGCCTGCATCTTCATAGGGTGGAGGGAGGCAAATTGTGTGTGGACGGATGCAAATGAGAAATGGACTAAACATATCACATTGTGGACCAGATATATTGATGATCTGTTTATTATCTGTGAGGGCCCCAAATGTGATTTAGAGGAATTCCTGGCACACACAGTGCACAACGATCCAAATTTGGCATTCACACATACAATACATCCCACAAGTATGGATTTTCTAGATGTGCCAGTTGAGGTCAGTGGGAGACAATTGAATTTCAAATTGCTCTGTAAATAGACAGCTGGCAACAGCGTTTTACATGCTGGAAGTCACCATCCTCAGACCCTTATGTGGAGTGTTAGACCTGGCATCCTTGGCGTGGTTTTCCCTGACTTTTTGCCTCTACCGCCTGTGTTTTTGATGCTGTGCTGGATTTCGTTTTGCTGGCTTAGATGCTTTGGGCACTTTGCCACTGCTGATCAGTATCAAAGTGCTCCCTGTGCAAATTGATGTTGTGATTGGTTCTCCCTGATTGACATATTTGTTTTACCAGTAGGTCCCTAGTAAAGTGCACTAAGTGTGCCAGGGCGGGTGAAACAAATGATACTAGCGGGCTTGCAGCACCGATTGTGCCACCCACATGAGTAGCCCTGAGAAGTTGTCCCAGGCCTGCCACTGCAGTGCCTGCGTGCAGTTTGTTAACTGCCATTTCTGACCTGGCCAGTGTACCCACTTGCCAGGCCTTACCCTTCTGTTTTCTTACACATAGGACACCCCTATAGTACGGGAAGTCGAGCCGCGAAGAGAAGAGAGAGAAAGCAACCCCCCAGGTAACACTCGGACTTAAGTCTAGAGCCGCTGAGTGTGTCGCCGCCTGGGGCGGGTTGGGTGTGTTTGCAGAGACTTTCTGATCTCACCCGTATAACAAAGTCTTTTACCCTGGGTAACTCTGATGGCCCATATCTGCCTTGAATAGTGGGACTATACCGGGCCGGCATTTGCGCATATCTCCTTCAATTTTGAGCATTTGGGGGCACAACTTTGCATGCGCTGACCGTGGAGTCAGATTGTCACGTGGTGAGAAGCCACAACCACGAGTGCACCGTGAACTAGTGCCGAAGCGAACGTTGTTGTGACATTTTTATTAATCCTACAAAGAAATAAGAACCTGCAAGTTATTTTTCATGACATCTTGAAAAGTCGATTACATTAATACGCATATGTTGGATTTTCGTCGTTTTGGCCTTGTTAGAATCTAGATAAAGATACCTTTATTTTTCTAAACCTGTGTGGTGTCCATTTGTGGTGTTATCAATGAGATACTGTGAGTGTTAGTACAAATACTTTACACATTGCCTTGGGGATAAGCCTGTCTGCTCATGCCAACCTACCAAGGGTGTGAGCAGGGTTTATCTAGAGTGTGTTTTCCCCTTACCCTGACTAGAAGCAAGGGTCCCTATTTGGTCAAAGGTACCTACCTCTGCCAACTAGAGACCCCCATTTCTAACATGGAGTATACCCTATGGCGAGTTACTACGGGCCAAACGTAATTGCAGCACAGTAACCATGTTTGAGGAAGAAAAGAATGTTGAGTCAATTTAGAACCAGGGGTTACCTGGCCATGGTCTGGACAAAAGCTGATGACAAATGTCCACAGATTACCTATCGTAAGCTCAAATCACTACGTGACATTCTGGTACAAAGCAACTCAGGCATAGATAACAGGAGAGAGAGCTGGCTACAGAAGCAAAAGGGTTTCTATTAATGCGGAAGATGCAAGGCATGCAAAAATAACAGCAATGTTAGAACATTCACCATTGCCACTGGTAAACAAAGGTGCATCAATAAATTCATGACGTGTACGAGTGATTTTTGCATATATGTCCTTGTGTGCCCATGTGGTCTCAGGTATGTGGGCAGCACAATAGATCCTGTCAAGAAACGCATTTTGAAACACAATAGGGCAATTAAGAAGCTTGACCAGACCTACCTTGTTGCGAGACACTGGGCCAGTCAACATCAACAAAATGCTGATCTCCTTGTTTGCTTTACAATCGACAGGATTGATAAAACAGCTAGAGGTGGCAAGACGTTTGCGGCAAAAGGAGTCGGGATACATAATTCTGCTCGGCAGCAAGTTCCCTGGAGGCCTGAATGAGAGTGAGGAGCTTCACATACACATGATTTTGATTATACCCGGGTATGTAGAGACTTATTTCAATTTACAAGAAAACTGAGATTGAAGAAATGGTTTGCCACAAAGGTTATGGAGTCCAAAAAGAATGTAAGTGAAGTACCTAGTGCTATTCAAATAGGGGATATACAACATTTGCATACTCTAAATGAGCTTGAGGGAGACCAAGGTTTTATACAAGATCCATATTTAAATTTGATCAATGACAATATTAGGTTGGATCTAAGCCACAAAAGTAGTTTTAAACCAAAGTCTATATTTCTACCACAACTCGCAAACGAAGCGATTGATGTGTTTGAGGAAGGGGTGGTTAAAGAGTTAAAGAAATTGTCAAAGAAGAGACAATATGGTAACAATGTATCTATTGCACATGTACAAGCCATTCAAGTGCTGAAGAACAATGAGAGTATAGTGGTAAAAAAGTCTGATAAGGGCAGTAATATCATGGTTTTATCAAAAGAAATGTACCTCAAAGAAGGCAGGAGCCAGGTTAATGATGTTACTAGATATGAGAAAAGTACAAAAGCCAAATATGAAACTGCAAATATGAACTATCAAGACCAACTGGGGGAGTGGAAAGAACAAGGACTCCTAAAGTCTGAAGAACATGATTTTTAAAAAATGTAAATGCCCTAAACTACCGGCCTTATACTTACTCCCTAAATTACATAAGGACAAGACAAACCCCCCAGGGAGACCAGTAGTATGCTCCCAAGGCATCTGTCTTGAAAATACTTCGTTATGTTGATCACTATCTCCAACCATTAGTGCAGAACCTACTGTCATTTGCAAAAGATACGAGTGATTTTTATTGATTGATAAAAGATGTCAAATGGAACAAGGAGTGTCTGTTGATGTGTTTAGACATTTATAGTCTCTACACGAGTAATCCCCATGAGTTAGGCATCAAGGCCTGCCGACACTGCCTGCAAAATAGGTCAATTTCATTTTTATTCCACACTGAAATGTTGGCTGATATGATGTATATATGTCGGACAGAGAATTTTTTCACTTTTGATGGCCAAATTTACTAGCAGACACTTGGGATGGCGATGGGCACCTGCTTCGCCCCCAGCTTTGCAGGTCTCTACCTCGGCTGGTGGGAGGAGAAGGTGGTCAATAACCTGGAACTTCAAGTGCTAGAATCCCAGATCAAGACCACGATCACAAGCACATTATTTAAAAGAAACCAGGAGGAATCAAACAAGACCAATAAAGAATTTAAAGAAACTATTCTGTTCTCCAAGATTGAAAAATTTAAAAAGGACTTGGCACGATTCACTCATGAAAGAGTCTATCCGTATACTAGCGGGAGCTATGTTCCACCTGAATTTAATAGAAAAGGACGGAGACAGGGCTCATCGTATGGCATTTCAACTAGTTCAAAAGAGGGATCTAGTGATTCGGATTCCTCTTCAAAAAGCGGCCAATATAATATAGGCCGCGGGAGAAACTACCAATCTAAATGGAGAGGATCTCCATTTAATCAATTTCAGCAATGGTGGCAACTGAACCCCTTGGGTTTCCCTGCCCCTCTGTTCCAACAAACCATGCAACCACCCATGGGACCTTTTCCACCACCACATCTCCCTAACAATTACAATAATCAGCTTTTTTTTCGGGTTTGGACGCGGGCGCTCCAAAGGAAGACGCCGGAACCAGCAGGCCCAAGTACACTGGAGTCCCCCAAGTACACTGGAGTCCCCCACCTTCTCCCAGGAGTCTGCACAGTACCAAGAAGACTCTCCCACAGGGAGGGACCAGTACAGAGACAATCTAGTCATCAATTTAAGCTCACGTCCCCTGACTGAGGATGAAAAAGGAGTTCTTAATATTGGCCTGGGCTTTGTCTCTACATTCAAAGGGGATCCTTTCCAGACTCAATGTGAACTTTCTAAGTTTTTTCGGAAAATTCGTCTGCATTTCTTTTTTAAAAAGGCGCAGCAAGAACATACCGATTCATCGGATACCAACACTGGGTTGAAAAAACGATTGACTTTTAATCCCCAGCTCATCTCACGCCTGCACAAGTACTAACGTTTGAAAAAGCAGTAAATGAAGATGTCGCAGAACTGTACAAAAAGGATAAAAACTTTTACTGTAATCTTCCCAAACAAGAACAACTAGCTTTACAGAAGCTCAAAAACGATGATAAAATTTACCATCAGACCGGCCGACAAGGGCAGGGCAATTGTGGTTCTCGATACTGATGTGTATCGTGCTGAATGTCTGCACCAGCTAGGAGATAGAAGAGCATATCGTTTATTGAAAGTCGATCCCACTGAAAGATCAAGTAATACTTTCTCTCTTATGGTGGAAGAAGCTGTCAATGAAGGCTGGATAACCCCTCAAGAAGCTGTGTTTTTACAAACATCATATCCAGTTATGCATTACTTCTATGTACTCCCTAAAGTACATAAACTACAGAGACCCCCAGTGGGGCGACCAATCATATCAGGACTGGGCTCAGTCCTGAAACCCTTGTCCACTTTTGTGGACCATTTCATCAGACCAATGGTAAAGGAAATGCCCACTTACATACAGGATACAAAAGATGTGCTTCGCCTGTTACCACAGGTAGATTTTGATATGGCAACCGATGTTTTGGTTTCATTTGATGTAGAGTCTCTCTACACATCGATTCCTCAAGACGAGACATTAGACGCAATTGCACAGCTACTGACTGAGAAAGATCTGGACTCCATCACTCCGGTGCATTTTATTATGGCTTGCGCCCAACTTGCAATGAAGGAGAACTTCTTCAAGTTTGAAGATACCATCTATCTTCCAGTCTCCGGAACCAGCAAGGGGAGCGTTTTCGCTCCCAGCCTGGCGAATCTTTACATGCATGGTTTCGAACAAGAGCACGTGCTGACACATACCAATCCCTTCCGGGATTCAATACGTCTATGGAGGTGCTACATAGATGATGTTTTGGTTGTGGGGCGAGGGGATACAGAATCTATCGACCTCTTTTTAACATGGCACAATAGTCGTAATGATTACTTGAAATTCAACAAAAGGAAACTAGCCTTTCTGGATTTACTAATTGTGGCCACACCATCAGGGTTAGAGACAGAATTGTACAAAAAACCAATGGCTAGAAATTTGCTATTACGGTATGACAGTCATAATCCCAAATCGCTCCGAGTAAATCTACCTTTAGGGCAATTTCTCCAGGTTCGGAGAAATTGCTCTACTAATGAGAGATTTTAGAACCATGCTTCCAATTTCTCTGCTCAATTACGTGCCAGAAATTACCCCAAAAAACGTGTTTGACGATCATACAAACGGGCCTCCAATAACAACAGGGAGGCCCTTCTAGACTTACCAGTAGCTAAACCTGGACTGACTAAAATGACTTTTGTCAATACTTTCAGCAATATGTCAGCGGGGATTCAAAAAAAAGTGTTCGCAGACACTGGAGAATACTAAATATAGGTAATGAGTGCATACCACCTCCACTCTTTGCTTTTAAAAGGAGCACCAACTTTCGAGACCAATTAGTCCATTCTAGACCTAGAACTAAATTAGCCCCAGGAGTAGGGACTCTGTGGGACTTACCTGCTGTACAGGGCCATTTCCCTTGTGGATCCTGTGCTGCGTGTCCCCATACACAATTGACCAAATCTGTGAATATAGGGACAGATAGGCAATGGATACAAAAAAGTTCACTAATTGTAATAGTGACAAGCTCATTTATATGTGATTTAAAATATGTGGGCATGACCACTCAAAAGGTTAAATTAAGAATATTGGAGCATAAAAGCACCGTGAGGTGTAAAAAACAATCAATAAGATTAACGAGTCATTTTTCAGAAATGAAACACCGTCCTGAAGAGTTTAGTTGGACTGTTCTGGAACAACCACTTATTCCTGAACATATTACAGATGTTTCAAGGTTCCTACTGGTAAAAGAACAAAAATGTTTTTTCAGACTGCAGAGCGCTACATTTGGTCTTAACGATGCTATACCATGGACATTATTATGATTAGGTACAGAAAAGGATCTTGGTTTAATCACATACTACATGCCTCTATCGAGCACATGTTAATGATATACTACTAACAGTTCCTGTTGTCAACATTAGGAGCACACATACAATGGAGTAATAAATGTGAGTCAAAGTTCTTTATATCTATATTTGCATTAGACTCCTTCAATGTAGGTGTAATTTCCTACTAAATCACACTCATCTATTTTGTTATGCATAAAAATCATCAACATTACGCCAGTATTTTTGTTCCCTACTTGATATTATTCGATTGAAATGTGAACTATATTATGCTTTTCACATTTCAATAGATCCACTGACAACATGAGCGCTTTCGTAACGCCATTTACAATTTTGCCTTTGCACGTTCTTTCTTTTTATAATAATATCAGAATTGACATCACGTTAGCACTAGTGCCAGGAAACTACTTTTTCCATGCATCCCCTGGGCACGTAATCATGTGACTGTAAGGCACGTAAAGACGCAACGCATACCAACTAGCGCCCAACCACTTTCCTTTTAAAAATGGCATTCTACAAACGCAGTTACCTCCCCAGACGGCTCTTGGAACCGCCAGAGGTACCGACGGCTAGGTAGGCATTTTCTACTTTTTTATTTTTACTTTCTTAGGTTGAGCGCTAACACTAAACTAATCGTTTTATTTATCAAGTCTAGCACTGCAGCGTAAGCGCATCTTTTTACGTGTATTCAGTTCACGAACATAGTGCAAAATCACATATAACAGGTTCGCTTCTTTCAGATTTCAATACAAGATTTCGACATGTTCTTTGTAGGGATTTTGCCGAGAGTGCTATAAAATATAATATAAAATTGTTTTACAGTAGCGTGCAATTTAGGCATAGTGTGTGCGTTATGTAAACTGTAGCTCTTAATATGGATCACAATGCTAAAGCAGCATTTTCTTTTCTCAAATAGAGATAATACTTTTAAGTTCTCAGCCCCTTTATATTGTTGTGTTCGGTTCTCTACATATTTCACTTGTTATTTGGAGATGGCATAAAGGTATCATGTTAAGTAGGATATTACATAAGGTTTTTTCTTACTTTCCCTTTTAGAGCGGTGCCTCCTTTATCCTGAGCCACGGCCAGGTGAGGTCTTATCCTCATGAAAGACGGGTAGGGTGCATGTCATACATATAATATATGTTAAAACAGTGGGCACAATTGAATTAATTGGCCATTATGATAATTGTAGCTGTTCAAGGTTCTTCTATGTGACTGGACTTGTCTCACTTTAGACATCATTAGTTTATAATGTACATACATCTCTTTTGTTGCAGAAAATTCTCAACCGACAGTTGAGAAATCGTTATCCCTACTCACAGGTGAAGAGGTTGTATTTGTTCCAACTCTCCACATATGTTAGTTAAATATATATTTTTTCACATATATCCCTTATCTGCAGTAGCAATAGATGAGGTCCTGAAGAAGGCATAGGCTAATATATCCGCTATTTTCTGAAACATGTTGACCCTGTACACCTAGACAGTTACAATTTTAATTCACATTTCACTTAATACAATTGCACTGCACTTATGATTCCCATATGAACTGAGAACTCGCATCTGTAGGTCCAAAACACAGCGTGTTTTTTCGTAGTTGTCTAAAACATCCGTGAGCTCCCCCTGCCTTCAGCAAGGGTTGTAGCCCTTAGTGCCACTAGTGTGGCACTAGAAGGCGACCCAGATGATGAAGCATGTCACCACTGGTGAGTGATGGGAATCCGTCCTATTAAAGAATACTTTTTTCTTTTTTCCTTCGTTCTGTCTAAGCTTGATAAGTTCAGTTGTTAGTTCCTTTTTGCAGTCTCATTGCTGACTAGACCCGTAGATATTGTTGTTGTTTATGTATATGTATTTGTGGAATATATCCATGCAAGGTCTATAAATCTTTCCCTCAGATCCCTCTCAATCTAGTAGTTTTTCTTGGTCAATAACCTGGACCAGTTTAAAGAGCATGTGAGAGTTTGGGCTCGCTACATTGATGACATTTTTTGTGTCTGGGAGGGAAGTACAGAAGAGGCTGATAATTTTGTGAAAGTTTTCAATGAAAATACGCTTTTTAATTTGAAATTTACCAGCCAACTGAATAGGGAATGTATTGAATTTTTAGATCTAAGGATACAGATACATGACAACAAACTTGACACTTTTCTATTTAGAAAGGAAACGACAGGCAACAGCCTACTCCATGCTCAGAGTTGTCATCCGGAGAATCTTATCAGGAATATTTCGCTGGGTGAGCTACTGAGAGCGAAACGCAATTGTAGTATGAAGGAAGGTTTTGAGGGGGAAAAAAGTGAAAAATGGTCGAACGGTTTCAAGCTAGAAGTTAAAAAAAGAAATGCATCTCCAGTGCTTGTATAGAGGTGGAGAATAGAGATAGGAATGACCTACTGAAATTGAAGGCAAAGAGTGAAATTGACACCATGACAAGCAATAGATTTATCACAACCTATAATAATCATTCCAGGGATGTCAGAAAAGCTTTCGAAAAATACTGGAATAATTGACAACAGATGTAGATTTAGAGAAATATTTGGAAGATTATCCTCAAATCACTTACAGAAAAGCGAAATCTCTGAAAGACACTATATGTCATGCATTGACAACTCCCGATACAAAACGCAGTGCAATACAAGTTTTTTTTACATGTGGCAGAGGTAAAGACTGTAAACACAGTAAGAACTGTAAGGAGGTCAAATTATCTATAGAGTGTAAACCCTTCAATATAATGAAACATGTCTCTTGCAACACAGAATATGTAGTATATGCCCTCAGATACCAGTGTGAGAAGTATTACATTGGTAGTACTATCCACAAAGTGAAGAAACGAATCTTGACGCATCTGTGGGCAATGAAACATAATGACAAACAATATCCAATTGCGAGAGACACTTCAAGACCAACATAACCAAGACAGTGATCTGTTATCCTTTTGTGTTCTAGACAGTATCCCAATAAGAGAGAAAGGTGAGGACAGAGTACAGGAGCTTAGAACCCTAGAATCGAGAATTATAATTAAATATCATACAATGTATCCAATAGGGCACAACAGTGATGAGGCGTTATCTATACATCTGGGATGAATACAGATTGTCCTGTCTGAACTATGATGAATTGTTTATTGCTGAGCCGTTCAAAATCATTTGTTTTTAACAATTGTTTTTAATCCTCACTGTTTTGGTTTTTAAAAAAAAGAAGGTATTTTGCACAGTAGTATATGTCCTATCTCACCTCCTGTTTTGTTTTTATGTTATTTTTACAGATCTCTGATTTGTTACTTGAAGCAAGTGGAAGGAAAATTTGAGCAATATATCTGTCCAAAACCTGGGAACATCATTTTTAGCTAAAGGAAAGCAGCTTTTTGTTTCGAAACAAATAAGTAGTGGCCAAAAATACTCACCAATTGTGTGTGGCAGTAGATTGATCAGCCCACTGGGGCAGTACCAGAATGTGCTGGATAGTCTTTACATCTAGATGAATGAGTGACGTCCAGGAGTATTTACTTATTTAACTGTGGCAGTAGTTATTTATATCTGTTAGCCCACTGGAGCTTCATGATGATGTGCCAGAGAGGCACTGTGAGTTTCCAGTAAGGAGCAATATTTACGCCTGTTTTAGCAGACTTTATTTGGTTTATGCCAGGAGCATCTGATTTTCAGTTTTTACTAAGCCCACTGGGGCTACTTCATTTGAGGGGTTATCGCGTTTGTCACCCACTGGGGTTATGAGTAATACTGTTGAACTGGAAAGTGTGCACCAATTTAAGCCCACTGAGGCAAGTTTGTCATGTTTCCCGTTCCGACCCGTATGTATGAGTGTGCATGAGACATACGAGTCGGCGTTCTAGTGCCCTCAACCTGGGAACATACCACAGGTCACCACGAGGGCACTTCCAGCTGTTACGACATAAACAGCAGCAATCACGGGCCCCAGGTGCTTCTGATTCCTTCCCGAACCAGTCCGGAGCCGTTTCTTTTGCTTCCATAGCCATGATCATCTCTGAGTGATACAGGAGAGAAATGGAACGAGTCTTAAGAAAATGTTGCACAGCCCTCAAACCCAGCTGATGTTGTATGCTGGTATACAGGCTGCCAACATCCAGGGTGACCAAAGTATAGTCTGGTTCCCAGTGAATCCCATCAATGATTGTTAAAAAATGGGTAGTATCCCGTAAATAAGCTGGTAACGCAATTACGTAGGGTCTTAAATAATGATCAATATAGCGGGAAGTGTTCTCCAATAGAGACCCAATGGATGAAACTATGGGTCTACCAGGCGGATTAACCGGGTCCTTCTGCAATTTAGGGAGTAAATATAACACAGGTATCCGGGGGTAAGGGCATCTCAAATAGTTGAATTCCTCCCACTCTAATAACCCCTTCTCTCTCCAATCTACTAGGAGTTCCCCATATTTCACATTAGATAATGTTATAGCCCTTCTGTCAGAAATCGCATAACATACAACATCAGCTGGGTTTGAGGGCTGTGCAACATTTTCTTAAGACTCATTCCATTTCTCTCCTGTATCACTCAGAGATGATCATGGCTATGATCGAATACTGTTTGACGAACAATTTTTTTCTATTTGATGATGTCGTCTATCGGCAGTCACAGGGCACAGCGATGGGCACCTGCTTTGCCCCCAGCTATGCCAATCTTGTCATGGGTTGGTGGGAGGAGCAGGTGGCCTCACAGCTGGAAGAATTTTCCAACTGTGTCTTGTGGCTCCGATATATTGACGACATCTTTTTAATTTGGAAAGGTGATCTGGACTCTGCCAGTGCATTTGTTAACAAACTGAATGACAACCCATACAATTTGGTCTTCACGGAACATGTAAGTAGGACCTCCGTTGAGTTCCTCGACGTTACTGTGGAGATCAAAGAGCAATCCATGCACACATACCTTTACCGGAAAAAGACCGCCGGTAATAGTATTTTGAGTGCATCCAGCTCTCATCCTCGCAAGTTGGTGTGCAGTATCCCATATGGGGAATTACTGCGTGCCAAACGTAACTGTAGCACGGAGAGCAGTTATGCAATTGAAAAAGACAATATGGTGCAACGCTTCAAAGATAGAGGTTACCATCCTTGTACCATCAAAGAAGCATGTAGGAAGGTAGATGACGTTGCACGCAATGAGCTACTGCATCCTGTACAACGAATATCGGAGATGGAAACTAAAGTCTACGTTTCATTACTACTTATTCAGGACAAGCGCATGATTTGCGCCGTGTTCTGGATAAACACTGGCACGTTTTGCTAACTGACAATAATCTCAAAAAATATCTGACTAATCATCCGCAAGTTACGTTCAAGAGGAGTAACTCTTTGAGAGACGAGTTAAGTCCCAATGTAATAACCAGCTTGACAACCCTTAAGAGTGGTTGTCGGCCAGGATTTCGTTGTTGCAAAAACTGCAAGGCTTGCAGAAATAGCGTGGATTGTACAGAGGTACATTTCTCGAGTATGAGCAAAAAGTTTACCATCAAGAAAGTCCTGACATGTAATACTACGTACTGTGTCCATGCATTAACTTGTCCATGCAACAAGGCATATATTGGCAGCACAATTCATTGTGCAAAAAAAAGAGTGTTAGAACACATAAGGGCTTTACGCCATAACAACAAACAATATCCTGTCGCACGACACTTTTTCGAACAGCATGCTCAAAATGAACGACTGTTGAAGATGGTGGTAATTGATGCTGTCGTTGACACTGTACGTGGAGGTAATAAATTGCTCCACCTCAGACAATTGGAGTCTAGATATATTGTGGACTTTGATACAATGTTCCCTAAAGGGTTGAATTCTAGTGAAGAATTATCTGTACATTTACACAACTAAGTTCGTGGATTGATATTGTATATACTGTGGCTGTGATTTTGTTTACTAAAATTTTTTTCTTTTATTATTTTTCAGGGATTGGTATCAAAAATATGCTGTGGCCTTTGATGAACTTGAACTTCGAGTCATACTTAATTAAATTGTCAGAGTATTGCACTCTTTCCATTATGCCCACTGGGGCTTTATTTTGGGCATGGTTTTCCATTTGATTACGAAGTCGGTGGGGTGTATACTGATTACCCCAGAAGTAATATCACTAGAGCTGTGCCCACTAGGGCTGAATAATTGTGGTTAATGGGTGTATGCTTAAACACCTTTTATCATCATTGGTAGCGCGTGCAGCGTGATTTAGTTTGCACAATTTACTCAATATTAGATTGGCTACACAATTATTTTGTGATAATTGAGTTCAATATCTGCTACCATGCCTGTATTTCTCAGTCTCTATGATATATTGCCTAATAATATGTGATTTTCGCACTAGGCTAAGATGGCCGCCATGTTACCATTCTCTTGCATTGCATTATTTTGTTGTAAGAAGTCTGTTGTTTATTTTGCACATAATGAATTGTATTTAACTTTCATGGAAAAAACTTTGCTCTAACGTGAACAAGGCGAAAGCTGAAACGCATTGTGTGTGCAGTCCATTAAACCAGCTTTAAAACTGCAAATCTCCTTGGCGTCCATGTATACTTTCTAAAGAGAAAAGTGTGGTGTTTCATATTTGGGGCTGCCGATTACCCCAACACCGACCGTCCTGTTAAACATCCTTCATCACTATCGGGATTGTTTGTTGATATATATATATATATATATATATATATATACACACACACATGTACGTGAAGCTGGGTCAAGAGGTTTTGCAGGAATACACGGGAGAAGTCAGCAAAAGCTAGTTAACTTCACCACAGTATTCAATTCAAATCAATATTTGCTCTCAGGACCAGAATGACAGCCGATGCACTCAGGGAACACGAAGCGGTGGCGGCTGACATGTTCGATGACTGTAAAGCACCCAAAATGAACTCAATACCCCAAAATGCACAAGTGGGCCCACGGAATCTCAGTCTAAGGGACAAAATAAGACCATTAGAACAACTCATGAGGACTGAACAGAGTAAATGGTGGGAAGCTAGATCCCTCCAGCATTACCTGGATGTCGGTAGAGTGCCATGGGGGCTTAGGATATTGGTAGCCCCAAGCTATGAGAACCCAGACAGGGAAATGATGAAAGAGTAGGCAGAAACTAATCTGAGTCATCTCGTAGGCTACTGGTTATCCATGTGAAATACGCAGAAAAAGATCGAGCTGCATTACTTGAACAGATCGAGGCACTTATTACTGAACTCAGTACAATGGGGCAGGTGGATGAACCAACAAAATTAAAAGATGAAATGACCAAACGACTGAAGAAAGAAGAAGATAAAAATTTGTGAAAGGAAGGCATTCAAATTTCACCGAGACTGAAACGACTACGAAAGTGGGCGTATTTTTACTTTTGCGAAAAAATATAGCTCCTTAAAGGTCTCAAAGTATGGGGTAGGAGAAGCTGGCGAACAAACCTTCATAGCTGACAGAGCGGGACCAGGGGCATCATCAAACTCTGAACTCAGCTCAGCCCCTGAAAGTGAAACAGAGGCGGAGATGCACAGACAAACACTTAAAAAGATACCGGCAAGAATTTTGTTTGCAGAGGAGGTAGATTTTTTATGCCTCGAGCGCAGGCAAACTCCGCGCCCCAGAAAACAGCCAACCAAACAAACAAGACCAGAACATCAAAGCGCTGGGAAAGGAGACGGGCCAGACGACGTGGAATCCAACAATATAAGACAACAGAAAAGACAGCTGAGGAGGAATTGGAGATGCTAAGCCAGTCAGAGCAAACCAAGAATAATCCAGCTGTGATCAACCTAACCAATGTCATTTTGAACAGGGCAGAAGAACAACTTCTTTCATTAGGTCTCTTACTGCCGCGGGAGCTCTTTTAACTATGCAGGGACAAAAATGGATATTTATAAAGTTGTAAGAAAGCTTAAATTGAAAAATTACTTCATGCTACAAAACACAACACAAAACAATGCACGATCAGAAGAAGCAAATAACCAAGAAGTGCAACAGCTGGATAGTCCTTCCCAGCTCAATTTAACAGCTTTGGATATGCTGATGCTACAAGATATACAGGATTTAATAAATGAGAACAGAACTCTAAGTCAAAGTCTTGATGAGGATGAAAGCATGAGCAGAACGAACAACACACAAAGACACCATTCAAGCCCCGCTCTACGTTCAATCCTATAATGCTAAAAGATAGCATTGATATGTTTCATGAACAAGTTGTGACAGGCATTAAGCAACTAAATCATAGTGTTTATAACACCACCAAGCACAAGACTAATAAACAAGAAATACAATACCATTTATTAATGTCCAAATTAAAAACAAACAACAAAATTGTCATCCGCAATGCCGATAAAGGGGGCAATGTGGTGCTGTGGAATAAAATTGATTATGTCAAAGAGGCTATTAGCCAACTGAGGGTCACTGAATGCTACCACCGAAGTGATTAACTTACTTTGAGGAAGGTATACAATGACTACAAAACGATACTGGTAGCATGGAAAAATGCAGGACTGCTAACACTTGATGAATTCAAATTTATGAAAAAAAAAAAAAAACGTCTATCAACCCCCCAGAAGACCAATCATTTCAGCCCGCAAACATCTACTCGAAAATACATTGCGATACATAGATTTCTATCTGCAAGGACATGTACAAAAGCTTGCCTCATATCAGACACAATAGACTTTTTATCTAAAATGTTGAAGTTTACTTGGCAAAATGACTTTCTTTTATTCACCCTAGATGTGACTTCCTTATATACGTCTATAAACCACTGAGACAGACTAAGAGCATTGCAGTACTTTTTAGCTCAAAGAGGAACACAATAAGCACAACATAACCTCATGCTGATGAATATTGTAGAATTCTGCCTTTGTAATAACATATTCATGTTTCAGAATAATTTGTATCAACAGCTACAAGGTGTTGCTATAGGGGCCAGCTTCTCCCCCAGCTGTGCCTGCTTACATATGGGGTGGTGGGAGGAGCTGGTACTACTCAAGGAGCACGCAACATTTGTAAAAAACAACATCAAAGTTTGGTGGAGGTTCATAGATTATCTCTTCCTAGTTTTGCAGGGAATGAAAGCTGATGCAGACAAATTCATTGCGGGGCTTAACATTAAGCAATTGAACCTGCATTTTACTGCATCAGTCTGTTCGGAAAGTGTAACCTTCTTAGATGTATAGTTTTTCATCAAAAATGGCCATCTAGAAACCAAACTCCACAGAAAACCCACAGCAGGTAATGCAGTGTTGCATGCTGGAAGTTCACATCCCCAACATTTAATTTGGAGCATCCCATATGGTGAGATGCTCCGATTAAGACACATCTGCAGTTGTGAAGAGGATCTTAAGATAGCCCAAGCCAACAGTAAAAGAAGATTCCTAGAAAGGGGCTGTACGTCACACTGCATAGATGCAGCCATCAAGAAAAGCAACTCTATCCCAGAGGAATGAAATTAAATTAAATTATAGCAGCCACTGAATTCCCATCTTTTAAAATACACACGGGTTAGATACATTTTTTATATTAGAAGTTAACGCACAAGCATTTAAAAAAAATTCAACTTGCACTGGGGACCTTTTGCCATAATTTTTAAATATGATCTGTTTACATGATTTGTACTGTGTATGCTTTTTCACTTTGGTTAACTTGTTAAAAGTTTGAGATTGTGCACAGGAAAATTGGGATATTTATATCTGGACGGACTTAAAAAGGCTCATTAGCTGCACAAACCAAGGTTCATTATCAAGTATGACTTTTAGTGCTTTTAATGTTTAACAACTGTACGAAAGCAGTTTTTTGGTTTTAGGATTATTGGTTTATAGGTTTTTAAGTATTACATTCTGGTATTTATATACCTGCACTGTTTTTAGTATTTATAAACCTGCAACCAAATTTGTTGACGACCATGAAATCTGCCTTCCATGTCTATGTTTACGCCTTATGGCATTTGTACCTTTAAGGAAAAAAATGAAGAAAACTAGTAAAATGGTAAAAAAAAAAAAAATGGTTTAAAAGGAAACCTAGCTTCCGTGGCATGTCATGTGATCAAGACCCTATTTGGGTCGAAACGTGTCATGGCTGCTGAAGTCCGAGCGGAAAAAAAAACCTTCAAGTCTGCACTGAAATGTGGTCCGTGCTCCTTTACTGGGTGAACCTAAGAAGGAGTATTGATGATATATATATATATATATATATATATATATATATATATTTGCCACAATGTGATCCAAAAAGATCCTGCGTGCAGGATCTTTTTGGATCACATTGTGGCAAATGTAATAGTGATCCGGCGGCACCCATTTCGCTACGAGAAAGAATTTGCCCAAAAGCAGATCACCGCAGGTTGAGCGTCGATAGACGGGGTCGGAGGATGCCGCCGAATCGGGAGTCTCCCGGGAGGTGAGTGGTAAACTGTTTGGATAGCGAGCAGGATCTTTTTGGATCACATTGTGGCAAATGGAATAGTGATCCGGCGGCGCCCATTTCGCTACGAGAAAGAATTCGCCCAAAAGCAGATCACCGCAGGTTGAGCGTCGATAGACGGGGTCGGAGGACGCCGCCGAATCGGGAGTCTCCCGGGAGGTGAGTGGTAAACTGTTTGGATACATAGTAGTGAAGTGCAGCGGCTCGCGTGTCATCTAATAATAGAACCGCTCCGTAAACAGTACGGCGGTCATGATGGCAGCGAGTAGGAACTAAGGAAGCTTGGTAATTTTGCATGGTGAATTTCGAAAGCATTCAGAAGTGAAAAAAGGCAAACACCATCTGGGGCATTATAAAATGGAGGCGCGAGCAGCCAAACGAGCGAGTAAAGCTGCAATTATGTTCAAGAACCCAGAGGGAATACAAACTGAAGTGGCTACCGCTAGTGATAAGAATAAAACACCAAACACTTTGAAACAACTATTTAATGAAGTAGAAAAACTGGGCAAAAAGGAAATAAACAAAAATTGGGAAATCATTGCCCTGGAAAATTATATAGAAGTAAAAAGAATACCGAGAGGTCTACGTATTTTTACTATGCCCACACATCCAGAAACAAAGGCAGAATTATTAGAAAGTGGGTAGAAAACAATCTACAGTGCTCATTAAACATGATGCGTATATTGATAAAACATGCGAAAACAGATGTAGTGGAGATCACAAATAAAATAGAGGAAATTGAGGATCTCATTAAACAACAATCTAATAAAGAAGATATCGCGAAATTACGCAAAGAAATGGATGGTAGACTGGAGAAGTATGAAACCAAAATTGAAGAACGTAAACAACGAAAATTTAAAAGGGACGAACAAGATTATGCCCAGGACAGGATACTAACTTTTGCCAGACGATTCGACACACTAAAAAATAATTTTCCAACTCAACAACAGATAGGAACTCCTGCCAGTAGCATTGAGTCAGATGTAAGTGATGGAGAATTATCCAGTGCCACGGGTGGAATGGCCCCAATGAATTTTTTAGAAGAGATGCGACTCATGAATTTGGACAAAACACTGACCAGAGGAGGGGGTCGCGGAAGAATGTCGAACCGAGGACGAGGGAGACCGTTATAGTTAGTTCAGATAATTATAACTCGCGCGACCGCCACTCTATCACAAGGATGATGTCATGAGTGATGCCACTGACCATGTCATGAGTGATGTAATATGTGACGTCATGAGCAGTGGATTGCGGGCGCGCGAGTTATAGTTATCTGAACTAAATAAAACGGGGGAATTTCATTGGTTTTTTACGAGTGAAATGTCCACCTAACTATAAAGTGTGTGAAACCTATGGTTTTTTAAGTGAATTTGCAAGGTTTTTTAAATGCTAATTCCTAACTATAACGTGTGTGAAACCTATGGTTTTTTAAGTGAATATATATATATATATATAAATAATGGCAATCGCAAATTCAGAGTAAAGCACACACTCAGATATGATATATGATAAAGTGAAATGTGTAGACAACAAACACATTGTAATGACTAGGTTGGCAGTATGAAAAGGAAAGACATCATAGATAGAGGATGCATTAGTGTGAGTTTGAACAGGGAGATGGCCAATCCAGCAATGCTTTTATCTTCAATGCTTAACCCTTTGGTAGACAATATGATGCCCAAGCATTCAATCTCAGAATGTTCAAACAGGCATTTCTCAGGGTTGCAGGTTAATACATTTTCTATTAAAGGTTATAAAAACCACTGACATGCCATTGATGTTCCTCAAATGATTTGAAAAAAATCAGGATGTCATCCAGATAAACTATTGCTTGCAGGTTCAAGATTTCAGAAAGTATGCACCCACAAAATGTTGAAACAATGAAGGAGCATTGCTGAAGGCAAAGGGCATGACCTGTTACTTTAAATGCCTACATTGTTTCTCAAGGCAGTTTCTCACTCATTTACAACTCTTATTCTTAGCAGATGATGTCACCTTTGGAGATTGTGTTTAGTGATGTTTAGTGAAGACTTGAGCGCCCTTTTACTGAATCAATGATGTCTTTTATTGTTGGGAAAGGCAAGTGGCAAGGGGTAATGGGTCTTTGCTGTAATCTTAATCAGACTCCAATAATCAATGAGGGGCCTTAACTTGATTGACTTCAGTCAAGAAAAAAAGAGGTACCTCAGCTGGAGGTATACAAAACAACTAGAACATTTTCCAGATATTCACTTAAAAATTGACTAAGCACCTTCTTGTCTGGTTCGCAGAAAGAGAGTACATTCTCCCCTATGGAACATAAATTCCTAGAACCAATTTTATGGTACTATTACATGATTGATGGAGGAGCAAAAATGTAATCTCGAACATCTCAAATAATCCCAAATCCTCTAATAGTGCTCTGGGATAATTGAGAGATTGCAAATCAGTGACCCTACATTAGCAGGCGGGACTAGTATTCCCTTGAACTTCAGATTTGACTGCACTTAAACAATGTTGGACAGAGCATTCAGAACTGAGCGATATTATTCTGGTTGCTCATTTTATACACAGATTGTTAAAATCAACCTAGGAACACCAAAAAACACACCAGTTGATTTAGAGTTGTTAAAAAGCCAAATGATGAATCTTTTTGATGACTGAATAACAAAACCTGAAAAGAAGTGGTACACTGTCTCTCTCACTAGACCTGAAACAAGTGGAGTACCATCTAACATATGCATTATATCAACTTTACTCCTTACTTGTCTAGGTAGTATATGCAAGGATGCCAGTCCTTATCCATAAACATTACAGTTGATCCAGATTCAAATGGTTGATTTGACCAGATAAGAAAAAGTTTTTTTAAGATCAGAGCTGCAAAGAGGTGCACAGCTTTGTTTTTTAATCCTTCTTGGTTTCACTAATGTATTGGTAAATGGAATGGGAGTCTTATTAATTTGCCTAATTATTGGCTCATATAATTTATTTTCGTTTCCAGATTGCTAATGTATGCAGCAAGAGAAGAGCTTGTAGCAAGTATATTTAAAGCTCTCACTTGTGAGACTGATAAATTAGTTCTTTAGTGGCCGGTATGAGGGTGGAATTAACTAAGAATGCTGCTGGTAGGGTTACTCATAACATCGGTTGACAATGTTTGAGGTGCTAATACAATGCTCATACATGCCATTGCTTCATGTTGTAAATCAGAATCATTCAAGTGAAAAATATCACTCTATTGTATCTCTGTCTCTCTTCTGGTGTTACGGTCTTTATTACTGCATGGTGTTACGTCAGTGATGGAAGAAAGTTTAATGAAAGAAGTGTCTGCTAAACTCTCATGATAACCTTTTGGCACTATTTTAACTGTGTTGGGCAATTAGTGCATATATTGACTTGTTTCTGGGATTGCTTTCTGAGGAGCTGGAAGCACTGGCTGAATGTGGACCGGTGAGACCTGTAAGGAGCTACTAAAGTCACCAAAGTACATAGTATTATGTTGCTCCGATAGTGAGGTTGCACTGCCCCTTTTTGAGTGCTTACTCCATTCCATGTATTCCATTTATCCCTAGAGGCTGTGAGATTTTTTCAATACAGCCCCTTTTCTCTGTATCATTGTGCCTATGACCAAGAGTTTCCAATCTAGTCTGAAGATTCTATAGGTGTAAGGAAAAATATGTATGCTACTTCTACTAAAAGGTGCAATTTGCCTTAGGGGCATACAAAGAATTGTAACAGCCAAGCAAGTAGGTAGCTTTAGCGGGTAATGTAACTAGTGGCAGCTGCTTTTCTAAAAACATTTTTTATTTGTAGGACCACTTGTTTATAGTAAAAAAAAAAACTATATGACAAAGAGAAAATTGTCCTACTCACCTTTCTCCCCTGCTGCTTAGTCAAATATATTGAAATGGATGACATGAGTAGGGTTGCTGCCTTCCATCTTCTCCCTTAAAACTGCTGGTCAATGATCAGTGGCTCTGTTAGTACTAGTATCCATTGAAGCAGAGTAATTTTGGGTCCACCCCTACGTGTTACAAATACTTAACAAATGTACACTTGGCAAGTTTCCTGTGTGGCCTACAGATATTAATGTAGTGTGTTGCACTTGACCTAATTAATGAAGTGCAGTCACTGTAGAATTAACACACTGTGCGCCTTAATTCATTAAATGATATTGCGCTGGTATTGGTTGGATATATCATAGAGAACCACTTGTATTGGTTTTGAACATCAAACAGAGAATTGTGGCAGAAAAAGCATTTATTGGTTTAAAATAAAAGTACTTTGTGGATTTTGCATATTTTTAATTGAAAATGAAATTCTTTGAAGCACTTGAAAAGTTGAATGAGGAGAGATGTACCTGTTAGAAAGGGGGAAGAGGTACCAACGCAAGGTACTCCAGGTCATACTATGGCAATAGATGTGGGTCTTCATAAATGTGTTTGGCTCCCCCAATAGCATAACATCACTGAGAAAGATGGTCCTTTGAGATTTCCTTGTTATGGCACATTTAATTCAAGAATCATTGAGCATTTAAAGAGGACACTGTATGACATGAAACTTCATCTCAGACCTGCACAATATGAAAACCTATTGCCTGGGAACATACAGCTCATCTTAGGCAGAGAGAAATTTCAGGAAATAGCCAAGAAAGCCATACACACTTGTGTGGATGCTAGATGAGATGCAGAACAGAGAGCATGGTGAAGTGACATGATCGAGGGAGCTAGATTGTAACCTGCACTAAGGAGTGAGGAAAAGGGGAAAGGTAAATGAAAGGATAATAAAGAGAAGAAAGAGATAAATGGTACAGAGAACATAGCTTAGGACATTGATTGCGACGATTCAAATGAGGATTTTATAACCAATTATTGTTATAACTTCCACCCCCATACAATGTGACCCAGCCTGGAGGAGAAAGTAATGTACATATTGGCAAGACTTCTAATGTAATCTAACAGCACAAGATTGCACCCCGGGGTCTAAGGGGAGAAAAAGGTACAGGGGAGTCCCTTTTAAAGGACGGTTTCCCTCACCCACTCGTGGGTGGCAGGCTTCATCATTGGATAACTTCCTTGCAATGCGCACCTAGTTGCAGTGCATGCTATCAACCCCTCACAGACGGAGGAGCTCAGGGATGATTTATGATTTGACCAAAAGGTATTCTAAAACCTTGAGATGATCCGGGCATGGAGGGAGTGGAAAGAGTATGAAAGTGAACTAAAATAAACTCCCTGGTATGTCAGAACAAACTTTAATAGGACATCCAGAGGTCAGGATTAAAAGGAGTGGGCTACAGCAGGAGAATTCAGCCCGTCATAGACTTTTATTGGTTGACATGTTTCAGCCTTTATACCCTCCATAGAGGTATAGTGGCTTTCTTCAGGATCACAAACGTGCACACTACAGTGAAGGGACCCCGCATACCAGACTTAGTAGGTGGTAAAAAAGGCATACAACCAGATAGTAGGTATTTTAACCGCTCAAAAATTTTGCTGGTCAGTATCTTCCCTGAAAAGAGACAAGTGTTACAGAAACAATGAATAACACATTTCACATGCACTCTTATCAAATGCCACATGCATGCATTATCGGTGCAGGTGTGGCCTTGCACAGTGTCAGGATAATCTATTTGTAATGCTTACCCATAGTGTCGGGTGAGCTAATGGCGCGTTTCCATCGGCGCACAAACTCGAGGTGTCATCCAAATCCTATATTGGAAAGGAGTGGGGGAAAGGTTGACTAACATACAGTCATACAACTACACAGATATACAGTTGGTTCAATGTTAGTGTATGAGCTGTTGTGTGAACAACTGAACCCAGTTGGTGAACCAGGCTGTGCACTGAGTGTCATCTGTCCAGCCACCCACCAAAGGCCTATATACAGAGGGGTGGCTAAAGTTACAACTTCAAAGGAGGTAAGGTTTATCATATTGGCCTCTCCCTCAAGTGTGTGTCAAAGAAGGTTACATTACAGGGCCGTACACAACCCCATCCAGGGGTGGAGTACCTGGTAAGGACAGCCTGAAAGGCTTGTGGGCCAATGTCATAATGACTGAATAATTGAGAGGGAATTGCGCTCCGAATGGTCTAATTGTGACCAATACCCCCAGATTGTTCTTGGGGGACAAACCATTTAGGAAATACTGGTCCCTGATAGCGTGGTGCTGCACTAGGGATTGGTTGATCCTAATAATCAGCATAGCCAAGAGGATTGCGGATGCTATCCTAGTTGAGATTCAAGTCCTTTAAGGCCAGATAAAGGGTACCATTTTGGCAACCCTCTTCAAGAAGAATCTGGAAGAAATTAATGAAACCATCAAAGATCTAAAAGACAGTCTTTTGGCATCCAAAATAAAATTTAAAAAATCAAAAGGATTTAGCCCGTTTTTCATTGGAAAAAGGTCTTTCCATACTCCTCTGATGACTATAAATCACCCGACCGTAACCAACATGGTCGTGGTTATGGCTCCAGTTACTCTTCATCTGTTCAGGATACTCTACACCAGATCAAGATCCATGGTCCAGTGACTCTGAATCAGGGGGTGATAAAATGAGGTGTCCGCGACAAGAATGAGAGGCAGGTGAAGGAGGCAGGCCTGCAAATCTAGCCTCAATCAATGGCAAAGATGGTGGCCCCCAGATTCATGGCATACCCGATGCCGCTGTTTCATCATCCTGCTGCACAGTTCCCACCGCCACCACAATCCTTCTATAATCAGCCTTTTTTAGAGCAGGGCCATGGATGGTGTTGTTAATAGCAATAGGTTTCAAAAAAATGTCAATATACTTGCACAATGGCTCCAAAATCGAGCCACAGCCTGAAATGATCGGCCTTCCAGGTGGATTGTGCATGCTTTTGTGGATTTTAGGTAGTGTATATATTGTCGGCATGCGAGGCTGTGTATTGTTCAAATAGTCATGTTCATGTTTACTTAGAGAACCCTCAGCTAGGCCTTTGCCAGTGATGTTCTTTATGAGTGTGGCAATTTTATTTTATTGCTAGGGTCAGAGTTCAGTTTGGTATGATGGGATCCACTAGGTCAATTTGACGGAGGCAAGCCGAGTCAAGGTTATTTAGGCTCCTCCACCCCGGCAGACCATGAGGCAAATTTTGATCAACTACTAAATACTACGCGTTCAATCTAACCGTATGTAATTGATTTACGCTGACACTAATGTGCGCGTTTATTTTTCCTTTTTACTTTATCACCTTATTGTAGGTCTTTGCATGGAGTGGTACACATGGGGCTGGTCCCCATGCGGTCCTGAAGAAGAGGTTTAGGGGATAACCTCGAAACATGTTGGCTTTCAATATTAGGGACTATTAGCACATTATTACCCAATTCCTCCCTTTTATTAACCCCCCTTTTTATACTTTACCAACTAGGAGCACAAATAAACTCATTTACGCTCACTAGCTAGGTAATTTTTAATTTAAACCCACACCACTCCCCTCTCACTGCACTACACATAGTCTTCAATAAATAGTGCTCCTACGTAACTGTTACAAGTCGCAGCACGCCCCAAGCAGTAGATGCTTGGGATGGCCCCAATGATGAAGCATGTCACCTAGGGGAAATCTTTGGTGAGTGAGGGGACTCAAGAAAAGTATTTTCTTTTCTCTATTTGAGGTGCGTCTTACTCACTAAGTAGACCCCTCCCTTCCCATCTAGCTAGGTTCTCTGATCCCTGATGTCGGATCTTTGTTTGCATATTCTGAACCAGACATTCAAAATGAAGTCAAACAAGTTAAAGTAAGTAGAATTCCTCAAAGATATTTATGTATGAACAGAAGAACAACCGTCCATTTGGAAGGGAGAAAGGAAAACAAATGATGATCCTAATGCAGATGGAGAAGGGAACTTGGATTGGGGTGGGGCAACAAAAATATAACACGTCAGGGAAACCAGTCTATTTACAAGGGGAAAATGAAATAATTGTTCACGACGAAGACTCAGTCAAAAAGTCAAGTGTTCTTCTGGTCATCCTCTACTACCACAATGTCCAGATCCTCAGAGTCCGATGCAGGCACACGGCTGGCTGGTGCAGGAACAGTCACCACATTGGTTCGTGACACACGAGGAGTACGAGGGGAAACAGTGTGGGGCAACGGACAGGGGGAGACATTGACGGTGGAATGGGAAGGGATTTGGGAGACGACAGACGACATGGCTCTGGCCATGGAATTGATGCTGGTGGTGAGCGTGGCCAGAGAGCGGACAATGTCCTCTTGCATCATG
Organism: Triturus cristatus; assembly: GCF_964204655.1. Taxonomy (NCBI): domain Eukaryota; kingdom Metazoa; phylum Chordata; class Amphibia; order Caudata; family Salamandridae; genus Triturus; species Triturus cristatus. Next base: position 380,286,944 of record NC_140587.1, read on the forward strand.
CATATCTCCAGACACACTTGTAGCATGATGTGAGCGGACATGTCTGGCTGACCCTCACACATCCATCTCAAGTCTCCTGGCACAGCCACAGGAGGAACAACACAGGGAGGGACCTGGGGGGGACAGGAGGGATGTGGTGCCTCAGGTCCGGAGCCGATGTTGTGGTCGAGCTGGCAGCTATGAGGAGGGGGACTGGTTGCAGGGGGTGCAGCTGGAGCCCCCAATGGAATGGGGACTCTAGAGGTAGGGAGGGGCTGATGGCAGGCCTAGATTGGGCATTGGCCTGCCCCGGGAACACCGCTTCAGGACCCACAGGTAAAGAGTCTGGGGGAGAGTAGCTCTCCACCACATCATGGGCAGAGGTGTTGGGTTCTTCTCCCCCACCTTCAATGACCACAGCCTCCACCCGGGACGTAACAACAGAGTTGTGTTCCTTGTCAGTCCGGGGGGGGGGCGCAATCCCCGTGCCTCCTGATGTTGAGGGTCCCTCCTCATCCTCTTCTTCCTCGCTGGTGGAAAGAAGGTGTAGCCACCGGCGCACTGATGGCCTCCCGCTCTGGATCTGGTCCTGCTGTTCTTCCATTTGGCCAGCTGTGCCTGCTGAAATGTAAGCAAAATCCTGATGTGGTGGTTGTTTCATGCAGGACGAGACACATACATAGATGAGCCAAGGTCAGATTTTGTTTTCCTCTGATCACACTCTACAGTTGTCAGTGTTTATGAGCTTACATTATGTGTATGTGTTCACTGTCATTTACTGAATTGAGTCTGACATGGACATCTCACGTGAATGGTTGTGGCTTACACAACTGTATTGGCCAACCCTCAACCTTGGCACTCTTGTGTACTGTGTGTCCTGCCACTGCTACATGTGCCGGTTCCAAAACCACCAAAGGAGAACATGAAGAGTCCAGATTTAATTGAATTTGGCCATTGATATGGAGTCGCAGCTATTTAATGTCTGGACAAGTGTCATCTGCTTTGTAGCATTGTATGGAGCAAAACAAATGCAGAATGTGGGTCACACATCCACATAGGGTCTGGGCTATTTCTTTAGCTACATTGTGAGTCTAGCATTTTGATGTCCCCACACATAATCTGACAATCCAGTGCCACATATTGGCTTTGGTGACTGATAAGGTAGTGCAGTACACAGGTGAACAGTGGTGGGTCGTTGTGACAGCTACCTGTACATGTGAAATTCCATACAAGCCACTGAGGGTGAGACGTCTGTCAGTGGACACACCTTGCAAATTTAGAAACACTTAAGAGTGATGCAAGGATCTTAAAGTCTGTCTTGACTCCATGGCACATGATGATCTGTCTCAATTGGGGCCCAAACTCTACAAATGCAATGCAAGTCACAGCATCCAATACCATTTGGCCTGCCATGCGCACACTGGACAGTGTCTGTACCATTGCTCATCCAATGATGTCCTTGGTTCAATGGTAGTGGTGCTGGCAGAGCAGATTTCAATATAAATGGACAAGTGTGGCTAATTTACGCAGTTGTCATGAAGAAACTACAACTTCCAAAATGCACTCTGCCCTGTACAGTCCATATGCCACAGTGTGCCTTTTTAACTTGGTGACTGCTGCATGGACACGGAATCGGTGAATAGAGGCATGGGACACACAATTTTACAGCACTGTTTCACTCACATCATACGCCCAGATACATATTGCACATGATGCACTTACCAGGTCTCTGCTGCTCATGCTCCTCCAGCTGAGCAAGGAGGGTCGGCCAAGCTACTCGCAGGACCCTCCTGTACAGTGGGGAGAGGCGAGGACGACGCACATGGTGCTGGGAAGACAGGCCCACCAGCTCCTCAGCCTTGTGCCGGGACCAGGGTTTTAGGTCCTCCCAGTGCTTGCGGCATGCCGTAGCACTCCTGGTGTGGACTCCCACTGCACTGCAGCGCTCCCCGATGTTGGCCCATAGCCTGACCCGGGCTGCATTGCTCAGCTGGTGTTCTGGGTCCCCATATAGCTGAGGATATTTGGACAGCACCCCCTCAGCTAAGATGTCTAATTCCCTTTCAGTGAAAGGGGGTGCTTTCTCTTCATAACCCTCAGCCATTTTGGGGCAAATAAGTAAGATGAGAGCAGCAGCATATCAGAGGATCTGATCTCTGATAGAGGATGACTCAGAATGAACACAAAATGGCTGTCAACAACTTCCTGTAATGTATTTCCTGTCTCCCACTTCCTGTATAATATTCCTGTATAATATTGCCTGTATGAAATAATGTGTCCCGGGTCATTTTCAGAGATTACGGCATGAAAATGTAGTTTCCGGTTCCGGAGCGGCAGGCCCGCACACACATTATGGTCCGAAATCGGAAATTACGTTTCGTGCCATAAACTCCAAAAATGACCCGAACACATTATTTCATACAGGAAATATTTTACAGGAAGTGGGAGGCAGGAAATACATCACAGTTAATAGTTGGCAGCCATTTTGTATTCATCCTGATCCATCCACAATCAGTAATCAAATCCACTGCCATCCTAATGTTCTGTTGTGGAAAAAACTGAAATGACAGTGCAGGTGAACATGTAACAAAAGGGGGAACAGACCATTTATTGACATTTCTGCACGGACAGCGGGGGCTGACAACATCAAACCCCAGTTTTGTTTTCTCCAACTTTGCATTATGGTACATGTAGTCCATATTGAGTGCTCATTATCAGAGTTGTGTGATGTGTTACGTAACATTGGGGTGGAGCAGTATGGATATATCACAGACACATGATGCCTGATTTACCCATGACATCATCACTCATGTTCTGGGCCCATCATTTGTGGGGGAGTCAAATATGTTGAGGGCACAGGCCTGAATATGCAATGGTTATGGCCTTTTGTGATTAAGTGGCCCATCCACATAAGGTCCAGGTAGGTCTCTCAGGACATGTATCGTTTGTCTTCTGCGTGAATAGTTGTTTTTAGGGACATCCACTACACTGATCGCTGACATGGGCACATGACCTGAGGCACGCTCCACCTTTTGACTACTGTCAGCAGCTGTGATTTACATGCAGTTAGTGTGGCTTGCAAAGTTTTTTAGGATGGAATTTATTGACACAGTCGTGTATATCCAAGTTTCATCATTGACAACAGACAGCAAACCACATTTTGTCCATGACACTACAGGTTGTTCATGTGAAAAACGTGGCAACGAGCAGATCACGGACTTGTATGCCCTGACCTCGGTTATGTGCAATGGCCCGGTTTCCCCGATTCAGAGCTAGCCGAGGTTCCAGAGGTATGTGTAAGACATGCATGAAAGCAATGTTGTGCACAACACAACAGGCTAATATGATCTTCAACACGACTTCTGGTGAGGACAGCAGCACACCCCCTCTATGGTCAAGACATCTGAATCGCGACTTCAACAGACCAAAAGTGTGCTATATAATGGCTCGAGTCCGTATGTGTGCCCTATTGTACCTACTCTGAGGTACAGTGTTTGCATGCCTGTAAGGGGTGAGGAGATGTGGGGGGAGAGCATACCCAGCGTCGCCAGAGGAGTGAAGAAAGGGCAGTTGGTTACATTTACCTCTTTGATTTGCACAGGACATGATCTATACTTTAGTACATGCAGTGACTGTTGGGCCATGTATGTAGCTTTATGATTCTTATTGTACAATGGTTAATGTTGGGGAGCATTCAAGACATTTCAATAACACATATCTCTCATTTTTAGTGCTTGGTACTTACCTAGTAGCCACATGTTGCCAAATTCTCCCGCAGCCATTCGCCGGGCAAGAGGTGACATGCGGAATATGAAGCTGTCATGGGTACTGCCTGGGAACACTGCATGCACATTAATGAACCTCCCACTGGCATCACAGACAGCTTGCACATTGATGGAATACCATTGGTGTCTGTTGCAGAAGATGTGTGCAACGCGGTGGGGTGGCTGAAGGGCCACATGGGTACAATCAATTGCACCCATCACATGTGGGAATTGTGCAATGAGATCGAAATCTCGTGCTGCCCTTTGTCTCGTGGCCAGTGTATGTGGCATTTGTATGTGGTTGTGGGCTCTAGCAGGTACTGACCTGATGCAGGCACCGCGACTGGCTCACCTGGGAAATGCCCACATGGTCACTGGAGACCCTTTGGAAAGACCCAGTGGCAAATAAATGGTGAGCAGAAAGGATCTTGAGATATGCTGGTTTTGCATGTGAGCAGCAGGTCACAGAGTCAAGTTCCTGCTCCCACTCACATACCATATCCAAGATGACTTCTGGAGGGACACGGTACCTGGCCCTTACATCTTGGCTGGACATTCCAAATAGGTTGATCCTCTGTGCTCTCCTCCTCCTTCTCAAGTAGTAATTTTGCCGCATGGCAAGGGGCAGTGCAACAAACACATTCAGTGACATGTTGAAAGGGTTTGTGTGTGTCTGCTCTGCATTTATACATGCTGCAGGGCTGGGACTGGCTGCAGTGTGTCAGCTGATGCATGGTGGGGATGGTAGGCACTTGGACAGGTGTTTACCCTTGGCTAAAATGATTAACGGCCACAGTTCATGTATTCCAGCCAGGAATCGGATATTCCGGCCCGGGAGTGGAATTCCCGCTCCGGAAGCGGAAATTCCGGCCCGAGTGCGGACTTAAAGTTAGTAGTCGTAAATCCATTCTGTGAATACCAAAAGAAGTAAGTTCATTCTGTGAAAGACAAAAGTAGTAAGTGCATTCTGTGAATACCAGTAGTACTAAGTGCATTCTGTGAATACCAAAATGGTAGTAAGTTTAGGATTTTGTCTTAAGTTAGTTCTGTGAATCGGGGCCAGAATGTTTGAGAGCCCTTTATTCGATTTTCCTTTTTCCTTTTTTCCAAGTCGCTCTACTCTATCTTTTTCGTGAACGCATATTGTGCATAGATAGTATACTCACAAGAGGTTTTCCTACATTTCTTTAAAAATCTGGTTAACAAATCACTGGGGTTGAACCATAATTTTGTGTTTAATGAGGGACTAACCAGTAAATGTTTATATGCACAGTATACCTCTCTTTTACTTTCTCATTTCAGAGGGGAACGTTGCTTTCTCCCACACGCGCAGAAAGTGACCAATCGCAACAAAGTACAAGCCAGAACAAAAGTGTCTTAACTGCCACAGAAAAGGGATCCTTCAATCCCATTGGTCCTGACAAAAGCTATCGACCTGCAGGGGCACAAGTATGGCTGAAACATGTAGACCGAAAGTATATGTTTGATGTGACGGACACCTAAAACACCCCTCTATACATCGGTTTCTTGTTTTAAATCTTACCCCTACTCTTGTTTTATTAAATTTCAGAGGTGTTGGGTAGGAGGGATTGGGATGCAGCCCGAGTGATTGACAACGACTGAGATTAATTCAAGCATTCCATCCATCACCTTGTTGTTTTTACAATGGAATGTGGAGCAGCACTACCTGAGCTCAACATCAATAGATGAGTTGTCAAAATTGAAGCTTCGGTGAGCACCTATAAGAAAGAAGCATCAAGGGAATTGAAGGATGCAGACACTGTCTGCCGTCTGACTCTTGGTAGAGCAGGTGTTATCAGCATTGGTATCTCATCATGTACTGCATACAGATTGACAGATGCATGGCAGTGCAGTATGACTGGTACAAGCCTAATGGTCGAATGACTTCTCTCATGTTTAGTTCTGCTATTGGCGACAATTCCAGTGGAACACCCAGACAGATGATTTCCAAAGAGTTCATCCACCAAAAGGGAGGTCACCCTTCAGGAGCTTGGAACCTGTGAATGACAGAATCCAATTTGTGCTATTGCATTTGATAATTCTCCTCTGAAGTAAAATGTGTTCCTGCTCAAATGGAAAGATGTAATTTCCGCTCATGCTGGAATTCATGCTCGCTCTATTTTATTATTAGAAGAAACATGAGAGCTACATAACTATGAGTAGGGTAATAGAAAATCTACCAAACAGACTTGTAAACAGGTGAAAATGAAGGAATTAGTCCGACTGTAAATTTAAAAACAATTAGCAAGTCATAGTCAATATTTCTGAAAACTGTAGTTATGCCTGTTGTGTTTGATAAGGGGAAGATAATGTGAAACAGGTTAGCAAAATGGGGTGGAAACTAAATCTGCAGGAGTCTATGAATTTCATATGCAGAACAGGCTATTTGCAAGCCAGAGGTTTCTGCTGCAAAGGTAAGAGACACCTCTTTGAGCATTATATGGCAACATGTCTACTTATCAAAGCACATGTTTATCATGTCTATTTTTGACCATGAATCCCTTTCAAATAACTTTCTTGGAGGAGGATACAATGTAATACTACAACATTTCACATTCACACATTGAACATTGAACAGTTAATAAGCAGGTGAACCCAGAGGCCATCTACTATCATCTGTACTTATTAGGACTCACTTCCGAGGAGTGTGGGAGGACCCACTTCCAAGGAGTGTACTATAAGGAGTGAATGGAACTAGTGTGGACAGCAATTTGCAGGTGAAACCTAGAATCTAAGGGCTACAAGCTCCGTGAAGTGATGGAATTACAGAGTAGTGAGTGCCCAAGGTGAATGGGAATTCAAAAGAGAACTTCCATTCACGAAAAGATAGATACTGTGTATTTTTTCCATACCAACTTAAAATTAAGGATGTGCATTTTTGAAAACCATAGAAATAAAAAGCTGCAACTGGCAAGATGATTAGTCCATGTATTTGGCATGTGATACATGGGTCTTTTGCCATAGAAAATGGGGTACTTTTTATTTCCTTTATGGTTATATAATGCCTCTGTTTTAGCCATTGTTTTCTGTGTTGCAGTCAAAATGTAAGGGTTAAATATGGCACTTCCATTTATAAGCTGCCAAGGCACATTACCAGCTTCTGAAGTCTGAAATGCCCAATTTAATTGTGTTATTCATCGCATCTTAGTCAGTCATTTTTGTAAAAGACTTACATCTTCTTTTATTAGATGGAAAGCTGATGAGATTATGGTGGAAATTGTGTACATCTATTTTTAAAGGGCCTGGTAGCCATTTTCTTTAAATTTAAAAAGGTTTGTATTATTTCTCTATCAGTTTCCCTAATTTGTTTTTACAGCTTTTCTTTCTGAATATGCCTTTTCTTTTTTAGTAATGACATATATTAAAGTGAATATGAATGGTTTGTTTTTTACCAACTGGGGACACAGGAAGAAATCATTAAAATCATTTTTTTCACTCATTTTTGATACGATCTTTAGCAGAAGTTAAACTGGAATGCTGTAGCCATCGCTGGCATAGTTTACCCACACTATATGTGGCTTCCTGTTATTGGAGAATATACACTGTATCAGGGATCTGGTCTAATATCTTGCTAAGAGATCAGTAGCTCTAGAGAGGAACCTGTTTGTGCATACATCGGTCTCTATTGCTCATTGGGCAATCACATCTTAATTAAATGAGGTCAGATTATATATCCTATTTTGAATCATAGTATTAAATTCAGCATCATTAATATTTTCTTTCCAATGCCAACCTGTTAATTGTGTCAAAGTAACTTTTGCAATGGATGGTGTATTTCAATCTCTAGGGGACACAAACCCCATGCACACTGTGTATAATGATACATTTCTTGGGGACTACAGGTCCTAGGAATGTAGTGATGCCCATGATGAAAACAGAACAGTTCTTGATGATTTTAAGTATTTAAATAAGTATATTTATTATTTAAGGTAGCATATGAGAACAGATCATAGATTTAGGGCCTCATGTAGGTAGCCAAATACCGGTCGGTAACGTCCGATTTTCGGTAAATATGCCGTTACCGACCGGTATTCAGACAAGTGAGATGTAGGAGTCCAAAAACGACTTTTCGGTAAATATGAGGCGGTAAATACCGAATCATATTTACCGAATTCTAAAATACCGATTCATATTTACCGAAGACATAATTAACGAATCGGTAAACATGAAGTGGTAAATATGAAGTGGTAAAATCTAAAATGACATGTAGGAGCACTCGGTAATTAAGAAATCCAGGAAAATCGGTAAATAAGAGTCGGTAATTAACACGGATTGAAAGCAGGTGGTAACCATCAACAATGCATATAATCAAACCCAAAATGCAACAGCGTGGACAACATGGCCGCAATGTACGTCATTGCAAGGCGCCTACGTCTACAGGCAGCAGGACTGAGGGTGTGGCGACGGGAGGAACAAATCTACAGACAGCGCATCACACTATTCCAGCTGACTGATGCAGAGATACATGAGAGGTACAGGCTAGACCCCGAAACCATCATGGACTTAATCAGGGACCTACACCCACTCCTGGACCATCCAATAAGAAGGGCGCATGCCATACCCCCACATGTGCAGGTGCTCTGCAGCCTACATCTGTTGGCATCCGGCAGTTATCAGGTGGTGATAGCTGCGGTGGGTGGGGTATCCCAGAGTTGCCTGTCACGTTTCTTCAGGAAGGTCCTGGATGCCATGATGCAGAGAATGCACCACTACATAAGCTTCCCGAACCCACAGGCTGCACTGCAGAAAACAAAAACTGACTTTTATCACATGGCACAGTTCCCCCATGTCATCGGCTGTATTGATGGTACACACATCCCAATCTGTCCTCCAGCTGATACAGAGCACATCTACAGGAACAGGAAGTCCACCCACTCCATCAATGTGCAGGTGATCTGTGATGCAGGGAACATCATCACAGATATAGTTGCAAAGTATCCGGGGAGCACCCACGACTTACATCTTCCAGAATAGTGGGATCTACACACGACTGAGTGCCAGAGAATTCGGAGAGGGATACCTGCTAGGTAAGTAACAGTGCCGCCCCTTGAAACCTGCAAATCATAGTGTATAGAGGCTTGTTACTGATGGTTCCCTTTTACTCATCCAGGCGACAGTGCATATGCATGCCGGTCATTCATCCTCACTCCCTACCTACACCCAGCAACCCAGAGTGAGAGACGATACAACGTGGCACACAAAACAACACGCAATGTGGTGGAGCGCACGTTTGGACTACTGAAGAGCAGGTTCCGCTGCCTCCACAAGAGCGGAGGCGCACGCCAGTACAAACCCATCACCTGCTGCAAGATTATTGCCACTTGTGCAATGCTGCACAACCTTGCCACGAAAAAAGGTACAGATGTGGAACTGACATATTTTGAGGACAACGAGGATGAGTCAGGCCAGCCAGAGGGCAACGCAGCTAGAGTGCCAACTGCAATCGATGGGAGAGAGAGACGGGCAGTGATCACATGCAACTATTTCTGAGTAAGTAAGGGGACACAGCGAGTTGTGAGAAGTCCTGACGTAGTTTTAATGTGGCACCACGCCATGAACACATGAACAGGCCAATCTGGCAATATACCATCTATACAAGGAGTATGTCCAGGGTTACGTCACCCAATGGGAAGTGGCTAAGCAGGGCCACATCAATGTTTGCGCATACGCGCTGCAGTGGTGGATTGCACGGCCTGTGCATCCTCACTAGAGCCAACCCCAAGCCGCCTGCTGCTCCTGCGTGCTTCTGGGACGGGGGGTGTGATGCTGCTGCTGGTGTCGATGCTCTCCGCAGCATCCCCTGCAGCAGTTGTCGACGCCTGACTAGTCAATAGCACCCCTAGTGCACTTGTCACCTGCACCATCCCCCGAGACAGGTCGCTGCAGCACTGTGTTAGGCCCTCCTGCATCGTCACAGAGCGCCGGCACAGCAGAGAAGTCGCAGTTGCCAGACGGTTGAGTGCCCTGCTGGTGGTGTCCCGTCTCTGGCGTTCCCGGCGCCGTGCATCGATGTCAGCATCTAATTTGCTGCACAACTGCTGGATTGACTGGGACATGTCCCGAATGCCCGCAGCCATGCCGCTAATGTTAGTGTCCATGTTGACTAATGTTGTCTTCATCACCCGCATGTGCCTCTGGACTGACATGACTGCCTTTGATTGCAGGCGCTGTTGCTTCAACATTTGGCCCTCGAGCCCCAAGAAGACACCATGGCCGTCAGTGGGTGCTGGTGGACTCTGGACACGCGACCTGCGGCGCCCTCTTGCTTCCGTCTGTGCTGCCTGTGAGGTGTGGGGCACAGTGGCATGGCTCCCTTCCTGGGGCCCGGTGCGGTCTTCTGGGCCCATGCTGTCGTCTGACGAGGTGTCTAAGGCTCGTAGCCTGGCTGCTGGACGCCTCCTCATTCTCACACCTGCAAGCGGAGATGTGGCCGGTGAGTCGAACATGAGTGGCGATGCTGGCTCTGGTGGTGGTGATGCTGGCTCTCGGTGAGGTGATGCTGGCTCTGTGTGCGGCGAGGCTGGCTGTGTTGGTGGTGCGGCTGCCAGTGGGCCTGCTCCCTGGTCTGCACTTGTGCTGGCTAGAGGTGATTTATGTGGCCGGTGTGCCGTCTCTCCTGCAGCATGCCCTGTCCTGCATGATGTCACATCTGTGGACAGAAATACAACATTGGCTCAGTGTCCCCGAAGGGCTGCATTGCAAGCGTCACAATAAATCATTTCACATTCCAATATGTCCCCTGTCTCCTTGTGCCTCGAGTGCGTGACATGCCTTGTTGCCCTGTAACATTTACGTCATGGTTAGTGTTGCCCTGACTACATCTCCCGGAATGCATTGCCTGTCTGCACTGACACGTGTGGACTGCAGTGTGATTCTCGTTTCACAATGGGGGATGTGGGATAGGGGTAGGGGGGGCAACATTGCTGTGCTTTCGTCTTACCTTGGTGTGTTGCGGCTCTGGCAGAGCTGTCGGCGTCCCCAAGACCCACGACGCTCTCTTGCTCGATTGTGGCCGCCACCAGCTCCTCCAGTTCAGTGAGGGCAGGTGCCCTGTTGGTTCCACCTCCGGTCTGGCTGGCCTCCTTCTGGATGTCGCCCATCTTCCTCTTGGTTACAATCCTGAGGTCATACCAGCGCTTTTTGAGGACCTCAATGTCCCTGTGGGTCACTCCCACAGCATTGACCTGCGCCTGGATGGCCAGCCATATGTTGCGCTTTTCAGCCTCAGGCACTTGCAGGGATTGCCTTCCAAACAGCTTCTGGTGCTGCTTCACCACCTCCTCCACCAGCACCTGGAGTTCCTTGGGGCTAAATTTCAGCTTCCTCCTCCTTTCCCCTCCGTCTTTCTGTGTTCTCTGGCTGGACATGCTGTTCGTTTACCCGCTCGCACATGCAACGGCTCCCTGCCTCTCCTCTGCACTCCAAGCCTCTCCAGGGTCGGCTGATTATGTACACCTGCCTGGGTGTGGCCACTTCGGCTAATGATGTACACCTGCCTGGGTGTGGGCACTTCCTGGTTGGGTGGGCTGTCGTTGCACTGGATTGGCTGTTTCGTCAAGTCATGTGATTTGATTTACCGAATCCGTACATACTGATTCGGTATTTACCGATTCGGTAAATACCACCTCGGTATTTACCGATTCGGTGAATTCCGATTCGTATTTACCGACTGTTACCGAATCGGTAACTGTTACCGAATTTTTACCTACATATAACTTACCGATTCTAATTTACCGATTCGGTACGGCTCGGTATTTAAGAACCGGTAAAATTTATTTACCTACATGAGGCCCTAAATGTTTTACAGAATTTATGTCCGTGTATTCTCAAAAGAGCCAGGAATTATAACTGTATCTAGAGAGACATTTGAAATATATGGCATTTGAATAATGTCTGTTGGACCCATAACTTAATAAGGGACCTTTTCCAAAACAACACCATCCAGCACAGAAAATTCAGTGATGCTTACATCATGATAACGCCTACCATTTCTGCTGCATAACCAACAGCAAACAAGAAGTCTTCACTAGCATTGGTTAGAAGAAGGTGGTTTTATTCTTCCTTTACTTTAAAAATTTGTACCAGAATCATTCTCATACAGCATAATTTCTTGTACAAAATCACTTCGTGTGATGCTGGCTCTGTCTTCTGCTCATAGTAAACTACAGCAGTAGTATTAATGGTATGGGATTGATAAATTCACACTTTAAGGTTTATCCATTAAAGATGGTACATGATTGAAAGCTGGAGACACAGCATGCTCTTGTGTTCCTGGAATGGGACTAAGGACCTCTCGACTGTACTCTTCTTCGGATAGCTCTCTCAGAGTAGGTAAAGGATATGCTGATCTACTCTAGCGGCACCTTATTGTCAGCAGCAATTTGCTGAATAGAACCAGCCAAATAATACTTTCTAATGAGATTGATTGACATTTTCCTGTTTTAATCTAAGCCAGGCAATGGCGGCAGGATTACAGTTTTAACAACTTCCACCACAACAAGAGGAAAAGGGGGTCTGTATTGTGGTCTGAAATCGCTTATCAGGTATCTTTTCTTGTAGCAGCTCTCCCACTTTAGAGAGGCACCCATCAGCAGCATTTGGAATCTTAGCTTTGCCACTGTTAGATCTACAATGTTTCACTTTAGATAGTTTAGCCCCCTTTTTTCTGAAATGTTCTGTAATAAAGTAATGCTCAGTAGAGGAGCAGGTATTTTGAACATGGCCATCTTTACATGATCAAGTCAGCCACATGCATTGATATTCCGAAGAGCATCTCATAAGGTGAGCGACCACCAAATACGCCTCTAGGTAGATTATTTAATGCTCTGTGAACCCCATACAGATTATCTAACCAGCTTAACCATGGCTTCTTTAAATGTACTGTTGCACAATTCTGTTACTTTTTCATTGAAAAGGATGCAAATTTAGCAGACATAAAATCCATGAATGCCTTTGCATTGACTGCAGGAATATTGTCGGAATGAAAGGTATGACCTGCTCCCATTGTTATTAGGCACTAGAAGTCTTATGAATGCTCAAGCAGTTGCAGTTTTTGTGGGCCGGCCTAAAGGAATTTAGGACAGAGGTTGACAGCTATCAGTATATATTTATACTGGTTTACACTCATAATTGACTTGATATGGTAAATGAAAATTACCCCAAATTGTTTGTCAGAGACAGTAGGAAGAGTCTGCACTGTTTTTTCAACTATACAATGTTTTGTCTGTTGCAAGACAGTACATGGCTGCACATATTTCTTTGTTAGCTTTGGTAAATATGACAACCAATAGTATTGCTACAGTATTGCAAATGCTATTCCTTTGTAAGCTGCCCTAATTGAATCTAGCCAGGCCTGCTCATTAGGAATATGTCTTTCCATGGCTCCAGGTCTGCAAGCCGGTGTTTGGACAAAATAGAAACACAAATATCGTGGGACAGAATATCATGCCAAAAATATTGAGGACAAGAATATCGTGAAGGTCATTTTCTATGGGTACATAAAGTTTTACTATATATAACTCCATATATATGTGCCTTGACGATATATATATAACTTCAAGGTATGTAGATCTGGAGATAAGAATAGTAAATGTATACTTACCTATTTGCACTTATCTTCTTGATGTTCTTGTCCTTTATATTTTTGACACAATGTTCTGTTCATACAATAGTTGTGTTTTCAATATTCTGTCACTGATCCATGCAAGCCATGGGTATATTATCTTTACTGAGAGAGTAGGAGTAGTTAGAAAGAAAGCTATCAGGGGGACTTTCGCCTTTCAACATTGTTCATATTGCTACCAGAATGCCTGCATCTATCTTGGTCGGATATCAGGTTACAGCAGCTACATGAAAGGATTACACAGCTTTTTTAGCAGCCAAGTCTTTTGCATAGTTCACTTTAGCGTGAATTGTTTCACTTTTATGGGTCATGGTGTGATGTACATGAGTTAGCTTATCCTGAAGGATAGTTACGTTGCCCTAGAGCTGCATACTCTTTATTGGCTTCCCTTTTGAATGTCTGAATCCGCTCAATTGCCAAGGTGGCAAATCTATATTACATTCTTGATCACAAAACTCTGAATCTGACACAATAAGTGTGAAAACTGATGGATCGGCTTTCTATAGGCCATGTGACAGGGCATATAGTTCTGCAAGTTGTGCAGTAGAATCACCTAATACTTTAGAATAAGTGCATATTGGCTTGCAGTAGCCACTTTCAAATATTCCCTTGACTGCAGCAGCTCAATTGATCCAGCACACCTTATTGTAACAATCTCAATATTGCATTTTAGTTACACCAATAATGCTTCATTCAAATAGTATCCCATCACACAGTTAAATACAACATTAATTCAGCAGGTGTGTTTATGTTTCTTTACTTGAAACCAAAAGAGGAACCTATAGCTTTTTATACGAGGTCCTGCACAATGCTCCAAGGAACATGAGAGACAACAAAGTGTGAAGTTCCTCAAAGGGTGGTGAGGGGGAGAAGGGAAACAAGTCTCTTAATGAATGCCCTCACACACCGAGCAAGGTGTCATGCTTCATCATTGGGCTGTACTTCTCGTCGGGCTGGCGCTGCAATGCCCGACGGGCTCCAGCAGAGGGGCTCTTTGCCAGAGATCTTTTAAGAGACAGACGTTTGGAGCATGAGGGTGAGTGAACTGTGTAGGGAGTGAGTGTGAAGGGTGGTTAAAATAGGTTTAGCACTGCCCTGAGGGAATTAATTTTATTCACAAGGTGTGCTACCCTAATTAAAATGTGTGGGTCCTGTTTGGATATACAAAGATCTACAGGGTCTAGTACGTGTGCGTGGTCAACATGTTTCTTGCCTGTTGCCCCTAGCGGGTCACTCTGCAATTCTTCAGGACTGATTTCTAAAGAGTAAGTGCTCCAAAACTCTTACACTACTACAAGGCCAGTGCCGCAAAAAATATATTCTATATCATTAGCTTTGTAAATTCAAGATGTGGATCATTGTATATCCAAACAGGGCCCACACATTTTAATTAGGTTAGCACACCCCGTGAATAAAATTAATTCCCTCAGGGCAGTGTGAAACCTATTTTAGCCACCCTTCACACTCACTCACTCACTCACTACACAGTTCAGTCACCCTCATGCACCAAACGGCTGTCTCTTAAAAGATCTCCGGCAAAGAGCCCCTCTGCGGGAGCCCGTCGGGCATTGCAGCGCCGGCCCGACGAGGAGCACAGCCCAATGATGAAGCATGACAACTTGCTAGGTATGTGAGGGCATTCAATAAGAGACTTGTTCTCCCCCTCACCCCCTTTTGAGGAACTGCACACTTTGTTGTATTTTATGTTTCTTTATTCATGACTTCTCCTTCACAATCTATTAAAACCGTAGCCAATGTGGTTCGTCCTCTCGGACTTCTTCAGAGCTACAAATAATATACAGAAATACAAATTACATTTACAATATTAACAAATACTATTTTTGAAAACATTTTTACCAATACATTTACATCTAACCTACATTGCCCAATTTACTACATCACCTTTTTGGACATGGTCAATAAGTTCAAATCACATGCGAGAGAAAGTGCCATAGTTCAATGCACAATAGGGGGAACTCATTTCCGCAGTGAAAAGTAAGGTTCCAGGCAATATTATATTGGCGAGGAAACTCTATAAAAAAGTTGTGGCAGAGGCGAAGGAGGCCCACGATTACAGTTTTTGGTGGGATCTAGTGGAGGCAAGCGCCAGGAAAGACTCCAAGGGGTTCTGGGATCTGCTGAGAGCTAGGGACAAACCTCTTGATTCCCAGTTTACTTGTAATATTCCGGGTGATCTCTGGTTTGCCCACTTCTCCAAATTGTACTCTGTCCAAAGTGGGGAACCCCATCTAAACATGGGCCTTCTCGCCAGCTTACCAGCCGAGATTCCCATCATTGCCTGCCCCTTCAGCACTGAGGAAGTTGCAAGGGCAATCAGTTGTATTGTATCCAATAAGGCTGCTGGACCGGATGGAATTCCGGGCGACTTGTTGAAGAAATATCCATTACCGTGGAGTAGATTAATTGCCTCACTTTTGAATGAGGCTGTGTTGGGAGGTTCTCTCCCTGACTCATGGAGGGGTGCTGATGTCGTCCCTATTTTTAAAAAAGGCTGTCGGGACGACCCAGCTAATTATCACCCTATTAGCCTGCTTGACTCAACACAAAAGGTTGCGGGCAAAGTGGTACTAGGCAGGATTCTGCAGTGGGTCGAAGAAAACCAGGTTCTGTCATATTTCCAGGCAGGTTTCAGATCAGGGATGGGTACCATTGAACAGACGTTTCGCCTTTTAATGATATACTGGAAAGTGGTCGTGCTGGGTGGGGGCAGCTTGTATTTAGTCTTTATAGACTTGCGAACTGCCTTCGACCTGGTCCCACGAGTCCAATTGTGGAATGTCTTAGGTAGGTTGGGTATACCTCCCTATTTGTTGGCCTTGCTCATAAAGTTCCATGAAAGCAACTTTGCTCAGATTAGATGGGGTACCCAGGGGGAGAAGACATCTCGTATTTCCGTAGATAGGGGCGTCCGCCAAGGATGTGTGCTTGCCCCCACTCTGTTTTCTCTTTATGTTAACGGAGTGGTGGACCATCTGCTTCAACAGCCGTCAGATGCACCATCCTTGGCTGGTAGGAAAGTTCCTACGTTCCTTTTTGCGGATGATACCCTCCTAATTTCAAAGTCACCAGTAGGTATCCAAAAGTTGCTTTCTAGCTTTAAGGCCTTTTGTGATACCAAGGGCCTGTCTATAAACATAAGCAAGACCAAATTCCTTGTTCTTAACCCTCCCAGGAAAGCGGTTGTTCCTACCTTGGACTCTGTTTCTCTTGATAGAGTCAACGAATTTGACTACCTAGGTATTCGACTGTGTGTTAATATGAGTTGGAAGGCGCACCACCAAAAGGTGTTTTTGACCCATAAGAGGGTCTCAGGGGCCCTGCTCAAGGAACAACGTGCCTCAGCTTTAAAACCTATTGGGGCTCTACTTGATATCTACAGGGCAAGGGTGGTGAGTGCAGCATTGTATGGTGCGGAACTGTGGGGTACGCAAAGAGTTGACATCCTGACACACCTTGAAAATAATTTCCACAAAGATCTTATGAAGTTACCCCCACAGTACCCCTACAATTCCCCTCTTGCTAGATGCAGGCACACGCCCAATTTGCGAGCAAGCTAGGCTACGTCCCCTTTTACTATGGGCCAGGATATGGAATGTCCCTGAATTGAGTAGCTATGCAGATGCCCTCAGCGAAATCTTATCCTTATCTGGCTGGTATAAGGTAATCTGGCTCAGGGAGGTTAAGCGACTTCTTTATGAGCTGGGTTTAGGAGATGCTTGGGTCAACAGAACAGCACCCTCAAAACAAATGCTTAAGAAGGTTTATTGGCTCTGGGTGGATAATGAGAGGTTGTGTAACCCTAATCATTGCAAATCTGTTGCCCAGTTTCTGCTAGTTAAGGAGATCCCTTTCAGAGAACCTTACCTGGATTCAATCCTCAACCCGGGTGACGGAGCACTATACTTTAAATTCAGGGTGGGTGTTCTTCCTCTAGGATTCTTCACGTCTACTTGGAATCCTCCATTCCAAACCATTCCTTATTGCCCCTTTTGTGACTCAAGGGTGGAGTCTATAGCTCATTTGTTGTTTGAGTGCCATGCTTATTCTGTGCCCAGGTCGAGATGGTTGAAGCCTTTATGTAGGAGTCTAGGCACAAGATCACATTTGGAAGCTCTACGCATATTGCGCTCAGATGCCTGTCCCTTTTTTGCCTGTTGTATGGCTAAATTTTTGGGCTGGGCTTGGAGGATAAGAACTGCAAGGAAACAGTTGTCACAGTAATGTGTTTTTCTTATAAACTTTTAGATATTAGACAGTATATGGAATTTAATAAGCTTTTATCTTGTAATTGTATTGTATTATGTGTTATTTATTGTGCGATATGTGTTGTATTGTTGTGCTTTTATGACTAACTGTCGAAATAAAGCTTTTTGATGATGATGATGACAATAGAAATAGCAATCTTATAATTAAATCCTGCTGTATTCAAACATCTTAATAGGGATAAATGGTACAGGTCATTTCTCAGAGGCTCACAATCGTGTTTGATTAACAATTTCCTATATAAAATCTTTAAAAATTAGGGTGAATCAACATATAATTTTATGCCTCTTCAGTGTTGTCGGGCAGTCCAAAGAATATAATTCTTATAGAAGGGGTGTTAAAGGATTGAATTTATGACACTTTATCTAAGACATGCCGATTTTGATAAACATGATGGTTGTCACTGTAGTAGTTTTAAAATATGTTGGGTTTAAAACACAGGAGATTCTTTTAGAAACTAAACCACATTAAACCTTGTGAACATGTAGAGTTTGAAGCACTTGTTGAGGAGTCTTATTAGACCTACAAATGGGCTGCCAAATGCTAAGCTGACCATTCTTTGGACTGCCTGGCAACACTGAAGAGGCATAAAATTATAGGTTGATTCACCCTCATTTTCAAAGATTTTATATGGGAAACTGTTCATCAAACACGATTGTGGGCCTATGATAATCAGAATACCTAGTCTTCGGTACCCGTTTGATAAGGGTGTATTCTTGAATTCATTTTTAGGTTGGAGAATGGGGTAACACCAACTGCAGTGCTACGCCTGGGTCAAAAGTCAAAATAGAAGACTGGTGTTTGCAACAAAATTCTAAATATTTCATGTACTGGTTCGGGAACAGATTTACTTTACGAGGTAGGAATTTATCATAACCTTGGGTGCGCGTGTAACTGCCCTATCCAAGGGGGTTCTATTGGACTATGACTCATTCCCCCCTGAATCTGGTTTAATAGGTCACCACCATAAATATACACTAAGGAACGGATAAACTGTCACACGCAGCACTCAAGATAGAAGGCTAACACCTTATGGTAAGGACTGCTTACACACAGGCTTAGAACTTGAGGCAATCTTTAGAGGGGAAGATCAATAGACAACACTATGAAACAAATTCAAAACAGTATGGGTGCTCCATCCCACCTGGAGCTTCACACTGTGTAGTGTTTTTGAGGAATGACCTGTTCCTTTAGCACTATTATGTATGAATGAAGCAGCATTTAATTATAAGATTACTATTTCTGCTGTGCATTGAACTATGGCACTTTCTCACATGCGATTTGAACTTTTTATTGACCATGTACAAAAAAGTGATGAAGTAAATTGGTCAATGTAGGTTAGATGTAAATGTATTTGTAAAAATGTTTTAAAAAATCGTTTTCTTAAATATTGTAAATGTAATTTGTATTTCTGTATACTTGTAGCCCCGAGAGAACGAAAAGCGTTGATTTTAATCAAAAGTGAAGGAGAAGTCACGAATAAAGAAAGAAACACACCTTCTAAATTGATGTTGTATTTGACTGTGTGACAGGATACTATTTGAATGTAGTATTATTGGTGTAACTAAAATGCAATATTGAGTTTGTTACAATAAGAAGTGCTGGATCAATTGATGTATTTGCCATTGTGGAGTTTTGATCTCAGGAGGCTTAGGGGTATTGAGCCTCAGGTCCTGTACACCAAAAGCTTAATTCACATTTCACCTTACAATGAGATAAGTGCAGTCACAGTTGCCTCAATTCCTGAGAATTTTCGACATTGTTTAGCTTTGGGCAGACTAGCACTATCTAAGGAAATGCTATATCCAACATTGGACTTTTATGACAATAGGGAGGAAATGCTAGGGGACCTCTTTAAACCAAAATGCCCCATCACGGACAATCCCAAAGAAACTAAAAAAAACAGGAACTCGCCAGATGGTGGGATGGGGCGACCCTGAAATTAAAATATATCAGGAACAAAAGGATACCGCGAGGCATCAGGATCCTGATTTTCCCTAACTATGAAGACCTAGTGACTGGCATTTTAGATGAGTGGGAAGAGGGCCTCTATGATGCCTCATATAGGATGATGAGGATTTTCATAACCAACTCTGAAAGGAAGGTAAACAAAATAAGGGAGGAAATATTGAAGCTTGCGAAAGAAATATCTGAAATTAATCTGAAGGATGCCATACAAAAAAACCTATGAAATTCTGAAAAAAGAACTCACCTCCCACCTGATTTATTTGATAGACAAGAAACAAAAAAAGATTAAAAGAGATGAGGTTGACTATGAAAGGGGACGGATAGTCACCTTTTCAAGGAAACATGACGACGTACCATCAAGACCCATAACAGACCAGAGTAATGTTGAAAAAGCAGTAAGTGCATCCTCGCGTAGCACTTCCTTATCCTCCTTCGAAAGTGATCCAGGGGAGGGGCCTAGCAATAAAGATGCAACACCTTCCACATCTCTTTTCTTAAGAGAAGTAGAAAGGTAAGATTAGGGAACAGAAAGAGAAACCAAAACACAGACCAAGGAGGGGAGGCAAAAAACATAAGAACAGGCGTACAAACAAGACTACAGAGCTAAATGACACAGATGAGGAAATTAGAACTAAATTATGGGAATGGGCAATCTGATAATGATGATGACCTGTTGATTTCTGATGAACTGAGTATTGTTCATTTGTTCTTCAAGGTCCTAAATGACCACAAAATGTTTGTCCTCCAGAAAGGCTTGAATTTTTGTGTAACAGAAATCTGTAATTTTGTCAAATGCCTATATTGATCTGTATAAATTTGTGAGAAAATTACGATTAAAAAAAGTACTTTGATGAGCATCCCTCTGTTCCAAGTGTCATGCAAAATAAGGATAATCGGTCCACACTAACTATTTTGGAACTAAGGAGATATACATTTACTAGCAACTCTAGATGAAAATGATAACAATGTGGATATTGTACAATTAGCTTGTATTCTGGATATACATGAGGATACAACCATAGATAGTGGTTTACGAAATAGATCTTGATTCATGCCACCAAGAACGCAGGACACATTCATAAATGAATTCTATGATAAAGTTTCTCAGCAATTGCATCAGTTAGAGGACAAACATTAACAATACACATTGCAAATAGGGTTACAATCTTTCTAAAAAGGACAAAGCATTATTCAAAGTCACTAAGAGAAGCTCCCCAGTTGGTTATAGGAGAGGCTGACAAATGGGGTAATGTAGTATTGATGGATCGTAAAGACTATTTAGGAGAAATTGACAGACAATTGAATGATACCAATTGTTATGAAAAATGTAAAGAACATCCTATTGCTAATGTTGAGAGAGCCATCATGCTGGATTACAGGATTGGCACGAATCATGTTTAATCACAGATCTTGAATATCAATATGCACAACTTATGATACCTCTGTATTTACATACTCCCTAAAGTCCACAAGGGGGGGTCACTTTCCCCTGGGAAGACCCATTATATCTGGGAACGGGGGACCCACTGAACGCCTATTTGAATGTGTTGATGGCTTTTTACAGCCGTTTGCAAAAATCTTCCCTCATATCTAAGAGATAGCAGAGATGTGTTATGTAAATTGGAGGGCTTCGACTGGGACGGTGGGGACCTAATGTTGTCACTATGGATGTGGAGGGGTTATATACTTGCATCCAAATGGAGTGTAGTTAGGAGGCCCTTAGGCATTTCCTGTACAAACGTAGTGCCAAGCATCTAGAACACACCCTCTTGCTGTTGGATATGGCTCAAATGATTTTGACTATGAATGTGTTTTTGCACAATGACACCTGGTATCTGCAGAAGCAGGGGGCTGCCATGGGATCCAGGTTTGCTCTGTCTTATGCAAACCTTTTAATGGGTTTGTATGAGAAGGAGCATGCATGGGGACCTGGATCACATAACTGGAGTGACAACATCATCTTCTACGGAAGATATATAGACAACGTGATACGGATCTGGAATGGAGGTGTGGAGGAGTTGCTCCCATACCACAGTTATCTTAACAAAAATAGGTTTAACGTCAAGCTGACTATAAACTATTCAAGAGAAGCAATTGAGTTTTTGGATCTGAAACTTTAGATATCTAACACCACCATTCACAGTGATGTCTATAAAAAACTGACATCCTGTGATAGTGTACTCCATGCCGACAGTGCCCCTTCACGCATGACCATTAACGCCATACCATATGGCGAAATGGTTAGAGCAAGACTGAATTGAAGTCAGGAACAGAACTTTGTCAAGAACGTCAAATCTATAAAA
Organism: Triturus cristatus; assembly: GCF_964204655.1. NCBI lineage: Eukaryota > Metazoa > Chordata > Amphibia > Caudata > Salamandridae > Triturus > Triturus cristatus. The sequence continues at coordinate 380,308,885 of NC_140587.1, forward strand.
AAGAACTTTAGAGAAAGAGGGTATGCACAGAAGTTTTTGGACAAAACGGAAACTAGAGTAATGACATTGGATCGGAAATCCACTTTGGTGCCACAAATCTAATAAGAAAGGAGATCAGACGGAGGTGGCATTCATCACACAATACAATGCATATAGTGATAATATTTATAACATCCTGAGGAAAAACTGGCATCTACTTACATCTGGACGGATGCCTGCAGGCACAGTCTCCAGTAGACCGAAAGTGGTCTATAGGAGAGGCAGTACATTGAAAGAGTTATTTTGCACTTGCTATGTAAGGGACAAGAAAACCAACATGACTACTTGCCTTTCCTGCAAACCTCCTGGTTTTCATGTGTGTGGGACATGCACAATTTGCCAATAGGGGTGTAACAAGAAAACGGGGTTCAGGTATAACACCACTTGCGAATTCTCCATCAATACTTTTATTAACAGTAACTATATATACGGCCTCTGTGATAGGCAGCTCCTGAAATAAAATCTATGTAGGATAGATATCCAGTAGCAACTCACATACATGAAGCACTCTACAGAGACAGGCATTTGGTTTCATGCAATAGAACATGTATTAGCACAGGAGAGGGGTGGAAATAGAGAAATAGCATTGAGACAAGTAGAGGCAGGCTGGATTTGCCATCTGAGAACAATATCTTTGGGCCTCTATAAGAAAAGCAAACTATCATTTCCTGTGACTATACCATCAAAATAAATTATGTATGGGGTATGCTGGTTATGGTTATACAGAGAGGCATTCCCCAATGTTAGGATCTGGAGTAAAGCAATCATAGTACTATTCATAAAACCACAATGGGATTTCAAAAAGATGACTGATTGTGACTATGGTTGAAACTTCTTCCTTTGCAGTCACTCATCCACTGACTGTATTTCCTTAGTTTCTAAAACAGCTGAATCTAGCCCCTATTGACACCATGCTTACAATATAGAGCGCTTAATAATAAGTTACGGTCTTTATGATTACACATGTGCCAGTCCAAGATGGCCTCTATAAATGATGCTAAACAATGGGAATAGGAACTCAATTGTGAAACCATTAATACATTTTAACTAATTTGACATTCAAATATAGTTATAGAATTTGAAAATGTGTGGGGACATATATAACAGTAAAATAAAGTACAGAAGTACAAACTACAGTTCCCTTTATCAAGGCAAGTCTAAGATATTTGCCGCCATAATGCTTGTCGATGAGTGCTCTAGCTGAAGCCCAAAACAGTTTCCCATATGCATGTATTTTAATGAACCATGAAATCATAGTATCAATATATTAAAAATGTTATGAGACATGAGGGGAGTTTTATTTAGACACCAGAGAATGGAACTTGTATTCGCATGATGCTTTTTTAGACACTTTAAAATGGCGACCACGAAAATACACCCTGTTCAGTCATAGACATGACGCGTTAAACTAGATTTTTAAAATTGCTTTCTATTGGCACAGATTTAGTCAATTTAACCCTGAATTGAGGTTATCAGTGAATTTAGGACCATTATGAGGCCACCTGTGGGGTATTACTGAGGTTCCGCATAACTGAACAGAGATCTGTTTGATGCATTTAGACATTTCAAACTGGTGGCCATTAGAACGTTGCTTAATGAGCCACACTCAGAGTGGGGTATTTAAATGTGGCTTATTCAATGACACAGGTTGAACGAACTGCCGGTACCATATTGGTTTACACGCCGCCAAAAACTTTAAGTTAATTGTGGGGGGACTGTGGTTTAGGAGGAGGGACCCAGTCAATGAATTACGGTGATGGGGAGCCTCTCCACATAATGGGTAGTGAGGCCAAATTTCAATGGCAACATTGTTACTGGGGCTGGATACCTTTTTGCCAACAGATTGCCATAATGCTGCCAGACACTACTTTAATTTTGACATGCTGGAGAATAAACTGTTTATGACAACGCTTGGTCCTGGGAATATCGGATGCTAATACAGAAGGGGTGTTACCGGATTGAATTTGTGACACTTATCTAAGACATGCCAATTTTGATAAACATGATGGTTGTCACTGTAGTAGTTTTAAAATATGTTGGGTTTAGAACACAGGCTAAGGGATTCTTTTAGAAACTAAACCGCATTAAACCTTGTGAACGTGTAGAGTTTGAAGCACTTGTTGAGGGGTTTTATTAGACCTACAAACAGGTTACCAAATGCTAAACTGACCATTCTTTGGACTGCCTAGTAACACTGAAGAGGCATAAAATTATATGTTTATTCACCCTAATTTTCAACGTTTTTATGTGGGAAACTGATTCATCAAGCACAATTGTGAGCCTATGATAATTGGAATACCTAGTCTTCAGTGCCCATTTAATAAGGGTGTATTCTTTAAATAATTTTTAGGTTGGAGAATGGGGTAACACCAACTGTAGTGCTATGCCCCGAGTCAAAATTCAAAATAGAAGACTGGTGTTTGCAACAATATTCTAAAAATGTGATGTACTGGTTCAGGAACAGATTTACTTCACGAGGTAGGAATTTATCAAAACCTTGTGTGCTGGTGGACCTGTCCTACCCCATGGGGTTCTATTGGACTATGACTCATTCCTGCTCAGAATCTTGTTTATTAGGGCACCACCATAATTTTACACTAAGGAACGGATAAACCGGCACACACAGCACTCAAGATAGAAGGCTAACACCTTATGGTAAGGACTGCTTACATACAGGCTTAGAACTTGAGGCAATCTTTAGCGGGGAAGACCAATAGACAACACTATGAAACAAATTCAAAACAGTATGGGTGCTCCATCCCACCTGGAGCTTCATACTGTGTAGTGTTTTTGAGGAATGACCTGTTCCTTTATCACTATTATGATGTTTGAATTAAGCCGAATTTAATGATAAGATTACTATTTCTGTTGTGCATTGAACTATGGCACTTTCTCACATGCGATTTGAACTTGTTATTGACCATGTACAAAAAAGTGATGAAGTAAATTGGGCAATGTAGGTTAGATGTAAATGTATTTGTAAAAATGTTTTAAAAAATAGTTTTTGTAAATACTGTAAATGTAATTTGTATTCCTGTATATTATTTGTAGCCCTGAAGAAGTCAGAGAGAATGAAACGTGTTGGCTATGGTTTTAATCAATTGTGAAGGAGAAGTCACGAATAAAGAAACAAACACACCTGCTTGATTGATGTCGTATTTAACTGTATGATGGGATACTATTTGAATGAAGCATTATTGGTGTAACTAAAATGCAATATTGAGTTTGTTACAATAATGAGTGCTGGATCAATTGATGTATTTGCTATTGTGGGGGTTTTTATCCCAGGAGGCTAATGGGCATTGAGCCTCAGGTCCTGTGCACCAAAATCTTAATTCACATTTCACCTTGCAACTAGATAACTGCAGTCACAGGTGCCTCAATCCCTGAGAATTTTCAACACTGCAGCACAAGCTGCAGGGATTTTTTGTTTAGTGCCAACCACTGGCTGTGCAAAGCCATTTATGTAGAACATGCTCTTTTGCACGTGTGGGTAAAAAATTCATAGTTTGTGGTATGTTTTAGGTGGAGTAGGGTCATACTCAAATTTTATATCAGTAGCATTTACAGAAGAGGTCAACTGCATCCAGTGCACATGTAGAGACCGAGCATTAGGAGTATTTACTTTAGTTGCTGCTTCTAGTGTAGGTATGGGAGAGACTATAAGGATCTGCTTCCACTGGGCCAAAGGACTGTCTACACTGCAGTGAGAATGTTTTCTGTATGAGTAAACTGTCCTTCAGCAGAGTATAGATATGATCTAAATATAATGGAGGTGGTTTCCCCCTAATACAAACTATGTATGTGAAGCCTGCAGTGTGAGAAATAACCCTAATTACCATGTTTTTTATTATCTTCAGTCTGAAAATATCCAGTCTCTAACATGTCTACTTGCAGTCTACATAGGATAGCATTGTGTAGTTTTAAAACAATGTTTGGCAGGAAATGTGGGAATGATTAATTCGTACAAGGCTTCACTTGCTCAGCATAATGTGCTAAGTAAACTCTACCAAAGTTAAGAAATCCCAATAATGCTTGTGATTTTCTCAGTGGGTTTGGACGTTGTAAAGTAGCACACTTCAGTAGAAAGTCAGGTGCTAAAACTTTACACTCACTTGACAATTCATATCCAAGTAAAATCACATTTAAATATGCAATTTTCGATCGTACTTTTACACCTGTATCGAGCAAACCTAGTCACTATTCTGTCCACCTTAGTCAGGTGTTCAGTAAAGTTTATCAGTGATGCATATATCATCTACATATGATAGGTCCTCAGGATCTTCATTTATAACTATGATTTTTGCTGTAAGAAGCCCAGGCCTATTTGTATACTCCATGGTCAATCTTGACTAGGTGTATTGAAAACCTCAGAACAAAAAATAATTTAGATACTGTTATTCAAGTGCTATATTCTGCCTGAAACACCCCTTTGAGTGGTTTCATATTTTTTCCTCTTCAGATGTCTCATTATTCCAGTACAATTACCATTTTGTATAGCAGTCCTGCTTGTATCTGCATTCATGCTTGTATCTGCATTCAATTTTCTATTTCCTAGAAAAATGGTGGATAAATTATCAGACTAATTCAACGGAAAATGTGTGTTTTTTGTGAAACTAAAAACCACTATTCAAACTTGATATTGTAGCTGATCTAAATAGCTTTTATATTGTGCTTAGCTTCTGGCTCCAATGGATATTGAGCCTGCACTTGAGGCTCACTCCATAAGGGAATCACATGTGGAACTTACTACCTTGTCCCATTCCACTTGATGTCTATACAATTCAGAAGCAAGTTTCAAAGTCCACTCAGATGCATATTTTGGCCCAACTTTTTCAGGTACTAAGGAGGAAAATGCTATTAACTCCTCATTGAGGGGTGCACACCGAATACAAATCAGAGCCCAGTTATCCTCTGCACTAATTAGATCAGAAGAATCCACCAAATGTGCGCAGCATATAGCTTTTATTTTGCACTGTATATCCCCCTCAATCTTTGTGTGTTCATTAGAAACCCTATCTGGATGGTTTATATGCATCCAGTGTCTCAACCAGTATTTATTCTTTAGTTGGAATCACTACCCGATGCTCCTTGTAAGTCTGATTAACAATTTTCACTTCTGCTGCACTGTCCAGAAGCCCTACTGAGTCCCGTTCCACAGAAATATTGTATTTTGCAGGGCATGTTTCTTCTCTAAAATGAGTTTCTGCCCCTGATTAAGGCTGCATGAATCACATTTTCCCTGAGTCCCTCAGATGCATTCGTATAAGAATGAAAGGTTTATCACTGTTGCAAATCTATGATTTTTTTGCAATGACCCTCTCATGAGCCTAAGGGAAGAGTAATACAATGTAGATGTTTAAATTAATTTCAACATTGTAATATTTACCTAATGCTTATTAAAGAAGTAGCCCAGAAGGTGTATTAGTTAATACTCACTTCAGCCAAAGTGAGTGACCTTCATTTGTAAATGAAAAAAAACGTAATAAAAACAACTGCTCACATAACACAAACAATATATTAATAATGCTTGTGAAAATATTGAGAAGGGAGAAAAAAAGGAGACTTATGTAACCCCAGTGAAGTGACCATAACCAACATGTAGTAAAACACAAAGTGACCATATTAAAAAACAGTTTATTGGAGTAAGAAAGATGTTTTTTGTGATTGGGATTCAATATTTCAGATCAAGGACCAGAGTCTTTTCTAGTGCTCTCAAGAATATCTTTATTGGATGCAGACGACGTTTCATACTGACTATGGCTATGGGGGTCTCTTCAGGACGGAGAATTCTGGTGACTCTGGCATTTAAGTTCCTGTCGTAAGCGCCAAGTTACTGGTGCCACTTTCTTATAATTCACCAATGGTCCACACCCCTAGTTCATTGAATCTGGGTGACTGGTATGAGAACGGTACCATGCCATGCAGAAGGACTGAAAGTCTTCAATGTTGAGCCCTTAAGATAGGAATACATCTGGTGTAGTCAGGTTGAATACCATGAAAATAATTATGATAATTATAGTAGGGATTGCCTCAGGTGAGAACCGATCCAGTCCTGTGCAAGCATCGATTGCCCACTTCCTAAGATTAAGGACCCAGCCCATGGAGTAATCTGTGACTGCTTGCCCTAGATCTGGCAAAGCAGGGGCTCCAGAATGAAAATAAAATAAAGAATGAAAATAAAGAGTTGGTGCTCCAACCTAACAGAATGGGTCGGCGCACCAACTCTTTACAGACCCTGCCGGTTGGTGATCCACAACGGCTTCTTGATTGCAATTTTCATTCTGGAGCCCCTGCTTTGCCATATCCATGGCAAGCAGACTCAAATTACTTCATGGACATGTGTTAGCCTAACCAGAGAGGTGTAAAAAGCAGGGGCAGAATGCTGGTCATCCTCAGATTGCATCAAAATGGTTGAGAAGGCTGATTATTGTTTTGATGTTGTTTTTGCCTATTTTGCTCAAGAAGATGCCTATGTTACTATATACTTCATGTTTGTTACAAAAGATGTTTTTGATATCACGGATGATGGTCCATTTGCAGTTAAAGGTAGATGGTCTTTATTAGGCAAACTTAATTAATCTTTATTTGGCAAAGGTGCAAATATTTCACCACTTCTGTTTTTCAATGGTTTAGCTGCAGTTGATTCATTTGTTTGCACCTAAAGGTGTTGGTGACACATCTTCATGCATAACCTTGCTTTTCCCACCACAGTCACTGGAGGCTTAGATATATTTGGCATAATACTAGCAGCACCTTCTTCAGTAAACGTGGAAAGGTACAGCTGAAAATACAATGCAAATGTATTTGGAGCATCCTCTTGGTTGGAGAGTTTTTGTGGGGCACGTACTGAAGGAAAAGAGGATTTATTAGTAGTAGGCTTCAAAATAAATTAACTATATATAATCAATTGTACCGATTGTTGAATATCAAATAAAATGCAATGAAGTACAGCAGTTTGCAAGGTTACATAAACCTTCCTCTTAATATACTGCTATTTTTTCTAATCCAAACGTTTTAATAAGCATTGCCCAAGCTAATAGGTCTGGCTTTGTCATTACACAATAGAATTTATTTATAAATGTATACATTATTTTGAAAGATGCAAGGGCCTTGATAATGTTTTGAGAAATATTTTTAAAAAAACATACAGCCATAATAGTCACTGGAAGAGTAGGGAATTACTTTGTGGTTGGAAGTGCTGGTGAAAAAGCATGATGCTATCATGAATAATGATGCACTGGCCGTTCTATATACTGTAGGAAGGAGTTGAAAATATTTATAATTACACTTTCTTTTAAAGAAAGATTGATGAAGAGTTGTACAAAAAACAATTTACCAATATTTCACATTTTTGTCTGAAGAAGATGCCTGTGGTACTCTATCCTTTGTGTTTGTTGCAGAAGATGTTTATGATATCATGGACAATGGTACCTTTGCAGTTAGAGGTTGAAGGTCATTAGGCAAACTTAATGAATCTTTTCTTTTTTAAAGATACATAAGCAATCAATAATGTTGAAGTCTTTCTTATGATGACACTGCCGGATGCTCAGTGCTGCAGGTCTCTTAAGGAAAGATAGGCAAGGAATACACAACAAAAAACTAATCATATTTGAGGGAGGCAACGGAAGCCCTGGATGAGCCAGATATCGTTGATCACAATTTAACCCCAAAGCTTACTGCAAAACGTTTGGTAAAAACGACAATCATACAATCTGGAATTGACGACAAGCAAGAACTGTCTCGAAAAGCCCATGCCAGTTTATGTGACTCACTGTACCGAGAGCTGGGGAAAGCAGTGCACTTAGCCTGCCCCATGAACCTGGCCATTATTCTGCTGAGGCTGAGATGCGGTCTAATTCTCCTAAAAGTTTATACATTTGGGAGGCTAACTGGGTCTATGGAACATCACTGCCGCTTATGCAACTATAAGAAGGAAAGTCTCTCCCACGTAATATGCATATGCCCAGTTTTGAAAAATGCTACCGATTGAAACTCCTGTTTCACAAACCCGGCATAAAACAATGCAACATGGCTATCTCTTCATGTCTGAGTGGGGTGAACCCGCAGCTATTAGCTAAATGTGTGAAATGCCTCAAAGAAGTTCTAAAGCTACTAAAACTACCATCAGAGTTTTTTACTATTTTACCCGAAGAGTACCTAGCACTTTTTTCCATCTTGGTTAGACTACACTTGGCTCCTGGACTTTATTTTGAAACAGCTGTGCACACTATAGTCAAAAAGTATTGCCCTAGGAAGTTGTATCTGCATTACAGATTTTTAATGCAGCTTTAGATCGGTCACAGTATCACTTACTAGAATTGACTGCCTATGTTTTTGAACAAGGTTTAATTGGCTGAGGTGGCCACGGCTTGTCCTGGTCTGAAGTTGATTAGTAGCCTGCAGCAAAAATGAATTTTTCTTAGTAGGCTGCTGTGGCATTCCATCCAAACGATGATGAAATTTATATTACTACCATGCGACATGCTTCAGAGATGCGGTTTGAGGGTTCTGCTTGGTGATTTCAGCAATAATAATTCATTCATTAAACATTTCTTCTCTACCGATCTCTTGGTAGTCTACATATCTTCTATCTATGGAGTAGGTTCCTATTGCATCTTCATTTGAAGGCCCTTTTAATCTCATGTGGACATCATCGCACCTTGCACTTAAGTGGATCTGCTTCCCTATCGAGTTGACTGCTGCTACGTGTATCGATTGATTAAGCTATGATTTGTCACCTAGTTTTGGCTGTGTTACCCAGATTGCTGTTTTTATATTGTGATGGTTTTAAATAACTTGATGCAATAACAATATTATCTATCTTGATTTGGCAAGGGAGCATATACTTCACCACTCATGTTTGTCAATGGTTTAGCTGCCATAGATTCCTTTTTGTTTTGCCAAAAATGTTGGTAGCACTAACACTTTTTTGCTTAACCTTGTCTATGCCACGTAAATCACTGAACATTTACCTTTATCTGACCTAACGCTAGCAGCTCTTTCTTCAGTAGATATGGAGGGGTGCACCTGAAGAATTTGAGACCCTTGCGGCAGCTATAACAGACTTACTTGGAGCATCCTCTTGGTTGAGTATTCTGGTGGGGTAAGTGCTGAAGGAAAAGAAGTTATTAGTAAGCTTTAAAATAATTAAGTCATAATCAATTCAAATTATTGCTGAATATCAAATAAAAAGCAATGCAATTAAGTATATCAGTTTTAAAGGTCACCTTAACCTTCCTCTAAACATACTTCTAAATTTGTACAAAAAGTTTTAATAAGCATTGTTCAATCCGATAAGTCTGACTTTGTCATTGCACAATATAATTTATTTAGACATTTATACAATTGTTTTCAAAGATGTAAGGGCCTTGATAATGTTTGGAGAAAGGCTAAAACACACATACCCATAGTAGTCCGTTGCAGTGTAGGAAATTATTTTGTGCGTAAATTTGCTGGTGACATGGCATAATACTGATGGACTGATGCACTGGCCCATGCTATACACTCTAGGTAGTGGTTGAAAAACATTTAGATGGACACTTTTAAAAAAATGATAGATTGATGAAGAGGGTTGATTAAAGGCAATATTTTACCTATTTTTTAATTTATCATGTGATTGGCTACTTCCAGACTTAAAAATGGCAATATATAGGCAATTATATTATATGGGAAATGTTTCAAAATACCCTGCATCATACAACTCTTGCACCATAGGCGTAATTTATGAATGGTGGTGGCTATGGACTCTTACTGGATTCCACCTGGGTTCCACCACATTGCAATGCTCTGGAAATCTTTCCAATCCCCTGTAGGTCCAGGATTCTTTATATCTTCTCCTCCCATCGTGTTAAAACACAACTCTGTGGCAGAACCACCCCATGTGCAACAGAATCTTAGTGGTGCTTAGCAACTAATTCACACATTTTCTGCTCCAGAGCATGGTACCTTTTTCGCACATCTTGTACATCTCTAGGTATGAAGATAGACCTTTGGCTTTCATTGTTTTTGCTCCCACAGTTGAGTTCTAGTTTTCGGTGGCGTTTTCATCCGTACATCTCCCATTAACCGGTAGTGGCATTTTACTACCTCCTCTGTTAAGACCTCTAATTCTGGGTCCGTAAATTAAAATGTTCTAATTCGACTATCAGCCATGATGATATATGTAATTGTGTGGGAGTTCAGTGTCAGGAAGGTGATGGATGGCAGTAGATTGAATCAGCTTCTCAACAAAACGAAATAGGGAAAATTCAAAATGGCTGCCTCCATATGAAGACCTATGGAACACTATAGTAACGTTTGAGGGCCAGTCCTGAGGTGGCTAAATTAATGCCCCAATTTGTTTGATAAAGTTTGACAGACATTTGCAAATAAATTAAAAGCAGGGTTGAATATGCCTCATATAGTGCATGCTATAAACAATGCACATGGAAAATAGAGCAAGTTATCTCACGCATAAGGTATTTACATAATGTAAAATCCAAAGACTGTCGGTAAATAACGATTTTGTGGGTTGCGCTAAACACTCGTAATCAGCAGATTATCATCCTGCAGAATCTTTAATTAACAATGTACAGTATGATGAGATATTTAGCACAATACTATTAATCAGGGCCTTTGAGTATTAACCTTTCTCTTTTTTCTTGACAATAACCTCAGGCTCATGTGCTGATTCACTTTTGTGCTTGATGTACTCGTCCTTTCTGTGATACTCAGTCCTTCCTCTTCTTTCCACCATTTTTCTGTTCCTAGAATCCTGAGAAGAATAGTAGAAGAACCAACCTGGCTTTATAATATTACCATCATCCCTCAAATTATATTCCACCATTAGACTCCTGCATTGGAGGAGATCCAGTCCTTTTTGTGGTTTTACTTTGTGCTTCTGTTTAGTCTCTGGCATAGTTTCCTCCTTGCTGGAACCTTCAATCGCATTTGTAGCTGTAAAATGCGGTTTAAGAACCTGTGAACCTTATTTATTACGGTCCACAGAGGTGTAAACTTCTAAACTAATTTTTGTAAGTTCTCTTTCTCGATCCTGAAGGGGAACTGCTGTTAGCCTCTGGCCTACTGCTTCTGCACAAAAATTGCTGAGGATTATTGAGGAAACTGCCTCAAAATTGGCCATCACTTTCATCCCTAAATCAAGAGCAAGTGCAGCTCCATGCTCCTTGTGTATTTGTTTTGACGCCTCTGTTAACACCATCAAAGAGGTCTATTATGCATAGTAGTGTAAGCATTTGCAAATACTGTTCCCGAAGTGCTACAGGAAGACACATTGTCCAAATGCTATTCCCATCTTGGTGTGTTGTATGAGATTACACCACCTCCAACTGGTTGGTGTTACGAGAGAGCCAGCATGGAATTTCATCTATTTTTGTGGCCATGTTGCCCATGATAGCATTAATAGTCTGTGGACTGACTGCTTGTATTGCAGCATGCTCTTGTGGTGCCGGTCAGGGAGCAGCAGCTCCCATAACAGTTGTTTGTTGGAAATGCTGTTGAAGTGTCATATAAACAGACTCTAACCGAGTCAGTAATTGTATTTCTTCTGGAAGTATCAGATTTTATGTGTCAGGATATGGTGCACACCCAGTCAATACGGGGCAGGTGACCCCGTCATTATTTAGGAGACCCAGTCTAATGTTCAGACCAACATGTGGTAGTTGACCACTGAACAGTGTGTGGTGTTCTTGATAGCCAAATATGACTTCTAAGTTGCGATAAGGAACCTAAATAGCTTGTTTGTGGCTTTAATGTTTGTATTAAAGTGCCATTATTGACATTCTACAGGATTAAACTCTACCCATGAGTAAAATATTTCAAAAGGACAGATAGCATGTGCACGTACAACAAATGATTCCTCACTCCCCATGTTAGGGACACCACTAGCAAGAAGATGTTGGATAACTGGTGCCCTATAGCTTAGGTCTATCGCAATAGTAGCTTGTGCCAGATTCAACAAATATAAGATTCAAAATATAGAAATAAAACTTGGGAAAACCTATTTATAAGTCAAACGCATGACAAACCTACAGCAAATATTAAGCATCTATCTGAGCTGAAGGAGGTACCCAATATTACAAAGGATGTCTCAGTTACCTGCAATACCTGGTTTGTTGAGTGGGTCATCAAAAACTACTCAAGCATCTAACAAATTCATGCTATGCAGCATGATACGTTTTCTAGATTTTTCAGTCAGTTTTTTAGACTTTCTGGCACCAAGGGCTTAATGAGTCGACCTGATTCAGAAAAACAGTGTACTGCAAGCATTGCACAACCCACTGGGCAAGATTTAGATGAGATGTGTTTCAGGTAACTGTCAATCTCATGTGATGTTCCAGGTAAATTTATTGGAACTCTAAACCCTCTTTCATTAAAGAACTACACATTCAACAAAGCTAGTACACAAGGGATACATTTCACATATTTATTTAAAATCAGAATCCTAGTCTAGTGCAGACCATATATATTGTAACCACAATAAAAACAAATAAAATGGCAGAAGCATTGTTAACCAAAAGCTTAAACAAGAGGAATCATTCTAGCAAGATTGCTGTGATAAATCTGTAGCAATGCTACTCTCATTCTGCTGCTTCTATGTGTGAATCTATTTCCAGCAGCAGAATATAAAACTTATTTTAAGTTTCATAGATAGTGCACATCAGTGCACATCTTCACACCCACTTGAACAATAGATCTTATGTTCAATGCAGTTGCAAGATCTGCTAGTCTCGTCTCACAAGACCGCATGCACTGAAAAGTCAGCATGCACAAACTAAATCCCTCCCATTCCAGCAATCTTCAATTGGATCAGAGGTATGATGCTGTACGACCTGTCTCAATGTTGGCTGGTGTGAGGCATCCCCTCTATCTTCCACTCTGTGCTGGACTTTTTGTTAAAAACTCTTAGCAAAAACAATTCTACAGAACTTAGCCTGTACACCTTTTCGATTATTTTCATTCGACCAGGCTGTGCTCTTTTCGAAATAACAATAAATGAGGCACATAGTGGTTAGCCTTGTAGAAACTCTTAGAAATTAATAACAAGCTGATGTCAGACGAAACAGTGTTCATATTCATACTGCAAATATATTCAAGTAAGCTTGAATACCACATTGCAGAACATAATATGAATAATAATATAGACTAAATGTGCATTTTATTAATCAGATGCATTCAGATTTTACCTATCCTAAGTACTAACTTTTGAATCAGTCGACTGACACTTGTAAATCAGGCAGGGGAATAACCAGAAAAGAAAAGACATGATATTCAAAACAATGCCTTAGCTCAATATTTTTATAGCAGCATTTTACAAATCTTTAGGTTAGAGATTTACAACAGCAACATCATTTTTTTGTTTAGGAATGTGTGGCTGTCCAGGTAAGTTACACTTAAAGAGATTGCAACCATTTCTTTCTCTCCTTCTATACAACACCACTATGTTGGCAATATCTTGACAAATGAAGGCAAATACCTTGCTGGAACGCCCTACACGTTTTTGGATTTTATCATCTATAAACTAGTCCACCTGAATATTTCCCTGTATTTTCCTTGATATTTAATCGCACACGGTATACTCTCTATTTAAGGAATAATATGGGATTGCTTTTGTTTTGTTTCTATTAGTGGGGAATCGTGTTGGCTGGTTCAAAAGACAATAGTAAATTCAACAAGAATAAAAATGGATTTAAATGTACAAATTGTTTGAAATGGCTGCCTCTTTGTTTACATGGCCAACACTATGTGTGCATAAATGATAACTGTCGCCACACTTTTTGTTCTGTATCCACGTGAATGAATAATTTGGTACTGTTCATGTCGATCAGAAATGGGGCAGGGAATGCAATATAACCTTGGGTTTGAATCGCTGCAGCTCATCTCCTAAAAACGTGGGGCGCGTGGTCTATGGAAGTGTTCCATTGCCAGCGGGTCTATTCATTGTAATGGGCAACAAAAAAAACTTCGGTTTATTGCCCTCGGCTGCTATCGCATACGCGGAAATTTGCTACCCGGAGGTCTAACGTGTTAAGTACTGAGTCAGAAAATCAAAGGAGGAACAGGTTACCAAATTTCCACTGTGCCCCATTAAATCCCCTTTAAAACATGGCAAAATTAATAACATTTATGTGCGGGCTCCTTGGGGATTTTGTGTAATCGTGTTACATTTTCAGAGAGGCAGAAATGGAAATCAGATGTCAGCAGCAGACTCATGCGAGTCCAACTTCTTTCCTCCAGGAAATAAAACTGCGCTGACAAAGCCAGCAGACCTGGCTTTTATGTCTCGTACGCATACACACAGACTAACACCATTGCGAGTACACATGCAATCATTCGTGCACACAGAACGTTCATTCTGGCACACATAACGGTACACATGCCTAGGCTCACTCATGCTCAAAGCCCTGTATTATCAGAAACCTGAACACAGAACACACAGGTGCAGTCAGCAAGTTCATGTTTAAGCTATGTCATTTGGAAATCGCTGGATGTTCCCAACACCTCAGCACTGAAAGGGTTAATGAAACCCTCATGGAAGCTCAAATGCTCCCATTAACGTGCATTTGGAGGCCCCGCAAACTCATCTGTGACAATCAGAACATGTGTTTAGGGTGCACGTGTAATGAATTCATGCTTTACCTGTGCAGATGCAGTCCCTTCCATTAGAATCAATGCATGTTATCAAATACCTTGCCTTTGACACATTTCGAAAGGGCGACTATACTTTTATTAATGCAATGCCGACACTTTTCCAGGGCCTCTGAACCTTTTATGTGAGGGTTGCGAAAATGCGTCAGATCACAATTCTTTTTTTCTTAAACAGACAACTGGTTTTTATATCGCAATTATTGTCACATTTCTGCCGTTTCCAAGTATTACTATTCCACTTACTGGCCTCGCAATGGAGAACGGGAGTTAGAGTTGCCAGAATGTTAATCTAGGGATCATTACATATTTCAATGGCACTCAATACTCTCGCCCAGCTATCCTGCTGGCAAGTAGCTTCTTCCCTTACTAGCTTGGGCGCTATACTTCAGTGCAACAGCAGCAGCCCTTCCTAGCAGTTCAGCAACACACCCAGTGGAGGAGAGGTGGCACTATTCAAAGGACGGCTGCTCTTTTTATTGGAAACCACACTTCTAACGAGGAATTAAGCGTTTAATGCGACATTTACTAGTCTATTTCAGGCTTCTACATTTTCATTTTAATATTAGTGGCGCTTTTCAGCAGGAAATTTGAACAGTTTTTGGAACCGTACAGGAATTTGTGAACTGAGATTGCAAAGTGTTGTTGGGGCAATGCCAGCACAGCTGATCTACATTTAGTTGAACAATAACAACGCTATTTAACAAAGGGGCAGTGGCAGCGTTACTCAGTGGTGTGTGACTGCACTTGTCAGCAGTAACTGTGCAGTTAGTCAATACTGTCAACTTGCATTTCTAGTTTGACTTGCAAGGGCAACCTCTACAGAGAAGACCAGCTGATGGAAGAACCTCAAAATATGCTCTCCTGGCTCACATACTCTTCCAGAAATCATAAGTGATCCCACATCTGTTCTTCATTGCTACAATTTATTTATGTCTTGTCTGCTCTATTTCCCCACAGAAAGAGAGGGCTTTAATACTGCTCTTTATCGTAACGTTGATTTATATCACATTCTGCACGCTGGCAGACACTCGATTGAACTCAAGAGTGAAATAGGTCTCTCTCTAAAGCAATGTTGTGTGGTCATACGAAGCAGTACTAGTACATAGCGTGGGAATGGATATGTATTTGTGCAGAAGCAAAGAACTGTAGAATTATATTGGTGTAGGTTAAAAGGTCAGGTGACAGTTGCACTTTCAAGCAAGACCTAAACAACCATGTAGGTAAATGGCTGCCCTCCTCCCATCTGTCCTGCTTGCAGAGAAAAACACCATACATTATCTGGCTATCTAAACATTTTAATAGCATTACAATGTCATGTGTGTGCTTCTGAAAGTTACATTTACTGCAGCAGGATAAATAAACAATCAGCAAGAACATTTTTTGTGGAAGCACACAATTTCTGCCCAATCAAACATGTACTCCGAGCTCCTAAAATGTGGGCAGAGACAAGGCCTATCTCTAGTAATACTCACATAATTGTCTGGAGACAGGTGAGCTGTCAAGCCAAAACATAATACCAAGCAAAGCAAAAATGCATCGTTCACTCTTTCCCACCTCCCCCCCAAGATGTCTGTCCCCTTGCGTACTATGTTATTAATGTAAAAGTGGAGTTTGCCTATCTCACTTCCTAGTTCTTCATTTCTACACAGGCAATCACCAGGAACAGGGAAAGTGGTCAGATATTGTTTATTTTTAAGTTAAGTGAAGGGCATGTAATATTATGTAAATCAAGTGGGAAGATTTCCTTCTTTTGCAGGCCTCCACACATGTTGAAATCAGGGCAGAGTATGGGTAAAATAATTCCAAAGGTCCTGCTTAAGTGGACAGATTGATTTCGTTTTCAGTTCCAGGGGAAGAGCAGTGACTCATAGATAAAGGTCCTTCTTTAGGAAACCCGTGAATATGTAAACTAGTTCAAAGCATAGTGATGGACAGGCTCGCAGGGTTGTGTAGTTAATTAATGAGACCACAGGTTCACGGTTATAAGGTGTTACGGGATGCTGCCTGGCCCTATGTTTCACATTAAAAAAAAAATTACTAATTTATTTTGAGTTACTTTTCCCTATACTTTACCACAAAGAGAGTCTACAATCAGGGTCGAGATTTCCCACTGGTAAAGTATTGATAAAATTAGAAAAGGTTATTAAAATGTTTAATCAAGTAGGAAAATAATGTTTATGATTATTAATATTGTAAATGAATTGAATATTTTTTATTATAAAGTGTAGAATAAGAAAAAATATGCAGCGCTTAACTTTTTTATTAAATCCTTAATTTAAATACATAAAAACAAATCTGAAATTTAAATTAAAAAATAAATGTCCACATTAAGTACACAACATGTTTTTATTGTGCATTAATAGTAAATTTGATGTATAGAATTAATTACAAGAAGTTTAATTTATAAATTCAAAACGGTTAAAATATTTGACAATTAAAAAATAAGTTTTTTCAATTCGTTAAATTTAAATTATTTATATTTTTAATTATTCAAAATAATTAATTTTCTCTTACCAATAAAATATCCCTTTCGCCATTATTTCCTATGGGAGGGTGTTGCAGTATGAGAGTTTGCCCATGTGTGGTGATGGTCTTACTACGGATTCCTTTTAGCAGTAGTAGCTTACGCTAAAATGTTTGTCTCCCCCACTTTTATTTTGGGGGGGGAGGGGAGGAGATATGTATACCTCCACCTACGAGTAATTTAACACTCTAAATTTGTGAATAGTTAAAAATAGTAAAGTAACTCAAAAGTATAAAAGTAGATTACACATGTAAATTAGTCACAAGTGTAAGTTTATCATGAGTAATGAATCTGATGAGGAAGACCGCCAGTAGATAATATATATATATATATATATATATATATATATATATATATATTCACTGAAAAAACCATAGGTTTCACACATGTTATAGTTAGCTGGACATTTTACTGATAAAAAACCAATGAAATTCCCCCGTTATAGTTACTGTAGGCAACTATAACTCACGCGACCGCAATCCTCTGCTGATGCTAATACTGTATTTAGACACTTATTTGCCCATATCTTCTTCCATTAAATTTTAGCTATACATATATTACAAATATTTTTTTTTCATAAAGACACATATGTCATCAGCAGAGGATTACGGTCGCGTGAGTTATAGTTGCCTACAGTAACTATAACGGGGGAATTTCATTGGTTTTTTTCAGTAAAATGTCCAGCTAACTATAACATGTGTGAAACCTATGGTTTTTTCAGTGAATTAGCAAGGTTTTTTAAATGCTATTTCCTAACTATAACGTGTGTGAAACCTATGGTTTTTTCAGTGAATTTGTACGGTTTTTTAAATGCTAAGTTACTTTACGCCATTTGTGGCGTGCGCGCCCACTTAACGCAGTTCGTTCCGTGCACGGTTTTTATCAACTTTAATAAGCCCTGTACATTTGGTGGCCTTCGGCCACCAAAAGCACAGGGGGTGAGGTCAATGTGGATAGTGTTTTTTTTATTTCGATTTTATAATTTCATGTTGCCAAAATTACGTTTTTTTTCTCTATTAATAAGCCCTGCACATTTGGTGGCCTGCGGCCACCAAAAGCACAAGGGGTGGGGTAAGTGTGGATAGTGTTATTTTTATTTTTTTACCGTAAGCGTACGGTAAGCTTACGGTAAGCGTACGGTAAGCGTACCCCGCGAAATTGCCGAAAAAAAAATAAAACCGTTTTTGCTCTTGGGGGATGTTTGGGGACTCCCTCAACATGACTATGTGGGAGGTAGTTGTCAAAACAGCCCCGTAACATGTTTTTGGCCATCATGTTTGATAAACAACACTCAGTGCGAGAGACAAAATGGCGGACGCCGCTTCCTGGTTTCGGCCGATTCGAATGTTTACTAAGATCTAAGAGCCAATCAGAATCGCGCTCGCGCACGCCACCGTAAGCTTACGGTAAGCGTACGGTAAGCGTACGGTAAGCGGGCTCAGATATATATATTGATTTAAAGGCTATTTTCTCAGAATCTACTGAACAGATTTACACCAAACCTACAAAAGGCACTTCCTTGACCTAGGGACTACCTCTCTGCCAAATTTCTAGTAATTCTGTTCAGCCGTTCGGGCTGTAGCTCGTTCTAAAGGTCCTATGGAAAAATGCATGGGAAAAACGCGTTTTGGGACCCCCCTTTTATCTCAGCCCCCGCTTGACGAATCCCCCCGAGACTTTCAGGGTAGGAGCGGAGCGTAGCGCCCCACCTATTTTGAGAAATTCGCGAGGATTCGCCGACCGGCGCCAAAGTTATTCAAAATAGAATGTTGAGGTTTTCCTATGGAAACGTGGTCCTAACTATAACTACCTACTGGCGACCGCCAGTAGGTAATATATATATTAGGAGTTGTGTAGTTCTACGTAGTTTTGTAAACCAATTCTTTTTTCTAATGTGGTTCTCATGTATGTATGATTTTACAGCTTATGATCCCGACCTACAACAAGTTTTTGAAGAGCTATTGGGGTACATCGAGGCTCAAGGAGCTATGAACACTGTGCAAAACACTACAGTTCCTACAAGTAATTAAAAAGACCGCTGTTATTTAAACTGTCTAAGGCGCTAGGGAACTGTCGGGGTAGGCCAGAGTTCTGACCCTGAGGGTGTATAGGAGGACTCCGCCGAAAGATGCCTAATGTTGGGTATTATGTTTCTTTACAGAGGCCCCTACGTTATGCCAGGACGGCGGCACGGTCCAAGAGGCGGCGCAGCGTTCAAAAGAAAACCCTTTGAAGAGGAAAGCTTCAACTTCTAAAGTGGGACCCCTGTCAAAGAAAGGAGCTGCAAAAAGACCTCTACCAGGTGTGTTTGTTACAAAAGGGTGTGAAAAGTACTAGCGGTGTTACAGACTCTCAAACAGAAGGGTACAATGGCTTGTAGCAATGCCTATATAAAAAGGTGGCTGTGTAGAACTCAGGATGGTGTTGACTGCCTGTGTTGTTTTATGTTTCCTCTAATATATATATATATATTCTGTTTATATTTTAGAAGCGTCTCAGAAACATGCGGCTGATGGGGGGTCGGCGCAGCCCTTAAGGGACATAACAGTCGTCCTGAACAACAGAAGCGGCGCAAAAGGCGTGAGTAGGAGTGTACGCCAGGAGAAACTCTCTACGTACTACACCCCAAGCAACAGGTTGAACATTCTGCACAGGGGCAGGGTCAACACCGGCGGAGTGCTTACAACCACAGATAACACAGGGGCGGGTCTGTGTAAAACAGCTACAAAGGGTCTGAGCCCTCTCAGGGTATTAAAAGGGAAAGGTGTCTCAATCACAGACCCCATTAAGAAGGAACATAGGCACTCTGAGAACCGTCCCAACCCTTTAAAACGTGTGAGGTCCATCAAGGTATTCACAGAACCCCAATCCGAGCCCTTAAACCTCAAGAAGACAGTGCCGGTGCTCCCAGAGGTCCAAGCCACGCTCTTAAGCCCTGAGAAGAAGAACCAGAAGACCCCTGAGCGCCAAGATAGCCCCTTAGACTTATCTGTAAAAAAGGATGCTAAGCCCTTGAATGAGGCCTATACACCCAAGAGACCCATGGCAGCGATAGATGTACCGGAGGGTGTAGAAGAGGTGGCGCCGCCGCAACCCCCTAAAACAACGCGCCTCTCAAGAAAATATCTGAAGCTGAAACCGGGGGTCCCTAAGTTGCAGATAGCCGCGGTCCTCAGCAACCCCGAGACTGTGGTGGAGCCACCATGCGTCCTGAAACCCCAGACATTGGCAAATCAAATAACTGTCCCTGTAGAGGTGCACGCCCCTGAGCAGACGCCAAAGCCGTTTGTAAGTGTTCAGGCCCAGCCAAGGGTCTCAAGAGTGGATAATACACATCCCCTAGAAGGTCCTTCTAGCACGGATACCTACGCACTCACGCTGATGAGGGGGTTGGTAGACAGCATAGGTAGAACCCCAGAAGAGGCGTACCAAGGGTCTTTGAGCACAGAGGGTTTACAGAACACCGGTAACCAGGCACAACACCCTAACACAGACATTTCAGCGAGGCCCCAGGATTACAACGACAACTCCTCACAATCCTCATACCCTTTGTCCCCTGGTACCCCACCGGGAGCATACGACCCTACCAGCCCCACGGCCATCCCCTTGTACAGTCCTGTGTCCAGCCCCATGGCCATCCCCTTGTACAGTCCTGTGTCCAGCCCCACTGCCAACCCCGTGTACAGACCTGTGTCCAGCCCCGCTGCCATACCCGTGTACAGTCCTGTGTCCAGCCCCGATGCCAGCCCCGTGTACAGTCCTGTGTCCAGCCCCGCTGCCATACCCGTGTACAGTCCTGTGTCCAGCCCCGATGCCAGCCCCGTGTACAGGCCTGTGTCCAGCCCCGCTGCCATACCCGTGTACAGGCATGTGTCCAGCCCTGCTGCCATACCCGTGTACAGGCATGTGTCCAGCCCCGCTGCCATACCCGTGTACAGCCATGTT
Source organism: Triturus cristatus (assembly GCF_964204655.1). NCBI lineage: Eukaryota > Metazoa > Chordata > Amphibia > Caudata > Salamandridae > Triturus > Triturus cristatus. The sequence goes on from NC_140587.1 coordinate 380,330,042, forward strand.
TCCAGCCCCGCGCCCGCTATTGGCAGTATAGATGGTGCTGCGGAGTTACCGCCATTTATAAGACCGCGCACGGTGTGCCCCCCTAAGCAGGGACAAGATGTGTCTGTAATCACAGAAGATGTATTCAAGGCTCATGTAAAAGAGATGCAGAAGGCTGTTCGAAAATTAAGGCGTCAGGGGAGCCGCGCAATCATAAGAATTGATATGGGGTTTTCCAAGATCTGTAACAAGAGGGAGGCCCAACATCTGATCGCTGCAAGGACTGGGCTGTGTAAAAATGGGATCATACAGATGTGTCAGACAGCCGTGGCCGACATACATGGTATATAATGGTGACTAAGACAAGACCAACCCCTAAAGACCCCCACAGCGACTGGTGCTCATAAGCGGTCTCTAAAATATAGCCGTCAGGTCCAGAGGTTAGTGACAAAGTCTGTACGCTTCTTAAAACTGCTCAAGCAGCGCCCATCTGCTGCCCCACACCCCCTCAGACAAGACCCCGCTGTTTCCCCACATCCCCTCAGACAAGACCCCGATGTTTCCCTAAACCCCTTCAAACAAGGTACCGCAGCTTCAACAGCAACGCCTGAAACACTTAAACCAACACTTCACCACGGCCAATACATAGGGTCAGGGTCTAACATACCGAGGGTCGGCCATTTGAAGGGGGTAGGGGGGCTGACTATAAAACTCCAAACACCACAGCATTCAGAAGGACCTAGGGGTGGAACTGTAGCGACGGCCTCCATGAACAAGGCGCCCAATGATACCGGCCCACCTGTTCAGATAGGCGGGGGTTTTGTATCTAGAAAAGCCTGGGGCCGTAAAAAAAAAAAAAAATGGCTTAATAGTACAAAGCAACGACGGCTTTTAATACAGAAGCTGAAGAAGGCTCGAATATGCGCTACCCGCAGGTTTACAAGGACTCCTGAGACAGATCCCACCTCGACCCCCCAAAATGACACATCAGAGAACACCTCCACAAATCACACTCCTAATGATGAGGGACCCGAGCCCTTGTTTTTAGAGAGTGTTAGAAGTTACACTCGCGAAGTAGAGAGGTTTAGGGCCGTAGAACACTATGAGGAGTTTAGATTTGTTAAACTACACCACATAACATCAACCACTCATGGTGTTCTAGCTATACATCAGGCTGTGCAGGCGCTCATAGAAAGGTTGTTACACGATGTGGGGCCTAATGACTTTTTCCAACTCCGCTTCCAGGGGCAGGGCTTTGACACTCCTTTGTTCACCAGGCGGAAGACCCGAGATGTTTTTGACGCTGTGCAATTTTTAGAAAACCTCTCAAGGCTTTTACAGAGTAAGGCTGAACTAGTCGCCTATGGCACTTTTAGAGACATAGCCCTTATTGTACGGGGGCGTGAGGGGGGAGGTGTTTCCAGACCCTTAAAGAGCATACTATACAGTAAAATAATTGGTAAGAAACAGAGGTGGCTGCTCAACTTTAGCAGCGCCTCGGCCAATACATGTCTGGCGGCCAGCATCGTGGGGCTGCTGATGGATCGCAAGACCCCTGACGCTGTCATCATGTCTAGAGCTGCTGAAGCCCATGAGGTTCTTGAAATACCTCCGGACCGAATGGTCGGCTTTGGCGATATAGGTCTTTTTGAGAACTATTTCGCCGTGACGGTGAAAGTTCTTTATCACAACGGTTCCTGGAAGTACTTTACAACCGGGGGACCTGTGAGAAACAAGACCGTATATGTCCTCCACGTTGAAAATCATTTTTACGGCATCTTGAACCTTAAAGGTTTTCTGGGAGCCAGGTATGTGTGCACCCACTGCGACCATATATACACCAATAAAGCATATCACCAGTGTGAAATGCATTGTAAGATGTGTCAGAGGGACGGGTGTATAGAAGACGCCACCCTGAAGGTGAGGTGTGGCACATGTAGGATGTTCGCAAAACTGCTTGAGCATACACGAGAAATCTTACAACTGCGTCCCTAAAAAGGACTGCAACGAGTGTGGGCGATATGTGGCAGTGGATCACAAGTGCAAAGGTATGATATGTCCCCGATGCCACGTGTCTTACAAGGCCGGCACCAACCATCAGTGTTCTATGGTTAAAGGTCCACCGCAGACCAAGACCGAAGACTATATAGTATTTGATATAGAGTGCACACAAGAGACGGGGGCACACCAGCCTAACTACATTTATGCACACCATCTAACCTCCGACGACAGTTGGGAGTTTGAGGGACGAACGTGTGTTGGTGATTTCCTAAGCACTTTCATTCAAGCCAAATTCCAAGGATATACCATGCTCGCCCACAACTCGAAAGCCTATGACTCCTTCTTTATTCTACGCGACATGATTCGTGAAAAGATACAGGTGGAACTCATAACCCAGGGTTCTAAACTGATGCTGATGACGGTATGCCCTTTAAAAATACGGTTCATAGACACCCTGAATTTCCTCCCCATGAAATTGAGCATGCTGCCAAAGGCCTTTTGGTTCCCAGGATGTAAAGGTTATTTTCCACACTTTTTTAACACCTGGGCTAACCAGAATTATGTGGGACCTATGACTCCTCCTGACAGCTACGGGGTTGAATACATGATGCCTGATGAGAAAGTGCGCTTTCTACAGTGGTACTCTGAAAACCGTGAAAAGGAGTTTCACTTTCAAACAGAGTTGAAAGCTTATTGTCAGGCTGATGTAATGATCCTCCGGCAAGCTTGTAACCTCTTCAGAGATGTTGTGGTGTCTATGACTAAAGAAGTCACGGTCTTAAAACCTAAGACAATGCCTAAGAAAGTCAAGGCCTTGACATCCAAAACCCCTAAAATACAACAAGCGTTCGAATACATAGACCCATTTCAAAATGTCACTCTGGCATCCATGTGTATGTCCATCTACAAACACATGTTTTTAGTGCCGGAAACTATAGCTCTAGTACCGCCAGACCTCTATAACGGTACACAGAAACGTTATTCAACCCCCTCTATCCAGTGGCTCATGCACATCTCTGAGAAGGAAGACATCCAGATTCAACATGCCTTACAGGGTGGTGAATACCGCTTGGGACCCTATTACCTGGACGGGTACTCTGTAATGAAGGGTGTGCCGACAGCCTTTGAATTCAACGGTTGCTTTTACCACGGCTGCCCCAAGTGTTACAAACCCCACGAGTATAACAAAATTCTGGGTGCCAAATTTGAACACTTATACAGACGTACTCTGACAAAGGCCCAGTATGTTGAAAATCAGGGCTTTGCTATGAGAGTTCTTTGGGAGCACGAGTGGTTGGACATGTTAAAAACTGACACATCCCTCTACTCGTTTCTTAAGACTCATGATTTACCCACACCTTTGGAGCCCCGAGATGCCTTATTTGGGGGGCGTACAAATGCCATACAACTGTACAAGGCCGTTGGTGAGGGTGGGAAAATACACTACTATGACTTCACCAGTCTATACCCTTTTGTGAACAAAATGAAGTTGTACCCACTGGGTCATCCCACCATCATCTATAGAGATTTTAAGCCCCTATCCGAATACTTTGGGCTTATCAAATGTGAAATCTATCCGCCTAAGCAGCTTTACTTCCCTGTGTTACCATGTAGAGTCGATGGTAAGCTGATGTTCCCCCTCTGTCGAACATGTGCAATGTGTAAAGAGGTTGCGCGGTGCAGACACACCGATGAACAAAGGATGCTTACAGGGACCTGGTGTAGCAACGAGGTACAAGCTGCCTTAGAGAAAGGGTACAGGTTAGGTAGAGTACACGAAGTGTGGCATTTTAAGAGCACTACAACACAACTCTTTGCCCCCTACATTAATTTGTTTCTCAGAGACAAACAGGAGGCCTCAGGGTATCCTGAATGGTGTACTAGTCAGGGTGCAAAACAGAAATACATCGCCCATTACTACGCTCATGAGGGTATCCGTTTACGCCCCCACCTGATAGAGGTCAATCCTGCACGCCGCCAGTTAGCCAAACTCTGCCTCAACTCCTTATGGGGAAAATTTGCACAGCGCACAAACCTTTCAAATACTACCTTAATATCAGATCCTGATGAACTGTTCAAGTACCTGTTTGCCCCCTGCTACGATGTGTCCAGCTGCGATTTTATCGATGACGATACCGCGGCTTTGTGTTGGAAATATGCCCAAGAGTACCCCACATCGAGTAACAAACATTTTCATAGCCTGCTTCACGACAGCCCACGCTCGTCTAGAGCTTTATGGGGTTATGGATAAGCTCCAGGATCGCTGCTTGTATCACGATACAGATTCAGTGATTTTTCTGAGCAAGCCTGGGGATGCTGACCCTCCTCTAGGAGATTATCTGGGTAATCTAACCAGTGAGCTAGATGAGGAGGAGTATATAAAAGAATATACTTCCTCAGGGCCTAAAACATACAGTTACCCTACCAACAAGAACAAGGTGTGTATGAAGGTCAAAGGGATAACATTAAATGTCAGCAACACCCTAAAAATCAATTTTGATAGTCTGAAGAATCTGGTGCATGAATACGCTACAACAGACTATTCTGAGAATGCTAAAACCATAGTCGTGAACCAGCCCTGCATAGTCAGATCCAAAAAGAAGTGGGAAATCACAACCCAGCCTCTACATAAAACATTGCGAGTTGTTTTTGATAAAAGGGTCCTGACCAGCGACTATAAAACACTGCCTTATGGTTATTAGACCCATTAGAGAGACAACCGCCACAACATGGACACCAGGTTACAGCATCCGTTCTCCTGCGTTCTAGCAGGCCCCTCAAACTGCGGTAAAAGCTACTTTATAAAAAATCTCTTAGAAAATGCCGACTCTGCTTTATCACAAACCCCTAACAATATTGTATGGCTTTATTCATGCTGGCAGCCTCTTTATACAGACTTGGGCCGGCGGTCCCCCCATATCAAATTTATAGAGGGTATACCGGATAACCTAAACGATGATGAGCTACTGCCCCCAACCCTTGTAAATATGATAATTGTTGATGACCTTATGCGTGAAGGGGGTGATCATCCAGAGTTAGAGAGAGCTTTTACTCAATATTCACATCATCGCAATCTAAGCATCTGCTACATTGTTCAGAACTTGTTTTACAAGGGCAAGAACAGTCGGTCTATAGCTCTCAACGCTTCATACCTTGTTTTATTTAAAAACCCCTGTGACAAACAACAAATATCCGTCATAGCTAAACAGATGTACCCCGGAAACACACACTTCTTCATGGAGGCCTTTAGCGACGCTACATCAAAACCCCACGGGTACCTGCTGGTAGACTTAAAAAATGAAACTCTAGAAGACTATAGACTAAGGGCTGATATTTTTCCCCCAGAGCTCCCTGTAGTTTACACCCCAAAGCCCAAGACTAGGCCCTATAAAAAGCAACACTGATGTCTTTTAGAGCCATTTACAGTTCAGCCATTATAACGCTCAGTGGTGACCATGTCTGCCCGCCTACGTCGCAATCTAGCGCTCCTGAAAATGCTTGCTACAGCCAGCCCCCAACAGAGAAAGGCCATCCTGGGCGCCGCTTCTGACGATTTAGTGTCTGCCATTTCAGAAATAGCGCTAAACACCCTCAAAGGCAATGTTCCTATATCAAAGCGTCAGATACAGGTGTTGAAGAAGAAGAGGGGTCTTATCAGGAAGCTGAGTAATAAAAGGGCCTCGCTCATCACAAAGAAGAAACTGGTGAAACAGTCTGGGGGTTTTATAGGTAACTTGTTGGGCATTGCTATACCTATAATTACAAGCCTCATCACGGGCCGGTGATGGAACATGCCACAAAAATGTATCTGGTGCCTAGGCAGCAAATGGAGCATATGAGGTCTTCCTCGGACAACGCCTGGGATATACGTAGAAATGAGACTCTACGCCTGGATTCTGAAATGAAAGACATTTTGAGCAGGACTGATCTAAACGCCTACGACAAGGCTAACCTTTACACCAGCACTCTCAAAAAATTCTTAAATTACTACACCCAGTGGAATTCCGAGAAAAACAAGCTGACTCTATATACCCCAGACTCTGAACAACCACCAGCTCCAGTCAACGCCCCGCAACCCCTACAACCGCCTCCCGATCTTGCGACATCCTCAGATACCTTTGTTGGAGATCTCTTAAAAAATATAGGTCAAAGGCACAGAGGGGCTGCGCAGATGCTAATGAGTAAACTAGCCGCTTCTAAAGACCTGACCTCTTGGAATGAACGAGGAGAGTTTCTCTACAAGGGCCAACCGGTTGCAGGGTCGCATATGTACGATCTAGTCAAAGGTCTCACGCACCCCAAAATCCTAACGCCTCAAAATGCACCAAGAGGGTGGGAGCAGTTTCTGAGGGCCGCTGCTGAACTCAATATACCCTCCACGCTTGTTGGTAATAATGAACACCGAAGACTGTTAGACACTTTGAAGGACCCCCTACTACCATCGCCTAAAGGTTCTGAAGCTCGAAGGCTATCCCCGACATGGTCGACCCCTGCACCATCGGTGCCACCCCGCAAAAAGACTATGCCCAAACCCCTCACGTGGATTACGCCTTGATGGTTCCGCAGACTTTTTGAATTATTGTGTGTATTATATGTATAAATGTTCCTGGTTTTTTCTACTTCATTGGTTTCTTCAATAAAGTTTGTGAAACTAATGACCCCACTACCAACCTGTTTGTAATAAACGTTTGTTATAACTTTTCAATCCGCCTCAGTCGTCTTTTAAAACATTTAAGGTGTATGTATATTGAAATACGGAGTCTGAATACATGTTTTTTTAAAATATAATGTCTTTATTTTACATGTTCAACATTAAGCATACGACTGTTATAAACCCTTACAGTTTTGACAAGCTGCATATTCTGTTTTCACAGGTCTGACCGACGACCTTGTGTTTTCTTTTACATATTTCACAACTATACTGTCATTGTTAACAAGATCCCTCGAATATAGATTTAAGAAATTTCTAAACGAAAGACCCTCTGACATTTTACTGATAAAATAAATACAGTGTTCACCGCATGTGATGGCCATGGAATCCTGCACCCTTAGCTTGTTATACTCCACCCCCGCTGCAGCTTTTTTCACAAACTTGAATATGGGCCGTGTATAGAGTCTGTGTTCAGGGAACTCTGTTGTACTGTCAAACACTGTAACCTTGTCCCTAGCTATAAACAAGGCGGCCCAGTGTGTCCCCGCCTGGTCATGCGGGTCTGTGTTAAAGACTAGGGTGCACGGTCTTTCTGGACCTATTTCGCTTGGTAACCCATCGCTAGGGAAAACCCCCAAAAAGTGTTTCCTAGCGTATTTATGTCTGTTTAAGAAGTCACGTATCTGCACAGTATCCATTTCGCAAATGTTTTTAAAGATAGTCAAACAAAATCTGTCTTGCGTGGTTGATCTGAATGATGCTGTCGAATACAGAGAATACGACCATGTTCACATTAGCCGCCAGAGGGCCTGCGAATCGTATTTCAGCTTTTAGATTCCCATTTTTGACCAGGTTGTAGTGATCGCCATCTTCCATGTCCGGTGTCAGGTCGAATGCGAACAGCGTGTATCCGCTCCCATAGCCTTCTCTTGACACGGCTACACCGCAGTCCCTTTGATGCTTTTCTGTTATCGAAACCAGACCCTGATATTCCCTGATGTAATGACCAGCTGCAAAACTGGGTGTGTAGGGTTTTGCAGGAATCACATTACCCTCATGGACCAGCGCCGCGTAGTTGATGTTGTAGTGTTTAAAATTGAAGAGGTTTGAGGCATAGGTACCGCTAAAAGCTGTATTGTCCACAAAACCTATGATGATGAGTTTGGGTAGCTGGCCCAGAAATAAATTCTGCTGCTGTGTTAAGCGGGTTCCTGCAGGGATACTGAATACCTTCAGAGATACTCTTTCCACAGCGTACTTGGCGTTGGATATTTGTAAAGCTTCGGCGTGCGCCAACCTGACGCTCGGTGACACTTTCACTCTCTTTACAAACAGGCTCGCGGCCAGGATGCTCAGCTTGTAGTGTTCCGCATCCCCGCTGATGAGGCAGAATGAGTCCTTGTTGCGAGTGAGCTTGAGCTTAAGATCAATTCCGTTGATGAGCAGTTTATCTTGGAAGAAGAGGTCTGAATGTATGCGACCTAGGAGGTCAAAGGTACGACTACTTGCCGCCTGCCCTGCTCTTTTTATAAAACCCTTATTGGCTCCATCCAGAGCTGTGATTTCAAACTGTCCGCATGTATCCCGGTGAAACAGACCCGCTGAAAGTTGTGTGTCAAGGGCATCGCTACTGTAATTTAGAATGCTCTCGATGTAGGCTCTGTAGGCGTACATGTTATCGTTCTGGGTGATGAGTCGATCACCCAAGGTGATGTCCACTTGGTTAAACAGGGTAGCTAGCGGGTAAGCGATCGTTGCCACTTTAGCATCGTCTTCAATGTCGGTCCCATCGGCTTTGACGATTTTACACATAAGATGTAGCAACGTGTTGTTGAGATCCAAATACATATCCGTGGACCCTGACAAATAAAACTCTATGGGGGCCAGCGGCGTCAATGCTGCTAAAGGTGATACCTCCATGAAGAAGCTGTTTTCGATGCTTGTCTGCGTGGGTTTTAGACTAAACAAGTCTAACTCTGATTTGGCACACTCTCCAGATCCACAATGTACGAAGGCCATGGCTGTGTTTACGAGGCCTTAAAAAATATTTACTTTAGAGCCGTTTCGCTTCTTGGCAGCTCTCTTCCTTCTTGGGGCTCTTCTTTTCTGAGTGCGTTTTGAAGAGCTCCTCCTTTTTTTATAGGGGGCCGGAGGGCCCCTGCGTCTGGAAACCCCACGTTTCCTTTTGACACTCGTGCGTGGTTTATACATCAAACCCGCTCCTTCTTGAGGTTGCTTGTTCATGCGCTCTGCAACCGCCGATGTAACAGACCCCACCACCTCCTGGGCAATGTTCGTGGCAGCCGCCTTAACATGGGGTTTTGCAATTTCATAGCCTCTTCTCAGGAAAGGCACAGCTCTTCTAAACAGACTTCTAAAGAATCCTCCTAATCCAGCCCCGTACATAACAGGTGACCCTTGAAAGTACGGCGGTCCTCCATAACCGGCTTGACTTCTGTAATAGTCTCTGTACATAGACGCATCTCCGTAGGTTTTCATAACCACCATTCCTGCTGCTTAATATCCCCTGTCGTGTCTAGGCCTTAAATGAAGTTTGACAATAACTTTCCCGTATTTAAAGGCCACCAGCTCAGACTGATCATCGTAGATCATAATTGAAATAGTGTCAAAATGCTTTTTAGAAACTGCGACGTAGTCAGGTTTGTTAAATTGGATGTTGACCATGGTATTATTATCACCCTGTACATGAACACATCTTAACAGCGGCGAGTAACTATCCCCGATCCTCTGAGCCTCTACAATATCACCATACACATAGAGCGTGTAGAACCCCCCCGTTAATATCGGGGCACGTGTGATCTTGTTCCACCGGACATTTCACATGTTGTACTGTCCCTAAATCCCTTTTTAATTTACCGGAGCAGTTAAACAGGGTATTGCGATTTAAGGATTTGAGAAACACCTGCCTTCTAACGTTATCTAACACCAGATGAATATTCGGCAGCGGTTCTATGGCAGCTATGGATTTGTTGATGGCTTCGATAACGCTTGAAACGCTTGGGTAGTACCCGTGAGGGAAGGATACGTTTATAACCTTGGGGTCCTGTTCACGCTTGAAGTGGAACTTGGTTTCGGCCGCTGTAAAGGTATTCCATGTTCTGGGGTACTGGATTTCTGTTAGGGCAACCTCCCAGTCCCCTTTCAGGTCCACAGGCTTAGCCAGTTTGACGGTGTAATTAGAAATCTGATTGTTGGGGAACATGCCCTCAGAGGCGTTGGATGGTAAGGTTATATAAAAGGGTTTTGTCTCCATCGTATCAGCTGTTTTGAGCTCACACACCCTTCAGGGAACTGGCCAACACCCAACTGTTAAATTTCGCAGGCCATCCCCGCCATTTGACATATGCCTGGCTCTTAGCCCCACTACCTTTCCTTTTCAGAACCTTTTCAACCCTGTACACCCTGTTCGGATCATCTGGCACTTTTTGTAACTCTTCCTTGTAAAAAACCCCAGACACCGTTTCCCCATCGTAGTCCTTTAACCTGTAAATATACAGCCCTTCCTTAAGCTCCACACTTTCCACTATAAATATTTCATCGCTAAAAGTCTGCTGGTAATGTTAAATGGTAGCGGCAGTTTCAGTCGATAATCTTTCAAGTATTTGCCCGGCGGTAATCGCCTCTCATACCACTCGATAATTTACCAATAAAAGAGGCAGGCGCCGGAGACTGGAAGGCAGGAAACAAAGTTTTATTCCGTCGGAGCAGAACACATCAGATCAGACAGCAAGGTATCGTCACGAGGTGCTCTAGCTGCATCTCTGAGACCTGGCCTCTTATACACTGGTTTATTGCTTTATTACACATAGTATATTCTTGAGATTCCCTTGATGTGCGGGGAAATATCCCCTGAAGCCCCGGCTCAGATCCGATCCCACACATGGTTACAGTAGAGGTTCCCACCCTACCCGCAGTGGGAGATGGCTATCGCGCAGCAGGGAATTCCGCTAATTCCCGGGGGTGTGTGCAACCGGCCGGGTCTCAGGGGGTAGGGGCTTTGATTCTACTGTAATCCCTTTGATGCGGGGTGTTTCCCTTACAGTAGGGGCAATAAACTGCATCCGCAGGGCTAGGTGATGGCCTGGGACCAGTTCAGACAATGGGGCGCAGAGGAAGGGGGTTATCAAAGGAGAGGCATGACCATGTATGGGTTGTCGGTCGGAAGTGGTTCCGTAGCAGGGTCGCGCAGAAGGAGAGGGTTTATGGCCTGTATGAGAGAGCGGGGGTGGCCGGCGCGCGGGGGATGCTTGCAGCGCCAAGGGAAAACGCTGGCGGTCGAGAGTGAGCGGGGAGAGAGCGGGGTACCTAAAATGGCGGCCGTGCATTCGTTGTGCGTGGCGCTGGGGAGAGGCAAGATGGCGCAGATAATGTTCAGTTTGCACGCTAAATTTCCACAGTCCTCCCTTTTAACATGTCTCGCCAGCTTGCCTAGTTTGGATCTATCCCCATAATACCCCGTACTTCCACCTCGTTCAGAGCTTTCATCCGCTCAGTTTCAAAGTCCAAAGTCTTAGGGCAGATGTAGTTCATAAAAAGCGAACATAAAGGTGGCAGACACTGAATCCCCAAGCAACATCCACATAGTAACACAATCGGTATCAGGATAAATGAAAACAGCCTCCATCCCCAACCTTTAATAGTGTCCCAAAACCAACTCCCCAGTGACCATTCTTCTTGTTCTTGATGAACCTCTGCGGACAGTCTGTGGAGATGTTCAATTGCTTTGTAGACTGAGGGTGAGTTATCCGGTACGTAGGTGCAACAGCTGGACCCAATGATGCGGCATGCTCCTCCACGATCTGCCAGAACCACGTCTAGAACAAGGCGGTTCTGGAGAGCCACCAGGCGGACGGCCTGAAGCTCAGCGGTGTTGTTGGCGAGGGCGCCAGCTGTAATGTTCATTGCCGTTTCGACTGCCTGGGTTAAGTGGCGGATGGCACGGCTGTTTGCCATCGGACCCCAGAGTGGAACAAGGCCTTTGACTGCGTCCATGAACTGTGCTCCGGTGGAGTCGGCCTGCACAATGTCTTTGGCCCGTTTCTGTCGGTGATGGTTTGCTGGAGCCACATACGTCGGAGGAAGGACAAAGGCGATGTAGCAGGTGCCTCCCCAACCTTTCGGAAGCCAGGTGTAGGCCTTAGTACCACAGACGAAGTACATATTCGGGGAGGCAACAAAGGAGGGTGGGTCAACTGAGTCCAATGTTCGGGTGATGAGGCAGGAGCTGTGGCCCACCAGCTGTGCCCCCAGGCCTTCGAGGCATACAGACCCAGTGATGTTGATGACGGACAGGGCCACTGTTAGGGTGGCGGCCGTCCGTTTCCGGAGGTAAGAGAAGGTGGGTCTGGCTGGATTGTTGAACACTTGCATTTCAACTCGTTCTTTGGCTGGGATGTCCATGTGAAAGGAAGTGTTCGATCTCAGAGGGCAGAAGAGGGCAGAAGTTCTTCCAGTTTTGTTCAGCCAGAACCCATGGTAAAAGTGTGACATGGTTCTGCCGGAAGTGGCATTGTCCTTGTAGCTTTCTTGCAGGAGGATTAGCCAGGCGAGGCAGGAACCATGGACAGAAAAAGGTGAAGGGATGAAAGGGATAGAGTGTCCAGTGGCATGTGGTAGCAGTCCACAGATCCAGCAATTAGTGGCGTTGGTAGCAAGATTGTGTTGGTGGAGCAACTGCACAAAAGAGTTATTCCAGAACTCCTTACGCCTTTCTCGGAGTTGGGGTGAAAGCGAGATCAGATGATGTTCTTTCGTGGTGGTAGGTTGAACGGTGGTCAGTAATGTCTTATGAGCGGGTGTGCTCTCCTCCATGATCCAGAAGGTGACCACGAGGAGAAGGCAAAAGAGAAGGGTAATGAAAAGTGCAATAGTCTTTAAGCTGTGCATTCGGTCAGTCTTTGGGTTTCTGTAGTGGATCTTCGGACGTCCGGTTGCTTCCATCATCTTCATGTCGGGCGCTTCCATCACCTTCAAGAGACTCGGTAGCGGGCAGAACCACAGACTTTGTTTTAGTTTCTCTCCTGGTGGCCTTTTAGGTGACTAGGCTACCGTTCTGAGATTTCCACTTAGCCTGTGGTCTGCTTAGCCGAAGTTCTCTCCTTTCGTCGCAAGTTATACCCTTCTTTGGATGGCACAGTGGGATCGGGATATTCAATCAACTCAAGTGTCTCTGTATCCGGGCAGCGGTTCAGGGATGGTCGGTCTTTGTCCAGTAGTTCCTCTTGGGTGGTGATGTTGTCCGTGGTTGTCAGGGTCGGTGATACCTTCTTGCAGTGGTGTGCATGCAGCCAATTGCGTTTCCCCTCCACTCGAAGAGCTGTTCGGGTGGTGATCAGGACTTGCAGGGGGCCCGTCCACCGGGGCTCCAGACTCTTGGTGCGCTGGAAGTTACGCACTAAGACGAAGTCACCGGGTTGGATGTCGTGTCCCGGGCCCCTGGAAACATCGGGAATGGCGTGCAGCACCTGCTGGTGGATAACAGACAACGTCTTAGTTAGGTTATACAAATAGTCAGACATGAGGACGTCCGGGACGTCGTGGATGGATGATGGTTTTGGTGCAGTCCAAAGGTTCATGGGCCGCCCAAAGACGACCTCGTAGGGGGTTAAGTGGTGTTTGGTGGGGGTGGAACGCATTGATAGCAATGCTAGTGGGAGAGCGTCTGGCCATCTTAGTCCTGTGGTGGCGACTATTTTTGCTATCTTAAGCTTCAATGTGGCATTGTGTCGCTCAACCAGGCCTGCCGATTGGGGATGGAAGACCGCATGGAACTTCTGTTTTACACCCAACCCTTTTAAGATGAGTTGGATAACTTCGGCTACGAAGTGGGGGCCATTGTCGCTCCACAAAATTCGACAAAGGCCGTATCTGGGGAAGAATTCCTTCAGTAGTACTTTTGCGGTAGTCATAGCGGTGTTATCATGGGTCGGGTAGGCTTCCACCCACTTGCTGAAGGCACATACAACGACAAGCACATACTTTAAACCTTGGCACCTTTCTAGCTGGACGTAGTCCATTTGTAGGACTTCAAAGGGGTGATTGGGGACCCCAAACCCTCCCCGGGGTACAGCAGTTCCTTTCCCAGGGTTGTGTTGGAGGCATACTAGGCATTGTTGGACCAGACGTTTGGCTGAGTCTGGTATTCTGTCGTTGTGCCAGACTTTGGAGATGAGTTCGATCATGGGGGCAGACCCTATGTGTGCGGGGGAGTGTGCCATGGTCAGCACGGGGATCAAGTATGAGTCGGGTAGCAGCCATTTGTTCGAGTCTTTAGTTCGCCAACAACCGTCATCGTCCTTCAATCCTACCCGGGCCCATTCAGTTAATTCGTGTGGTGTGCTGGCTAGTTGGATATCCCTAATCGTTTCCCTAGCATCCTTCCATTTCTCAGTTTGTGACCTGGTCACGTACATACGGGTCGTGGACCTATTCTCGGCTGTGGTTCGGGCAGTAATGTCAGCTAGTGCATTTCCCTGACCTATAATGTCTGTCACCTTCTTGTGTGCCTGGCATTTGATCACAGCTAACCGTGTGGGGAGGAGGACTGCTTCGGTCAGGGCAGAGACTAGGTCTCCATGCAGGATGGGTGTGCCATGAGAAGTCAAGAATCCCCTCTCTTTCCATAAGAGCCCGAAGTGGTGAACTACCCCAAAGGCATACTGACTGTCTGTGTAAATGTTTGTGGTTGTCCCTGCTGCCAGGATGCAGGCTCGTGTGAGGGCAATTAGTTCAGCCGCCTGTGCGGATCGCTGTGTGATGCGGGCTGTCTCAACAACTGTTCGAGCTGTGGTGACTGCATAGGCAGCTGAGGTGGTGCCATCAGGGAGCTTGATGCATGAGCCATCCACCCACAGTTCTCCGTCAGGGTCCGGGAAGGCAGTATCCCGGAGGTCAACCCTACTCTTGGTTTGTTCGTCGGTGAGGGTCACGCAGTCATGTATAGGGGATGCATTGGGGTCAGCGTCAGGGAGAGGTAGTAGAGTAGCTGGATTCAGAGTGGTGCATCGTTTCAATGTGATATGGGGTGCAAGCAGAGTCAGTTCATACCCAGTCAGTCGTGCGCTAGTCAGGTGTTGAGTCTTGGTTTGGTTCAGGAGGGTATCAACAGCATGGGGTACCAATACTGTGAGGGGGTTCGAGAGCACGATCCCCTCACTTTGTCGGATAGAGACAGCAGCGGCGGCTACTGCTCGAAGGCAGGCGGGCAAGGCTCTGGCTACGGGGTCGAGAGTGGCAGAGAAGTAGGCACAAGGGCGTTGCTTAGGGCCTATGGACTGGGTTAGGACAGACAACGCACATCCCTCCCTTTCGTGGGTGTAGAGGGAGAAAGGTTTAGTGTAGTCTGGGGTTCCTAGGACTGGGGCCGAGCAGAGGGCGTCTCGTAATTCTTTGAAGGAGGATTGGCATTCGGGTGTCCAGGGGAGGGGGAAGGGGACATCCTTAGCCAGCAGGGAAAGCAGAGGCTTTATGGTGAGACTGAAGTTTGGCAACCACTGTCGACAAAAGGAGGTGAGGCCCACTAGGGATCGTACTTGCTTCTGAGTTTTGGGAACAGGGGTTTCTAGGATGGCTTGAATTCGGTCAGGGGTAAGTTTCCTCCCGTCTTTGGATAGTAGGTGGCCTAGATAAGTTACCTGGGGCTGGCAGAATTGCAATTTCTTTCTGGAGACCTTGTGACCGTTCTCCGCAAGGAAGCGGAGGAGGTGAATGGTGGCTGTGACGGCAAGAGGAGTGGTGTCGGCCGCCAAAAGAATGTCATCGACGTACTGTATCAATACCACTCCATCGGGCAGTTGGACTGCATCCAGTTGCCTCTTGAGGGCTTGGCTGTAAATACTGGGACTCTCAGTGTAGCCCTGGGGCGCCCTGCAGAATCTGTACGAACGGGCTTTTAAAGTGAAGCCGAACAGGTAGCGGCTGTCTGGGTGGATGGGGATGGAAAAGAATGCGTTCTTGAGGTCAATAACAGTAAAGATGGTGGCGGTGGATGGAATCAGGGTGAGGATGGTGGTGATGTCTGAGACTACGGGGTACTGGGGTATGACTACTTTGTTAACCTCTCGCAAGTCAACAATGAAACGGTAGGCTTTCTCATCCCCCTCGCCTTGCTTCTTTACAATGGGTAGGATAGGGCTGTTGCAAACATTACTCACTACTTCTTCTACCACTCCTGCCTCGACCAGGGACTCGATGATTTCCACCAATGCCCTCTCGCCTTCGGGTGATATCCGATACTGTGGAAGCTTTGGGAGCACTGCGTCCGGTCGGACGGTTATGTGTACCGGGTCGATCACCATGCGCCCTACATCTGAGTCGGTTTTAGCCCATAGATGTGAAGGTAATGTGTCGAGTAGGGACATATCAGCATCGGTTATAGAGAGCATACGCCGAGTGTGACAGGGTCTGGACAGATCTGGGTTATCGTGTAGGATGACTCGAACTCCGTCTGGGGAGCATCTGATAGTGGCTCGAAAATGTTTTAGCAAATCAAGTCCCATAATAGCATCGGGGGTGTTGGAGGAGAGCAGAAAGGTCGTGTCAGTGGTGTTATCTTCTAAGTCAAAGGAGATTGGTGCTGATAAGGGGTTAGTGGAGGGCGTTCCGTCAAAGCCTATTGAGGTTACGTGTGAGCCAGACAAGGGTGCCCTAGGAATCAGTCGTTTAGATAACGCACTACGTGTCGCCCCAGTATCTACCAGGAATGGAGATTTTGTGCCCAAGACCTTAGCGGTGACGTAAGGACCTTGCTGGTCAACACGGAGTTCGACTGGATCCCTCCCTTGCCCCTGGCGGTCCTATGCGAAGTCATGAGTGCTCTCATAGTCGGACTGCTGACACTGGTTTTGGCGGGGGCGATCAAAGGTGTTTGGTCTGCCTGGCCTGTCGTTGATGGTGTTGTTCGTGTGCCCTCGTCCCTGTCCTCTATTTCTGTGGTCGTATGCTGCGTCTCTGGGGTCCCTATTCTTGTTTATTTCCAGAAGGACCGGGCACTGGGATTTCCAGTGTCCGAACCCTCTACAGAACGCACATTGATTTCCATCTAAGTCTCTCCGTCCGTTGTAGGGTGTAGGTGTATGGTCTCTAGGGGGTAGCTTTCTAGGGGCGGTTGGTTGGTAATTCTCTTTTGGGGGTTCCCTTCCTATGGTCACCCCTTGCAACTGTGCTATCATCACCCTCTCCTTTAATTCCTTTTTCTTCTTCTCTGATGCCCTATCGTTCTCGTTCTTCTGATTTTCGTAGTATTGGGCCATCTGGAGAATTGCTGCGGGTTTGGAGGCTGCCCAGCTACTCTCGCTGGTCTGTAGCTTCTGGGAGACTTCTTGAGACAGACCCTTTACATAATTCTGGACAAAGAGGTGGTGTCCGGTTGCGGTGGTCATGTCTTGGCCACTGTAATCGGAAAACACAGTCTCGAATCGGGAGAAGTATTCAGACACATCCTCCTGGGGTTTCTGGCGGCAAGCCGTCACTATCGACCAGTCTACCTTTCTTTCTGGGATTAAAGTCTTCAGCTTTTGTACAATCTTGTCTGGGAGCTCTAAGATGGCTTTCGGGGGTTTCTGTCCAGGTTCTCGCTGTTTATCTATGGTATCGAGTTGTACCCAGGTATATCCGAACGGCTCAGCGTGGTCAACTTTCCGGATTTGTTTCCACACATCAGTCGGCAGACATAGCCCAAAGAACAAGTCGATATCTGCTAACGTCATTATCGTTGAGCCTAAGGCTGTGCCTAATTCAGTGTAGAAGGCAGTCGGGTTCTTTCTCAAGTCGGGTAGGGTCTTTCTAAAGGTCAAAATATCTTGCCGGTCCCACGGCTGGTAGACCCAGTTATATACAACCCTTCCCTTCGCATCTTGGTGGTTGATGTCGTCGTGCGTTCCCTGACCCCGTGGGGGGACCCAATAGGGGGCAGCTTCTTTAATGGGCATCATGGCATCGTCCCTTCCTCCCTGGGGCTTAGTTGCTATGGGGGTTTCTGTTTTGGTGGTCTGTCCATGTTCTTTAAGGTGTCGGTAGACCTCGAGTGTACGAGTGAAGAGGTTCGTTACATCGCCCTCTCTTTCTTCCCCAATGTCTACCTTCCTATATAGGGCCGCTAGGCCTTCGGGACCTTTATCGTGGTACCTATCCTCATATGTATTCAGGGTGTGATAACAGAGCCGTACGACGAAGTGTCGTCTGCGGCTGTCGGCATACGATTTATACACGTCCGTTATATACTCCTCACTTTCTTTTCGCTCCACCAGCGTCCCTACTATCTTGTCAATTCCTGCTCGTTCATCTTTAGTTAACCGATTCATTCTGGTGGACTCTTTCTTTCCTATCTCATGGTCGTCTAGCGTTGTAGTCGACGTTAGGTTCAGTACAAGAGGCTCAGCCGGCGCGGAGGCCGTGAGGGCCGAGGCCCCTGTACTGCTTTCGTTCGTGTTCGGGGGTTGTGGGTGTTGCACTACCGATTGAGAGGGTGCATACGGAGGGGGCATGTAAATGGTCGGGGGACCTAACAGTAATTCGTCATTCGTTTGCTGCTTGGAGGACAATACAGGGTAGAGCAAAGAAGGGGTCCTAACAGCGTACTGGCCTGAGGTTTCGGGCTCCTGTCTTAGTTTAGTTTCCCTTCTCTCCTTTATGTCTTCTTCTAACTTTTTAGCGGCTAGGTGAGCTGCCTTTCGTAATTCCTTTTCTGCTTTTACTTCTTCCCTCTTTTTCCGTTGCGTCGCTTCTTTGCGCCACATGCCAATACTGTCAAGCATAGTAGGCGTCGTCTTATTGCTACGCAGAGCTACTTCTAGCGCTTCTATCTTGCGGTCGTCGAAGGATCCCATCAGTGGCCACTGACTTTCGGGGTCCTTCTTGGTATATTTATGCCACAGCTTGCTATAAGCTACGGCGACTAGTCCATATTTAGTGAACATGTCCTTATTAGGGGTGCCTTCCAGTGGAGCCGGATGGTTCACCTCTAATAAGCGGTCCGGGCAGAACCAACTACCAATCAGTGGGGAGAAGGTAGGCATGACGGGTTTCAACGGGGACAAAAGTCAGCACTACCTATCTTTTCACTGCTTGCAAAGACTAGACAGAATATCTCTATTCTTCGTTATTTGTAAGCAGAGAATACCTCCAAAGAACCAATATCGAACAACTAGTGTTCGGACAATCAATCAATCAATCAATGGGGAGATAAAGATAGGCACGACGGGTTTCAACGGGGACAAAAGTCTGCGTTACCTACCCTTCACTATTTGCAAAGACTAGACAGAATATTCCTATTCTACGTTATTTGCAAACAGAGAATATCTCAAAAGCATTATTCTTCAAAACAATCAATGTTCGGACAATCAATCAATGGGGAGATAAAGATAGGCACGACGGGTTTCAACGGGGACAAAAGTCTGCGTTACCTACCCTTCACCATCTGCAAAGGGAGAGAGAGAGAGTATTTCTACTCCTCCCCGTTTGTAGACAGCGAATATCTCAAAGAGAACAATCAATGAGCACAATCAATGAGCAATACTAGTATTCAAACAATCAATCAATTATTTCGCACTTTTGTCGTATTTCACGACCTTACCCGGACCGCTTGGACAGTTTCTCGTCTTCCGCCTCCAGCGCCCGATCGTCCTCTATTCTCCGTATTTGCCGCGGCACTCCTGATGGTTCCCAGTCAGGACCGTAGATCACTCGAGAGAGGTCTGCTCGGAACCAGTGAAGTTCGGATGATCGGCTGCCAGACGAGGGTCTATTGGGCAGGAGCTCTCCCGATCGTTGCAGTCGTTCACTCTGTCGTCGGGACCTCTCCCACTGGATCCACGTGTCGCTGATGGGCCCCACGTTTGGGACGCCAATTGTTAAATGGTAGCGGCAGTTTCAGTCGATAATCTTTCAAGTATTTGCCCGGCGGTAATCGCCTCTCATACCACTCGATAATTTACCAATAAAAGAGGCAGGCACCGGAGACTGGAAGGCAGGAAACAAAGTTTTATTCCGTCGGAGCAGAACACATCAGATCAGACAGCAAGGTATCGTCACGAGGTGCTCTAGCTGCATCTCTGAGACCTGGTCTCTTATACACTGGTTTATTGCTTTATTACACATAGTATATTCTTGAGATTCCCTTGATGTGCGGGGAAATATCCCCTGAAGCCCCGGCTCAGATCCGATCCCACACATGGTTACAGTAGAGGTTCCCACCCTACCCGCAGTGGGAGATGGCTATCGCGCAGCAGGGAATTCCGCTAATTCCCGGGGGTGTGTGCAACCGGCCGGGTCTCAGGGGGTAGGGGCTTTGATTCTACTGTAATCCCTTTGATGTGGGGTGTTTCCCTTACAGTAGGGGCAATAAACTGCATCCGCAGGGCTAGGTGATGGCCTGGGACCAGTTCAGACAATGGGGCGCAGAGGAAGGGGGTTATCAAAGGAGAGGCATGACCATGTATGGGTTGTCGGTCGGAAGTGGTTCCGTAGCAGGGTCGCGCAGAAGGAGAGGGTTTATGGCCTGTATGAGAGAGCGGGGGTGGCCGGCGCGCGGGGGATGCTTGCAGCGCCAAGGGAAAACGCTGGCGGTCGAGAGTGAGCGGGGAGAGAGCGGGGTACCTAAAATGGCGGCCGTGCATTCGTTGTGCGTGGCGCTGGGGAGAGGCAAGATGGCGCAGATAATGTTCAGTTTGCACGCTAAATTTCCACAGTAACCCTTCGTGAAGACTCCTTTCAATTTTGAAATCCTTACGTGATCACCTTTTTTTAAAAACAGGCTTCTTCACCTTTGTATCTTAATTACGACCATACACATTTCTCCAAACAGTTAACGAATTACTAGGTGTCACATCTTCGGGGGCCCTTTTGATGGTCCTATGATAACTGGCATTATATACAGCTAAGAAAGCCTGCAGGACATCCATGTATCTGTAGGTGTTGTGGGCCGTAAAATACCTCCACATCTTAGACTTTAAGGTTCTGTTAAACCGTTCTACAACAGCTGCTTTTACCTCCGTGTGTGTTACAAAATGTTGAACATTGTGTTGCTTTAATAATTTCTGAAATGCCTTGTTTAAGAATTCTTTTCCGGCGTTTGTTTGTAGTTTTTGAGGAATACGCCCCTTATCGAAGATGGCTTTAAAAGCGGCTGTGACGCTAGCCCCACTTTTATCACGCAGCGCCTCTGCGTAGGCGTACTTGGACAACACATCTATGACGGTTAATATATAACAAGATCCGTTGTTATGTTTTGCTATATCTTGTAGACTTATTATGTCCGCTTGCCATTGATAATCTATTTGCGCATTAACGATTGTTGGACGTCTCTTAAAATTTCTTCTGGCCGGTTTATGGAGTGAATACGCCTCCTCGCCTGATAACCAAGTCTTCACAGCTTCTCGGCTTACCGACTCCTTTTCATCCACAGCCCTTCTATATAGAGCTTCGGCGCTCCCCAAGCTACCAACTCCCCGAGTATCGTAATAAAGTTTTCTTAACACGCCCCCTGCATGTTATCAGCCGTTACACAATGCAATGAATGCCGCTTGTTTTGTGTAAGAACATTTTATTAAAAAATAAAGACTATTAGCAAAATCATAGACATTGGTTTCATATCTCTTCACATTCTGCATAGTACGACTTAACACAGCGTCACCCTTTTGGGTTTAACATTCTACTAGTTTGTTCTAAATACACGCTATCATGTAACGTTACATAAGAACCTGCTTAAAACAGTCTTCGGGGGGGCCAGAGACCCTGCTTGTCTATTTGTTTTATACACATTACACATACGCCTTGCTATGAGTCTTTCTATCATCCTTCTATTGAAAGCAGTGTCCATTCCCTGCATAACGGTTAGTTTTGAGCTCGGGTCTAAGGCGTATCGGATCTCATTGATTGCCCCTATCAAGATCATCAACATATCGGGGTGGACATATTTCTTTTCATTGTACAAACCATACACAACCCTTAACAGTTTATATACCTTGTAAGGGTCTAGCAAAGTACAAATATAACGTATTGTTCTTGTTCTGTATGATTTACACAAGCATTTGTGCGCCGCCTGCTGAGGATCTTTGATTTGATGACCTTGACAAAGGCTGTAATAGTCCCTTTTGACACAATTTAGTACCACCGACGCGGCGAAAGCCTTAACTGCCTGTCAGTCGTCGTCGGTCAGTCCTGGCTCTTCCTTTTCACACGCGTCAGAGCCGCATACACACTTATCACAGCCCTCACGGTTTTGACATATGGAACTTTCAGTTTGTTTTGAACACCACAGACAATTGAAAATTACATTGTTCGCTTTTGCAGGTCGCCACCCTGACACATGCCTCCACTCTGTAGCAGACCTTTTTGGGGTCTCTCTCTAGGTTCAAAAGACGAGAGAATGACAATACGTTAGTTGAAGAAATAACATACATCATTTTTGTAACTATCTGCTCATAACATTTTCCTACTAACCTCTGCATTTTCACAGCCCTCTGCAGCGGCTCTGAAATCTTGCGAGTCGCTAATGTCCTGCGAGGCCCCATCATCTTCGACGCTTGTCCCAGGCTGTTGCAGACCGTCCTTTTCAGCAGCCGTATTCTCCTGAAGGTCCATGTCTTCAGACGGGTGTGTTAGGAGGTGCTACAACTTCTTCAACGTCCTCCATGTCCACTGAGCTGAGGCCAGCAAGCACATTGTCACTACACGATCCCTCACTTTCGCTGCTGTCGCACTTAACCGGGACCATCCGGCATCCGTAATCCTTGAGCCTAAGTTCTTCCATAGGCCTACACAGGCCGGTGCCAAAACCAGTAACGTCGCAGCCCATATCCCGAGGTGTTTCTTGTTGAGCATTCTCATCCATTACCAGAGGTGTTAAGCTGCGGTAATATCTATTGATAAGGGTCTGGGAGCCATCCACCCCGGCGCTTTTCACGAACGGGTTGTATCTCTTCATTTTGGCTGTGGGTCCCTTTTCGTATTCAAATGTCTGCTTGCTGTACACGGCTCTTGCCACATGCTTATATGTATTCTAAGAAGCCACAACCCCTAAAAGAGGCGTACACCTCTACAACACAACACGGTCACGTGGCCTCAGGACTGCCCCGCAGCTGTTGCCCCTGCAGCTGTCTGCAAACCCCCCAGCCATGTCCATGTTTGCAGGCAGGCCTGTCAAATTTAAGGCCAGAAGTTTAAGACTAAGCCTGTCAAATTTAAGACTAGGCCTGTCAAATTTAAGACTAGACCTGTCAAATTTAAGACTAGACCCGTCACTTTTGCGGCCAGCATTTGCGACCAGACCTGTCACTTTTGCGGCCAGCGTTTGCAACCAGACCGGTCACTTTTGCGGCCAGGAGAGTTTGATGGGAGCAATACCTACTTACTACTGATAGTATATTTTAACCTTTCAGTCCAATCTACCCTTTACCTACACTCTCTTTCCCCACTAAATTTGGAGTGCACTAGTCCAGAACTCCAGACCTTTAGGGAGCAGAAAACAAACTCTGGCAAACAGCCC
The DNA here is from genome assembly GCF_964204655.1 of Triturus cristatus. NCBI lineage: Eukaryota > Metazoa > Chordata > Amphibia > Caudata > Salamandridae > Triturus > Triturus cristatus. The sequence goes on from NC_140587.1 coordinate 380,353,177, forward strand.
CCTCGTGGGAGCCATCTGACATTGCAGTGCCAGCCCTATGAGGAGCAAAGCCCAATGATGAAGAATGCTACCTTTGGTTGGTGAGGATTTGGGCTTCATACACAAGACATCTTTGATGACCTTAGTTGGTCCTATTACCAGAATTAGGTCAACTGGATTACCACTAAGGAACTCTGCACCCATTTTTGGACAGTGTTAAGGGTAGTCTAATGTTTACCTATGATATGTTTCCAGTTGGGGCGTGTTGTGGGCCACAACACAGCAGTGGATAGTGACAACCAAGAGCGTCATGGAACCAATGAAGCTGGCTGAAGGTGACCCATTTAACTGGAAACAAGTTCCTTTTATAGCCCTAAGCCATGCTAACCTCATGGATACCACACAGTGAACATCCAGAGACTCATGATCACCAATGGAATGGCCATTTTCTGCACTCCACAGTTTTCTGCTGAAGATCACACTGGGGGAATAAATTCAAATTTACCTATGTGGATCCATCCTACTAATGCAACTTTGACATCCACTTGGCAATATGTGAGTTTTGGGCAACCTTCAACGGGACTGATTAACCATGAGAGCTGTGAATCAAGGTTGTTATATTCCTGGGTTACTTCTGCATCACAGGAGTAAGCCAGGAGTACAACAAGATTAAGTCACACCTTCTTATATCACAGTCTTTGAGACTCAGGACCTTTGTCATGGATGGCAGTAGCAATCAACCAATGGTTGATAAATATGGGGCTACCGATAAGTGAATGACAAGTAATGTCAGAAAATAGCTACACCCTTATACATGTCATTAGCTCAGCGACACAGCTAAAGTTTTTTACGGCAAGCCTACAAAACTATCCTTGGTTATTCATGGCCAGGGAGTACACCTCGGCTTACATCTCACTTACATCTGACGAAATAATCATTATACATACCCTGATTCCGGATTTTTCAAATGGTAACCTCTTCATTCCTGAGTAGGCACAAATTGGTATACAAATTTAACTTAAAAGCGTTACAACGAAGGTAAAATACAATACCAGTAAACTTTTTAATATAGTATCTTAGTTTTGACGTTTCATGGCATAATAAAAAGTCACTGAGCACTTACAGAGGGGTGATTTAAACCATTTTTTAACAAAAGTTCAGGATATTGCATGAACGTTTGAGGAAATTATGCTAAACTACACTCTCAAGGCCCTACCATGACTCATGACTTAAGTGTACGTGCATATCGAGAGATACCGGCGGAAACTGGTTCCAGCAGGAAATGTCTCTCAGTTCTAGGCATTTGCTATTGAAATCTGTATCCTGTTTGTATTGTGTGAAACTCTTATTTGATGTGCAGACTCGCTTAAAAAAATACACAAAATTGAGCAATTTTCACAAAATTTACATAACATGAAAATCTGCGATTTCACAAATGTTGCTGGCAAGTAATATTTCGACCAGTTCTACACTTTACCTAACTCTGCCTGTGAAAGCAAAGACTGCGCAAGTTCTGAAAAGTAACATGCACATCTTTGTGTTTTTAAATATTCGTGAAGCTTTAAGTCAGAGCTACATAGAATTTCACGTGGAAGAAACCTGTATTTTCCTTGGGAGAATCTACTTACTATAAGCCACATTTACAAATATAACTCGTTGCCTTTGCTCTCCACGGCTTGCCAGGTGCTAAGCGCGGCTGAGTGCCAATAAGAGCGCTGCCCCCTGCTGAAGCGAATAATGGAGTGAGACGTGTTTCTGCGACACTTGTGGCTGCTAAAGTTCAACTTCCTCGGACGGCAAAGGGCAGCGGAGAAAAGGAAATGAAGAATATTAAAATTGTTTCAAAGAACCCACCTCGCCCCACAATCGTTAACCAAGGAGTTGAATATATTGCAGCACTAAATCAGAGTTGTACAAAGAGCCAGCAGGTCGCCGCCCACCGGTGCTCACGCTGCAATAGGGCCCAGATGAATACACAGCAGTGCTGTTTAAAATACCTTCATTAGAGAAAGAGATACAAATAACCAGTCGGCATGAACTCCTCGGTTATTGTCTGATTTATGAGGCATAAAGATTTAAAGAATTAAACTGTTTCCGGAGCGAGTTGTAACTCTGCAAGGAATCAATAGCCGCTCTCAGATTTCTATTCACTTTGTGTATCTTCGTTCGCGCCCAGCACCCAAACGAACTGTCTTTAAGGCACTTCACCACGAGGCCTTCAGTGGCCAAGGCTTTGGACTCACTTGGAAGCAGTGTATCCACTATCCCCCAAGCCAGGCTTTAGCATCATTCATGGGCAACTTACTTCTTGACGTTTTGAAGCTCACATTTGGGCATTTTCTGCCAAAGCCTGAATGCCCTTCCTATCCATCTTGGATCCCTGGGCAACCACTTCATCTTATAACTGCATTGTTTTCTTTAGTAGGCATATAACGTGCGATTCGTCCCACTACACTTGCCCCCTCTTTTCCCACCACAAAAGGCACCATACCAGTGGATGGTCTTCACTGTTTAGTCTTTATTAATTCTCAGATAATGCCATCTTTATTTGTAGATGCACTGTCAACATTAGACCAACTTTTATTAACCAATCCAACACACATTGATAACATTGGGTTGCACAGTATTCGTTTGAACCACAGGTTACAGTTGCAATTGTATTTACATTACAGTTCAGGATCTCCAGAGACACACGGTATGCGGGTTGTACCAGCAGGACACACCCCATCTCCATTGCTTCCATTTCAGGCAACTACCCGTCGTCTACCTCCTAGACGCGGCCACAAGAGCACTGCTTTGCGCCTTTCCTTGCGCACCAGCTTTTACCAAGTTGCTTCCTCCAACCACCAGCATCTCGGGTAGGGCCGGAGAGTCCAGGGCCACCAGCAGGACGGCCCCCTCTCCCGCCCTCCTTGTTCCAGGATTGGCCAGTCCCCGTCAAACAGGAGTCCCCGCCATTTTCCTGGCTCGGACCCCGCCGAAATGCCACTAAGAGCCCCGCACCCATTGGCGCGGTGGGGGGCCTCTCATTTCTGCTCTTAGCACCCTTCACTGGACCCTTCTGACTGTAGTTCAGCCGAGCCACCACAGCATCCTGATCCTGGGTATCAGTGCGCTATATACATTAGAAGAATAACAACAACGATAACAAAAATAAGGGAGAGCATGGACATATGATGTTAAGTAACCTCAATATTGTACATATATCATTCTTACCTTTAACCCTGTCAGTAAAGAAATGAATGCACTATAAACCGCTAGTTCGCTTGCTTGCGTTGGCACATAATTACTGACAAATACCTTGCAACTGCAGGCTCTGGAAGGCAGAATGATCTGGATTCAATTCTGGCTTTGAAATGACACGCAGGCCTTTAATTTGGGCCACATAACTGGCAGCCGACTTTGATTGTGTCTGTTTACAGTGGGTAATTAAAACAAAACGTTTGTGCCTGAATGGGTCTTTGTGCCTCAAACATAAATCTCCAACTTCTACTGAGAATGCAAAAATACATATTGGTTTGGGTGATTATCTGCAGCCTATGGTGTGTTGAAATCAGGATCTCTACGGGACCCAAGATGCTTTGATGTTTCCTCTTTTCCATGTTTTTCCCCATTTTACGTGTCCAAGTACTTTAAGGTATATGTCAGACCCAAATAACTTTTAGTTTGATTCTTCCCTTGTACACATTACTGAAAATATAAAAAAAAAAAATCTACATTTCTCAGATATTTACATTTTGTGTTTTTAAGGGCATGATGTATGAAAAGACTGGCCACAAAAAGATCACACATTTTTTGATCAACGTTTGGCGCCCAGTCTTTAGTTTTGCAATTTGACCTTTGTGTTAATAGGTCACATAGGAAAATTTCCAAATAACTTTATTTGTAGAGTGTGACTACAGGCACTGCCCCCCTCCCCCCCCCCCCACCCCCGGGATCTATGTCGCTCAATCGTACAACGACATAAGTAAGGCTCAGACTAATTTGGAAGTGTTTTATGTACCTCGCCAATCAAACTGAGCACTATCAAATATTATTAACATAACCTAATTGTCTGCCATATTTTGGTTAGGGTGACAACCAATGATAAAAACATTTTAAGTTTGAAATGAAACAATAATCACTGGGTTGCTGTTTAGCTTGTAATTTCGACAATACACATGCTTTCCTGATCATATGCCATAAGTGATTTCTCAGTATGGGAACTAATGAATGCTAAGAAAGGCGTGGTGTTGTCCACACGATACAAAAAAAATGCACAGACTGAGACTTGGGACATAAGTTGCATGCAAGGGATACTTACTATGCATGCCACTACCGATGATATGGATGACAGCACAATAATATATACTGCAGCAAAATCGATTGTTTTCTAATTAAGGATAATGTTCATGTTCTTATTTTGCAGGTACATTGAGTTAGGTGAAAACTGTAAGTCCCAGTTTCACCCAGGAGAAAAATTCTCCTTCACCTAGCACACCTTAGTGTGTATGCTCTCACAATATTTAAGGCCAAACTAATTGTTGGGCTTTCATACTCATGGTCCTGAAGAAAGCCTTGTATTAACAAACCTTTTTTGGCTGAAACACCTAGACCAATTTTTAGGATTCAAGAGACAAATTATTTCTCCCAGATATCCACATTTCTTTTTTTTATCCTGTCACAGGACCTCTCTACCAAAGCACTCCTGGCTAGAAGAGGGATCCTGTGGAAAGTTTTAACTCACTATTTTCACAACTTTCATTAACAAACAATAGCTCCACTGAAATCAGGTATCGAAACACACCTAGGATGCACTCGGCACCCTAGGTGGAAACCCAATGATGAAGCAAGCCACCAACTAGGTTGGTAGATGAGGGTTCTTTTAGAAACCTATTAGGTTGTTCACACACATTGTTTTGAATGCAGAAAACCTTTGTGAGCCTGTTCTTTTTGGCTGATTGTATTGTTTAGGGGAAAGGGCCGAGTAACTTTTGTTTCCTCACTCTTTCTTTGTTTAACAATACATAGGCAGCTAACAGCTGTGAGCTGAAATTTAATTATCTGATTTACTTTTTTCCAAGTCGTACCCTAATCATGGCAGACAATCAAGGGCTAACTTTCACAGAGGAGGATGTCAACCAAATCCTCTCAGGCCCCCCCCCCCCAATGCTTTCAAACTTCAATTTATCACAAACAACTGATTGGGGCAATCTAACTGAACACAAAAGGAACAGAATCATGATAATTCTGCATCGGGTTATATTGACTTAACATCTAAGAAACAACACAGCCCTTAGAGGCCTTATTGTTACCAGTGAAACCCGGATTTTTCTGGAGGATGCTTCCTTTAGAAGGGACTGGACACAGGATTGGATTATAAAGACAGCAAAATGACTGTCCGAGGCCATGTTAATCGAAAGTCAAGCCACAGAAAATAATTAAGACTAAAATCACCTCCTTTAAAAAGAAACTTGGGGCCATATGTAGGTAAAACTCAATTTGCGAGTTCTTAATAGCGATGTTTACCGAATCGCTATTAAGAACTTGCAAAGTCCGATATAGGTAATAATTAGTTAAAAAATAGCGAATCGGTAAAAATCGGTAAAATGAAATACCGATTCCGATTTACCGATTAGCAAATAGCGATTAGGTATTAACAAATCGGTATTTTAAGAAATCGCTAACTATTTAAACTGCAATTCCGGTGCATTCTGATTACATCACAGGCAGGAAGTGGCCTGACAACTGCTGCTACACTGTGGCTGAAGCTGTGGTAGAGGCAGGGAGCAGACCTTACAGCACAGGAGCTGCTTTGCAAACATCTTGCAGACACACCAAACCAAAAATGGACAACCAGGAGAAGGAAAAGGAGGCAGGAGAGCACAAAAGAAAGCACAAATTCAGCGAGAGGGAGCTGGAGGTGCTGATTGAGGAGGTGGCAAAGGACCACGACAAGCTCTTCGGCAAACAGTCCCTGCACGTCTCAGAATCCCAAAAGAGGAAATTATGGCTGGTGATCCAGGAGAGGATAAATGCAATTGGCGTAACACAGCGCTCAATAGATGAACTAAAGAAGCGCTGGTATGACCTCAGAAAACGTGCCAAAGAGAGGGTGGCTGAAAGGCTCAAGCAAGCCATGCAGACAGGTGGTGGGACATCTACAGTGCCTGTACCAACTGCCCTGGAACTATTGGTGGAGTCCACACTCCAGCCGGAGAGCGTGAATGGGATTGGAGAAGCAGACAGCTCAGCCAGAGCTGGCAACAGGCAAGGTCTGATGCAGGCTCAGCATGCTGTGTCCCCCACTCCCCAACCCCAATCCACAATCCCCCAGTATGATTCCCACTCCAGTACATGTTTTCCCAAAAACCAGCAATGCATTATAGGAGATGTAGTCAGAAGTAACACATCATAACCGTCAGTCCAGTGAACCCAAAGGCATTTAACACACATCACTAATTAGCAAGCGGAGGACAGTTAGTTTGATTGGCAGTCATGAAATGTATTATTACTCTAATGCTGCCAGACAAGTGAGTAAAGGTACATTCTGTCTCCACAGGCGAGGCAGCGTGCTAGTCTGCTGAAGGGGACACAGGAAAGGCACCCAAGAGAGCCAACACACAGGATGAGGAGGTCTTGTCGCCTGCTGAGTACATACCACCATCACCAACACCACCATCACCATCCCCATCACCACCGCCACCACAGAGAGCCAGGGGTCAGAGGAGGATAGCATGGGAGGCCAACATTCCATGCTGGTAGAGGATGAGAACAGTGCAGGGACACATTCCCCCACTGTGCGCGCCCACACAGGTATCAGACGCCGCAGACCGAGGGTAGCCAGTCCTGTTGCACAGGGTGCGGAGTCCAGCATATTCGAGGGTCAGGAGGGGAATATGCTGAAGGTACAGCACCTGCAAGGCAAAGCCATCAAATCAGTTCAACGCCAAATGGTGTACATGAACAGACACATGCTTGAAATTAAGGAGGGCATGAACAGCATGAACAACACTGTGGCTGAGGGAGGGAAAACATGGCGGCCGCTAGCTAGAGTGGCTCGCTCGCTCTCACCAGCCTCCTGAGATTTTTCCCGCTGCTGCAACAGCCATGCAGACAAACATACGGCTTACGTGAGGTCTTCAGGCATTAAGGAATCGGAAAGCTAAGATTACCGTTCCGACTCGTAGGCGTTCACAGGCACTGGTGAATGTGTATGCCGGCGATATCTTCTTTCTCCGCTCCTGCTCCCGTCTTTCTCCCGAATTGGAGGCGAGCAGCCGTGGAGTTCAGGCGCGGCCGTGCGGCCGCTGCTCGGGGGGCACACACCACGTCCTCTCTCAGCAGAGGAACGGGAGGAAGGATCCCGACGCCGAGGGACACAGTCCTGCGTAGGTTTCGCCTAGTTGAGAAAACTGCGGAACTGGAGACAGATCGAGTGGTGGCAGATTTGGAGGAGCCAGCGGACTGGGGTGACTCTCCTCCAGCAGAAAGTAAGGTGTCTGATCCAATTAGGGGGGAGAACGAGATAGGCACGAACAAAAGTATTAAAAGTAATAACAATATCTCTAACCCTCGTCTAGGAGCTACAAGAAGTAAGACTAAGAGTCGGGGTAAGGAGCTTAGGCTGGATGATGGTAAACTTCAACTCCCAGAGTGCATCTTGGGGGAGGCCTCAAAGTCAAGGCTGGAACATAAGAGAAGTTTGGGCGAGACTAAGGGGTGCCCTGCCAAAGAAGTTAAAAAACACTCCAGACAGAAAAAGGTAATAAACAGGAATTTGAATGCCCAGGGGGTATAGCTCCTTCACTGCGCTCATATTTTAAAGCGCTACCCCAGGTATTGGAGATTACTCAGGATATGGCCGCATCTACGGGTGAAATTTCACAGATTAATAAACAGCCTATACAAAATGACACCCCCAGCTTCTCTTCCAGACCCCCTACTATAGTGGCGTCCTCCGAGGACTCCTCAGAAATTACCTCTCCAGACTTGATCGCGGTTATGGTTGCAGAGACTGCTATTCCCAATGATCCATCTAACCAACAAGTTAAGCTGTTAACTGGAGGGATATTAAATCCAATTGTGCCAGAGAAAGTGTCGATAGAGGAGGTTGAGGAGGAAGTGGATCGGGGTCAGGAAGCTCCGGGGGTGGGCAACACTCTTGAGGCCCTATTCAGTTCTATCAATGCAATGAGGGAAGAGTTCCGGCACGACTTTGCAGTATCTAAAACCAATCAGATTGACATAAGAGCAACTTGTGAGTTACTAGGTCAAAAGGTGGAGGGCCTTTGTGAAAGAACTAGTATACTGGAAAGCTCTGTAGGTCTTTTAACAACTGATCTAGAGGCCGCTAGGTCCAAAATACACACCCTTCAAAGAGATGGGGAGAACATGAAAGAGAGAGTCGAGGTCTTGGAAAATTATTCCAGGCGCAACAATATCCGACTTCTAAAAATTCCTGAAGGCAAAGAATGTGCGGACCTTAAAGGCTTTATAATCCGGTCTTTGAAAGAATCCCTAAATCTTGTCGAAACACCCGAAGATTTAGACAAGGACATCCAGCGAGTACATAGAGATCCATTTCGTCTGAATCCAGCAAGATCCAAACCCAGGAAGGTATTAGTCAACTTTCTGACTTACGCACTCAAGGAAAAGATCCTAAACCTTGCTCTGAAAGCCAGATCGCTGAAGTGCTCGGATTTCTCCTTTGAGATACGTTCGGATCTCTCCAAAACCACACTGGATAGACAGTGGGAGCTGGGGCAACGAATGGACAAATTCAAGTCCTTAGGAGCCACGGTGCAGATGAGGTTTCCAGCATTTTTACGGATCATGTACAATAACAAGATGCACAATATTCGCTCCATTCATGATGCTGACGACCTACTAGATTCCTTTCGAAAACAGGCCCAGACCACAAGATAATTGACTGTGTCCAACTCCGCATGGTTTTTCTGAGTCTTCAAGCGCAATGGGTAGTTGTCCCTGCCCTGGATCTTTGGCTTCTCTTTTTCGGGGGAGTCTAGATTAGGTTAAGTGTATATGAGGGTGACCCTGTTAATTCATAGTCGTTAAACTTTTGACACGTAGAAATTTAAAAAATAAATAAAAAAAAGAAAGTCTTTTTCACTTTCCTTTCCTCTTCTGACACTTTTTACGGGTCATTCTTTTTGCGTCTAAACAGTAGGCAACAGTAGTCTATCTCTTTATAATATAGCAGCGGGGGATTGAATGGCAAGGCTGTAGGTGGGCGTAAATCTGGCCAGACATCAGGCTAGTATAGGTAGGGGAGGGTTTTCCAGGGGGGTGGTGTGGGGGCGGTGGTGGGGGGTATGCTATTGTATCAAAAAAACCTCATTTGTCTAACTTTTCTACTTTTTCAGGTTAAATTTTTCATAACTAAGATTTTTCAATACGTTAAAACTTTACTATATGGGGGGCGAAACAAGGAGAGAGTTGGGATAGGATATACAGCATGACATTAACACATTATATCTCCTGGAACGTCAATGGTCTGCGTGTGAGAGGTAGACGAGGCTCTATTTTTCAGTATCTGAGAGACTCTCAGGCGCAGGTCATAGTTCTTCAGGAGACTCATCTTCTTAAAACAGAGGCCACTGCCCTGCTAAAAAAACATAAGTGGATCGACAAATTCTGCTCAACAGACCATAATGCCAACATTAGGGGGGTTATATTCATCTTTAAAAAATCTGCTAAAGCACAAATCTTGGATTGTAAAGAGGATCAGTCAGGGAGATTGTTATTAGTGAGAGTCTCGTTAGATGCTCAGATTTATACCTTAGTTGGCTACTACGGCCCTAATTCCGATGATGCGTCACATTTGGATGCGATTAGGAATCATCTAGTATTAGTTCAGGATCCAGTGATCTGGATGGGGGACTTTAACATCGTTCTCAACCCCAGACTAGATAAATCCGTAAAATCTAGAGTCTGTAGTTCTGTTAAATCTAGGCATACCCTCATAACTACTATGACACAACTTGGTTTGGCGGACGTATGGAGAGAAAGAGCGGGTAACAAGTTAGGGGTCTCCTTTTGGAACAGCCGCTCAAACATAAGTCCAGAATCGACTATGCGTTTTTCAGCTATTGCCTAAAGGATTCTTTACATATGATAGACTATCTACCTTCGCACCTGTCAGACCATTCTGCACTAGAATTTTCCTTAAAACTTGAAAATACCACCAATTATCCATCCTGGTCTTTTGACTGGACTCTCTTGCTTGATGATGGAGAAGAGGTCAAGTTTTTGGCAACAGAGTCTTCAATATTTTTTTAAATTAACAGAGAATCTGCAGGCTTGGCAGTGGTCTGGGAGACTTTCAAGGCCTTTCTAAGAGGTCAGATCACCAACAGAGCCTCCTTTAGGCGGAAGAAATATAGAGAGAGGGTGGCTAGCCTTGAGCGAGACATGAAACTCCTTGAGTTAAGGATTAACTCATCTTCAGGAACATCATAGGAAAAGGAAAAAATGGTCGAACTGAAATTACAACTGAATAATATCTTACAGGAGAGAGTGAACAAAAGATGGGAAGCATTTAAGACTTCCCAATTTGAATTTGGTGAAGCCGCAGGGAAAGTGCTAGCCTGGAAAATAAAATCTGACCAAGCTCTCAAATTCATCAAGGAAATTAAGATAGAAAGTGAGGCAGGGACAAGAAATACCAAATCAGACATAGGTAGAGCCTTCTATGACTTTTTTGAAGAGATATATAGGGAGGCCCTCCCTAATGACCAGCAGGCAAGAGACAGTTGGCTGGAAACCATCACGCTTCCAACCTTCTCGACAATACAAAGTAAGGCCTTGGAGTCTGAGATCACAGAGGCTGAGGTGACCAGAGCTATCCGACAACAAAAAAAAGGGAAGGCGGCTGGTCCAGACGGTCTGCCGGGGGAGATGTATAGATCTTTGGAAATTGGCATAGCCCCTTTGCTGACGACCCTATTTAATGCTATCCTAATAGAAGGGGAGTTGCCACCTATATCTTGGGGGGAGGCCACAATCGTACTTATCCCTAAGCCTGGAAAATCTCCCCTTGAATGCGGGTCATATAGACCAATATCATTAATAAATAATGATTATAAAATCTTTGCAACAATTATGTCAGCTAGATTGGCAAGTGTTATTGGTGCAATAGTCCATCAGGATCAAAAAGGTTTCATCAAAGGCCGACAACTATCCGATTTAACACACCAACTGATAGGAGCCATAGACATCGCTTCTGCTTTCTCCCTACCTTTGGCCACTCTAACCTTAGATGCAACTAAGGCCTTTGATAGAGTCAACTGGCTCTACCTCACTGATGTACTTAAAAAATTCAACTGTGCGGTCGGCTTTTGTAAAATGATAAAGCAGCTTTATGCTGCCCCTTCGGCCAGATTGCTGATCAACGGGGTCTTGACAGAGGCCTTCAATATAACCAGAGGTACGAGGCAGGGCTGCCCGCTTTACCCCCTCCTTTTCAACTTATATATAGAACCATTTGCCCAGCTTTTGCGGGAGGAGGCTAATATTCCATCCTTTAGCTTTGGAGAATGGGAGAGGCGGGTAGCACTCTATGCGGACGATATCTTGATTTTCACCTCTGACCCAGTAAAGGCATTGCCCATGGTCATCAAAAGGGCAGAAGAGTTTGGTCTTATCTCTGGTTATGATATTAATTCGAGCAAGAGCGAAATAATGGTCTGGAATTTACCTGATATACAGCTGGGGGTAAATATTTCCACATCCATGCGATATCTTGGTATAAGAGTAACCCAAGAAATGGACAGTATTGGTCAAACTAATTTGAACAGAACATACACTGAGAGTAAAAAACTTCTAAAATCTTGGACTCACCTGCCACTCTCCATAACGGGCAGGGTAAACCTGGTAAAAATGTGTAATCTCCCTAAGTTCACGTTTATTTTTAACGCAATCCCCTTGGCATTTGAACCTAAATTAATTGAAATTAATACCTTCATATGGAATAACAAACCGACTAGAATAGCATGGAAGAATTTGAGGAGAAGAAGGGAGAAGGGAGGGCTCGCCTTGCCAGATTTACTGTACTATGCATGGGCATTCCTGCTGTCGCACTCCCGGATGCTTTTAAAAATGCCATCTAATCTTCATCCTGGGTCAATATACAAAGCAATGCTCACAGGGGTGAATCTAGGAGCAGATGGATTTATGTTTAAATTTGGGAGTCAGAAATTTTTCAAAAAAATAAATTAAAGATTATACAGTCATGGACCAAAACTTGGTTCAGTATTAGGATGAGACTGGGGCTGTCTTATTATTCTAATCTCTCCCCAATCTGGGACTCGCCGGGCCTTCCACCATGCTTGAACGATAGTCTGTCATCCATAATACAACAAGCCGGTATCATCAGATGGGGGTCAGCTATTTAAGGAAGGGGCATTAATAGCTTGGAGTGAGTTATACGACCATGTGGGGCTTGGGCTTTCCAGATTTAAATTCATCCAATTGGAAAGTTGGGCTGGATCCCAAAAACGTATAGACCCCTACTTAGGGAGGGCCAGTATTCTGGAACAATGGTTAGTGGATCGTCCATTGGGAGGGAAAGAAGTAGCCATATGGTATTGGCAGCTGTTGGAAGAAAGTGATGGGGAGTTTCTCCTTCCAGACCAGCTATGGTGGGGCGTGACTGGCCTTCAGTTTGAAGATCTTTGGATAAATTCCTTTGGCCTCCTCCATAGAATTGTGAAACCATCATGGCTAAAACGAAATCACTTATTTTCAGTACACCGTGCATATATAAGACCGTTGAGACTCTCCAAATTCCTCCCAGATAAAAAGTGTAACAAATGTAACTGCATTGAAGCTTGCGACGTTCATATGTTCTTGGACTGCCCAGTCATCGCCGGTTTTTGGGAAGATGCGAAGAACACCCTAAACTCCATCTTAAATGTATCCCTGCCAATAACTCTACCACTTGTCATCTTTGGTTTGGAGGATAACATCATCGGCAAAGCAAGGTCCTTCCTCTTTTATGCAATTCTACTGGCCAGAAGGCAGATTTGTATTCATTGGACAGAGAAAACAGCTTCATCACATTCTGGGTGGCTCTCTTCTTTATACGAAACATCTAAAGCGGACCTTAATAGATCAAGCAGTAAACATAATTTAGCTTTTTGGAATTTGCTGATTAACTGGCGATAATAATGTCCGGGGTTTTTTTCTTTTTTTTTTTTTTCCCCGGTTCCTATGATTATGCCTTTGAATACTCCCTGGACCGGGTTCTTGTCTAGGTTTACGATTGGTCCTGTAGGTTGCAATATACCTAGATGGAGTTGGCGAAAGTCCCTCTGGTGTTGGGTCATATATGCTACCACTATATCAAACCGTGCCTATGTTTGGTATGGGGTGGTCAGTTCTTCCAATATTGAGGGCAAGGCAAATGAGGACAAATAAAAAAAAAACGAAAAAAAACCACTGTGGCTGAGGGCATGCGGGACATGTCAGAGGCTGTGAGGCTGCCGTGCAGCAAACTGGATGAAGATCGTGTGGCGAGGTGCAGGCACCGACAGAAAATGGACCGCTGCAATAAGGCAGTGAACAGCCTTTCCACTGCCACCTCTGTTCTCAGCAAGTGCTTGGTGGCCATGCAGGAACAGATGGCCCACTGCAGCTGTGACGTAAGGGGGCTGGTCACAGTTATCAGTGCTCTGGAAGTGCTCCAGACCGGCCAAATAGCCGCAGCAGGTGCAGAGGATGGGGGGACAGTGAGGAGGCAACTAGCCGCAGCAGCATCACACCCCCGTTAACTGAGTCCAGGAGGCGCAGTGAAAGGCACGGAGCTGCCACAGGACAGACCGCCAGGGCGGACAGTGTGCCCAGGGAACGCAGCAGAGCTGCGCATGGGCGCAGAAAATGACAGCCATCACCTGGCATTGTGAGATGGGTGATGTAACCCATTTCATCTTTTGAATGTTTAGTGATTATTGGCATGGCATGTTGAGGCCTTCATGGTGTGGCGGTGTGCTGTGCTATTGCCTGAGTTAGGGTTAATAAAACACAGTCACACAATTACAGTTACTAGCTTTGTCTCATTACTTACTCAGAAATAGTTGCGTGTGATCTCAGCCGGTCTGTCTCCCCCATTTGGTGCTACTGCCACACCTGCTGCGCTGTGCTCTGGCTATGGACAATCCTCACCCTCATCCTCTGAGTCGGTTAGTTCCACTGCTGTTGCTTTCTTTGTGGCAAGGTTATGCAGCATGGCACATGTTGCTATTATTTTAAAGAAGATGATAGGGCGGTACTGCCGTGCACCTCCACTTTTGTGGAGGCAGCAGAACCTGCTTATTAGGAGCCCAAATGTGCGCTCCACAACATTACACATAGATCTATGTGCCACATTGAATCTCCTCTCACTTGGGGAAGATGGGTTGAGATATGGAGTCAGGATAAATGCCCGCACGGCATATGCGCTATCACCTGAGTGAGAAAGGAAGTGCCATTAATAACAGTCACCAACACATTCATCCAAGGTATACATCAGGGTGTGTCACATTGATTTACCTAGCAGGCATCCTTCCCCAAATTCGCCACCAACCAGACGTTTGTAGATCCCACTGTTCCTGAATATGTAGGAGTCCTGGGTGCTCCCTGGAAATTTGGCTACGATGTCGGTGGTCCGTTTCACAGATTATCTGCACGTTGACAGAATGTGTAGATTTGCGGTTCCGATATATGTACTCTGTAGCTGCAGGTGGGCAGATTGGTATGTGTGTCCCATCAATGCACCCTATTACAAGTGAGAAATGTGCCTTTTGATAAAAATACATCTTGGTTTTATGCAGTTCCGCCTGTGTGCTGGGAAACCGTATGTAGTGGTGCATTCTTTGCAGCATGGCATCCAGGAAATTGTTGAAAAAACAGGACAGGCAACTCTGACGCACCACCTGCCAGAGCTATCACCCCCTGGTAACTACCTGATGCAAGTAGGTGCAGGCTACAAAGCACCTGGACATGTGGTGGTATAGCGTGCGCCCTTGGTGTCTGATGCTGCAGGAGTGGGTGCAGGTCCCGTATCAGGTTTTGGATGGTTTGGGGGTAAAGCATGTACCTCTCATGGATTTCAGCCTGTCAGTTGGAATAATGTAATGCGCAGTCTGTACACGCGTTCCTCCTCTCTCCAGATCCTCAGTCCTGCTGCTTGCATCCGAAGCCGCCTTGCAATGACAGAGGGCCGCCATTGTGTTCACACTGTTGCATTTTGGGGCTGTTTAAATGCAGTGCACCTGATTACCACCTGCTTTGAGTCAGTGGTAATTTGCTACTCCTAAATAACGAATATTTTAGCGATTCACTATTTAGGGATTCGGTGTGTGCTAATCGCAAATTAAGGAATCGCTAACTGGTTTCCCTTATTGTTAGCGTTTTCTTATTTTGCGATAACGTTTGGCATTACCTACATTGTACATGGCTATTTACCGGTCGCAAACGCTGAAATTCAGCGATTTTCAGCGTTAGCGCTCGGTATTTGGCCACCTACATCTGGCCCTTGATGAGGTAAATAAGGAAATGACAGAATACAGAGAATATCTGACATAATCCAAAAGACAAAAATTCCAAAAAGGTCTGAAGAGATTTTCATACACCAAAACATACCCCTACGCAGACCCAGATTACACCCCGGTAGGTAAACAAGAGACACATTCGGATCTTTCAGAAGAGGATTCCTCGATAATTAGTGGATCAAGTGTACGGAGCACAAAGGGTAAACAGCGAGGCAGAAACAGATTCCAACAATGGCCACAACAGTGGCTACAATTTCCTTACCCAGGCCCAATGAGTTTCCCAGTACAATTTAATCCACCACAATCACATCCAATGATTGGATGGAACCCCCTTTCCATCAAATCCCCGCCACCCTTCTATTCTCAAAATCAAAGGTTCCCCTTTTTAGGGAGGGGGAGGAGGGGAAGAGGCAGAAGAAGAGGGCAAAGCAAGGTGATTTGGGAGGAAGAAGAGAGAACAATAGGAGCCAACACAAGGAGCAAATCCAAAGATTCCCAACCTGGTCCCAGCACCCATCGGGTCTAGTAGCAAACTTATCCTCACATAGTTTAACATCTATTGAAGAAAGAGTCCTGAATAAAGGATTGGGCTTTGTACCAATGGCATGTCTAGACAATTTTCACCTTCATTGTGAGTTATCTGAATTTTTCAGGAAACTAAAATTGAAAGCTTTCTTCGCAAACCATGATCCTAGCGAGGATCTGGAGACCAAAGGGGACACAGGCTTAATATTAAAATATACTTTTTGTTCACCCCCAAATGCAGTACCAGTTGAGATAATTGCATTTGAGCAAACTCTGTTCAATGAAATTGAGAAAACTGAAGAAAAAAAAGAAGAAGATCTTTCACAATTTGAGTACAGAGGAACGGACAGCACTTAAAACACTACAATCATGTGACACTATTGCCATAAAACAAGGAGACAAAGGGGGAGGAGTGGTTTTACATAATAAAGACGATTTCAAAGTAGAATGTAGGCGAATGTTGAATGATGAAAATCGTTATTATTATTGCTGAGGTGGAGGTGAGGCGAAAGACAGCTGGGAGACAGGCGGTGAGGTCGAAGCATATGGGGGGAGGAACACTAAGCTGGTAGCCTTGCCGCTTTTTCTATCCAGTGCTCTCCCCACGCTCCAGCCCTAGCCTCCTCATAGTATTTTTTATTTTACACATACTGCCATCAGACTGAAGCGAAATTGTAAAATTGAAAAGAGCACCTGCAGGGTGGGCAGACGAGACAGGTGAAGGGGAATTGGCTTCCTGAGAGTGGATGAGTCTTCCATTTGTTCTGAGCCTGAGAGTATGTGAGAGTGGGTGACATCAGGGCAACAGTCTAGTGCCACACTTCCCTCCACATGCACGGAGGTGGTCGGCGTTAGGCCGGCGCGGCTTGCGCTGCGGAGAGGTTTGCTTTGCCCCCAGCTATCCTATGCTCTCCTATGTGCTACCGTACCACCACCACATCGGGTTTGAGCCAGGCACTATCAGGTGTGGTGATCTGATTTGGCTAGATGACTATTAAGCTCATTTATAGGAGTGGATGAACACCATTCGTGACTCTGCTTAATGGTTGTAATCATGTAGACTTTCATGACGCACTTGGTTTAGTGTGTGCTATTCAGAGCAGACCAGCTGCCTTAGTACCATCGCATCGTGCCAAATTGGGTTTGAACCTGACAGGCTGAAACAAGATTAGCCAGCATAATCAGAAGTGCCCACCCAGATGTCCACAGTTCTGGTGCTGAGGCATTCTTTGTTTGCAAGCCTATGAACTAAAATAATTTGCTGGTGATGCCCTCTAGGTGCCTGCATTCAGGGCGCTCAACAACCAGGCTCCACTTTAAGGCCAGCTTGTTGCACCTCTGCTCACACTAGTCCCCTCAAGTTACCCAAGACCATCAGGTGAAGGAAATCCTGGGGTCACCTTTCACACCTGAAATCCTATCCCACTTTGATGTCAATGTTCACGAAGGGCATGAAGCGCACAGTGAGGGGCACACTGGTAAAGGATAAGGTCTAGGGAGTGGCCTTTGGTGTAGTTTGTGAGCATGAGGTGGGTGCTTGCCCTGCTCTGTCTGAGATGACTGTTCCACATTTCCCTAAGTTTTTCTATCAGAATATGGGTGGAGTAACCTCAATATCTCCATTAACACAGGCCACTGATGGAAGTGTTTTACCGTTAGTGGTGGAAGATTCTGAGATCAAAATGGACATACCCATGGAAAATGTTGAGGCTCAATCTGAAATTAATTCTGCCAAAAAAAGGTTGCCTGTACCGGCAGGGCCGGTATGCTTGGTTGATAAATCTAGCCCCTGGAGTAACGTTGAGCAATCTTCCGGTCATCTCTCCCTTAAAGTGACCCAACATATGCCACAGACTGTAGACTGCAGACTGCAGCCTTGAATCCGGTGATTTGGAGGATTCTACCATGCTGGACATTGCCATACCGTTGGAGAAATACAACGTTTTGGAGGCCAACTTGCAAACGCCAGTTACCAGGGAGTTGGTACAGAGACTGTCATCGGATACTCACGCCAGTTGCTCCCATACGCCAACCCTATTAAGTAGCAACCCCTCTAGTGTGTCCAGTGTGCATTCATTAGATTTGTCAAATCTTGAGGCATCAGAGGCATCGCCAAATAAAGGGGTAAAGGATTTTTTGCAAATATTAAATGTAGCGGATAATAAATTGGGGTGGGAGGGGCAATCTTGAGATACTTTATGTTTTAGAGAGGATTCCCTCGTCAATTTTATCCTTGTTGGAGAAAACCAATATGAATTCTGATCATATACTAGATGTCCTTTCACGAATTTTAATGGGGGTTCAGAAGCTCAATTCTGTCAATCACAGTATAAGTAAGCTTGAAAAGGGCATTGAAGTAAAATCCCAGGCATGCCAGACAAGTATAGGGTCTAGTTTGTGAGTCCAGGTTGAGGTTCAAGAAGATAAGGGGGTCCCCACTGCTTTCCTGTTTAAACGTAGTCCCTTGGAAAATTCTGTCCCTAAAAGAAAAAAGGACAGGGGATATTTCGTACATCAGTCCCGGGGGCAATGCAAACGTAACCACACCCAAGAATCCCTTTTGGTGTACCCTATCTTTAAAAAAGGGAACGCTAATATGTCTTGCACTACCAAACTATTAACCGACCCCTTCTTTGTTAAATGGCCCATGGACAGTTTAGATGCTGAAAGTAATGGATTAAAAGGTCAGAGGGAGAAGAAGAACAGGATTCAGCGCATTCCAAGTTGTAAGTCCAGGTTTCCAATGGATACTTGATGAGCCAGACATCTCAAACCTGCCTCAAAGTAGAAAGGACTCCAGTCTCTGACAACGGCCAACATTTAGGTGGTTCAGAGGTAAATCCTTCCCCTCCCACCTCAATGGCAGTTGACCCCTCATGGAAGGGATTGGGGGAGTTAGAAGGTCAGGAAGAAAGAGAGATTCCCAACTTTAATGAGGATGGAGCGAAAAATACATGGGAGAATTTTAAAGTACACATCGAAACGGATGTTGTGCACTGAGGAATCAGCAAAGACCATAACTCAGTGAATGTAACTGCACAAACCTATGCCGCTGTGACAGATTTAGGTCAGGCCATGCATAATGTCCCCTCCCTTCTTCCTTGCATTGATCCCGGATTGATCCCGGCCAAGGGAGGTTCCTGGACGGGGGCCGGACCTTGCTTCTTGTACAAGGCTGATGTCAGTGTTGGGGTCTGATCTAAGGTTAAGCTATAAGGTATGTGCTGGACATAGTTCTGGGCAAGCAACTAAAATTCAGATCTTTGCTTGTATACTAAATCAGCTCTATTCAACAGAAGGTCTCTGCTGAAGTTGCACTCAGAAATAGAGGATTTAAGATTAGCAAAAAGCAAAGATATTGAGCTGGTCTATCTAGATTTTAGTAGTGGTCCCCCAAATATTAGAGTCACATTTAGTTCAAAGATAATTGCAATGCTAGTATTGGCTAACGTTGATTATTTTAGGAAAAGAGTGATAGATGTGTTTCCATATGTGGACCCTTTTGTGGCCCGCTCGAATCCCACAGGAAAGACTGTCAGGAGCCAGGTAGTATGTTTCCCATTACAAGGGGTGTCATAAATCCAAAAGATATTAAAATTCCAGTGGGTAGCTCCTCAGAAAAAAGAGAGATTAACATTATAGGACCTGAAGTTGGCTAATGGATTGCAACTTCCTTTTAATTTAATATAGGGCAACACATGAGTTATCGCCACTAGACTTAGCTGGAGCATAATAGCATCTCCACACCATGAGAGAAGCCCTAACCCACTCCAAAATGGCGATTCCCATGATCAGGAATTTACGTCATCCAAGATGACCCCCATTGAATACCGATTTCCCTCCTTTGACTTTAGCGGTCTAGTGCGGACTGCAACTCAACCGGGAGTTTCCCACCAATTCAGGCTGAGTCACTTTCAGTATTTAAACAGGTCCACAAGCCTTCCCAGTACCTCCCGATCCCAGCAGAAGTGGGTAGATCACAGAGCATGTTGCCGATTCAGCAAATGGGAGCACCTTGTGTCCCATAACCCTGTTCTTCTCGGGGTACACTTTGCCGAGAGCCTTCGTAATTCTTCTTAATGGTGGGGTTTTCTTAGTTTTTCTGCAACACGCAAGCTCATCTAACGTTAGTTTGGTTTTCATTATGCAGAGTTTACCGAAACGAGAGCTTTTGTACACCTAGCGGGGACCCATTATCTATGCAGTTGTTGTACCACACCAAACAATCTTTGGTACCCCCGCCACAGACCAAATGCTTCTAGACTATTGTAACCTGACATGTGGCATTTAAACAAATATCTGTCCTTACAAGACACGCAATTTTTAACAAACGTGTTTTACACCCAGCTCATGTCTATTTGACCACCATATGATCTAGGCAAATGCGTTTACATAACATATATTAACGTCTGCCTCTCGTTAACTGTTTATAGTTTTAACAACTCCCTCACTGCTCCATATACCTAATCACGTACCTACAACATCTTACGTGTTGTGCTCTGATCTCCCTTTCTTTTAACCTACATCCCACACAGTACATAGGAAAATTCCTTTTTTGACACCTGCCGGGTATTGATGAAGTAAAATCAGAAACCCAACTGGGGCGAGTTCATCATTTCTTTCTGCAACTATGGTGGTGTTCCACCATATGTGCCTGTGTAAGTTTCATGATAAAAGGTCTGTGAGAGTCTACCTACCCTTACTATGACCGACATTCTCCTGATCCCAGGGTCCTTGACCTTTATACCATGGAGGAGAACCAAGTTGGAAGACTGACAATCCCTGACATCCATGAAATGTGAATGGGTAAAAATCACACTACACGGCGCCTTGGTGACAGAATATCGAAGGTCTAATATAGCCCCCAATGGCCTACTGGTAAAAAAATTCCCACGTCTATTCCTTGAGGAGGACGTTTTCAAAAAAGAATGGTCCCTAGTGGCATGGAAAGGCACTAGGGACTTGTTAATTCCTATAATTAAAAGAACAGTCCTGTGCACTCATACAATCATCAATTACACAAAGTATGTGTGTCTTCGGTATGACATGAAGATACTGAAGCTTGGCAATCTTTATGTTTCCTTTAATGGGTCATCAGGCAAGAACACAAACAGCCAGCCGACACGTGTTTCGTCAGAGAAATAGTCAAACTCTGACTCTTCAGGGCTAAAGAACAGGAAGTAATCCAAAACAGAAAAAATATGGTATTCATACGTCCAATCAAGACACGAATAATTGTTCAACCAGCCTTGTAAGACAAAAGGACTTCGTATATGGCTATGCACAAAATCCTCAGGCGAAGAGAAATTAATCCACGTGAGTCACGCCAGTGCAACACCTAAACCACACGGATCCTTCCAATGGTTATCCAAACATGTTCCAAAATCACTGTGTTCGTTGCATCGCTTGGAGACACGTGTGTGTGTCTACCAAGACATCATTCCGACACGGGTACGCGTCCTGGCGCTTCTGACTCCGACCGGTGGTGATGTGTGCGCCATTATCTTCCTGTCCATAAAACCCTTTCTTTGTGGTAATTCCTATAATTAACACAGCTAAAAGGATAGCCGATGCCCTGCTAATAAGAAGCCAAATAGCGGAAGGCGCGCTTAAGACGGCGATTCAAATCACCGCTTTCAAATCAAAGTTGATCAAGATAAATAATGAGATTGCTGAGCACAAGGAGTACTCAATAAAGCAAAAAATTGCAAAATTACAGAAAGATATTTGCAAGTTTGTCAAAGAAAAGGTGTACTCATACCTTAAAGTAGACTTTTTTCCCCCTGGAACAAACAACTCTTCCGATGAAGGCTCAAACACCACAAGTAGGGGCTCATCCACCAACAGTGACTCAATTTCTGAGAGCTGGGGTGGGAACAACCCAAGAAGGGGAGGTCGCCAAGGGTTCTCAGGGCTCCAGGTGCCACAGTACCAGGGACCAGCCTTTTGGCAGAACCCAATGTTCCCCCAAGGCCCCCCTAGTTCTACCCGTCTGGCAATAGCCAACCTTTTTTTAGACAGAGGCTGGGGCAGAGGGGCGGGTGAAGAAGAGGCAACCAGCAACAAAAAAGAGTATAATGGGAAGAACCACAACAGAATGTAGTGGATACTCTAAGCCATACCAAGAGGAGAATTTGATAGACAAACTTTCTCAAAGGGTTTTGATAGACATTGAAAAAAAGAGTTCTACAGAAAGGCCTAGGTTATGTACCAACCCCCAGAATAGATTAATTTCGCAAGCAATATGAAATTCAGGATTTCTTCCGCAAAGTACGCCTCAAGGCCTTTTTTCATGAGATACCAACGCCCGACACAAGTGATTCAGGTTTACACAACCCTTCGAATTTCACTCCCAACAGTAGTATGGTTCCTAATGAGGTGCTCACCTTTGAACAGGCTGTACGTAAGGACTTAGCGAAGAGCACCACCCCAAGACACTTTTGCAATATCTCTACAGCAGAATGGACGGCTGTCAGTTCCCTTGCTAATGACATGACCATCACTATTAAACAAGCTGACAAAGGCAGAGCAACCGTGATCATGTCTACCTTAGACTATGACACGGAATGCCAGAGGAAACTCAGTAACCACCAATACCATACACCGATTGCCAGTAGCCCAATGACACGACTGACCAAGTCCATTACAGCTATGGTCTTTACAGCAGAAAGCCAGGGTTGGTTGAGCAAAAAGGAGGCAGACTTCCTTATTAAAAGAAAATCCTAAGGTGCCCTATTTTTACATCTTATTGAAAATACACAAAGGCACCTCACCTTTCCCGGGCAGACCCATCGTCTCGGGTATTGACTCAATACTCGAAACATTGTCCAAATTTTGTGACCATTTTCTACAACCACTAGTCAAACAAACCCCCTCCTTCTTGAAGGATACGGCTGACGTTTTACGTCTTATTACAGAGATTCAACACACTAATGACATCAACCTGTTAGTTACCCTTGATGTGGAGGCCCTATATACCAACATTCCCCAGAGAGAATCACCTTGGGTGTGATAGAGGAGTTCTTCAACAGAACCAACTGGGACACTTCCACTCCAAGTAGTTTTGTCCTTGAATGTGCAACACTCGTGCTCACGGAAAACTTTTTTTTGAGTTCAGGGGCAAATTTACCACCAAACCCAGGGTATGTCCATGGGTAGTACCTTTGCCCCGAGTGTAGCCTGTTTATACATGGCAGCTGTTAAATAGAGTTTGATTTTCAGTGACTCGAACCCCTACCGCACTAATCTTCTCCCGTGGAGGAGGTTTATTAATGATTGTCATTTTTTGGTCAGGTGACTTGAGGACCTGCAAAGAATCCTGCAACTGGATTAATACCTTGAACCCCTACCTGAGGTTCACCAGTTCTATATCTCACTCGCAGATCCCTCTCCTTGACCTCACTAATAAACTCGAAGATGGCAACCTAAGTACAACTATCTATAGAAAACCTACAGACCGCAATAGCCTGTTGCTGTTTAGTAGCCATCACCCACAAGCATTAAAGGAGTATGTGCCTTTTGGTCATTTTTTGAGGCTGCGAAGCAATTGTAGAAGCTTAGAGGACTATAAAACTGAGGCAGATCTGCTGGCTAACAATTTGAGCAGATGTGAATACCCACAACACAACATTGCACTCTCCATAAAAAGAGCTAGGAATAATAACCGCGAGGCTCCACTCGAACCTAGAAGAGAAAGAAAAAACACACTCTCACATTTGTAACCACCTATACGCCAGATTCCAACAGAATCAGGAAAGTGATCAAAAAACATTTGGGTATATTGAAAACAGGGTCCCTGGAGCTTGACATTTCAGGATTTTCATTTAAGCGCACAAAAAGTCTCAAAGATATGCTAATACATACGAGACCTAAGCCACAGAAAGTGACTTCACAACTGCAATTGTGGGACTTGCCGCCAGTTCAGGGCCATTTCCCTTGTGGGACCTGCACAGTATGTGCATTTACCGAAGTGAATAAAACAATAACTTTCTCAGGCTCCATCACATGGGAAATAGGCGCTCACACGAACTGCAATACATCCAATTGTATCTATGTGATTACCTGCCCATGTGACCGGAGGTATATAGGTATGACTACCAGACCTGTGAAAATGTGCATCACGGAACACCACAGTAATTTCCGGTGTCATAAACTTAACACAAAAATGTGTACACATTTTAACCTACTGCAGCATTCACCTGATGCCCTACGATCGGTAATACTAGAGGCACATCCCAAGATTATTTAGGGGGCCCGGTTTATGCAAGAACAGGGATGGGTTTACCATCTGTCAACCAATACACAAGGGTTGAACAAGGAAATTCCTTGGAGTACACTTAATACTTGACACTCCCATATACCAATAATGCAGAATCTCCATTCACTTTACAACATGCACACTAAAATCTAAGCATGTACGAGTGAGGGTTAGATAACCCCTCAACTACAGAGATCACCATAACTCCTTATGACACCTTGGAGGTTTATCACATACCGAGTGCACTCTGATATCATCATGCAGTAACCCACAGGAATCATCTTGGAGTCACGGTACATTTTACATAACCTCACCATGACTACCTATGACACCTTGGAGGTTAATCACATACCGAGCGCACTCTGTTATTATCATTTTACCTAACCTCTTTAAATATGGCTTGGCTAATGGATTGCAACTTCCTTTTAATTTAATATAGGGTAACACATGAGTTATTGCCACTAGACTTAGCTGGAGCATAATAGCAACTCCACACCACGAGAGAAGCCCTAACCCACACCAATATGGCGGTTCCCATGATCAAGATTTCACGTCATCCAATATGGCCCTCACTGAATACCGGTTTCCCTCTTATGACTTTAGCAGTCTAGTGCGGACTGCAAGTCAACCAGGAGTTTCCCGCCAATTCAGGCTGAGTCACTTCCAGTATTTAAACAGGTCCACAAGCCTTCACGGTACCTCCCGATCCCAGCAGAAGTGGGTAGGTCAGAGAGCCTGTTGCTGATTCAGCAAATGTGAGTACCTTGTGTATGATAACGCTGTGCTTCTCGGGATACACTTTGCCTAGTGGGGACCCATTATCTATGCAGTTGTTGTATCACACCAAACAATCTTTGGTACCCTCGCCACAGACCAAGTTCTTCTAGACTATTGTAACCTGACATGTGGCATTTACACAAATATCTGTCCTGACAAGACACACACAACTTTTAACAAACGTGTTTTACACCCAGCTCATGTCTATTTGACCACCATATGATCTAGGCGAATCCGTTTACATAACATATTAACGGCTGCCTCTCGTTAACTGTTGATAGTTTTAACAACTCCCTCACTGCTCCATAAACCTAATCACGTACCTACAACATCTTACGTGTTGTGCTCTGATCTCCTTTTCTTATAACCTACAACCCACACAGTACATAGGGAAATTCCTTGTGTGATACCTGCCGGGTATTGATGAAGTAAAATGAGAAACCTGACTGGGGTGAGTTTATCATTTTTCTGCTACCATGGTGGGGTTCCACTATATGTGTCTGTGTGATTTTCATGATAAAAGGTCTGTGAGAGTCACCCACACGGCACTCACGTTGTGTATGTGTTTAGCCATCACCACTGTGTGCTTGTCACACAGGGAACACGAGTTTTGTTAATACTGAAGTCTCACATCTTAATATTTGTTTTTATTACTTCACCAGGTTGGTCATGATCTATCAGGTTCTACATATAGTATGTGTTAGACTGGTTTAAGAGGTAGACTACACCATATAACCACCCATGTGTAGATAGATTTGATTTTAGAAGGTCCTGACAAATCGCCACCAGATTGATCGACTACTAGGCGAGAAACAGGTTGACCACACAATAGAGCGCCCTACCTGAGATATAACCTCAGACATGCGCCTTTGTTTCTTTTAATCAGGTTGGTAGACCTATTGATTAAAATTGTTTTTGTTGGAACTTCCAAACCTGTTTTAAACTTCCTTCAGGTTACACACCTCCACTCACATCTACACTGGTTAAGCCCCTCACCCACACAGCACCAAACGGCAATTTGGAATATAAGATCTCCACCAAAGAGCCCCTCATAGGGAGCTCCTGAGGTATTGCAGTGCGGACCTGACGAGGAGCAGCCCTATGATGAAGCATGACACCCAGCCGGGTGCGTGAGGGCCCCAAACTCCAAGAGGAGGAATCCCCGTCCTCCTACTTCTCATGCCCACACAAAACCGGTTCCCTTAGTTAATTAGGAACAGCATACTTTCATTATCTTAACAACTTGAGATTCACCTTCTTGGACATTGCTATCACGGCTGATGAGGGAATACTAAAAACAAAGATCTGCTACAGGCCAACAGCAAAGAATACCTTATTGCAATTTGTTAGTTTCCATCCCAGGGCATGAAAAGAGAATTTACCGTACGGACAATTTCTCTGACTGAGAAGGGAACTGCAGCCAAGTGGATGACTATCATGCCCAATCAACGGCCCTATCTAAAAAACTAAGAGACCGAGAAAACCCAGAAAACAAATCATACATGCAGCTCAAAAAAGAGCACACAAATAAAAATCGAGATGCTTTAGTAGATGAAACGCTGCGGACAGATACAGTTATACCACTTGCTTGTGTTACTACATATAATACTATTTCAAACAAAAGAGTCAAAAACTATCAACAAACATTGGGGCATCTTACAAACGGAAAAACTCAGATGGGAAAAACCCTCTTTTCTTTCAAAAAGGCAAGAAGCCTGAAGGACCATTTAGTGTCTACACGCCCCAAAAAACCGCTTGAACATTCTAGAAACATAGTACTCAATGCCTGGGGCCTACCAAATGTAACAGGACATTATCCCGGCAGCAATTGCAGTGTGTGACATTTGACTCTCAGCACCAAGACTTTAAATTTAGAGCCAGGTAAAACCTGGTATCTAAGATGACACACTAATTGTAACTCGGCCAATGTTATATATTTGATTATGTGCCTCTGTGGTGTACAATATACTGGCATGACCAGCAGAAAGATTAAGGTGAGAATCTGCGAACATTGTAGTAACATACAATGTATCCGTAACACTACAAAAATGACCAATCACTTTCTACAAGCGGGTCACACCACCAATGACTTGAAATGGGCTGTCATCAAGAAAATTGAAAATACCCAAGAAAACCTCAAGATCAGACTCCTCGAGAATGAACAATGGATTTATCAGTTATCCACTCACAGAAAGGTATTAAATGATAACATCCCATAAGTCAAATGACTATTTAGTATGAATTTCTTTGACTAGTGTCTGATCCCTATTTTATATAATAACTGTAACATAAATAAAAAGAATGTGTATATTTGTAAGGTGCCTTATGGGGGTATTTGCCCACTTCTCCATCTTTATATGTCCAAGGCTCAACAATAAGAGCACACCAGACACAATTTACTTACCCAAAAAAATGTTATCCTCAAAAAGTTTTTATATGACTGAATACATAAATACAACTAATAAGTATAACGCAGGCTGCGTTATGTCAAACTAACTTAATGATAACCACAAGTCCCTCACATAACAATAATCGTACATCAAGTATCTCGTGAAATGATAAAAGTAAAGGGGAAGGTCTGTTTTGACCAACAGGGAGCAGTTTCAATTCGTCATCACGCAAACGTGTGCGTGTGATGTTGAACGTCTGCGTGTGGCGTCTTGGCTGCCCTGTTTTAGTAACATTAGAAAAGTGGAACACGCGGGCTCACGGACATCTTCGGGCCCCATGCAAGGTCCAGAATAGGTGCTAACTACGGGCAGTGGACCTTTACGAAGGAAGTGGGAACAGGGGGAAGCTACCAAGCATTTCTGTTATTTAAAAATAAGAAGCCAGTTTGCATCACCAGAACTGTCCTCGATCGAAAAAAATCTTTCTTTTTAGTGTGTGACTACAGGCACTGCCCCCACCATGATCCATATCACCCAATTCTAGAGCGACAGTAAGGCTCAGAGTAATTTTGAACTTGTTTAATATGCTTAGTCAATCAAAATGGGCACTATCAAATATTAATATAACCAAGACTATTCTCTGCCATATTTTGATTAGCATGACAACCAATGATAAAAACATTTTAAGTTTGAAATTAAATAATCACTGAGTTGCTTGTGATGTTTAGTTTGACAATACACATGCTTTCCTGATCATATGCCAGACATGATTCCTCAGTATTTAAACTAATGAATGCTAAGAAAGGCGTGAGGTTCTCCACACAAGACAGATTTGGGACATAAGTTGCATGCAAGTAGAGATACTTACTATGAATGCCACTTCCAATGATATAAAGGACACAGCATTATATCAAATACTGCAGCAACATCGACTGTGTTGCAATTACGGATCATTTTCACATTCTTATTTTACAAGTACATCGAGTTCGGTGAAAACCGTAAGTCACAGTTTCACTCTGGAGAAAAATTCTCGTTCACCCAGCACACCTTAGTGTGTGTGCGCTCACAATATTGAAGACCAAATTATTGGGCTTTTATGCTTATGGTCCTGGAGAAAGCCTTGTATTAACAAACTTTCTTTGGCTGAAACATGCAGACCAATTTTAAGGATTCAAGTAATTGATTATTTCCCCCAGATATCCGCATTTCTTATTTTTCAATCCTGCCACAGGATCCCACTATTAAAGCACTCCTGGCTAGGAGGGGGATCCTGTGGACCGTTTTAACTCACTATTTTCACAACTGTCCTTAACAACCACCAGCTCCGCAGTAATCAGGTGTCAAAGCATACCTAGGATGCACTCAGCACCCTAGGTGGGAACCCAATGATGAGGCATGCAACCAACTAGGTTGGTGGGCAAGGCTTCTTTTAAAAACCTATTGGGTTGTTCGCACACATCGTTTTGAATGCAGAAAACCTTGGTGAGCCTGTTCTTTTTGGTTGATTGGATGAAAAGACTGGCCACAAAACTTCACAAATTTCGGACCAACATTTGGTGCCCAGTGTTTAGTTTTGCAATGTGACCTAAGTGTTAATGCATCATATAGGAAAATCTCCAGTTACCGGTTGGTCGCAGAATGACCTGCTTAGTAAATATTAATGAGGTAGGTCAGTGTTTGTGACCCTTTGTCATTAGCTACAAACAAAAGAATGGTGACCTGAATGGTACAACAAACACCCATCCCTGTGTTTGCATTGCCAGATGGGGTTTTCTTTATTTTTCAAGCAGAATGTGATCCTTAAAAGAATAATTTGGGAACACATCAGTGCAAGCATAAAGTAGTCCTTGGGACAACTGCCCACTCCTTCTGAAGTCATCAACACGATTCCTGAAGGTAAAGCTGTCCATAGGACATTGTAGACTACTCCAGCAAGTTACTGAATAATTTGGTGTGGGGCAGCAAAGTTAATTACTACAATGGGTTGTACAATCTAATTCTGAGAGAGCAGATGCTCATTATTTGTTTGACAATAGTGAGAGCTGTCTACTGGTGGCTCTGCTTCTCTGTGAGTGGGGGAGGGGTCTCAGTTTCTATAAAAGTATCTGTGAGCCTGCATATTGTCTGTTGGCAATGATCTGGGGCACGCTATCTGGAGGAAGGTAGATGTAACTCAGGGCGCATTTGGAGATGTTGGGATTGCCTGAATGGGTCTGTATGACCACATGGTCCATGGCTTGATCTTGAAACTTAGTGCGGGAAACCAGCCCCTTTAGTTCCCTCATTCAAGGTTGATGAGGCACCTGAGGAGGATGCCTGAGTCAACCAGGAAGTATTCTGCTTGAGCTTGCTGGTCGGCAAGTTCAGAGTGGGCTCACCAGGGAGGAATTCTGCAAGGTGCAGAAAATGTACCTCACTCTAGTGCGCTTGAGGTGGCGAGCTGAGGCCCAGACAGCAGGTGACACCTCTGGAAATTACCTGTTCTATTGGGAGAATTACCTAAATGGTGAGCCCATGACTCCTGGATCTGGGGCAATCCTTGTGCTGGTGGTCCCAGAGTATTACAGGCCCTTCCTATGGGTTTGGCTCATGCCATACCCTTAGCAGGATGTAATGTAATGTAAGTGCCAATTTGTATCGCGCGGCAATCGCTCCAAGGAGCATCTAGGCGCCCAGAAAGGACCACCAGATGTTAGGTAGTCCCTATGCTTACTTGACCGAGAACCCGAATTACACTAGGCTTCTGGCAGTTATATCTTGGAGATTAAAGATCCAGGTTTTTAGATGTTTACGGAAGTCTATTTCTTTATCCAGTAATCTCAACTGGGGGGGGAAGAGTATTCCATGCTTTTGCTCCCAGTACCGCCAGGGATTTGCCCCCTCGAGTTTTGAGTCTGAAACTCGGGACGGTAAGCAGGTTGGCCATTGAAGAATGCAGTGCTCTGGTTGGACAGTATCTGCTGAATTTTTTCCTCAGATAGGACGGGCCTAGGTTGTGAACAGCTCTAAAAGTAATTAACAGTACTTTAAACAAAACCCTTTTTGTAATGGGCAGCCAATGTAATGCCTTGAGGGCTTTGGTTGCAGATGATCTTTTCGGCCATTTTAGAACCAGCCTCCCTGCTGCATGTTGCACCATCTGAAGTTTGTGTGTGACAACTTTATTTGTACCAGCATAGAGGCTGTTGCAGTAATCGATGCGCGATGTTACAAGTGCAACCGTAACTGTTTTCCTTGCTTCAAGGGGCAAAAGATCAAAGAACTTTCTCAGTCCCTTTATTACCCCAAAGCACATGCCTGCCACTCTAGCTGCTTGTTGTCTAAAAGACAGGTCAGAGTCAAAATGCACCCCCAGATTACGGGCCGAGTTGGTTGTATGAGGTGGTATTTCAGCTTTTTCTGGCCACCATAATCATGGGGTGAACTCACTTTTTGGGCCTATAGGCATGATCTCTGTTTTACCTGTGTTGCATTTCAGGTGATTTAGGCGCATCCATTCAAAGGTGGCCGTTAGGCAACCTTTGAGCTTATCCTCCCAGGCTTGGTTATCCTTATCCATTACCAGGATAAGTTGTGTGTCATCGGCATAGGCTATAGCGTCTATGCCAAATGACGATATCAGTTTTATCAGGGGTGCAGTATAAACATTAAACAGGGTCGGGCTCAGGCTCGAACCCTGCGGAACTCCCGTCAACAGCGCTTTTTCACTGGAGCAGAATTCCCCCAGGGTCACCACTTGCCTCCTGTCACTTAAAAAGTTTCTTATCCACTCAAGCACTGTCCCTGTGACACCAGATGTTATTAACCGGTCTAATAGGATGGCATGTGAGACCGTGTCGAAGGCCGCCGATAGGTCTAATAAAATCAGGACGGCCTTCTTGCCTTGGTCTAGGGCTGAGCGGATAGTTTCTGTAGTGAACAGGAGGGCCGATTCGGTGGAATGTTGGGCCCTGAAACCTGCCTGGTTGGGGTGCCATACATCACTATCTTCCAAGAAACGAGTAAGTTGTTTATTTACAATTGACTCTGTGACTTTGCACAGAGCCGGAAGTAGTGAGATGGGTCGTAGGTTCGACAATGTGGTGGGGTCAGGGAGTTGTTTTTTTTGCAGTGGTTTCACCGCTGCCAGTTTCCACTCTGGGGGGACTTTGGCTGTGGACAGTGAGGTGTTGACAATGGCATTTATTATTGGATTAGCAATGTCCACAATGAGGTGTAAAAGTCTAACTGGGCATGGATCGAAGGGGGATCCGGATTTTGTTGCCAGAATTCCTCTTTTGGTATCCTCCAGGCTAACTGGAAGGAAAGTTGTCAACTGCGTGGCCCCTTGCCTCACTATATCATCCTCTGTTCTTGGCTCTAATATAGGGACATCGAAGTCCTTCGTCAGCCCCTGTACTTTTCCCTCAAAGAAATCTGCGATCTCGTCACAGAGTGCCTGCGAGGGCGGGATATCCTGCGCTAAACATTTAGGCTTATTAAAGCCGTTTACAATTTTAAATATTTCCTTTTGTTTGCTGCTGGCTATTTCTATTGCCAACGAGAAGTACCTTTTTTTAGCCTGTTTAATTAGCGCATGATAGACATTTTTTATCCTTTTGTATTTGCTACGTTCTAGGCTAGAGTAGTATTTCCGCCTGCTTCGTTCAGCTCTTCTAAGCTCCCCTTGTGTATCTTTGAGATCTCGATCGAACCAGGGTGCAGATGTTTTCTTTCTACCCTGCCTCGTTCTGTTTTTTCCCTGCCCAACTGTACCTTTCAGATCATTCATCCATGTTCTGAAACTGATGGGATTTACAGGTACTACCAGCTGGGGTCTGCAGTTCCTGGCTATAGTTATAAGTTCTGGGTGGGACAGTATCGTTTTCCATTCATCCCTTGTGACCTTGCTGTATTCCTTTTTATGATCGTTTTCTCGGTAGGACATAAGGGGAAGCATAAAAGGAATCAGCATATGGTCAGTCCAAATTTGGGGTCTAAGGGGGTTAGTTGTCAAAATGTCTAGGTTAGTGGCAATGCAGTCTATTGTATGCCCTGCCTCATGGGTGGCTAGGGTGTCTCGAATAGTGAGGCCCAAAACCTCCATGGTTTCCCGATAGGAGGCAGCAGGTGCATCGGTTGTGGACTCTAGGTGGATATTTATGTCACCCATCAGAGTGAAATTAGAATATCTAAGTATCAATGGGCTGAGCACCTCTCCGATGTTACCCAGGAAGCCAGCACAGGGTCCTGGTGGGCGATAGATCAAAGCCCCCGAGAAGGAGAAGTTATCATTAATTTTAATTATGAAACCCATCCCTTCTGCATCTGTTAGCTCTTGCAGTGGTATCGTCGAGCAGCTGAGGGAGTCCCTATATATAATGGCCACTACTCCCCCACATTGTTCATTCTCTCTATCTACTCTTTGTATTTCATATCCTGGAGGCAGGGTGTGAACCACATCAGGGGTGCACCAGGGTTTAAGCCATGTCTCCGTAATGAAGAGACAATCTAAATTGTCATCTATCAATAAGTCCTGGATATGCTGGGCATGCTTCGGTACAGATCTGGCATTTATTAGGGCTGCTTTAAAGCTATCCTGGGGTGTTGAGAAGGCCGAAACTTGGGACCACAGAAAAGTGTGGCGACAGGCCTGGCAGCTCACTGGGCCTGCCCAGTATAAGGGATCGAGTTTATTTGAGCCACAGCAGGGCTTTGTTTGTAAGGCAAGCAGATCTTGTCTATCATAGCACCTGGGTATGACATTTTTCACAGGGTCCCTGGCCCTGTGCCCGGCCTGTGCACGGACGGGCGCAGACGGGCTGGACTCTGGCTTGACTCCGGCGTGAATGCGGCGTGCCCGCTGAGCGCGTCCGCTGCGCGGAGTCATAGCCGTCTATTTATATACTATCTAGCCCTACCCAAAATGGCCGCCGCCGTATTCCTTCCATGTCCCGGCAAGACCGCCCTGAACTGGCCGGTTGCTCTAGGGGGAGGCTGAGGTGCTGTCCGTGCAGCGCGGAATTCGGGGGGGTGCAGGAGGTAATTTTAAAATATTAAACGAATCTATGCCTCCACCCTCAATTGGTGGAGACACGCGCTGCGATAAATCCGCGCGCTGTGCAGGGGGGGGTAGGACACAGGGGGAGTAATATCACACAAGAATATTTAAGAATCAAGTAAAAGCATCTGCCCGGCTCAAGCCTCAGGCATCAAGTGGCATGATATCTGGGGCAAGACATTCACAGGCTTGTTGCCCACTTCTATGCCCCAGAAAAAGATGACCTCAGATGAATCCTTTAGGTCCTATCCCACCTGCCAGGCCAGTGGCAACTCAGGGAAAAACTCAAGGCTCCCCCTGATCTCTTTACCTGGCACTCCCTTTGAAAGGTAGGCTCCAACGTTATTGGGGCTTTGGACCCCAAGACAGCTTTAGGCAACAGGTTCATCCTGGTCTTGGTGGACCATGCCACTTGTTACTCAGAGGCCATCCATCCAGAGGTCGCTAACTGTACCTGCGGTGGCCACAGCTCTAATGGGGATTTTTGCCCATGTGGGGTTCCCCAAAGAGGTAGTGTCTGACAGAGGCACTAATTTCATGTTACATTACATGAAATCCATGTGGTATGTGTATAGAGTAACTTCTAAGGTCACCACCCCATAGCCCTGCCAAACCAATGGTCCTGTGGAGAGAGCCAATAAGACCTTAAAGGGACATGATAATTAGCCAACCTGAGCACATGAGGCATATGTGGGACATCCTCCTTTCATGCCTTTTCTTTGCCTACAGGGAGGTGCCACAGAAGGGAGTGGGGTTTAGCCCCTTTGACCTCCTCTATGGACATACTGTTAGGGGACCTATTAGTCTTGCGACAGAGGGGTGGAAGCTAGTTCCCAAGAAACCCCACCAGCATGTGGTCAGCACCCAGATGTGCAGCTTCTGGAAAAGGTGCAAAATAATCTTGAGACTAGTTAAGAAGTTTTGAAACTCTGGTATAATCAGAAGGCAACTCTGGTTGAGTTTCAGTCTCTGGGCAGCGAGAGTCGGGAGTAGAGGAGGATAGTTGCAGACACTACGAGCAACGGGACTTTACGTTTCGAATTCTGAGACACCTCGTTGCAAAGGCTTATCTCTGCTAGGTTCCACACGGAGAACATCTAAACACCGCCTCCACTACTTTGTTGTTATGAAGCACCCCTGAGGAAGGGCTAATTTAATTTGAAATGCATTGGGATTTACTTTGTAATTTGTCATCATTTCTTGTCATATTTGTATCACGTGTTTGAAACACACTGTATTATATAACAAAAATTGTTACATGTTCATTTCCAGTCCAAATGGACTGATATAAGTTGCCGTTATTCACACTGCACTAATCAGAATTACGAGCAATATACGTTTTTCGCTCATTTGTGTCCTAGTTTCTTTAAACGCATTAACCCACAATGTTTTTTAAAAGTGTGCAGAAGCTTGAAACCTTAGGGACTCAGGCTGTGCATCGCGCAGGTTTGGGTTATCCCAGGCCTTGATATTAATTGAGTTTGTCTTGCCAGAAGGTTATGAGTTATGGAGCCTGTGGAGCCCAGAGCTCCCCAGGATCACTGGACAGGCCCATATGAAGTGAAGGAGTGGAAGTAGGAGTCTACCTGGTGGATCTCAATACCCTTAGAAACCCCTTAAGGATGTTTGTGAACCATCTCAAATCACACTTAGAGAATTCCAAAATGAGCATGCTCCTGTTGACAGATGAGAGGGTGGAATAAGAGAGTGAGCCTCTCCCTGACCTCTTGTTTATCCAGGAACACGATGGGTCAGTGGAGGGTATCAACCTCTCCCCTACTTTGACCCCAGAACAGCAGAGTGACTGTCACCAGTTACTGGAAAAGTTCACCTCTCTGTTCTCCCTCACTCCTGGACTCACACATTTGTGTATCCATGACAAACACTGGAGAAAGTACACCAGTTAAAAATAACATTTACATATTGTCAGATAAGATGAGGGCCAGAATCAAAGAGGAGGTTTCCAAGATGGTGGTTTTAGGGGTGATTGAGCGCTCCAACAGTCCCTGCTCCAGTTCTGTGTTGCTGATACCCAAGGCTTCCCCGCTGGGTGCCACTCTAGAACTTAGGTTCTGCGTGGACTATGGGCTCTCAATTTAGTCACAAAGGGCCATATGTAGGTAGCCCAATACCGGTCGGTAACGGCCGATTTTCGGTAAATATACCGTTACCGACCGGTATTTAGGCTTTTGATATGTAGGGGGATCATTTCTCTATTCGGTAATTTACCGAATTGGTAAATACCGAATACAGAAATGAGATGTAGGGTGTGGTGGGTGTGGGGATTCGTTATTTACCACCAACTGAAAGTTGGTGGTAAATGACGAATGAATCAGTTAATGCATGTTTTTGGCCCTTAGATATGTGCAATGTGGCAGACACACATGCCCTCAGGGCATGTATGTGTGCCACATGTGCACACATGCAGGAATCAGGGGTGCAACAGGGTGTCAATGTGACACCCTGCCACCCTTGATTGAGCTCCCCCCATTACCGATTCGGTATTTACCGATTCGGTAATGGTAACTGGCTTCCCATTGATTCCTATGGGCCTCCTGGCCCATAGGAATCAATGAGATACAGGTTACCATTACCGAATCGGTAAATACCGATTCTAAAATACCGACACTTACCGATTCGGTATTTTTTTACCTACATTACATTTACCGATTCATAAATACTGAATCGGTAAAATTCGGTATTTAAGAATCGGTAAATGTAATTTACCTACATAAGGCCCAAAGAGTGACGAACATACCGTCCTTTGAGCTGATGAGCCCATAGACCGACTGGGTGTTGCCAAGATCCTGAGTACCTTTGACCTCACATCAGGGTACTGGCAGGTTGTTCTGACTGAGGAGGCTAAAAAGAGGTCTGAGTTCTCACCCCCAGAAATGAGGTCGGATAAAATGGAGGGCCTCTTTCAGTTTTGTGTGATGCCCTTTGGTTTGAAGAATGCCCCAGCCACATTTCAGAGGTTGGTCAACAAGGTTCTAACTGGGAAGGAGACATTGTGTGCTGCCTACCTGGATGACAGATCTGTCTATAGCTCCAGCTGGGAGGAACACGCCCAGTATCTGGGCTACCTGGTGGGCGGGGCAGGGTGCAGGCCCTGCAGCCCAAGATTAAGACTATCTTTGCCTTGTAACTCCCTAAAACACAGACAGCAGTGAGGGCCTCACAGAATAGGGATATGGCACCATTGTTGCCCTTCTTAACTGAGCGGACTTCAAAGAAGCAGCCCAGACAGGTGATCTGGACAGAGGCCTACCAGAAAGCCTTTGATACCCTCAAGGAGGCCATATGTACAGCAACCATACTCAAGGATCCTGACTTCTATAAGTAGTTCATAGTGCAGACACACCCTTCAGTGCATGGGATGGGGCAATATTCACGCAGTTAAATGAGGAAGGCCTAAACCAACCAGCATCCTTCATTAGCAGGAGGTTACTTCCATCGGAACAGGAGGTGGAGAGCGATTGTGAGAGGCTTTTGCTGTGATCTAGGCACTGAAAAAGCTAAGACCATACCTATTTTGGACTTACTCCTGGGTTTAGACAGACAACAGACCCCCCTCAGATGGTTCATGCAGATGAGGGGTGAAGAGCCCAAACTGTTGCGGTGGTCCATCTACTATAGGGAATGGATTTTATGGTGAAACACGCCAATACTGATGGTTCTTCTGCTTAATGATGAGAACTCCCAAGGGGTTGGTTAGTTCTCCCCACTCACATGTTAGACCTGTCACCCTTAGGGTCATCTTCCTACCCAACATTTTGCCTTACTCCTCCATTTTATCTGACCTTGTTTTTGCTGGCCATAGGACTCTGAGCACTTTACTATGGCTAATCAGTGCTAAGGAGCATGATCTGTCTCCTCAAAACATGTTAATATTTGCTTATACCCAAATGGCACATTTAATGTAGTTATACGTCCAGAGTAAAGTGATACTCTAAGTACCCAGAGCCAGTAGATTAAATGCTACTAGTGGGCTTGCAGCACTAGTTGTGCCACCTACTTAAGTAACACTTCAAACATGTCTCGGTTCTGCCATTGCCGAACCTATATGTGCAGCTATAAACTGCCATTTTGACCTGGTAAACTAAACTTTTGCCAGGCCCAAACCTTCCTTTTTAGCATCCATAAGTCGCACTCTGGTAGGCCCTGGACAGCCCAGAAGGCAGGGTGCAGTGTATGTAAAAATGTAGAGCATGTATTTTTAAGTTTTACATGTCCTGGTAGTAAAAAGTTCTCAAATTCATTTTTCCTTACTGCAAGGCCCATCTCTCCCATAGGATAATATTGGAGCTGCCTTATTACATTTTATAAGTGTAATTTCTATAGATGAAGAGATACCCTGTTGTCTCTAGAATCACAATTAAGAATCCTAACTTATGGTGGTCGGATTTTAAACTACCATTCTGAAAATGCCACTTTTACGAAGTTCGCATTTTTCTGCCTAATCCATTTAGTGCCTTTAGCATATCTTTGGTCATATGACTGGGTGTGGCTCACAGTTGGACTTTGTGTATTTCTCCTAGACAGACACACAATAGGG
This sequence comes from Triturus cristatus, assembly GCF_964204655.1. Classification (NCBI taxonomy): domain Eukaryota; kingdom Metazoa; phylum Chordata; class Amphibia; order Caudata; family Salamandridae; genus Triturus; species Triturus cristatus. The sequence continues at coordinate 380,391,233 of NC_140587.1, forward strand.
AGCTTAGGTGTGCCTGGATGCGACATTACTCATAGTATCGGAGGAAGGAGCGTGGCACAGCCCCAGCTAGTCCGGAATAGTCTGTGTCCTGCCACTACACAAAGGGCTGCATACCTCATGAGGTTAGTCTGGAACCAGGACAGGGAAGGCAGGATGCCGGGGGGACTTCAAAACGAAACATCTAGAAGATTCTCCCCCACTTCAAAGTCGCAACTGGGTAAAAACACTGGACCTTAGACACCATAACTTCAGTACACTTGTGGAGCTGGGGAAACTCTGCCAGGAAGAAGGACTGCTGTGCTGCTGAATGGCTGACACGTTTCTGGACTGTTCTCTGCTGGACTCCTACTTTTTTGTGGTGACCTGTTGCCCTCTTGCCTGAGTGACAAGGATTGGACCTGCATCTCTTGAACCCAGAGTGACTCCAAGGCCAACTGGCTGATCTCTTGATCTGCAGCCTCAAAGACATGACAGGCTTCTAACAACCTTGACTCTGCACCTAGACTCCACAATCTGTGGGTCTACCCTGTCAAGTGGTGCCACCCCAGTCCTGGACCATTGGAAGGTGGCTTAAGGTGCTTTGCCAAACTCCGTGGACCCAGCAGAACCAACACATCTACTCTGCTGTGTGGGGCAACCCCAAGCAGAACCAATGTATCTCTGCTGTTGGAGGATCAGACCCATCATAAAGACTTGCATTAGTGCCACAACCTGATTCACCTTCAGAACCACCACTGTGCGATAGATCATCAGCACAGGCCCTCTTATCTCTCGCGACAGCAGCCTCAACAACAGTGTCAAACTTTGCATTGCAGCCCCTCGGAACCTCTGCCTTGCCTTGACTGCACGGTGCATACCCGACTAAGGACTTTGCATAGCAAGCCCCATTGACGGGATCCTCAATGTCGATGCAATATGACCTCACACCGCAGCCTTGCCGCATCTCACAACAGACGTATTACTTTGGCTGCGCAAATCATCTTCAACGCGGATCCCAGAATCTCTCATAAAACCAGGATTTAAGGTGATCCATCCAGCGGACCTAACTGGGTCTATCGTGGTCAGCCTGAAGTTTTGACCTTTTCAAAAGTCCAGCATGACCAGATGTTGACAGTTGGCACTTTATGCTTCTTGGTGCTATTTTCTCTAAAAACATTAAAATTCACTCTCTCCCATTCCACTAATTAGAATTTTGTCGTTGTGGTCTTGTTTTAGTTATTTAAAGTCACTCTATTTTTCTAATACTGTTGTGGGCTCCTTTTGTAATTTGTTTTCACTCTGTTACTTCACAACATAGTGGTTCCCGACTAACTGCACAAGTATCCATATTCCCTGTTCTCTTTCCTCAGATCGCTCCACGGGCACGTTTATATGGCTCATACCCCATCGCGCATCGGGTTGGCGGCTCTGCTACGCCACCCTTAAATGCTTATCCATCACAAAGAAAACCATTACTTTAACCTCGGTGAGTCCTTAACCGGCCACTCCGGCTCTCACAACTCTTAATCTTGTCGGATTACACCCTAAAACCCCCCCTTCATTTTCTTTCCCCCCTCTAGGCACCTTCGCCAATCCTACTGCTATCGCGGTGAGTTTTATCGGCAGTTCTCATTGGTTTACCTTCACCCCTACCACTCGAACCATCCTGTTGCACATCTAGGCACTTCCGCCGAATCCTACCTCGCGTGATTCTCCTTGGTTAATCTTCACAATTTCTCCCCCCTAATGCCGTTTTTGACATCTCTGGTCACGACCCTGTTTACTTCGCGGTATTCACCACCAGCGCGCTCAGGTCCTCTCAGTCCTTCTTCACGGACTCTCCACACCTCACCCTGCTTGCTTGCAAATCGGTACGCAATTATGTTGTTGGGCACACTACCTATTTCCACCCCTTACCATCTTGCTCGTTATGTTATGATTCTTTCTGCAAAGCCTTAGGCAGCTGTCTCCATACTGCTGGTTACGTGTATTGTGCCTGAAGAAATTTTGTCCCTATAACAATACGTTCGTTATACAAAAGTTAATCCTTACTTAACTGCATCACATTTAATTTGTCACCATTGCTGCTTCGTCGTATCACTTGTGATCGTACCAATTTTGTGAGAGTCATCTTTCCCTCCATTAAGCGCTCCATTGCCCTAACTGTATATAAATTGTTCCTTCTTGTTCTTTTTTCCCCCCCCTTCTCTTCCAAAGGTTATTCAGGTTACATCTTACAGGCATAAATAATGTTGTCCTGATGATGATCCTTGTATTCCTCCAATGGATCGAAACGCCGTCGATACTTTAAAACACCTTATATGCTCAAAATATTTATTGTAACGCATAAGGTTGTTCTGTGAATTGTTTGTTGTTTCATTTTTCAATCTGCGCTCCTCGCAGCAAACCGAGTCTCTTGCCTGAACCTATGTTTCTTTTTTTTTGTTTTGCACAATCGTTGTTGTTCATACAGGACACAGGCTTGTGTCCCACTTTATGAATATGTGTGTTATTTGATTTAATTAATGTATTAGTAAAATTTATGACCACTGTCCGGCTGGACAAGTCTCCTAAATAAGCACTGATTGAGTCCTTATTTATCCTTCCAGACTATTTTTTAGTTTCTAGGGACCATTGTTGTTTGTAAAAGCATATTTCCCAGGGTCCCTGGTCGACCTTTTCTGGGTACCCTTGTTGTTTCTAAATATGTTTAGCGCAATCGCTTGATTGCAAGGGTTAGCTCTATTTTCCCCTTCTCTAAAAGTGGGTCCTTCCCCTGTTCTTGTTCTCTGTATAATCTCTCCCAAGATAAACTTTCTATACATATTTCCTGAAATTCTTCTTTATTGCTATGTCTGACAACACACCACTATATTCGGATGATTACATTAAAAAAATTCTGGAAGGTCCTTCGCTATTTTCTAACACTGACGACATCTCTGGCACTAGTAGTAATACCACTAACCACTCTGAAGAATTAGAAAAGCAAAAAAAGAAATTTATCCGCCTTGAATTAATGATACGCATGTTAACTGAATATCTCAAATCCAACACGATTCCACAAGGTCTAATAGTGAGAAATATCCCGGGTGTTTTTACAGACAACCCTAAATATTTAAATAACTTCAGCTATATTGGTACCACATGCTCCAGGCACTGGATGGTACTTGGCATAGATATCGCCACTGAGGAACTCCAGGAACTAACCAAAATCATTATTGATATTGAAAAACAAATCAAAGACAACAACACGGTCCCTGACGCAAAAACCTTTTGGAAAAAGTTGGGAAAACAGCTGAAGAATTTCACCGGATAGAACAAAACAAAAAATCCAATAAAGTTAAGAGGGATATAAAATCATTCGCTCCAGAACGAGCCTATCCTTACTTGAACGAAGACTTTTACGCAAATCGTTTCTACAATAACCCCCAAAATTCTAAACCCTGGGGATGCTTTAATAAACGCCATAACTTAGTAGGTTTTTCAGACACCTCTGCCGAATCTTCCGATAGCTCGGACGCCGGAGAGGGCACAAGTAACACCACACAAACCCCTAATCCCCTTTTTTTAGGCCGGGATCAACAAGACCCACCAAGGAGAGAAAGGGGAAGACAACACCCTCGGTGGTACAATCCCCCCGGGGAACGTCAAACACGACAGAAATTCTACCGTTAGTAAATTCCACATCGGATACCAATATGACTGATGTAAGTCTTACCATCCCTCTCTTCAATCTATCCACACACGTGCTCTCTAGTCATGAGATTTCACTACTAAGAAAGGTGCTTTCATTTGTTCCCACAACATACCCCAATTTTTTGGACCTTCAGACGGAACTTTTACGGTTCTTTCGTAAAATAAGACTCCACAGCTACTTTCTACAGAACCCCACTATAACAAAGTGGTCCAATACCCCATTAAGACCCCCATCCACATTCTCACCATATTCTAACACGATCCCTAGTGAGATCATTACATTTGAAAAGCTGGTACTCAAAGAAGTAGCAAACATTGCTGCTGCACATCACTACATTCCCTATAACATTACTAGAGAAGAAAAGGCAGCCATATCATCACTTCGCGAAAATCCAAATCTTATAATTAAACCTGCTGACAAGGGTGGCGGGATAGTATTACAAGGAATAAATAACTACAAAGATGAAGTCAATCGCCAATTAGCCAATACTGACCACTACTGTAAATTACTGACCAATCCCACTAAGGAACTCCAGACCCTTATCAGACAGATTACTGACGAAGGCCTGCAACATGGATTTCTTAGTAAACTTGAATACCAATTCCTTAATACTAAAAGTCCCAGGACACCTGTCATTTACACACTCCCCAAGATTCATAAAAACCTCGAGAAACCCCCTGGACGTCCTTTTGTTTCTGGCTGTGGCTCTATTTTAGAACCCCTTGGCCATTATGTCAGCCACTTCATTAAAGATTTTGTCCCTATCACGGACTGCTATGTCCGTGACAGTATGTCCATGATAAATTTGATTGAGAACCATCCCTTTGACCCTAACATTAACATTCTGTATACCCTGGATGTGGAGTCCCTTTATACAAATATACCTCAAAGGGACTCCTTACTTGTGATCGAGGCTATCCTTAATCGCAGACCTCGCCCACACACAGTCCCTACTAACTTCATACTCCAATTACTAGAGGTCTGTCTCACCAGGAATTTCTTTCTTTTTGAGGATCAGTTTTATCAACAAGTCAAAGGCACATCAATGGGTGCAATTTTTGCACCTAATCTGGCCATCCTCTTCATGGACGCATTAGAGATGGGATCTATCTCAACTACTAGTAACCCCTTCTCTTCATGTATTTGCAAATGGAAAAGATACATCGACGATGTATTCATGATATGGCAGGCCAATGAAAACCTACTTGACCCGTTTCTCCATAGGTTAAACAATAACTGTGGTGGTCTAAAATTCACCCCGACATATGATAAAGAGGAAATTCCCTTTTTGGATCTCCTGATTAAACACAGGGACGGTTACCTTATAACAAGCGTATTCCGTAAACCCACTGAACACAACACTCTGCTCAGCTACAATAGCAGTCACCCACGTGCCTTGAGAGACTTCTTTCCCTTTTCACAATTCCTGCGTATTCGTAGGAATTGTTCCTTAAGGGACGAATATTTTCGTTAAGCTAAAATACTCTGCTTGAAATTGTCTAAAAGAGGTTATCCGCGCAGATTAGTACGCAACTCTATGAAACGAGCATGGTACTGCCCTCGTGAGGCACTTCTAGAACCCAAACCCAAGTCCGATACCACTCGCTTGTTGTGTGTTACCACATTCTCTACAGTGTCCAATGCCATACGAAAAAGCATTATAAACAGTTGGCCAGTCTTAAATGCAGGTGAGCTTTCCCTGGAACGTCCCTTGTTTGCATTTAAGAAAAACAAAAATATAAAGGACCATTTTGTACGTGCAGCCCTGCCCAGTACCTCCATTAAAAAATCACTAATACTCTAAATGACATCTGGGTACTTCCACCACTCAAAGGTCATTCGAAATGTGGTAACTGTATTGTTTGTGCACTGACTATTGAATGCAAAACCTTTGTATATGGCAACGTCAGGAATGAATTGAAAATGTTTACTAATTGTAACTCTAACAATGTTGTATATGCAATCTTCTGCCCATGTGACAAGATTTACATTGGTCAAACCACCCAAAAGATCCGCCTACGAATCTCTCAGCATCGGAGTAGAATTAGATGCAAAATTCTTACTGCCCCACTGGTTGAAGATTTTCTAGAGAAAAACATTCGGAAGATGAAATACGCTGGACCGTGATTTCTGTTAAGCTTCCACCTAGAGGTGGTGATATCACAAAACTGTTGACTAAAGAAGAGTTAAAATGGATCTTGAAAACGGACAGCCTCAATACTGGACTGAATCGCCTTGAGGATTGGACTACCACTATGTGACCCCCCCTGCATGCCAATGTAATCAGTTTTAATAGAGAAAACCTTTTTGAACTTGTTCTGTCTAATGTAATTTTAATGTATTTTATTGATATAATTGCTGTAATGCTTCCTTTTTTTCCCCCCTTTTTCACCCTTCCAAGATGGCTGCCCCTATCTCTAGAAACTGTTTGTCCGTTTTCTATTTCCCTACTGTATCACGGTCAACCACTCACTATCACTTCCTGCTTTCATTACACTTCCTCCCTCCCTCACAGTTAGCACCCGCACTGACGGTAATTGGCTCTCCACATTGACGGACCCCTGAGGAATTCTCCACATCACGGTGAGTGCCTCCTACCCTATGTTATTTCACAACATAGTGGTTCCCGACTAACTGCACAAGTAGCCAAATTCCCTGTTCTCTTTCCTCAGATCGCTCCACGGGCACGTTTATACGGCTCATACCCCATCGCGCATCGGGTTGGCGGCTCTGCTACGCCACCCTTAAATGCTCATCCATCACGAAGAACACCATTACTTTAACCTCGGTGAGTCCTTAACCGGCCACTCCGGCTCTCACAACTCTTAATCTTGTCGGATTACACCCTAAAACCCCCCCTTCATTTTCTTTCCCCCCTCTAGGCACCTTCGCCAATCCTACTGCTATCGCGGTGAGTTTTATCGGCAGTTCTCATTGGTTTACCTTCACCCCTACCACTCGAACAATCCTGTTGCACATCTAGGCACTTCCGCCGAATCCTACCTTGCGGGATTCTCCTCGGTTAATCTTCACAATTTCTCCCCCCCAAGGCCGTTTGACACCTCTGGTCACGACCCGTTTACTTCGCGGTATTCACCACCAGCACGCTCAGGTCCTCTCAGTCCTTCACGGACTTTCCACACCTCACCCTGCTTGCTTGCAAATCGGTACGCAATTATGTTGTTGGGCACACTACCTATTTCCACCCCTTACCATCTTGCTCGTTATGTTATGATTCTTTCTGCAAAGCCTTAGGCAGCCGTCTCCATACTGCAGGTTACGCGTATTGTGCCTGTAGAAATGTTGTCCCTATAACAATACGTTCGTTATACAAAAGTTAATCCTTACTTAACTGCATCACATTTAATTTGTCACCATTGCTGCTTCGTCGTATCACTTGTGATCATACCAATTTTGTGAGAGTCATCTTTCCCTCCATTAAGCGCTCCATTGCCCTAACTGTATATAAATTGTTCCTTCTTTTTTTTCCCCCCCTTCTCTTCCAAAGGTTATTCAGGTTACATCTTACAGGCATAAATGATGTTTTCCTGATCATGATCCTTGTATTCCTCCAATGGATCGAAACGCCGTCGACACTTTAAAACACCTTATATGCTCAAAATATTTATTGTAACGCATAAGGTTGTTCTGTGAATTGTTTGTTGTTTCATTTTTCAATCTGCGCTCCTCGCAGCAAACCGAGTCTCTTGCCTGAACCTATGTTTCTTTTTTCTTGTTTTGCACAATCGTTGTTGTTCATACAGGACACAGGCTTGTGTCCCACTTTATGAATATGTGTGTTATTTGATTTAATTAATGTATTAGTAAATTTTATGACCACTGTCCGGCTGGACAAGTCTCCTAAATAAGCACTGATTGAGTCCTTATTTATCCCTCCAGACTATTTTTTAGTTTCTAGGGACCATTGTTGTTTGTAAAAACTCTTTGAAGTGCTGCACAAATACTTAACACATTGCCTCGAAGTTAAGTCTGACTGCTCTGTGCCAAGCTACCAGGGGGTTGAGCACAGGTTAATTTGGAGTTTGCTTGTACCTTAACCCTGACAAGGATTGCTGTTCTGCTTGATCAGGGCTTTCACCCCAGTCAACAAACAACCCAGTTTCTTACAGGCAGCATCCCTTTCGCAAATCAGTTACCACCTTCTTTGAGGAGCGAGTGACTTTTCAATATTTTTTGGCTCCAAGTGCAGCCTAAAACCATTGATACATAGCATTCGGAATTGCAAATAGGAGGGGATGTCCCTTAATAATTGCAATTCAGAATGGGCCAGTAAACCCAGTTTACAAATCAGAAAGGCTTTTCCCATTCACTAAATGGGTTTAGCACACAGCAAAAGGCAGGCTATCAGTCGCAAGTGCTGTAATTTTGCTAATCACAGGGTTTGCAACCACTAAATGGCTTTATCCAGCAGGCTCCTACTCCTTTGAATGCAAGGGTTGTTCAGTCATTGCTAACATGTCAATTTGATGAAAAACCATGTATGTGAGATTGGGGGATATCATACACTCACCAATTCTGTAGAAATCATACACCCCAATGGAACAGTGAGTCAGACTACAGGATAACACCCTTTGCAGAATTGACGCAATAGTGTTTGCAAGGTTTGTGACTTAGTGTGTGTATCATACAAGAAGGGACTGAGGTGCCAAGGTCAATGATCTCTCTTCTTGAGACGGAGACAAAACTACGAGTCCATCAATTCGTTAGTTCAACTGTTGATTTATTCATTAATGCATCCAGCACAAATCAGCCCTGTGCATTCAGCATATATTCAGCCCTCAGCCGACACGTGTTTCATCTATTTAAAGACTTTTTCAAGGCTGGAATGCAAGTATAATACTATAATACATATTGTCTTGGTACATACAAAATGATGGTGAGATTAAAACATTAGTTTTGCATATTACCTAGCAAGAAGTCAAATAGCTGATAATAAAATGAAGCGATGCAAAAGAAAGAATATAGTACTGTGAGTACTTCCATGGAATGTTAAAAATGACCCGATCTGGTGTTTTTTGTGTAACCAAAGATTTCACCCAAACAGAAAAGTAAGAAGAAGAATAATGTGAAGATAGAATCCTGACATGACCCCAAGTTTATCCATTATAAAAAAAATGGCCCCACAAGCGTATTGATCTTTAAGTCTCTGAGGGCGCTGAATATGTTAATGCTCAAACAATGTTTTTGAAGAAAAGCTATATCTTGATACAGAAACTTAGTATAATGTTTACCGTTTTAAAAAATATATATAAAATTCTATAAAACAAATCTATAAAATTCTATAACAGTCAACGCATGGTGTTTAGACCACAATCCTGCGAAAGTAATCCTGTACAGGGGAAGTCCTTGATAAGCCTCCTCGCTGGAACAAAAAAGTTAACAAACAAAAGCTATAGTGAAAACAGCCCATGTTGAGAGGTCCACAAAAGCTATACTCCTATAGCTACAACCTCAGCCAGTGAGTCAGATCTATCTAGTATCAATAGCGAAGTTAGTGAAGCCCGTAGTGAAACAACAACTATTGCAGGGGGGCCAATACAACTGCAGCGTCCTCTTTTTTAGCGAAGCTAGCACGGTACAGAAAGGGAACCAGATCAGGCTTTTAAAAAAAAAAACTACAGGAACAAAAGAACCAGACGAGGGGGAAGAAAGATCAGGAAAAAAATCAAGAAGAAAAGAGTAACAAGATCAACATCACGCTTTCAAAAGAACTGTGTGTCGGAGAGGGTGTCACACTTATAGATGCATCTGTGTCGACAAACACTATGGTTAAACTTACAAGTGATGATATTTCAATTGTCAATCTATCTCAACATGTATTGTCTACTGCTGAAAAAGATGTGCTCAACAAAGGTTGAAGTTTCTGCCCTATATCCAAAACAAATTTTACTTAGATCCAAATTGATCTGTTCAAATTTGTGCGTAGGCTAAAACTAAAGAAATACGTTGATGCTAATCTGAGGCCATGTACGATACCTATATTTTTGGTGACCAAAAGCAACAAAACGATTAAAGATATTCAAGACTTATAAATGTTGTCGTCATTTGATGAAAGCATGGGGCCAGCATAAACTATTAGTCAAATTTTACAAGATTTGGATATAGACACAACAACATTTAGATAGTGGGCTCAGGAATAAGTCTACCTTTGTACCCATGTTACCACCAGAGAATTTGATTAAGTCATTTTACAAGGCAGTAACAAATGACTTTTATGCATTAGAAGATAAATTTAATCACAAACATACTAGATTCAAAGATAATCTTAGTAAAGATGAACGCATAGCATTACAAGAACTGTCAGGGTACTCGGATATGGTCATTAAAAAGGCAGACAAGGGTGGCATTATTGTCCTACTGGATATGGAATATTATATCAGAGAGATAGACAATCAGGTAATAGACACTGATGCCTACATTAGAGTATCACACATGCCTTTGAAGGGGCTAACAGCTTTAATTGAACAGAAATTGAGTTATTGGCTAAACTCCTGTCTTCTTACAGCCATGGACTGGGTTTTGCCGTAGAGGAAGGATTTTGTCCAGTCACAAGCCTTGTCTCTGATCTCGGTGTTGTGTATGCGTGTGCATAGTGTGCGATGCAAGACAGTGTTGAAGGAAAATCACAGGTCCTGGACAATGAGTGCTGCTGTTTCACTGTTGTCCATCCGTGGCATTATGTCATTGGTGGCGGAGATGTGTCCAGTTTGCTTTAGGAGTTGCTACTGAAGCGTGAATGGGACGGATCCAGGATGCTGTTCCCATAGAGTTAGTGGGTCAGTTGATGGTCTTTGCAAAGACACCTCACAGGAATGGTAGCAGGGAGATGGGACGTAAGTTCAGGCGGTCCTTGGGGTCAGTCGTTTGTTTGTGGAGTAAGGGGTTGATGTTGGCGTGCTTCCAGCTCTACGAGAAGGTTGAATTTACGAGGGAGATGTTGATGCTCATCTGGAAATGGGGTGCAATGGTGGGGCTGGCTTTGGAGTAGAAGTGGTGTGGGCATGTGTCTGACGTTGATCCGGAGTGGATGTTGTCCCAGATGAGCATTGTGTTTGTGTCGTTTACGTTGATCCAGGAGAGCAGGGTGTTGATGCGTATGGGATTCGTGGGGATGGAGGTCTCAGTGCTATTCGTGGCAGTCGTGGGGTTGTAGCTGTCATGGATGTCTGCACCCTTGTGATGGACGAAAGTATCAAAGGAGTTGCACAGGTCTTGCAAAGGTGGGATGTGTTGGAGCTGGTTTTGGAGAGTTCTTTCACTAGGTTTTAGAGCACTTAGCTGGTGTGTGCGTTGTTGGCAATGCGGTCTTTGAAGGAGGCCCGATTGCGTATCTGATGAGGTGATGGTGTCTGCGTGTGGCGTCTTTGTGGGTTGTGTAGCTGTCCAGTGTCTGTTCACGGTGCAATTTCTTCACTAGCTCATGGCAGGTCGGCATTGAGGCCTGGTGTTCTGCATTGAACCAGCTGGCTTACTTGCTGGTTTGTCTGTTGAAGTGTGTCTTAATCTGGGCGAGTGTGTTGGTGCAGTTGCCGATCCCTTGTCCGAGGTTCTAGGCGGTGGAGTCAGTGTCGGTGGTTGTGCTCCAGGCAAGGCTGCTGGTTAGCTGTGCTTCTGTGACTTTGATCCAGCAGTGCCAGTGGATCTGTCGGATGTGGTGGTGCGTGGTGTCTTCATGGAATGCGAAGTTGATGCATCGATGGTTGTTCCAGTGGAGGTTGGTTGTGTGGTTGGAGTAGACGTGGGAGCTTGCAGATATGTGGTCAAGCGTGTGGCTGTTGTGGAGGGTCGGTGTTGTGACAAGTTTTATAAGGCCGAGGTTGGCCAGGGTGTCGATCAGAGTGGTGGATACGGTGCCGTTAATGTACACGATGTGGAAGTTCAGCTCAACATGAAGGATGTAGTCTGTGGATGTGAGGGCGTGTGTACTGACAAAGTTGGTGATGGAGTTGAAGAACTGTGTTAGGGGTCTGGAGGCTATGTAGATGCAGGTTACTCTGAGGGTGGTGTTGGGATTGGTGTGGATCTGGAAGTGCAGGTGTTCGGCGTTGATGAGGATGTTGTCGTTGTTGGTTGAGACTCAGAGTGTTCCTATTGACGATGGCAATTCCTAGTCCTAATCCGTTGGTGCGGTCCCTGTGGTTGATCTTGTAGCTGCACAGGATGGCTATGGCGAGTTAGTGTTCTGAGGAGGGGTACAATTAGGTCACTGTCATGGAGACCATGTCTGGGGAGGTTGAGTTGAGTAGGTCCCAGAGTTCACTTGTGTGCCGGCGTCTGTGGCGGGTGTTGCGGACAATGCATCTGAGGTAGTTGGCTTCCAGCACAGTGGGTGGATTTGCAGATTGGATGCTGGTGACAATGCAGTTCTGGCTGGAGAGGGGTCCTTGTGTGCGTTCTGTTCTGGGCAGGAAGCAGGTGTGTGATCGTCCTATGTTGAGGGCGTTGAGTGTGCTAGCATCGTAGTGTTGAGTGTGCTAGCATCGTAGTGGCAATGTGTGTAGTTGCGTTTGCTGATGCAGGATGTCCCTGCATTTTGCGCGGACCCGGCATGGATGTATGCCAGTGGAAGGGGAGGTGGGAGGATCAGCCTGGCATGTGGGCAGTATGAATGTGCGTGTTGCTGTGCGGCTCAGCAGGGGATACTGTGGCGGGAAGGGAGAGCGGAGGCGGTTTCAAAAACACGTGTCTGAATACAGGGTAAGAAATGTAAATGAGCAACACAACTAAACCCGGCAGAAGGGGGCACAGTGGGCCAAACTAAATAACACTTGCGATGAAGGCACAGATGAGACAACCGGAGTCAGACAGTGAGGAAGGGGCACAGGGGGTCACACGAGATTACACGGGCAAAATTGCACTGACAACATTGATCAGATAGCACAATCTAGCAATATCCTAACTCTGAGCCCCCGACATGTATGACATATGTGTGAGAAAGTACCATCTTTCCTGCATGGTATTCCCCCACTTTTTGCTGAACTGCTGAATGGATTTTGACTGAGTGTGCCCTGGACTCCTGCCAATCAGGTGCCCAGGGCCTATGTTCCTTCCCGAAACACTAACATTCAAAATTGGCAAACCCTGGCCACATGTCAGCCCCTGGTAAATGGTACCCTAGGTACCCAGGGCCGTGTGACAAGGGAAGGCCTCTAAGGGCTGCAGCACTTATTGTGACAGCCTTAGAGGCCCTTTACCCTAACACAAACACACTGCCCTTGCAGACAGAGTGTCTGGGAACAAGGCAAAACAAAGAGTCGACATGGCACACATCCCTGTGTTGCATGCACACAACCTACACTGCCCTGGCATACATCATCCACCCCTATAGCTGGGTGCCCTAAGCCAGTGGTGTGGGCACAGCAGCATTATCCCTCTGCACCTACATTACTCAGGTCCATTCCTGGGCACTGTAAGTGCAGTGCTGCCATTTAAGAGTGTATGGTGCAGAGAGCTCGTCGAACACGAACTCCACAGCACCATAATGGGAACACTGAAGAATGAGAAGTTTGGTATCAAACTTCTCAGCACATCAAACCCGCACTGATGCCAGTGTGTGATTCAATGTACAAAGCACTACTGAGGGCATCTTAGAGATGCCCCCTGACAACTAACCTACAATCCACGTCTGGTTTGGAGGCTGCCTAGGCAGGCACACATCAGACATGTTGCTGGACCCCAGGGTGGAGAGCCCCCGCTCTCCTGAGCCTGCAACAATGCACATGCCGGGGGAGGTGCTAGGGCTCCTCCCCCAGGATGGCCAGGGGGAAGCTTCAAAGGCATGCAGACTCTGTGAGCTTCTCCAGGCCACTTGCTGTACCCAGAAAACTGCCCCAACCCACGGTTCTGACACCCGCTCTGGTGGGAAGACTGGCCGGAAACACAAAATAAGGACAGGGTATGTGCCAGCCTGCCCACCCCAACCCTCAGGTGGGGGAGGCGAGGTGAAGCCCATCTCCGGGCGCTCTCCATCTTGAAGATGTGAAGCCCTGCACAATCAGGACTAGGCTACTGGCCCACTCCCATAGGTGAGTGGCAGGATAGTGTGTGTATCCACCCCAGGGCAGGGACACATCGGTCCCTGCCCTGTACCTACCTGTAACGCAACTAAACCTAGTATTTAGAGGCACCCTGAACCTTCCTTCTCCAGATTCCGAAAAAGCAAGGAAGAGCAAGAAGAAAGAAACTGCCGTGCAGCTGCTAAGAAGAGGAAGACACCAACTGCTTTGGCCCCAGCCCTACCGGCCTGTCGACCCTTGAACCTGTTCCTGCCAAAGCCCAGGCCCACTGGTGGCCAGCAACCTCGCAAACCCCGGCTACCTTGTGACTCATCTGGGAGTCCCATGAGCAGTAGCTCTGCTCAAAGCATGTTTCTAACCCCTGGCATCATCCCGGAACCGCAAACCATGCACACTCTGCACTAGACAAGCCTGGCCTGTGTCGGAGTGAACAAAGACCCCGATGACATCCCCCACCCAGCGACTGTGACCCCAAATCTGGCCACCAAGGTCTCACCTCGACGCTCATGACGACGCCTGCAGCCTCAGAACCAGGGACCCCCCCAACCACAATCAACAGAGGGTCAGATTTCCCAAGACCAAAAGTCACCCCAGCACCTGGCGCACTGTGGCCCCCTGTGCCCGACTCCTGGGTACATACCCAGCCTCCAACTACCCAATTTACCTCCCAAAGTGGTGGGGGCACATGAAGAATCTGGGACCCCGAGCTTGCAGCCTTTGTTTGTCCTGAAGCTTTCCCATTGAAATCCATTGAGCGCACGAAGGGTCAAAGGCACTCTGCACCCACGCACCCGAGTGGCCCAGGCAGTGTAACTTCTACTCCTACCTACTTCCCCATTTGCCCTGAGCAAGTGACCAGGAGCCCAGCTCCCACAGCTGTATGGCCTGCTAGTCAGCAGCCACCACCCTGCCTCCCATAGGATAACATCGGGCCAAACTCACTCTGCCCCCGTCCGCCACAGTGCCGCAGAGGGTGTAACAACTGTACAAACCTGACCCTGGGGGAACCCTGAGTCTGTGTCCAGAACCTTAACTCTGCCAGTGGAGTACTTACCCAAAAGCCGATAACCCAACTTTATTCCGTAGTGTAACATTGATTGGTTTCATCAGAAATTTGGAGATTCTAAAAGTTTAAATATTTGCTTAAAATCAACCAAGTAACAAAAACGGAAAAACTCTACTGGCATTAGGAGAGATCCCAATGCTGGATCTTGGTGCCCAGCACTGACCCTGAAAAGCACTCACAACCGTACTTACCAATAACACAATTTTCTTCCATAGGAAATCATTGCCAGTTTCTCTGTAAAATTTCTTCAAGTGCCAAGTTTTGAAATAGCAAAATATTGCCTGAAAATTAGGCCTGGGCTAAATTTCCATTCCGCTCGCGGAAATTGCGATAATTTGACATTTTCGCGTTCCGCGGAGAGCGCGAATATGTCAAAATTTCCGCATTCCGCTGCTTAGCGATAATTTGTGTCTTGCTTGCGCTGTAAAATAATACATTCTCGCGCGCGCGATCGCCTTACCTGAATCCCCACGTTCGCTGACAAGTTTTCCCGATCCGGTCGCGTTCTCCACGAGATGTTGGATTGTTGATAGCCATTTGCGCTGTCTCGCGACAGTTCACGCCCGCAGTAATGTTATTGGTCGCGCGATCACGTCTTTCTTCTCGCGAACATGCACCGCGAGAAGAGTGAAAACAAGATGGCCGCACCCGCGTGCAACTGCATGGGTAAGTTGGCGAGCCGCGACCACGCAGAAAATACCAGGAACGGGCGGGAAAAAAACGTTTGCATCTTCGCGATATTTCCGCGTGTTTGCGGAGAATTTTAACATTTTCGCGATAATTTGCGAAGGCACTTTCGCAAATTCCGCCCACCCCTACTGAAAATCCCAACAGCAACTACAACGGATATACTCACATGTTCCCAAGACCTTGCACAGGACTGAATATAGGATCCAGTCCTTGACTTAGAAAAGTAATCCTGGAAGTAATCTATTGCAAATCACTTCAAACTCACATTGAGCTGAATGTATTATTGTGTTTGAAATTGTGTTGCCTATTGCAACAACTTGTAACTATTACCTACCAAAGTCAATTGCATATTGCCAAAGTATGTAACTAAAGCCTCGCAATCTGAGGAAGTATATTTTGATACCTATTGTTTGGTCATAAAATAAAACATATTTTTATATAAAAACCATTGGCCTAGAGTTCAGTTATTGAGTGTGTGAGACCATTTGCTGACTGAATGTGTACAACAAATGCTTTACACTGTCCTCTGATACTGCCTTACTGCTTGACCAAGCTACCACTTCATAGAGTAAGGTTGTATCTAACTTTAACCTCTGCCAAAACTCCGGTGACTGTGGACTCTGTGCACACTGTACCTATTTGGCAACAGTATATACCTAGCCACTTTTTCACAATATGCATGTGTGACAACATGTACAAGTCTGTTGCAGGACACAAGTAGTGTCGCCAAGAATGATAGCAAAGCATAATCTCCTGGCAGATCGCCAAACACAGGACGTGTTGGTCAAAGATTGTTGTGATGTAGCACATTGCATGTCACATCTCTAGGTGTTCACAACAGATTCACATTGCTGAGGAGACCCAAGGGCACAGATCTAACATACATACATGGAACTACAAAGTAAGCCACACTGAAGTTGAGTCCACAATACTTACTGAAGCCAAAGTGCATTGCATCAGTCAGCCCCTACCTGTGCACAAACAATGCCAAAGCAACTTCTGAGCACTGCCATGAAGTGCACACATATAGGCCAATGTGCCCACGGATGTCAGTTGAACTGCACTTAGCATATAGTTTGAATCAGTGGCAAGATTACAAGGGTGTCATCACTATGAGACAATGCGAAAGTTACAGCTGGGATGAGTGGCTATGGCACAGTTGGTACAGGGAGCAATGCAGCATGTCACCACTTGTGTGCAGCAGAACTGTGTATCTGCAAACAAACATCATCAGGTCCCAAGGCATAACTGTAATGATTAAGTGTGTCACATGACTGTTGCCGGGATTTTAAAACACTGATCAAAATGGATGCGTAAATTCGGTACAGAGAGCACAGACTCGCGTTGCGGTAATATTGAAAACTTTGTTCAGGTAAGTGAGGACCTTGGGTTTTGTAGCTATAGGAGTATAGCATTTGTGGACCTCTCAACATGGGCTGTTTTCACTATAGCTTTTGTTTGTTAACTTTTTTTTTCCAGCGAAGAGGCTTATCAAGGACTTAAACACCATGCCTTGACGGGTATAGAATTGTATATATATATATATATATATTTTATAAAACGGTAAAAAGGATACTCCATTTCTGTTTCAAGATATAGCTTTTCTTCAAAAACTTTGTTTGAGCATTAACATATTCATTGCCCTTAGAGACTTAAAGATCAATACGCTTGTGGGGCCATATTTTTATAATGGATAAACTTGGGACCATGTCAGAATTCAATTCATGTGTCTTTTTCTACAAATAATATATTATTTTTTACTTTGTAGAGGCATCAATGCTGTAGCGCACAAACCATAGATTGGTTATTGAAACATGGACGCCATACTTGGATGTAGAACCTAATCACCAATTGATTTGCAAGTACGTGGAATTGATGTAATAATGCCTTGGTAGACATCTTGGGCAAATACTGAGTATCGTGAATTGATACATAGGCCCGCTAATTTCACTTCTTTAGGACTTCTGGGCCAGACTACTTAGTCCGTCTATAGTCTTAACGGATACTAGGCTAGTGGATTGACGTGTTATGGTTTTATTATTACAGATTCGTTTTAGACATCTACTTGTTTATGGGTGTGGATCTATGGCTTCGGGGTAGTGGATTTTGAAGGCCTGGGACATTTAGACATTTTACTTTTGAACTGGTGGGTTCCTAAGTATATCCTTATTTTTTAAGTGTTATGGGTTGGGTCACACGTGACACTTATTTACCACACATTCAGGATTACATTTGTGGTTACTTAAAACTACTGTTCAATATCTTCTATCTTCACATTATTCTTCTTCTTACTTTTCTTTTTGGGTGAAATCTTTGGTTACACAAAAAACACCAGATCGGGTCATTTTTCACATTCTATGGAAGTACTCACAGTACTATATTCTTTCTTTTGCATCGCTTCATTTTATTATCAGCTATTTCACTTATTGCTAGGTAATATGCAAAACTAATGTTTTAATCTCACCATCATTTTGTATGTACCAAGACAATATGTATTATAGTATTACACTTACATTCCAGCCTTGAAAAAGTCTTTAAATAGATGAAACACGTGTCGGCTGAGGGCTGAATCTATGCTGAATGGACTAGGTTGATTTGTGCTGGATACACTAATGAATAAATCAACAGCTGAACTAACGAATTGATGGACTCTTATGTTTGTCTTTGTCTCAAGAAGAGAGATCATTGACCTTGGATTTCTGGCACTAAAAGGGATAGCTGGATCAATTATACTATTGTTGCTAATCTATTCATGACTGAATGGTTAGTTGTACTTACTTAAGAGAGTGCTAAAAAAAAGGGTTCTATTATATAGACGTTGGAGAATATTAGGTTGCTAATTTCCAATTAGCACCTTCTGATAGTAGGGTGTTTGAACCAATACAGCACCTCAACCTGACTAATATTGTTGTTTTAAAAAAAGATATATTCATACATGATTGGACTGAGAATAACTAATATTTGAAGTGTGGTAAATTTACCCATGAAGAACCACTACTACCCTGTTTCAAATTTATAGAATACTTTTACATTCCTAGAAATGTGATGATCATCACTTTTTTTTCCAGTGAAGTTTGTCCACTTTACTATTGGGATTAATAAGTCTACACTAAAGCTATTGTTTGCTCTTGTTTCTCCTATATCTTTTATTCCTAGTTGTGTGTATGCGGACAATAACTTCCTATATTTTACTGTTGTGTGTTCTCCAAGGATAGATGGGGCTTGGGATGGTAGCAGTTTTGGACACTGAATTATCTGCTGTCTGTGATCACTTGTGTTACTCTTTAGTATACTGAAAGATGTCACTTGATGCAAGAGTGGAAGAGATGCTAGTGTATATTCAAGGATAGAATTTGAAAAGGTGCTGTAGTAGGTCCATTCGGGATGTGAGTCTTGCTGGTATCTCCTGTTGAGGATTCGTAAACCAAGGGATTACAAATATTTTACTAGAGTGATAGCCTTTGCATCACACAATCTTTTGGATTGGATTGGATTTTTTGCATTTTTGTGTCATTTTGTAAGTTTTATCAGAATGTTCTCTTTCTTTGTCTTAATTCTATTTTCATCTGTAAAGCTGCTCCTACAAATATGGCTAGACCTCCATTTGGGTGACCTGCTTTCTTCCTTTTGGTTGCTGGAGAATACAAATCTACATAGCCATTTATCGGGAATGATTGTAATGCCCACGTCTCTTGCAGGCATATTATATTGTTATTTTCCAATAGCTGTGTAAGATTTTTTCCCTGTTTATTTGGAAGGCCACCATTGATATTCCATGAGCAAATTATTGTCCTTCTCGACATGACTTTTAGCTCCCTCTAAAATTAACAGCATTCCGATATCATATGCCACTCTTCCCATGGAGAGCCTCAGTTAACTGACTAATATTTAATTTTATCTTTCCTGTTTCATTTACTATTGTCTTCATATTTTGATGTGGGTCAAGAGAGGTAAGGTCCTTCCTACTGGGTTGGTCATTATTGAATATGGTTGTCTATGTTTCTCGTAGTTATCCATCCTTCGTCAGTATTAAATAGGACAAATGGGACTGGGTAGATAGAAGGTGAGACCATTTTGATTTGGATGCCCCAGGATTGTAGGCAATCTTTAGCCAGGAGTACCCTGTTTGCCATAGTGCTACATGTCCAGGTGACTAGAGTTGATTCTGGAGAGATTCTATGTGTTGGTTCGATAAATTCAATAGAATCTATATCTGTTGAAGGTGTTTGCATTAGTCGGGGGATAGCATGCAAGAGTTTAATGATATTACCTTAGTTCAGGATATCATGTGTTCCTCTTGATTGATATTTGGGAGTGAAGATTTTGGATTTAGATTTGCCCCTTAGAGTGAAATGAATTTCTCTTTGTCTTTCAGCTCTTCCCTTTCCGGGCTCTGTGTTAAGCGTTTGGATTTTATAACTTGGGTTATTCCAGTTTCAAACCGATTATAGGGCATGATCCCCCCCACTTTTCATCTCGATTCTTGTTGTCAATCTCTCCTTCCCCACCCTCCATCTCTTTTAATTCCCCCCCAGCTCTAACA
This sequence comes from Triturus cristatus, assembly GCF_964204655.1. NCBI lineage: Eukaryota > Metazoa > Chordata > Amphibia > Caudata > Salamandridae > Triturus > Triturus cristatus. The sequence goes on from NC_140587.1 coordinate 380,411,245, forward strand.
TTTTTTGTTCCTTTTCTTTATTTAGTGATTTATTGTTAATTATTTCATTTATTTGTAAGGAAGATACATGTTGAACATTTCCAGTATCTAGGTTTCCATTTAATTTTCTTTATTATCCAACTTTACATCATTTTGTATTGATATACTTCTTGCATCTCGCTGGTTTGTTGCATTGAAATCAAGTGTCTTTCCGATGACTACTCTGTTTATTTCGGGCCGTATGCATTTCTTTTTTGTTACACTTAGTTGTTTTTGATTCAGATTGTAATGAATTACCAGTTTGAGATTCATTTAATTCCAGCTCTATTGGTTGAGTAAGGGAAGATACAATATTCTGGGTTGATTTGACTGAAAGGATTTCTGTATTTTGTAGGGAAGAATCATCCACAATAGTAGATGTTTTCAGTATCTTCCTGCTTTGTATGGGAATTTCATTTTTGTCTTTTTTCTTTTCTTTCATTTCCTTATCATATGAAGAATTTGCCAAGGGGTGATTGTCTTGCCTGCACTGGACTTGCGCTTTTATATTCCATGGAGAATTTGATTTTATTGCTAAATTTGTTTTTAGTTCTTCTATTAATGCAGTCGTAGCGTCCGGTATAGTGGCCAGTTTATTTACCACTGGAGTGCATGTGCAATCTAGTGAGGCCGAGGCGGCATATTTCTGAGCACGATTTATCAGATTGTTTAGTTCGGCCATGTTCTGGTCAATTCCAGATACTGCTTTTGCCATTAAATTTAGTAAATCAATTTGAACATCCATTTTCTCAGATCGGTAGGCTTGTGCGTCCAGTGATAACTGTGAGGACCTTAATATTATATACCACATAGAGGTTGAATTTTTCATTTCCCGTCGATTCTGCTGTAACAGGGAGCCCAGTTTGTTTCCTTTTAATACAGCTTGTTTTTTTTCCGTAGGTGGAGGGGCGTCCCTTATAGTTGTAAAGCTCACATTATGCAATGCTACTTGCTCAGATCTTTCAGAAGTTGTTGATTCTGACACTGTATGGATTATTCCTTTTTTCACTTTGACTTCGATTTCTATTGGAAGTGGATCTCCATTTGTTAGAAGGCATGTTGTCACACCCACATATGTTTGATCTTGTTCATGGTTATATCAATTAGGTGATTTGGGAATTATTGACAAGATTTCCAAATCACTCACTGGGCTCCATATGGACTTTGTTTACTGCAGATTTCCATTTTGAGGTTTGATCCATTATATCTTCTAAAGCATGAATTTAGCTTCAGTAATCTGAGATTAACAATTTTCACTTTTATTGGTATTAAAGGAACTGGTAAAATATTCAAATTACTAGGGCAAGAAAACAGGATACTACTCGGATCTTTTAGAAAATTGAATAATTGTGGTATTTTTTGAAATTTTTCGAACATACGGACAACCGGTGAAATTAGTGATTGATTATCTCTTGATGATTTGACTTTTATAGCAGATTGTGATTTTTGGAACTTTTTCTTTCTTTTTGAAACATTATGTGGAATCCCTTCCTTTCCTCATGGCTTAGTGTTTTATAGTGACAAAATAACCAATTTGACGATATTTATAGCCCGTTGTCTGGCCGCCGCTGGGCAGGGTTTACAGTGCAGAAACTGCGTTTTGGTTGCCTCCAATTGGTAGATAACTAGTTTATTTTTAAGCACCTGCAGCAATACTCCTGAAAAAATGTGTGGCTATGCTCCACAGCGCGAGGGTTCCAGGCGCCGCCACCCTGCTCACCCACTCTGATTCTCAGCGAATCCCTCCAGCACAACTAGAGCATGACCTGAGCAGGGACATGAGCGTGCAAAGAGAGGAAGAAGAGGAAAGTTCCCTTCCCTAGTGTTTTCTTCAAGGTTTCAGCCGGTCAGCGTACACCAATCTCTAAAAGCATGAAATGCGTCCCTTCCACCACAATAGGGCAGTTGCTCTCTATAAATTAATAGATTGGTTCCACCATTTTACAGCAATTTTGTGTGAGTATTTTGTGCACTATTTTATAGTTTCTTTGTGCAGATGCCTTGTGAAGATGGATTAGGACAGAAGGTAGCAGAAAAGTGCTCAGCTGCTCGTCGACTGTGCAAGGCACCAGGTCTGAGTGCGCCCAATGCAGAATTAGATTAGATATAAAAGTGGAAGATTGCTTACCAGATCGAACAGTTAGTGACAGACAACAAAGGAATGTGGCATGAGGGGCCCTCCCAGAGGAGAAAACTGCACCCGACCGCCTCTGCACCCAGTAGGCTGGACCACCATGACCCCCCCCCCCCCCCCCAAGGCCTTGCCTACTCCTCCCCAGCATGCGTCCTCATTCTGGTCCTCCGAGCTCCTATGGTGCTCTTCCAAAAAACATGCTCCGCTCCATTAGAAAACCACCTGCCCAGCCTGCGGTGTTATGCCTCGGTACGATCCTCGGATCAGGGTCCAAAGACAAAAGGCAGAGGTCAGGACTGAATGCAGAGAATACTGCATTGTTATTTATCTATCGTTTATTTCAGTTTCTGAATCTCATAATTCACTGCTTTGACATAACAGTTGATTATTAAAGTGGTTACCAACTGTTGTGATCATGTCTTAAAGGACTTACAGTCTAGACTGCCAGGCCTCCCTGAAAGGCTGACAGGGCAGCTGTTCATGTCTGCTTTGAGTGAAAGTAGAAAACACAATGCTGGAGGGGGTGGGGAGGTGGTAGGGGTGGGTCAAGGATGGCAAGTATGTTTTTTAAACCTTTGGGGCTGGGATTCATAACAGAGGCCATGGTATGTATGGCTTCCGAATTACTCCTCTGCAACTGAATAGCAGTTGAAAACAGGAGCAGATTATTTTGAGGTCCATACATAACATACAGTTATAGTTGGGTATAAAGAGAATTATGGGTATGTTTTTCACCTTGGGATTATGGGTGATATAAAAGATAACTCAAGCTGTCCTCTATTAGATGGTGAAAAATATCTCCATAATTCACTGTAGCAATCTATAATTCTACATATTACTGTCAAAAATTAGGTTATTAAATTGAAAGGGGTTAACCTGAATAAGCAAAATCAGGTTACATCACAAAACAGTTTGAAGAGAAACTCTGTTTACCCCCTTGTAGCTGCAACACAACCAGCAAGCACTTCCTCACAGAAAGGTGTATTAAGTTTAAGCAGTACCGAACAGCATTAAATTAATAACAATACAGTAAACTTCCCAAATCAATTTAAACAAACCAAGAAAAATATAATAAGCAAAATGGCACAAAATTACTGAAAAGTTATTAGGGGTATTGAAAGTTGTAAGGCAAAAAGGACCAAGAAATTGCAATGCATCAAAGTCGGTGTTTGTTGTCGGCAGGGGCCCACGTGTGATTTCAGGCCAACCATGAAGGAGTGGGGTTGAGAAAGCCTAGTGGATAACATGAAGGTTTTTACCTTGTAACTTTGTTACTTTTTGGGTTCTCAAAATCCTTCAAGGTGGCAAGGCAAGATGCCAAAGTGGGAGAGGATCCTGCATATTCTGTTAGATTATTTTTTTGTGGCAATCCTGCTGATGCCTTCAGTTTTGGTGCCAAAAGCTCGGGCCTGACCCATGTCAGATTTTATGGAAGACATGAGCACTTCATTGATAGGATAGATTATTTACCCTGCCCCATTGCCAAGTCCTTTATTCCAATGTACTCACTTCGTTGGTTCTCAATTTACTTTAGCAGGGCAATTAGACGTCTGATGCTGGTAAAATATGTATAGGGCTGCAGACTGAGAAAGCCTCAATAAGGGTAAACCAACAATCTGTAGCTAGCTAGATCTCACCTTTCTATGGAAACTTTGCTGCTTTGTCCTGTTCCTCTCGGATGTAGCAAAAAGATTATGTTTCAGTATTTCTCACTCCAATCAGGGATCTTAAAAGCTCCAGTACAATTCATTCACAGCTGGCCTGCTGGATCTTGTTCACACAAGGAAGACCTTCCCAGACTTGTGCATCCCTAGGCCATAAACAAGATTACTCCCTTCTTTATAATTCACAAGTTGTTATTGTTCTCAGGTTGCATTATAAAATGTAAGTATTTGAAATTATGCCTGTTCAAATGGGCATGTAATTGGCCTACATTATAACGATTAACAATTTGCAATTTTCACTGAGTGGGGGGGGGCGGACATAATTTCCCCTAATATTAGGATTACCCAGTTTTAAAAATGAAAACCCTAGTCCCGTGGGCTTGCAAGGCACACCTTAGGGTAACTCACCTAATGTATGCCTAATAGGCCCAGGAATTCTCCCTGCCATGTGTTAATACATTGGTAGTAAAACTGCATCCAAACTAGCACACAATGGTGGCCTCTAAAGCCATACGCCATAATCATGAATGTGAGTGGAATAAATATGCAGTGCATTCCACATAACATTTAATGTCCACAACATTAGTACATGTCGTGAGCCAACTTAATATGACCTTAGTGGAGCGCTAAATAAGCCAATGGGATGTAACCAATTTTAAAGGATTTGCATAGAATGCGAAAAGCACACACGCTGGGACTATGAATGATTGTATAAGTGCACAGACTCATACCAACAAAACCAATAGAAAACCTATGGGGACCACTAAAGAATGATGTAATTCCTTTGGTGATCATTTCAAATAGTTTAAAATTGAATGTGCATGGAGACTGAAGAAATGTCTTCAACGAGAGTCCATGAACTGATTAGTAATTGATCCCAATCTTTGCTTCAAATTTATTTAATTTATTCAGCAAAGGTTTTACTAATTGAAAAAGCACAAACCTTGCACATTAATGCATTCTGACAGTACTGTTTCTGTCCATTTGTCAAACTGTTTCTCCTTTCGTGTTTGCATGTACGGTGAGTGAATATGTGTTGTGTGGAACTATGTGCATTCATGTATGTTTGTTTGCTCTGTGTGTCTGGTCTGTATATTGTTTTACAGACATGGGTACTTGGATATGCCTATATTTCTTGGCATTTCCCAGTCTAAAATTCCTACCGCTCCACCATGCCCAGATTCATGACACTATGGACCCTCTTAAAAAACACAAAGGTCATATGCTAATTGCACCTAGTCACGTGACCCAGGAAACAGTCACCAAATGGTTAGAAAAGGAAAATCCCAACTCCTAAAAGTGCCATTTTCAGAATTGGGAGTTAAAATCTGACTTTACCATAAAAGGAGATTTTAAATTACAATTCCTCAGATATCAAACACAAGATTCTACCTGCTCCCAAACAAAAGTTATCACTCATTAAATGTAATAAGATAACCACATGTTATTCTATGGGAAATGTAGGCCTCAAAGTAGTGAAAAATGAATTTAGACGTTTTTCACCACCAGGACACATAAAATTTAAAAGTACATGTCCGACTTTTTAAAATACAATGCAACCTGCCCCATGGGCTGTTTAGTGCCTAACCTAGGGTTGACAAACTTAATACAAATGAAGGTTTAGGCCTCACAAAAGGTTTATTTTGACAGGTCGAAACTAGTTTAAAGCTGCAGACACAGGCTGCAATGGCAGACCTGAGACATGTTTGAAAAGGATACTTAAGTTGGTGGCCCAGTAAGTGCTGAAGTTCCACCTGTAGCATATAATTTAAAGGCCCTGTGTACATGTAGTGCCTCTGTACGAAGGACGTATAAGTTACTTAAAAGTGCCAAATAGGTGTAAGCAAGTTTTACCATATTTAAAAGAGATCACAAACACTTTCGCACTGGGTAACAGTGTTAAAGTGCGCATAGTCCTAAAAGCCAACAAAAATGAATTCAGCAAAACAGTATTAGTGGAGGCAAAACATTTGGGGGGACTTCCGAGAGAACTAGGTGCAACACCTATGTTTTATTAACCAAGCAGAAGTTGCCCTCCTGAAATTAGGTGTTTGAAGTAATCGTGAATATGCTTGTCTATCTCTTGGATAGAGGTTCCTGCCCATGTTCTACTAAGAATCGGTGCATAAGTCAACCATACTGCTTAATCCAACCAAATTGGCTACACAGTGGGACATCAAGGTTCCTGGGCCCCTCCCACTTTTTGTCACAGAATTTAAAGGAAGGTTTTAAGGGATGTGCACCATTAACACATCTGTAGAAGGCAGAATTGCCAGCAATCAAGAAACTCAAGTGCAAATATGGTGCGGGGAATGTCAGGTTAAACACAGAGTAATGGGATTCTGAGGGCCCGACAGTGAACTGATCCAGGTAGAGGTTGAGCTTGTTGCTGCTAATCAATAGCATTGCGAGTTGTGTCTCAAACTAACTAGGTGATCTACATGATAAGAAGTGGTAAGGAAACTGCAAAAATGGGAAGTGATGCATAAATCACATCATTCCTTGAAGACAGAAATCAGAGAAATACAACAGGGATTGACTGCATTCGTGCACAGATACACGCACATACACACACACACACACACAAATAGACAGGTCACAGACAAGATATTGGTCATAAAGCAAAGAAGTTAGTAGTGTATGATGGACCATCTGATGCTGTGAAAGTACAAAATATTTGGCCCAGTCAATTGGGGAAGATTGAAGTATGGGCCAAACGAAGAATAGTAGACATGTCACCACTGTTGTGATTGTTTAGGCAGATTGTGTAGGTGACAGTGTTTTGTCATTTCCTGTATCCATACTGGATGACATCTAGATCTTGATATTATTCATGTTGTGCTCTTGGACATGCTTCTGCCTCATGTACTGCTGTTTTTTTTCCGTTGCATATGCTCAATACAACCATACAATCATTGTGCCTGCTTTAATTAGTGAACCTAGTCTGGCAGCTATAGTGCCTATAGGCTGTGGTAGAAGGTGTTAGCATAGGCAATAGCCAGGAGATTGCTGCGGGTTTGTAGAATTCCCTATTTGTCTGTAAGAACTTGTCTTCCCATGATAGAGACACCCTCTTCTACTCATTAACTGTTTCACAAGAATTATATTTTGGCAGGTTTCTGATCAGCCTATTTGTGATGCTTGCACTAGCTGATTTATTCATGATCGACGAGGATTCATTCCATATTGTGTAGCATGACAACAATGACCAGCAGGCGATCCTCTGGTTTTTAGGGCTTGACTTGGCTCCTACATATTCAATGATATTGAGCTTTAAGTCACTGTTAGAGCACTCCAGTCACTAGCCTAATGTATTTTTTCCTTTAGTAGCTCCTTTGTAGCATAGCTGTAGTAGTGTGCATTTAGGCATGTGTGCTGAGGGTACCTGTTGAAACGTGTGTAGATGTAAAGGGAAGCATGAGTGGATAACTACTGTGTAGAGTTGTAGTGTAGCAAATGCACATCTTTTCTTATTACCTAGTAGAACACAATTATAGTAAGCTTGTCTATGCAGGGTCCTACTTCTGTCCAGAATCACAGCCTCATCATGTTGATACTGAAATGTAGTTGAGCTTCACATACAAAGAGGGAGGCTGAGGAAGTTTATCCTTTGCATTTGGAGTAGATTAATAGGTGTATGTGGGGGCTTCTTGATGGTAACTTGTGTACCTTTGATGCTATATAACCCCATCTGAGCATTCCTTACCTTCTGTGCTATCTGGAGGGAAGGTAACAATTTCCCAAAAGGAAATGAAGGGCTAGATGGACGACCCTATTTTGCATGTGCAAACGGGTTTGTGACCTGTTTCAGCATGCAAAATACAAATGGGCCATGTAATAACCCTATTTAGTGAGTCGCAACTTTTTTGCGACTCGCTAAATAGGATTAGCGACTCACTATTAGGAAGGGGCGTTCCTTCCTAATTGCGAGTCAGAGCCCTATATAAGACTGCTTTGCGACCGCAATTGTGCTCGCAAAACAGTCACAGTTTACCACCCTTCTCAGAAGGGTGGTAAAGCACTCGCAAATGGGAAGGGGTCCCCAGGGAACCCCTTCCACTTTGTGAATGCATGGGGAAATATTTTTTGGGGCAGGCAGTGGTCCCAGGGACCACTACCTGCCCTTAAAAAATGTTTCATTTTTCTTTTATTTAGATGCATCCGGCTGCATTTAAAAAAAAACGTATTCAAAAGCATTCCCAGACATGAAGGTCTGCTGAGCCCAGCAGGCCACCACACCTGGGAGGGCCAGCCATTCCCCAATGGGGTCAAAAATTGCAAGCGCCTCATTATTATTCATGAGGCATGCAATTTGGGACCCCATTTGGAATCGCAAACAGTGTCAGAGACACTGTTGTACTTTGTGATTTGCAACTCGCAATTTGTCACAATTTGCGAGTCGCAAATCACAATGGTGGTACATCTGACCCGAAGTTCTTTGATGTTTTGGCACACAGCCATGAAGACAGATGACAGTTTTGTTTCTGGGAACTCTGAGTGGGGAACCAATGGCATCCTAGCAAATTTTACCCAGCCTAGTACATTTTCTTGAGTTGGCGTTGTTATGCAATCCTGGTAGTTAATGCACAACCTAGTTTCAGTTACCTTTTGGGACAAATGGTATAATTATCAACTCTTGGGCTGCTCGCTCAATGACATTAGTGCTTCTGAAACTTTTTACAACCATGCCTTAAATTACCGCAACCCACCTAGCTTTAGTTGACATGAGGAGAAGATTTTTTTAAGGTAACTAAAGCATCATGGAGTAGTGCACCATCATTTACATACAACACATTTTCTTCAGAGTTGCAAAAAATTGTGCTTCATTTTTTTTTTTCTAACTGCTGTATTTACATATTGTTGTGTATTGAAAAAAGTACATCCTACAGCCCTCTCCTTTCACTATATTTACATATACCTCAGCAGGATTGTCATATAATCCACTTTATTTCACTCTCTCGGTGTGCAGAGTGGGAGGGGTTTGTAACCACCAAACCCCATGTTGAAAAAATAAGCAGCAATTTGTAAGAAGGCAGAGCCTGACATTTAACCTCTATCTTTGAAGTGCAGCAAATATGACAAGATATTTATAACATTTAAAGTTATCTTTATTTATTCCTTGGACTTTCCTGACCCACCAGGAGTCGGCTCACGACCCACAGTTTGGGAAACACTGCTCTATGTGTAAGTTTGAAACTATGTCCAACATGCCAATGTAATCTTTGCTATTTTTGAAGCATTATCTGGAGTTGGCCTTGCAAGTCTAAAGAAAAGATTCTCACTCACAAAGGGTATAGAGATTACTTTGATTTGGGAATATTCTTAACACAACCCAATGTGAACAGACCTTTTCTTTTTATTACAAGTGGGACAGCTGCTCTGCAGGGGGGATGGAGGCAGCTGAAGGTCTCTCTTGAGGACCACTGAAAAGATAAAATAACTTCAAACTTTGTAAAAGATGAGGTATATCAAAGAATCCAATAAGGGCTGAGCCACACTCCCCAACAAGAACGTTAAAACCTAAGTCAGTTGATTAATGCTAGAGCGATTATTTCGCCACATTACTATGCTGCCTAATTTTTAATTCACATGATATTTTATCGGTTTCTAGAATCTAAAAGCAAATTTGTGCATTGAAATCTTTGAAACTCTACCTGAATTTTGTGTAAGCTGTTGTTGGGCATTGTAACATCAAACGTTGTGGCTATGGCTAATGTGATTTGTCGCGAATCAATTTTTACTCACTGGTGTGTCGTGAGCTTGAAATCTGTTGCTAATCACTGGAGGCATATCTTGAAAACTGCAGTAGCTCTTTAGGCAAGGGGGTCAGGCGGTGAGAGAGTTACAACATTTTTTTTTTCACTTTGGCAACCATTTTGATTTGTTAGCAGTCTAGTTGCATGCGGGGGATGCCCCTACCCTTTCTAAAGAAAGCTGGTGTGTGGATGTGCTACTGGTGCACCAAAGGCGCGCCTAAGGCAAGCCTTTTAAGACCTCCGCATTTGGCCCATCCTCAGCACCAGCCATGCTCGCCGATCTCCTTCAAGTCTGGGTCAGTGTTTAATCTATTCCTTGTCAGAGAGCCATTCTTTATATCATGAGTACCATTATCCAGGTATGTGTGACCCACCGATTTCTCCCTTACCTTCGGTCTGCTATTTCTGCTTCTCTACATTGCCAAGTCGAGATCTCCCTGAGAGCAATGTGTATCCACTTCCTAGACCTACCACAAAGTCAGTGAATATTCTTGAGGTTCATGCAGTGCCTGTTAATATCCGCTCCCGTCCCAAGAACACATTAGATATTTAGCATTTACTTAGAGAGGAACAGTTGGACATCCTCTTTTTCACTGAAATGTGAATGAACAATAGTTCTGCACCATATATTGCACTAGCAATTCCTGAGGGATACACTATATTTTTACAAAGATAGATTTGACAGAAAAGGCAGGGGCGTTGCTATAATTTTTGGGCAAACTCTCCAGTGCACCTCCTTTGAAATAACTGAACTCCAAGGGGCAGAATCCCTTGGCTTTTACCTTTTACCAACAGTAAGTAAAGCCCTAGCGGAAGTCCTAGTTTACCTTGGGAAATGTTGTCTTCCCTAGACAACTGTCTGTCAAAATATCTTTTAAAATATAAAAATTTTACTGTCATGGGAGATATGAATATTCATTTGGATAATGCTGCCGACCAATATGTGTGCCTCCTCCTGGGCAACATGACTGCCTGGAATTTGAAGCAGCTTGTTGTTTAATCTACTCATTTAGCTGGTTATACTCTTGACCCTATCTTCTCAAATTGTAGTGTTGAGGTGTTAGATGGCAATTGTAATGACTGTTCTGACCATGTAATGGTACTTTTTAGCGGGAAAGTAGAAAAGATTCCTAGGGGTAAAAGATCTGCTCCGCTCCTTACCCCATCAGATTTGGGTGAATGCCACTACTATGGAGATTACTTTCATTCTTAGTAATAGTGCTCCACCCTTGAACGGAGATATAGAGGCAGACTCTCAGGCAGCTAACGCCTGACTGGGAAAGATGGCCAACATCATTGCTCCCATTAGAGAAGGGTCTGGCGTTTCAAGATACCCTTCTGTTCCTTGGTTTAAAGAGGAACTGATGAAAATGAGCCAACAATGCAAAAGATAAGAAAGGGCTTGGTGCATGGGGGCGTTGCTCAGGGGGACATGCTGAGAAGTCGTTTTATGACTGTATGCCCAGCAGCAGCATAAGGTGTGCACAGATATTGACATTACTTGTCATAAAAAAGTTAGATAATTACTTAATCTGTAGAATGCCTAAGCAAATTAAATAGTTTTAGACCAATAGAGTAGGGATGTGTGATGAAATATGTTTAAAGGCATTTTTACGGTTTGCCCTAAATGTAGATTTTTATACTATCATTCTGATACATAAGATCTGTAGACAAATTAATTAGTAGCCAATTAGGGGTAAACAATAATGAATGTGTGTGTCATTTGTTTCTCGGATCCACGGTGAGGAGTCACCTACTGTCACGATTGCTCTAAATACTCTTCCACCCCGGCTCACTCGACCTGGAACGAAAGAGTATGGACGTGGAGACAGGGGTGGCTTGCCCATGATCATTAAGGAACATCAGTAACCATATTCCATACCAGATTTGATTAAGGCCCTTATTACGAGTTTGGCAGTCCAGTGGACCACCGTACCTGTGATGGCTGTCCGCAGACCGCCAGACTGATGGTCTGCCCACCACATTAGGACTGTGGTGGTTGGACTGCCATGGGACCGCTGCTTCCATCGGGTATCCACAATCCCTGGTGGTGGTGCAGCAGTCTGAGGCCCCTAATATGCTGGCGGTGCTGTTGTGGCACCGCCAAGAATATTAGGACTTTCCTCACAGCCACACTTTTCACGGCAGTGTGACCTCCATGAAAAGTGTGTCAGTGAGGCAGTGTGGCAACAAAGGGGTCCCCTGTTGTCTCTGCGCCATGGGGTGTGTGCAGGGGAGGCACATGTTGTGTCCCCCTGTGTGCATGCATCCAAGTTCCTGCAGGGCATGCAGTCTGCCCACCAAAAATCGCACATCACTGTCAAAATAAGTTGTACTCTGGTGGCCGGTATTTAATGGCTTTGGTAGTCTTGGAGGAGGGGGACAGTGTGGCAGCCCCGTTCTGAGACAGCCAAAGTCATAATAAGGCCCCACGGCTTTTGACACCTACAATATAGCACTTCTAATACGGCGTACGAGATATGCATGACATTTGCAATGGAGTAACCCATATGCCAAACTCTAAATCAGGCCCTTTTCCGGAATCCTAACATTCCCTATCTAATAAAGGACGACTCATTAGAGAGAAGTAACAGACACCTGCAGTTCTACTTTTCTCCAAAAAGACTACCACACATTATTTATTTTTAGGGCTAAGGAGATCAACCAGATGTGTTTCCCCTAAACAGTGGGGAACACAACATTACACTTGCATTACCTCTAGCATTAACATGTTGGAAGCCTGGAGGTTATTGAGAACAGATCTGTGGTGATCAGAGACTAAAGGGTGGGACTTTTTGGTCATATTGTTTCACTTCATGAACAGAGTTGTCCAAATCAGTACGAACAGGAAGTTCCCCCAATACATGTGCCGGGTATTGCTTGGTGAGTTACTCCTGACATTTTGCTCTGTATAGTACATCATCTTTCTTTGCACGCCGTCGCCTCCGTTGTTTTCTCCCTTCACTGGCTTCTCTGGACAGAAATGTGAGCTATTATTTACCTTTCATGAAAATAAGGTGAAAATGTTTTCATTCTCCCTTGTATCCCTCCCAACAGTTAATTAGGTATGTGACTCTACTGTGAAACTAAAAGGTCACACGAGTCTTTCTTCAGAGAAGTAGTGTGATCGGAAATGCCTAACACATTTGCTAAGATGGAACTATCCTCTCACTTCCTCGAACCACATCCTCAATACTTTCCACAAAAATAAGCTCTTCAGTTCCTATCTTTTGGGCAAACCCTATATCTCTTGTTTAGCTCAAGGCTTACTCCTGTACTGACTAAAAACATCTCGCATCTCCCAATCAAAAAAAAAAAAAGAAAATCTCTCGCAAACCCTAATGTTCAAAATTTCAACTGCAGTTTTCATACTACACATCTGTGTAAATGACTGCAAAGGCTGTTTCAAGAGTGAAATAAAACTGGCGAGTACAGAAACATAAATTCTAAAAATAAAATAAACTAGGTACACTTTGCATCTTAAACAATGCTAACTCCCGCCTGTGTGTGCCCCTATACCTACGTTCTTGGGTTGACACACTAGATCTCTCAACTCTTCTTAAAATTCTAAATGATAGCATGAGAATTGTGTTGACACATTAAACAGGCCACCACTCTCTTCTATGGGGCCAATTCTGATCCTGGAAAAACGCTTTACAAATCGTGGTATGGAGCATTTTCCCCATACAACTCGTACTTGTAAGGATTCCCCTACAACCTAGGAAGTACGATCCGTGCAAACAGACGCTCTCCATACAAATTGTAAAAAAGACCATACAACTCGTTTTTACAAGCGATTCCGATTCGGATTGCCGTGTATGCGACGTTCACATGTATTCCCGGCAGCAGTTTACAACCCGTCAAGTACGATTCGTACAAATGGCACTCCGTACGGCTCATTTGTTACAGGAGCCAAAAAGTGCCGGTAATACAGGGGCAGATTCTGATCCTGGATTTTTATCTTCCATACAAATCGGATCCGTATTTTTTTCCATACAAATCGTACAAGTCCCTTACAACCCGTGTAGTACGATTCGTATGTGAAAAATACATACAAATCGGCCCGATCCTTACAAATCGGATCAGGAAAAGCTGTACGACACAGACTTGTAAAAAAAGACCATACAAATTGTAAAAAGGCTGTCCAAACCGTCAAGTACGATTCGTACCGGGTTGTCAGCATAACATTTGTATGGAAAATGGCCTGTATACGGGGAACGACTCGTACCGGGCAACGAAGCGAACCCCTTTATGCCTCGTACCCTGGTATGACTCGTTCTGGGGGTACGACTCATACCGGGGTACGGGTCGTATAGGGGTATGAGGCATACAGGGGTCCCCCCACATGCGAGGCGTGTGTATGGTGCGTACCCCAACATCGCGCATGTACGCACCGTACATACGCAAGTTTGGGGTACGGTGTGTACACAAGCGATTGTGGGGTACGGTGCTTGTACGGTGCGTACATGTAGGGTCCGTCTCGTACTGTTTTCGGGGCAAACAATGTTTTTCCGGCACTTTTTGGCTCCTGTAAAAAAAGAGCCGTACGGAGTGCTGTTTGTACGAATCGTACTTGACGGGTTGTAAACTGCTGCCGGGAATACATGTGAACGTCACGTACAGGGCAATCCGAATCGGAATCGCTTGTAAAAACGAGTTGTATGGTCTTTTTTACAATTTGTATGGAGAGCGTCTATTTGTACGAATCGTACTTCCTAGGTTGTAGGGGAATCCTTACAAGTACGAGTTGTATGGGGAAAACGCTCCATACCACGATTTGTAAAGCGTTTTTCCAGGATCGGATTCGGCCCCTGTATGCCCCGAAACAGTACGAGTCGTTCCGCGTATACAGGCCATTTTCCATACAAATCGTATGCTGACAACCCGGTACGAATCGTACTTGACGGTTTGGACAGCCTTTTTACAATTTGTATGGTCTTTTTTACAAGTCTGTGTCGTACAGCTTTTCCCGATCCGATTTGTAAGGATCGGGACGATTTGTATGGATTTTTCCCATACGAATCGTACTACACGGGTTGTAAGGGACTTGTACGATTTGTATGGAAAAAAATACGGATCCGATTTGTATGGAAAATAATAATCCAGGATCAGAATCGGCCCCTATGTGTAAATAGAACAAAAACGATCCACCTCCCTCAGGCAGCATAATATCATGTAACACTTAAGCTGATGAAACATGTCTCTAGCTTATAAGTTCTTACCTCAAAACCATTACAATCATGGCCAAGTTTATCTGATATCCAGTACTGGATGAAAATACACCATCTCTAATTTAAAAAAAATTAAATACAGATTTCCTTTTCATGTTACTAGCAAACCGCACCACCCTGGTCCAAATCTGCCTGAGTAAATGAACTATGTTGAACTGGCATCCCTTCATTGCGCAAGTAGATAAGAAGAAGAATGTATACCTTTCTGCATGTATCAATTATATGGTAAAGGAGGATCAATATCACCCAGACTTCTACGGGGAATCTAACACTTGGTATCAGAAAATGGAACAAGTAATTCAAGCTCTTGTGCTGTGAAAGTTGTTCAAGTTTCCAAAGCTGCATTAGATGCTGAGGTAAGACTAATCAATGGAAAAGAAAGCTTGATCATATCCCTGCAATCCGAACCACATTATTCTCAGTGCACTGTTTATCATGTGTGGTATGTTATCCACATTTCACTGTTTTTTATATAGCTATGTATATTGGTTCCAGTTTATCATCCATATTTTGTTACAATGTCTTGCATATTAATTTAGACCACTGACCGTTTTTTTCATATTTAATCTTGTATACCAATCACACCCCTGCTTTTAATTTCTCTTCTTTTTGTAAGTGGTGCATTAGCATACCCTGGTGTGCAATCTTCTTTCACCCTAGGGGTCAGGTCTGTAAACAATAAATGATTAACTAAAAATGTAATATTTCCCAGAGAGAGGAGTGAAGAAAGGTTCTCGAAATCGATACAAGTATGAACTAAAACAGCTTTAAACTTGACTTTGAAAATATTATTCAAAAACAGGAAACAGAACTGTGGCACTTTATAGGAGTAACTAAGGGCTCAATTGGAATCTGGGGCTAAATTAGTCCCTTATGAGTGGTAAATATTGTCGCTTAACAATATGAAGCTGATGATTGTTATATCTGCTGCTGGAAATTGCCCTTCTACCCAATGTTATAGCAGGAGTCAGATATAAGGGAGCATCTTCACAATTCAATATTATATTCTATGTAGCTATAATTCACTCCACAAATATATAGGTTTTAAATAATAGGACTCCATTAAGTACATTTTGCCATTCCAGTATGACGCTGCGTGGGCAATCAAATGCTTGACCAAGTTTGGCAAGACATGTACCATACGGCATGATGTTACCACAGTGGGCTGGTAGAAAGTCTTTAGCACATAGTCCCCTTAATTATACTGAGGGGCTTGACATATTTTTCGATGCGATTTGGCATTTTTATTTATACTGAATAAAGATACAACATTGAATAGGAAGGTATGTTGTGAGGCTTATTTAATAACAATCAATGTTTGAGATTTAAATTATTAGGGACAATGGGATTGATTTCTCCGTCCTTACTTTTACCTAAATGCGGGTTTTAAACAATCTGGCATCTGCAAAACAGTTTGTCCGGGGTGGTCATATATTGGCAACAATATACAACTTAGTGCCTCTCACTGGTGAGTCAGCAAATCAAATTATGTATGGGTATGAAATGTGGTGCCAAATTATGATGATTTGAGTACTGGGTGTACTCTAAGGAATTTGTGTAACTGATGGTACTTCCAGTCCTGAATGTATTTTTATATTTTTAAAAAATTATCTTAATTGTATTGTAAATAACAATTGGATTTGGAATGTGCTAAATAATTGCATGTCTATGTTTAATGTTTCATGAGGATGCATTTATGTAGCATTGTGTATTTATTTATATTTTCTACACAGGAGTTTTACATTGATTTTATGAAAAGGGAAAAATATTTGGTTATCCTGAAGAAGGTGGTGTTATAGGCTATTTCCACCGAAACGCGTCAACACAATGATTGTACTAAAGTTGGGACACTGAATCACATTAGAAAAGGAATTGATTTCCTGTATGTGCTGTTTTTATTGACTCCTACAAATTATTTTGAATCAATGACAAATGCGATTGTCTTGCTTGCTTTCTCTCATTTAATCATTGTGGTCATGTTTTTGGATTGTCTGGTTTGTAACTTGTCATTAACTTTACTGATATAATTGTAAATGATCCTTTGCTATATTAACCCTTTGCGTGCGTCGGACGGCCCCCGGCTGTCCGACGTCACGGTGGGCGAGTGCGGAGGACGGCCAGGGGCCGTCCTATCCATGTCCAGTCATAAATCACCCGCACCACGGCTGAATTCACGCCGTGGTCAATGGATTAATAGAATTTTTATTTAAAAAATGTTTTTGAACTATTTAGATTGTTTATGTAACCTCTTCCTTACTTGAGACTGGGAGTATGAATGTTTTTTGATTGGGTGTCTGGATGCTGAATTAATATATCTACAGTGGCTTTCAAAGGGAGTTACTTGCGACTGCTAAGTCTTTCATAGAGAATTGTCCCTTTGGATTGTGGGGATCCTCTCATTGCATTTACAAGCCTGGAGAATACCCTACATTAGCAGTTCTCATTACACAAGATATAGTATGATAATACCATAACACAACAGCTCTTAACCTTTTAACTTCCGTGGGCCCCCACTGAATCACTAGTGGAAGCCAGGGACCCCTCGCTATACATTTCTATTGTGTGAACCTCAAGAAAATGTGCAAAACTACAGAAACAAGTATATGTCAAACAAATATACAAATTATTAAATATTTTCTTCAATTCACAAACAAATTATAATTTTGATGGGAAGGCTGGAGTTTTTCAGAATATAGCTTTATTTCTAAAAGATAAAGCTATTTGCTGTGCTCCACCATATTGCTTTGTCTTTTTGCCTTTAATTCATCCTCTCTTTTTGTCAGTGCATACTTGTGCTTGAATTAAGGCCAATAATCATCCATACAACATCTGATGTACTTGTGCTGCACCCATTAATCAAGCTAAGGATATGAGCTTAGGGCCACATTACGAGTACGGCCGTCTTGGGACCGCCGTACTAGCAATGGCAGTCTGACCGCCATATTACGATGGTGGCAGTTGGACTGCCACAACACCGCCACCTCCGCCGGGGTCCAGGATCCCACAGCGATGGTGGTGTGGAAAGGGGCAGAAAATGGTTGCAGTGCCAATGCGGACACCACCAAGCAGATTACGACCTACATTTCCTCTGCCCATTTCATGGTAGGGGCCTTGCCATGAAAAGGGTGCTTGAAATTCAGGTAAGGGGGCCCTGTGACCTACCAGTCAAATATGCCCATGGGTGTGCATGCGGGGGGCACATGTTGTGGCACCTTTATGAGTGCACTGTGTGGCATGCATGACATGGTGCATGGCACACAATGCCCAAACATGCTGTAGGCACTGTAACTGCAGCGATATGCTGTTTAGGCTCTCCTATGAGCCTAACAAACCCGCTGCCATGACACCGCCCACCCGTCCTGGAATCAAACTTGTAATGCGGTGGACAGGTTCACCATGGGCTTTGCGGTCTTCCTGGGACCACCACAGTGGCAGTCCTAATAGGAAGACTGACAAATTCGAAATAAGGCCCTTAGTTTCTAGCCTCCAGTTTCGAATCCTTCACATTTATAGAGCATTTTTAAATTTTCAATGTAGCTTTTTATGTGTTTTTACTTTATCAATCCAGGGCCCGCTTTAGCACGGATAGGGCTTGGTGCAGCAATCTTTGACGACACACCCACAATGACCACCTTTTCCATAAATTTCCTCACTGCCAACGGTGCTCTTTATGGCCCTCTCTCATTTATTGAATTTTTAATAGCGCTGCTCCTCCCAATATAGGGTGCCGACAGCTCCACATCACGCGCGCACATATCATATGCAAAGACAATGATTCATACTAGTGTTTAAGTAAGTGTACATGAAATGAGGGCTACAGAGTTTACGAGTTTCATTTCATCATCTGGCAGTCATTGTAGGTTTAGAGTGCTTGGCCTGGAGTAAGACGAGCCAGAATTCAAAATGTAACACAGTGGTTGGTGTTGCCTGCCCTAATACAAAAGTATTACTACAAAAACGCACAATTTTTAGCAACTTCAGAATAAAAACAAAATTAGCAGAAAAAAATAAGTGTTTCTAGTGTTTCTAATGCTTTGCTGCTGGTTTTCAGCAGTTTGATGCTGGTTACTGCATTATATTAGAGAAAATGTAATAAAAAGATCTCTATGACAACATTAATGCACCATGGCATTAACATGAAACACAAATATGTGATCTGCATGTTAAACGTTGTGCTTTGCAGCAAGCACACATACCCTTTTTGTTTGTGATGTGTCAAAACTTCCACTAGACAAATCCCAGACCTCTCCAGCAAGTATATCATTCACCACAGTTAACTTTCCATTTTTATTAATCGCCAGAATAATGCAGGCCATGCAAAGAACTCTGCAGCATGTACCTTCAACCCGGTTGGATATTTTAAAGTGAAGTGCCCCTGAGCTTAGGGCCTAGTGCGGTGGAACCTGGCGCACAGCACTAAATCCATATATTATTATCTAGTTTTCTGATTTAGACAGTCGCAGACCCCCAGAATAGAAGTCATGGGCCACTAGGGGTCCACAGACCACAGGTTAAGAATCAATGACATAACGTATTTAGACTGCAAATGTAGCACAAGTTAAATCTCCACAAGAGGGATCAGAGCTATGAAGTTTGAACAATAGCAGGAGGGATAGCAAAGTGAGGTGCAGGACTGGGTAATAAAAGGGTTGCTGCAATTGCCAACAGGTGGGAGATAAGTAAAAATCAATTTATTATACATAATATTGTACATTTTGTTGATTCAAGAACCAAGGCACAACTTTATCTGCTGCTCTGAATGAAATATCTAAGATATTTTAAGTTTGTTATCAAAGTTTTTCTTATAGGGCAGAGATGCTTAAGGAACCTTCTGACTTTTGAAATTCGGTCTGCTGGTGGAATGCTCAGATTATCTTCATAATGTTGCGTAAATATCTCACGTTATTCGATAGACGACAATGGACAAATGCTGTTAACTCCCTTTTCACAAGATATAGGCCAGACCTTCCCACAAAGTTCATCTTTGATGAATTAAGAAAGCATTGCACTCTGGAGCACTTCCCTTAGATCTCTACTCACTAGAGCATTACACATCCTATGCGGTGTTGTGTACTTGGAGTATGCGCCACTTCATTTTTATACTATATTATACTTCAGCTGAAGGACTAAAGGCATGGCTAGAATGAAGGCTATCTGATGCCAGCGGCCTTACTTGAACAATAATTTTTTGCTGTTGATTATATCATTTCCAAATGCATATTCCACATCTTCTCAATTACTGCATTGCTTTACTACTCTCCTCTCAGCCATAGGTGTACAACACTTTTTTAATGTTGATTTGCCAAGTCCAGCGATAAGATCCCTCATCTTTTCTACATTAGTGGACATTGATTTACTGCACTGTTTTCCTAGTCCGGTCATGGATATTTCCATTGCCAGAGAAAAATAAAAATTTCGAAAGTCAACTGAATTGATAAATGTTGCAAAAGTGTTGATGACTTCCCACATTGTATACAGACTTGATATTAGAGAGAATCGGATATAGAAAACTAATTAATCTTGGAACCCATAATTTATTTCTGCGATACTGTGCTTTGTTTTACATTCAATGGATTTGTTACAATGGATCTCCATCCAATATACAAGATCTAAGGAATATCTTGAGAAGTGAATGGGAGTATTTTACTTTAAGGTTGATGTTGTGTTTATTCAAGTATTATAAATTATAATGGTTACAAAGGATTACCAGAATACACACATGGTGGGGCGCGAGGAAGATAAAACTACAGTCGCAGTACCATGGCAGTAGGCCAATGTCTAAGAGCAATGGGAAGTGTAGAAATGGGATAGATGGATTTTACGGAACTTATTTGTTGAGGCAACACGCCCATAACATACATTTTTAAATCATACATGGGAAAATGAGCTATTGAAATGCTGATCATCTTCCCCAAAAAACAGATTTTGGTGTAGCGCGTGATCTGTGTATAATCACCAAATGTTGCACAATTTCCTTGTTTTTCCACAGCAGGTCACCTATTGGCTGTGTAAAATCACATGCATTTCGTTGCAACAGTAAAATAATACCATTATTTTTGCAATCAGGGGAGCCTTGCGAAATGCTAGTTGTCGAGAAATCCCAATAATCGTTGAGTGTTTTATTAAATGCTTCAAAAAAGTACCACAGTATGTTGAAATGCACACAGGAGTAGATGCTTCTTTTTCTTCCATGGGCAGCAAAGGGGTAATTTAAAGAGCCTTATTTTTGTACCTACAGTTAATGTGTAAAGTATCAAACTTTTTGTCAATAGAGATTTACATTTTATTTTCAACCTCCCCCCGTTTTTTAATTGGCTTAATGTTCATTGTGGCAAAATGGTTTGTGTGGAATAGGAGGTTTGCATAGCGATATAGTATGTACACAAGAATGTGCCGTATTCTTGAAGTTCCATATCTAACCTTAATACTGTACATATTTTCTGTAGATTGCTTTTAGACGGTGGTATTTCATTGCTTTATATAATTGTCAAACACTATTACACGAATGCACAAAAATGCAAGCGATCTGGATGTCCAATGCCCCTGTAGGGTGTCAGCGTGGGCTCTTCGTGCAGGCCTCACACGAGCCTCTTCTGCGAAGGTTGGGATGACAACACGGACAGTCAAATGTGTCGAACGCCACCCGATTCTAAAGAACATGACGCTTTTGTCACTGAAAGTGTAGTGTAATCAGACCCTCCAGGATTTCGCGATTTCGCGGCTTGCCGCGAAATCGGCACTTTTGTAAAAATGCCGCGATTTTTACAAAAGTGCCCGCGAAATCGGCACTTTTGTAAAAATGCCGCAATTTTTACAAAAGTGCCTGCGAAATCGGCAATGTACAACCCCCTGACAACCCCCTGTGAGGCCAACACAGAAAATGACTGCTGCAGCATACATAGTGAAGACGTATTACAATGTATTCACTATGAATGCTTCTGCAGCCATCTTCTCTGTTTACTGCTGGCCTCGGCAAACTCACACATGGCATTCACAGTTGACTATTAAAGGGCAATTTTGTAAGCTTCCTTTTCTGTCTTGCCACTGAAGTCTTTTTCTACGTCCTTTTCCACCGCGGCCGTTACACTACACACTGAGACAGACACACAGACAAACAGAGGCGCACAAACACAGAGACACACACACAGGCACAGATAGACACACATAGATAGAGTCACAAACACATAAGAGCCACACATAGGCAAACACAAACAGACCCACACACAGAGACAGAGATACAGGGACACACTAAAACAGACACACAATGATAGATAGACAGGAACAGACACGAAGAGAGACACCCAAAGACAGAGACAGACACACAGAGACAGACATACATAGACGCACATACAGAGACACACACACAGACAGAGATACCAATGAAATACACACAGACACACATACAACACACAAAGGCACATACGGAGACAGAGCGCATACATTAAGACAGAGTGCACACAATGAGACAGAAACACACACAGACCAAGAAACACATCCAAAGACCCACACACTAAGTCGTACATACAGAGATGCAGAGACAGAAATGAACACACAGAGACACACACAGAAACAGATGCTCAGTTGGAGACGTACAGACAGACGTACAGACACTGAGGTACAGACAGAGACGCACAGACAGAGGTGCACAAACAGAAACGCACTGAGAAATGCAGAGTGGAGCTGCAGGGGCTCTTAGAAGGGGTGAAACAACAGCGAGGCCGCATTAACATGCAAATGATCTTTTAAAGACCTGTGAACTGCTCGGGTGCGTCTGTGTGTGTGTCCGGGAAGCTGTCTGGGCTGCCGCACACGACGGGGGGGGGGGGCTGAAGCCCTTTGCGTCCAATGGGTGTTGCGCGCCTGCCCACAGGGATATCGAAAACAACTCCCCATTAAACTCTTCTCCCCTCAATGAGATCACCTGCTGTCCATACACTTCTGTGAGGTGGAGGCAGCATCTGATATACTCAAGACATCTGATGGCCCAGCAAACCGGGAGCGTTTTCTACTCTGCAGGATCCTGATCCAATATAAGTAAAGGACCTGATCCAAGCGGCCTTGAAGGCATGTAAAGCACAAGGGCAAAGAGCAACTCTGTGTGGTGCAGACCTGTGGGCTATCGTCAGCGCCTCTGACCTATCGCGAGACCCTGATTAATCCCATTTAAAATATTAGGAGTGCCCCCGTGACTACTCATTTCCCGTTTCCTTGACATGATGTTAAAATTATAATCTTAATTTATTTATATAACATTAATTTAGAGGTTGACTTTTAAGTGCCATATTTATTTAGGTCTAGCATGTGTCCAGCCGCCCTCAGACTTTCAGGCGAGAAAAGGGTTAAGGATGTGCCAAACACCGGTCCCGCAATGTGTCAAAAGGTGTGATAACTGCTACCAACCTTTACTAAAGCAAATGGAGAATTGCATTTCCAAAGGATAACAGCCTTCACCTGTGGGCTGCTTCATCTGTTCCATATTCCAGGTTCCCTATTCAAAGTGGAATACTCTGCTAAAAGAGTTTCCATTGACTTACGGCTGAAAATGAATGATTATGAGTAAAATAAAGTGCCGCAAAAATGCCGCTAAATTTCCATAATTGTGCCGCTAAATTTCCATATTTGTGCCGCTAAATTTGCGAATCCATGCCGCTATATCCTGGGGGGTCTGTGTAATGTGGCATTCGAGACAAATTTCAAAACGACTTAGCTCAGACAGATGTAAGGTGGGGACAGAAGTTGCAATCTGCCTGCCCCGCACTCAGGGGCGGCACTGCTCAGCTGGGGTTTACCTCCGATACAAGCCAAGATATTTGAGGAGGAAAAAACGACTGCGCACTCCACTGCCAAGTCACGCGGTACGGTAAATATTTTGCCAGAAAAAAAAGGCAGGGTCCCCATGTAACGGTCTAGGGCCCTCAAAACAGAAGAACGCCCGGCAATAGATCTGTGGTTGCACCGTTATCGTTACCACCTAGCTTCAGGTTGTCAGGGGGCAAAAATGCTACTAGATTCTGTCGATTGATTGATAAAATGGATTTTGGGAGTTGTAGTCTTAGTTTGCTCCTTGCAGCGCATTTGAAAAGTTACACCCAGTAATGATGTTGGAAAGGAACATGCAACCTTAACTGACACGTTTCCCCTGATCCATGCGTGACTAGGTGGGCTAGTCCAAGTGCTTTCTTACAACTCTGGGATTTGTAGTACAGATTTTATTCTGAGTTAATCATGGACTCCACACACAAAAAAAACGGAAAATGGCCTAACTGGTCCACCGAGGGTCAGCTATGTGGGTGCCCTTAGGCTACAAACGTAAGTATCCCCTCTACGTCCCCGCCCCGGCTGCAGAAGTGATCAGTTCATCTCCAGGGAACAGTAGAAAAGAAAGTCGTAAACTAGCGCGGGGTTCTGCGGTCTCCTGTGCCGCTTTTAGGCAGGTGGGGTTTAGTGATGGCTGGTGACAGAAAACTGGCACATTCCACATTCGATAGAGGAATATTCCCCAACTAAGTCGCCAAGGCCAATACCATGTCATATCAACTGATCAGCTCAGAGCTGCGTTTCTGAAGACCCTCCTTTGGCGAGCCCCCACACCTACTCAACAACCCATATTTAAAATTCAGTGACACGCGAACAGGCATAGAAGAGAACAGCACAGGGGCTTCAAAATCCGGTCTCATTGCATAAGCGAACTATGCCATAACAACAACGCCTAGTAAACCACTTCTCCCAACAAGAACGCCTCATCTCTTTTAAGTGAACACCTGCTCGCGCTAACTTATATCACTTCCTGTCACGAGGCCAATTAGCACAACGGATTTTCAAATGTAATTGTTTTACGACACCTGTGTTAAACGTGATTTTATAATAAAGGGATCTTCACAATGGCTACTTTTGCTGTTTATCCACGTTATATAATGATATTCCTCTTGGTGTGGGTATGAATGTTTAAAGTTCTGTCATATTTGTAGCTCTAGTTCGTTAATACATTTAAATTAGTGCAGCACACCCGTCCCGGTGAGTCGAAAACCAGACGAGCTCTCGCGTTTCCACGGTTCACCATTGGTTCGCCCAATCCAGGTATTTTCGTTGAATTCTGGGATTGGTAGTCCTGTTCCGTGAAAGGATTAACCGGATTAGAAATTCTTTATTGAAGATCGTGTGATTGGTATACAGGTTTATGTGGAAGAACACCGTACTGCGATCGAGAGTTTGTCATGTAATTAATAATAATTTTGAAAGTGACCACAAGAGTAAAAATATTGTGTCAATGTATGTGTTTACAAAAGAGCCAAGTGAGCCCGTCGCCGATGAATATTCTAGAACAATGAACCGAGATGTAATTCTGCGCACAGAGCTATGAATAAAACCCGTCTCCATCTCACTGTCGGGTGATTTGTGTCAAGACCTTGGTGCTTGTGAAACCTTCCATTTAATCCCACGTGGAACAGTCCCATGGAGCAGGATGCATACTGCAAATCAATCATTTATTGCTTCATTATAGATGGCACTTTAAATTTAAAATAGCAGACTGTAAAAGTAGAGGAGACTTTTGGGGGCTTATCTAAATCCTGGCTGCCCTCCTAAGAAAATTCTTTATTGAGAACATTCTGATGTAATCAAGAATTGGCATTAGCAGAGGACAAAAGCTTTTAAATGGCCAATAAAACATAATTTAAACATGCAAAATTATATGAAATATGGGAAGGGCCAATTTCACTAAATTAAATTTGGAGGCAAAGATTGCACACTGCTTAAAACTACTCCCTGACTCTGAGCATAAGATCCCCAAACTGAGGGATTCACAAAAATTCCATTCAAAATGTAATACATGGGCAGGCATGTACAGTGGCGTAACACAAAATGATGAGGCTCCCACTGCAGAATGTGACGCGGGACCCCTGAGTCTTTCACATCACGCAAATATTAATTTGTCTTGTGAGCAATGAAGACCCTATGGTGAACTGTAGGGTGCCTAACAAGTTGGGGTCCCTGCTTTGCAGGGGTTGGGGGGCTGGTGTTACACCCCTGGGAATGCGGATCCATGAAGAGATACACTCAGGGTGTACTCATGTAAATTTCTATTCCAAATATACCTACACACCTATATTTGGGTTTCTTTAAGCAGTAAGATATTTATGTCTGTAAATTAGACTTATTGTCATCTCATAGAGCTATGCCTACTGTGGCAAATGATGTAAAACTGCATGATGGAGTAATAATAAGTGATACAAAATATTGAGAAACTGTGCAGCAGTATCTGTAGTCTTATCCAGTTGGAATCACACACGTGTGCTGTCATCCAAAGAACATACATTGTAATGAGTCACAGTCAGGATCCACTTTTTCTTTAGGAAGTAAGTAAGTCATATTTTATTGTTTGATTAATTGAAATCATGCAATTTGCAATCATGAAAAGTCGACACTTAATAAAAACTGACTTTTAAAGACAACACATTAGGCACAAAAAAATGCTTTCAAATGCCTAATTTAAGAATCCACATTAATATACCTAAGGTGACCACCTCTGGTTTCTGTACTGATTCAGATTACTCAGCTTTATCGCTAATGCTTATGTTTTCAGTGCAATAGCCTAGTGCAGATGAGCTTTTCAGTGCAATTTAGGCACGCCTTGTAAATAGTTCTATAGGTACAAGCAGCAGAATTGTACTAAAATCAAAATTCAAGAGCCTCGGTTCCTGCTTGTCTGTATCAAATTTCTAAAAAGTGCATTGATTTCCTAGTGAAATTCTTATTGTGGAAATGAGCTTTTATGTATCCTCTTTAGCAGCACAATGTGATCATGCTCCCCACGTGAATACCAATGTCCTGAGGGATACGAGGAAGCCTACGGAGAAAGAAGAGGAGATTGTGGCTTCATAAGTGGGTGAGAAGTACCCTCAGCTCCACAGCTTTGGACTTGCAAGCTGAGTTCAATTTCCACACAGATCATGTGGTGGCAGTTCACTGCTAGGATGAATTTGTTATGGGTAAAGCTTCAGGCAGTGGTGGCGATGAACAAGAAGTGTGAGAAGAGACATGTCAAAGCCTGTCAACAAGATCATTGGTAGTCATGTGGGCAGCCTTGTGCTGAATACGCAAGACACCCGGACTGATGCCACTCTTGTGCTGTCCATGGAGGCAGCTACTCAGCCCTTGTTAGGGCTCCAGCTCTGTCCTCAGGCGCTCCTGCAAGAGCATATCCCTAAATGCACAAATGGTTAACACCAATGTTACATTCGTATGCACCCTAAAAACAGCATACTGCCATGCAACCAATGTCTATCATCGCACCACAGGAACATGTTCTATTGTTATTCAGGTGAGCTGTGCAACAAATGCACTGTGCCATATACAAGCGTGGAGTTGAAGCTGGGCAGCAACAATTTTACACCCAACAAGAGGCTACGCCAGAGTTTTTATTAGAATACACCAGAGTCATGGTTCAAAAATCAGATGAGTTTGAACTCAGAGGTGGGAATCCTTGGATGTGTGGCAGATAATTTACAGAACACTGACTCTGAGAAGGCTTTTTGACTACATCTTTGTTAGCTTGTGGAGGTACATCACATGACCTGTGTTTGGAGTTGCTACTGCAGTTTTCAGTCGTTATTTTGCATCTTTTTACATCAGTAGTTATTACACTGTGGACACTACATTGGGAGTCATTACATTGGGAGTACCTTTACATCATAACATTGCTGGCAAATGTTTCTCATTTTTTTGTATTTTAATTCTTGCACCCATAGAGGATAATTACTGAAACTACTCGGTTCTCTCAAAAGTGAAAGCTCAGGCTGCATTTCAATCAACGCCCATTGTACTCACTCTATAATTGAAAGTGGAATTCACATAATCCTCATAAACTTTCTAGGTAGACGTGGGTGAGCAGTACAAGCGGATGTCTGGAGTGAGTTGATGGATCAAGGACTCATAGAAAAGAGACTTGCTCGAAGGCAATCCTCTCATATAACTCGTAACGTCATACTAATTAATGTATTGTGTAATTAATATACACCACATTTCAAATATTAAGAATAAGAGAAGCTTGCATACGTGACTTATTAACAAATAACTTGAGTGAAATCTAAAATGGCCCCTAATGCGGGAAATTGAATTGCGCATGAGTCAACTACGTCTATGTAGTTATGACAAGCTTTTGCTTGGAGGGAAATTTCTGCACTTGCGCAGACACCTCCAAAATGGCCGCTTTGAAACTCACATGCTAAGCATCTGCTTTGCTGAAACTAAATGACACTATTTTACTAATTGCTAATGCGGGGAGAGCATTTTAAAGTAAATGGGATTAGAGTAGAATTAGGTGGTATACGGTACAATAATTTGTTTTTTTTAAATTAATATATTTCTTTCTGATTTTCTTATTAGTTCGTATTTTGGCTTTATTCGAAGTCCAAAGTCTATACCCCATGTGATTCTCGCACATGCGCAGTCTGAGTGAGCCAGAAGCTGCACTGACATCCTTGAATGCCATCCAAGAAAAGAAACCGCAACATACCCTGGGACCCAACATGAAGTCCTGTGAAAGGAAGAAAATAATACCAAATGTATACTTTGTGATGATAAAATTGTGAATACGGGTGGGAATAAAGAATTTTGAATAAAGATTAAGGGGAGGGATCACTAGACAATGAACTAAAGAAAGTTGACTGAAACCTGACATGGTTTGATGATCATCCCTTTTTCCTGTCAAATCAGAATTGGGAGTTCTATGAGATTGAAGCATTAAGGGGTGGTACATGGCATTAGAAGGGTATAATTGAAGTAGTTTAGTTAATTAGTTAGAACAGAGAGACCAGAATGCTGCAGAGCTCGGGATGCTGACGGAGTATTGAGCGAATGCAGAAGAATCCTATTGCAGACTTAGAAGTTAAGCCAAACATTTAGAAGAAGACCGCAGAAGAATCAAGGAGGGAGATATTGTCAGAGAGGGGTGTGACGCAGGCGTTGGATCTAGAAGAGGTCATATTATCCTGTCCTGTCCTGAATCCTGAAGCCTTTGTCTCCTGTACTTTCCCGGGGGACCTTTCCCAACTCATTGGCTGAGGGGTCGGTTTTCACACCATCCTAGGTAACAATAATGTTCTGTAGAGTTTAATTTATACTGCTCTCTCTATCCTCTCGTTTCCAAAGTACCTTCATAGAAAGTCTTATTGTTCTGAATCATTCCTCATGAGTGACGGAGACCGCTCTGTACTTTGAATTTGTCTCACATGAATTTCATTTAGATCAACATTTTAAAATCTTACAGAGTCTGTGGTTATTTCCATTGTAAAGAAAATAGATTAAATTCATGTCATTTCACCATCAACTAGCTCAACTAATGGTCCATTGACCAGAGGAAAGAACTTTTTGATCTGTGAAAGATTTGGTTAGAATTTCTAGAAAACTAAATCTCAGACCGACAATTATAAAATTGACCCCAGTGGATTAAACTGGCCTGTGTGAATGTGTGTGTTTATGGGCCCAAGGTGAGTATAAGGTATTAGAGCATCTGAGGCTGGTTTATCGTTGGATCAGTTTTCCTGTTAGCGAGTTATGGTTATTATTGACTAGTTTGGTGATAAACATTGATTTTATTGATCATTGATTCATGTTTTAACAAACCGTTATTGTCTTGTTTTATGTTGTCCCAAAATTCCCGGGAAATGAATAGATGTGGTAAATGGAAACCATACTGCAGTGAGGTTACTCGTCTGTTAAAGAAGTACTGAGGAGCTATGCAGAGCTACCAGTGCTAAATTAGGGACAATTTTTCAGTGTGAAAACGAGAGTGACTGATAGCAAAGGGTTCACTGGTGAAACTTTAGTGTTATATCACCTAGAAAGAGTAACACCGAAGGAGTAGCAGGTTCTTCTAAGCTTGGATGAAGAGTAAGTGGAAGGTCTTACTCGCAGTATATGAAGAGTAAGCGGAAGGTTTTACTCGTAGTAAGAGAAATAATCTTTCCTTTGGGTTCTAGTGGAACAGACAGAGTAGCGAATGTTTTTGTGTTGTTATTAATGAGAACTTAATGCAAATTTAAAAAGAAAAGAAGTTTCATATTACCTTGTGAAAAGAGGGCCAGTCGGCAGAGTTGTACTGACGTCACTGGGAGCCGCACTGGGATTGGTTAAAGCAGCGGGTGTGTGACGAGAAAGGAAATTGTAAAGGAGGGGTCAGTTGTAAGGAGTTCAACTGACGTCACAGAGAGCCGTGCTGGGATTGGTGGAAATAGTAGGTGTGAGACAGGAGTAGATTGTAAAGGAGGGGTCAGTTGTGAAGAGTTATACTGACGTCAGAAAAGGCCACGCAGACATTTGACAAATTAGAAGCGTGTGCTGGTTTCGATTGGAAGTTAGAATAAAAGCAGATTTTGGATTTATAGGCGGAAAATTGTATGGCTGATTTTTCCTGGTCATTTAGTACAAGTCAAACCTGACAGAAAAATTTGAGTTTTGCAGACTTTGTTTTATGTATTTACAGTACAGAATGTATGGAGAAAAGAGAAAAATGTCACTTGTGAAGAGAATTAAGAATTTCTTTAAGAAAGACAAGCCAGTATTGACCAGAGAGGGGATTTCTATTCCTCGGCCAAAAACGCCCGCTTCATTTATGGTGATGGAAAGAGGATATCATACGTGTGTATGGATGGAAAACTGGATAGAGTACACGAAAGGCGATGGTGTTTTGGCTTTTCCAGAACATGGTTCATTCAATTGATGAATTTTGCAGAATTTGAGAATGCGGATAAAGGATTTAGATCCGAGACCCAGAATGACACAGTATGAGGCTTCAGAAGAGTGGGAAACTGAATTATATGAGAGAGAGAAGAAAAGAAGTGGGAGGTATCTGGGTCATTTTCCAAGGTACTTGCGTGAGTCACGTGAGGGTCAGATGAAGCAATAGAGAAAAGCAATGGTATCAGAAGGATTATATCCAGTATTAACAGTTGATGAACAGGCAGGAGGAAAATGTAAGGAGTAAACTAAACACATGACAATGACAGGTTTTGTAGAATCAGAAGACAAGTTTAGGGAGGACATGTTAACTAAAAACCCTCTACCATATCAGGAAGAAATAAGCAGGACTACTCCTAGTGCACCAGTTTTTGGAACACCTTTGGTTCCACAAATTCTACATGATACCACAGTTAATAGGGTACTTTAGGATAAAGAAAAAGATTCTTTAAATAAAAATAGAGAAGAATTAATACAGAAAATAACGCAATTGATTGTACACCCTGACGCATTGACTATACCCGTAACCATAGGTCCCGTTGTTCCACTGTATGGTGATTAAGCGAACTGACCCAAACCGCCAGTTGCAACCACTTCTTTAAATAAACCTCGAAAAGAAATTTTAATAACCGATGACCAAATCAGTGACAGTGATTCAGTAATATCCTTAATGGATTTGCCAATAAGAGAACAAATGAATGAAACCCCGAGAAAAGTTATACCTAGTTGTTCAAAAGAAGGAATATCAGTGACATCCTCCCAAGTCAGAAGTGCTACAGCAGTGACTACAGAGGATCTGGAGAGATGAGCACAGGGAATAGAAAAACAAAGTTCAACCCCAAAGATTTTGGCCATATTCAAATTGAAAGTGGAGTTAGAAGAGATGATAGCTGGAAATGTGGGCATAGAAAGGCTAAATACTTAGAGTGAAGAAGAGTTGTTGTTCATATGTAGAAGCATAACTAGAAATGCTAAGATATTTCATGAAAAATTGACAGAGCTTGTCTCCGAAATGGGGATTGAATTAGGGAGATCGAAAGTACTACAGAAGCCATATAGAGCAGAACTTACTGATAAGGATTTGGAAAATATGAATGTGTCTGGAAGGAAATTACATTTTAAGGAGTTAATTACCATTTTAAAGAAATGGGGAGACTTAGATAGGGGGAAGACTAGGTGGACAAAGAAGAAAGAGGAAGCACAGGCAAATCAGACCGCATCTGAATATTTACTAAAAGAATCAGGAAAAACAGAGAGATTATGCCCGATCAGATAAGTTCCCGGGGGAGGGTATGTACATGTTCCATGGAGTTAACAAAATATTTTTTCATTTACTAATGATTTTCCCAAGTTGAGAGTAAAACCAGTTGAATGGTACAAGCAGGTTGAAAGGTTTGTGATGGTTTCCAAGGTTTTGTTGAAGAATTTGGATGGTTTGTTTGACATAGTGGTACCTGCTGACTTATGGACAGAATGTAAAATCACAGTTGATTGACCCAAGAGATTAAAAAACAGGAGTCCCTTCAGATGAGGTAATGAAAAAGTATCACCAAGTGATTACTTTCTTGACAGGGAAAATTCCGCCAAAGGAAACAGATTGGGTAAAAATAGAAAGAACAACCCAAGAACCAAATGAGTCTGTACATGCTTATTATGAACGCCTATTGCAGGTGTTTAAGAAGGATAGAGGATTTGAACACATTGGAGATAAGGACATGGGTCATTTTGTGTACTGATTTGTGTATGGTTTAAGACCAGAAATATGTCAGATGATTTAGCAGCACATGTTGTGCTGGCAGGGAAAACCCATAGACAAAATTTTAAAGTATGCTAAGTATTGCGGAGATGATATTGAGCACAGACGTAAAAAGTTAGAAGAGAAAGTAATGTGGGCACAAGTGAAATTGGCAGAACATCAAGAGTTTAAATAAAGGTGCCGAATAAGATCCGGTAAAAACCGGGTACGAACCGTCGGACGGAGAATATTCTCCGTCTGACGGTTCGTCAAAATATACAAACATGGAATTACGATTCGCACGGAAACACCATTTCCGTACGAATCGTACAAAACCCCGACCGGCGAAAATAGACATACAAATGTGATCCGGGAAAGCGCTGACGTGACGTCGGGACGCACGCAGCCTGCCATTCACGAACCAGGAATCACGATTCGCACCGACGTCATCCCGCACGGTGAATATTTTCCGGCTGCCAAAAACTGCCGGGAAATCAGGACGACGCGAACAAGGAGTACCTGTACGCGACGGACAGACATGGACCCGAACCTACGTGTCATCCCGGCCCTCATAGCAGTCGACCTCCTCTACAGGTTCGGACGCAGACGCCGCAGAAGGTCAGAACAACAAAAGGAGGGGGGAAAGGGGAGGGGCAGGACCAGGGGCAGGCCACAAAACCCCCACCAAAGTCACACAGCACGCATGCCCTGGACATACCTGACCCCCAGGCCCTGGTCACTACGAGGGGGTGGGGGCGTGTCCAGCAAAGCCAGCGTCCGCCACAACGGAAGTGCTTGATGACGCGAACCAGCAACACAACAATACAGGTACGTCCCGTACCCACGCCTTAAGAGCGTGGGTACGAGTCGTACCCCGCCCACACCTACGTCATCCCAACAATGGCGGGACAGCTGTACCCACGTAGCAAAGGCCTGGGTACGGGCCTGTTGGACAGGCCTCACAGACGGCTTGCTCCCTCCCCACTCGACAGGGCCCGAACTCCGGCCCACCTGGCATATCCCCGCAACAAGCACCTGTACTCCGTCTCCCGACGGACCCTCTGCCCTCGGACCCCTACTCATCACGGGGTCCAGCCCCACCGGCTTTCCCGGCCGGGTCAAGCCGCCATCTTGGGCCCTGCACCACGCGGCCGCATGGCCTCCCCTCGACCCTAACCCCGGGCCTGGCCGGCCCCGACATCCCGGCACCACCATCCACCCAGGAGGTGAGCGGACCACTTGGCAGGTCAATGGGAGAACGAAGTGTCAAGGGCTCTCCCCCGCCAGGTGCCGATCGCCCCCAGCTCCCCCAGGCACTGGCTCCACCCCCTGCTGGGTGTCTGGACACCTTCATCCCGGACCCTCCGACCTCCAAGTGCGAGGGTCCGGACATCAAAGGGCACCAGCCCTATAACTGAGGCAGCTCCGGAGCAGGAAGGCAGTTGTATCCTGGAGTCGAGAGACACCGAGTGAACTCAACCCTGACGGTCTACTGGCGCTGCCGTAGCCCGCTCTTGTGAACCATCGTCCTGCCTGCTGGCGCTGCCGCGGCCTTCTGCAACCTTCATCTTCCTGGGACCTGCTGGCGCTGCCGCGGCCCGTTGTAACGACCATCCTCACCGGGACCTGCTGGCGCTGCCGCGGCCTTCTGCAACAGTCATCTTCCTGGGACCTGCTGGCGCTGCCGCGGCCCGTTGTAACGACCATCCTCACCGGGACCTGCTGGCGCTGCCGCGGACCGTATATCTTCCGGGGACCTGCTGGCGCTGCCGCGGCCCGTTGTATCGACCATCCACACCGGGACCTGCTGGCGCTGCCGCGGCCCATACCACCTAACCACCAAGCTCGAGGATTGTGAGCTCATCATCATCTCATCCGAACTACCTGATTGGTAAATAGACTGTCCCGCTACCCCCTTCCCTACCTTGCGAGACTCTAATCGAGGGGACCCCTGAGTCCAGACCTCCTTGTACCATTTAACCGTACCTTAAATAAGTGCTTATAAAGAACACTGAACCTTATCAGTGTGTGATATCTGTCTGTGGGGGGGAAGTTACTTGTCTGTACGATCGCTGGAGACGGCTCTCCCCGGAGACCTCTCCTCCTGACCCCGGCCGACCCTCCCGGTCCATCTACCTTTTCTAACATTGGTGGCCAGCGGCGCGATCCGAATCAACGCGTAATCGTACAGAGAGTAGCTCACCCCACGACAAAGCACGATGTCGACCAAAGATAGCAGCCCCACCGAGAAGTTCCAAATGGAGAAATTAGAAGAATACAACCACCGCGAACTGAGACAATTTTGCATAGAACTTGGCATTGCTACCACCGGCCTGAGTACCAAGGATGATCTAAAGCGCGCTCTTGAGTCATGGACAGAAACTGGGGTCGCAGGACCCTCCGACCAAAGCAGCGTCACACCAGACCAAAACAGCATCACACCAGAGGGGAACGCCACGGCTCCCGAGGAGCGGGGAACGGGCCTCTCACAGGAGGAGATACGAGAAAGAGACAGAGTCAGATTACACGAATTAGAGATGGCGCGACTCAAGATGGATGGGGAACTCAAGTTAGCTGAACAGAAAATCAACCTCGAGCATATGCGGCTTCGAGAGGAACGAGAAGAAAAGCAGAGACAAAGAGAGCTGGAAGAGAAAAAAATAACGCTCGAGCACGAGCGCCGACTGGCGGAAATAGAACTGCGCAAACAGAATAAGGAACTGGGGGTGCCTGAGCGACCACACACCCCGGGGCCTATTGAGAAAAAAGTTCACATCCCCAAGGATGTGGTCCGCGAGTATGTCCGAGAAGACGACATACAACAGTGGTTTAAAGCCTATGAGATCGCAATGACCTCCCACCGGATCAACCGGAGTGATTGGGGAGCCGGACTTTGGGGGAGATTCATCAACGAGGGTCGCGATGCCCTGCTGCAGCTCCCCGATCACCAAATGTCGTCCTACGACCACATGAAGGCTGCCCTCCTCACCCGCTACGGCCTCACGCCCGAGATGTACCGCCAGAGGTTCAGAGATTGCACCCGGATCCCAGGTACAACTTGGGTGGAATACGTGAACTATTTCAGCCGGGCCTTCGAGGGTTGGATCAAGGGAAATCAGGTCACCACCTACGAACAACTCTTCAACCTTATGGTATGGGAGCACCTGTCAAACAACTGTTTCGTCGAGCTCAGGCAGCACCTACTCGACAGTAAGCTGACTGACCCCCGGCAGCTCGCCGCCGAAGCTGACCGGTGGGAAAGCACCCGAGTGGGCCGGAAAGGGCCACACGACCAGAACAGAAGCAACCAAGGCCAGCACCGTCCTCGGGGAGGAGGAGGGGGCCAGGGGCGAGGGAGAGACACCTTACCAGCAACACCCGTGGCCAGCACCCCGCCTCCGGCCGGCCGGGGCAACCCCCCGTTGCGGCCTGGGTACCGAGCCAACGTCACGTGCCACCGGTGCCAGCGACTAGGCCACTACGCCAACGATCCGAACTGCCCGCTAAACCAACCACCCAAGCCCCGCCAGGTAGCTGCCGCTGCCCTGGGGGAAGAGCAATCATCGGAGGGACCCGAGGAGTATGAGCCGGACCAGCAAGGGTGGGAACCGGCCGCCATGGTCCTGGCATGCTTAGGGGGAAGGGACATGGTTCCGCGGGCTCCCCTACCTGCCAACACCAGAAAATACGGTCAGTGGGTGACCATTAATGGACAGAGAGCCGAGGCCTTGCGTGACACCGGCGCCAGCGTGACGGCCGTCCGCTGTCACCTGGTGAAGCCCGAGCAGATCCTGCCGAACATTCTCTGCCCCGTCCGCTCGGCAGATAATTCTGAGAGCATGTGTAAGATGGCCTGCGTCCCGTTTGAATGGGGAGGGGTCTCCGGCCTACTGAAGGTGACGGTCCGGGACGATGCCCCCGTGGACTGCCTCCTGGGGAATGACCTCGAGAGTTCCCCGTGGGCCACCGTCGAGAGAAGAGAGCACTTGGGGATGCTGGGCCTCCCGGACTGGGCCTGCATAACCACCCGATCCACGGCCGCCCGTGCCGCCCCCCGATCAGAAGAAACCGAATGGCCAGCACCTCCGCCCCCGGTTGCCCCCGTAGAGGACAACGGCGAGTCCGACCTCCCGGACCCGACCACCGAAGAAGACGCGCAACACCAGGACCTTCCGGATCTGGCTCAGTGGCGGCAAGAAGGGGGGCCCACCCAAGAACAGTTCCGCCAGGAACAAAAGACCTGTCCCTCCCTCGAGGGACTCCGCCAACAAGCCAGCGCCCAAACCGCCGGGGACACCACCGGAACCCACTGGGTCTACTGGGATAACGACCTGCTCTACAGCGAGCAAAGAATCGCCGAGCTGGGGGCCGGTCGAGTTCTGGTGGTACCGCTCCGCTTCCGAGACTTTCTGCTCAACCTAGCCCACGATGTCCCCCTGGCTGGACACCTGGGCCAGGACAAAACGTACAGTCGCCTGGTGACCCACTTTTTCTGGCCGAAAATGAGGAATGACGTCCTGAACCACTGCCGATCGTGCCCCACATGCCAAGCCAGCGGGAAGAGTGGCCGGAAGCTGAAGGCCCCTCTACAACCCTTCCCGGTGGTCACCACCCCGTTCGAGAGGGTGGGGATAGACATTGTGGGACCTCTGGACCCCCGCACGGCACAAGGACACAGGTTCATCTTGGTACTAGTGGACCATGCCACCCGCTACCCCGAGGCGGTGCCCCTACGGACAGTGATCGCTCCAGTGGTTGGCCGGGCCCTGATGGGGATCTTCTCCCGGGTAGGCTTCCCCCGAGAAGTCGTCAGCGACCGAGGCACGAATTTCATATCAAAATACATGAAGTCCCTCTGGCAACAATGCGGGGTCACCTACAGATTCACGACCCCCTATCACCCCCAAGGGAACGGACTAGTGGAGCGTTTTAACCGCACTCTCAAAGGGATGATTGGGGGATTGGAAGAGCCTCTCCGTCGCCAGTGGGATGTACTGCTCCCGTGCCTCCTCTTCGCCTACCGGGAAGTTCCCCAGAAGTCCCTCGGTTTTAGCCCCTTTGAACTCCTATACGGACACCCTGTGCGAGGGCCCCTCAGCCTAGTCAAGGAAGGTTGGGAGATGGCCCCCCTAACGACCCCTCCAGACGTCTTCAAATACATCCTGGCCTTACGAAACCAGACCCGGCGCTTCAGGGAGATGGCCAAGTCGAACCTCGAGGCCAGCCAGGAGGACATGAAGAGGTGGTATGACCACAATGCCTCCTCCGTGGAATTCGAGCCTGGGCAGCAAGTATGGGTGATGTCCCCCACCGAACCATGTGCCCTGCAAGATAAGTGGACGGGGCCCTTCAAAGTGGTCGAGCGCAAAAGCCCCGTCACTTACCTCATCGACATGGGGTCCTCCCGGAACCCCCTTCGGGTCCTCCACACCAACCGGCTCAAACCGCACTTTGTGCGCTCCGAACTAAGCCTCTTGATGGCTACAGACAGTGGCACAGAAGAAGACTCCGAGCCCCTCCCGGATCTCCTGAAGACTCAGGAGAAGGACGGCTCCGTGGACGGGGTCCGGCTCTCTGACGCCCTCACTTCGGAGCAACGCCAGGACTGCCGGGACCTCCTGCTACAGTTCGCTGCCCTGTTCTCCCTCACCCCCGGGGTCACCCCCTGGTGTTTGCACGACGTAGACACCGGGGACAGTCCCCCTGTCCGGCACCGGGCCTACCGCGTACCAGATCGGGTACGGGCCTGCATACAGGAGGAAGTGGCCAAGATGCTCACGATCGGGGTCATCGAGCCCTCGGACAGTCCCTGGGCCAGTCCGGTCGTATTAGTTCCCAAGGCCGCTGCCCCCGGCTCCGCCCCTGAACTGAGATTCTGCGTCGACTACCGGGGCTTGAACGCTGTCACCCGGACCGACGCTCATCCCATCCCCCGAGCAGACGAGCTGATCGACCGGCTGGGGGCCGCCCGCTACCTTAGTATCTTCGACCTAACGGTGGGCTACTGGCAGATCGGCCTCACACCCAGGGCTCAGGAACGGTCAGCCTTCTCTACCCCCGATGGCCACTATCAATTTAAGGTCATGCCCTTTGGCATGAAGAATGCCCCCGCCACGTTTCAACGCCTTGTGAACCAGGTCTTGGCAGGGCTTGAAGAATTCAGCGCTGCCTACCTGGACGATATCGCTGTATACAGCCGCCACTGGTCCGACCACCTCCGTCACCTCCAAGAGGTCCTACAAGCCCTCCAGCGGGCCGGCCTCACCATTAAGGCCGGCAAGTGCCAGATTGGCCAAGGGTCTGTGACCTACCTTGGGCACCAAGTGGGGAGCGGGCTGGTGGCCCCACTACAACTTAAGATTGCTGCCATCCAGTCCTGGCAGCCCCCCGTCACCCAGACCGAGGTCCGAGCCTTCTTGGGGCTCACCGGCTACTACCGGCGGTTCGTGAAGGACTACGGCAGCATCGTGGGGCCCCTCACGGGTCTCACATCCAAGAACCAGCCGAAGCGGGTCAACTGGACTCCTGATTGTCAAGCGGCCTTCGAGGAGCTGAAGGCCGCCCTGTGCACCGCCCCGGTGCTCCAGGCCCCCGATTACAGTCGGGAATTTGTGGTGCAGACCGACGCCTCCGACCACGGCATCGGGGCCGTCCTCTCTCAGTTGAACCCCGAAGGTCATGACCAGCCGGTGGCCTTCATCAGTCGACGTCTCCTGGCCCGAGAACAGCGTTGGAGCACCATCGAGAGGGAGGCATTTGCAGTAGTGTGGGCCCTCAAAAAGCTCCGACCCTATCTCTTCGGTACCCACTTCCGGGTACAAACCGACCATCGACCCCTGCAATGGCTGATGCAGATGCGGGGGGAGAACCCAAAACTCTTGCGCTGGTCCATTTCCCTGCAGGGAATGGACTTCACCGTGGAGCACCGACCAGGCCAAGACCACGCCAACGCAGATGGCCTGTCCCGCTTTTTCCGCCTCGACGAAGAGAGTCCCCAAGGAGATGGGTGACTCTCCCCGCCTTCAGCTGGGGGGGACGCATGTTGGACAGGCCTCACAGACGGCTTGCTCCCTCCCCACTCGACAGGGCCCGAACTCCGGCCCACCTGGCATATCCCCGCAACAAGCACCTGTACTCCGTCTCCCGACGGACCCTCTGCCCTCGGACCCCTACTCATCACGGGGTCCAGCCCCACCGGCTTTCCCGGCCGGGTCAAGCCGCCATCTTGGGCCCTGCACCACGCGGCCGCATGGCCTCCCCTCGACCCTAACCCCGGGCCTGGCCGGCCCCGACATCCCGGCACCACCATCCACCCAGGAGGTGAGCGGACCACTTGGCAGGTCAATGGGAGAACGAAGTGTCAAGGGCTCTCCCCCGCCAGGTGCCGATCGCCCCCAGCTCCCCCAGGCACTGGCTCCACCCCCTGCTGGGTGTCTGGACACCTTCATCCCGGACCCTCCGACCTCCAAGTGCGAGGGTCCGGACATCAAAGGGCACCAGCCCTATAACTGAGGCAGCTCCGGAGCAGGAAGGCAGTTGTATCCTGGAGTCGAGAGACACCGAGTGAACTCAACCCTGACGGTCTACTGGCGCTGCCGTAGCCCGCT
Organism: Triturus cristatus; assembly: GCF_964204655.1. Lineage (NCBI taxonomy): Eukaryota > Metazoa > Chordata > Amphibia > Caudata > Salamandridae > Triturus > Triturus cristatus. Next base: position 380,451,125 of record NC_140587.1, read on the forward strand.
CTTGTGAACCATCGTCCTGCCTGCTGGCGCTGCCACGGCCTTCTGCAACCTTCATCTTCCTGGGACCTGCTGGCGCTGCCGCGGCCCGTTGTAACGACCATCCTCACCGGGACCTGCTGGCGCTGCCGCGGCCTTCTGCAACAGTCATCTTCCTGGGACCTGCTGGCGCTGCCGCGGCCCGTTGTAACGACCATCCTCACCGGGACCTGCTGGCGCTGCCGCGGACCGTATATCTTCCGGGGACCTGCTGGCGCTGCCGCGGCCCGTTGTATCGACCATCCACACCGGGACCTGCTGGCGCTGCCGCGGCCCATACCACCTAACCACCAAGCTCGAGGATTGTGAGCTCATCATCATCTCATCCGAACTACCTGATTGGTAAATAGACTGTCCCGCTACCCCCTTCCCTACCTTGCGAGACTCTAATCGAGGGGACCCCTGAGTCCAGACCTCCTTGTACCATTTAACCGTACCTTAAATAAGTGCTTATAAAGAACACTGAACCTTATCCGTGTGTGATATCTGTCTGTGGGGGGGAAGTTACTTGTCTGTACGATCGCTGGAGACGGCTCTCCCCGGAGACCTCTCCTCCTGACCCCGGCCGACCCTCCCGGTCCATCTACCTTTTCTAACAGGGCCGCACAAGCATCACATAGCGCGGGGACGGATATGTACGGACCGTACCCCCACCCCGTATGCATGGAGCGTACCCCCAACCCCAACAGTGTAAGTATGACCCGTACCCTCACCCGCGTACGTATGGCGCGTACCCCCACCCCAACAGTGTAAGTACGACCCGTACACTCACCCGCGTACGTATGGAGCGTACCCCCACCCCAACAGTGTAAGTACGACCCGTACCCACACCCACGTACGTATGGAGCGTACCCCCAACCCCAACAGTGTAAGTATGACCCGTAAACTCACCCACGTACGTATGGAGCGTACCCCCACCCCAACAGTGTAAGTATGACCCGTACACTCACCCGCGTACGTATGGAGCGTACCCCCACCCCAACAGTGTAAGTACGACCCGTACACTCACCCGCGTAGGTATGGAGCGTACCCCCACCCCAACAGTGTAAGTACGACCCGTACCCATACCCGCGTACGTATGGAGCGTACCCCCAACCCCAACAGTGTAAGTACGACCCGTACCCTCACCCACGTATGTATGGAGGGTACCCCCAACCCCAACAGTGTAAGTACGACCCGTACCCTCACCCGCGTATGTATGGAGCGTACCCCCCACCCCAACAGTGTAAGTACGACCCGTACCGTCACCCGCGTACGTATGGAGCGTACCCCCACCCCAACAGTGTAAGTACGACCCGTACCCTCACCCGCGTACGTATGGAGCATACCCCCCACCCCAACAGTGTAAGTACGACCCGTACCCTCACCCGCATACGTATGGAGCGTACCCCCACCCCAACAGTGTAAGTATGACCTGTACCCTCACCCGCGTACGTATGGAGCGTACCCCCACCCCAACAGTGTAAGTACGACCCGTACCCTCACCCGCGTACGTATGGAGCGTACCCCCCACCCCAACAGTGTAAGTACGACCCGTACCCTCACCCGCGTACGTATGGAGCGTACCCCCACCCCAACAGTGTAAGTACGACCCGTACCCTCACCCGCGTACATATGGAGCGTACCCCCACCCCAACAGTGTAAGTACGACCCGTACCCTCACCCGCGTACGTATGGAGCGTACCCCCCACCCCAACAGTGTAAGTACGACCCGTACCCTCACCCGCGTACGTATGGAGCGTACCCCCACCCCAACCGTGTATGTACGGACCCTACCCCCACCTCGTATGCATGGAGCGAACCCACACCCGTGTATGTTCTAAGCGTACATATCCTGAAATAGGAGGGGTGGGTGCAGAGTCCTCCCAGCAGTGCCCAGAGACAGGAGGTGTGTGTGCCTATCACTCCCAGCAGTGCCCAGAGACAGGAGGGGTGGGTGCAGAGTCCTCCCAGCAGTGCCCAGACACAGGAGGGGTGTGTGCCTATCACTCCCAGCAGTGCCAAGAGACAGGAGGGGTGGGTGCAGAGTCCTCCCAGCAGTGCCCAGAGACAGGAGGGGTGGGTGCCTATCACTCCCAGCAGTGCCCAGAGACAGGAGGGGTGGGTGCAGAGTCCTCCCAGCAGTGCCCAGACACAGGAGGGGTGTGTGCCTATCACTCCCAGCAGTGCCCAGAGACAGGAGGGGTGGGTGCAGAGTCCTCCCAGCAGTGCCCAGACACAGGAGGGGTGGGTGCCTATCACTCCCAGCAGTGCCCAGAGACAGGAGGGGTGGGTGCAGAGTCCTCCCAGCAGTGCCCAGACACAGGAGGGGTGTGTGCAGAGTCCTCCCAGCAGTGCCCAGAGACAGGAGGTGTGTGTGCCTATCACTCCCAGCAGTGCCCAGAGACAGGAGGGGTGGGTGCAGAGTCCTCACAGCAGTGCCCAAAGGAGGGGTGTGTGCCTATCACTCCCAGCAGTGCCCAGACACAGGAGGGGTGGGTGCAGAGTCCTCCCAGCAGTGCCCAGAGACATTAGGGGTGGGTGCAGAGTCCTCCCAGCAGTGCCCAGATACAGGAGGGGTGTGTGCAGAGTCCTCCCAGCAGTGCCCACAGACAGGAGGTGTGTGTGCCTATCACTCCCAGCAGTGCCCAGAGACAGGAGGGGTGGGTGCAGAGTCCTCCCAGCAGTGCCCAGACACAGGAGGGGTGTGTGCCTATCACTCCCAGCAGTGCCCAGAGACAGGAGGGGTGGGTGCAGAGTCCTCCCAGCAGTGCCCAGAGACAGGAGGGGTGGGTGCCTATCACTCCCAGCAGTGCCCAGAGACAGGAGGGGTGGGTGCAGAGTCCTCAAAGCAGTGCCCAGACACAGGAGGGGTGTGTGCCTATCACTCCCAGCAGTGCCCAGAGACAGGAGGGGTGGGTGCAGAGTCCTCCCAGCAGTGCCCAGACACAGGAGGGGTGGGTGCCTATCACTCCCAGCAGTGCCCAGAGACAGGAGGGGTGGGTGCAGAGTCCTCCCAGCAGTGCCCAGACACAGGAGGGGTGTGTGCAGAGTCCTCCCAGCAGTGCCCAGAGACAGGAGGTGTGTGTGCCTATCACTCCCAGCAGTGCCCAGAGATAGGAGGGGTGGGTGCAGAGTCCTCCCAGCAGTGCCCAGACACAGGAGGGGTGTGTGCCTATCACTCCCAGCAGTGCCCAGACGCAGGAGGGGTGGGTGCAGAGTCCTCCCAGCAGTGCCCAGAGACAGGAGGGGTGGGTGCAGAGTCCTCCCAGCAGTGCCCAGACACAGGAGGGGTGTGTGCAGAGTCCTCCCAGCAGTGCCCAGAGACAGGAGGTGTGTGTGCCTATCACTCCCAGCAGTGCCCAGAGACAGGAGGGGTGGGTGCAGAGTCCTCCCAGCAGTGCCCAGACACAGGAGGGGTGTGTGTCTATCACTCCCACCAGTGCCCAGAGACAGGAGGGGTGGGTGCAGAGTCCTCCCAGCAGTGCCCAGAGACAGGAGGGGTGGGTGCCTATCACTCCCAGCAGTGCCCAGAGACAGGAGGGGTGGGTGCAGAGTCCTCCCAGCAGTGCCCAGACACAGGAGGGGTGTGTGCCTATCACTCCCAGCAGTGCCCAGAGACAGGAGGGGTGGGTGCAGAGTCCTCCAAGCAGTGCCCAGACACAGGAGGGGTGGGTGCCTATCACTCCCAGCAGTGCCCAGAGACAGGAGGGGTGGGTGCAGAGTCCTCCCAGAAGTGCCCAGACACAGGAGGGGTGTGTGCAGAGTCCTCCCAGCAGTGCCCAGAGACAGGAGGTGTGTGTGCCTATCACTCCCAGCAGTGCCCAGAGACAGGAGGGGTGGGTGCAGAGTCCTCCCAGCAGTGCCCAGACACAGGAGGGGTGTGTGCCTATCACTCCCAGCAGTGCCCAGAGACAGGAGGGGTGGGTGCAGAGTCCTCCCAGCAGTGCCCAGAGACAGGAGGGGTGGGTGCCTATCACTCCCAGCAGTGCCCAGAGACAGGAGGGGTGGGTGCAGAGTCCTCCCAGCAGTGCCCAGACACAGGAGGGGTGTGTGCCTATCACTCCCAGCAGTGCCCAGAGACAGGAGGGGTGGGTGCAGAGTCCTCCCAGCAGTGCCCAGACACAGGAGGGGTGGGTGCCTATCACTCCCAGCAGTGCCCAGAGACAGGAGGGGTGGGTGCAGAGTCCTCCCAGCAGTGCCCAGACACAGGAGGGGTGTGTGCAGAGTCCTCCCAGCAGTGCCCAGAGACAGGAGGTGTGTGTGCCTATCACTCCCAGCAGTGCCCAGAGACAGGAGGGGTGGGTGCAGAGTCCTCCCAGCAGTGCCCAGACACAGGAGGGGTGTGTGCCTATCACTCCCAGCAGTGCCCAGACGCAGGAGGGGTGGGTGCAGAGTCCTCCCAGCAGTGCCCAGAGACAGGAGGGGTGGGTGCAGAGTCCTCCCAGCAGTGCCCAGACACAGGAGGGGTGTGTGCAGAGTCCTCCCAGCAGTGCCCAGAGACAGGAGGTGTGTGTGCCTATCACTCCCAGCAGTGCCCAGAGACAGGAGGGGTGGGTGCAGAGTCCTCCCAGCAGTGCCCAGACACAGGAGGGGTGTGTGTCTATCACTCCCACCAGTGCCCAGAGACAGGAGGGGTGGGTGCAGAGTCCTCCCAGCAGTGCCCAGAGACAGGAGGGGTGGGTGCCTATCACTCCCAGCAGTGCCCAGAGACAGGAGGGGTGGGTGCAGAGTCCTCCCAGCAGTGCCCAGACACAGGAGGGGTGTGTGCCTATCACTCCCAGCAGTGCCCAGAGACAGGAGGGGTGGGTGCAGAGTCCTCCCAGCAGTGCCCAGACACAGGACGGGTGGGTGCCTATCACTCCCAGCAGTGCCCAGAGACAGGAGGGGTGGGTGCAGAGTCCTCCCAGAAGTGCCCAGACACAGGAGGGGTGTGTGCAGAGTCCTCCCAGCAGTGCCAAGAGACAGGAGGTGTGTGTGCCTATCACTCCCAGCAGTGCCCAGAGACAGGAGGGGTGGGTGCAGAGTCCTCCCAGCAGTGCCCAGACACAGGAGGGGTGTGTGCCTATCACTCCCAGCAGTGCCCAGACACAGGAGGGTGGGTGCAGAGTCCTCCCAGCAGAGCCCAGAGACAGGAGGGGTGGGTGCAGAGTCCTCCCAGCTGTGCCCAGACACAGGAGGGGTGTGTGCAGAGTCCTCCCAGCAGTGCCCAGAGACAGGAGGTGTGTGTGCCTATCACTCCCAGCAGTGCCCAGAGACAGGAGGGGTGGGTGCAGAGTCCTCCCAGCAGTGCCCAGACACAGGAGGGGTGGGTGCAGAGTCCTCCTAGCAGTGCCAAGACACAGGAGGGGTGTGTGCTGAGTCCTCCCAGCAGTGCCCAGAGTCAGGAGGTGTGTGTGCCTATCACTCCCAGCAGTGCCCAGAGACAGGAGGGGTGGGTGCAGAGGCCCCCAGCATTGCCCATGGAAAAAAAATAAGGGTGGAGTACCCACAGATCTAATTGCCACAATTGTCAGTCAGGTGCACAAAGACCCTGCAGTACATGTAACACATGTGTGCGAGGCTGGGAGTACACACATGCATACAGCCTAAAAGGGGACATGTCCACATGAAGTCATGTCAACAGACTACATACACAAGTACAGTGATCACCAAGGATGCCACGAATGATGCAGGTGGAGACATCGCTCTGCATGCATGGCCAAAGTTGAAGGGGTCCGTCACACACCCAGCTAATGTACACACAGCTCAGCGCTAAATATTGGGAACACCCTGCAGGGAAGATGTCAGGGTACACAGAGGAAGGAATACACCTTGGGACAATATCACCATGCAGTAACTGCTTACATGAACAGAGAAACCTAGCTAACACCTTGTGCTGGCACACAGATACCAGGGTCCCCCCTATGACCAGCACACTACTACATTTCCCACACACCCAACACATGATCACCACCCAAAATCATGTAGCAGCCCCACCAAAAGCAACACCCCAAAAGCAGTAGTGTTCTAAGGAAAAAAAAGGCTTTATTTAGCATTTCCAAATAATGTGTGTGTAGATCAAGTTCAATATTTACAAAGCCCATAGGGCAGTCCATGAGTCACAGCTGGATGGGGGACACAGTGGGACGCGTGTCCCCTAGCTTGCCTGCACAGTCAGACTCCTTCTTCTTCCACAGCGGGGAGGGCATCATGTGGAGGGGAAGGACCAGGCACCGCAGGGACATGAGGGCGAAGCGTAGGCGTTGTGGGTGCAGGGATGGAGGACTCCACCACAGGGGGTGGGGCAGGGCCAAAGGCGGAGGCCAGGATGGCGCTGCACACCTTAGCATGGTCCTCCAGCGTATCCCCTGCACCCGAAGGAACCACAGGCCCCAAGGAGGGGGGGGGGGCGGAGGGATGGGTCGCAGCGCCACTGGGGGAGGGTGTGGACAGGGGGGGGACTCAACCACCCTGACCGGGGACTCCCTTGACCGCTTGCGGGGTGGTGTCACAGTGGGGCTCAGGGACAGAGCGGCCATGAAGGAGTCCTTGCCGGATATGTGGCCAGGAGAGCTGAGGGGAGGGGATTTGGAGGGAGTGGATTGGGTGGAATGCGGACTCCCACTCTGGCTGCATGACTTACGTTTACCCCCCGACCCAGTGGGTGTGCCTACTTCACCCTGTGTGTGCGTGCCAGGAGGTGTGCGTATGACCTTCCCTGCTGGTGTGGTGCCTGTGTCTGTTGTGGTGGGTGCATGCTGACGTCTGGGTGTACGTGGGACAGGCATGGGAGTGGGAAGTGTGGATGGGGCAGGGGTAGGGGGTGGGACGTAGCGCTGCAGGAGACCCACTGCTGCAGTCAGTGTCGAGTCTATGGACCTCAGCAACTGGCGTTGGTCAGCCTGCGATGAAAAAATGCCCTCCAAGTATGCCTCCATGTTGTGCAGCACTTGGCTGTGGCCATGGAGGACATTAAGGATCGCAGCCTGACCAACCTGCAACTGCCGCTGGATGTCCACAGACTCGGCATTGGCGGCAGCAGCGGAGACAGGGGCAGGGGGTGCGGTGCCTGGCAGGAAGGAGACATGTGGTGACCGGGCACGCTGGGAAGGGACACGAGCAAGTGGGAGGCGGCTGATGGCAATGGAGGGGGCGGGGTGCGATGTTGTGCCGCTGTCAGCTGCTGGTGCAGCCTCCGCCCACTCGGAGAGATCATCCTCTGACCCGTCAGCTTCATATTCTGTCGTGCCAGTGGACAGGTCCTCGGCCTCACTCTCCTCCGCCTCAGTACCACTCAATGTGCCAGCCACGATGTCAACGCTGGCACTGGTGCTCAGTCCCTCCGCTCCGTCTGTGCTCATGTCTCCCTCCGTGTCCCCCGACGGTGCTGTGGGCAAGGTGAAGAGACAGCAATTAATCACACACCTGTATACATATGTCACATGAGTCCAATCTACATAGGTTACAGGGCATAGCCTGCAAAGAAAGATCAGGAACATCCACAAAACAAGGTACAGATGTAGGGCATGCAACACACAGTTGGTTGACCCACCATGCCAATGAAAATCCATGGAGAGCATGACACAATAGCAAATGACATGAAATGGAGTTTGACATAGGAGCCAGGCCCTGGGGACATTCCAGCACTGCATCTGCACCACACAGGGATACCGAAAATAGGGATGAGGAGGGACCATATCCATGAACTTGAGGCACATGCTGCATAGGTAATACTGAAAACATGCCCACCATGACTGGCTCACTGCACCTTGAGTGTATGTCCAGACAAACATCACACACTGGCCAGACCTAGCAAGGAGAATTCTGGTTTTGACATGTAGGCTTGGCCCGCACCAACCACCCCCTACATGAGACAATTTGTGAGACACAGGTGGCACTTACATCTCTTAGTCTGGGTCAAATACACAGGGGCTGCATAAATGCAAGATTGGACGCCAACTACCCAAGGTGCGCCTGTCCAAATAATCATGTACAAATGGCCATCCTCAGATGATTGTAACAAGACACACAGGCACTGGCCACTGTGACTATGAACAAGGAAAATCAGGTCAGGCTGTACAGTGGACACTTGTACTACATTTCACGTCAATATACATGGTGCCAGGGGACAATGGCACAGAGCACAACATAGGACATGCGCGCTGTGAGGCATGACACTTGAGAGACTAACTCCCATGTCTGGACTCAGCATCAGTGCCAACTGACATGGAACCCACATGTACTGAACTGGACAGGGCACAGGCAAGGTCCCCAAACCTGTTACACACCACCCCCACACATGATGCTACAAGCATAGTTCACGTGGAGAAAGCGCCAGCCCACATTACCTTGTGAAGGAGTGACTACACACAGACCAGGGAACACATTGCAAGGAGGGGAAGGGAGGCAGGAGAGCACAGCTATACTGTGGGTAACTGGATCTGCACAGCACCTTTAAACCCTGGCAGTGTATCCATGCAACTGTGCACTTACAAATGCTGGTGACACACAACAAACACACATGTACCTACCCCCTTCCTGCTGCTGCTTCTCCTGTAAGCGCCTCTCCAAGTCTGGAAATACCACCGCCAGCACACGCTTGTGGATGTGGGTCAGACGGCGGTGCCCCCGGTTCTTATGGGTCTCAGGTGAGTCCCCCAGCAGGACCCGTGCGATCCTCCGCGTCCAGCACCGGATATCCTGCCAGCGTTTCCTTACCTGGGCCAGGCGCCGCTTGCGACCATCCGCACTCCTCACGGCACTGACGGCGGTCAGCCATATCTGCTTCTTGGCAGAGGCGCCTACCTGTGAGGATGAACAAGTGACACTACATCAATACACCAGGCACATGTCACAGAGAGACATATTAGAACAAATTTGCTGTTTACAACAAGGCATAGTATGCATCCAACGCATTGCACCTTTGTCATAGGGACATGATCCTCTGGGGAAGGGCAAGAGCAGTACGTGCCATTGAAAGTACACAGGCGGAATGAGGGCAACTACACAATCAATGATCCAGGCTCACACTGTGCATCACAAGCTACACCAGGATAATGTGCAGCACCTCTAAGCACTCACATGCCACAGGCCACTGACGCTACCGCAGCAGAGTACACAGACACACACAGGCACAGGACATTCACCTGCCATTGCCAAATGCAGCGAGAAACCTCACTCTGCACATGTGCCACTAGACGGGGGGGGCTCACAGGTGTGGGGCTAGCTCTGCACGTCAGACACACAGCACTGCTCCCTGCTCACATCAGATGGGCAGGGTATATCCATCCCTCATGCAGCCCGGGTGCTACACTCCACATATGCACCCACCCACATGACAGTGGACTTACACATACACCGATGTCCAGGGTATGAACACATCATGTGGACACTCTCAGCACAGGTACACAGAACTAACACACATCTGTGGGTACAGTCACCTGTCACACTGGGCTGACCACATAATCACATGAGGACTGTAGAGGCTACATTCCCAGGAGGACAAGACAGGCAGAATGTGGCATGCACCATGCAGTGATTGTCACAGTAAACACAATGCTAGTGAGGACGGCAGACATGCACCACAGCATGCTCTGGCTGGGAGACATCAGGCATTCCCCCCCTGGGACCCCCCCTACAGTACATAGCATGTGTGTCACACCTGGACACAATGCCAGAAGTCACACTCACAAAAAAGAGACACAGTCTGTGCTAGTGGACTATGCACTCACCTGATACCCTGGTCGCCCATACAGCAGGGGGTACTGTGGGAGGATCACATCCAGCAAAGCCAGGTTCTCCTCCAGTGTGAAAGGCTGTGACCTCTCCACAGACCTTGACATGGTTCCAGGGAATCAGTAGCAGCAGCTGGGTCGTCGAA